>NC_049233.1:63947505-65179505 GCF_011100685.1 Canis lupus familiaris
GGGAATCTGTTGTTTCAATGAATCAAAAGAGTAATAAAACCTCTCAGGATCTCAGGAAAATTTCAACCTGGACTATCAATTGTCTCATAATAAACTGAGAAATGACATTTACTCCTTTGCCCTATAATAGAAGTGCTACCGTCTGGAAAACTGACATCGAGGAAAGTAATTAGGTGCTCCTAAAGTCCTCTGAGATTTCACTGCCCATCAATCTGTTTACTTACTAAACTCTGAGTCATGATTTTTCTTTTCTGTCCCTAGAAAACACCAAGCTCGTTCCCATATCATAGCTTAGAATCCTTGCTTTTCTTATCTTCACATAGCTGCTGCTTTCTCATCATTCAAGTCACAACAGAAGTACCACCACCTCCTCAGTGATCCTCTCAATTCAAATTAAGGCATTGTATTTTCTACATTTTTCATTATTTGAAATTACCCAATTCACATGTGTAATTATTTCTTGCCTCTCTCCCCAAACTAAACATAGGTTCCCCGAGGGCAAAGCTTTTGTCTTCAGTCCTAGAAAGTTCCTGGCACAAAGTAGATGCTCAATCAATGTTTAAGCAATTAACTAATCGCATGACTGACTGATTTAGGGAATAGGGGAACAACAACAAGAAGGAATCCCAAATGTAGCATGGCATGGTGGGAAAAGCAGACACTGGGGCCACACTGCTTGGGTTTGTTTCCTAGCCTTGCCATTTAATAGCCACTGAAGTTTGAGTAAGATACTTTTAAACTTTGTGTTCCAATTTCCTGTATACGGAACTATCTGTAAAAATAAAGATATTAATAGTACATATTCATAAAGTCATTGGAAGAAATAAATTAGTTAATACATGCAAAATATAACAGTATCTGGCACAAACTAAGTACGACAGAGGTGATCTCTTAGGCTGCCTCAAGAGTCAACAAAGGAAGACACTACTGAGCTTCCAGATTCAGCAACAAGGTAAGTGAACTGTCAAAACCAGTATGGGAAAATGGTTCTGCCAAAACCTCATCATCACAAGACTGCTAGAGCATTCAGTTTGGCTCAGGGCCATAGAGTTTACGCCACTTATGTCAAATTCTATGTGAATGCTGTCTCCTGGAGTTATGCAACTGAGCGGCCTTTGTTAACCAGGTAGGAAGATTGAGAGCCATAATACAATCCAGCTGCAACACTATACAATACCAAATTCCCTTCATGTCCCCCTTTGCTTCCTCCAGCCATTTCAACTACCATATAAGCCCTATCTTCTCATGATGTGTAAATAGTTTAGTTACCATTTACCTTCCATCAATTTTGACTGCATTAATCTTCAGAAATGGTGAAGTGAAATAGTGAAATGGCAGGGGCAGGGATGGTAGTCCAAGAACATCTAAGTCAACATCCGAGTCCTCAAGTCTTGGCAGGCTAGTCTGAGTTATACTTCTACTATCTTTAAGATCTAATAACAATTCCTTCTCAACCCCTCCCTCTCCTAACATGTCTTGAAATATTACAACAGAGAGGGTAAGCATGGTGGAAAAAAAAAAATGAGGGTTCTTGTTTATATGGGAAAATGAGAGGGTTAGAACTGTTAATACTTTACAGCACAGGTCTATAAACAAGACCAGTAAAAACTGGTTACTTTTATATAAATGGTTTAAAAAAACATTGCTGGAAACTTAAAACTAATCTTACTAGGAATTAGAAAAAGGAGACTGTAAATTTTAATTTCAATATCATAATAACCCATAACTGCAAGTTATAACATCTCTAATGTATTCCAACAGTCAATTCCAGTAATTGACTTTATTTTTAAGTAGACAGAATTCAAGAACTATTCCAGCCAATTAAGAAAACTTTATTTCAAATTTATTTTGAAATTAGGCCAATAATTACATAAAAGGGACTCAAAATTAAAAAATTTCAAGATACTAAAAAAAATATGTGCTCATGCTAAAAATTTAAAAAAAAATGATCTTCAATTATAATTAAGTCTTCATTTAATCTAAAAGACAATCTTTAAAGTAGCTTGTTTGCCAAATAGAGATTTACAGAGCTGTAGCACAGTGGTAGGCCAAGACTAATTAACTAAATGCATCCCTGTGTAAATCACCTGTAGATTTATAACCAATAATCTGATTTATTACCTTTCAAAGCTACTGTAAATTGAGAAAATGTTTTTCCTCTTAGAATAAATTAGTTTATCACTTTCCTAAAGTCAGAGGGCCAGAAACAAATGCAACAAGCAGTAAAGCTCATTTTCACTTCAGAGAGTACACTAAAATCCTAAGACAAAACAAAAATCTAATTTAATTTTTGAGAGATGGACAAAAAAAAAGATACTCCATTATATTCATTGTATCTATGCAATGTTTACTATATAGGATATTCTGTCTTTATTCTAATCACACCCTGTACAGTTTTGAGAAAATCCATTACTCACTGACAAATAATGAAGGCTTTAAGAATGGGGAGCGGGTGGCACTGGGGGACACCAGTGGTCAGGAGACACCATGTGCAATCCAACATTCTTCAGCTTTAGCTGCTCACTTGGCTCACCTCAGTAGTTTACAAAAAGACAAATGCCAGGGACCCACTCCAGACCAATTATTTAGGATGCCTCGGCAACTGTACTTTTTAGAAACTTCCAGATGCTTCTAATATGCAGTCAGAGTTAATAACCCTCATATGTAATGGAAAATACAATCATTTTAGAACCAGAGATCTAAGTTCAAATTTTGTCTCATCTCTTACCAGCTCTGTGAGCTCATTTCTTTGTTTTCAAAGTTGATTGTGTTTATCTAATTCATGTGAGAAATTACTGAAATAACAAATATAGAAATATCTAGGCCTAGGACATCACAAGAATTTAGTAAATGTAATACAATTCCAGGTAAATTCTATTTCAAATCCATCTAACCTCTCCATTGTAAGTACAAAAAAAAATATCCCTTCACAAAAAGTTCCCAATTTGCAAATGGTTCATACTATGAATCTCCAGTTTAATTTTAGTGAAAGAAGAGAAAAGAAGGGTAAAACAGTTAACAGAAGGAATGGTGTGCTCAAACAAGTTTTTACTTTGTAGGATCTGCATAAAGTTAAATCTATCAAGCTATTTATTTGCTCCTATTTATGTGCCTAATTAAGTACTGGGAGCTGTAGAGAATTAAAGAATAAAACAAGTACACCATACATTCTTTCCTTCACTTAATATGTAGATGGAGAAGCCAAACTGACATACATAACATTATCACTATTTCTAATAGGTCTGATTTGTCCTTTATCTTGCACTGACTGTACTTAATGGGTCAAACTCTCTCCAACCTACCCCATCTCATCAAATGGCAGATAACCAAGTGATGCATGGTTAAAGTAAAAAGCATGTTAAAAGTTAAGCTGGTAAAGAAGTGGTATTAAACAAAACAAACACTGAAGTGAAGCCAGAGTGGAAACTTGTAGTCCTGATTATAGTAAGACCTCAGAGGTGGGTTTATTAGTAATAACATACTTGTACAGAATTTAGCTATTTTCAAAACCCTATCTGGATTTCATATTGTTTATCATAGCAACTTACTAAATAGTTATCATCATTTACACAGGAGGAAACTGAGGTTCAAAGCAGGTAAATTATCTACCAGATATCATCAGGCCAGTAGACTCTTAGGAATACAATACCATATTCCCAGAAAACTTTCAGTTGTATTTCTATAAATAAAAACACTGCTTGCTTGGTCAAACTCCAAGTTGAGTCAATCCGTGACCTAAAATTAACAGGAATCCATGAATAGAGTAGTCATATTTTCAAAAACTCCAGAGTTCTGGACTTCAAAATTCATGGAGTGTCAAGTATAATAGTTTAACAAATCTTGTCTCCTTTCACAGTTGTAGATGACAAAACTGAATACCCAGCAGTAGGTGCTGCAAAAATAAATACTATTTGCTTCAACATGTTCATTTAAGGCACAATTTTTCAATGAGAACAAGGAGAAATGCAATGTGATAATCAATGGAAAACATCATTCAGTTAGGAACCACTTCTTAAGACAAGGACAATGATGACTAAGACTAGAAAATTCATAGTTCAATTTTTAGCTAAAAATTAATTTATTGTACTTTCATTACCAAAACAAAGTTGATTCTTAAAATTATACACATACCTCAAAAAATAGGGCTCACCCTATTACATTACATTTTATTATTTCCTATAATGAGTTTATTTTGGACTAAATACTATTATTTTAAATGTATCCAGTAGCTTTTAGTGATAAGTGATATATACAATGTAATCTACAAAGTAAAAAATTTAATCAGGGTTCCTAAGAATCCTAAGGGTAAAAATGAGATTACTAATATCTGAAATTATTCTACCAATGTTTCCCAACTTACTGATTTATAAAACAAATATCCAAATCCCACACGGTATTCTTTTGAATGTAGTAACACCAAAAAATAAGTTATTATAAAAATATTGGTGAGAAAACTTCTAAATGTAAAGCCTTTCCACTTAACTCAGTAAAGCTATGGAATTGTCTTCTTTCTCTTCCTACTTCCTAGATATTAGATTTCCACTGACTGTCCTCTGTCTTCCATCCCATCCTTATATTTTCAGTGGACAAATATCAATACTTTTTATCTCACATAAAAATATGTAAAAGATGTTTTCATAAAATTTTATAAACCTACATAAAAATAATTTCACCTTAAAACACCTGGAAAGTCAATGCAGGTTAATACCATCATATTTGAGGAAAAAATAAATCTAAGTAGTATATTAAAACCAAGAAGCTAATTTAAGAAAAAGAGCCACAAAATCTTGAAGTGTAGCTTCCTGTGTGGCTTATAGTAATTGAAAATGAAGCCTTTTTGGCTAATTTTTAAATGAAATTAACTGCAATTAAAAATGCCATTTGGGATATTTTATTGATACCCTTCTACTAGGAAAGAAAGAAACAAACTAGATGTCAAAAAAGCCCAGGAATCAAGGACAGGTTGGATCTTAAAAGGATCTTGTGGCAAGTAATGCTTCTTAGGTAGAAAGCCACTTTAAGATAATAATCAAGACCTGACTGAACACACTGCATTTTAGATGAAAAAATTTGTTTATTTTGCACTCATGTTTTTATGAGCTATTTCTTCTCTAGTTTTGGGGTTAAAATCTTGCAACTCTCAGAATGCTAATTAAAACACTGGCATAGTTTAACAATATTTAAATGTGATTTTCACATAAAGAATTTCTGAATCTTCTGCAGTTTCTAAAGTAATGAGAGAAGAGACATGCAATGAATAAAAAGAAATTAGCACTGCTATAGAGCCATACTCATGTCTTTTCTTCAAGGACATCATTAATACACAGAAATCTGGCATCCAAAAGTCATTACCACAGCCACTAAACAAAACTTGTCTGCAGAGATGGAATAAACAATGTCATGGGGATGGGGGTAGGAGGTAGGGGAGAAGGGGCTTGAAATTCTGAAATTTTCAAAAAAGTGAACAAAAGGGGTGTCTGGGAATAGGTAAACACACTGGTCAGCATTAATTACAAATTGCTTCGACTAAAATGTAAATATCTGGCCATCCAGACCCTAGAAAGACAATGAAGGAATGGGTAAGAGACTAGGTCAAATTAAATGAGAGGTAAGAGAGAGGGAAAGAAGTGCTGAGATATGCGGAACTATATCAAGTGCCACACAGAGAGTTGGTGAAGGAGATTTAAGGGAGCAAGAGGGAAAAGGGAAAATACAGAAGACACATGTTACTTTTAAAAATGTAAGCACAATTAGTCTTATTGAAAGGACATCATTCTATTTATTCGTTTGTCATTTAATAGTCACTACAGCAAAAATAAAATAAAAATAATCATCATTGAGAAACAATTATGGCTAAGTTATAATATCAAGTTCACATGGTAAGAAGAGTTAACTGGTTAAAATAACTCTAACTCATTTATATACCAAATTCCTTTTGTTCCAAATACACCCTAAAGGAGTCCCTGTAACAAGTGAACATTCTAGTTCTCAAAAGTTGGACTGGTGAAACAGACAAGAAACTTCCTAAATGCATTGGTCCAGGCAACAGAGCTTCAAACATGTCTTGCAACTGAGAATGATAATTCATGTGAAGTGTCCAGCACAGAAACTGGGTATTCAATAAGTGACCACTGATACTGTAGAGAAGCAGTTATCTATTAACTCTGTGGTTAATAGAGCAGTGGTTGCTAGAGCAGTGGTTCTCAACTGGGTCAATTTTGTCCCTGAGGGGATATTTTGCAATGTCTGGAGATATTTTTTAATGTCATGATAGAGAGTGGGGAGTAGTATGCTACTGGCATATCTAGTGAGTGGGTAGAAAGACCAGGAATGCTGCCAAACACCCCACAATGCGTAAGATAGCTCCCTCCCTGCCACTGCCCTAACACCAAAGAAAAATCCACTCCAAAATATCTATACTGCTAAGGTTGAGAAATCCCACTCCAGAGCAGTGGTTCTCAAACTTCAGTGCATCACAATCATCTGGAGGGCTTGTGGAATCACAGGTTGTTGGGACCTTTTGCTGGGACCCCAGAGTTTCTGATCTAGTTGGTCTAAGGTACACTTCTAATCAGTTCCTGGGGAATGCTAATGCTTCTGACCCAACTGTCAACACTTGGAGAAACTATACTCTTAAGAAAAGTAATGAGGAGCTAATGAAAAAAACAATAAAATATTAGGAAAGTATGTACCTCTGGGGCTTTCTCTTCACTTAAATCATGATATTAAGTTTCAACATAAAATATTCATTTAAAAACAAAATAAGCTACTTATGCATATATACCTGCATGTCTATAATTTTCTTTTTAAGAGGAATTGTGTTGTAAATTTAAATAGTAATGACAGGTCATGACTCCAACAGTGAAAATCATTTGTGAGACAGATATTTGCCTGCATGTCCTTTATATAGTGAAGGAAAAGCTTCTTAAACCTTTCCACACTTACTTTATAGGAAAAAAAATGATAGTATGTTAGGAGGTATAAATTTTTAGAAAGTCTTTTAACTGGATTAATTATAAATAAAAGATATGATAGAGCAGTCATTTTACTGTAGATGGTTTGAAATTAAAAGGACATTACAAACTAAGTTTTCATGTTTCTATAATGCTAAGAATTCACTATAAGCATTTTCAATTATTAATCAGAGTTTAGACAACCTAGTTATACGGATTTATACATATATAAACTGTATCTCATATGCTAAAAATATTCCCTACCACTGGTGAACTCTGAGACATACAACCATTCACTGTTATTAATGGACTCTTTCCAATAAACTTATGCTAGGATAATGTGTACTATATTATGAAATAACTGTCTAAATGTTTTCACCAAGTTTTATTATCCATGATGTTCACTGCCAAGTCTACCCAAAGAACTGTAGGAGCTATGATCCAAATTATTACCAAATTTATTTATTCATTTAAATCATGTAATTTCACGAGCAATCTTTCTCCAGAAGTCTAACAAAGTATCTGTATAGCTTTATATTAAAACACAAATACACAAACTTTTCAGATTTCCATCATTATTTTTAATTACAGAAAGTAAAACACGGAGAGACTGATTTAAAAGATGTAATATAATAGAGTAAAATGCTTGTCTGTTCCACAGTAAAACTTAATTGAATGCTCAAGCAGGTTACAAATTTGCTTTAAGCAAGTTTCTCACAAAGTTGTAGATTCTTCAATGCCACACACACACAGCTTTACACTGAACTGATTCACCTTATTGTACTGCAGGCCAAACAATGGAAATGACTGACTCAGCTGTATGCAGAAAGGAAAGCACACAATGGTTAGTGGATATAAAGAACTGTCAAACATCAGGAATTGGTCCATATTTCACTGCCTTATATCACTGGGAATATTAACTGTCATATCCGTAAGGATAAAATAATAAAAACGGCACTTACAAAAGTAAATGAGTATGAAATTAGAAGCTGTAGCATTCAATTCAAATTTATTAAGACTTCTCCATCTACTGACACACACTCAAAATACTTAACTCTAGCAATACCTAATGCACTACATTTTTACATCAACGTCTCAGAGACATCTCAAACTTTCAGCCTCAAAGTTGGCCTTACTTAGGCTTTGTTTCCCAACCCAAACCTATTCTCCATCTAGTTATCTCATATCATAGTACAAAGCACCACTATCCATTTAGCTGTCCAGGTGGAATCCAGAATGATTCTGTCATTTCTGCTACACAGAATGTCTTTAAAAAAAAAAAAAAAAAAAAAAGACTATACAGGTAGAGGGAAAATATGATGAGAAGACTAGAGAAGGAGTATTCCAGAAAAAAAAAACTTACATTACCTGTAACTTCAAAAAGCTACAAATAGGATTAGGTTCTTCAAAACTGCCTACCATTCTCCCACCTCAAGGCTTTGCCCTTGCTGAGCCTTCTAGGAAGGTATTAATCCCTAGATAAATGCATAGTACTGCTCTGGATCTTAATTTAATGTCTCACAGTCAATGAGACCTTACAGGACATTCTATTTAAAATAGCAATGCCCTATCCCAATACAGTTTTTTTTCATCTTTCCCTACTTTATTTTTCTCCCATAGCAATTATCACATGACACATAAAAGCATTTTACTAGGGACACCTGGGTGGCTCAGTGGTTGAACATCTGTCTTCCGCCCAGGGCATGATCCCCGAGTCCCGGGATTGAGTCCCACATTGGGCTCCCTCTGGGGAGCCTGCTTCTCCCTCTGCCTGTGTCTCTGCCTCTCTCTCTCTGTCTCTCATAAATAAATAAATCTTTAAAAAAAAGGCATTATATATACACACACATATACATTATATATATACACAGATAAGAAATACATATATATACACACTACACACACACACACACACACACACACACACTTCGTATCTGTTCTACTCCCCTATAATTTTGGTTGCATAGGGTAGGAATTTCAGTCTGTTCTGTTCGCTGCTTTATTTACAGCATAGAGTTAGTGACTACTTGTTCAATTAATTAACATTAAAATGACACCCATAAAACATGGGCCAAGTTATAGCAGGAATGTGATAGTTAATCTTATGGGTCAACTTGACTGGCCAGGGAGTGCCCAGATTAAACATTATTTCTGGGTGTGACTATGAGAGTCTTTCCAGATGAGATTAGTAACTGAATAGCTAAACTTTCAGTAGACTGTCCACCTTGATGTGGGTGGGCATCACCTAATCAGTTGACAACCTGAACAGAACAAAAGGAAGGGGAAGGAAGAAGGAATTCACTCCTTTTTTTTCTGCCCCACTGATTGAGCTGAGACAACTCATTTCATCTTCTCATGTCATTGGACTGGGATTTATACTACTGGCTCCACTGCTTCTCAGGACTTTTATCTCAGATTGAATTACATGACTGGCTTTCTTGGATTTCCAGCTTATAGAGGGCAAATCATGAGACTTCTAAGCTTCCATAATCATATAAGCCAATTCCTCACGATCAATCTCATTTTATGTATATATTTTTAAAATTGGTTCTATTTCTCTGGAGAACCCGAATGGAAGGAACATGTAAGACTGCCAAGAAGGCCAACACCAAGCCTAAAAGAGGTTTATAAAAAATAATAATAATAAGGAAAACAAAATGAGCTTTACAGACTATGTTTGGCAAAGAAAAAACACATGGAAAAAATTATTGGAGAAGAGAGTATCATATTAAGAAACAGAAAGCTCAACTACTGGATTTCTATTTTGCTTCCATCTTCAACAACAGAACGATCTTTAAAGAAGAAAGTAAAAAAACATAGCTAGGGTGAAAACAATGCCTCCAAAAGCTCAGAAATAATAGCAGCTATTCAGCTTTTGTAGATATGCTGCTTTAAATTAATGTAAGTCTTCAGATAAAGGGGAATTACTTCAGAAGACATTAAAAGAACTAAAAGGGTTATAAAACCAAAACCAATAATCTTATGAAACAATGGAGAATGGGAGAGGCGCCTGAAGTCAGGAGACCGGCAAATGTTTCAACTTAAAAGAGTGGATGTTATTATCAACTAGTAAGCCTGATGTCAGTCGTAAGCAAAATTTTATGTTTTTGAGCATTCAGAAATTAAAAGTATTAGCAGAAATCAGCAAACGTTTCAAAATATGTATGGCATCACAGTGACCTACATTCCTTTTTATAATAGTATTAAGAAGGGGCACCCGGCTGGCTCAGTCAGTTGGAAGGTTAAGACTCTTGATCCTCTCTTGAGCTTGGGGTTGTGGGTTCAAGCCCCATGTTGGTTGTAGAGATCACTTAAAAATAAAATCTTTCAAAAATTTTGTTTAATTGTATTAAGGGACTGGGCATCAAAAAGTGATTTACCTTAAATGTAACAATACAGCAAAGATCTACTTCTGGATAATATTAAGCCACATAAGAGTCGTTAGGCACACTCAATAGTTTCTACAACATCTGGGAATCCATTTTGACAGTTCTCATTCTATTATCTGTCACGTTCAACCAAATAGTAGTCTTAAGAATTCTGTATCTCAATGAGATGCCTGGATGGCTCAGCGGTTGAGCGTTTGCCTTTGACTCAGGGTGTGATCCCAGGGTCCTAGGATGAGTCCTACATTGGGCTCCCTGCATGGAGCTTGTTTCTTCCTCTGCCTATGTCTCTGCCTCTCTCTCAGTGTTTCTCATGAATAAATTTTTAAAATCTTAAAAAAAAAAATTCTATATCTCAAATATTTCTCAAATTCACCTACTTGTCTCTATCCTCAAAGCCACCACTTACAAGCAATTGCCATCTCTCACCTAACCACTGGAATGGATTCCTAGTTGATCTTTTAATTCCATGTTTGTTTTCTTTGAATTCATTAACTATACTGCATCCAAAGAGATGCCTCTAAAAAGAAAATCTGCTTCTGTTATATTCTTGCTTAAAATCTTTCAGTGGTCCCCATGTATCCCACCTCATTCCCTGAGGATTAAGTTCAATATCATTAAAACACTCATCAGGCCATGAATACAGAGGGTCTCATTCTAATTTGCATGACCAGGTCTCTGCCTAACTTAGACTGTTAACTACTTTCTACTCTTAATCTTGATCACCATGCTCTAGTCAGAACAGCATCCTCTGAACTCTCAGAAGCTCTTTTCTGCTTCTCTGCCTAATCCAGATAATTCCCTGTGCCTGGAACACTCACATCACAACCATCCTGCTCTCTATCTCTTCCTCCTTCCTCTACAACTCAAGCTATAAACATAATAATTATTCAGAGGCTTTTAATGTCTGGCTCCCCTAATAGACTGTAAACTCTGAAGGAAGGACCATGCCTGTCACATGCACTCCAGTGGCCTCTGTGCCTAGCACAGTGCCAGGCACACGACAGATTCTTGAAATTGGGTTAACCAAACTACCAGGATCTGGGTATGAGTCTCCTATAATGAATGTATTTCCAAGATTTGATTAAATATCAGAGTATAAAATCTATGAAGGATATAAATCTATAAGCAATACTGGTGGCACTAGATAAAAGAATAAAAATTCCTATAAACTCAGAGTGGAGGAGGGGTGAGAAGTAATAGACGAAGCAAGATTGGCCACATATTGGTAATTGCTGAGGCTGGGTGACATGTATGTGGGGGTTCATTATACTCTTTTTCTCTGCTCTTATTTGTACAATGTACGCTCAGGGTTCCCATGACTGTTAAAAATCTGAATTTTGCTAAAGACAAACACAAAGCTTACCAAATAGCGACCTTTCATTCAGACAAAAGGTTCAAGAAAAAGTTCAAGGTTCTACTTAGGAACCTCCTTCCATATTACCTACACCTAGAACAGTACCTGATACTGCAACAAAATCACAGAAATTGAAGCTTCAAGACACAGAGCTGAGTCTTAAAATCTCTCCTCTTTGTTTTAGTACTTTTTCTATGACACCTCACTTTATTTCTGGCAAGTTATCTTCCACTTAAGTCCTGCCACAAAGGGACAGAGAGAGAGAGAGAGAAAGGGAGAGGGAAGAAGGGAACAGGAAAATAAGAAAGGGAAAGAGAGGGGGAGAGGAGGAGGGACAGAAAAGAAGGAAGAAAGAGAGAGTTGGAGGAGAGAGAGATTATCAACAGTAATTCTTCTTCCAATAAGTCCTTCGGAATCAGTTGAAAACATCTATCAGAATTCAGGTATATAAGATTACCACTTTATAGTCCTTGAGTGTGAAGTCTCGTGAAGACTTACCACATTCACATTTATAAGAACTCCAGCTTAGAGAGGAAAGGGATCGGCCAGACCACACAACTGACAAAAGATAAATATAGGTCCTTCTCAGACCAACAGATCATCAGTCCAATACTTAATCTACTATATACACTGATGAAAACAAAGCAATGTAATTACAACCTGACTGTCTCTATCACCAAGCCTCCAAAGAGCTAAAACCATTGCAATTATCTTTTACATCACCTAGCAAACAAAAGCATTTTCAAAATGTTATGACTTGTTATAAAAATCATCCTTCACTAATCACTTTCCTCTTAAATATCAGTTTTAGGTTAAAATGGTATACCACCAAACAACCGATGCAAATTTTCAACAAATTTGGCAATCAAAACTTAGATTTATTTGAAGGACTATTAAATAAATTCAATACTATCTTTTCTTTTTTAGTATACTCAAAAAAAACCAAGGCTGAAAACTAAGTCATATGTTATGTTAAAAATATTTAGAGATTTCTTCAAATCTCTAGGTTATAAGAAAACAGCTTGACATTTAATAGAAAATAGCCTCCACATGTAGTGACAACAGTCTCATAAATAATAAAAATGTTACTTTCTTTTCTTTTTTGTGGTCATTAGCTTGGTTTCACAGGGAGGTTAAATACTTTTATATCTAAAATGAAAACCCATAAAAAACACTGAAAGGCACAGTATGTCTTAAATGAGTTTTCTTGGTTTCAAAAGTTTTTCTTATTTCTCTTTCACACAGATCTGAAAAATTAAAATTAGCATTTGAAAGTATTCAAAAACTGTTTAAATCGTTGTTTACTTGTTATGATCTACAGGTGCAGTTCTGAATGAAATAAATTTATCATCTGCTATGCCCCAACTTGACCCAATTTACAATCATACAAACCAAAATGTGAAATATCTTTGTCTTCACATATTAAGAGGACGTTCTTTTGGATGAAAAGTTCTTAAACATAAAAACCCATTTCCTTAAATAAATTCAAACAAAACATTCCCTCTATTTTACAGTAATATTAAACTATTTATAGAAGGCTGTTAATATTTCCTAAAAAAATTATTTCCTTATAGTATTAAAAAGGAGTAAAATAGCCCTTCAGTCAGTATTTATTTTATCTGCTCTATGCCTAAGACTGGACTAGGTGCTAGAGATTAAAAAATGTATAATACACTCTAACTGGGAGAAATTTATATTCTAGCAGAATTACATAAATCATAACTACCCAGAGTGTGATAAAATGAGAGAGTAAAAATGTGTATGAAAGGACAAGGAGCCATGGCCAACATGAAAATGTGGATAATTCTGCCTCCATGTGGCCATAAGCTCCATGAAGACAGGGTGCACATCTGTTTCATCACTGCTGGATAGTCACTAACTCCTAGCAGAGTGTCAGGCTCATGATAGATGTTCGAGAATGATTGGTCAGCTAAAAAAGATAAAAGAAAGAAGGCTTCACATACCAGGTGACAATAGAGTTGAGCATTCAAACATAAGCAGGAGTTAGACACAAAAAAGGAAAGGGCATTTTAGGCAGAAGGAACTACTACACCCACCTTTCACCAACTTACTTTAATGTAGGTAACATTCAGCCTTTTATCCCAAAATATATTCTCTACAAATCACCTAGCTAAAAATTTCCTAAATGAATATTTTTGTTTTTTAAAAGTAGAATAAAAAAACTGCCAAGGTCTCCAGTACCCACAGGATACTACACAGAGGATTTTGAGTGTAAGCTCGATCATTACCAATACAAACAAGACCAAACATAATAGCTACAAAAATAATTTTATAGGGATCCCTGGGTGGCGCAGCAGTTTGGCGCCTGCCTTTGGCCCAGGGCGCGATCCTGGAGACACCCGGGATCGAATCCCACATCGGGCTCCCGGTGCATGGAGCCTGCTTCTCCCTCTGCCTATGTCTCTGCCTCTCTCTCTCTCTGTGACTATCATAAAATAAAAATAAATTAAAAAATAATAATTTTATAGCTAAAAATGAAAATGGAATAAACTAATTTTAACCACATACCATTTTAAGTCAGATTTAATGAAATCCAATTTGAAAAGTAATTTAATAAAATTTAACTTAGCAACGTTAACTTTAAAACATTCATATATTTAAAGAAGAATGGAAGCTATGGCAAAAATAGGAAAAGGGGAATTTTATGCCAAAAATTGCAATGAAGGCAGATATAAGACCAAGTCTGCTACATTAGTTATACCAAGTTCTGAATGTGACATTCTAAGTCATGCTTTAGGTCAATAGTAAATATGAGCTGTTGGTCTGGTCAACCTTCTGTCAGCTGCGAAATGTTTTCTAAAAGGGTCAGAGAGAGTAAATATTTTAGGCTGTCGGCCACATGGTCTTTGTCACAACTATTTAACTCAGCTGCTGTAGCATGAAAGCAGTCACAGACAATACACAATTAAATGGGTGTGGAAGGGTTCTAATAAATCTTTATTTATTTACAAAAACAAGTGGCTGGCCCATGACCATAGTTTGCCAACCCCTGTCCTAGAGTCTCAAAGTGACTTCTCAACAATTCTTTTTATCAAGACAGCTTTACTTTCTTTCACACACTTCCACATAAACTGTATTAATGCTTCATTAAAGCCTCTAGGACACCTATAAAAGAACAAAGCAGATATTCTCCTGTCTTACATATAAAGAAACTGAAGCTCAAAGGGATTGACTGAGTTGCCCTACGGAGCTGCTAAGAGAGCTGAAACTAAATAACTTTTTTTTTAAAAGATTTATTTATTTATTTGAGACAGAAAGAGCATGAACAAGAGGGGTGAGGGAGAGAAAGAGAGAATCTCAAGCAGACTCTACACTGAATGTGGGGCTCTACCTGATGACCCTGAGATCATGACCTAATTGACTGTGCCACCCAGGTGTCCCTAACAACTCTTAACCACCACCCACCACACTAAAGCCTCCAGTGCCCCATGTGAAATATTTTAATAATTTTTAGAATCCTCTGCTGAATCCCAGAGCTCTCAACAGGAGACTCACCACATTCATAATAGATTTCAAGAACACCTACTTAAAAGCCCATTAAAATTATTTACAATTCTGAAGCCAAATTATTCTTGGATCCTTGCTCTCTTGAGAAGATTTGGCTTTCTTTGATTTAGGTTATCTTCTTATTCACAAGTCGCCTAAAATTTCAGTTCGTCTTCAGATAGCCAGTAAGAAAAAGGAAAAAGTACACCTTTTTATTTATTTATTTTTTAAACAATCCTGAGGTCTTTTATTTTCTTTATATTTATCATGCCCTGAATTCATAGGGAATGGGTTCTAGCAGTTCAGGCTCCTTTCCATTGGTTCTCACAAAGTGTGCTTCTCTGGGTGGGGCAGGCTGTTCACTTCAGTTGGACCCAAGTACCTTTCTCTTTGGCTTCCTTCTTTTTCTGATCATTTTCCTTCACACGCTTCAGGAAGCTATCTCAGCTCTTTTGAGTGTTTAATATGCTCAATGCAGACATTAATTCTCTTGGCAAGAATCTTGCCCTTAACTTGTTTGTTTACAACAATGCCAACAGCATGCTGAGTACCACTATAGACCCTTCAGTTTTGCCATGGTGACATTTGTGGGGCATTCCTTTTTGAACAGTGCCCATTCCCTTGATGTCCACAATATCACCTTTCTTATGGATTCACATGTATGTGGCCAAAGGAACAACCCCTTGTTTTCTAAAAGGCCTAGAGAACATATAGCTGGTACCTCTCCTCTTTCCCTTTGTGTTGGTCATTTTGGCAAATTACTGAAAGACGGCGATTCCAGCCAAAAGAAAAGTACACCTTCTTAAAAGGTTGTGAAGTCTTAATTATTTAGTAGGAATTTGTATACTCAGTAAAAGAGGAAAAAGGCCTGCCTTTGCAGAGTTTATAATCTAATTGACAGATACTAGACATACAAATATAAAACTAAGGAGCAACTCCATGTAACTCAAATCTAAGAGACTTAAATGAGAAAAATTAATTTAGAGTACAAAATGTCATAAAACATGAACCTTTTGCACTACTGAAGTCTCAGATGATGCCTCGTTTTACATAATGAAACTTTAGTAAATACTAAATAACCAAAAACTCCTCTCTGACATGGTAATAATATAGTCCAAAAGATAAAAAATGGATCACATTTTTTAAAATTATGGGTTTCTTCTAGGGGGGTGGGCAGGGGGAGAAGGCAGGTCTTCTATTTTATTCTAGTTATTGCCACAAAAGTTCAGTTTATGTTGGACTAGTTCCCTATCTAAAAACAACTATCAAAGATGGATAAAACAGGCAGTCCTAGCTTTACACAGTAGTGTAGCACTGGAAAAGTGACCATGAAACCATGCAAAGTGATCTTAATCATCAATGATGTAATCTTTAAAAACTGTCCAAACATTAAAAACTCTCCTTGTTAAGTTATAAATGTATAAGACAATGAATAAATGAAACTAATATATTTAATATACCACAATTTAAAAACATTAGAAACACTGAGAATTCAAGTGCTTTATTTATTGCTTTGTAAAAACCTTAAGCACAGTTTGAATAGTGCTTGCTTTCTTGACATATAAGCAAACTTATAAGCAAACATCTCTCCTAAGTCTTGCTGAACTGTCCTATTCCTTTCTAGGTCTAGATCAACTTCTAAACATGTTATCATTTGCACTTTCAATGTCATGAAATATTTCGGAGAGATTCTTTAAATGCTAGTTCTTTGTCAGCAGCACTTTCTCTGGGATAAATTCACTCTTTTCATCACAACCACTTTCCTCATTTATATGGAAAAGTTCACTTCCCCTAAGTTCCTGTGGCTGTGTATCTAGTCTCTCAAAGGTGGTAGTGTCAACCTTCCCACAGTCAGCTGTTTCTTCTATAATTCTATTATTCTAATGAAATTCCGCTACCACCGTTATCACTTTGTTTCTTTGCTATGCTTTCATCTTTCTTGTCCAATTCCCTCTTTCAATATGCACTTTTACAAAATATTATATGGGCTTATCACAAGAGACAAAGAGGCAACACAACTACATGCTTTGCTGTCTGTGGGTAAACTAACAGATGAATAATGATGATATAGTGACAATAAAAGAAGTGATGCAACTGGTCTTTGATCATGATGCATATCTGTTATTAAATGACTCATGGACTAGAGAGCTAGCAAAAAAGTTCATACTTTATGTAATTTCAATTAATTTGCAGTGGTAAGTGAAATCTGAACCATATTGTTAAGGACCTGATATTATTTAACTAAAGCATATTAACTGAAATTCATGCATACTGGACTCATGCAAAACAATGGCTACCTGTATGTAAGAAACTGTTTTGAAGGCACTGGAAGACTATCAATGCAAGCAAGATTAAGGAGCTTTGATCTAACAGAGAATACAGAGGTGAGCTGCAGAATTCTCTCAGCTTTTCCCTTGAGTGTATCTTCTAAATTCCAGCCAGGAGAGAAGGAATCCAAGTACAAAGCAAGTCTTACTGTTCTGAGAAAGCAGGGGTTAGAGTCTGTACCCCATTTAAAGGGAGGTACTTTGGTATGCACACAGGGTATTCAGTTTTAACTCCAGAAAGACGATGACTAGCAATAAGGGTACTTTCTCCAGAAGCTAAACACATGAAGTTATATCCTCTGATGTTATGGGCAAAGCAATCAATCTAATGGTGGGAAATCCATGAAGAGAAGAATGTTGGAAGAGTACAATGTGAGAGATGACTAAAAGCAGCTTCTTTGTAAAATTTTGTGTGTAGAGGCCAGAATTTAAACTTGTACCACCAATGCTAAGGTATACCAATTACTCACATGATTATAGATATTTCATAGTTTATATAGTGGTAGTCAGAAATTAAACTGCTGTATTTACCATTCTGTAATCCCATCCAGAGCTGCTTATGATCTTTTTTCTGCATTTCATTGATTACTTGACTTTTATGCTTTAATGCATCAGCTTCTTTCACACAAGACATAAAATGAGCTTCAATTGCATCCTTAGATGGGCAGTGCAGAAGGTCCTTTTCTGGAAAGCTCTACCAAAGGAAAAAAATACACATATAAAACAGGTACACATATTAGGAAATTATTCTCAAAGAACTGTATCTCCCCCAATTATCCAATATTTTTAGCAAATGATCTGTTAACTTCCCAGTAAAGAGAATTCAGTTCAATTCCATATTTTTTAAATTATAAGAAGTTAAAAATCTTTAGCTACCTGGCATATTTTGTACTTTTTCTAAATAATCCTTATGTACTATGTATTTAAAATATAAGAGGAAAAAAACCATAAAAGAAGAAAAGAATAGTAACTTCAAAAATAGTTTTTTTGACTTGGCCATGTCTAGAGCTGACAAGAATGTGGAATAGAATTCACATACACTGCCATTAAGGATGTAAAACAGTACAACCACTTTGGAAAACAGTTTGGTAGTTTTTTCAAAAGGTAAATATATACCTACCGTGTGATCCAGTAATTCTACAACTAGGTAATTACCTAAGAGAAACAAAAACATCCACACAAAGACTTGTGTGTGAATATTCACAGTAGCATTATTTGTAACAGCCAAAAGTCAGGAAACATCCTAAGTGTCAACAGGTAAATGAATACATAAATTATATAAACTTATCAAAGTGTACATTTTTAATATGTATATAGTTTGCTGTAGGTCAATTAGGCTGTAAAAAAGCTGTTAAAATGTACCTTTTAAGGTCAAAGCTAAATCTACATCCTATACCTACACTGAATCTTTTAGGCAGTTGAGGAATTGATCACTGGACAAATAAGCAGTTATGTAAATGAGGTGACTAATTCTCTTTTCACTGAAAAAAAAAAAAAGATAATAAGAGCCGCCAACACTAACTGAACACTTACTGTGTGAGACATTGCACTAATGCTGTTTATATGGACTATGTAATTTAATCTTCATAACAACGCTTACAGTAAAAATGATTGTTATTGCTATTTCACAGATAAAAAAAATAATTACAAAGCTCAGGGAGTGGAGAGAGTCATATGTGGTCAAGCTAGGATTAGTCTGACTCAAGAGTCCTGGTTTGTAACTACTACACAATACCACTTCCTCCATAAGACCCAAATACTTACAGTAATTACATTCAAACATTATTTTACCAAAAAGTCACGGTTCCATAAGTCCTTTGGTAAAAACTGAGACAAATAATAATGGCAGAAAAAAAACATTTAGTCACAGCCTACTTGGATACTATTAACAGACAACATTACATTATCCAAGTAATGACAAGCTCCAAAATGACTAGGAAACTTAAGTGCATGCTCTCCTACCAAAAGCAAAGGCACTTGACTACCTATTGCTATTTCCTAAAGTATATTTTTTAGATGCAAATAATCAGTCATACCTCCTTCTATCTTAAGAGAGTCTGATCTCATAGATCTGCTGAGTAAAAAGGTAAGCTACTATTTAACTACCCACTGGTCACAGCTGCCTAGAGGGGAGGGGAACAGCTGAGACAAATGGTCTCTCGAGGTACAAAGGGATTCTAGATTCATTGGGCCCTTGAACTAGAGATCCATAAGAATGAAGGTAGATGTTTTCAGGCATAGGCACACAAGGGCAAAGAATATGAGAAAATATAAAAGTCTGTAAAAATGAAAAGGCAAAAGGAGAGAATGAGAGAGAGATAGGCAAAACTAAAAGATGGGAGAGGACATGGATGGCAGAGAGAGGGTCCCTACCTTACTTAATCAACTTTACAATCAGCTGTATTTGCTTTGCTTAGGCTAGATTAAAGGGATTTGTCCTGATTTCCTGACCAGGATGAACAATAAAATGTTCATTATATCAATTCTATTATATTCAAATGGATTAACATTATAACAATTATTCCTATTTAAGAAAACTTTAACTTTTTTATACTTGATCTCTAAATTTAGAATGGCTTTTTTGGATATTGTACAGTTCTCTATGCTGCTCATTTAATTGCTCATTTTGGTTATTTATGACTGGCAGAAAATATGAAAGTTCATATTTCAAAGAAAATATTATTTTCATGTAGTTTGAATTTACGACCTATTTAAACTTAAGTACTATCAGAGTTTCTTAAAACTGTATACAATCTGATTATGAAAAAAAAAGGAGTTAGGATCTCTCAAAACAGCGGTTTGAAAAATCAAGGGGGAAAAAAATTCCACCATTGTCTAGTGCTGTTTCAGCATGGGCTGCTAATCCCCTCAATGGCTCCTATAATCAGAGAAAGTACTAAAGTTCTGCTTTTCCCAGATGACCTCTGTTTTGCAGGTTTCTAAACTTAACCAATGAGGACGCCCATAATTGATAGCTGACAATTACAGACAACTAGCCTTTATTGCAAATGAGGGGTCTTTCAAGAGAGTGCAGGTATTTGTATACATATGTTGCAACAGAACATTCCACATCTCTATCTAGGAGGAAAGTAAACTATTTAATGAAATGATCTCAAAGGAACTATGAGAGCAGTAACAGAGGAAATATCTACGTAGGCAGTCACAGCAACTGAATTAATCATGGCAATGAATAAAGTGACAGATGTCTCAGTCAAAGCCCCCTCAGCTCCTACTCATGACATGTTCCTTCTTCCATGATTAGGTTGGGGTGGGGGTAGGAAATCGTTTTTAAAAGCTTCACAATAAAATTCCAGACAGACTCTTGATTCATTACATTTCTAGTATCTTCTTACATACATTAGCAATTGTGTATAGGTGTATATCTTTTCAGTTCAACAAATTCTTACAAATAAAGGTGAGTTTGATACCGTATTTATTTGCTTTCATGAATATTTCAAGTCAGAATGCCTGATAAACTAATCTAATTTCACTTTTATATAAATAATCTGGAAAGTACTATTTACTTAAATATTATTACCAGTGTCGTTTAACTAAAATATTAATACAGTCTGAGCTGTATACACACACATTAGAGATAAACAACATTAAACTCAAACTATTACAAGTGGGAAACAAAAGCCCTTTAATTTATAGATAATATTGTAAGCTCAACACCAAAAGCAAAGGCCACAAAAGCAAAAACAAAAAAACAAAACAAAACAAAAGCAAGTAGACTACAACAAACTAAAAAGCTTGTGCACAGCAAAGAAAACCATCAACAAAATGATGGTTTCTTTCAAAAAGAGGAGAAAATACTTGCAAATCATGTATCTAGTAGTGGGGTAATATCCAAAATATACAATCAATCCATACAGCCCACCAACAAAAAACAAACCATACAATTAAAAAATAGGCATAAGATCTGAACATTTTTCCAAAGACCTACATATGACAAATAGGCACATGATGTTCAACATCACTAATTCTCAGAGAAATGCAGATCAAAACCATGAGATACCACCTCACACCTATTAGAATGGCTATTATCAAAAAGATAAGAAATAACAAATGTTGATGGGGATGTCCAAAAAAGGAACCTTTTTGTATTGATAGGACTACTATAAACTGGTACAGCCACTATGGAAAACAGTATGGAAGTTTCTCAAAAACTTAATAATAAACTACACATAATCCAGCAATTCTAAGTATTTATCCAGAGAAAACAAAATCGCTATCTCTGAAAGATATATGCACTCCCATGCTCACTGCTGCATTATTTACATTAGCCAGGACATGGAAACAACCTAACTGTTCACTGATGGATGAATGGATAAAGATGTAGTATATGTACAATGGAATATTATCCAACCATTAAAAAGAACAAGATCTCAACATTTGTGACAACATGGATGGACCCTGAGGCATTATCTAAGTGAAATAAGTCAGAAAAGGAAAGACTCATGCCTTAATGATCTCACTTATATGTAGAATATAAAAGGGGGAGGCGAGCTCACAAATATAGAGAATAAACTGATAATTGGCCAGAGGCAGGGGGTGGAATGTTAAGCAAAAAGGACAAAGGGGGGCAGCCTGGGTGGCTCAGCGGTTGAGCGTCTGCCTTCGGCCCAGGGCATGATCCTACAGACCAGGGATCGAGTCCCACATCAGGTTCCCTGCATGGAGCCTGCTTCTCTCTCTGCCTGTGTCTCTGCCTCTCTCTCTGTCTCTCTCATGAATAAATAAAATCTTAAAAAAAAAAAAAAAAAAGGATGAAGGGGATCAAAAGGTATAAACTTCCAGTTATGAAATAAGTCATGGGGATGTAATGTACAGCTTGATGACTACAGTTAGTAATATCATATTGCATATTTGAAAGTTGCTGAGAGAGTAAATCTTAAAAATTCCCATGACAAGAAAAAAATGGTGATGGATTTAACTAATAATCTTTCTGCAATATATACAAATATCAAATCAGCATGTTAAACACTTAAAAGTAATATAATACTATAGATGTCAATTATACCTCAAATAAAAAATACTGCAAGTTCTATTGAGACAAGAGAGCAAAGCAAACAAAAATTTTCCATATGATCCATAAAGAATCTAACACCCATTAAAAATGTAGGAGTTGCTAATATATAGTGTTATGGACTCCATGTTTATGTCCCCCTAATATTCTCATGTTGAAGCCCTAATCCTCAGGGTGGCTGTATTTGGAGATGGATCCTTAAGGAATCAATTAAGGTTAAGTGTGCTCATATGGGTGGGGCCCTGATCTAACAGGATTAGTATCCAGTAAGAAAAGACAGAAGAGAGCTCACTCATTCGCTCTCTCCAAACACAAGGAGGAAAGAACATACAAGGACACAGAGAGAAGGTAACCATCTGCACACCAGGAAAACAATCCTCACCAGAAATTAAACCCTGCTAGACCTTGATCTTGGATTTTCTAGCCTCATGAACTGTGTGAAAATAAATTTCTCTTGTTGAAGGCATCCAGTCTGTAGTATTTTGTTATGGCAAAATAAGCAAACTAACATACACAGCAATATTATTTTATTTGATTGTTGAGTCACCTCTAATAGTAGAGTCAGCATTCTGACGAGGAAAATACAAGGCCATAGTTTAAAGGCTTACTTTGATAAATCTAGACATTTCTTTCCAGGATCACTTTGGTATGTGTGTGTGTGGGGGGGGGGGTGGTGGAATGGAAATAGAAGAGATTTTTTTCAAATATATCTTCTAAAATATAATTTTCAGGATGAGAGAATATACTCTGAAACTAAAGGAATCAATGCTGAAGTCAGCACTAAAATTTGTTAAACTTTCAGGATTTTCTTAAATCTTTTTTTTAAAGATTTTTTTTAAAAGATTTTATTTATTCATCACAGACACAGAGAGAGCAAGAGGCAGAGACACAGGCAGAGGGAGAAGCAGGCTCCATGCAGGGAGCCCGATGTGGGGACTTGATCCCAGCTCTCCAGGATCACACCCCGGGCCGAAGGCGGTGCTAAACCGCTGGGCCACTGGGGCTGCCCTAGAAAGATTTTAAGTAATCTCTCCACTTAAAATGTACACTCTACACTCCCAAAATGGAGCTCAAATGCACAACTCTGGATCAAGAGTTGCACAACTCCAAGAACCAGTCAAGTGCCCCAATTTTCTTAAATCTTCTCATTTTACCAGGATCCAATCTACAAACTTACCTTCAACCAACCATCTGCTTCCCTCCTGATACAATCTAAAGAATATCTCCTATCCTGTTTGCTAGGTTCCATTTTGTGAATCTTTGAAACTGAGTTGAATTAATTATTCTCATTTCTTCCTATAATTATCTGTAACTATTTTCTCTCTAATCACTGTTTCCCATTAGTTGTTCCCAAAAATAAAATAAGCACCCAAAGCAAAAACAAAAAAACTTCCTTCAACCTCAACTTCCTTCTGGCTACAGTCCTCTTCCCCTTCAGAGCCAACTTTTAAGGTGACCAAACTAGTAGTCAGCCTTATTATCCCACAATCAGTGGGCTACCCTCACCACTCTTGCAAATTCCTCTCTTGAAAGTCAACAATGACACCTTTCAGTCCTTGTTTTAAGTCCTCATCAAATATCTAACACCTTTGAATATCCTCCTTGAAGCAGTCATCCTTAAGTTTGTTATACCACACTTATTTTTCCCTCATCTTCCCTCATTCTCATTTTCAAATCTATTCTGGCACTATTCCTTAAATGTTGCTTGTTGTGGTTTTTTTTTTTTTAAGATTTTATTTATCTATTTTATATGATGAGGGTGGGAATGGGGAGAAGGAGGAACAGAGGGAGAGGGAGAGAATCTCCAGCAGACTCCATGCAAGAGTGAAGCCCAATGCAGGGCTCGATCCCACAACCTGAGCCAAAGCCAAGAGTCGGATGCTTAACTGACTGAGCCACCCAAGCATCCCAAATGTTGATATTTTTCAAATTTCCAGTCTAGTACCTTGTTGCTTTTTTTGCTTTTTTTCATTCCATATATTCACCTTCATAAGCTTACCTACTTCTACATCATTTATGGATGATTAAGTCTCAATATCTGTCTCCAGCTAAGATCCTTCTCATGACTAGGACCCATACATTCATTAATCTAGTAGATACGTCGTTAGGCATATGTGACTTCAACAAATCCACAAGTAAAGAAATAAGTTTCCCCCCTTGATTCCTCCTCCCCATCTCCTACATTCAAGCAAGTTCTACTGAGTTCACATCCTAAATAGATCTGAATCCATTCACTTTCAACATTCCCAGAGCTGCTTTCCTAGTACAAACTAACAACTGTCTGACATTTCTGAAAACCCTTGCAGCTGGGTCCCATTTCCCAAATCTTAACCCCTTTAATTCATTTTTCACATTTGGAGTCACAGCGATCTTCCTAAAATACAAATCAGATCTTCTCACTCACCTGCTCTGCTCTTTTAGAATAAAATCAAACTTTTTCCAAAGCCTTTAAGGTTCTGAATGACTTACATCTCTGCTAATCTCTTCATCATAATCTCCTGCTCTCACTTAAGATACTCCATTTTCTTTCCCTTCTCCCACACACACATTCTCTGCTCCAATGATCTTGACAAGGTCACCTGCTCAAACATTCTTTTAGGCATACTCTCTCATTCTTCTGCCTCTGCATAAAATATCTCCTTTGCCTAAAACACTCTTTCTTCTTGCCTATTCCCTGACCACTTAACACAACTACTCACTACCCAAAAATATCCTCCTCCATCTTCAGGTTCAGTATCAACATCACTTCCTCTAGGAAATTTCTAACTTCCCAAGTGTATGTTAAGTTCACAGAGTTCATATACTTGACTCTACAATATCATTTGTATTGTCATGCCATACTACTCTTAAGCTCCACAAGGCAGGGACCATGACTGTTCTCACCTGTACTTTGTCAAAAAGCTTTGTAAATTAAGTCAATTTTATTTGAGACATGATGCACAGAGTAAAATGCAGAAATTTTAAGTGTACAGTTAAATAAATTAACACTGCATTAGTTAGTATCTGCCCAAACAAGATATAAAATATTACCATCACACCAGAAAGTTCTTTGGTGCCCTTTGCAATCAGTTCCCTCATTTTGACCCAGCTGATCTGATTTGTATCACAAGATTAGTTTTGCCTGTAATATAATCAGATATAAATAGAATCATATTATGTAGTACTGTATCATCTAAAATCTTTTACTTAT
This sequence comes from Canis lupus familiaris, assembly GCF_011100685.1. Classification (NCBI taxonomy): domain Eukaryota; kingdom Metazoa; phylum Chordata; class Mammalia; order Carnivora; family Canidae; genus Canis; species Canis lupus. The sequence goes on from NC_049233.1 coordinate 63,973,255, forward strand.
TAGCATAATGCTTTGGAAATTCATCTATGTTACTGCATGTATATAGTTAGTTCCCCTTTTACTGCTGAATTGGACTGATAAACTACTCTGTTCACCCAAAAACCTGTTAACAGACATTAAGATTCTAACTATTAGGGCAGCCCAGATGGCTCAGCAGTTTAAGCGCCGCCTTCAGCCTAGGGCGTGATCCTGGAGACCCGTGATCGAGTCCCGCGTCAGGCTCCCTATATGGGGGCTGCTTCTCCCTCTGCCTCTCTCTCTCTCTCTCTCTCTCTCTCTCTCTCTCTCTCTGTCTCTGTCTCTCATGAATAATAAAATCTTTAAAAAATAAAAGATTGTAACTATTAGTGTACAAGTCTTTTGTGAGCATGCTTTCATTTTTAAAGATTTTATTTATTTGACAGAGAGAGAGCATAAGCAAGGAAAATGACAGGCAGAGGGAGAGGGAGAAGCAAGCTTCTCCCTCTCCCTGAGGAGAGCCTGATGTGGGACTCAATCCCAAGATCCTGGGATCATGATCTGAGCTGAAGGCAGACCCCTGACTGAGCCACCTCTGACTGAGGCGCCCCATTTTTCTTGCATATATACCTTGAAACAGAAATGCTGTGTCACAGAATAAGTTTATATTTAACATTATTTAGAAACTGCCGAATTGTTTTTCAAGGTAACAACATAATTTTACACAACTACCAATAAAGTATGAAAGTTCTGGTTACTCCAAGTCCTCAGCTTGGTACTGTCAGTATTTTTAATTTTAGTCATTTAAAAAAAAAGGAATGCAAAAAAATAAAATAATATGGAACACTTCATAAATTTGTGTCATCCTTGCACAAGGGCCATGTTAATCTTCTCTGCATCATTCCAATTTTAGTTGATATGCTGCAATGCAAGCACTCATTGTGGGTTTTTTGTTTTTGTTGTTTTTAGATTTTATTTGAGAGAGAGAGAGAGAGAAAGAAAGAGGGAAAGAGCAGGAGGAGGGACACGGGGGAGGGAATCTTAAGTAGACTTTGCTGAACGTGCAGGCCAACATGGGGCTTGATCTCATAGCCCTGAGATCATGACCTGAGCCAAAACCATGAGTCAGACACTTAACCAACTGAGCCACCCAGGAGCCCCAAGCACTCATTGTGATTTTAATATACACTTCACTGATGACTAAAGGTGTTGAACATCTTTTCATGTGCTAATTGTTCATATATAAACATACACATATTTATGAATGGTTTATATACATATACACACATACATTTATGTATATACATATAGATTGTTCACGTCTTTTGGATTTGTTCCAAATATATATAATATATATATAAATGATATATTAGGGAACAATTTGAGCAATGTGAATTTCATATTTACTTCTGTAAATACTGTCCACAAGAAATACTAAGTGAACACAGAAATTGCACCCTGCTAAACTGAGGCACAAAATACACAAAACACATACACTTCAGCAACAGACCTGCAACTTCAATTCTTGTTACAAGCTATATTCATCCACATTTGATGCTACAATTTCGTCTGATTTGAGACTTTCCTTCAGCCACTTCACAATAACTGACAAGCTGCAAACCCTTCCCAATTCTCATTTCTACAAGCAAACTTCCAATTGCTTTCAATATAAAGGGCAATACTTATTGTAGTATTTATGTATTTAGTTATTTAATATATGTAAAACTATGCTTTTGTTAGGTTCCTATCTTTTTTATTTGTCACTAATAAAGTTTTTGGTTTTGTGCCCTTAATGCATTTTCTCCTTAAGTCCTGTGATTTTTAACAGTATGTTGTTTTTTAGGAATATGTATTTTGCAGTAGAGCAAAACTGCCTGTAGGAGTGATAGGAACAAATACCTTCACCTTTCTCCTGATCTTAGGGTGAAACCCTGAATAAACCACCACTTAGCACGATTTTAGTTGTAGGCTTTCCATATTACTCTTGGTCAAATCGAGGATATTTCCTTTTATTCCTAAGTTTGCTAAGAGTTTTGGAGACAAATTTGTACTGAATTTTGTCAAAAGCTTTTCCAGTAAGGATCTATGTGATTTTATGATTTTTTCTACTTTTTTCTGTAAACATGCTAAATTACATCAATTCATTGATCATTTCAAAGTCGAATCACCCATATATTCCTGGGACAATCTCAACACTGTTGTGGTATACTGTCCTTTTCCTATACTGCTATATTCAATTTGTTAGTATTTTCCTTTTTTAAAAATAAGATTTTATTTATTTTGATTTCTCATAAGAATGGCAACTATCATTTATCACTTACTGTTCTCTTTTATGCTGTTTCTTTTTTTACATAGATTTTCTATGTATTACTGGTTTTTACCAGTTTGATTATATACCTAAGTGTGTTTTTCTATATATTTACTTGCTTAGGATTTCCTGAGTTTCTTCAACACAGATTGTTTTCTCCCCAAATATGAAAAATTAATAACCATTATTTCTTTAAGGTTGAGATATAATCTAGATACAATTTACTTAAATTCACTTTTAAAAAGCAATTTCAATAGTTTTTAATATATTCACAAGGTATACAGCAATCACCACTATCAAATTATATAACTCCAGAAAGAAACCTTGTATTTGTAAGCAGTCACACCAATTTATTTTCTGTCTCTATAAATTTTGCAAATTTTGGACGTTACATATAAATGAATCACAATATGCATACAATACACGGCCTTTTGTGTCTTCCTTCTTTCACTTAGCATGACATTTCAGGGTTCATCAATGCTATAGCATGTATCAGTACTTTACTCCTTTACATGACCAAGTTATACAGTTGACCCCTGAACAAGTGGTGAGGGGTGCCAACCCACACCTCTTCCCATGAAGTTGAAAATCTGCATATAACTTCTGACTCCCCAAAAATTTAACTACCAGTAACCTACTGTTGACTGGAAGCCTTATCAGTAACATAAGCAATTGATCACATATTCTGTTATATGTCTTATATATATTCTGTTCTGTATTTTATAATAAAGCTACAGAACAGAAAATATTAAGGAAAAGAAAATACATTTACAGTACTGTACTATATTTATAAAAAAAATCTATATGTAAGTGGACTCACGCAGTTTAAGTCCATGTTGTTCGGGGGTCAACTATACATTAGTTCCATTGATATTGCATTGATATACATTTTGTTTTTCCATTCATCAGTTTTTGAGCACTGGGGTTGCTTCCACTTTTTGGCTATTATGACTACTGCTGCTGTGAACATCCATGTACAAGTTTTGGGGTGGACATATGTTTTCAATTCTCTGGGGTATATAACTAGGACTGGAATTGGTGGGTCGTATGGCAAGTCTACATTTAATCATTTGAGGAACTGCCAAACTCCAAAGCAATTCTCCACTGTTCTCCAAAGCAGTGCATCATTTTACATTTCTAATAGCAACATGTAACATCTGGGAGTACCAATTAATCCATTCTCTAACACCTGTTATTATTTAACTTTTTGATTATAGCTCTATTTGTAGGCTGAAGGGATAATTCAATAGTGTCTGTCTTTAACAACTATTCTGAGTTTCACTTCACTTCTGTGCTTGCTGGCTATTTATATATCTTCTTTGGAGAAATGTCTACTCAGATACTTTGCCCATTTTTTCTTTTTTACTTTGCCCATTTTTAATTAAGTTATTTACCTTTTTATTATTGAATTCTAGGAGTTCTTTACATATTATGGACATGACTCTTCTTAGATATATGATTTTGCAAATATTTTCTCTTATGGGTTGTCTTTTCACTTCCTCTGAAGCACAGAAATTTTTCATTTTGATCAAGTCCAATTCACCTGTTTTTCTTTTCCTTTGGTTGTTTGTGCTTTAAGAACTATACCTAAGAAATCACTGCCCAATGCAATGTCACAAAATTTATTTTTTTCTAAGAGCTTTATCATTTTAATTCTTATATTTAGATCTCTGAACCATTTTTACTTATTTTTTTAAAGAGATCACTTTCATTCTCTGACATGTAGGTATCCAGTCGTCACAGCACAATCTGTTGAAAAATTATTCTTTCCCTCACTGAACTGTCTTGGCACTCATACAGATAATCAAGTGTCCACATATGTATGTGTTTTTATCTTGACTCACACTTGTACTCCATTGATTTATGTCTGTCCTTATGCCAATATCATGGAGTTTGAGTTAATGTAGCTTTGAAATCAAGAAATGGGAGTCTACTCATTATTTGTTAAAAACACTTTTCTGAATTATTCCCTCTTTCCTCTCCTTCTAGGACTCTAAGTATATGTATATTAGATTGCTTCATATTACCCTAGAGGCCATCAGGACTCTCTCCACCCACGCCAGCACCAATTTTCTTCTCTCAGTTCTTCATATTGGATAATTTCTATGGATCTGACTTCGAGTTCACCATCTTGTGCCATCTCCAATTCACCATTAAACCCACCAGTGAATTTTTCATTTCAGATATTTCTCTTCTCAGTTCTGCAATTTCATAATCTTATTTTAAGTCACTGAGTAAATAGTTGCTTTAATTCATTTTTCCTAATTCCAAATATGGGTTGTCTCAGGGTCAGTTTCTATCAATAGCATTTTCCCCTTCATATGGTTCAAGTTTTCCTGCTTATTTGCATGTATAGTAAATATTTGTTGTATGCTGGATACTATAAATACAGTGTAAAGATTCTAGATTATGCTATCTTTCTTGGTGAGTTTTGTTTTGCCCAGTAACCTCTCCTTGATCCCTAAAAGGCCTAATTTTACACTTTATTAGAGCAAATCCAGAGCAATCTTTACTGTATAATAGGAGTTAGCAAACTTCTGTAAAAAGCTAGATAGTAAATATATTAGACTTGTGGGCCACACAGTGTCCATAGCTCAACTTTGCCCTCATAGCCCCAGAGTAATATGTAAATGAATTAGAATGGGTGGCTGCATTTTAAAACAAATTTATTTATAGTCACTAGAATTTATATTCCACATAATTTTCAAGTTTCACTAAATACTATTCTTTTTAAAGAAATTTTTTAGCCACTAAAATATATAAAAGCCATTCTTAGAACACAAGCCATATAAAAATCATCAGTAAGTCAGATTTAGTACAGACCATCATTTGCTAATCCTGCTCCGAGATAAAATTATTACTCCTATAGCAGGTCTTTCTGGTCTCAGATAAACGTTTAGTATGTTAACTAGGTCACTCTACCCTGGATGGACTGGAATTCAGTATCTCCAGGTATAACAGGAATTGTCCCACTCTAAAATGCATTCTCTATCTGACTTTGTATGCATGTACAGCCCAACTCTCAGTAAAGAACTTTTGGGAAACTCACACTTATACTTTTCCAATACCCTGCTTGGCAAATTCCAGCTGCTTCAGTAGCCCAGAACTCCAATGTTTACATTCTTAACTCAGCAGGACTTCCCTGCTCTGCTTGAGTTCCACTCCCCATGACACAGTCAGGAAACTGCCTTGAAACACAGAGATGGGCTAAATGTGGTGCTCACCTTGTTTGTTCTCTTTCTCTCTAATGTCCAGTGCCTGAAAAGAGTTCTACTTCATATATTTTGTCCATTTTTATAGCTGTTTATGGCTGGAGGAAAAATCCAATCCAATTACTCTGTCATAGCTGAAAAGCAGATGTTAACCTCAATAAATATTTGATGAATAAATTAATGACTAAACAAACCATATCTTAAAAAGTTTTAAGTATACATGACCCTCCATGCTCTCCACCTCTTCACACCTTTCTGTAATCCCTTCCCATAGGCTATAGGCAGGATCTTGATTTGCATTTAACCAAAAGAACACAGCAAAGGCTATAGGATCTTACTCCTATAATTAAGTCACACCATATAAAACTCCAATCTTGCTAAAAGACTAGCTTTAAAGATTTTTCATTGACTCGGTGAAGTAAACTGCCACACTGGGAAAGTCCACATAGCAAGGAACTTTAAACAGCCTTTAGGTGCTGAGTTTAGCCTCTAGCAGTCAACTGAAGAAAGGGCCCTCAGTCCTACAATCACAAGATAATGAATTCTGCAATCAACATGAGTGAGCTTGGAAGAAGATTCTCAGTCTTCAGACAAGAATGAAGCTCAGCCAATACCATGATTACAGTGAGGCCCTAAGCAGAAGATCCACAGAAACTGCGAGATAATAAATGTGTTATTTTAAGCTGCTACATTTGTGTGATGTGTTACACAGAAACAGAAAACTAATATAACACACTATTGATAGATACTACAAAACAACTACCAATATTTAGAGCTGGCAAATACATGCAGCAGAAGCATGGGAATGAAGTGCACTCAAGAACAAGGAAAGCTACCTCAGACCTATGTCATCAACACACAGTGGAAAAAACAGATATAGTAAATTACCTCAGGGAGACACAGTGACTCTTGGCCTAGCAAGAGAGAATGTGACCATCAGAACAGCAGTGTGGGCAGTCATACAAATATAATTAAAGAACAGTCATAACCAGTGGTAGTGCCTTCCAAGCACTGTCGGAAAGATAGAGAATATCTTGTTCCAAAAACCTAATTTTGTCTAGGTTCAGCAGGATTTTGTACAGAACCACTTACCTTAATGCTGACCCTCTTTGACCTCGCAAATGTGAGCTCTTAACACTAATTATTGGTCAAAATTTAAAATTAAAATTTGTGCTCTAATTAAAACCAAAATACACCAATTTAGCACCCTGTTATCAGAAGACAAAGAAGAACACCAAGTTATTGCTGATTTTGTTTACTCACTAAACTTTAAGATATGCAATAGAACTAATCATTTTAAAGAACCACTACATTCATGTTACTAAATTTTTGAATCACCCAACGAATTTTTCATTTTAAAAATTCTACACACTGTAAGCAACTTTTTGATTAGAATGCAGCTTTGCAAGCAGCATACCTATAATAATAATACAAATATCAAAGGAGAAAACCAAAGTAGCAAAAGGTTAGCAACTGGCAAATCCAGGTAAAAGGTATGTGGATGTTCACTAGACAACTCTCAACTCTTCCAGCACAGATTTAAATTTTTTTTAATAGAAAAGTGAAGAAAGAAATAAGATAATGTTCTCAGTAAGCTAAGAAGTTTAGGGATAAAAATGTCCTTGAAGCTAATTAGAAAAGTCTGAAGAAGTTACCATTTTCACTTGTTTTGGTAAATGGAGAAAGGAAGCAAAGTAAATATCCAAATCCACGTTTTAAAGCACTAAACACTTTACAATTATATAATGCTTCTCTCTCAGAACTCCAAAAATAATATAAAAATTTCTAAAAACATTAATTTTCTGAATCATCCTTACATAGTCTTTTGGTTCTTTACACAATATTTTTAACTTTTAAATCTGCACTGTTCTCCAAACTCTTGTTATCAACATGTGGTAACACTGCATTACCTGTGAACTTGTTAAAAATAACCTCAAAAGCCAAACTATGAAAGGAGCCCATGTGTCCACTGATAGATGAATGGATGAAGAAGAAATTATATAATGGAATATTATTCAGCCATAAAAAAGAATGAAATCTTGCCACTGGCAACAACATGGATAGAGCTAGAGTATAATGCTAAGTAAAATAAATCAGAGAAAGACAAATACCATATGATTTCATTCATAGGTGTAATTTAAGAAACCAAACAACAAAGGGAAAAAAAAAGAGACAAACAAGAAACAAATCCTGAACTATAGAGAATGAACTGATGATTACCAGAGCAGAGGTGGGTGGGGGGATGGGGAAAATAGGGGATGGGTGTTAAAGAGTACACTTATCATGATGAAAAAAATAAATATGTATTTATTCATAGCTTCACTCATTGATGGCCTACAGTCTTTACAGTGAAGGATTATTAATTTAATCTATTATATAATGAAACTGTAGTGACGGTAAAACAAGATTAGAATAATGGCTAGTAGAATAATTCAAGCTGTTTATACTCGTATATCTATTGCACTTGTGTGTTAGGTTAGCTGTTAAGGAGCTAATCAGGAGAATGATCATTAATGTATGATTGTAAAGTGTAAAAGTTCTTCTACAATAGGTAATGTTGCATCTTGGAAACCTACCTGGAATGGATATGTCACCAAGATATAAAGTGTCTGAACCTATAATTTCATTTTGACAAAGCTATATAATTTTTACTAATACCTCATGAAATGAAAAGACACAGTAGTTATGACATTGGCTTGGCATCAGTTGGAAGAAGTTTGATACCTTCCCTTATTATACATTTATGTAAAAAGATTCTTCAAATGTATGATATGGGGGGGCATCCATGTAGTCATTTGAGATAAGCAGTTGTTAATTCCACTATTGCTATTTGTGGTTTAGATGCAAATTCCTCTCAAATTATGAAAATTATTGTTACTGCTGATAGTGAAATGAATGAATATATGTTGGATGAGATCGTATTTCATGTTGTGTACATATCTGGATGATCAGAGTGAGCTGGTGGCACTCTTGAAACGTAAAGAAAGTGTGGTGGGAAAGGCTAACACCTTTGTGTTTACAAAATAAATTTTTGCTCAGGTTAAGTTAAACGTCTGAAAATAATGGGAGTTGGTGAGCAAATCCTCCTATAATGCTTCAATCGATAAGACATAATGAAATTATGATAATACACAGTATGCATCCTGGAGAAAAAAAACCCAAGGATCAATTAGCTAGAAGTTAAGTCCTGTCAGGACTCCTACTGTGAATAAGAATATAAAACATAAAGATCAGAGTATGGCTGGTAATCATTTAATATTTCCCCCATGGAGGGTTGTTTGTCAACTAAATAATTTTACTCTTACAGGCATGGCAATCATTATGGTAGCTGATATAAAACATGCTCATGTGTTGACATCTATGCCGACTGTGCACATATAATGAACTTGTGCAATAAAGTCTAAAAATCCAATGGAAAAAAATAGAAACAAATTAAAAAATAAAAATACAGAACGTCTGCTCTCAGCCCAAACCTACAGAATCAGAATCAAAATGGGTACCTTAACAAGACACAAAGGTAATTTGCAGGCACACTGAAGTCTGAAAGGCACCACTCTAGACGTTAAAATTCATTTACGTTACGTAAAATTCATTACGTTATTTATTAGCCACTATATATCTATTCAAATGACAAGCAGCAAAGTCAGTTAAAAATTAAAGAAAATATCTGAAAACTACTTAACAGTTATTCATTCTCCTCCAAGAATTCAGTCTGAACCACTGAAAAGATCAAATGTGTATGTGTGGTAGAGGCAGAGAGGGTTTCTTGAGGAGTTTATAATTGTATAAAACCTAATCAAAATCAATTAATATCTTTGAAAGCAACTGTAAAAGAAATAAATTCCAAGTTGTCTGGTTAAAATACAGAAATCATTTGACATACTCAGTAGCATTAAAGATAAAATACATACTGACACATCAACTGACATAAAGTTGTTAATAAATTCAATCTATTGTAAAACTATTATCTAGAAACTAAGGACAAAACAAAACCCTGCTTCCTCACTCTAAAAGCATTTGCTTTTCTACCTGTAAATGTCATACTGTTTCATTATAATCAATCAAAAACCATAAAGTAGTATAACAGAAATGGGACTACATTAAACAGGATAAGCCATCAATAAACACATGGGGACAACTTTTGAGGAAAGCTTATAACCCTAAATAAAGGGAACAGTATACAAAAAGAAATCTGGGTAATAATTTTCCTCCAATATGGGCCAGGGCAGGAAGTGTAAGAACAGCTGATAGAAATACATTGGTAGCTTGAGCAAATTTAAAACACCTTCTATAATATCCTTATTAGCTCTAAGATTCTGTTTTCTATTTAATTTCTCTAATAAACTTCTCATCTGGGAAGAAAATGGTGACCTACTAAAGACCTCAAAGAGCGATTCATTTAAAAATACCAAGAATATACCCATTATACGTTAACACAAAAATCCTATTATCTGTGAAAAATAACCATATTTTCTAGAACAACAAAAACTTAGGAAGAATACTGGCACTGTTTTACAGTTTTGCAAATATCTTTAATGTTTGGGTTTGTAGAAACAGATGAATTATTTGCTTCTACATTCAGTGTTCTACAATGTTATTTTGATTAATTTACACAAATATATAGACTTATAAAATATGTAGCTGGGAAAAGAAGTAGCATTTTAACAGACTTTTCAGGTCTGTGGATATTGTTTTTTGATACTACACCAGATTCAATAAAATAATTATAACATTAATGTGGAAACTGAAAGCATATCAATAAACATTTTGATCTGTTATATTAAAATCCCTAATTCTGACCTTGCATTTTGAATGGATCTTTTTCACATGCATTATTTTTTAACATCATGCATTAACCATCTGGAAAGTATTTGTTTACTGAATTAATGTAAATCTTTTCTAAATGTTGACACATTACATAAAATTTCTTAAGAATCAGATCTGTTAAATAACCACCAATCTCATCAGAAAATTGTTTTAAGAATAATAAGTTGTCAAGGTCATGGTAGCAGATATGTTCTCCAAAATTCTGATTTTCACTTAGAAGTACATTTTATCACTGGCAACAAATACTGTCGTCATTGCAATGAGAGATTCACTTTATTTAAGAAACTGTCTTACAAATATCCAAGTCTGAATAAACACACTTTGTATCAGTCACTCTTTCAAATAAAAAATGGTGTTTTATGAAAAAAGTGGCTTGTTCACCTTGACTTCAAACAAGGGCATAAGTGCTTTTCCTTAAGACAACCATTACAGTTGACATACAGCAGGGTGCTTTATATGTACCCTCCATTTCAACACATAGGAGATTAAAAAGACATGTACTGAAGAGTTAAGATTAATATTAATCAATAATTTGTACTGCTTCATCCAGAACAGTCTTAAGTGAAACTGATGTTCTTCCTACTGTTAAGTGTGTGGCAGTGAAGAATAAAATAACCACTTGCACAGTGTGGTGCACTGCCCGGCTTTGTGCTTTGGTGCCAAGAGTTTTACCCACTATCTCTTTTGCAGATCAGTACAAACGTAAACACAGAGGAAAGGGTAAACAGCATCTTATTATTATGATGGAAACAGATTTGACCTCAGGGATCCTTTGAAAGAGCTTTGGGTACCCCTATGGATCCACAGACTGCTTACACTAAAACAAGCATAACAATTCTAAGCCTTTCCTATTATTATTACAATCTACTGATTCAGTCAGTCAGTAATTACAGAGGGTTTGGTATGTAGTGCCAGGTAGGTACTATAAAGTGTCACAGTGTTTGTCTTTGTGTCATTCACTCATGTATCTATCCCAAGCTTCTAGAACAGTGCCTGGCTGGTGCACAGCAGGTTTCTGATATTTGTTGAATCAATAAATAAATGGGCAGCTATGATATATTTTAACTTAGATTCTAAATGCTTAGAATGCATCTCTCTCATATAAATAATCTAATTATGAAAATTATTTTTCAACATAATGGGAAAAACTAACATGTTAGGCAATATGGAACCTCTACAGTCATTATACTTGGAGTAGTTTTATTTTCATACAGGTCTAAACTTAAATTATTATATATACAGGCAGTCTTTGCTTTGCATGGTACCATGGTAACTGAAAGTCATGCACATCAGAACCATATCCTCACTTTGGTTCCATGGTAACTAAATTCTGTAGTAACATGGTACTGTGCAAAGCACATTAGTATAAAAGACAGGGAAATAAATGCCAATGACCCATACACTCAATTTTAGCAAAATGGGAAGGAAAGTATCTTAGGAAGAATGGGTGAGCAATCTTTGGGCAGTGACTGAATGAGTGCCCCCTACAGGAAAGCAAATTAGACACCTAAAATGACTTTTCAAGTTCTTAACATGCTTCACTCCCACAATCCATTGCCCTTTGAGAATCACTGCCTGGTGATGAACTAATTAATAGAGGTATTTCAATCCTTCAGTGGTATTTGTGAATTGCTTAGGGAGCAAGACCTGAAGAATCAAGGTGGTAAAGGGGAAAGACAGACTACTTTATGAACTATTAGGACAATATTAAGTTACAATAAATCTGGACTGGTCTTAAAAACTACAGGAACTGAAATTTCTCAAAACATACTCAGATCAAGCCTTTGGACTTCTGTGTCCTAACCCTTCTCACAATTCAATCGTATAGCCTTAGAGTTACTCAACAGTATTAAGTTGTACTCCTCCCCACTCCCATGCCCACATCTAAACTCAGGATTTTATTCTATTTGATTTTTTTAAATGAATATATAAATATTCCAAAATATTACAAATTTTAAACATAGTGTATTCAGCTCCAGCAAATAGGCATTTATACATTAAGTGTTTAAATGGCTCTGCCAAGAGTTAGGAATAAACTCAAAGATATATGTATGAACACTAGCGGCAGCTTAGCATTAAAAAAATGTGTCATAGAAGCAATATACAACTTCACTTAAAAAAAAATTCTACTCCAAGTCTACTTACTAAGTACCACAAATGGGAGAAATGGGAAATGCTATTTAAACTATACCTTAAAATGTACTGTGATGTTCCAAGGAAGAGCTGAACTTGATGCAAGAAGATCAAATAGCAAACCAATTGGATAATGCCTAAAAATGAAAGAGTACGTTTTAAGAAAGAATATTTTAAAGTTATAACTACAACTCCAAAATAAATTTCAGCACATATTGTAACATCAAATATCAGGGGCCTTTACCCACAAATCATAGAACACAGTTAACTGCCTAAGCTAATATGGTAGAGTTTCCCCGTATCAGTTTTCTTCTAAGCATTTCATTCCCCAATGAAACCTCAATATACATAATGGAATTGTGCCAAAGCATCTTTTATCAGCCATGACAACTGTTAGATCACAGTACTGCAGTATCTGATTATTATCCCAGTATTCACATTGGACAACAGTTTTTTAAAGCTTAAACATATTAAAAAAATTTTAAACCTAAAATATTAGAAAATTTAAGAACTAAGAAAAGCGCCTCAAAAAGGCATGCAATCATCCCTTTTGTGGTTATTACTATTAACACTATGGAATGTCTTTTATTTATGCATATATATATAAATATAGATTAGGCTTCTTTTACAAAACACTATAACCTGCTTTTTTCATAAAACAGCACATCAACATTTTCCAAAGTCACTGAATACTTTTCTGCAACCTCAGACTAAAGTTTTTTACAAAAACAAATTTTGGACTTCCTAAATAAGAGAACATTTCCTAATATAATCATTACTCACAATGAAGCAAATTATTTAGCAATAAACAAAGGTTAATAATACAAACCTTGCAGATTTCAATGAACAAATCTTACATGTTAAATCATCCTTTTAAAGAATCTAAAGTGGCTTAAATAATGAAACAGAATTAAACAATACTTCCAATAAAAGCAAAAAGAAGACTACTTGGTGTCATGCACAATCCTGTTCTCTTGATGTTAGTGAGTTATTCCTAGATTTAGAAGCTGAAAAATTTGGCAATACATCTAATTCCCCTAAAAATGAGTGACCAAATACATTGCCTAACCAAGATTCAAATATTAACTAATATTAGTTATTTTTGCTTACATCTACATAATACAATTGTAAAAATCACTAGAGATCATGTATTATTTAGAAAGAATTTAGAATGAATGCCCTACTAGTAAAATAAAAGGTGGGTATTTTTAGTCATGTATGTGTTGTATCTCTTAATAATAACCCTTAAACTACTCTTATTTGAAAGTTGGTGTCTAACACAAATCTTTCATAACCAAATATGAATACTGAAGGAAATTTTGGACTACCAAGTAATAGAATGATTCATTCAGAAACATTTCAGAAACTAGAAAAAATCCTTGGTCAAAAATTAAAATAAAAATAATATTCTGAAAAACAAAAATACTGCATTACATAAAGTTATACGTTCTATCCAACTCTGGTCCTTCTCTCTGAACTTCCTAAAATTGTACAAGCTTTACATAATGTCTTGCATTTTTTACAAAAACAGACTTTTTCAGTCCTTATTCTATTCCAGGAACTCTATTTCATTATTCTAGGAATTATTTAATATTATTTATCAATTATTCCCAACTATGCTTAAAAAAGGGGCATCTGGGTGGCTCGGTGGTTGAGTGTCTGCCTTTGGCTCAGGACGTGATCCCAGGGTCCTGGGATCGAGTCCCACATTGGGCTCCCCATGAGCTCCTCCCTCTGCCTGTGTCTTTCCCTCTCTCTCGAATAAATAAATAAAATCTTAAAAAACAAAAAAAAAGACGAAAATAGTGACAATTTGGAAAAATAATGGCATCCTAGAAGGATGATATGATATTGTGTCCTTCCATTTTCTCATTGTTTCATCTAAAATATTACATCAGGGACATCTGGGTGGCTCAGCGATTGAGGGGCTGTCTTTGGCTCAAGTCATGATCCTGGGGTTCCGGGATCAAGTCCTGCACTGGACTCCCTGCATGGAGTCTGTTTCCCCCTCTGCCAATGTCTCTGCCTCTCTCTCTCATGAATAAATAAATAAAATCCTTTAAAAAATGAAATAAAATAAAATATTACATCATATTTCAAGGAAGTATAAAGTAAGGATGTAGACCCCATCTTTGGAGTCTGTTTTTATCTATCTTAATACAGCTGAAAATTCAAAATGTCTTATTTTCCATGCATAATGGGAAAAAAAGGAAAATTGACAAGGGAAGATGTTACTCAATTATTAGATAAATCAGAAGGTTTTTACAGAGACAGCAATACTTTAGACTTCAATGACAGTGATAAAATTGATCATGTAATTGAAATCTCAGACTATGAGTCATTAGATGATATTCTAGGTGAATTTTCCAGAATTCAAAAACTAATGAATGAACAATATATTTCTAAAGACATGGCATTCTTATCCACTTAGTTATTCAATGGCAATAATTTCATCATACATTATTTTATGACAAGAACCTGGAGTACTATGTTCAAAAGATGTGTGATAGGATTTTTTTTTATCTTTTATGCTATTTGTGCACAATTTACCTGATAGTAAGTGATCAAGAGCTAAAGGCAAATTTGTACTAAAGATGACTGGAAGGAATTATATGATGTAGAAATGAACAAGTACTGAGCTGATCATTCTAATTGGTGATTACTAACGTAAACAAATATTTTACCACAAAATCATGACCTGTCAAAAGTTTAAAAATTTCTTCAAGCATAGCTGGTAAGTACATGAGCCAGAAGTCACAATAAGTTAGAACCTCTTATAGGTTTATGTGAATGCATGACAACGAATGAGTAGTTGTATTCAGAAGACATTGTCCATTTCCGGTATCTATACTTTTAAACCCAGGAAAATATGGAATATAAATCTGAATTTGCTGTATCTAAATGTTTTTTAAAATTGCTAATAAGTTGTCACTATTCTATTATATTTCTCTTAGTTATTTACAAAACGACTTAAGTAGGGTGCCTGGGTGGCTCAGTCTGTTAAGCATTTGACTTTGGCTCAGGTCATGACCCTGGAGTCCCAGGATCAAGCCCAGCATTGGGCTCCCTGCTTAGTGGGGAAGATGCTTCTTCCTCTCCCTCTGCCCCTCCCTCTGCTCCTACTCTCTCTCTCTCTCTCAAATATATAAATAAAATCTTTAACAAAAAATGACAAGTATATATAATTTTTTAAAGTTCACTGGTCTCTGACCAGTAAATGATAACTCTTTTTTTCTGAATATACTAAAGATTAAGATGAAATTTAAGTATAATAGTTTCTAATACTTACATTTAATTATAAATGTATGTAAAGTATTAACACAAAAGCATTCTAAAATATAATTACAGGGGATCCCAGGGTGGCGCAGCAGTTTAGCACCTGCCTTTGGCCCAAGGCCTGATCCTGGAATCCAGGATCGAATCCCACATTGGGCTCCTGGCATGGAGCCTGCTTCTCCCTCTGCCTGTGTCTCTGCTCCTCTCTCTCTCTCTCTGTCTTTCATGAATAAATAAAAATCTTTAAAAAAAAAAAAGAAATGTTTAAAATAGAATTACCAATAATTATCCTGTAACAATCTTTAAAAATAAAACTGCACCAGAAAGAACTATTTTCTTTACATATAGACTTCTATTATCAAAATCTGTATGTATAGGGATCCCTGGGTGGCGCAGCGGTTTGGCGCCTGCCTTTGACCCAGGGCGCGATCCTGGAGACCCGGGATCGAATCCCACGTTGGGCTCCCAGTGCATGGAGCCTGCTTCTCCCTCTGTCTATGTCTCTGCCTCTCTCTCTCTCTCTCTCTGTGTGACTATCGTAAATAAATAAAATTTTTTTAAAAAATCTGTATGTATAGCTTTTATGTGACTCAATGTAGATGTTTATGTCAGAATGATTTTGATGCGGATACTAACTCTAAACAAATATACCACCTGAATTAACTGGTTCCAAGAGTGCTTATTCCTGATGAGTCTATTAATATGCAAGAAAGGGCAGCCCCAGTGGCTCAGCCGTGTAGCGCTGCCTTCGGCCCAGGGCCCTGGAGACCCGGGATCGAGACCAGCGTCGGGCTCCCTGCATGGAGCCTGCTTCTCCCTCTGCCTTCTCTCTCTCTGTCTCTAATGAATAAAATCATTTATTTAAAAAAAATATGCAAGAAAATATTTAACAGAAAACAGAATTGGCAAAAATTAAAGGTACTGAATCTCTCTTACACTATAATCTGATTTACATCAAGGGTTTCAAAAGTACTAATTTGTACAACTCCTCTAAACAGATATTCTACATAGTTTTGTCAGGAGGCTCCTAACCCACAACATAGAAACCACATAAGCCATAACTGTAAGTAAATCATAATGTAACCATTTATCTGTTATGTTGCTCTCCTGCCAATCTAACCTAAATTTAACAAAAAGGAAGTGGTGAGGATATGAACCTGGAATATATCCCAGAAGAAGATCCAACTAGTAAAGGTTCAATCTACTGCCCAATAAAAACTGACTGTACCAGAATAGTTAGTCTTAGGTCTATTTTCACATTTTATTCATTTTCTTTCTCTTCCTTAAACTGCTCTAGTCTATTCTAAATTCAATTCTCAAAATGAGTAATATTTTCATTTTTCTTTGCATAAGCTGTTTCTTCTTTACCCTTTCATTACTGCTAAAATACATACACACATACTGGCCACATGTATAGCAATAACGGATATGTTCCTAAGTCAGCCAAGGGTGCTCTCAGTAGTTTAAACATCTGGAGTCATATTGAGCAAAGCAACATTGTAACACAGCATTGAAAGAAAGCTCCCCATATATTAGAGAGAACTATTGTCTTACTCCATTTCACTGAAATAAATGCATTCTATTCATAAGCCTACTAGTGATTCACTGGAAACAGGATTATATTTCACTGAATAAAAAAGGGTGCAAATCGGGATGCCTGGGTGGCTCAGTCAGTCAGTTAAGCATCTGACTCTTGATCTCAGCTCAGGTCTTGATCTCAGGGTGGTGAGAACAAGCCCCACATCTAAAAAGTAATAATAATAAAGCATGCAACTCAAATGTACACCGAAGTAACTTAATGATTACAATCAATTTTTCCTTGCTTTACCTATAGAACACAAACAATTGTAAATTACCACTGTGTTTCACAGCTTTCTAAACCTACTCTTATGTATGAAAAAGTACAAAAATACTCAAGGGGATACTACATGTCTCAAATGCAAAATTTCACATTTCAAAATTCAAGTTTATAGAATTTATAAAATTTTAGAAATTCAGGGGATGCCTGGGTGGCTCAGTGGATCCGGGATCAAGTCCCACATCGGGCTCCTTGCAGGGAGCCTGCTTCTCCCTCTGCCTGTCTCTGCCTTCTCTCTGTGGGTCGCTCATGAATAAATAAATAAAATCTTTTTTAAAAAAAGAAAAATTTTAGAAATTCACAACCTTAGAAAAAAGACAAGGCATAAGAGAGAAGAGTATTTATGATTAAGAGGTTATTTGTTAAAATTTACTTTTGAAACCAGATAGATACAGTATTAAATTCTGGGTCATTCTGTTATGTCTATGTTTAAGATTAACATCAGTGTTTGCTGCTCTTTTTTTTTTTTTTTTTTTTTAATTCTAAAGGTAGTTTCAACTTCTTTCTTTCAACAACCAGTCCTGAAAATAAGTCAGGTTATACAAAATAATAATAATATTCTATTAGTGACACTTGCTTTTATAGTTGACAAAAAAGAAAGGCTTTTTCTAAAATTTATACTGAAGGCCTAAGATCTAACCAATATTACAGCATATAAACAAAGTGTTCTTTTTTTTAATTTATTTTTTATTTTTTTTTTTCAAAGTGTTCTTTAAAAGAACCAGGAACTGTTCTCTTGAAATAAGTCTAATATAAAAGTAACAAATACAAACTTTGAACATTTAATTTATGGTAAAAAGAACCATCACCTTTTAAAATGCAATGTTAGAGCACCCTCTGGTGACTAATGAACTCAAATCACTCCAAAAAAAAAAAAAAAAAATCCTTGCATTGAGTTAGATCAGCACTTTCTATTTGCCCCGTAATTTTTAAAACTTAAGGAGACAAAGGACTGTAGAGGATAAAACACTAATCAAATAAAGCCCCCTCAGATTCTCTATACAAATCAACAATATATTAAGTATTCATTATGTGTATACCACTGTTCTTAAATATCTTTCAATTCTAATATGGACAAATAAGATAAGCAATTTAGAGAGAACATACAGATTTGAAGAAAATAACAACTAACAAGTACAATATCAGCAGGTGTGGTACAAAGAGCCCTGAACTGAGACTTTCGAAATCTGGTCCTAGTCACTCATTTGAGCAAGTTTATTTTATATATTTGAGCCTCATTTTCTCAATAAAAAGAAGGGACTAATTTAGATTCATTCACCCACTGAACAAACATTTACTTTGCACCTCTTATGTACTATTGCTTAAGGTACAAAAGCCCATGCTCAAATATCTCATGCAGATATTTAAACAATTATAAAAATAAATACGAATAGCTGGAGTTACAGAGTAAGAAGGAATTTCAATTTATGCTCTTTCTTCTTTTATGAATTGTCTAAACTGGTATTTGATTTCCTTTCTCACCTGGATTTATTTAAAACTCCAAAGAATCAAGTATAAGAAAGATGTTATCACCCTATTCACATAACTGCTCCTCTTGGGGATCCCTGGGTGGCGCAGCGGTTTGGCGCCTGCCTTTGGCCCAGGGCGCGATCCTGGAGACCCGGGATCGAATCCCACGTCGGGCTCCCGGTGCATGGAGCCTGCTTCTCCCTCTGCCTGTGTCTCTGCCTCTCTCTCTCTCTCTCTGTGGCTATCATAAGTAAATAAAAATTTAAAAAAAAAAAAAAAAATAACTGCTCCTCTTAAGACACGTGCATGGTCTCAAAAGTCCAAGTCCTACAAAATTTCAGTGGTAGCTCCTTCCCTATAATGATTATCCTAACATATGAAGCCCATTGCTTAAATGTCAGGTAGATATTGATAGTTTATGCCTCCTTTAACACAGGAAGAGGACTCCTTTAACATAGGAGAAAATTGCTATCGTTGGGAGCAAAAAGAGAAAAGATCAAGACTTAGCTCAGAGGTCCTGGATTACATTCATGCCTCTGGAAGCTATTCGTCCATCAAATATATGGAGTACCTAACAATGTAGTAGTTGGTCCCCCTTATCCACGGGGGATATGTTCTAAGACTGCCCCAGGTATGCCTGAAACCGCAAGTAGTACCAAACTCTACATACACTGTGTTTTCTCCTAAACATACATACTTACATACCTATGATAAAGTTTCATTTATAAAGTAGGCACAGTAAGAGACCTAACAATAACTTAAAATTATAACAAAATTTATAATAATAAAAGTTATGTGAATGCGTTTTCTCTCAAAGTATCTTACTGTACTATACTCACCCTTCTTGTGATAATGTGAAATGATAAAAACGCCTACGTGATGAGATGAGATGAGGTGAGGTGAGGTGAATGACATAAGCATTATGACATAGTGTTACACTACTACTGCCAACCTTCTAACAGTATGTCAGAGGAGGATCATCTCCTTCTAGATCATGGCTGACTGAGGGGAAATGAAATTACAGAATGCAAAACCACAGATAAAGGGGGAGTACTGTACTAAAGGAAAAGTTTTATCAAAAGTCATTAAATACAACAAGCTCATAGCAACACGTAACTATAAAAGTGGTATCACACATAAAACATTAACACCTCAAAACCTAAAACAAAGATAGTGAACACAATTACTTTCACATAAGCTCTCTAAAAGGAAAAATAAATTTTTTACTCTTTAATAAAAGACTCTCCGATAAATACTGACAAAGTAAGAACATTATATATTTAAGCCAAAATCATTACTCTGTAGTAACAGGGAGCAAAGGTCAAAACATTATTCACTGATATAGAATACAAACTCAGAGGATACAAAACATATGAAATACAAAAATAACCGCCACACAGGATGGATTAAAACAGCAGCTGAAGGATGATGGCTAAGCAATCGTTTACTTATAAAAGTTAAATTGAAGTTTCCCATCTTTTCCAGAGTTTCTCCTTTGGGAGTGGTTTTGTATCCCTCCACCCCAAGACATCTGGCAGCATTTTATAATAATCACGTACTATAAATAATCACTAGAGGGAATGCTACTAGCACTAGCAGGTAGAGGCCAAGGCTGCTGCTAAAAATCCTATAATGTACAGGGTAGCCCTCCCACAACAAAAAATTATGTAGGCCAAAATGTCAATAGAGCCCTCGTTAAGAAGCCCTACTTTACACTGATAAAACTGAAAAGCCTAGTGTCAGTCATGAATTCTTTACAATAATGTGTAACTAATATACATAAAGCAATGCAATTTCAATATCTAACTATAATACAGATAGAACTGTCAAGAATATAGATATATCCTATATATCCTACTCACCCACAATCTTTCCCCCTCCCTTTCCCTCTACTCTCCTGATCCTTGCTCCTCTTACACTTCTTTTAAGCCACCTTCCCATTCCAAAACCTCCAATTCTTCTGAGAAATAAAAAGAAACAGAAAACATTGACTTATCTATGCTGCCTGAGGTCTAGAACTATTCAAGAGTCATGAGTCTGATATATGATCATGAAGCTCGTCAATACTGTTTTTATTTAAAAATGAATGCTATAAAGAACTTTGTCATCCTTTCCCAGGACTGCCTCAAAAGGTTGGGAGACATGACCTATAACTCAATACAAAATCTCCTTGCTTCCAAATCAATACAAAATATCACTTTGTATGTTTCTAAACCATTACGAAAAATCTACTCACTTGTGAGAATTCATCAACACGAAGTGAGTTCCAAAAGTTCACTCCTTATTTCTATGTGATACTTATATTCAAGTCAGCTGCATTTATTAAACATCTACTAGCTTCCTTTTTTATGAATCTCTTTTAAAACTCATTTTAATACTCCCAGATTTAGAAAGCAAGTCTACTTTTAACCTATTTATATTTTTCATAGTTAAGTCTTGACATTTTCATTCAACTACATTCATATGGCAGCATTTCAACACCTGTATCTCAGCATACTTTGAACCATTTTTTATATTCTTCTCTATAATTTGTCCAATTTCATAAAATATTTTTGGAAGCACAATTTACAAACTCCCAGTAACAGAGGAAGTACAAAAATACATCATCTCTACATGGATAAGCCCAGATTCAGGATTTATTTTTAATACACTTCTTAAGAATTATACAATATCTAAATTATTTTTCACCTAAAAAGGAAATCAAGGCTAGATAAAATATGCATACGGCACATGATCAACTAAATGTGGCAATCAGTTTGAAAGATGCCATTTTAGGTAATCATGTATATATAAAGATCTGTTATAAAAATTTTGGATATAGAAACAAAATTGAATAGTGTCATAGAGTGACTTATTCATAAGGGACTCTTAAACATATCTGGAAAAAAGGAAAAAACCATAGCCAAATACACTATTATTATGCCATAGAAAAATCTATTGTTGAAAATATATACAAATTGGTCCAATCTCCCATGCATCCAAAAGAAGGTAGGAATATTTTCAGTAAAATATTTGAATAATAGTTTAAAATTCACTGTATTATATGAGCTAGACTAGTGATTTTTTCTTTATATAACTTTTTAAAAATTGCTTCAGGGCACTATACCTTCATAAAGCTAGCATATACTCAATGCTTAATAATGCAGAAAAATTCACTCACCATTTCAGTGGTGTGCCTTCATATTCAAACCATATCTCACTAATGTCTTCTTGTCTCATAACCTTCTGAAAGTGCTTTTTCACTTTGTCAGTTACCAACGTCAAATAACTTACTCTTGGCAAAAGCAACTGAAATGAAAATTTGTAAAACCGTATTTATTTACTATTTTTTCAAAAAAATAAATACTAAGTAGGTTTTTGAATTTTAAGGAAAAACAGCCATGTTCTTTGCATTATTTTGAATATTCCACACAAACTCAACTGCTTTTTATAGTAATTCAAAGGCTAAAGGTTAAGACTTTAAATTTCTTATGAGGTCATTACTTTAAGTACAGTTCATAGCATAAGTACCTAGAATAAACAATACAAATCTATCTAAAATCTCTCTGTAATACTTTTATCCAAATAAAAAAACAGTAATCAGATGTCATGCTATTTAGGATACTTGTTATTTCTATGAAATTAAAATATTAGTTTGATTCACCTGAATTAAATTGTTTTGAGAAAATAATAAACTCAGTCCTAATGTACATCTTGACTTATCAATCAGATAAGTCTTCTCAATTGGTCCATCATGTTTTGATAATCTACCATGTATTAGCTTAGTTGTAATGAAGAACACTAAGACAAAGATAAATCTGTCCTCTCTATATGACGTTAAAATAAAGGTAAAAAAAGTTTTCAAAGAAAGTACTTACAAAAATACTTCAGTGTAGCTACAGAAAAGACTTTAAAAGTCAAATAGAAATTTTTATTTGAAGAATAGGGGCCCACTATGATACCATGAATAAAAGATGGCACAATGAGAAGCTATTTGAGGAATATTCTAGCAGTGGTACGTTAAGAGACTGAAAGAAAATTATAAACTGGAAATCTGTTAAGGAAATATTACATGAAGGGATGAGTGTGAAGGAATGGAAAGATGAAAAAGGTCTGGAAATCAGAACAGATTTTAGTTATTACTGAACAAGAAACTGAAAGAAAGAAAAAAGTTAAAGATGACCATTGAGGTACACATTTAAATCTTTAAAGGGCAGTAAGGCACAAGTTTAAGGTATAATGCTGTAAACTGGTGATCCTGCCACTGTCCAGCAACTCCCTCAATTCTGTCTTTATGAAGCCGAGGAGGGAATGCTGGACTAGGTAAAGCCTCAAATGGCATAGTTATGAAGGCCATCGTTGTTTTTCTCCCACCAAAAGATACCAAGAAAGAAAACGTAAGAACGCATTTAAGAAAATTGGTTAGAGTTTTATAAAGAACACACAGTGGATAAAAGGAGGAAAGTGGCAAAAATTCACGTTTTCCCAGAAGATACTCTAACTTCTTAGAGTATCTTGCTTTTCTAAGCTTCTGTCTTTTGCTGATAAAACTGTTTTGTTACTCTTTCAGGTGCTTTTGAGAGGCTAATTCTGCATCATTTTTCATGCTGTTTATTCAAAGTTATGTCTTTTGGTCAATAAACCAAGTAGAATTACGGGGCTGGGGAATACATACAAATGGAAATACTTTGAGTAAAGGACTAAGATCAAGGTAACAGGTCCCAATTAGGCAAGAGAACATGACAGTGGTCCTGAGGACAACTGGGTACAAGGGGTAGGAAGTAGCTGGCATGCTCCAGTATGGAATAAAAGGTACTTATTAATACTAGAAACAAGCTTTTGGATAGCAATGTGGAGTCAACAAAATAGAAGTTCCTCTTTTATAAAGAAATAACCAGAATATAGATTAGGGAAGAAAAGAAAAAGGAAACTAATACTGTGTAGAAGAAAAAGCACTAGTTGTTTTACAGAAAATAGTATCACCTCTATTTTACATGCAGTTTAAATAACTTGCCAAAATCACATTCTATTAAATAAATGGCAAAAAAGATTCAATAAGATCAGAAATGATAGAATCAAATATAGATGTAACACGGATGTCTCTAAGAAATTAAAAGAGCATGATTAAATAGCCATTTTTTAAAAATAAATAATTATACAGTTGACCCTTGAACAGCATGGTAATTTGGAGTGCCAACACCCACACAGTTCAAAACTCCACATATAACTTTTGACTCCCCCAAAAACTAACTACTAATAGCCAACCATTGACTTTACTAATAACATAAATGTCAATTAACAGATATTTTGTATGTTATATGTATTTTATACTGTAGTCTTACAATACAATAAAGAAAATGCTATTAAGAAAATCATAAGAAAAAAAAAAAAGAAAATCATAAGGAAAAGAAAATACATTTACAGTACTGGGCTGTAAAAAAAAAAAAATTAAAAAAGAAAAACAGCATAAGCACATCCACACAGTTTAAACCTGTTAAGAGTCAACTGTGATCTATTTGTCTAATAAGTTCTATACTAGTAAGTCCAGAACTTTTAACTTAAAATGTGTGTTGGGCATTAACTGGTAATCTATTCTACAGAGAATATTAACATATTAACTGACAGAGGTTATAAGAAAAGAGGACACATCAGAACTGATGAGCATGGATAACAGCTTCTGATTTTGGGGTGCTGTACTACATGTCTAGGGTTCAAAGGTGCTGAAAAGTCCACAAATGATTTTCATGAAATGAAAACTTCTCTACAATAAGGAAAGAGGAACATTAAAATATAAACTCCATTAAGGCAGGGATTTGTGTTGGTTTTGTTTACTACTACATTCCAAATTCTCAAACTAGTGTCTGCTTTATAGTAGGCACACAATAAATATCTGCTGAATGAATCGGAGATCCCAAATGTTAAATGACAAAAAGCCAAAAATGATAATTCACAAAGAATTTTCATTCTTAAGATAGAATCTAAACTGAAATGTACTTGGGTCTTCTGTTCTAAATTGGCCTATTGGGGGCACCTGGGTGGCTCAGTGATTGAGTGCCTGCCTTTGGTTCAGGTTGTGATCCCGGGGTCCTGGGAGCGAGTCCCACATCAGGCTCCTCACAGGGAGCCTCCTTCTCCCTCTGCCTACATCTCTGCCTCTCTCTCTGTGTATCTCATGAATAAATTAAATCTTTAAATAAATGAATAGGCCTGTTGGCATAATCTGTAACTAAGATAAATACCTATAGGAGCATTTAGAAATAACACTAAGATTTGATAAAGACTATACTAAAATAAATGTAGATACAACTTATCTAATAAATATTTAAGTAAAAATGGAAAAAAAAAATACATTAAGATCAACTCCTCTTGTTTTCTATATCCAGATAGTACCACTCACTGATTTTTTTGGTGTAGCTGATGGGTTTGTTTTAATTATGGTAAAATACATTTAGCATAGCATTTGCCATTTTTGCCATTTTTAAGTGTATAGTTCACTGGCATTAAATACATTCACGCTGCTGTGCAACCATCACCACTTTATCCATCTTCAGAATTTTTCCTCATCCCATACTCAAACTCTATACCAATTAAATAGTATCTCCCCCAATTCTTCTCTTCCCCAAGCCCTTGGACTATTCTAGGTACTTCGTGTAAATAGAATAATGAAATATTTGGCTTTTTGTGTCTGGCTTATTTCAGTTCCATTAGTTTCTTTGAGGTTAAGTTCTTTTAATATGAAAAAGATTAGCCTCCTCTGGGGAAACTGTCAGCTATATGGAATCTATTGTTTTCTCATCCTTCATTTACCACTATCATGTACTCAGTGAGTACTACACATTTGATTCATTTTTTTTTCTATATAGCTTGTAAGGAATACATGTTTTATATAGCTGTATTGATTACCTATGTTTCTGAAAAAGGCAGCTATAATATTATTTATGCCAAACCCTATTTTGTCCAACAACTCTCAATTCTAAAATTGGTGACTTATTTACCTAGCACAAAAACAGAATTAAAATATATGAGAATTCTGTTCCATTTCAATGTGTGAGGCATCATAGCAGGCAATGGAGATAGAGCACTGAATGAAACAAGAGCTTTCACAGAGTTAACACGCTAGAAAGATAGACAAAATAAAATTACAAATGTGATGAGTGCAAGGAGGACTAAAGAATGTCACAAGAGCAAGCAGCAAAGGAATTTAACTTCATCTAGGGGCTTAGGGAAATCCCTGACAGGAAGTCTTTGTTAAGGCAACAGCTAGGAGGTAAAGAAGAGGGAACCAAACATGGGTGTTGTGGATGTGTGGTTGTGAGTAGGGGTGGGAGATCCTGCTGCTCACCCCAGACAGAGGAAACCACGAGAAGGCATGGAATGAATTCAAAAAGACAAAGATTGGCACATCTGAGGAACCAAAAGAAGTTGAAAATGACAGGAATATAGAGGGTTGAGGCAGAACAGCACTGAAGAAGCAAGGGACCAGACTACAGAGAACGCTGTAAACTACATGAAGGATTCTAAAGATGATGAAAGGCTACTAAAGGTTTTGGGCAGGCAGGTGACAGGATCAGATAAGTGTTTTGAAAAGATTACTCCAACTGCAAACTGAAAATGTTGAAAGAAGGCAAGAATGAAACCAGGGAAATTGCTTAGTACTATGAAATCTCATCAGTTTTTACACGGTGGTCTAAACTAGACTTAGCAATGTGTGTGAAAGAAACTGGGTAAGTTTCAGAGATATGTGAAATGTAAAATCAGATGGACTAAGTTACTGACTGAATGTCTGGAATATGGAAGAAGGAAGCAACAAGGATGAGTCCTTTCTTAATTACTGGTAAGAGTAATTAACTAACTGGGTGATAGGTCTACTTTCAAAAACAGGAAGGAATTATGGCAGATGACATTCTGTCTGTAGGTAACAATGATGAGTAGTTTCAAACACACTCCCCGTTCGATATCCAGCAGACATATAGGTCTGGAGCTCAGGAGAAAAATCTTGGGAGTTGTCAAAATACGCTTAACAAAGAGATAAAAATGAACAACTCCAGAGGGGGGAAGTGAAGTGGGGGCGGGGGGATAGGGGAAGGCCCCAAGGAATGCCAACATGAAGGAATAAACAAAAGGAGGGAGATGTGGCAAAGGAGACCAAACAAACAAACAAACAAACAAACAAACAAAACAACCCAGAAAGGTAGAAGCAAAACCAGAATGATGAGACACTGCAGAGCAAGAGAGAACAGTGTCACAAAATGGAGAAAATAGCCAACAACAACATCAAAATACCACTGGGAGATCAAGCAAATGAAAATTCAAAAACAGACTGAAGGTTTGGCAAAAAAGATGTCATTAGTGACTTCAAGAATGGTTCTGTTGGAATAGTGTGAAACTCACTGCAGTAAAGTAAGTAGGAGGTGGAAAGGAGACAACAAGTACAGACTTTTAATAAGTCTGGTCATGAAGGAAAGCAAGAGCATGAAAGAGAAATGGGGAAACAGAGGGTTGTTTTAGGGTACGAAGAATTTAAGATAATATAAATGCTGCAAAAAAAGGAGCTGGTAGGTAGAAGTTGATAGTAAAAGAAAGAGAGAAGGCAGAAGAATATCAGAAACCACTAGCTTCCTGAAAAGACCATAGATGGGATCCAGAGCACAGAGAGAAGGCTGGACCTTGCCTACGAGGAAGGACACCTCTTCCATCAAAACAAGAGAGAAAGGGCACCTGGGTGGCTCAGTGGTTGAGCATCTGCCTTCGGCTCAGGTCATGATCCCCGGGGCCTGAGATCAAGTTCCACATCGGGCTCCCCACGGGGAGCCTGTTTCTCCCTCTACCTATGTCTTTACCTCTCTGTGTGTCTCTCATGAATAAATGAGTAAAATCTTTAAAAAACGAAACAAGAAAAAAAAAAAAAACGAAACAAGAGAGAAGTCAATGTGTGTGAGTGCAGATACATTCAGAAGACTTGGTGACAGAAGGCTAAGGAAGCAGGAAGAGAGGTTACCTCTTAAGAGTGAAAAATAAGGTCAGGCTCAGAGAAATAGCCTTGAAGAAGAACAGACAGCTGACTAAGTAAACATAAAAGGACTACTGTGTAATGTTTAGGGTCCACTCAGATTTATGACCATCTGCCTGACTGCGTGATTTCCTCTTGTGTAACAAGTCACAAAATATAAATGCAAACTACTATGTATGTTTTTATATTAGATAATCTAAATGAAAGACAACAGTTTAAATGAATATAACAGAAACAATAGAAACTAAAAGCTGCCTAGCTTCTAACAATTTTTCTTTCTAATATTCCCTGCAAACTAAGATAAAATTTTCTGACATAAATATGGGATGTAGGCTGAAAGGAGATTTATGCAGAGGCAACAAAACAAACTGCAGAAATAAACATGAATATATTTAACATTAATATTGTTTCCATTGGAAACAGAAAGACTCTTTGAATATTAATTTAACTTATAAATTTGGTATGAGTAAATATTTTAAAATCTAGTTTCTAAGAAATAAAGAATAAGCACTATAAGAAGTAAACTGTAGAGGTGTCTGGCTGGCCCAATCAGTACAGCTTGTGACTCCTGATCTCAGGGTTTTGAGTTCAAGCTCCATGTTGGGCATACAGATTATTTTAAAAATAAAATCTTTAAAGAAAAAAAACTACGTTCTCATTCACCTATCCTTTCTACACATCCACCTGAATACAAGTGGACTTTTCAAGGTCATGGTGATAATCCTGTTACATCCCCTCACCTGAGCTTTGAGATGTCTGGAAAAGAGGTTCACTAGCTCCCGGGCTATGATATTTTTACCTCGTTTCTTCCAGAATCCTTAAAATATTATAATTATTATAAACCAAAGCAATTAAAAATACTTTCAAGCACAATTTACAACTAAGACACATGTAAACTAAAACCAGATTGGTACCACCATTCTCATCTATAATTCTAAGACTAACCACTGCTGTTTTTGTATATTTTCCTCCTGCATGTAGTAACTTATGAGTAAGTGTGTACATATGTAAAAAGCAAAATCTGGATGATGCTACATGGTTTTAAACTGCAGCTTTTTGTTTAATATTTATTATATGTCTGTCACCCAATATTTTTCAAAAACATAATCATAATTACTATGAGTTTCTTTTGGGTGAAAAGTTAGGGAAAAAATACATTTAAAAAAAACAATTACCAATTAGACAAAACAACTGTCTTCCTCCTACAGATATCCCCAATAATTGTTGCCATTTTCAATTCAACTAGAAGCAGCTAGAAAACAACTCACACTCCACTCTCACAATAGTCTTCATATTTAACAGATTCATACACAAAGAAGGAGAAATACTATATTTTTTACTTGGATATTTTTTTTAACTGCAGGAAGCTGTCAAACACCATATTCTGACTTAACAAGTAAAGGGACTTAAATTACATATTTTTCATTTTGCTACTTTGACCAACTAGACACATATATTCCTTCATTTAGATACTATTAGAATGCCATTTGAGGATTAAAAGTTTTAATTAAAATAACAGAAACTAGTTTGGAAACAAAAAACATAAGTGATATCCTAACACATATTACAGAAGGAGAAGCAAAAAAAATAAATAAATAAAAGTGAAATTCTTCTAAAAATAAACTGTGACCACATTTTGTTTTTAACTATGGAAATTTTTCTAAAGGCAGAAAACTGTTGAGATTTCCAAAGTTAAAATGACTCAAAAGTATATATTCACTTACAATAACCTGAATACTAGTAACAAAATACTACCCAATTTCTCTAAAATTATTTTCAGTAAGAAAACCCAAAGAGACGATTTAAAACAAAATCCCAACAGAACGTATGAGGTTTTCATATACTGAGTGTCTACCACTTGTATGACCTATGCCAGATGCTGAGGATACACAGAGAAAAATGAAACTGTTCCTGTACCCAAAAAGTGAGTATATGGGGCTCCTTAAGTAGCTTCCTCCACCAGGCTGACTTCCCATGGCTGAAGCAGGCTGAGGAGCAGCACTACCTCTCAAACAGACAAGGGAGAAAGCAAAGGGCAAGCTTTATTAAAGTGAAACGAGAAAGTCCAACACCACAAATACATTTCCACTGTTCCGGATCCTCCTAGGTAAACAATATCATATGTACCCCGAGACAAAACTAAAATAATGATAACTGAGAGTATCTTTACCTATTAGGGCCTATTCAGTAAAAAAGGCAGGATACTAGTATTTCTGATTGACAGATGCTTAAGTTTGGATTATATGTGCGTTTGGAAAAGGAAAAAAAGGTAGGCTAAAATCAGAAGACACTTGATATTTTTTTAAGAACAGATGACACTAATTCAAACCTGTAAGTCTACATTCAGCAATTTGGTATTAAATAACATTTTATATAAATAATATACATCAGCTTATCAACATATGAAAACACACATTCAGATGTTCATATGAAAATAATTAATAATATAAACATAAAAAATATAAAAATAATTTGGTAAACAGTTACTTGGAACCATTTAAATATAGAAAAATCAAATCTGAGCCTATTATTTTCAAAATTGTTCCTAAAGCACATAACTTATGATTCCATTATCACATATTTTATATGTATATATTCATGAGAAAAAAGAAAGTCAAAGGTCCCATAATCAACATGTCAACAGTAGTTTTTTTCCTCTGGGTGGCAGTATTAGAGGAAATTTTTATTTCCTTCCTTTTGCTGATCTGTGTTTTCTAATTTTTTCCATAATAAGCAAGTATTAATTGTATATACAATGTTGGATAACAGCCTCCAGGTTCTTAGCTTCACTTAAAAAAAATGGACAAAATTAGATATCCCATTTTCTATTATCAACATACTTACATAATATGGTTCTGCCTCCCTTTCAGTTATCTCATCCTGATACAGGGTGAAGCAAGTTGGAATTCGTCCAAACCACACATCTCGAAGCACATCTTTGTCATCTGTCATTCTTCCAGTGGTTAAAGCAGTACATATAGGCTAAATTCTTTTTTCATCCAAAGCCAAACTGAAAATAAAATGAAGAGCATTAGTCAGATTCTTGTAAGGATAAATGAATATGTTCTAAAACAAAGATTATAGTAAAAAAAAATGAATGCCATAAAGATTATTGACTTCAAAAAATTGTTATCAGCATTCTTTAAATGAATGTAAAATCAGTACAAATTTTAAATGCAGAGATATTATTTATTTAAAAGGATCACAGAAGTAAATAATTCAAAATTACGTGTGCTAACTCATGCAACTAATGAACCACAGCCAAAGTGAAGCTATACTTGTTTCATTCTCTCAAGCCCCAGGAGAGTCCTATAGCTCATCTAAAGTGAAGTCTTTCTTTATCCTTATAGCTTTTATACCCCAACTCCAAACTCTCATCCCTACAATTATCCCTTCCCTACCTAATATAGTCAATCTCTACTACTCTCCATCCAGATAGTTTGCTCCTGCTGGAAAAAACAACAACAACCACAACAACCACCACAACAAACCTCCCTCATCCTGGTAAGAAATCTTTGTATAGTTCTATTTCCACTCTAAATTTTACCCTGTCCATGGTTTGATTCCACCAATATTTCCGGTCTTACTTACTATATTTTTTATAAACCTAGCGAAACTGGCAATTTAAATACCTTGCTCTCTATCCTACCATCTCCCTAATACGCTCATTCTCACCTGTTCAAATCCTACCCACTCTGCAAACCCGGCTCCCGATCCTCTGCCACAATTAGTAGTAAATGTTTCTACTCTGAACTTAAAATATTCCCTATACCACAAAGATAGCAGTAAATCTGCAAACTGAAATATTTGGGGGATGACAGAAGAATACGACTTTTGACCTCTGTAAAATCCAAGTGTCTTCCAGCACTAATATTCCACAACTGGGTAACAACACAGTGTACGTATCAGTAAATGTAGAAATAAACAACGTCGGTACCTGGATACTGAGATTCAATATCCTTCTACTCATATTTATTTTTATATATCCATCTTTCATAAACCAGCATATCCTATGGAAACATTTGAAATAACTGTATCAGTTTAGTTAAATACCAATTGCTAACACTGAATTATTCAAAGAGCTTTTTCTCTCTTTTCTTATCCACTAACCAATGCCAAGTGCATCAAGACTACTATAAATTAATTAAAGAGAACGACTCAAGGAGGGTTCTAAATTTTGTATCATTATACTTAAGTGCACCTTAGAGGTCAACTGGATGCAATGTTATCTACACGGAAATAAACTGAAAGAGGTGAAAAAAAATCTGTCCAATTTTGTAGTATCAATGTAACAGTCAAACCAGGAACCAGGATAAACTTTATAAGTTACCACTAAAGTAACAGTGAAACCAGGATAACAGCTCTGGTCACTGAGTTACTGAAGTGAGTCTAGTGCTCTTTCCAACAAACTACAGTGTTTTAATTTTTATTGAAGTATATCCATAAAAGTCACCATTTTAAGCAAACGATACAAGCATTCACACTTCATATATAATTCCACCCTGATATGCTTCCAATTCAAACACAGTGAGTTTCTCTGCAGAGAATTCCCAAGTTTACTATCACACAAAAGTAACTCACTGAAAATAGAAAAGATCTCACTACTTCCTGATTACATTAATATTTTGATCATATGAATAAATTTACTGATGACAGGAAATAGTGAAATTTAAGTTATAGCAAATAAAACTCTCTCTCTCTCTCTCTCTCTTTTTTTTTTTTTTTTTTTTTTTAAGCAAATAAAACTCTCAAGTTGAATCTAGAGACGCCTGGGTGGCTAAGCAGTTGAGCGTCTGCCTTTGGCTCAGGGTGTGATCCTGGAGTTCCGAGATCGAGTCCCATATCGGGGTCCCTGCATGGAGCCTGCTTCTCCCTCTGTCTCTCTGCCTCTGTCTCTCTCTCTCTCTCTCTCACTGTGTCTCATGAATAAATAAAATCTTTAAAAAAAAAGTTGAATCTAATACAAAGCTGGTAAGCAGTAGTTTATGTAAAACTTTGACACACCCAATTAACCATTAGCTACAACTAAGATTCTTCTCACTCACACAAGAAAAAAACTTGAGGCAAAGAGCTACTTTCCTAAGAGATTTTAAGAACACTTAAGTACAATTTTAAAGTTGAAAGTCACTATCAGTA
Source organism: Canis lupus familiaris (assembly GCF_011100685.1). Classification (NCBI taxonomy): domain Eukaryota; kingdom Metazoa; phylum Chordata; class Mammalia; order Carnivora; family Canidae; genus Canis; species Canis lupus. The sequence goes on from NC_049233.1 coordinate 64,006,422, forward strand.
TTGTCACATTGGATAATTTTTCTGCCTCAGAAAAAAATAGGTAGACAGACAATATAACTTAAAAGAAAATTAAAAATTAAAGTGGGTATGGCCACCCAAGTAAAGTCCATTTCTACCAGATCTTCCCATCTCTCCAACCACTGTCCTCTCCAGAAGGAATAATAATCCGACTTGTCAAATTCCAACACACGCCTTTTTTATTAATATGCGGGGTCACCATAAATAAAAATATCAAATATTGATATTGGCTCCCTTCTCTCTCCTCTACTCTACCAAATGACAACACCTGACCACCTTGTTATTTCTTTCCATGGCATTTTCTTCTGCTTCTTCCTTTCATGTGTAAACAGTAAAAAGTAAACAGTAAAAAGTAAACAATAAAAAGAAATGACTAATGGCTCCCTTTTCTCTTTATTTCTGGGAGTCTCTCCCCAACAGAGATAGAAGCATGGACTTCTCTCTTACTGGCTTTACACCTAAAATCCCACTGCAGAACTTTGACAACCTGGGCTGGAATATAAGACTTTACCAAAGGTCTGACATAGGATTTTAGGCACAAAACCAGTGACAGTAACTTATTTCCCATATGCCATTGTTTCTTATGTATATATGCCTTGCAGGACCTCAAGGGAAGAACTGACTGAGTCAAGGAAGCTGAAGGTGTAATGTGGCAGTCGATATAAATTTTACAAAACAATAGAAACTTCTAAACAGATTTATGAAAACTTCAAACACGGCTACTAACTGTGAAAAATACACAGATCCAAATTTATAACAACATAAAATGTTAGTCATTCAATATTCATCTGAATATGAATAAATATTCATCTACAATGAATTATGTAAGAAAGCATGCAAATACACTCAACTAAAAAATGTGTCAGAAAACTAAAAAATTTGTCAAAAAACTAGTTGATACATGGATAAAACTAAAGGATGTGAGTATTCCATCAACTTTTTTAAAACAGAGGCAGGAAAACAAAGGTGATGGTAGTGACCATAACAATTATAACTTTTTAAAAACCTCAAGCATTGTCCAGAGTATATTATCTCCTAATCTACTAAATATACCATAAACTTTCATATCTTCTCCATGGCTCTGCTAATGATGGTAGTTCCTTACCCTAAAGTAGCCTTCCCCAGCTTGTCTTCTGACTTAAACATCTTTCAGGACCCAGCTGAAAATAGCCTTTCTTTTATGCATAACTCAGGTAAAATCTTTCTTTTCTCACTGCACTTTTACTTTTCCTCTACTACAACACTCTATAAGCTTACAGTAAAGATTGTTTATCTCTGATTTCCGATCTCATGTTCTTTTGCATCTTTTATTAAGATTTTAATTTATTTATTCATGAGAGACAGAGAGAGAGAGAGAGAGAGGGGGGGGGGCAGAGACACAGGCAGAGGGAGAAGCAGGCTCCATGCAGGGAGCCCGACATGGGACTAGATCCCGGGTCTCCAGGATCAGGCCCTGGGCTGAAGGCGTTTGTAAACCACTGAGCCACCCAGGCTGCCCTGATCTCATGTTCTTTTGTTTGTCATACTGGTTACCAACATCCCTTCCAACTCCAACATGTCCATGGTTATAATTAAATGCTATCTTATGAAAGCTTTCGGGAGAAAGAAAATATTAATATGTCCTATAGTGTTCAGGGAAGAATTTAAAAGATACGGCACTTGAGGAAGTGTAGAATATAGAAGAATGAGTATATGCAGAATGAGTAGAATATTCTATAAGTAAAATAATGGAGTAAAGACAACAAGTATTCCAAGCAAGGCAAAGCAGCATCAACAAAGGCAGAAAGTCTGTAGGAGCAATGTACATGCCAATTTTTTAAGAAACTCTAAGTTGAAGGAGTACTAGCTAATGAAAGAGCTGACACTGTGACATTTTAATATCACCTATGATTCTAGGCAAGTCACTTTATTACAATTCCCTTACCTACAAAATTCATCAGGTTGTTCTAGGAAAAAAAAAATCAACAGTGTTTGACATGGTACTGGACACATGGTAAGTGCTGAGAAACAAAAGCAATTATTATTTCTTTAATGTCAAATCTGTAAATGTGAAATTAGACGAGGTCATGAAGCACACTAAATAGAAACTGGGTTCTCAATTTCATCCAACAAGCCTACAAAGCCTGTAACATTTTAAAACAGATTAAAACTGCTACATAGTAGCAAGTGTACAAAGAGATTCCAAGTCTGAGAGAGAGGGAAGTAGCCCGGAAGTGATTTCAACACTTAAGGCACATAATAATGAGTTGCCTGACCTCGACTGGTAACAGTGGAGAGATGAGAGTCAGATATGAGGTCTTTCCAAGGAAGAATGAATAGAAAGTTAATGAAAAACTGGCTGAGGGATAAGAACAAGGACAGGGAAGATTTAAATCCCAACAGTAAACATACAGATAGATAAGGTTAAGGGGTTTTGAAATCCCGTGGGTTTAAACCCAGACTTCCACCTACAAGCAGTGTGTCCTAGTATCCTGACATCTTTGAACTTTGTGTTTGTAAATTTCACAAGGCTGTTGGGTGTTTAGCATCTCGTGACCACTCAATAAATGGCATATGTATTTAATACATGGTTTCTTCATGCCTCCATGGCCTATCTGCTTAAACTCCTCATCTTCTTCTCTTTGGACAATTCTTAATCCTCTTTTAAGAGTCAGCTTAAACTGTTGGTGGGAATGTGAACTGGTGCAGCCACTCTGGAAAACTGTGTGGAGGTTCCTCAAAGAGTTAAAAATAGAGCTACCCTAGGACCCAGCAATTGCACTACTGGGGATTTACCCCAAAGATGCAGATGCAGTGAAAAATCGAGACACTTGCACCCCAATGTTTATAGCAGCAACGTCCACAATAGTCAAACTGTGGAAGGAGCCTCGGTGTCCATCAACAGATGAATGGATAAAGAAGATGGGATCTATATATACAATGGAATATTACTCAGCCAGTAGAAAGGATGAATACCCACCATTTGCTTCGACGTGGATGGAACTGGAGGGTATTATGCTGAGTGAAGTAAGTCAATTGAAGAAGGACAAACATATGGTTTTATTCATTCAGGGAATATAAAAAATAGTGAAAGGGATTAAAGGGGAAAGGAGAGAAAATGAGTGGGAAATATCAGAGAGGGTGATGGAACATGAGAGACTCCTAAATCTGGGAAAGGAACAGGGGTAGTAGAAGGGGAGGTGAGCGGTGGGGGGTTGGGGTGACTGGGTGACGGGCACAGAGGGGGACACTTGATGGGATGAGCACTGGGTGTTATGCTATATGTTGGCAAATCAAACCTCAATAAAAAATATACAAAAAAATAATGTAAAAAAATAAAATAAAATAAAGTACTATTACTATGAAGACTATTAAAAACAAACAAAAAGAGTCAGTTTAGCATCAGTTCCTTGGGAAGCTTTCCACTAAGCAATCTCCCATCTAATTACTTCTACAACAGCATGTTATAACCATGCATTGTGGTTATGTTTATCTTATCTGTCTCCTGCCTGTCACCACATTGAACTCTGAGTTCACTGACAGCAGAAGTAGTCATATTTACTTTGTATCCTCAATATTAGCATAATTAGCACACAGCAGGCTCTGGAATTTTTGTTAAACAATTGGAAAATGTATAAAATATATAAATTGAAAAGTTATACTACCTACTTAAGAAACTTTTCCACCTAAAGTCTTCTCCAAATCAGTATAATCACACTCTAAATTCAGCAAATTTCATTACTTTACAAGAATATTTTCCCCTGTCATATGTACACTACACTTTCATCACCGTGCATCCAATTATTAGAAGGCAATGTTTTGGAAGCATAGAAATCACAACCTATGATGCAGTCTATCGGAAGTAAGCTTCTGGAGGACAGAGCTACTTCCTGATTGCTGCATTCTCTGCAAATTAATTCAAGGCCTGGAACAAAGCAGGTTCCCAGCCAACGATATTTAGCAAACAGCACAAGGAGTATAATAAAAATATAATGCACAATTAACTAGTCTCCTTCACACTACAAACCATGAAAGGCTAACCTATTACCTGAAATTATTGTGCTGACAAAGTACCCAACTACCTAGAAATTACTTAAAATATCAAATAACTACTAGTAGTAAATTTGAAAACATCTAAAAATAATCTATGCTGGCTGGTCTCTTTTTAAATTGATGTACACTAACCTCAAGAGTAGAACTTTGAGTACTGGCCAGCGTTCCTACATTTCCGGAGTCCATTTATTCTTTCACTGTCCTTGATCACCATTTCGTACCTCCTCTCTCCTCTAATTTTCACATCACCTTACTCACTCTTCCAGCTAATGAACTAGCTTTTTATTTCCTTCAGGTCACTAAGGATCAATGGTTATCAACAGGAGTTTTGATATATAGCCCAGCTGCCCCCAATCCCAGGGGGGGGAATAGCTCCTAAATCTCTCCAACCTCCTCCAAAGTCGAAGCGCACCAGGACCCAGTCCTTGAACCACGCCTTTGGAGAGCTCTCATGGCTTTAAACATCCTTCATACATTAACGACGCCTACATTTATATCTTCAGCCCAGACTTCTCTTCTGACCTCCATTTTTACATTTTACATATACCACGCAACACCGACATTTCATTTGAAAACTTAGGATGTGCAAACAGAAACTGTTTCACACCTTCCCCCCTCATCTCCTATTACTCTATGGTCTTCCCCAAATCACTAAGTGGTAATTATTCTTTAGTTGCTAAAGCCATAAATCTTGGGAGTCATGGGCAGCCCCGGGTGGCTCCACGGTTTAGTGCCACCTTCAGCCTCGGACATGATCTCGGAGTCCCGAGATCGAGTCCCACGTCGGGCTCCCTGCATGGATCTTGCTTCTCCCTCTGCCTGTGTCTCTGCCTCTCTCTCTGGGTCTGTCATGAATAAATAAATAAAATCTTAAAATATATATATTTAGATCTATATATATTTAGATATATATAGGGAGTCATCCTCGACACCTCTTCATCTCTATTGCTTTGGCTTAGACACAAGTCCGGAATCTGGCCACTCCTCACCGTCACCACTATTATTACACCGATCCAAGTCACCTTGACTTATAACCTGGATAAATGACATAGGAAGGGATCTCATTATTTCCGCCCTTGCTACAGACAGCACAGCATCAGAAAGATCCTTCTAAACACAAATCAGATCAGTTTACTCCTTTACTCAAAGCTTACTATCTCATTCAAAGTAAAAACTAAAGCTCTTACAAAGTCTTACAAGGCTGAATATGATCTGACCACATTGATGATCTACCTCTCCCCCTTTTTGCTCACTCCGCTCCAGCCAAACTAGTTGGTAGGCTCCTGGCTCGGGGACTTTGCGGTACAGGACACACTTCTTTACCACTTTCAGGTCTCTGCTCAAATATTCTCTTTTCTAAAGCCACCACCGCAATTTCCTATGCACGCCACCAACATTCCTCGTTGAAGGCTTTATTCCTTCTCTCTCTTGCACTTTTCACCACCCGACCTATTTTTAGATTAATTTTTACATTAATGTGTCCTTCTCCCTCCTTCAAAGTGAACTCCATGAAGGTACAAATGTGTACTGTTTTGTTCACTGGTTACTGTCGCATTTACTATTTGTGCAATGCCTGGCACGTAACAGGCACTCAGTATTTGTTAAATTGATAAAGCAGCCCTACAGTGGAGTATGTAAATTATTCCAAATAGTCATGGTCATGGGAATCCCTGGGTGGCTCAGCGGTCGAGTGTCTGCCTTCCGCCCAGGGTGTGATCCTGGAGACCCGGGATCGAGTCCCACGTGGGGCTCCCTGCATGGAGCCTGCTTCTCCCTCTGCCTGTGTCTCTGCCTCTTTTTCTCTCTGGGTCTTTCATGAATAAATAAATAAAATCTTATAAATATAGATAGATAGATAGATGATAGATAGTCATGGTGAGATGGTGCCATTCTGTTCATCTGGGTCTTTCATGAATAAATAAATAAAATCTTATAAATAAATAAATAAATAGTCATGGTCATATGGTGCCATTCTGCTCATCTGGGTCTTTCATGAATAAATAAATAAAATCTTATAAATAAATAGATAGATAGATAGTCATGGTCATATGGTGCCATTCTGCTCACCCCCCCCCCCCCCGGTTTAACCAGCATATCTTTGAAGATCAGGGCACACACTCAAATCTAGCATAAAACTCTAAAATTCCCCCCTCAACTACTGTCAACTATTACCCTCGGCCCCACACCTTTACTTCCCTCAACAAACCCATCTGTGGCAACCACAGACCCATTCCGTTCAAAGCCCAGCCCGAAAGGCTCTGAGCCTCATCAAGCGGGTTCTGCAAGGCCTCGGGGGGGGTCCAGCAAGCGGTCTCGAGACCTGCCGAGCCTCCCCCAACCCCTCAGAAAAATCCAGAACGAAGCCGGTTTGGTGTCCCCTACGTTCCTCCAGCTGCAGGGAGGATGCTCTGAAGATCGCCCGGGGCAGAAGAGGAGGTGAAAGTTCTCTGCCGACAGAAAGAGAAAGGACTCGGCGGGCGCTGATCAGCACGACCGCGAAGACGGGGCTTCCTGGACGCCGTCGAGAAGACAGACGGGAGCTCGCAGGCACCCGCCGGGGCCGGGCCCGGGCACAGACCTCCTCTGATCACTGTTCCACGGGCGGGCGGAGAGGCGCGTCTCGAAGCAAACTCCGGAGCCTCCGAGGAGGCGCAGGGCTTCCTACTTTTGCGAGGAACTGACACCTCTGCCCGGGGCGCGACAGCGTCCGGGCGCCCCAAGGTCCCCGGGGCGGGGGCGGGGGAGGGGGAGGGGGAGGGGGAGGGGGCGGCGTCTGGTCAACCCCGCCCCCGCCCCCCCCCCCCCGGCGGCCGCCCGCCCCTCCCTCCCGCCACACCTACCTGGCACCTCCCCAACCCTCTCCTCCGGGCACTGCCCCCCACCCCGCACACGCGCACGCACGCGCACACACGCGCACACACACCCTACCAGAAACGCCAGCTCCTTCCCCGGCGTCCCGCACCGCAGCACACGCCCGGGTCCCGGGCCGAGGCAGGGCGGCGGCGGCGCACGGCGCTCTGACACCCGGTCCCGCAGGGGCGCGCGAGCCTGGAGTCCCGAGAGCCCGCGCAGCCGCAGAAGGCAGCGCGGCGCGGAGGCCGGAGCCGAGCCCGCCTGCACTTCCGCCCGCCCGGGATCCTGCAGACACAACCCGCAGCGCCGCGGGGCCCGGGGAGCCCGCGACGCGTCCAGTCACCCTGGGCGCCCGGAGATGACGTCACGGGGACCCACGTGGCCCGCGCTCCGCCCTCGGCCTTTCCGCCCAACCCGGCGGGGCGGCCGGAGCATGCGCAGACGGAGCGGGGAGCCTGGCTGGCGGGGCGGGCGGCGCGAGTTCGAGCCCCCTGGCCGGTTGATGACGAACCGAACCCCCTTTTTTAGGCGCGGTCGCTGGTTTTCGAGGCGGCGGTGGGGGGCGGGGGCTAATATAAGTTCTGTAGGAGTAGACAGTTTGAAAAGTACCGAGACGCTGCCCCCGTAGGGCTTGACCGCAGCATCCCTTTCCCGGCTTCCCAGGAGAATGTTAATCCGAGATGTTGATTTTCTTTTTTTTTGTTTTGTTTTTAATAATAATAAATTTATTTTTTATTGGTGTTCAATTTGCCAACATACAGAATAACACCCAGTGCTCGCCCTCAGTGCCCGCCACCCAGTCACCCCCACCCCCCGCCCTCCTCCCCTTCCACCACCCCTAGTTCGTTTCCCAGAGTTAGGAGTCTTCCATGTCAGATGTTGGTTTTCAAAGTGTTTTCTCGTCTGTTTTCGCGTTTGAGCTTCTCAACTTTTGTCAGACCCACGGCAGGGATTAGTGGCCGCATTCAGCAGAAGGAGAGACTGACTGCACGTGAGCAGGGAAGCCCTACTCCTCCAACCACCAGGGCACACCTGTATCTTTCTGTTGGTGGAAACAAGAGCAATTATCTAAAAAAAAAAAAAAAAAAAAAAAAAAGAGCAATTATCTTTAATTTAAGGCTTGCTCCCAAAGCCCTGTTGGAATTGCATCTATTCGTAAGGCTTAACTGGGCAATCGACATCTTTCTCTTAAATATGCAGGCCCTGCAACATGGTTCTGTACGTGCTGGGGACAGACTGTGCTGGGATTCAAAATAGGTTCCCGACCATTGGAAACTTTAAGGAAATCCTAATAGTAGCCACAGGATCCTCTTAAAGCGATGAAACTTCTTGTAGATGGACTAGCCCAGGGATTTTCAAAGGATGAGTCATGACCCCTTGGTGGTCACCAGGTCCAGTCAGGGGATCTGACTGGCATAAAGTAGAGAATTGGGGCATACTTCCCACTTTAAGGGTAGATGTTGTTTCTCGAAATTTGTACTTCGGAATGCATGTGGATAGGAATGTGAAATACATTTCTTGGTGTGGATAGCAGTCCAACAAGTCTGAGATGCCATAGTCTGGTCCGCTCTACCTACCCAATGAAGAAATCCCCCCAAGAGTCGGCCATTGGCCTTTATTTTTAAGAATTTTTGGAATTAGGGTGCCCCACTGTGTGAACCAGACTAATCTCATCTAGGATGAATGGGCCATGAGGAGCACCCTGTGACCTGAAGCCTTCTGGAGCACATCCTCCACACATATATTCTCTCTTTTTGTTTGCTCACTCTGCGCAGGTCTTACCAGAGATGGGGTCTTGCAGCTACTCAAAACACACTTCTGTCGGTTAAGTCCTCTTTTTTTTTTTTTATGAAAGTCTTTTTTTTTTTTTTAAGATTTATTTATTTATTTATGATAGACATAGAGAGAGAGAGAGAGGCAGAGACACAGAAGGAGGGAGAAGCAGGCTCCATGCCGGGAGCCCGACGTGGGACCCGATCCCGGGACTCCAGGATCCCGCCCTGGGCCAAAGGCAGGTGCTAAACCGCTGAGCCATCCAGGAATCCCCTGGTAAGTCCTCTTAATACATCATTCTCATTAGGCTGAGCCTGTGGCCTTTTTCCTTTGGTCTTAGGACTCCTTCAGCCTTTGGAGGTCATCTGCCTATACCTCCCTTTGGCAGAACACTCGCCTTCCCAGTGGTAGCCAAAGCCATATGGAATTGACTCAAATATATTCAAAATATTAGATGGACTTATGGGTGGATAGAGGAATGGGTGGATGGACAAATATGTGATAATGCATAAAATGCTAATAGAATCTGGGTGGTGAGTATACAGGCATTCGCTGTAAGATTCTTTCAACCTTTGCTATATGTTTGAAGATTTGCTTAATAAAATGTTGGGGGGGGGATTAGGAGAAACCCAGTAGGAAGAAAGTTATTACATTGAGCTAAAATACAGCTTCCTATATCTTTTAAGAACTGACCCTATTTTCTTCCCTTCTCCCCTTGTCCTTTCCCAATTATGTGACTTCAACCTACAATAGGAGGATCTAACCCCTGTTCTGATAGACAGCACTGCACATATGAAAAAAATAGCTCTCAAAAAATAAAAATAAAAAAAAAAGAAAAAAATAGCTCTCATGCTCCATAACTCACGTGGGGCCAACGACTGTCAGTTCTCTCAGCCAATGACGTACCAATGGTCCAGTTCTCAGTGTCCCTATTAAAAAGCTGTATTCTTTCCCATCTCATGATCATGCTCCTTGAGCAAAATTTTGAAATTAAGAGGGATCCTCCATTTGTTCTCTATCATTTCTCCTTGTTAACATTATGTCTTATCTCTCAGTCAGTGGCACTATAGCTCTCAAATTCTTGTTCTAGGAAGGTAACTTTGAAAGAGCTCTTTTTAACTGACCATTTCCCCCAAGCCTCAACTCATTCTGGGTTATTCTCAGGCAGCCATTTGAGTTGTGTGAACTTGCTTATAAAGTTCCTCCGAAAAAATAAAATAAAATAAAATAAAGTTCCTCCGAAATTCTGGATTCAAAGGAGAGACTCCAGACAAGTCTCTGTTAATAACATGCTTTCTTCTCTCCTCACTATCATAGTCTGTACTTGTAAAGTCTGGTTCTTATTCTTGCATGTCTTAGAGCTCATAAGACTCACAGCTCCCACAGTTTTCTTTGCTCTGAATTTACTTAAATTGGCTTTCCTGGGAATCCCTGGGTGGCTCAGTGGTTTGGCGCCTGCCTTCAGCCCAGGGCGTGATCCTGGAGCCCCGGGATCGAATCCCACGTCAGGCTCCCTGCATGGAGCCTGCTTCTTCCACTGCCTGTGTACCTGCCTCTCTCTCTCCTCTGTGTCTTTCCTGAATAAATAAATAAAATCTTTTTTAAAAATTGGCTTTCCTAAACTCTAAGATGTCTCTATTATCCCCGTGAACTCTAATATGCCATTACTTCCAGACCCAAAGGTCTCATCTACTCTCTTTTCTCCTCCAATCTGATAGTTATGGAGGATGGATTAGTTAAGCCAAACTTGATTCTTCCGCTTCAGCTCTAGCTCTTCTGTGCCCCAACCATTAAACCTGTCTCCCCAACATCCCTCACTTCTGGTTGGTTTCATTCTGCAGTTTATAGACATGCTGACGTGTGCTCTCATCCTATTAAAATCCTTCAGCACATTTTTCTTAAGCTATTAGGATAGCCTCTTAACTGATCTTCCTACTCCAGCCTTTGCTCCATCTATATTGGACTTTGATTTCAACCAGTATAGTCATCTCCACTTATCCACAGAGGATATGGTCCAAGACCCCCCCACTGTGGATGCCTGAAACCATAGACAGTGTACCAAACCTCTATATATACTATATTTTTTCCTATACATCATACCTATGATAAGGTTTCATTTACAAATTAGGCACCATAAGAGATTAACAACAATAGTAGAACAATTATAACAATATACTATAATAAAAGTTATATAAACGTGGTCACTTTCAAAATATTGTGGTGCACTCACCCATCTCATGATGATGTGAAATAATAAAATGCCCACATGATGTGATGAAGTGGGGTGAATGACACAGGCAAGGTGATGTATTGACCTCATTCCTGACAATGTATCAGAAGGAAAATCATCTACTCCCAGACCTCAACTGACCACTGGTAACTGAAACTGCAAAAAGTGAAACCATGGGTAAGGGAGCACCAGCATGCAATATTATGCACTCTAACCATGTCACTCTGATACCTAGGACCTTTAACAATTCCTTCTGGGAAAATTCCTCGTTTATCCACATGATTACTTGGTCCCTCCCTCTCCCAGTACTCCCTGTTTCGCACTTCAAACTTTAACAGTGTCAGCATTTTGCACTTCTGAGCACCCAGACTATGCCGTGCTTCTGTGCCATGGATCCCTCTGTCCTGTTGCCTGAAATGCTCCCCTTCACCACACCCTTCTTCCCTGAAATGTTATCGCCCACATCCCTTCTTCCCCATTTGGCATACACCACTCGGTACCCAAGACTCAGTTCAGGTATTAGAAAGTTTTCCCTGATCCACCCACTCTGGGTTAGGTGCTCTCCATGGTTTCCTCAATCTTTTTTTCAATCCTCGGTGCCAGTCAGGCATTCAATAAATGTTTGCTGAAATAAACTAACCTGAGCATGAGTTTTCTTCCATGATTTCCATCACTCTTAGGACCTAATTCTTCCTCATAGTGTAGAGTTGAAGCAGGGAGCAGTGATTTCCTTTATTACTTTATCAATTTCAAAATTAGTAGGAAGGAGGGCAGCCCCGGTGGTGCAGCGGTTTGGTGCTGCCTGCAGCCTGAGGTGTGATCCTGGAGACCCGGGATCGAGTCCCACATTGGGCTTCCTGCATGGAGCCTGCTTCTCCCTCTGCCTGTGTCTTTGCCTCTCTCTCGCTCTCTCTGAATGAATAAATAAATAAATCTTTTTAAAAAAATTAGTAGGAAGGAAAGTTGAAAGGGATCAAGGTAAAGTGCTGTTAGCAGAGTGCATATCCCCCAGTCACCCAGCAGTAAGGGTCTTCACCACTACTCATCCTGTCTCTATGCCAGTTTTCTGATCTGTAAGGGGAAACATGCCGCTGCTTCTTCCATCTAGCTGCACGCTCTCTAGTGTATTCCCAGATCACAATCATATTTCTGTTCTTCTGTTCTTTTATCCTTATTCAAACAACTCCTCTCAAATGATGCTAGAATGAAAACTTCTAGAAAGCAGGTATGAAGTCCTACATGTGCTAGAGGCTGGAACTGGATGACTGGGATGATGCTAGAATGTACTCTCACCTACTTTGGCATACACACTGTAACACTATGCATGTGTTAGGTTAAGCTTCAGTTCTAATTGCCCAAACTGGGAATTCATGCTCCAAAGGTGGTCAGGTACCAACATCAGAAAGATCATACTCCAGAAGCAGCTGTCACAAGGATGTCTGTAATCACTATGTTTATCCACACCACATGCTTTGATAGCCTAGTGAATGTCAGAGATGGGTTTTTATTTTGGCTTGCTCAAAAGTACAATAAATGTTAGAAATGGGATCTCATTTATGAAATTGGCAGTACTTAAAGATTTCCAGATTGACTAAAATATTTTATAGAGATTCTTGACACTCCTGCATGAACAGAGTGTAGAAATCCATGAAGCCTGCAGCTTGATCTCTACATTTTCTTATGTCTTCTATAAAAGTTATAGAATTCAGCCTCAGGAATGGTATCACACCTACCTTAAGAGAGAACCTTTCTTGTAAGGAGATATGAGAGCAACTTAAAAGGGCAAAGGTTGGGGTATCATCAACCCTATAAAGCAGGTTATATGAACTGTTTTGTTTAATAAATGTCCACATGTACCCAGAAATTTGGTCTAAGACTGGCTTCCATTATAATCTCACATCCGGATTATGGGAAAGTAATTAATCCTTACCCTCCTCAGTTTCTTTGGTGGCTATGGTTATCCATGGAAAACACCTAAGACTTATACATGATCAAATGAGTCTTGGTCAGTTAACAAGAGTGGCAGATATATTCTCTGATTCCCTTAAAGTATTTTTAAGACTCTAAAAACAAATTTGATGCTAACAGTTTTCATAAAACAATTTGGATTTTTGGCTTATCCTGGAATCTGATGACTGTAGGCCCACATTGCCACTTGGCAACCATGAGCTGGAGGGGTCAGCAGCTGCCCCCTTTTAGGCTAGGCATGCCCTCCCCATTTTGCCATTGTCCCCACACTCTCACTGATTTGGACATCAGATTACCTACCCAGACCAGAGGAATTGGAGCTTAACACTCCTGTATAACTCTTCATATTTCTAAGGCACTGCCTACCTCAGTTTTTTGCACATAGATATTACTGTTGTTGAGTAAGAGATCAAAAAACCAGTCCCAAAGTGTTATACTGGAGAATTTAACAAACATTTAAGTGTGATTATGATCACATTAATGGTTTTAAGATTTTACTTTTAAGTAATTCTAAAGACACATGCTGAAAGTTGGGTTATGTATCTGTGTGTGTGTGTGTGTGTGTGTGTGAGAGAGAGAGAGAGAGAGAGAGAGAGTATGCTTTTCTCTCATGAAGTGAGAGAACATTTGGAAGATCCAAATATTATTTCAGGACTTGCAGTGATCAATAATCATAGGAATTCCATTTGTATCTATTCAGTTGACATCCTAAAAATCTATCCAGGAGCTGAATAAAATAGACTCTCTTAGATACCAATAGCCTTTCCTATATTGTGTCAAGTCTTCATTCAACTATTTCTTGAACCCACATTGTTATGTGCTTGGGAAAATGAAAACAACTCTTAAGCAACATCAAAGGAACCCCCAAATCTAAATACATGCATGAAAATGTATTTTAAAATTACAATTTGGGACAGTTTTCTTATGACTGCTCTGTCAACTATAAGTATCATAGGGGCACCTGGGTGGCTCAGTGGGTTACGTGTCTGCCTTTGGCTCAGGTCTTGATCTCAGGGTCTTGGGATCCAGCCCCATATCCAGCTCTATGCTCAGTTAGTTGGGAGTCTGCTTCTGCCTCCCCTCTACCCCTCCCTTGCCTCATGTGCAAGTGTAGACAAGCTTAGGCTCTCTTTCTCTCACACACTCTTTCAAATGAATAAATAAAATATTTTTAAAAACCCACTATGAGTACCATATATAATTCTATCACCATTACAGATAAAATGCAGGTTTCTATTGTAAATACTGTATTATAAGACTATTGGATTCTGATTACTCAGAATGTGTATTTGTCTACACATATGGCTTCTGTAGCCATGAATTAAAGCAATATACCAAATATTCCTTGAAGAATATATATGGGCAGCCCGGGTGGCTCAGAGGTTTAGCACCTGCCTTCAGCCTAGGGCGTGATCCTGGAGACCCAGGATCGAGTCCCACGTCGGGCTCCCTGCATGAAGCCTGCTTCTCCCTCTGCCTGTGTCTCTGCCTCTCTCTCTCTCTGTGTCTCATGAATAAATAAATAAACTCTTTTTAAAAAAGAATATATATGTATATACATTCATATTCTTATATATTTGTATTATAATTTTTTACTCGTATAAACTAATCTTATTCCAAAAAAAATCTTCGAATTAGATTATTTGGCTCTTCCCATATGAAACTTTTTTTTTTTTTTTTAAGATTTATTTATTTGGGAGAGAGAGCAGCAGGGAGGGACTGAGGGAGAGGGAGAGAGAAACTCCAAGCAGACTCTGTGCAGACAATGTAGCCCCACGCAGGGCTCCATCTCATGACTCTGGGATCACAATCTGAGCCCAAACCGAGAGTCAATGATCCCCCAACTGACTGTACCACCGAGGTGCCCCCCCCAGATGAAACTTTTTGTATAGAAAGTTCTTATTAATAACTGGGACAAGTAGATCAAGTGGTTTTTTAAAATCTTATTTTTCAGCGAGTACAGAAGGAAAAATAGTCTGAGAAGAGTATAATTTAAGGGAAAGTTAGAAAAAAAAAAAAAACACAACCTGATGCTTCAGACCCCAAAATAAATCCTTGCAATAACACATTGTTGTCACCAGGGGTCACAAACAACCTGATGTAAAGCTCAGAGCTCCTTAGCCGCTAGGGCCAATCATGAGCACCCTCAATGATGTTACCGGGTTACCCAGGAAACCTCAGATTAGCTCAAGAGATCTTGTGAAATCCTAAAACCATTCTCACAACAAAGTTATTTTCATTTGGAAAAAAACCAGCTTATAAACTTTGTCAGTCCTAACAAAAACTCTTTCACATCTGTTCCCTCTCCTTCATATTCTATTTGTTATTGGATCATAAGCTAGTATAGAAAAGCACAGTCACAGACATAAGCTCATAGATCCCATATCCTACACCTATTGCCTGTGTGGCCACAGACAAAATTATTTAACCAGTACTGGCTGCATAATTTGCTATGTCTGGTGCAAAATGAAAATGAGGGCCCCTTGTTTTAAAAAAAGAATTACAAGGTAGCAGCAGCAGATGGTTAAGCCAAGGGATGTGCAATTGAAGGGGTCACACACCCAAAAACCTGGCGCTTATGTAACTTCTCAAAGCTTCCACTTCTCCATTTTCCTTGCTGTGAAATGAGGATAATGATAGCACCTGCCTCATAGATTCATTGTGAAGATTAAGTAGGATGATGCACATAAAACATTTGCTACAGTGCTTGGCACAGAGTGAGCTCTCAGTAGATGGGAGCTGTTGTTTTTATGTCCTTCGTCGGACATGATACCTCCCTTTCTCCTGGCCAACCCATCTTACAATCCACTGCCAGAGCCATCTTCTTTAGTATAGTTCTAATTATGCCCCTGCCTTATTTATTTTTATTTTTATTTTTACAAAAAACAAATCCTTGCTGCCGATAGATTTAAATCCAGATTTCTCAGTCTAACCCCAATCCTGCTTTCCAGCTTCATCACCTGTCTGGCTCCCTGGTTTCTCTCTATTCTCTCTGTGCCTTTGCTTATCCAACTTTAAAGAGCAGGCAATATATCTTTTTTTAAAATAATTGACTTTATTTTTTTAGAGGAGTTTTAAGTCACGGTAAAATTTAGCAGGAAGTCCAGAGTGTTCCTATATATATGTATATATTCCCTGTCTACACACACACAACCTCTTCCTTATCGATAGATAGCCCACATTCTAATGATATATTTGTTAGAATTGGTGAACCTACATTGACACATCATTATCACCTAAAGTCCATAAATCACATTGTAGTACACTTTTCGTGTTGTTTATCCTATAGTTTGGGCCAAATTTATAATGACATGTGCCCACCATTACAGTATCATACAGAGTGGTTTTACTGCCCTAAAAATCTTCTATGCTCCAACTATTCACCCCTCCTGCCTCTCAACCCTCGGCAACCACTGATCCTTTTTTCCTCCATAATTTTTCCTTTTCCAGAAAGTCATACAGTTGAAATCATAAAGCATGTAGCCTTTCCAGATTGACTTCTTTCATTTAGTGACATGCAGTTAGGTTTCCCTCGAGTCTTTTCAGGTGCCTTGTTTTCTAAAATAAAATTTAAAATTTTTAAATGTAAGTCCTATTTACTAGACAAAACAGAATATTCAGATGGTTTCTCCTTTTTACTTTAAAATGCGATTAAGGGCAGCCCGGGTGGCTCAGCGGTTTAGTGCCATCTTTGGCCCAGGGTGTGATCCTGGGGTCCCGGGATCAAGTCCCACGTCAGGCTCCCTGCATGGAGCCTGCTTCTCCCTCTGCCTCTGTCTCTGTGTATGTGTCTCATGAATAAATAAAATATTTTTAAAAATGTAATTAAAATTTAATACAGATGTATCAACAACTATTGTGCTGGGGAGCGTTCTGGGGGATAATTTGCCCACAACCTTGTCAAAATTACCATCCCAGAAATGTTCCTAAAGACTCTCTAAATTTTAGGGACACGCAGTGTGGTTTAAAACACCTAATTTGTTTTTTTGTTTTGTTTTGTTTTGTTTTGTTTTTTAAATAAAGATATTCAGGTTTACCTAAAAAAAAAAAAAAGTTTGTTTTAGCTTCAGTGCTGTTTTTTTTTTTCTTTTTTTTTTTTTTAACCCATTTTATAATCATTACCTTTTGGCATTCACCTCCCAAATCCAATGGCAGAACCAGCCCATACCTTCCTCCTTTATCTTTCTCCATTACCTTTCTCAGAGTTTCTAAGATCCACCTATTACCTTGGACTTTAAAGACTGGCATGGATTAGGAGCCTGAAAGCTAAGGGAAAAGCATAGGTACTTTGGGAAAGGGATAAAGAATGATCAAAAACAGGGACAAAGTAATCATGTCCTGCTACAGTGTTGTGATCCTATTTTCTTCTGCAAATATAAGATACTATATGTCAAGAAGTTAGAAACATTAGCATGTATCCACTATTTGGTTAGTTAGTTGACATACATTGAGTATGCTACGAGCTGGGTACAATTCTACAACATTTTTCTATTATTCTAACCCGAGACTCAAGACTCGTACAATTTGGGAAGTCCTCTTTAGTAAGCACACAAACTCACAAATAATTTACAAATATGAAGTCAGATGATTTCCGAAAGCGTTCATGCAAGTGTAGGACTCTGAAAGTTTAGCTTCACGGTAAATCAGCTTTGTGTCTAACCATTGAGACTGAAGTTCAGAGGTAGGCTTCAGGGAGCTTGACACTTCACCTGTCTCAGGTATCCAAGACTGCTTCTGGCGCATGATGTAAGCGTCTCCCTAGAAAAACTGTTCACCTCAGTTGCATTGCCATTAGAACAAAGGGCAAAGTTCAACAGGAATCTTTCACACTGCCTGCCACCCATTTCCACACACCATTTATGCATCCTTTTCTATTCACTGCTTATCCTGGGCAGATTTTCTAACATTCTTTTCATCCACTAACCGTAACATGACATTTCTATGTTCCTGAATGACAGATTCAGATAAGGCATCATTTTCTCCCCCCACAACCCTATCCCAGCAATTTATAAAATGATTAGTGTTCTCACAGAATAATGTGTTCATTCATTTAGTAGGCTTTTATGTGCACAGCTGTGCAAGGTACTCAGGATACTAAGATGCATCGGACATAATTTCTTCCTCAAAGAACTCCCATTCCAGTGTGGCAGAGAATGGAAAGCAAACAAATGGCCATAACAGTCACTAATAGGCTGTAACAGAACTATTTGCAACTGTCACTGGGACCTAGCTTCAAGGACAAACCAGTAGCAATGTATAAAAGGAATCTTGGAGGATAGATAGGATACAACAGGTAAACAAGGAAGGACAGGACTTTTAAGCCAGGGGTTCTTTTTTTTTTAATAATAAATTTATTTTTTATTTTTTATTGTAAGCCAGGGGTTCTTTTTTTTTTTTTTTTTTTTTTTTTTTTTTTTTTTTTTTTTTTTTTTAAGCCAGGGGTTCTTAACCAAGAGGTCCACCGTTCAAATTCAGGGGTTTGAAGAATTTGTATGGGAAGATAATTACATCTTTATTTTCACTAACCTCCTCCCTTTGAAATTTAGAATTTCCTCCAATCATAAATATAGGCCAAAACTGGCGGAGTATTAGCAATACTTGTAACTTGTCACTGATGGAAACATAGGGAGAGTCAACTGACATTGCAGTTGACTCATATTCTTGAAATAATGTTCACATGTATCACTACTTTGAAATTAGGTATTAGGAATTAGGTATTATTAAGTAGGTATTAGGCCCACTGTATCATTTATTGCATTAATAAAGAAACATTCTATAACACAAAGTTGCTTTGGGGATATTTGCATAATTTTACATGACTGTAATCAGGTATCTTTGTAATAATACATATGTTTGTGCATTTTAATGCATTTTTCTGAGAAAGATTCCATAGACTTCACCAGACTAAGGGATCTACTGCAAAAATAAGAATAAATAAATAAGATTAAGAATCCATGTTCTAGGCAAAGGAAACAGAAGAGGCAGCAAGTGTAAATGAGGAGGACTTGTTCAAGATTTCTATTACCAGTGCTGTCTTTTCTTCCTCCTGACTCTAAATTCTTTCCACTTGTCTCCTCTTACTCACTTACTGACACTACCCTGGCTTGGGGCCCCTGTCCATCTGACCTTCCTCCAATCCATTTCCCACACTTCCACCAGAACATTCTCTATCAAATGCTACAGGGAAGGAAAATTTTTTCCTTTCTAGTTCTCCAGCTGGACTAAAATTTACATGAGGAAAATTAACAGGAGGAAAAAACCAAAGTCTCATTATGTATGCATGGAGATTAAATCATGAAGTTGAAAAAAATAAATAAATAAATCATGAAGTTGAGACCTAAAGAAATGACCACGCAGACAATTCTTACACTTTTTTTTTTGACAAAGAAACAATAAATTAATGAGGCATTGACAGGATAAAGAAAACAGGTGTTTGGGGGTTTCAATAAATAGGAATTCTAACTAGAGTTTGGGCTTAGGTGGTAGATTAGCAAAAAAGTGACAAGGTTGGTTTCTGTAGCTTTCTTTGAGTCTCCTACCTCTGGTGACAAGGCTGTCTTTTTACTTCTTGGCACGGAGAGCATATGTTTTATATGGAAGATTTCCTGCTTTCAAGGAGGGCAGAGGAGGGTCTGAGTGTCCCTGCACTAGTTGCCTCCCAGGTAACTTCAAATCAAAATAATCAGTGCGCTATTATGGTACATTTTGGGTGGCCTGCCCTCAACCCCTACAATGTTAATAATATGCCACTGTTATTCAGGTTGAAGAGGATAAGGAGAACCCAACCTGCTTGACCTTTATTTGTGGCTTTCTATGGGCCCCAAGGCACCTCTGTGGAACCAGTGGGATCCCTGAGACAGATCTGAAAACCCCTGGCCTGAAAGAGCACATGTGGCTTTGAACACCCTCTATGGATGGTTCAACACCTCTCCATCTTCAT
Organism: Canis lupus familiaris; assembly: GCF_011100685.1. Classification (NCBI taxonomy): domain Eukaryota; kingdom Metazoa; phylum Chordata; class Mammalia; order Carnivora; family Canidae; genus Canis; species Canis lupus. The sequence continues at coordinate 64,026,236 of NC_049233.1, forward strand.
CTCCTACCATGTGTTCTTGGGCTCTGTCCTCCAGCCTCCCTGAAACACTTTTCATGCTTCAAAAATGTCCTGTCCCTTTCGTCTCTGGGGCTACAAGCAAGCTATTTCCTCTGCCTGGGACACTACCCACTGCTCCTTTTTCCTGATTAATTCTGACTTACTTGCTAGGTATCTCTTCTTTTGGGAAGTCTCTACTCCCTTGGGAATGGCCAGAGTACACCTCCTATGTGCTGCCCTAATATTCTGTATTTACCTTCATTTTATCATTGTTTATTTTATTTTATTTTAAATTTAAATCCAATTTATCAACATATAGTATAATACCCAGTGCTCATCCCATCAAGTGCCCTCCTTAGTGCCCATCCCCCAGTCACCCCTTTCCCCCTATTATTAAGTATTAATAGACTCTTCACAAGTGTGTGTTTCACAAAATACTTCACTCTCTTTTCTGGTTGGCACCGAGCCTTTACTTGCTGTTCAATTCCCCGCACAGTGCCTGACAGGTAGTGGGCATTTGGAGGCTCACTATTTACTGGTGAGATGAATAAGTGAATGAAGCCAAAATCATTGTGGGAGGTTTATCAGGGCAAGCCTTGGAAACCAAGATAAGGAATTTGGGTTTTATCCTGTGGACTAGAATTTTTCAAATTGTAAATTATGACCTATTAGTAGATTATGAGGTCAATTTAGTGGTTTGCAGTACTTGTTTTTGTGTGGAATCGATTTTCTAGAACAGAATACAATAGCATAAAACAGAAGAAGCATAAAACAGAAGATATCAGAGTGCATCACAAGTAGCAAGAGTAAATTTTTCTCATAAAACTTCTACTTCAGATATGTATATTGTGCATATACATGCATCTCCTATGTAAGTATGTGTGCATTGTGTTGTGATGTAGAATTTATTTTTTCCTGTGAACCTTCCTTCAGGAGGGTTCTGAAGCTCCTGCTGTAACCACAGAGGAGCCATTGAAGGGTCTCAATTAAGGACATGATATGATCAGAGCTGTGATTTGGAAGCTTCCTCAAACCACAACATGAAGGGTATTTTGACAGAGATGCATCTGGAGGCAATGGGAGCAAATGACTACTTCTCAGTCAACTGAGAAACGATGAAAAAGATAGCGGTGGGATGGGAAGGAGAAATAGTTACTGATTAGATGGAGAGTGTGGGGCTGGGGGGCTGGGATTTTAGTTAATGTTCACACCAGATGGCATACAAAACAGAGCTTGCTGAGAAGAATCCTTGTGGAAATTTCTGGTAACATCTAAAGAGATCTATAATTTGAAAGAGAAGTCCAGACTGAAGGCATTTTTTTTAGTGAATCATTTATCACTTGTGTTAGTCTGGATCCTGCCCGAAGCAGATGCCAAAGTGATATTAAACTTGCAAAGATGCTATTAGGAGAAATTTCTATGATAGAAAATGAGGAGGGGGACAGGGAGGGTTGGGAGGGCCATCAGTCAGCTAGTGCAGCCTAAGGAAGGTGCAGCAAGGAATATCGAAGAATCCTCAACCCAAAGTCATCTATCAGAGGAGCGGGTGTCTCCCAGGATCAGGACTGCCTTAGAGTCTGGGCCACACTTTCTCATTGGCCTTGGCCACAAGCAGCATGTGAGAAACGTGGATTTCAGAGTCCACCCTGGGCCCTTGGTCAACTACTTTCACTCACACATAAAGTTCCTTGAGGTGTATTCTCCTGGCCGCCACTACACTTCAGTGAACAAATACTGTTGTTTAATGCATATACATCAGTGTAAATACAAGTTCAATTTTGTACCTGCGCTCTCAGTCAAGAAATTCTGGGGGTGCCCGGGGCAGCTTAGTCAGTTAAGCATCCAACTCGTGGTTTCAGCTCAGGTTGTGATCTCATGGGTCACGAGACTGCACCCTGAGTTGGCCCCACAATCAACAGGAGCCCCTCCCTCAACTCATGCGCTTGCACTCTCTCTGTCTCTCAGCTAAATAAATAAATAAATAAATAAATAAATAAATAAATAAATAAATAAATCTAAAAAAAAAATAGATGGAAGGCTTTCTGAAGGGCTTTGTCCTTCCTGGTGACAATTTCAGACCACTCCTCTTCCCTTTTCGATTTCTCTTTCATTCCTGGCACTCATTTACTAGGTATTTAGGAATTAATAGTTAAACCTGTTCATCATGAATTGCTTTGACCTTACTTTTGTTACCTACATATCATAGCCTGATATTCACTTAGAAAGCAGAATGTTGTTTTGTGAGCTAATGCTTTCTCCTCTACTTACCTTTGGGCAACTCTCTTCTGCTACTACTCCTTGCCCACTTATTCCTAGACTAAGTCAAATTCCTATCCTGTCCTTCTGATTTGGGCATAATCTCATCTGGGTATGGAGTCAGTGATGGGAAGAAGGGAAGATTAAGGAGAGGCACAGCATGAGGTTAAGAATCCCAAGCCAGTTGAAAGTCTAACCCTCAGCACCTGAGAATGTAACATTATTTGGAGATAAGGTCTTTAAAGATATGATTACGTTAAAATGAGTTCTTTAGGGTGGGCCTTAATTCACTATGACTGGTATCCTTATTAGTAGAGAAGAGTAGGACACAGACACATGGATGACATGTGAGTATCCAATGAGAAGGCAGCCATGAGAGACCTTGGATAGAACTGACCTGCTGACCCCTTGATCTTGAAAAAACAATCAAACGAACAAGCAAAAACTGGAATTAGAGCCTTACTATCAATTAGCTGTGTAACTGAAGGCAAGTTATTTAACTTTTCCAAGCTTCATTCCTCTTACCTGTAAAAGAAGAACAACAATAATTGCCAATTGCCATCTCCATAGGACTGCTGTAAGTAATAAGTGGAATATACAAACATGTAACACATAGCATGGTGCCTGGCATATAGTAAGCACTCAATAAAGATTAACTATAATAATTATTAATATCGTTACTTTTACCTCACTGCTTTTAAATTGTCTCACCTGTTATTTTAATGCTCTTTTAAAAAAAAAAAATGTAGGGCAGCCCTGGTGGCGCAGCGGTTTAGCGCCGCCTGTGGCCCAGGGCCTGATCTTGGAGACCCAGGATCAAGTCCCACGTCTCCCTGCATGGAGCCTGCTTCTCCCTCTGCCTGTGTCTCTGCCTCTCTCTCTCTCTCTGGGTCTCTGTGAATAAATAAATAAATTCTTTAAAAATAATAATAAAATAAAATAATAAAAAAAATGTAAAGTAATCTCTACACCCAACAAGGGGCTTGAACTCACAACCCTGAGATCAAGAGTAGCACACTCCCTACACTGAACCAGCCAGGTGCCCCTCTCTCACCTGTTTTTCTGTCAAATTATTAATTATAATTAAAACTTTCCTAAAATATTTCCTATTCGCCAAATCTCACATAGAATAGTTACTGGTTTGCTTTATTTCTGTTTGGGGGAGGCTTTGGGGGGGCATTTTTATAGTCTGTATAATTTGCAAATGGCAGAAAACTCAACCAAGATAAAGGCGTATTGGTTTTCACATTAGAGACCTAAAGGTAGGTAGCGAGGGCTAGGGTAGTGGTCCATGGTGGTATCGTTGTCCCAGGATGCTTCTATCTTCCTGCCCCACCTTCCTTTGGGCCATATAAGATGGATTTGGCTTCTTTGGCATAACATCCACATCAGGAGAAAAGAAGAAAAGAAGATGAACAGGATGGAAGTGTGAGACTTTCTCCTCTTAAATGTTTACTATTTTATTTAAGGAGGCAAACCCACCCCAGGGGCATGTACCTTTATCTCATTGGCCAGATGGTGTCAGATGGATGCCCCTGGTGGGAAGAGAGACTGGAATATCAAGTATTTTTAGTTGGGCACACTTCTTACTTCATATATAATCTGGGTAATGTTTTAAAGAAGGGAAAATGGATATTGGAGTGGAAAATTAACTATGTCTGCTACATGATCTCAGTTAATTCTACTTTTTTTAGAAAAATATTTTATTTATTTATTTGTTTATTTAGGGGAGCAGAGGGGAGTAGGGGGAGAGAGAATCTCAAGCAGACTCCACAGACTCCACACTGAGTGCAGAGCCCAACTCGTGGCTTGACTTCATGACCTGAGATCATGACCTGAATTGAAATTGAGTCAGATGCTTAACTGAGCCACCCAGGCACCTCATCACATAATTCTACTTTTTAAAAATGACAATCTGGAGTGTCTAGCTGGCTCAGTAGGAGAAGTGTGTGACTCTTGATCTTAGAGTTATGAGTTCAAGCCCCATGTTGGAGACAGAGATTACTTAAAAAAAAAAATCTTATAAAAAAGTGACAATCTGTTTCAGACCTGATACCATGGGTTTGAATCTAGAATTCAATAACTTGGGTATTGGGTACATTATAGCCAATGTCAATTCAGTGAGAGAAAAATCAATGACACTGATATTCACATTGAATTGACTATTTCATTTAGACAGAACAATTAGCCCACATTGATATAGATTGCTCTGGATACTAAATATAGAAACTCACGGCCTAGCTTGTCTCACATATAAATTACAACTATCAAGTTAAGCAGCATTTGAATCTGATTGCTTAAACAATTAAGCTACTATTATTATGCTATTACTATAGTGTACAAACTTATATTCTGAATTCTGAGTAGGGAAACCAACCTATACAGTCCATTGCTTATGTATTATCTATATTTTACTCACCTGCCTCAAATCCTTTTTCAGAACGTGGAAAATATGAATTAAAAATCCAGAAATACATAGTTCATGCAAGTTAGTAAGCATTGCAAACGAGAAAAAAAAATTATTTCCATTTCTTCATATAATAATTATATCCTCTCTTGCAATGTCCTCACTCACCTGGAAGAATTATCTAATGATCTTGATTTATTATGGAAGGACAGTGGTTAACTTGTGTGGTATGTAGATCTATCTTGTCTTAGTTGCAGGATGGGATCTCATCTAAGCAATTTGAATGTTTCAATAAATAAGGTATAGGTGTTGTCCTGACTAGTTATTTAGGCCACAATAGGAAGAAAGGAGGAGGAGGAGTGGACTAAGGTGCAGCCAAGGAGTAGGGGAAAATAAAATGTATTCATTGTATTCATTAGATTAGTAAGCTAATGATAAAAGAATAAAAACTTACATCAAAGCAGCAACTTCTTTATTTTTTCCTCAAACCATTGGCTATTTATTAGTCTTCTGTGTTAAATTCCTAAAGGATATTTTGGGTCCTACATAGCACTTAGCAGTGCCCTGAGCTATGCTTACTGACTGACTGAGGATGCATATATTAAAATCCCAGTGTTAGCTCTCAATTTTCAGTAAATTCCCTTTATAGTCAAAATGAATTATTTGAATTAAGGCCATTATCTTAAAGATATAACTATAAGGTTGGATGACCTTTTTATTTTTTATTTTTTATTTTTTGGATGACCTTTTTAAACAAACATAATGGAATATAAAAAATTGAAACTCCAAAAGACAACATACTTGTTGAACAATATGAAATTGCTCAGAGCATCAACAAAACTCTTTTGCAATTGTCTTTTTTTAAAAGCTTTATTTATTTATTCATTCATTTATTTATTTATGATAGACATAGAGAGAGAGAGAGGCAGAGACACAGGAGGAGGGAAAAGCAGGCTCCATGCTGGGAGCCTGACGTGGGACTCAATCCCAGGACTCCAGGATCGTGCCCTGGGCCAAAGGCAGGCACCAAACCCCTGAGCCCCAGGGATCCCTTGCAATTGCCTTTAAAACAAGTTAAAGAAATGCACAAGAAAAACAATTCATATTATTTTATAAATACAGCTAATTTTTATACTCTCCCCTCTGGAAAAAAAAAAACGAAAAAACAAAAAAACAAGAAACACCAACCTACTTGGACCATCTACATTATTCACCATTTTTGGCTTTAGATAACTCATTTGTGTTAAAAAAAAATTTGTCTTTGGAGGAAAATTTGCCATCATTAAATGTACTGAAATAAAGATGATGTATGATCATTCTAACACATTAAATCTCCATATTGAGAAACTAAATTCTGTACCCAGGCCTTATTTATGTAGTGAGTACTGTTTATAATTAACTAATAACCCTCATTCTCTAGGCATTCTTAAGTTTGTTCAAGCTTTAATATTAAATATACAAATTAAGGAGAGAATGTGTCTCCTAGGATTCAAAGTCGGTTAATGGCAGTGATGTTTGTAGCATAACCAGACACCATAGAGGTTGGGTTGGATGTAGATTTCAGGATAACTAAATTTTGTGACCACAAACAAACATCTAGGTACAAAAACATGTGTTGAATATGGATATATAATTAGCTCAAAGCAACATATTTGGCTTTATCGGTCCACTCTTTGATAAAATATAATAGATTTAAAGGCGTTTGCAAAAGAGTTTTGTTGATGCTCTGAGTAATTACATTATTGTTTGACAAGTGTGTAGCTTTCCAGGGTTTCAAAAACTTTGAGGAAGGACAATGTATTTTATATTCCATGTTTTAAGGATTGTTAGCTTATATCTTTCTAAAACAGACTAGGGGGATCCCTGGGTGGCGCAGCGGTTTGGCGCCTGCCTTTGGCCCAGGGCGCGATCCTGGAGACCCGGGATCGAATCCCACGTCGGGCTCCCGGTGCATGGAGCCTGCTTCTCCCTCTGCCTGTGTCTCTGCCTCTCTCTCTCTCTGTGACTATCATAAGCAAATAAAAATTAAAAAAAATAAAAATAAAAAAAAATAAAACAGACTAGGATTTAGCTGTTAACTAATTAATTAGTTGTTTCCTACAGCTTGAGGCTGACTTCATGCAAGGGTGTGATAAAGGTGGCTCTGACTCTTTGGCTGACCTCTGGCTTCTGCTGCTTTTTCAGTTCTGCAACTCTTGGTAGAGAGGGTTTTGGAAATCAGGAAGACCAGAGGAGAACCAGGGTCTAGTTACAGCTACCATCTTGTCAGAACTCTAAATAAAGCCATAATGCAGATAATCATTTTATCGGTGAAACTTCATGAGAAGCCACACGAGGACAGAAAATATCTGGGTGTGACATGTCAGGCAGGCACCAACTCCTAAATTTTATCCTAGAGTATTTCTAGATACAAGTGACTAATGGAGTCCTTAATTTTAAAATGAAGTTAAAACTCAGACCAAGCAAGTATTTACGGCCGTATCAATGAACCAAAAATGTACTCGCCTTAATCCTGTGTAAAAGGAAAGTGTAATTTGACATAACATTTATCTTGCAATTTCATTTACTATATTCTTGGTATTTTCTAAAGGTTCACTTTAATTTCCTCTTGTTGTCACAGCATTAGGGTCTTTTCATTATGTAACAAAATGGGAAATTCAATGCTGAACAAATGGAGTACCATAATTAATAATGGCATACCGAGTACTTGAATCATGAGATTTAGAGTTGACAGATCTTGGGTGGTGTCCAAGCTCTGCCACCTATAGTGTAACCCCACCTAAATTACTCAATTGCACTTTGCCTTAGTTTTCTTCCTTCTAAAATAAGAATGGTAAATATGAATACCTAAAAAAGTAGCTAGGAGGATTAAACAATATATGTAAAAGGGACATAAGAGGATGTTTAGGGTGATGGAAATTCTCTGTGTCATGATCGTGATGATAGTTACACAACTAAATACAGTTGTTAAAATTTACAGAATTAGGGATGCCTGGATGGCTCTTTGGTTGAGCGTCTGTCTGCCTTTGGTTCAGGTTGTGATCCCAGGGTCCTGGGATCTAGTCCCGCATTGGGCTTCCCCGCAGGGAGCCTACTTCTCTCTCTGCCTCTCTCTGTGTCTCTCATGAATAAATAAATAAATAAAATCTTTAAAAAATAAATTAAATTAAAATTTGCAGAACTATACGCCAGAAAGGTAGGAATTTTACTGAATGTCAGGTATGCTTCAATAAATCTGACTTTAAAAAATAAAATAATAAAAACTTAAAATGCACGTAAAGTATTTACCACAGTGTTTGACACTTAGGAAGCTTTTAGTAAATGATTGCTTTATGGGGCCATATTGAAATTATGAAAAATTAATTCTTCCATGGCCATAGAAATAAGTTCTCTCCATAGTTACTAGATTCTTTCATGTTGGTGTACTGAATTGGAGATGAAATCCAATATTCCTCATGTTTCTCTTCCGCTCTCTAAATGTTAAAGGAAAGCAAAAAAGGAAGAGTGAAATTGAACAGTTGAATGTTCTCATTTAACAAGGATCCTGTATAATCCCACTGGGGGTCCCTTCAATGGCATGCAGAGACACATAGAAAAGATCCTGGTATTTCCCCAACTTAAACGCTTTGTCCATTCATTCACTCCCCAAATACTTATTGGGAAATATGCATACATCAAGGACTTGCTAGATTCTGGGAATACATTTGGGATTAGAGGGAAACAATCCTCCCCCCCACCTCGTGAAACAATCTTATGAGAGAAGCAGACTTCAACCAGAGAATTACCAAATTAATATCAAGTCACAGAAATAAATGTAAAAAGTCATCTGACTTGGAAACATTCACACCAAAGAATAGCTGACTGAGATTCAGCAGAGATGAGAATAAACAAAGAATTTTCTTTTTCAAACCAAGGTATTGGACAGAATCATGAAAGAGATAATCCAAGTGCTAGGGAACTTCTTTTTCAGTTTTGAGTTCAAATCATATGGTCTATAGACTCTTGAGGATATTTACTATGGATTTATATTAGATGATGGTATTATATCAATGTTACATTTTCTGAGTGTGGCAATTATATTATGGTTCTGTAGAAGATTATCCCTGTATCTAGGAAACACACTGAAGGATTTATGGGTAAAGCATCTTGATGTCAGCATATTATTTCCAAATAATGCAACAAAACAAATGTTGAATTACATATAAAAGAGAGAGAGAGAAAAATAATTAAAAGTGGCAAATTTTTAATAATTGGCGAGCCAGAGTGAAAGGGTGTTCACTGTATTTTTCTCTCTCTCTCCCTTCCTCTTTCCCTTCCACTTCCATTTCCATTCCTTTGTGCTATTTTGTCATATCTTTTACTTTTAAATATGCCATAAACTTCTCAGTACATCGCTAATATTTTTACTCTAAACAGTCAACTCTCTTTTAAAATTTTTAAAAAGAGGGCAGCCCCGGTGGCGCAGCGGTTTAGCACTGCCTGCAGCCTGGGGTATGATCCTGGAGATCCAGGATCGAGTCCCACATCGGGCTCCTTGCATGGAGCCTGCTTCTCCCTCTGCCTGTGTCTCTGTCTCTGTCTCTCTCTCTCTCTGTGTCTCTCATGAATAAATACATGAAATCTTAAAAAAAACAAAAAACTTTCCTTTAAAAAAAAAGATTTAAAATTTTTAAAAAGATTTTATTTATTGACAGAGAGACAGAGTGCAAGCAGAGGAGTAGCAGAGGGAGAGGGAGAAGCAGGCTCTCCACCCAACAGAGTCCGATGTGGGGCTCAGTGTGAGGCTCGGTCCCAGGACCCCAGGATCATGACCTGAGCCGAAGGTAGATGCTCAACCACTGAGCCACCCAGGTGCCCTAAGATTTTTTAAATGAGAACGAAAGGCCTTTTGTAGGTACCTAAATATTTATCATTTCTAGTACTTTTTCATGCTTTCATATAGATCCAAGTGCTGTCTGATATCATTTCCTTTAGCTGAAGAACTTCTTTTAATATTTTTATTTTTTATAATGCAGGTCTACTGGGGATGTATTTTCTCAGTTTGTTTTTCTCTAAATGTATCTTCATTTTCAAAGAATATTTTTATTGGATAAAAAAAGTCCTAGGTGGATTTTCTTTTCCTTTTTGCACCTTTTTTAAAAAATGAGTTTTATTTATTTGACAGAGAATGACAGCGAGCACACACAAGCAGGCAGAGAAGAAGGGAGAGGGAGAAGCAGGCTCCCCACTGAGCATGGAGCCCAGTGTGGTACTTGATTCCAGGGCCCTGGGATCATGACCTGAGCCAAAGGCAGATGCTTAACCAACTCAGCCACTCAGGCACCCCTCTTTCTGTATTTTATTTTTCTTTCTGCACTTTAAAGACATTCTCTTGTCTTCTGACTTGCCAACAAATTGTATTCACTTTTTTTTTTTTGTATTCACTTTTATTTCTGTTTCCCATGCACAATGTATTTATTGTGTTTTTGTTACTGGTGTTTTCCTGACTGCTTTCAAATTATCCTATTTATCCCTGGTCTTCAGAAAATGTATTATGATGTGGTTTTCTTTGTGTGTATTCCACTTGAGATTCACTAAGCTTTCTGGATCTGTGGATTTATAATTTTTTAAATTTGGAAAAATATTGCCTTGTTTTCTTCAAATTTGTTTCTCAATCTCCTCCCCCACGCACCCTCCCCTGCCCCCACTCTGAAACTGCAATAACACCTTCACAGACCACTTGATATTATCCCAGAGTTCACCAAGGCTTTTCTCCCCCTCCCTCCTTTTTACCTCTTCCTCTTTTCTTTTCTCCCTTCCATCCTTCCTTTCTTCTTTTATTTTTCTTTTATACAGAAACTATCTGGAGACTTTCTATTGCTATCTCTTCAAGTTCACTGATTATTTCCTCTGCAGTGAATCATCTACTGTTAATCACATCCAGTGACATTTTTTGTTTGTTTTTTAATTTTGAATATGACATTTTTTCACCTTTAAACATTTTGTTTGCTTCTTCTCTGTATTGTCCTTTTCTTTCATTATGTTCATGTTTTCCTTTAAATTTTTGGGCATATTTATAATAATTGTTTCAAGTCCTTGTCTATTATTTCCATCATCTCTTTCATTTCTGGATGATTTTCTATTGATCGAATTTCCCCCTGCTTACTTACCTATTTCTTTATCTGTGTAGTAATTTTTATTGGATATGGAGCATTTTAAATTGTACTTTGTTGAGTGCTAATTTTTTTATTGAAGTAGAAGTGGCATACAATATTATATTTTCAGATGTACAACATAGTCATTCAACAATTATATATATTACAAAATGATCACCATCATAAGTGTAGTTATCATCTATCACCATACAAAGTTATTATAATATTATTGACTATATTCCCTGTGCTATAATTTCATCCCCATGATTGACTGATTGATTAATTTTTTAAAAGATTTTATTTATTTATTCATGAGAGACACACAGAGAGAGAGAGGCAGAGACACAGGCAGAGGGAGAAGGCTCCATTCAGGAAGCCCAATGTGGGACTTGATCCCAGGACCCTGGGTACCACGACATGAGCCAAAGGCAGACGCTCAACCACTGAGCCACGCAATTGCCCTGTTTTGTTTTTTAAAGTCCACATATAAGTAAAATTATATGGTATTTATTTTTCTCTGACTTGTCTCACTTAGCATAATACCTTCTAGGTCCAGCCATGTTGTCGCAAATAGCAAGATTTCATTCCTTTTTATGGACTAAGAATATTCCAGTGTGTGTATATACCACATATTCTTTGTCCATTCATCTATTGATGGACACAGGTTACTTCCATATTTTGGCCTTTGTAAATAATGCTGCAATAAACATAAAGGTGTATGTATTTTTTCAAATTAGTGTTTTCATTTTCTTCAGGTAAATACCCAATAGAGGAATTGCTGGATTGTATGGTATTTCTATTTATAATATTTTGAGGCATTTCTGTATTGTTTTCCATAGTGGCTACACCAATTTACATTTCCATCAACAGCGCATGAGGGTTGCCTTTTCTGTTGACTGCTAAATTTTGTTTTCTTCTTCCAAAGAGTTTCAGATTTTTTTTCCTGGGATGTGGCTAAGTTACTTATAGGTCAGTCTTCCTGCAAAGAGTGTTGGGCTTTGGGGTCCCTGAGTGGCTCAGCAGTTGAGCATCTGCCTTCGGCTCAGGTCGTGGTCCTGGGGTCCTGGAATCCAGTCCCACATCAGGCTCCCCACAGGGAGCCTGCTTCTCCCTCTGCCTATGTCTCTGCCTCTCTCTGTGTATCTCTCATGAATAAATAAAATCTTTAGAAAAAAAAAAAAAAGGATTGTTGGGCTTTGTCTTGTTAAATTACTTGTGGATCAGTGTGATGCTTTTAGGCTTGTTTTTAAGCTGCTTCTTTTTTTTTTTTTTTTTTTTTTTTTTTTTTTTTTTTTTTTAGAGTGGATTCTCAGTAGACTTCGCTTTGAATGAGGTATAGCCCTTCTATCATCTCTATTGAATACCTAGGTATTCAATGAGGACTCATCACTTTGGCTTGTTAGAATTTGAACATCTCCCAGTCCTGTGTGAGCTCTGGAAATTATTCAGCTGATTGGTTGTTATTTGCTTTTTGCCCACTTTGTGGAATTTCATCTTATACATGCATAGATTAGTATTGAGCAACAAATTCAAGGGATTCCCTAAGCATATTTCTTGATTTTTTTTTCTGTCCAACAGTTGTTTCTACAATTCTCTGCTCCACAAAAACCAGCCACTTTAGCCTCCTTAAAATTCAACCTCTGCCTCTCAACTGAGTAAAAACTGCTTTGCACCTCTTAGGAACATTCACCTTCTGAGGCCTTCCAGAAAGCGCCTCCAGCCAGAAAGCAAGGTCAATTGTAGTGCTTACCTCATTTGTTTTCTTCTCATGGATCATAGTCCTACACTAGCCATTGCCCCAGTATCTGCATACAGTATATTTTTTTTTCATTTATTTTGTTCTGGCTGCTAGCTGTTTATGGTGAAGGGTCAGTCCTGTTCAAGTTACTACATTATGGTCAGAAGAAAAATTTCCTTCATTGTTCTATTTTGAGATTTTTCTATATGTGTGATATTTTTCAAAATAAAACATTTTGGTGGGGGGGGCAGTAGCGGAGTACGTAGCTAAGGATGGAGGATCCTAGTAGCGGAAATTCTCATTTTGGTGGTTTTGGTATCTAGTTGACCCCCATGTCTGAAGGTTCCAGGCCACAAGAAAAGACCCTAGACTCAAAAGAAATTGAAAGTAAGCTCAGGTCCTCCAGGATCTCAATTTCTCCACTCAATCCTTCTGGAACTGAGTGATGGGGAGAAGGCAAGAAGAATTGGTTCCTGGTCTTACTGCATCCCTTTTTTTTTTTTTTTTTTAATAACACTTAATACATCATCTCATAGAAACAGTTTTACAAACGGTAGTAGAAGATCCGTGGGCAAACCCACACAGTCAGCACTGTTAATGAGGGAATTATGTTCTATGGCTTTGCATTACAATAAGGTATTTGGGCTCTGCCAGATGTTAAATTAACTCCTGTGGGCTAGTCTATGAAGTGGCCCTCTAACTAAATCTGTTTCTGAGAAAATTTATTCCAAATTTCAAATAACTAACTTACAAAGTATAGCTCATTTGTACTTGGAAACTTCATGACTATGACTTGACCTAAATAGTAGTTGAAGGGAACAGATCTTAATCCTCTAGTATCTGGTTAACTTTCTATTATTTATTGCTGTGTGACAAATTGCCCCAAAATTACATGGCTTAATTGAACACTATCTTTCTGATATAGTACAAGTGAACTATAAAAATGGTTGATATTAAGGCCAGTTTGCGCATTCCCTGTTGCATCTATCTAAAGGATTTTTAAGTAGATTTTAATTCATGTAGTTCGGGTAAACACTTTACAAACTGCTTTGGGCTAAGGTGCATTTTATTATTAAGTAGTTTGACTATAATTGAATCTTTATGTGGTAGTTTAGGATTTTCCCACTGCTTCCATTCATTGTACATCTGTGAGGTTAAAATAAAATGGTGATTGCAACTGAGTTGGCTGTTTATTGGCCTAATGCCAGGTTGCTGTTTTTTTTTTTTTCTCTCTCTCTCTAACAAATATTTTTAGACAAAAAAACACTAGTGACTTAAAGCAACATTTAGTTGGCTCATGATTCTGTTGGACAGTTTTAGTCTGGGACAACCTCTACTACTCTCTGATAGTCTCTGATCTGTCAGGGACCAGTTGGTGATTTAACTAGGGGCTGACTAGTCCCAGATGGTCTCAACTCATATTTGTGATGACTATCTATACCTGTTGGCTGGGGCTGATGGGGGTGACTCGGCCACACACCTCTCATCATCTAGCAGGCTAATCTAGTCATTAGCAGCAAGATTCCAAGAGAAGCAAGGAGGAAAGCCCCATGTGCAAGCTGTTTTCGAGTGCTGCTTGCATTATTTGTGCTAATGTTTCTGGCCAACCCAGGTTTACGGAGTGAGAAAATAGACTCTGCTTCTTTATGGAAAGAGTGGAGAGTTGTGGGTATTTTTACAATCTACCACAATATTAACTTAAATTCAGATAGAAAGTGTAATAGAAGGCTAGAGAAAGAAAAAAAATCACTGTAGGTTAGAAGGAGTTGGCCTCTTGGAGGATGAGGAGAGATTGGAAATGGACCTCAGATTGCTGATAGAGGGAGGGGAGTGCAAGGGGCATTATAAGATAGAGGACCCTACTCTATCCATCTATTAAAATCTTAAAGATAGAAATCACATGACCTTGCCAAGGGGATACACTCTGTACCAGATATCCTCCTACCTCTTCAAGTTAGTGTTACTTAAATGTTAGCATTACTCAGAGTTTTGTCCTTGCTCCACCTTTACCCTTATTCTACACATTTGCCTTGGGTGATCTTATTCAATTCATGGCATGGTCTCCCACCAATTCAATGACATGTAGCTCTGACCTGGAACCTCCAGAACCGTATTTTTCAATGGATTCTTAGAAATCTCTGCTTATATAGCCTCTAAACACTTTAGCCTCAATATGCTCAAAACCAAACTTATTTTTCACTTGTTTTGCTGTTTTTATTTTTAAAGATTTATTTATCCATTCATGAGAGACACAGAGAGGCAGAGACACCGGCAGAGAGAGAAGCAGGCTCCACGCAGAGAGCCCAACGAGGGACTCGTGAGGGACTCGATCCCAGGACTCCAGGATCACATCTTGGGCTGAAGGCGGCGCTAAACCGCTGAGCCACCCGGGCTGCCCCTGTTATGCTGTTTTTAGCTAATGGTTTCACCTCCATCCATTTACCTAACCTGGAAACCTAATTTCGTAGTCATCCTTGATTGCTTCTCCTTCTTCATTTGCCATAATTCCTAATAGCTCCATCTCCTACATATATTTTATAACCATACCCTCCTCTCGATTCCCACCCCCCTGCTTTGGTATGGGCTCCCATCTTTCTCACCTGACCTCTTACAGCAACCTCTTAATGGGTCTTCCTCAAAGAGTAGGGTAACCCTACTAGTTTCTCCCTATTCCATTCCATTCAGGATGCATCTTATAAAACACAAGTCTGTTTATGTCATTCCTCTACTGAAAAATGTAACCTCAGCCCCTATTGCCTACAAAGTAATTCCTTAAAAGCATGGTGTATGAAGCACTTAGCAATCTGGCCCCACCTGATTTTACCATCATCATCTCCTGCCACTCTGCCCCACCCCATCCTCCTTCTCTCCAGTCTCACTTAACTTCTCACTATTTCTCACCAACAACGCAAGCCCTTTCATAATCCTGGGACTTGGCCCATGTTGTTTACCCTTCCTGGATGGCCAGCCCTCTCTTCTCCATCTGGCAAATTCTTACTCATTAGCATAGCTGATTAACCTGTCACTTCCTTGGCTGATGACTTCCCTGAGCCATACAGAGTTAGTCACTTCTGTGTTCTCATAGTCTTTTGCTCTGTGCTATGGCAGTGACCATCTTTCATGCTTTTGGGGGCCTAGACCAAATTTTATGTGCTATGGGGTGTGCTGTGTTTGGCAAGTTTTTAGTCCATTTGAATTCCATCTCTCTGAGGTAAAACCACATTTCCCCTGCAGCTAGGAAGCTGTTAAATGACCCAGGCTCCCCCAATCAGATGTGCCTTCATAAAACTCTTCTTTTAGAAAGGAGCAGTATGTGTATAAGTGGGGGTGAGGTGAAGGCTGATCTTGCATCAAGAGTAATTAAAACAGACCTTTGATTCTTGGGGCAGCAGTAGCAGCACTGCCTGTGTGAAGTCCCTAGTGCTGAGAGGTGAGAGTGGAATTGCCAGACCACTTCTTTGGGGGTGGCTGGACATGTTTAGATTTCAGAGTCTGGCTCTCTGGCTCTGTGGCATATTCTATGAGCCACCTAAATGCTGTGATAAATTAATTTATTGCCCAAACAAGCCTAAGTAGATCTGTTTTTGCAATGACTGAAAAATAGTGAAACACCTTGGTTAGAACACTTACCAAGTTTTATTGTACAAGGTGTAAATAATTTGATGAAGTTGTATTATATTTATATATTATATATATTATATTTAGGTGGCCTGTTTCCCTCATTAGATTCATCACAAGTACTGTATGTTATGCTCCTATGTAGAACTCTGATTTTTTTATATAATATAAAATATAATATATTGTTTATATAATTCATCTAAAAATATATATTGAATGCCTACTCTGTGCCATGCACTGTGCTGGTCACTGGGGATATAATAGTGAAAAAGACACACATGATCTTTGCATTTATAAAATATACAGTCTAAAAGATCTCTGCCTGAAACATTCTAGGTATTCAATTAAGTTAGTATACTAATGTATCTGGTTAATTATTTCAACTAATGGACATTTATGTGCTAAAAATATAAAAATAGATAAGAAATGTTCTTAAGTTTCTCTCAGGCTGATGTGGGACACAGATATGTAAATACATAACATCCATGCAACGTGAACAGTGTGATACCTGAAATATGTTCCAGATTCACTGGTGGCTTAAAGGGAGTGGGTGGCAAGAGGAATTCTGCTTGGAGGAGTCAAGAATGAAAGACTGAATTTCTGAACTTGTAAATATTTGAGTAAATGTGCATAAAACTTCCTCTTTTTCCCTCTTCCTTTTCCCCCTCTGCTTCTCTTTTCTTCCTCTTTGCTTCTCTTCCCCATTCCTTGCTGTTCCCCCTGCCCTTTAAGGGTCAACTCAAGGGCCATTTTTATAATAAATCTTTACTAACGGCTCCTTTTCCTTCCTCGCAAACTCCCAGGCTGGGGTAGTAGTTTCCAAACTCCCATAATGCTTTGTACATTCCTGTACTAATTCTCTTCCCTTTTAATGTATATTATCTATGTATCTGTCAGTCATGCCCAACCCCTGCCACATCAGGGCTGGGCACATAATCAGCATACAAGAAATTCAACAAATGTTTCTTGAGGAAAATATAAATTAAAATTGCAATAAGAAATAAAATTGCAATGAGATACCACTACATCCTCATCAGAATGGCCAAAATAAAAAGGATTGATAATATCAAGTGTTGATGGGCAGCGCGGGTGGCTCAGCGGTTTAGCACCGCCCCCAACCCAGAGTGTGATCCTGGAGACCTGGGATGGAGTCCTACATCGGGCTCCCTGCATGGAGCCTGCTTCTCCCTCTGCCTGTGTCTCTGCCTCTCTCGCTCTCTGTGTCTCATGAATATATAAATAAAATCTTTAAAAAATATATCGAGTGTTGGTGAAGATGTAGAAAAATTGGAGACTCCAAACATTGCTGAAAGGAGTATAAACTGACACAACCATTTTGGGAAATTACTTGGCAAAATTCGCTGAAGCTGAACATAGGCAAATGCTATTACCCAGAGGCTGAAGTCTTGAGTATATATCCAAAAGAAATAAATGTGTATGTCTAAGAAGGTTCATATCAGCTTTATTCTTTTTTTTTTTTAAACAATTTTTATTAAGTAAACTCTATCCCCCTACATGGGACTTGAACTCATGACCCTGGGATCAAGAGTTGTATGCTCTACTGACTGAGCCAGCTGGGTACCCTCAGCTTTATTCTTTATTTAAAATAGTCCCAAACTGGAAACAACCTAAATGTCCAACCAGAGATTGGCTAAAGTAATTGTGGTATATTCATATCACAGCATAGCGTACAATATTTTTTACTCAAAATTAAAAAACTGCTACATTGTAAGACGATAGACGATTCTTGTAGACTAATATTGAGTAAAAGAAAGTGGACACAAGAAAAGCACATATGGTGATTCCACTTATATGAACTTCCAAAAGAAGCCAATTTAATCTCTGGTGATAAAGCTCAGAATAATGGTTATCTCTTATAGAAGGGGGAGATAAGTCACTAGAAGAGGATAGAAGAGAGATTTCTGAAGTTTGGGAAATACTCTGTATTTCTATAATGGATGGTATATTTAAAAGCCACACATGCAGAAGGATTTTCTGGAACAACGTTAACTGCCTTTCATTAAAACCATTTTATACCGGCAACCACATAAATGTTTAAATATGTAAACATTTGAGTTATATACTTATGACCTGTGCATTTGACTTACTGTGTGTAGGCTAGACCGCATAACACTGTAAGTATGAAAAATTAAATAAAAATAAAAGTTCCTTGAATGAATGAGTGAATGGATACATGAATTGGGTCATTAAAGAGAAAAGAATGTATTGCAGTATAAGAGGGACTTGAAATGCACTTAATTCTTGGCTCTTGAGCTCTTTCTACTCCAATAATGCCCCTCAAATAATTACTCATCTACTTCCTTTGCTTAAATATTAGTTGCTTTTGCTATTTAATCACAACTGTGAGGTTAAGGAAAGAGAGTCTTTAACAGTAAAGGAGATAATGAGAACCTCGGGACTGGCATTTAATTCACCGCGAGGGACCTATTAAAAGCCCTTTGGGAACTGGGGGGGGGGGGAATGCCTAATCCCTTCTGTTTTTTTTTTATCCTTTTGCACGTTATGAGCCGCAGATACAAAGGAATTATTTAGCCCCTGGAGGAGAGGAGTTTTGCCAGAAGGAAGGGGGGCCTCCCAGATGGGACATGGCCCAGCCCACCCGAAGGCCAGGTGGCCCCGCCGCGGGGTGCGCCCCTGCCGCCCTCCTGGCGGGGCTCACGGGGAAGCCCCTCCCCGTGCCCGCCCGACCCGGGCCCACACGCCGCCCGCGCCCCGCAGGCCCCAGGCGCCGCCGCCGCCGCCACCGCCCAGCCCCGGCTCCGAGACGCAGTGCCCGGGGCGCCCGGCAGGGGTCGGGCCGGGCCCCGGGGGCGTGGCGGCGGCACCTGGGGCGCGGGGCGCGCGCCTCCCCTGGCTCGCCCCGGGGCCAACCTGGCCGCGTGCGGACCCGGGGCCGTGCTGCTCGCCCGGCGGCCAGGGGGCGGGGACCGACGGCGCCCGGGGGGCGGGCGAGCGGGCGCCCGGGATGTTCCTTCGCGGCGGCCGGGCGGCGGCGGAGCAGGAGCGGGAGCGGGAGCAGGAGCGGGAGCAGGAGCGGGAGCAGGAGCAGGAGCGGGAGGAGGCGCGCGGGGAGATGCCGCTGCCGCCGGCTCGGGGCGACCGCGCGGAGCCCGCGCCGTCCAGGGCCCCCAAGAAGCCCACCGCCTTCCGCATCTGGCGCTCCAGGAGGAAGCAGCGGCCTCCGCCGCCGGCCTGCGGGGTGTTCGTCCCGCACCCGCCGCCGGAGCCCCCCTGCGCGCCCAGGTAAGCCGCGGCCCCCGCCCCCCCCCAGCCGCGCCGACCCCGGGCGCCCTGGCGGCGAGGGCCCGTCTCTCCCGGCGCCCAGAGGGGGCGCAGCGCGGCCTCAGGTTCCGCGGGGCTTCGGCGGCGTCGGCGGCGTCGGCCCGGGCCCCGCACCTGGGAACGTGCGCCCACCTGTGTGGCTCGTGCTCCGACCCCCGTCCACACCCTGCAGCCGCGAGGGAGCGGGACGCCTAGCGGGGATTCTTGCCAGAACGAATGGCAGGGACGCCATCTACCTTGGGGTCATACTTTTTAAAGATTTTTATTTATTTATTTATTTATTTATTTATTTATTTATTTATTTATTTATTTATTTGAGACACAGAGAGAGAGAGAGAGAGAGAGACACAGGCAGAGGGAGAAGCAGGCTCCATGCAGGGAACCATGTGGGACTCGATCCCCGACCCGATCCGGGACTCGATTCGAGACTCGATCCCAGGACTTGATCCCAGTATTCGATACGGGACCCGATCCCAGGATCCGATCCCAGGATTCGATCTGGGACACGATCCGAGACTCGATCCCAGGACTCAACCCGGGACCCATCCGGGACTCGATCCCAGGACTCGATCCGGACCCAATCCCAGGATTCGATTCGGGACTCGATCCTGGGACTAGATCCCGGGCCTCCAGGACCACGCCCAGGGCGGAAGGCAGGCGCTCAACCGCTGAGCCCCCCGGGGAGCCCCCGTACAATGGTTTTGATGGCGGTGCCTTTGCTGTGAAGACCTCCACTCCCCCAGGCCTCCGCTGACCTCAGGGGATCCGAAGGAAGCAGCGAGCGGCAGGCTTGCTTACCCCCATCTTACGGGTGGAGAACCTGAAACCAAACGGTGAATGGCTTGTCCCCGACGGGAATGGGCGTCAGACCAGGGCAGCCCCGGGCAGCCCCTGGTTGTTCAAAATGCGATTGCCACTGCGCTCCTTAAATTTTGATCGAAACTTTGTATTATTCAATTATACTACCTGAATGGATACATCCATTGAACACTGATCAATTTGAAGTACCCATATATTTATGTGGTTTGGAGGTATAGGACATTTTTTATGAAGGGCAGTTGGCAATATCCAGTAAATCCTGCTGCGTGTATTTTTAAACCACACCCTATGAACTATGAGGGCCAGAATAAAATAGTGAAAAAATCTGCATTTTAGATGGATTTCCCTTTTATTTCCAAGAGAGTCTTAATTCTGCAATATGTTTTCATTCGCTTAGTAAAATTTTATTGGGCACCTTCGCTAAGTGCTGGGATTTTAAAGAACAATGAGCATGGTCCCCGAGATCAAAGAATTCTTACTTTCTTGAGGAGACCAACAAGTACACAGTGGGATGAATCCTGTGATAGAAGTTAGCACAGGGGCGCCTGGGGGGCTCAGTGGTTGAGGGTCTGCCTCTGGCTCAGGTTGTGATGCGGGGGTCCTGGGGTGAGTCCCACCTCCGGCTCCCTGCAGGGAGCTCTGCCTAGGTCTCTGCCCCTCTCTCTGTATCTCTTATGAATAAATAAATAAAATCTTTAAAAAGAGAGAGAGAGAAAAAAAAAGAAGTTAGCACAGAGGAGGGGGATCCAGGGAAGCTTCCGGGAGGAGGAATGCTGAAGTAGTTTAATCAGAAAAGGAGAGGAGTCAACAACTTCCCGGTTGAGATTGCACTACGAGCATCACCAACACTGGGGAGAGCATGGTACATCCTGAGAAGCACAAGTGGTTCAGGATGGTCCAAGTATGTTTGAGGGGATGGGAGAGGAGTGCTAAGAAAGAAGGCTTTTTATTTTTTCTCATATTTTTTTTTATCAACCCTGGTAATAATTGGTTGTAATAGAACATACTTTTATCTATTGAAAGACTTACTGTGCTTAGTCACCAATTGAAATTTCTTCTTCCTCCTCCTCCTCCTCCTCCTCCTCCTTCTTCTTCATGATTTATCCATTTATTTTAGAGAGGGGGGACACAGAGAGCGTGAGTGGGGGAAGGGGCAGAGAGAGAGAAGCAGATTCCCCACTGAGTGCGGAACCGCCCTCATGGGGCTCCATCCCACCACCTCAAGATCAAGACCTGAGCCAAAATCTAATCCGATGCTTAACTGAGCCACCCAGGTGCCCCCAACTGAAATGTCTTTTAAAAAATGTTACTTAATAATGATGTACCCATCATTGAAGTATTTTTCCTATTACCTCCATAAATAATTTAAACCCTTCTTTGATGTTTTTTTTAATCCGACTTACCCCCATCATTTCCTGTCTATCAAAATGTAATCATACACAGTTATAGGCGGTATATCCAAATCCAAGGACATTTTAGACTAAAAACAGGAGCTTTTGCTTCTCTCCTCCAGTGTCTTGTTGCTCAGTCTTGAAGCACTCTATTCTTTCCTTCGGAATTGTGATGAACTTTGTACTAACACATGTTCTGAAAACTAAACATACAGGTCTGCCTTTGGGATGTTTTCCCAGTTAGATCATCTTCCTAAATATTTTGTTTACTTCTGAGTGAGTGTACCTGTTTCTAGTCTAAAGAGTGTGGCTACAGCACACTTAGGTGTCTGGTCCATCTTGACCAGTGTGGCTCTCTGGAGCCGACTGACCATGTCCAATCACCTCTGTCCAGGACTTGGGCTGGTGGAGCTAGGCAAAATGCACAGCACTCCCTGTGGCCTTTGTGTCTGTGTGAGGAGCGGACAGTCAGTGGCCACATGTTTTTGCTGGCCGTACATGATTAATATTATGGGCTTTTAGAGCAAGCAAAAATGAATTTCTATCCTGGCTGTGTGACCTTGGGCAAGTTACTCTACCTTTCTGGGTCTCCGTTTCTTCATTTCAAAAATGGGAAAAACAGTGACACTGACTCTGTAGAGCTGTTGAGAGTCTCAAATGATTATGTTTTTTTTTTATTGTTTATGTTTTAAATGTAAAACTTGTATCAGACTTTTGGGCACAAAGTAGGAACTTAGTAAGTATGAAATCATCATCATCATGGTAAATGCAAAGATCTAATGGAAGAAACAGAAAAAAAAATAGGGTTGGAAGGGGGGGAAATGCTTCTCTTCCTTGAAGAGCTTACTACTCCAATGATGGTTTATTTATTTTTAAAGATTTTATTTATATATTCATGGGAGACATGGAGAGAGAGGGGCAGAGACACAGGCAGAGGGAGAAGCAGGCTCCTCGCAGGAAGCCTGATGTGGGACTTGATCCCAGATCCCAGGATCCCGTCCTGAGCCAAAGGCAGATGCTCAACCGCTGAGCCACTCAGGCATCCCGCCAATGATGGTTTAAAGTTTATTGAGGTCAGATTTCTGTATTCTGCAAATATTTGCAACTTTTAGTGTAGATGTTCTAAAAATCAATGATGGTCATTCTCTTTATGTAAAATTGAACACAGCTGCCTCTCTTCCTAAAATTCACCCTTGTGGTTTTTTTTCAGCTTCGTCTTGGTAAACATGTTATTAATGTTATTTTTTTTTTTTAATGGAAATAGGGCTGTTCCCTCCTCAGCAGCCCATCTCCTGTCTTGTCCGTTATTCTCTTGCCATCAGGGAGCCCAGTGGAGAGGACATGGATTGGGCATGGTGAGCTGTGGCCCGACTTTTCTTAGGCGAGCATTCGTGGCACTCGTTTATGACGTTTTGAATGATACTCCATTTTTTAAATAGTTTGCTCGGGAGCATGGATTCTCTATCTGGGTTTAAATCCCTGTTCGTTGAATTACTGTGACAGCTGTGTCATCCTGGGCAAGTTATTAACCTTTTTGTGTCTCGGTTTTCTCATCCATAAAAGGGGCATAATAAGAGTCATTATAAAAATAAACAAGTTAATGCTTTTTGAGTGCTCGAATAGCGATGGGCACATTGTCAGCGCTAGTAAATGGGAGATTGTTTCCCTTTTTCCTCACTGGTATCTTGCTTACACCTCCTTTTCAGTAATAATTTCGTGTGTTTATTTTCTGCTACGTGATGGAAATGGTGCTTTCTTTTCTACATTTCCTTATTTAGCTCTTAGCTAAAAGTCAGTGCAGTGAAGTGAAAGTTATTACGCTCAAACTAAACTGAACCCCAAACCTAGAGAGCGAGCATTAATGCTCTCTGCCAGAGAGCCAAACTCAAGTGGTGGGGAGCCTCATAATCCCCTGAAAATCAGCAGACCTCATTTTCTTTGGAGGAAAAAATGTAGCCAGTGCCGGAGGGCAGAGCATCCTCACTGGGTAGACAGAGACCTACCTTCAGGTCTGGGTTTGTAGGCTCAAGTTTCTGGACTGTACACAGTCCTGTATTTCTATACTTCAATGGACCTTTCCTTCTCTGAACAGAAAACAACTTACTCCCTGTTTATTTCACTAGAATATTGTGAGGATAAACTGCTGCTTTATTGCTTTAGAAAAAGAACAGTTATTTAAAATGTTATTTGAAAGCATGCTGGATCTGTAGAGTGTTAGTCTTCATGACTTAACATTGATTCTAGTCTTCAGTCTTTTATGGTTGGTTTAGTGTTTAGGACGTTCAACAGGTTGAATTATTTTCTAGCATAAGGGACATAGCTAGATAAGTCTAGTTTGGTTTGGTTTAATCTAATGTCACATCTAAACTATTAGCACCGGGTTATCTTTCTTATTAAGCTTATGCCAAAGGAAAGAGTTTGAAAATTTAGCTTTTATATCAGTACTGATAAATGAGGAATTTAAATCTGAGCTCTGTCATTTACTAGCTGTGTGCTCCTAACTGAAGTTACTTCAGTTTAATGATCTGCAACCCACCTCTAAGCCTTGTTTTTGAGACGTTTAAATATATATTTAAAACAACTAGCGTTGTGCCTGGGAGACAGCAGATGCCCAATAAATAGGGTCTCCAAGGTCAGGCTGCAGGGAAAAAGGCATAGACGGTGGTGTTGGACAAGCTCAGTTTCAAATCTGCCTCTGCCATTTGGCTCCAAGTGTCCTTAAGCCTCAGCTTCCTCCCCTGTAGATGGAGATGCCAGCACTTCCCTCTTGGGGCTCTAGGAGGATTAGATATCACATTTGTAAAACACCTGGTGCAGAGCCTCACCCAAAGCAGGTGCTGGGTAGATGAAAGGTGGTGGAAGCAGGAGTGACAGGAGCCGTGATAGCTGTGGTTCTTGTCTGATGGCAATGGTGGCAGCTTTAATAGATATGCTTTCACATCGTAAGTGGAGTCAAACAACTTCAGGGGCCCGGAAGTTGTAACCAGGTCTGTGAAGACCTGAAGTACCTGTGAGAATCTGGATATGCCTGTTAGTCTATAAAAGAGTGGCCCTTTATGCATTCGGTGACTTAAAAGTCTTCATACATATGACTGGGGAAGGGAGAGGTAAACTTTATACTTGGAGTTAGAGAAGTTTCTCCTGAAGTGACTTTGGAGTCTGAGTTCAGTGGAGGCTGATCCTTTGCTGTTTCTCTGTCACCGTATCACCATGCACCCCCCCTTTCTACATTTTCTGTAATGATCTTCTTAGTCTGGATACAAGAGATATACACACTCTTGGAGACCTTTAGAACTTCTGGGCTCAGGTTCACTTCTTTTTTCTTCATCTTCTTCTTTTTTTTTTAAATTTATTTATTCATTTTAGAGAGAGCATGAAAGCACAGGGGGCAGGAGCAGAGAGAGAGAGAGAGAGAATGAGCTCCAGGCAGACTCCACGCTGGTCACAGAGCCCAATGCAGGGCTCGATCTCACAACCCCAAGATCATGACCTCGAGATCAAAACCCAAACTGAAACCAAGAGTAGATGCTCAACTGACTGCACCAGCCAGGTGCCCCTTCTTTTTTCTTCTTTAGCTTTTAATTATAAATCTTATTCGTAAGAGACAGTAAATCACTGCTTTACTGTTCACCCATGATTAAAGCAATGCAGCAAAAATATTAGATATTGAAATTTACTTTCTGACTCCCAGTGTTCTTTCAAAATGTCCATTGAACACTTCTCTGTCTTAGAGTTGACTTAATGGGTTGGTTATGATTCAGGAATGTCCATGCAGGAAAAAAAGTGATTTATTCACTTAGAAAAATTGTTTCTGGTAAGACCATTTAAATCTTGAAGTGTATGTATTTCTATTTACCTTGAATATTTTATAAAATAATTGCTTAGTGTCCATTTCATGTTGTATTTACTGTACAGAAGATTTTAGAGATCTTGTTCATGAAACGGAATGCAATCTGACCTATAGAATCATTTGGATTCTATAGGAATCCTATATATAGGATTAATGATAGATTATCGTATGGCACAAATTCCTTTCTGTATCATTTTACTGAAATGTTTATCAATCAAGTTTTAGAGAAGTTTCTTGTGATCAACAAACACAGAGCACTTGTGCTCACTTCAGCAGCACATATACTAAAAACACAGAGCATTTATTCTGTGTTAGGCACTGGGAAATAAAACAGTGAAATCAGAGATGATCCCTGCTCCTAAGAAACTTGCACATTAGTGGAGCGTGGAGCAAACAGGTAAAAATGAATAAAGTTGCATATGATGCATGAAGTGTAGAAATAGAAGATTTAATCAAATGTACTGAGGTCAGTAGAAGGATTATCTTGAAGAAGCAGAATTTTTTTTCTCTGATGAAGAAGTTTTACCATAATGAATAATTAATGAGAAATTTTCTTCTCTGATATAAAGACCATCAAAGGCTCCAAACCTTCTTGAGGTTATAATCATCTTAAACTATATCCAGTGCTCACGGAAACTTTTATCTGTGCAGTGACACTTAAATCAAAGAGAATCATGTATTTGGGATTATGCCTAAATAATTTTCTGCAGTTTCTTAAAATATCTAGAGCCCAAGACCATATTATTTCAGCTCTTCTGTCATATTTTGACACCTAGGAAGAAAGATTGGGCTTGGAATGTGACATACTCATTTCAAAACCTTGGCTGAAATTTTAAGTAAACATGTTGACATTCTAAAATTATAGGCTGAAAATAAGTGGTTCTTAACATTCTTTAAATAGGTTTACAAATCCAGAGAGCTTACTTGTGTCTACTCAATCTTTGTGAAAAGATTCTGAA
Organism: Canis lupus familiaris; assembly: GCF_011100685.1. Classification (NCBI taxonomy): domain Eukaryota; kingdom Metazoa; phylum Chordata; class Mammalia; order Carnivora; family Canidae; genus Canis; species Canis lupus. The sequence continues at coordinate 64,052,708 of NC_049233.1, forward strand.
GTCTCTTTCAAAGAGTCCAGCATTGCCTATCTTCTCAAAGCAAGGTGATCTTCCTTAAAAACAACTTATCTTTATTTTCATACTAAATTGTCTGGCACAGGGGCAACCCTGGTGGCGCAGCGGTTTAGCGCTGCCTGCAGCCCAGGGCGTGATCCTGGAGACCCTGGATGGAGTCCCACATCGGGCTCCCTGCATGGAGCCTGCTTCTCTCTCTGCCTGTGTCTCTGCCTCTCTCTCTCTCTCTCTGTGTGTCTCTATGAATAAATAAATAAAATATTTAAAAAAATAAAAAATAAATAAATTGCCTGGCACATCTCACAGGTGTCTTTCCATACATTCAACTGCAGAAAAATGAATTCTCAGCTTTTACCCAAGATAGAATTGAAATATGAATTCAAAATCTTGTCCCAAAGCAAGTTTTTAAGATAAACTGTGTATAAATGTCTGATACTTGTGGGGTTTGGTAAGAAAAAGCCAGTCAATTGAGTTTTATTAGCTCATTTGTAGCTCCCTTAAAATACAGTTGCATTGGGCTGACTCAAATGCCTCATAAAAATACCTCTAAGGATTCAGATTTATGAGAAGTCTTCATTCTAGAGATGAGCACTTGTTTAGTGCTGTCTTTACAGCACTGAACATCTCGTGGATGGCCCTGATCAATGGAAAGGAAGCAAGGACAGAGACCCTTCATAATAAGGGAGCATTTTGACAAAGTGCCAGGAGACCCAAGGACACACAAGTGACTCAGAGAATCCAGAGTCCATTGTGGTGTCCCTAGTTTCTCTCATCAACAAGTTATAGAGAAGATGAGTGTAGGCTGAACCTGTAGCTAACCCAGAAAAATGAGCACAGAATAAACAAGTGCCTTTTGTTTTTTACCTTCCCATGATGGCAACTGAACAAGTAAAAGTAAGTTGCTCTTAAGCTTGGCAAGTTATTCTGTGGTGAAGAAAGTTGGCTGATGTCTGTATTTATTATTGTTATGTGCCATTTCAAACCAGCCATCCTGAGTCTCGTCTATTAGAAATTACGGTTATGGCATCCTGAAGTTAATATCAACAGCTTGTAGAAGAGATTTGTCCAACTGGTACACCACATGTAATATACCTTCTATTTTTTTTTTCCAAATTAGTTAATAGGGAGTAGCATAAACTTCTAATAGTTCTTTGGATTCTCTAGTTGGATGGTTCTTTATCTTGTGATTGGGGTCAAGAGATGAATAAGGTCAGAAGGGATGAGAGGAAGCATTTGGTTTAGAATAACAACTTCAGACCAGGTGAAAACATTGTCTTCTGTTAAGATTTGATGGAAAGTTGCAGTTTATTTAACATACTTGATAAGTATCAGACACTGTTCTAAGTGCTTTACAAATATTAACTCACTGCAATGAATTCATAACATCCCTGGGAGGTAGGGACGATTATTATCCCCATTTTGAGGAAAAATGAGGCACAGTGGGAAATGGTAATTTAGCCATTGTCACAGAGCCCATAAGGTCAGGGGCTGGTAGTCTTGAGTCCCGTGGTTAATCACTGCAAACTGAAATCACTGTAGTTAATGCTGCTTTCTTTATATTCCTACAATGAGCATATTTAAGCCTTCAGTTTCACAATGAGAAATTATAAAATATATAGGAAATCAAGTTAATTTTTGGCATTAGACAATTTTTGTGTTAAGTAGTGGAGAGAAAAATATGTAAATTCATAGAAATGTAAATACATTAAAATTTTGGAAGAAAAAAATTTTAAGCAGAAATTCTTTTTTTTTTTTTAAGATTTTATTTATTTATTCATGAGAGACACAGAGAGGGGCAGAGACACAGGCAGAGGGAGAAGCAGGCTCCCTGCAGGGAGCCTGATGTGGGATTCGATCCCAGGACCCTGGGAATATGCCCTGGGCTAAAGGCAGACTCTCAACCACTGAGCCACCCAGGTGTCCCTAAAGCAGAAATTCTTAAGTGTATGTAATGCAAAAGTAATGTGTTTAGATCCTGTGTTTGGGGCATCTGCCCAAACTTTGTCAGGAAACAGCATAATCAAACCGTGGGCCTGGTTTGTATACCCTCCTTCCTCTCCTAAAGTCTTGGCACAGGCAGCAGACGGCACGACAGGTTGCCCTTAGAATTTAGAGTTGCTGCCCAGGCTAAATGGAAATATCAGAATTCTTCAAGCAGAGTTGCTGGGAGCAGTTCTAACACTAGGTCTCTAAGAAGTCCTGCTGCTTAAATCCTTTGGTTTTACTTCCTGATTCATTATTGAGGAGTCCCCTACGTTGAATACACATTTTACCCGATGTTGGCTTTACACTCCAAGGATTCTAAACCATTACTGACATTTTATCCCACTTGAGACTCATAATGACTCTGTGCAGAAAGACCATGCCCTCATTTTATAGATGAGGAGATTGAAGTTCAAAGAACGAAATGCAGTTGAAGGAAGTAGTGCTAAAACAGGTTTTCTGATTTCTGGGCAGCTATTCTTTTTAGGTTCTCTTGGATTATAGACTGTGCCTCCCTGTTCCTGGCCTAGACCTACCTTTGACGGGAGCCCAGGTGATTCATCTAACTTCCTGGTGACTATTCCCCTGGAAATCTTCCCCCCATTTCATAAGCCAACAACTATGAGATTGATCACAAGATTGAGTTATTAGCTAATTAGCCGGTGTATACACTATACTCTGGTTACTGATATATCTAATACTTTCAGAGTTTCTTCTATAATTAGTATTTTACCTACTGCCCCCCACCAAAAAAAACCCCACCCCACTAAAAATAACTGAATTCGTGTTTAAAAAAATTGTTTTTAAATTTAATTTTATTTAATGTCAATTAATTAACATATAGCATATTTTCAGTTTCAGAGGGCAAAAAAGTGTTAAACTTGCACAGCTGTATTTTATAACAACAAAACGTCTGTTTGAAACTACAGGGTCTATCCATACTGTACTCATGCAAGAACTCCCTTTACGGGGCTTGACGTAATGCTGCTGCTATGACACATCACGTACCTTATTTATAATTTGTCATTTAAATGTTTTGGTAATACTGATGGATTCGTTAATATCCTGTGAAAGCACAGCTTGATTATTTTTGCATCTGCTATTTGGAAAAGATATGACAGTCTATGGTCATACCACCCTGAACATGCCTGGTCTTGTCTGAGAAAGATATGACAGTCGAAGCAAACTGTTGACATTCGTGTTGAAATACAGTACCTCCTTTATCATGAATGCCATGTGCAAACCTAAGAACTGGCCCCTTCCAAGCTTGTGCAGTGGAGGCTCCCCCAGTGCCAACTATTCTTGGCTCTACCACCTTGCAAATGTTGGCTTGCTTCTCCACTGTTGAGCTCCCACAATCTGAGAGGTTGTTATTGTCTGCAAAACAACACCATGGTAGTTGCTTCAAGGTGGGATTACAAAATTATTCTCTTTTGGTATTAGCTACCCAAAACAATTTTGTCTGGAAGAGATTCAATTATTGATCAGAAGTCCCTTAGTGGAGCACAGTTTGGATTGAAACAAGAGCATTTATATTCCTGTGTGTGTCAGTAAACATGCTTAAACAAGCTAGTGTAAAACTAGGTTTGGGGTTTTTTTTTTCAAGATAAAAGGAAACTACGACTGAATGGCATTTGCTCAAGTTTTGACTTTTACCAATTTGCATTTTGTGATTGTCCCAATTTCATCCTATGAGAAGTTTCAACTATTTTGACCAGGAAATCCTAGTAACTGGTACATTGCTGGCAATTAGTTGTACCCTTCCTTGTTATTTTGTTAAAAGCTTTTTTTTTTTTTTTTTTTTTTTAATATACCCATAAGGGGACAACCAGCCCTAGATCTAGGTGATAACTGCTGAAGATGCATTGGGTCCTTCATCACCCTGTGCTTTCTTCCTACAGAGAAGCCCCTCAGGAACTTATGCATTGACTTCCTCACTTAGGACAGGTTTCCTGGTCATTTTTTTTTTCTATGTGTAATCAGACCCTGCTTACAAATCCACAAATTTACAAAGCTAGCTGATGAGACGCAAAAGGGAGTACCAGTTTTTGTCTAAATGTCAGTCAGTAAATGATCAACAAACAGCAAGTTGATTTTGAGCTTTCTACATTTATTTGTTTGTTTATTTATTGCAGGGCCAAAGAGGGGGCATGTTTTTTGAGGAAGATGAGTGTGGCCTGGGGGAGTGGGCAAGGAGAATTCTTTTCAGCCACCGAATTCCCTACCTCTCTTTTTTTTTTTTTTCCTACCTCTCTTGTCAGTAAACACAAGAAAACTTCTGTCAAAAATAAATAAGACAAAAGGCACTAATGAATTGAGTACCTATTATGTGACAGCTGCTTTCATATTCGATGTATCTCATTTTATCTTCATAATAGCTCTAAGTAGGTATGGTAACTCCCATATTTATAATTGAGAAAACAGAATCTGATAGTGTTAGTAAATGACAGAGCAGTATTTGAACCCAGGTCTCTCTAACTCCAAAGCTGGCAATATTTTCACCAAACCATGAGAAAACTAACGCTCACCAAATGAGTAGTTGAAGGTGTGCATGTGTATGGTAGCTAGTTAGCTAAAGAATGGAAGTAGCCAATACAGATATAGTTACCTATTGCTCTCAGAGCTGTCATTCTTTCAAAAACCAGGAGAAAGGGGCACCTGAGTGGTTGGTTAAGGGTCTGACTCTTGATTTCAGCTCAGGTCATGATCTCAGGTTGTGAGATGGAGCCCTGCATCAGGCTCTGCACCTGCTGAGCATGGCGTCCACTTGGAATTCTCTTTCTTTCTCTCCCTTTGCCCCTTCCCCCCACTCTCCCTCTCCTGCTTCCAGCATGCGCGGCACACACACACTCTCTCTCTCTCTCAACAAAGAAACAAACACATGAAAACAGAAAAGAAGCATTCTCCTTGAAATGTTTGCCCCAGGATAGAGAAGGGGAATTTCGAAGAATGAAGACTTCATACATTTTGGGAAGTCAGTGGGGCACCCTTGTTTTTCCTGGGAACCCTTGACTTGAGATATTCGGCCAAGAACCAGTGACTCAATACCTGTAGTGTTAACTAAACTTGTTGTTCCTGATTTCCAATCTCTTCCACAAGCCAGAGTCTTACTACCTATTGCTGGCATGATTCACAGAGTATGTAAAGAAATCTGAGATGCAAATGTTGAGGATTTTTTCACTCCTCATAAAAGTTAATCACAGCACTAAAAGAGGAAAGAAGTTGCTGATGACCCAAACTCCAAATTTATGGGAGATACTCTTGGCTTAAAAGACATAGATCTAGAGGGTTTGAAGTAAAAGAATTATGAAAATCCTCTAAATACTTTGTCTTTATAGGAAATAGTAAGTTTGTCATCAGTGCGCATTTCTCTGAAAATTGAGTATTATTTTAACATTTATGTATTTGAAGGATTAAAAAAAATTACATTTCAGAAAGCTCATTAATTTCTATGAGGATTATTGAATGCCCAGAACTAACTCACAGTAGGTCATAAAATAGAATAAATTTCTTTTTCCATTATGCTAGACTAAAAGCATGCTCTGGCATAAATTACTATAGTCATTAGTACTACTCAATTTCTAGAGTACAGCTGAAAATTTACTACTTTATCTTAAACCACAGTTCTGCTTATTGGAGACTTTCTCTAATTTTAAAAACAATTACTCAGTGATAATGGTATTTGAAGCATCAGGTTTGCTCCTTTCATTTGTGACTCAAGTAACTTAGCAGATGTTACCTCTCTCAAAAGCAGTCTTGATGTATGTCTTTAACGACTGTGTCTTTCACACTCAGGAAGGTAAGTAAATGTGAGTGTGAAACTGCACCAGTGTAATTCATTTTATTTATTAAACAACATTATGGATACCTGCTGTGTGGGAGGCCTGGTGGCTGTGGGCTAGCAAACCAGTTCAATCTCTCTTCGTGGGAACTGAGTCTCACTTTCCTGTCTTTTAGAGAAGCTGCAATATTTACCATTAAAATAATAAAAAGTTTCCACATTTACTGTTATAATAAGGATGAAGAGAAAATATTCAGAGGTAAATGAAAAGGCTGAGAGATATAGGAGGTTCAACCTCAGAGAGGTTGGAAAATTTATAATCCTTGAGAGCTCTCAACACTGTCACCGATATACTGGTTAGGGCACATAAAATCTCTAAATTGACGGTTATATTTATATTTGTACACACATACATTCTAACACTAAAGTACTTTATTTATACAGATGGCCCCTAACTTACCATGAACAGTTCAACTTATGATTTTTCAATTTTATCATGGTGCAAAAGTGATGCTCATTCAGCAGGAACTTTATTTCAGATTTTGAATTTACATCTTTTCTGGGCTAGCAGTATGGGTGTGATGTCAGCATCTCTCATGATGCTGGGCAGCTGTAGTCTCCCCGTCAGCCACATGCTCACAACCCATACACTTACAACTGTTCTGTTTTTCACTTTCAATACAGTATTCCATAAATTACATGACACATTCAACACTTGGTTATAAAATAGGCTTTCTGTTGTTAGATGACTTTGGTTAATGTAAGGATTCTGAGCACGTTTAAGGTAGGCTAGGCTAAGCTATGATGTTCGGTAGGTTATGTTTATTAAATGCATTTCTGATGTGATATCTTCAACTTATCATGGGTTTATCAGGACATTACCCCATCACAAATTGAGGAAGGTCTGAATCTGTATTCTGTGCTGGATTGCCTACTTGTTAAATTCAGCATGGGTTTACAACATCCAGCAACGCAGGGATGAGAGAGAGAAAATAAATCCAGAATATGCCAGGAGATTAATGCTATTTCAAGATATTTAAATTTTGTTTTAAGATTTAGAATTTGTTCTTATATTACATGATATATTGGGGTGGAGAAGGCACAATTTTTTAAGTGATTTGAGTGATTATAAGACAGACCTCTCTATATATGGGGGAAATGGGACAGCATGACTTGAAATATGGAAAATAATGGATAAACGTGCCCAATTTTATTCTCATGTCCTTCCCATGCATTAGATTTCAGGTTCCAAAGTATCACTTTGTCTTCCCTGAAGAGGTTTGATTGGTTGATGCCACTTTTATTTTTATCTTATTTTATTTTTGAAAAATATTTTAAAGATTTATTTATTTATTAGAGAGAGAGAGAGAGAGAGAGATGAATGGGGGGAGGGATGGGGAATGGCAGGCAGGAGAGAGAGAGAGAAAGAATCTCCAGCAGACTGAGTGAGGAACCCCATGTGGGGCTAGATCCCACAACCCTGAGATTGTGATCTGAGCCAAAATCAAGAGTCAGACCAACTGAGCCACCCAGGTGCCCCTGATGCCACTTTTAAAATGTCCTGTCCAGTTCTATAGGAGTGGTCAGACCAGTGAACATTCCAAGGGACTGTTCTTTTGTAACAGAGATTCTCATTTAATTGATTGATATAGTAGTCTATAGTTGCCTTAGCTATTTTGGCAGCTTTACCATATAGTTATAATAATCCATAATCTCACTATCTGTGAATAATGCTATTAATATTCTGTTCTTTTTCTGTGCATATTTTCATATAAAGATGATATCACAAAGGCAGCAATTTAGACGCCTTTATTTTTCACTGAGCATTAGCATTAGCATTTTCTCACCTCATTAAGGTATGTAAAATAATTTTTTTTTACCTTGATGGATATTTAGGTTCTTTCTCATTTTTCTCTTTTATGAGTAATACTTCAGTGAACAGCCCAGTGGGCAACCTCAGCCTCTGGATATTCTGTTTGCCCTTCCAGAGCCACTCTTCACCCTCCTCCGTGCTCCTCAGCTGTGTTTAGAACCTCCATGGACCAAGCTCTCTTGCCCTCTGGTTTCTAGTTTGGTTCAGGTCATGGGAGACTTTAGAGGAGCAGGAGCAGGAGCTTGTGCAGGAGCAGGAGTGTGCTGGAGGGTTCCATCTGCCGTTGAAGGCTAGAGCCTCTGACGGGTGGACCTCTTTTACAGCTCAGACCTTGCCAGTTCCAGCATGCCCTCCCTCCCTCACCCCTGCATTGGGGGAGGGGGGTTGTAGGCTTCTAACTGTGGAAAGCCCTGACTGCTCCACTCTTCCTATGATACCCTCTGACCTGCCCATATCCTGTAAACTGTCGGTTCTTGAAACACGTCTCAGTCACCTCTTTTGTGTGTGCCATCTGTGCCCTGCCGGGTTTCCCCCTGATGGTCAGTCAGCTAAATCTAAGTGGTGTGCTCTTTGTATTTTGTTTTGTGCTCGAGTCCTCATCCTGCAGAAGTGTCGGGTAAAAGGCCATTCAGAATTGGGTAGGGGAGTTAAGTTAGGTCAGGTCTGAGCTAGTCTTAGGGAAGCATGGCCATGGATTGAATTAGAGTTCTCTCATGGAGATATAAACAAATTGCTGTTGGAACAGAGAGAAGGGAGCAATAAACTCTTCTGTGCAGCTGTGCAGGACACCTGTGCTTCAAAGATAGGGAGGATACCCTTGCTGCCAAATGTTCCCAGTTTTGTTTCATTTGGGAATTATTAGTTCAGTCATTTCATTGCTCTTCTCATTGTGGCTAACCTCTTGTCCTGTTCTTGGAAGTTTGCATATTCATATGTACCAGCCCTCCAGATCCACTTATATGTATATTCTTTCATCTACATATTTGCTCAGAACCTCTTCCTTATAGAAAGCACAATCAGGATTTTGTGAGCTGAATGGTTACTACCATGTTTTGGGCATTCCTCGATATGTGACTGATAACTTTCTCTTAGTCTTTAAATGAAAAATAAAAAGCTCATAGCGAATACTTAACCTCATTCACTTTTGCTTCAGTTCTAGGTATCAAAGTCCATGGTTTTCCAGAATAAGTGCCAAAGTAGTCAAAGCAACTAGGAGTTGTTTTCTACTTCACAGGCCATTTAAATCGAATGATAATGTTTTCTATGTTTACTGGGTCATCACTGACAGGATCTCTGACTGATGGAGCATGGAGGCTTATCCAAGGACTCACTCGATTGCCCAAAAGGCCTAGCCCTTGTTGTGTTTTTATTTATTTATTTTTATTTATTTATTTTAAAAAAGACTTATTTATTTATTCATGAGAGACAGAGAGAGAGAGAGAGGCAGAGACATTGGCAGAGGGAGAAGCAGACTCCTCACAGGGAGCCCAATGTGGGACTCGATCCCAGAACTCTGGGATCACACCCTGAGCCGAGGGCAGATGCTCAACCACTGAGCCACCCAGGCATCCGTCTTGTTTTGTTTTTAAATAAATTTTATCTGTTTTAGGAAATGTTTTCGTTGATCTGATTTTCAGATTGTATTTCTTATAATGTGAATTACTATGAGTATATTCTACTGCAGGTATAAAATGAGGATAATTCACTTAAAATGGGGGCACCCGGGTGGCTTGGTCAGTTAAGCATCGGCGTTCAGCTCAGGTCATGATCCTGGGGTCCTGGGATCAAGTCCCAACTAGTGCTCCCTGCTCAGTGAGGAGCCTGCTTCTCCCTCTGCCTCCTCCCATCCCCCCTGCTCGTGTGTACCCTCTCTCTTTCTCTGTCAAATAAATAAATTCTTTAACAAAATTCACTTAAAATTTAACATATAAAATTCTCACCAATTACCAAATAGCAGAAAAGAAAAAATGAAAATGAAAACCTACCAGTAATAGAAATGAGAGAGCTTGGGTTTTAATCCTGGATTTCTCAGTTACAAATTAGGTGACTTTGGGCAAATCATCTAAGCTGTTTATGTCTTAGGGTCCTGATCAACAAAACAGGGATGATACCAACCTGCCTGGCCCCTGACCAAGCCATCCAGAGGCTCCTTTGAATGAATGTGAAAGAGCAGTGAGAACCATCACCCCTTGACTCAGCTCATCCTCTCACTGCTTTTTTTCTGGGTGCCTGGCATGGCACATTTCTTTTCTCTCTTCCTGTGGTCTTTTCAGATTTTCTCTCTACCTGTGGTCTTTTCAGAAGGGAGTAGATACATGGCAATATTTGCTTTTCCTCGTCTTTTTTCCACCTTAATCTCGTCTCTGTGCATACCTCCTTATCTCCAGAATTCTGGTCTGAAACCTGGTCTGGGGCCCCCTCATCCATGTCCCTGCACAAAGCAGTGGGTTAAAAGAGAGAGGTTCTGTGGGTCCTGTTGCTTCTGCTTTGCATCGCCCCCTCTTCCTGGCTTTCTTCCCCACCTGCCTGAGTCTTTGCTACCTTAAATGTCTGTGGGAATTGTTTAGCTAGATAGACACACCCATATTTCCTCCCAGCCCATGCCACCAGGTTGCCTTCTCTTAAAGATGCCACTTATTTCATAGAAGAAGCTCCTACAAGCTTCCCAGAGAATTCAGGGAGGTAGTTAGGTTTGATTGTCTCCATTTTGCAGATTAAGCAATTGAGGCATTAGGTTGATTAATGAGAGGACTATATCCCAGGAATCTTGAATTTTAGCCAACAGTCTTTCCATTGTAACACCACACTACAGAATAGATAGAAATTGAAAAAAAAAAAAGTTTTGTAGTTTTCTTGGTTTATTGCAGTGTCCTTTATTCTTCTTCCCTTTTTAAAAAAAAAAATAACATGGGCAATGTTAATGAAGTAAAATGACATGGAAGTAGAAGAGGAAATTGAGAAGTATTTATTTGGTAAGTAGAGTAAGATATTGATGTATTCTAGTTAAAGATCACACTACTATGAATATTAAAGTTTTAATATATTTCTAAGAAAATTCTATATGTAAAAAAAAAAGCAGATTTTTGCCAGTGGTGTCCGACTATTGAATTATCAAGTTTGACTCTTAGCTACTTTATGCTTTTTTGAGAGACAGTTGTCTTTAGGGCATTTCAGTGTTTGGAGTTTGATAACCAAAGACACTGTCCAGACTTGTATGACTTTGGTGGAGCAAAACCCCAGCATCTGTTACCCCACCAGACACCTTTCCCATCAGAGCTACTCATGTTCAGGTCCTAACATGCACACACCTTTCAGTTTTATCTCTGAAGTGGAAATTTTAGTAGCACTGAGCACAATTTAGGAATTGCATATTTAGGAAATTTAAATATTGAACAATTAAAAAAATATTTCTGGAGTAATTTGCTTTTGGAACTTGTGATTTGAAGGAGTCTCTGATTTAATGCTCAAGAGTTTCTGGTGCCCCAAAGCCAAGGTTTGGGCATGGACAGGAACCCAAAGTAGCTACAGTCTAAGCTCCCTGAGGCATCAAAGCTTGGCGATAGATCAGAGGGCTGAGGGACTAGCCACCGAACTGGGTGGTTTATTAGCACAGAGAGGAAAGTGTGAGCAGGTGATATAACGGTTTCTATCAGAGAGTCATAACCTTTTGGGATTTTTGTACCAATAATATAGATGACTTCAGAAAAGAATGTTGCTAATAACCATTTGGGGGAAAGAGCTAAACCAGAAATCTGAAGACTTGGATCTCTATTAATTAGCTGGGTTAACTGAGTAAAATCACTTGACCTCCCTAGGGCTTAGATTCCTCATTTATAGTAGGAAGGATGATTTGGACTTCTGTCATAAGATTTGATCTTGTTCAACTCCTCTGAATCACAAATTTGAGTTTATAAGTTTTCTAGCAAAGTTGGTCAAGGTGTAAGTACAATAAACAGTAGTGTCTAATACATATGGAAACTGAACTAGTTCTAATGCTAAGTAGTTCTTTCTACCCTTTTCAGTGGGAGTGTCTGTTGGTGAAAAGTAGAAAGCCATCAAGGTCTCAGGGAAGGTTGGCAGAGTTAGAGTTTTTAAACCCCCTCTGAGTAGAAACCTTGCTCCACTTGGACAATTGCAGAAGACAAAAGAAGAAAACTGTAAGAGTTATTTGGTTTAGATGTATACATGCTGTTTTGAATAATCTCTTAAGATTTATTCATATATGTCTTTATGTTTGATTATCATTTTACTAATTCAGCCTAGGATCATAAAATTTAAACTGAGTGTGCAGACGCTCCTATTTTGCAGCCTAGAGAGCCTTATTAATGAGGAATATTTAAGGGGAAAAGAAGATGTAGAAAAAGATGCCTGGGGACGCCAGGGTGGCTCAGTAGTTGAGGTCTGCCTTCAGCTCAGGGTGTGATCCCAGAGTCCCTGGATCGAGTCCCACATCAGGCTTTTCACAGGGAGTCTGCATCTCCCTCTGCCTGTGCCTCTGCCTCTCTGTGTCTCTCATGAATAAATAGTCTTTTTTTTTTTTTTTTTAAAAGATGTCTGGCTTCTCTGTAGTCATAATGTAGCTTTGATTTAAAAAATTAGCATATCGGTTTCTTTACAGGTTGGAAGCACAGTGTCTTCAGCCCTTAGCTTGTGGCCACAATATCTAAATTCTCCTAGTTCAGACATTCTCTGATTGTGTTACCTTAGGTAAATCATTTTACCTCTTTGGAGCTCAGTTCCCCTCAAATATGAAAAATAAGTGGAGGGGTGAAATGATATTTATCAATATCTTTCCAGTTTTTATATTCTATTTGGCTAGAAGTTCTAATTTGCTACTGGGGAGGTTGAAGGACGTGAACAAAGACAAATGTTATATCCAATAGTTACATATCAGCCAATCCTGTTAACCACATTTAGTGTGGGGACCTGGCTGGCCCAGTCAATAGAGCATGTGACTGTTGATCTCAGCTCAGGGTGGTGAGTTCAAGCCCCACGTTGGGAATAGAGTTTACTTTTTTAAAAGACAAACCATATCCAGTAAAAGACTGTTTTAGTGAGAGAGATGACACCCCTGTCTTAGGTGGGTTCCCCCAGAAGCAGACTCTATGACAAGGATTCAAGTACACATGGAAGTTAGGAAATACTTGTAGGGCATGAGGAAGTGAGCAGGTAAGGGAAGCCAGCCAGTAAAGGGCTAATTATCATGCCAGTTTCCACTGTGGTTTTTTTTTTTTTTTATTTATGATAGTCACACACAGAGAGAGAGAGAGAGAGAGGCAGAGACACAGGTCCTGTGTTAATGGAGGTTAGTCCCCATGGGAAATTCTGCACGTCACTGTAGGAGTCAGAGCTATTGCATCCCTAGGGGAGAGGCGTAGGGGTGGTATTAGAACCCTTAGTTTAGACAGTCATGGGTTGAGGGCTGCTCGCAGAGGCCACTGTTCCCCTGGCCTTTCCTGCCTCTGACAGTGTGGGCTCCTGCTGGCCAGGAAGCCCCCACATAGTTGGAAGTTCAGCAGTCCCAGGCTACCATGTCCTGAGCAGATATGGACAGCGTGGTGCTAGTATAATCTGGTTACAGCAGTACTGCCAGAGCAGTACATCCAAACAACTGCACTGTGGTGCACCAACTAAAGGTAGATATGCATTCACTTTGAGAAGGAAACACCACGAAGGGACCCAGAAGCAGAGCCCCAGGAAGCAATGAGCAGTCTTCAGCTGCAGCAACTTGCTGTCTATCTCTAAACACAGGTGGCATGTAGCAGCCAGGGAGGGGCGGGCTCCTGAGTACCTGTTAGCCTTAGCTCTGGGAGGCAGGCCATGGACATTGCAAAAAAAAGGCATGTTGACAGTACACGTGCAGTCAATGTAGTCAAAATTGCAGGCTTAATTGCTGGCCATATCTAGGGCATAGCACTTTAAAGGGAGTAGCAGCCATGACGACTTTGTGTTTGTGATGAAAAAGGTGATACTCCAGGAAGAGTATGGTTGTGTTTTGTAGAAATTCTTTTTATAGAGAAAACAAATTCTCTGATGTATTATGAAAACATGTTAGCAGATGCAGAATTTTCTATCAGTGTCTCTGTAGAATCAGACCAGCTGTCAGCAGCATCCTTGATGGATTTTGAAATGTCTGAGGTTTGAAACAGAATGTTTGGTGTGAGCACTGAAGTTTTGTTCCTTCAGGGTCACACAATGTTCTATGCAAACTCTACTGTTTGTACGTGAAGTTGGCTTCTAACAATCAATCTTTCTATGTATTGCTGTCTATACGTAGAACATCTATCTACACGGTGGAAAACATATACTAAAAATATAGCAATATTTCTGTTAGAAATATAACTTTATTTTTAATGTTTCATAATAATTTAGACTTTACTTTTAATATTTATGCCACAATTAAAAGCTTAGTGTTTAGAAATAGTTTTTGTGCTACTGGTATGCAGAAGCTAGCAGAAGACCTTTAATAATTTGTATACTTGTGATTATTACAAAAAGGTATTATTAACAATAATATTACCTGGTGAATCATTGTTCTTGAGTTAGCCATATTGCAAAAGAAAATTATAGTTAAGGCACCGTGACTATATTGCTATTAAGTAATCCACTTACTACAAAATTGTTGATATCCAGGAAGGCTAATGGGAAATCCTGCTATCATTTTCTTTTGTCTCCATGTCCATGAAAGGTAGATGGACTCTTTAGGTAATTTTTGAGGGAAGGGATGTTGAAAATTCAACTTGACCTAATCATGGAACAAAAATTTTATGGACCTTTGAAAGAAGAGGTCTAGTGTTTCTCAAAATGTGTTGCTTAAATATCCAAACTGCCTGGAGAAAAAAAAAAAACAGATTTCTGTCCCCACCTCCAGAAGTGGAAATTTAGTAGGTTTTGAGTAGGGCCTAGGAGTCTGCTTTTTAACTAATCTCTTATTAAGGTCATTAATTGAGAATCACAGGTCTAGCCCAATGGGAATTAGGATTCAGAAATCTCAAAAGAGAGTCTTCCCAAAGGCATCCAGCTGCCTGGTGGTCGAGCTGGGGTGAAACCCAGGTCTCTTGAGTTTAAAGTTCATTTCTTTACATTATGTTTATAATTTTTATTTATTTTATTATTTTATTTTATTATTATTTTTAAATTTATTTATTCATGAGAGACAGAGAGGCAGAGACGTAGGAAGAGGGAGAAGCAGGCTCCCCATGGGGAGCCCGATGTGAGACTTAATCCCAGGACTGTGGGACCTCGACCTGAGCCAAAGTCAGATGCTCAACCACTGAACCACCCAGGTGCCCCTGTTTATAATTTTTTAAAAATAGAGATGCCGGGTGGCTCAGTGGTTGGGTGCCTGTCTTCAGTTCAGGTCGTGATCTCGGGCTCGAGTCCCACATTGGGCTTCCCTGCATGGAGCCTGCTTCTCCCTCTGCCTATGTCTCTGCCTCTGTCCCTCACTCTGTGTCTTTAATGAATAAATAAATAAATCTTTAAAAAAATAAACAATAAAAAATATTTGAACCCATATCCCAAATGTATCCTTTGCATAAGTAATGACAGTCATTTACTACAGAACCAAATATACCAGATGTGTAAAGTCTCAAACCTTTTATATATGTAAATATGTAAATGAAATTTGTGCAGACTAGAATAATAAGAATAGTTTTGGGAAGCTGGGCATTATGTCCTAAAAAAACAAACATACATGACACAATAAATGAAAAGTTCTAGTATGAATGGATTTCTAATAAATCTCTGATATAAATATACCTTATAATTTGTCATACATATTTTTCCTCTGATCACTTCTTCATTTCCACATCTATTGCTCATATTTGGCAAATCTGTCACAGATAACTTCCTCCTGCCATTCTTCATATTCAGTCTTCTATGTGTTCCAACCAGCGAAGACACTGCTTAGAGCCAGATAGTTGATGACTGTATGAGCTGGTGAGTTTGCATAATTAGTGCTTGGGACTAGTAAAGCCATAATTGTGGTTCTCATTTCTGTTTGTGGCTGGCCAACTTTGCACACACAAAAAAAAAGATACTTCCTTGTTCATCAGGAGCACTTCAGGAAGGCAGGTCTTCCTGAAGACGTGTAGTGCCGACTATGCAGGAACCAGGTGACAGCTTAGCTCAGCACACACACCACCTCTAGGAGGAGGCAACCTGCAGGGCACTTCCTGCTGATGGTGGGTGGTTAGTGTCACCTTCGTCTAAGATGGGAAAAAGCAGTTTAAACTCTGACTTGAAATAAGTCTACAGAGACTCCTCTGTGACCCACTGACTCTTTAGGAGCTGCCATAGGGCACCTGGGCCCTCCTTAGAAAAAGACCATTGGGATAGGGTTGATTTTGAGTTTGATTAAAGTAAAAAATAGAATTTGGAAACAGTAGCTTTACATTTGCCTCCCCTCTTCCTTTTCCTTCTTATTCTTATAACTTTATCTCAATCCAGCAAAGATTTCAGGAGGCTTACCAGAGGGCATAAAACACGCCAAAGTAGTATGATTTGCAAATACAGTAAAACAACAAAGAAAAGACAGTTGGAACCTAAGAAATGAGAGAGAAGCTAAACCTGCTGATCTTTCCCACTAGTATGACTGCATCTCAAATCTAGCACTAACTTCTCTAATACTCTCAAGAAAACAAGAAATGGTCTAGGTCACTCAGTGCAGTCTTTAAGATAAACAGAGACCCATCAGGAGAGTTATAATGCTTCGTTGTACTCAGATCAGAATTTTCTCTGGGGCACCTTTATGAAGAGAACTCTGTGCTCTCAGGAACAGTGTTTGACAATTTCTTAAAATAGACTCAACAACAAATTCCTTGGGGGTGTTTTTTATAGTCCCTAATATTGACTTGGAATATAATTCAGTTGAGACTGTTTTGCAGGGGGCCAACACGGTGCAATCTAGGAATTAATATGCAAGTGAATAAAATGGCAATATGAAGTTGTAGGGATTTAAAGAATTCGTTGAACTTTCATTTTTTATTTTTTTATAATAAATTTATTTTTATTGGTGTTCAATTTGCCAACATACAGAATAACACCCAGTGCTCATCCCGTCAAGTGCCCCCCTCAGTGCCCGCCACCCAGTCACCCCCACCCCCCTCCCTCCTCCCCTTCCACCACCCCTAGTTCATTTCCCAGAGTTAGGAGTCTTTATGTTCTGTCTCCCTTTCTGATATTTCAAAGTTTTCACAAATAGTGAGGTTAATTATCACTAGAACTGCAAAATGCTTTGAACTCTGAATGGGAAGAAATGTTTTGATGTAAATACCAGGGATAAATGAGGAAGGAAAAAGGCTGAGGAGACAGACTCGTAACCTGCTTCTCACGGGCAAAAGAGATGGAAAAGGTTCCCCTTCCTTCATGGGTCCTGGAGCATAGAGTGAATGTAACTGTCCCCTGTTGTCACAGCTGACCCCTATAGACGCCCTTCTTTCCTCTCATCCCTAGCACTCATTCGTAGCATCCCCTTTTACTCTGAAAGGATCCTTGTTTGGATGGTAAGTTATAAGGTCACCCCACCATGAACCTGGCTGTTCACTATGAATGCCTTTTCTAAGTTTAAAACTCAAGCTTTTTCTGTCATGTTGGTAGAGTGGTAAATTACATGCACTTCTTTCCTGTGTATATTAAAAAATTGCCCTAGAAGTCTGAAGAACACTTTGTGGATATTCTTGCTGTCTCCATCTTTGCACCTCCAAATACTTCTGGGTCCTGAACTATCTTGGAGCTAATGCAAGAGCATTGTGTGTGTTTGCGCTTCACTTAATTGTGAAGAAGGGAGAGGAGATTGAGCTCTTTTTCTCTACCTACCCCTTCTCTTCAGCCCAGCCCCGGACCTCGGTATTCTTCATGAATTGTTGGCGATTGTTTAATTGAATTGCTTCTCTCTCTGTGTCTGTTATTAGCAATTCAGGAGCAAAGGCTCTTATGGTTTAAAACTATGTTGAGTATATAATTTAATATGTATTAAAAAGTTTCATTGTAAGCAATATCTTCTTAAAGTAAGGGGTGGAAGGGAATATACTTCATGGAGGGAATACAATATGGAGGGAATATATTTCAGTTCTATAGTAGAATAGTCATTTCCGGTGTCAACCATCAGTGTCCAGAGAAAAGTACCATTTGGTATATGGTTTTGTGAATTATGCTTTTCACTTTATAGTTCAGACTGGCAAGTTTATTTCTCAACTCATTTCTCTTTATGTATTCTCTTGACAATCAGAATAAGATGCCACCATATAAGAAATAGTATTGGGGTTGTAGCCATCTTGTAAAAATACTAGCTTTATATCATAGAGGTGGCTAGCTAGGGGAAAAATCCGTCCTCTTGACAGTTTTATCCATTTGAAAAAACACAGAATTCTTTATTATGATAGCTAGGAATATTTAGTACCACTAAACTTTTCTTTTTAGTACTACTAAACTTTTAAGAAAGAAAATATCTAAGCAGAAAAGTAAACAGTGGCATAAAATTGGTACCAATTTCATCAATTTCTAAATTGCCAGCGTTTAGTTTGTGTTTCTGCTCACCGATTTATCCTAGCTCAGTACTCAAGTGGCACTTGGACTTGAAATTCCTTTCCCCAAGTTCCCCTTCATAGTTTCATCTGTAACTTTTATAATTTTAAAAATCTCTTCCACTTTTTTAGGTAAAAATTTGCTTTGTTGCTGTACAATTTGTGTGTGTTTGATTACTATGGGAGGAGTAATAGCTTCGTATACTTATTGGCTATATATTTGTGTTTCTTCCTTTGTGGAATGTCCTTTGCCCATTTTAATATTGGTGTGTTTGTGTTTTCTTATTGATTTGTTGGAGCTCTGGAATAAAACTAAAGTGGGCAGAGAGTGTTAGTTGGCAATATGCTTTTTCTTATGATGGTAAATAGAACTACTTTTTTTTTTTTTTTTCAAAATCCAGGTCTATATGGCAAACTGAAATTTAGTAGGGTTTCAAATTTTTTCAAAATTGATCTATTCTTTCAAAAATATACTATGAAATAAACTGACCAATTGCTTCAAAATTTAAAGCATCCTGGTAAAACAAATCTTTTTTTTTTTTTTTTTTTAGTTTGTCTTCTGAAGTCCTATTTTAGAAAATAGTTGTTATTTACCTCTGTTTCAGAAGTATGAGTTTTCTTTTCTTTTCTTTTAGATTTATTTACTTATTTATTTTAGAGAGAGAGAGCACACAGGGAGGGGCAGAGGGAGAGGGAGAGAGGCAGGCTCTCCACTGAGCACAGAGCTAGATGCAGAGCTACATCTCACAAACCTGAGATCCTGACCTGAGAGCCAAAATCAAGAGCCAGGCGCTTAACTGACTGAGCTACCCAGGTGTCCAGAAGTGTGAGTTTTCTTTCTTGAGCAGGAATTTGGAAGTAAGTTTATGCAATATATATTAGCTGGATATTTTTGTGTGTGAAAGAGATGATTGAGACTTTTCTGACATTTACTTGTTGAATATATACAACATAAAAGCATATTTTGTCACTTTTACATTTTTTACATGATTTTCTAGTCTAATTGACTCCTATAATGATAGGTAAGTTTCTGTGGCATTGTGATATTTTGGGTTTTTTAAGCTGCTATAACTTTTCATTAATGTGAATATTGGCTCTATTTTATAATAGCTATGAAAATAAATTAGGTGCTCATTCTTTTGGCAGAAGATACATTTTTGAGTAAAATTTTGAGCAAATTGTTTATGTCTGCAATTGATTTTAATAATCAATTAATCAATAATCCCTGGGCCTAGGGAAATAGTTTCATTAATTTTATCCATGAAGTTGGTTATTGTTCAAGGACAAATAGAATTAAGATGAATCACCTGTAGGATGGACCTGTAAAGAAAACTGTGTTCCACTCACACCTACCAAAGAACAAATGTTCTACTGTTTGGAAATGCTGGGTTTTGGGGACTTGGTAACAAAGCAGAAAATATTATTTTATTATTATTATTATTATTATTATTATTATTATAGAAATTACCATAGGTTCTTCAGTGCCTCCTTATTAAATCAGAGTCTGATCATCTCACCTTTACCCCACCCTCCCCTTGTCTCTCCTCCTTTACCTTCCTCTCTTCTTCCCTCTTTTCATTTCTAATTGTAGTATAGTATACATAGAGCAAAGTACAAAAATATTAAGTACACAGCTCAATTAATTTTTATATACGCATACACCATGTGACCATAACCCAGATAATACAGAATACGGTCACCCCAGAAAGCTTTCTTGTGCACTATCCTTACCACCTCCCCCATCATAAATAACTATTATTCTGACCTATCTTTCATTATGGGCTAATTTTACTGTTTATATTTTCCTATCATTGGAATTATATGGTGTATACCTGGCTTCTTTCACACAGTATTATGTCTATGAGAGTCGTCCATATTTTGCAAAACAGTGGCTTATTGCTGTGTAATATTCTATTATGCAACTGTGTCATAGTTTATTTTATACACTCTGTTGTCACTAGACCTTTGGATTGTTTCCAGTTTTTCCCTATTGTGAATAAAGTTTCTGTGAATATCCTCACATACGTCTTTTGGTGAACATAAATATGTACTCATTTCTGTAGGGTATACACAGAATTTGAATTGCTGAGACATATGGCAAACATATGCTTCATTTAATGGATACTTCCAAATTATTTTCCAAAGTGACCTTACCCATTTACACTCCCATTAGCAGTGTTAGAGGTCTGGTTGCTCATCAGTCCTTCTAATTTTAGCCATTTTTGTGTGCACTGGTAGGTTGATAGTGTACCTCACTGTGGCTTGAATTTATCTTTCCCTAATAACTAATGTTGTTGAACACCTTTTCATAAACTTTTGGCTATTTGATATCCTTTTTTGGTGAAGTGACTGTTTAAGTGTCTTACCCATTTTAGAAAATGGACTTTCTTCTTTACAAATATTTGATTTATTTATGCACATTCTTATATATATATAACTATATACTTTTATAATGTAAAGAATGCATATACATAAGGAATGCATATGCACATATACAAATAGGGCATAAATGTCCTGTGATTTCTGTGATTTCTCAGTTTGTAGCTTCTCTATTCTCTTGATAGTGTCTTTTATTTTTTAAAAATTTTTAAAGATTTATTTATTTGAGAGGCCGGTAAAGGGGGAGGGAGTTAAGGGGAAGAATCTCAGGCAGACTCCCCACTGAGCATGGAGCCTCATGTGGGGCTTGATCACATAACCCATGAGATCATGACCCTAGCCGAAATCACAACTTGGACGCTTAACTGCTTAACCAACTGAGACACCCAGGCACTCCTTGATAGTGTTTATTAAATTACAGAACTTCTCAATTCTAATAAGGTCTTCTATAGCCCTTTTATGTTCCTCTTTTGGAAATCTTTGCCTATAATGTAATGGACATTTAATACATACATACATACATACATATATAATGTGTGTGTGTATATATATATATATTTTTAAATATATATATATATTTAAAGATTTTATTTATTTATTCATGAGAGACACAGAGAGAGAGGCAGAGACATAGGCAGAGGGAGAAGCAGGCTCTTTGCAGGGAGCCGGATGGGGCACTCCATCACCAGTCCCAGGATCATGCCCTGAGCTGAAGGCAGACACTCAACGGCTGAGCCCTACATTTTTTTAGATGTGTCCCTATTTTTTTTTTTTGGTGTCCCTATTTTATTTTTTTAGAGAGAGAGTGAGCGAGTATGGTGGGGGACAGAGGCACACAGGAGCAGAGAGAGAAGGAGAGAGAGAATCTTAAGCAGGCTCCATGCCCAGAGTGGAGCCCAGTGTGGGACTGGATCCCACAACCCTGAGATCGTAGACTGAACCGAAATCAAGATTCTGACACTTAGCCGATTGAGCCATACAGATCCCCAGATACTTAATAAGTATTTAATAGATGAATAAACTATGGAAACAAGTTCATTGTGAAGCTCACACTTTACAAGAAGTATTTCACGGTGCCATTTAGTTCTATCTGTAGTGTTGTAGCTGTGTTATGTATGTTTTCTCTCCAGTCTTCCTTCATGGAAGGAACTAAGTTCTGTAGGGTACTGATTGCCATTTCCCTCCATCTCCAAGCCACTGCCAAGTAGGAATGTCTCTTGCCCATGCCAGAAGGAAAACTGACAAGTCTGGGTAAAGGGCTGTGTGCTAATGCACAGCTGGAAAAGAGCAAGTGTTTCCTTCTCCCATATTGATGAGTCACCTGAGTCTACCTGGCTCCTGACTGAGCCGCCAGTGCCCTCCATACGTCAGCACTCTATACTTGGGTGTCTTCTGAAAATGTTATCTTTCTTCCCTTCTCTTATCCAGTCTTTCCAGAAACACCTTTACTGGGAACTTCTGTCTGATGTCTGCTGAAATGTTAGGGATCGGAGAGACTTCCTACACATGATCGTAGAGAAATCAAAATAAAGGACTCCATGGTCAGATGAGCTAGAACTGACCATATCCCAGCTCTGTGGTCTGGGAGGACCAATAAGATGAAAATCAGGAGACGTGGAGGAACTGGTTCTAAGCTGCAAAAGACAGAGGATCCCCATTTTAGTCCTTGCTCGATCATAGTAAGTGAAAGAAAATAGTCAAGGAAAACCACATATTTAATAATTCCTTGTATGTGAAATATCTGGACTAGGCAAATCTATAGATCTATAGGGATTCAACACTTCTATACATCACCCAGTGATCACCACAGCTAGTGCACTCCTTAATCCCCATCACCTATTTCACCCACCGCCACCTCCCTCTAGTAACCATCAGTTTGTTCTCAATAGTTAAGAGTCTGTTTTGAGGTTGTCTCTCTCTTTTCTTTTGCTTGTTTGTTTTATTCCTTAAATTCCACAAGTGAGTGAAATCATACGGTATTTGTCTTTCTCTGACAGGCTTATTTCACTTAGCACAATACTCTGTAGGTCTATTCGTGTTGCTGCAAATGGCAAAATTTCATTCTTTTTTATGACAAGTAATATTCCAGTTTATATTTATACTACATCTTCCTTATCTATTCATCAATTGATGGGCACTGGAGCTGCTTCCATAATTTGGCTGTTGTAGATAATGCTGCTATAAACATAGGGGTGCATGTAGCCCTTTGAATTAGTATTTTTGTATCCTTGGGTAAATACCTAGTAGTGCAATTGCTGGATCATATGGTAGTTCTATTTTTAACTTTTTGAGGAGCCTCCACATAGTTTTCCACAGTGGCTGCACCAGTTTGCATTCCCATCAACAGTGCAAGAGGGGTTCCCCTTTCTCTACAACCTTGCCAACACCTGTTGTTTCTTGTGTTGTTGGTTTTTAGCCATTCTGACAGGTTAATAACCTCTTTTAAAAAAAATTGTTGTAGGGCAGCCCTGGTGGTTCAGCAGTCTAGCGCCGCCTTCAGCCCAGGGCTTGATCCTGGAGACCTGGGATCGAGTCCCATGTCGGGCTCCCTGCGTGGAGCCTGCTTCTCCCTCTGCCTGTGTCTCTGCTTCTCTCTCTCTGTGTCTCTCATGAATAAATAAATAAAAAATTGTTTTAAATTAGCTATGCAGAGTAATTCCAGCCCTGAAAACTCTGAGTAGCTGAAGTTTCTATAGTATTTATGAAAAATGATTGTTATAATTGTCATCCTTTTATATGCTGAACACTAGTGGTAGGAGATACTCCCCCTCCATTTTTTTTTTTTTTTTATCATTGACTAGCTTGCTTATATTTACTGCTAGGACTTCTATAGTGCTCTATAATAATTTAATGACTGAATTTTTTGTTTAAACCACATCTATAATCTTCAGGTATCAGGGCAGCAAAGTCTCTGTACTAGAATCTTGGGTGTTGTTTCAGTTCTAGAATATGCTGATAGTGTCTAAATTGCTGATGTTGGTCCAGCTCCTCCGAGTTTTGAGAGAGAGCCCAGCAGAGCTGTGGTCCTTTGTCTAGAAGGCAAAACCTGGTGACATGGAATGATGCTGCCTGAGGGGTGCAAGAAAAATGTCTGAAGTGCTCTAAAGTCGTTTTAATTGGGGCAAGTAGCATCCACCTCTGTGCATCTGTGCAGTCTCACCTTTAAGATATTATAACAGTAACACACCGGTGTGTAAGCAGGTGCTGTCCAGAGCCCTCTGAGTGTCCCCCCCTGCACCCCACTCCCTTGACCCTCCCTGAATTGGCACTGCAGTGGGGACTTCCAGTGCCTGAGCCCTGCAAGGATTGGCAGGGATTGCTTGGTGCCCAGTCTGTACCTGGCCTAAATGTTTTCGAGTGTTACCACTGCTGTCAGACCTAAAGATTTATCATTCTTTGTTGACCACCTACTTATTACATTTGTGTATAGTAAAACTGTATCTCTTTACACTGCTCCTCCATTTCCTCTTCCTTTTTGTGTTTTCTTGTCTATAGAAGTGTTAGATTACTGATCAAAAGCATTTTTATCAGCATTTGAGTAGAAGTGTAGCTAGCTGGTCAATATCGGGTTTTAGAACTGCCTGAAATAGTCTCTAATCCATACGAATAAAATTCATCCAGGCCACAGAGCCTTACATACACTTGATTCAGCTTCCCTGACATCATATTTTGTTGACATCTCTGAACACAGCGTGTTAATAAGTGTCTCCAACATTGTTTAACCTTCTCATTGTCCTCTTTACTGTCATGTTTTCCACAGATTCTGAAGGAACATTTCCCCCTTTTTTTCCCTGCCTTTCTTACACATACAGAACAGCATCTTTTTTTTTTTTTTTTTAAATTTTTATTTATTTATTTATGATAGTCACACAGAGAGAGACATAGAGAGAGGCAGAGACATAGGCAGAGGGAGAAGCAGGCTCCATGCACCGGGAGCCCGACGTGGGATTTGATCCCGGGTCTCCAGGATCATGCCCTGGGCCAAAGGCAGGCGCCAAACCGCTGCGCCACCCAGGGATCCCCAGAACAGCATCTTTACCCTCATGGGGTTTTGGTAACCATTAAGCATTTAGTAAATGCCTATGTTTTCTGTGTCTTTCCATTTCTATTCATCACAGATAATCGAAAACATATTGGTAAACACTTTTCCTTTTAAGCCTCCAAACTTCCCTTATGTTTTTATAAGATTATCTTTTTAAGATTTAATTTATTTGTGAGAGACACAGAGAGAGAGGCAGAGACACAGGCAGAGGGAGAAGCAGGCTGTCTGCGGGGAGCCCGTTGTGGGACTCGATCTCAGGACCCCAGGGTCACGCACTGGGCCAAAGGCAGACACTCAGCCACTGAGCCTCCCAGGTGCCCTTCTTATAAGATTATCTTAAAGTTGTTATCAAGGGATTTTTTTTTTTTTAAGGGGCTAAATTCTAGGAAAATGGATGTCAACACCTTGATTTCATTCCTGGCATTGTTAAGCCCTCTATCCAGCAAAAAGAAATAAAGTGATTTTAAGTTGTTTCCAAAATATAAGCTTGTTTTTGAAAGCAAAGCAATTTCTAACAAGTTAAGTTTGTTTCATAATAGTGCTTCCAAGTTGAATGAAACATGTGATTTCTTCTTATGAAGTGTTAAGTTTAAAAGCAAACATTGTTTCAAAAAAACTTGACAGGCTTTATCTTTCAAAGAAGAAAAAACACAAAGAGTATCCCTTCATCGGAAGTGCAGTGCCTTAGGGAGCTTATAGCATTAGTGTGTTAAATACATACAGCAAGAATTGATACCAATCACATTTCGAAGTGTTCTTTCTAAAAATATTTGCACTTTAAAGGAAAAGTGCAGAAGCACTTGAGATCTAGCTAAACTCTTTTTTTTTAATTTTTTTTTAGCTAAACTCTTAAATATAGCTCAGTATATACCTGATGATTTATAAAGAACAATTTAAGGAAAAATCAACTTCTGAAAGGGTAAACCTAAAACGTTTCTTTCCTGGAGTTATTTTTGCTGCAGATATTAAAAATTATTACTCATTATTTTATCATACTTTTACTAGAGCCTTAAATATGGAATCTCCTTTGAAATTATGGGTATGTTGTGAAGTTCCAAAGAGTGCTAATACACACCCATGCCTTTCTTTAAAACTTTTTTCTTTTAAATTATTCAATATGCATTTCACACACACACAGTAGTTTGCTAACAATATGCCATTCTATGTCTCCTATTCTTTTATTTTATTTTTTATTTTTTAAAGATTTTATTTATTCATTCATGAGAGATACACAAGGAGAGAGAGAGAGAGAGAGAGAGAGAGAGGCAGAGACACAGGCAGAGGGAGAAGCAGGCTCCACGCAGGGAGCCTGATGTGGGACTTGATCCCGGGACTCCAGGATCACACCCCAGGCAAAAGGCAGGCACTAAACCGCTGAGCCACCCAGGGATCCCCTCTTATTCCTTTTTTAAATAAAAAATTAATACAAATATGTTGTGGAGTTTTTTTTTTTTTTTTTTTTTTTTTTTTTTTTTTGAGGGAGGGTGGGGCAGAGAAGCCCAGCACCAAGCCCATGAGTGGCTGGATCCCACAACCATGAGATCACAACCTGAGCTGAAATCAGGAGTCCAATGTTTAACCAACTGAGCCACCCCCCCGGGCACCCCACCTTAGATATGTTTTAAGACTCCCCCATCCAATCCATTTCCCTCCCTGTTTTTCTAGCTGTTACTATTAAACTGAGGTCAATGTGTATCCTTTCCACTCATGTTTTAATGCTTTTATTGCATGTGTATGTGCCCATAAGTGATATATATTATTGTTTTAAAATTTTTAAGTTTACATAAATAGTATCATATTGCTTTTATCTATCCTTTTACAACCTGCTTTTTAAAATAGTCATTATTGGGACACCTAGGTGGCTCAGTGGTTGAGCATCTGCCTTCGACTCAGGGCATGATCCTGGGGTCCTGGGATCGAGTCCTCCATCGGGCTCCCCACAGAGAGCCTGCTTCTGCCTCTGCCTGTGTCTCTGCCTCTGTTGTGTCTCTCATAAATAAATAAATAAAATCTTAAAAAAATAATAAAAATAAAATACTCAATATCATGGTTTTAAAATTTATCTCTGATGATATAAGAAGATCTAGTCTATTTAAATAGGATAGAGATTTACATTTTATGCAGTACTTTATTTATCCCATCCCTTATTGATGGACATTTTAGTTTTTTCAGTTTTTGTAATTTTTCACCATTAAGGTGAAAAGACCACCCTATTTGGGTGCGAACACTGAATGAATTCATAAGTTCAGTGGGAAGTAAACAGCACATCACAATCCTTCCACATTTAAACATCAAGTAACATGTGTGTGTTTGACTTAACCAACTTCTAGTAAAGGAGAATTCTACAACTTTGCCAGAATATGTAATTTCAGTTCCAGCATTTCAAGAAGGACCCGTTCATCCTCTTTGATAACTTCAACACCAAAGTCAGAAAAACCAGCACCTAAAATCTTTGGCGTGCCACTTCTTAGCATGGATCAGTGGAAAGGTCAAGTTTAAGGGGTTGCCTCTCAATCAAATATTGAAACAACCTGACAGTGAGCACCCTTGTCTAGACTTACTAGGTAATAGAATATGAGAATTTTTAACCTTACTAGAAAGTATGAAATTATTCTCCAATGTAGATTTGTCAAAAGGTGTGAGTTCCCACCTTTCATAGCCTCACCAACATTTGGTATTATCCAACTCTTAAAATTTTGCCCATCTGATGGATGCAAAATGTTATCAGAGTATATATAGTTGTTGTTTTTTATTTAAGATTTTTTTACTTGGAAATATTTTCAAACTTAGGGAAAAATTGGAAAAATAGTACAAAGAACTTTCAGATACCCTTTGTCCAGATTCACCAATTGTTAACATTTTGCCTCACTTATTTATTTATTTTATTTATTTATTATTTTTCTCTATATACATATCTTTCTGAATCCCTTCATATTAAACTGTATGTCATATGTGCTCTTATACCTAAATATTTCAATGTCTATGTTCTAAGAATAAGAACATCTCCTATATCATTCAAGTACAAAAATCCACTTTAGGAAAATTAACTGGACATACAATACTTTTATCTAATCTACCACTCATAGTTTTGTCCACTGACTAATCATGTCCTTTGTATCATTTTTCTCCCCCATCCAAGATCCATTCCAAGCGCATGTATGGCATTTGATTGTCACATCTTTAGTCTCTTTTAACCTTGATCAGTTCCTCAGCCTTTCTTTATTTTAAAGGATATAGTCTTCATGTTTTAGTAGAATGTTCTTCATTCTGGGTTGTAATGTAGTGTAATCTACATTCTCCTGATTAGTAGTAATGTTGAAGTCTTTTATTATGTGTGTTGGTTATATAAACTTCCTTTTCTGTGAAGTAATTATTCTTTGCCCATTTTTCTTCTGAGTTGTCCTTATTAAGTTCTTTCTATATTCTGAATACTAATCCTTTACTTGATAGATGTATTATAAATAGCCACTCTCCAACTGTGGCATTTTTGTGGTTATTGCTTAACATTTTTCTTTTGGAAATTTTTTTATTGTTTAAACTCTTTAATGATTCCTTATGTAATGTAGAAGTTTACAGTTTTTTGTTAAAGTATAATTAACATACAATGTTGTATTAATTTCTGATGTACAACATAATGATTCAACAATTCTATATACTACTCAGTTTTCACTAAGATTTGCTCTTTTTTTAAAAGATGTATTTATTTGAGAGAGAGTGTGTATGTGTGAGCAAGTGGGAGGAGGGGCAGAAGGTGAGGGAGAGGGAAAGAATCTCAAGCAGATTCCTCACTGAGCCTGGAGCTCACCACAGGGCTCCATCCCATGACCCTGAGATCATGACCTGATCCAAAATCAAGAGTCGGATGCTTAACCAACTGAGCCACCCAAGGCACCCCTAAAGTTTACATTTTTAAGTGTAATGACATTTATCAGTATCTCCTGGTGAGATTTCTTTTTTACTCTTCCCTTCAATTACCTGGGCTATTTTTGGCCTTTTTCTGTTCCATTATAAATTTAGGATTGATTTTGTAAGTTTGTTGAAAAGATCTAATGGCATCTCTATTAGAAAAGCAGTGGATTTATAGACTAATTGGGAGGAAAATCGACCTCTTTATAATCTGAATTATTCTCATCCATAATTATATCTCTTCATTATCTTAAATCTTGACTCATGTCCTTTAGGAAATAATATAATTTTATTCTTGAAGAATTTGACTGTCTGTTCTTTGAATATCATGGTATCTTTAGTATTTGTTGTAGTGAATAGGATTTAATTTTTTTTTTAGATTTTCTAATGATAATTTTTGGTATACAGAAACGCTGATTGTTATACATTGATCTTCAATGTAACAATCTTGATAAACTCTCTTATTTCTAATAGTTTGTAGATTGCCTTGGATTTTCATAGGCAATCATTTACTCTGTGCATAATACAACCACATAGTTTTTCTCCTTTAATCTATTACTCTCCTATGTTGTATTAATAGTAGCATTGAATGTCTAATTATATGTTAAACTAGGCTGAAGTTCCTGGGGTAAATTCTTCCTAGTGAATATATATTTTATTTTTCAGACATTGAACAATTCATTTTGCTAATATTTTATTTAGCATTTTTTATGACTATGCCTATAGTTGAGGTGGGCCCATAATTTTCGTTTATTTTATAACCTGTTTCCTGCTTTGGATATCAAGAATATATAAGACTCATAAAGTTAATTGGTGAGATTTCCTTCTTTCTCCATTCTCTGGGACAGTTTATGTAAGAAGGGTTATAAGAAGGAAAATAACCTGAAATTTTAGTAAAGGTTACTTTATTTATTTATTTATTTATTTATTTATTTATTTTATTTTTTTTAGTAAAGGTTACTTAATATAAAAATATCAGGGCCTAGTAACTTTTGAGTAATCTTCATAATATTGTTTAAATTTCCCTAACTTAAGACTTCCCTAAGGTAAGACTTTAATCAATGTCTGCTCATCTTAAATCAGTTTTGGTAATTTATATAGTTTTATGAAAGTTTCCATTCTCTTGAAATTTCCAAATGTATTAAAGTAATATTTTCATGGTATAAAAACCCATTTCTGTTTCTGTAGACAGGTTTTTGTCTTTAAGATGTTTTTAGTTTTCTTTTTCCTCTCAACTATTTGTTTGTTTCTATTTCATTAATATCCGACTTATATTTATAGTCACTTTCTTCTCGTTTGAGTTTATGCTAGTCTTTTTCTAGCCTCTAAAGTGAATGCTTAATTAATTAATTTTTGGTCTTCATTTTTTTCATATATATATATATATTAGATGCCAGGGTCCCAGTGCTAGCATGTACATTTACTGCTTTTGGTTTGATCACTTTCTTTATTTCTGATCTCAAGGTACTTCTTTTTCTTTTTCTTTTTTTCTTACTTTCTTTCTTTCTTTTTTTTTTTTTTTTTTTTTGGTGCTTTTTTGAATTGTAATCTATTAAATTTTATTTCACATTTCTTTTTTAAAAAAATATTTTATATATATATATATATATTTATTTATTTATTTATCCATGAGAGACATACACAGAAAGAGAGGCAAAGACACAGGCAGAGGGAGAAGCAGGCTCTATGCAGGGAGCCCAATGTGGGACTCCATCCTGGGACTTTAGGCTCACGCCCTAAGCTGAAGGCAGGCGCTTAACTGCTGAGCCACCCAGGTGTCCCTTTATTTCACATTTCTTTGAGTTTATACTGAAAAGGTGTCAACATTGTGACACTCTTTCAGTGTGAACATTGAATGAACTCCTAAATTTAAACATCATAATTTTTCAATATTTAAACATCAAGTTAGCTACAATATTATCATCTATGTGTATGACTTCACCGACCTCTAGCAAAGGAGGATTCTACAACTTCTGAATATATAATTTCATTTCCAGCATATCTACCAGAACATTTATCCTCTTTGACAACTTTAGCACAAGAGTCAGAAAAACCAGCACCTAAAATCTGTGACATGCTACTCTTAGCATGGGTGAGTGGAAAGGTCAGGTTTAATGGTATTGCCTCTTGACCAAATGTGCAGATTGTGGGCTTACTAATACCCTGTTCTGCCAGAAAAACAAGACCTCAGACAAACATACACTATTTGAATGCTGACATTTTTGACTGATTGCATCATGGTATTTAAAGACATTCTCAATAAAGTTGCTGTGGTATTACATGAAATCAAATATTTAAAAGCTATGTTTTTTCAAATGACTTTCATCTTGATTCACTTAAATATGAGTGTGACTATAGATTCAAATAAGACTTGGAATCATTGATTCAGAAATTGCCTCAAATTAGACACATCAAGTTAGAATTTAGGAGCTCTAAGCATTTGGGTACTTTAGATGAGCTCAAGTCAATTATGCAACATAATCCTTTTATAATGTTCAGCTTTGAGTCCCTCATCTCTGATAAAGGAAAGGGTGTGACCAGGGAACACAGAGTTCAGGAGTGAGGGCATTATGCCCAGACCCAGATGGTTTGGGGTCAGTGGAAGGCTATAGCCATACTAGCCTCTATTAAATCAGTGGGGTGTATCACCACTAACTCCTTGACCACCACTAATCTCTTTAACTGGAACATTTCTAGCAGAGAATTAACTTAGAGATAAATCGTAATAGTCACTTCCTCCCTGTATAATTCCAGGAAGCTCCATGTTTTAACCCTTTTCTGTCATAAACATGGGAATTTGAGCCACAGTATCTCTGTATCCATCTTTGAAGCCAAAGCTTCAAAGCTTCAACATGGCCTCATGTTCCCTAGCAATTAGTATCATCATGAGAGGTAATCATCTGGCAGCTTATCTAAGTACCAAAATTCTAAGTCTCATTGAACACAATTTACTGTGTTCAATACTCATTGAACAATTTATACACAATTGTTTTTCATTTTTTTCTCCAGGAAGTTTTGAAGTACAACATGTAGATCAAACCTTTACCCATCTTCCCTACTTTTAAAGGTTGTCAGGCATATGAAACTGAGAGAACAGCATAAGAGCAACAACAAGCCAACAACCAGTGGATTCAGAAGCCATTTCAGCAATTGATGGCAAAAAATCAATCTATAAAATATACAGGAAGTACAATCTTTTGAGTACTGAAATGCCTCTAAATATTCAAAAGCTCTATTGGGTGACTTTTTTTTTTTTTTTTTTTTTTTGGCCGCTAAGCTGTCCTGAACTCATTTATTCATTTTCCTATCCTACTTCTCAATTGCTAGAATGTTATATCAGAGTGATACCTCTTCTATGAAATCACCCTAGTTTCTTCCAGGCAAAATTGACCCCTTCCTTCTTGTTTCATATTTTCTGTATCCCTCTGCCACAAATCCTATGTTTTTTTGTTTTGTTTGTTTTGTTTTGCGGTTGTCTGTTTACACACCTGTTTCTCTCTATCAGAGTCTAAGCTCCTTAAAGACTAGTGCTACTCCCTTTTCCCTAGCACCAGCATAATATATGGCACCTTGGACATATAAAGATTTATTGGATGAATAAATAAGGAGCTCATCTTAGTATTTTTTACCTGGCTTCTATTGCAAACTACAGTTCACCTTTCATTGACCCTTGTCAGTGAGGAAGTTTGCCTAGAGAGGCTGTCTATTTTGTATGGTAGAAGCATCCAACAAGTGTATATGAATACATAAAGTACCCAATTTCATTCCAAATGGAGTCTCTGTGTTAAAAAAAAAAAAAAAGAAGCCTGATGCGTCACCTTACCACTTCCTGTCAAAATCTCTTCACCTCAGAAAAACCTTTTGGTCAGCACTTTGACAGTTTTGTATGTAGAAAATCCTGACATGAATCAGTAGATCAAACATTGCAGTCAATTTTCACAATCCGCTTTAAAGGAACTTTAGTTTTTCGCCCTCTGCCTAAATTGTAATTCGTCACATGCTTTAGTTTGCCCTTCTAATTTTCTAGATCAAAAAATAACTCATCACTCTCATAACTTGTTTGGTGCCCTTGTTGCCTATGAGTCATTGAATTTCAGGAAATTAAAAAGTTCAGTTTCATGTCTTTGTTGGAAAGTTTTAAACTTGTTGAGAGCATCCATTTGAATAACTTTTTGGATGTAAAATATAGACATGGTAAAAATTTTAAAGACCATCTGGGCCCAAGGAAGTAAGCTTTAAGTATTCTCTTATGGTTTAGAAGGAATTTTCTGTGTGATAAATTCAGCTTGGGTTTTCCAGATCTGTCCTTTAAAATACAATATTAATTAAATATGTACCTGCACAATATAGCAGACATTACCAGATCTTACTTGAGGCAATGCCCTTTTTTCTTTCCTTTTTTATTTTAGTGTAATTGTGCTTGTGTTTCCTCCATCTCTTATTTTCTTTATTGGGTTCTAGCAATGGATGGGGAAAATATTTCAGAAGAGGAATAGAAACAGGTGCAGCAGGAGAAGCTTGATCACAAGTTGAGGGCAGAATATTTTTAGGTAGTCATGGAAAGATTTGCCTTGGTGTTGGAAGAAACTGAATGACTTTAGCAGAGCCCTTTAAAAGTAGTCTCTATAAATATGCAATAAATATAGAACACAGAATAAACCCCAATAAGTGCCAGGCACTGTGTGAAGAACCAGAAGTGGAAATAGAAAACATGAATATGCTACAATTCCTGCTTCCATGGACCTCACAATCAAGTGGGATAGACAGACACTGAGCAACTATCTGCAATGCCATGTGAGAATTACAACACCTGTAGGGTTTATTAGGACACAGGGGGATGTGATCGGTTTTTTGAAGGAAAATCAAAGGTTTCACAAAGGAGGCATGTAAGCTAAATCTCAAAGAGAAGCAAGGCTTTACTGGGTAGAGAAGGGTGAGGGGAAGAGCATTTGAAGCAAAGAAAACAAAGTGACCAGAATAAATGCATGGTTGTTCTTTTTTTGCTAGCTAGTTGAGATATGGGTCCTGCTGCTGCACTCTGATTGAGGATTGCCTACCAGGCACTGCTTTTCCTCTTCCAAGCTCCTACATCATCTAATGACCTTCTGGTTGTAATTAGGTTTCAGATAAAAAGAGGTATGAAGGATCATTTTTTTTCTTTATATAAAATGTAAAATTGTAAGGATCCCCTAACCTCTTTTCTACCTGCAGAGCAAATAATAGAGTTGGATTCATTTGTAGCAAGTGATTCTTAAGTTACTCTTAACTTAGGAATGTTTTGGACTTGTATTTTATATGTGCTATTTACTGTGAAGAGAGTTTAGACTCCAATTTGCTTCCCTTTAATAGGAAATTAGATTCTGAGAATTTTTAGTCATATTTTCTACCACTAATGATATCATTATTCTCTGGTCTTCTGAATAAGTCTCTGAAACTTAGGATCTTTCAGTGAACAGTGGGAACATGTTAGGGAAGGGGACTCTGATGCCCTTGATCTAGGACCTGAGGAAGAAGTGATCCCTAGTTCAACAGTATGTGGGATGGGGTAGGGAGAAGGGGGAGAAGACTGTGAGCTATATGATGACCATGCCCACTGGTAGCAAGGAGCGGGCTGCATTCAAGTCCTGGCATGTAAGCTCTGTGAGGGCGAGAAACTTCTCTGTGCTATCTCCTGTGCCTAGAACATTGTCTGACACATGACAGGTTTTGACCTGAAAAATGCTGAAAGGGGAATCGAAAAGATCCCAATGTTGCTGGGGACATAGGGAGCAAGGGATTGCATGGAATAAAGTGATTCTGAGAGCTATCAGGACCTGTAGCTCACCTTGAAGATGATGGGCTTTGTCCCTGGTGGTGGGACACCATTAAAGGATTTTTAGCTTGTTGAATCACTATACTGTACACCTGAACCTAACATTGTATGTCAGCTATACTTCAATAATGAAACTCAAAAAAAAAAAAAAAAAAACTAAACTAAAAAAAAGGATTTTAAGCAAGGGAATGACATGACAGGATTTGCTATACTTTGTTGAGCAGTGCTTCCTAGTAGATCATGACCAATGGTGAGAAACACATTTTGCATTAGCCTAATAAAACACATATACACACACACAAATAATTTTTAGTGAACAGTGCTTAGCCTTACCAAGTGTAATGTGTTACATTATTTTCTGTTCTATTCTTAAAAAGTAGTGGC
Source organism: Canis lupus familiaris (assembly GCF_011100685.1). Taxonomy (NCBI): domain Eukaryota; kingdom Metazoa; phylum Chordata; class Mammalia; order Carnivora; family Canidae; genus Canis; species Canis lupus. The sequence goes on from NC_049233.1 coordinate 64,087,409, forward strand.
CAAAGCAGTATAACTTGCGGGTCATAAGTATAGTTTGAAAAACACTCCTATGCGGAGTGGGTGCTACTCCTATAATGATGGAGGCTATGTGCATAAAATTATAGAAACAAACAAGTTCAGGTGATCTAAGAAAGGATGAATCATGCTAGCTTAAAAGCAACATGCAAAACAGAAATCTGGAGAGAGGGTAGTTCCAGAGGAACTCAGACTGTCAAATGTGGGCAGGAGTTTAGGAGTCACAGAATCCCAGATGAAAAGCATCAACGTAGAGTAAACTTGCTCCAGGGCACATGGGGTACTATTGGAGGAGGACTAGTGCCAGGATTTCTCCCACATCTGCGATCTTCCCATGATTCCCTTCAGGCTCCCCATCAGTACTTTTCACAAGTGTGAGGTACTGTGATATTATCACCAGTCTGTAAGTCTGGAAGCCGGAGCCTAAGGAGGTTACGTGACTTGGAGCGAGGTTAGATGTCTATGGGGGGGACAGGGCAAGGCTGGACTGCAGGCTTCCTTATCTCTGGCCTGGTGGTCTTTCCATCACACCTCTGCTTCATACATGCGCGGGAAGAAAGAAGCCAAGATATGAAGTGACAGGCAGCATTGTGGCAGGTGTATGTCTCCGTGCTGGAACTGTGAAAGTTCTCCTGCTAATACTAATCGGTCTGGATTAAAATTTTAAACTGAGGTATACGAACTGTTTCTCAGAAATGTAGGAGCCTAATTTGTTAATTTTAGAATAGCTAAAATTAACAAGTCAGGAAAGGACAGATGTGGTGAAGATGCAGAGAAAGGGGAACGAACTCTCTACCCTGCTGGTGGGAATGCAAGCTCGTGCAGCCACTCTGGAAAACAGTATGGAGGGTCCTCAAAAAGTTAAAAATAGAGCTGTCCTATGACTCAGTGATTGCCCAAAGATACAAATCCGAAGGGGCACCTGCGCCCGAATGTTTATAGTGGCAATGTCCACAATAGCCAACTATGGAAAGGGACCGAGATGTCCTTCGATAGATGAATGGATAAAGAAGATATGATACATATGGAATGTTAGTCAGCCACCAGAAAGGATGAAATCTTACCATTTACATCAACATGGATGGAACTGGAGGGTATTATGCTGAATGAAATAAGTGATTTAGAAAAAAGACTATTATGCTTTCACTCATATGAGGACTATAAGAAACAGTGCAGAGGATCATAGGGAAAGGGAGGGAAAAATGGAATGGGAAGAAATCAGAGACGGAAACAAACCATGAGTGACTCTTAACTATGGGAAAGAAACTGAGGTTTGCTAAAGGGGAGGTGGGGGGCGGATGGGGTAACTGGGGGATGGGCATTAAGGAGGGCTTGTGATGTAATGAGCACTGAGTGTTCTATGCAACTGATGAATCCCTGAACTCTACATTGGAAACTAATGATGTTGGTTAATTGAATTAAAAAAAAAAAAAGAAGAAATGTAGGAACATAATAGCTCATCTATTTCAGGAAAAGAATAACTACATCTGAACATCCAAATCTTAGTCGCATAATATCTTCATTGATATTGTGGCTCAAAGAGTGGGGGAGCAAATCAGGAAACATATTCATCATAAAAATACTTATTGTAGAAAACCCCTGGGAGATTTTCATCTTAAGAACCAGGAAGATGATAGATAAAATGTAGTTAATAAGTAATCTGTGTAAATGAGAAAGCATTTGTGTATGTGGATGTGAAATAATAAAGTCAGTGTGAAATACATTTTCTACCAAAGCTGCTGTGTTTCTAGAGGAAACTGTCTTTTTGAACTGTCACAGGGCACCTGGGGCCATAACAAAATGCTCAACCGCTATTGACCTATTTTGACCAGGGAGTTGTTTCTGAAATGAGCTTGTCTGGGGCAGAAGTTGATTTCCAATGGAGTCCTGTGTGTGCCCCCGCCTGTGGAGGTGAACCCAAGAGGCAGTTTAGCATTTGCCTGCAGGTTTCATAAGGACTCAATAATTTTGATGTTTAGTGTAGTTTCTTCACGCAGAGCTACTGTCACCACGTATCTATAGACACAGGCTTAGGGTCTTTGTGTATAAGTTGTTTTTGAATGATTTTTTTTTTTTGTCCTACGTTTTCTTCACATCTTGTCATCAGGCCTGCTGGTAACATTCTTCTAGTCCTTATATACAGAAAGGCCAGTTTTCGGCACTTGTACCGGTGTGGGAAGCCTCGTTAACCTTCCTCACTATGAGGATAGGGGCCTTCATACCCAACTTGGTGCTGGCATTAAAGACTCGGTTGCAAGGAGATTATTTTGGCCCCAATACTCCCTCTTCCCCTACTGCAGGCAGCGTTGTGCTGCTTATGCTGATGGTTTGGGTTTCCTCTTCCTTTTTGATACCTTAAAATTTTCTGTCTTTTGAGTAAGATTATGTATTTTAAATAATTCATTTTAATTTATCCAGACTCCATATAATTTGGAATAGGAGGAGAATAGCTTCTTAATCATCTCAACTAAAGTCCTATTACTTTAAATTTTGATTTTGTCAGAAAAAAAAGCATGTTACTAGATTATTGTTTATCCCACACATTTATGGATTGCTGTGGATTGTTACCAAAGGGTGTGGTGATCGTTTTTGCTAGGCTAGAGTGTCTAGAATGGTTTGCTACTGACAGGAACTAAAGAACTTAAACCCTGTTCTTATGATTAGGGATATCTGTCTTTGTTTACGTCAGCCTAACATAAATTGGGAAATTTTAGAGCAAAGAAAATAAGACAAACATTATTATCCTCTATTTTCACCTTCAGCTCTGAACTTGATGGGTCTCCAGATTTCAGTGTGTATTATGTGTGGCAAAGTTCTTACCAGTGGACACATGAAGCCAGCAAGTTGAAGAGGTGCCTTATATCTGTCCATCTAAGAGTAAATTAGACCTTTTGTGTCACTCATGACTTTTTCAGTTGCAAGAACAGAAATCTAGCTCAAATTCTGAAAAACAAACAAAACAAAAAGCAAAAAAGAACTATTGATTCACACACGTGAAGAGCCCAAGGTGGTCCGGCCGTAGAAATAGCTGGTTTCAGAGGCTGAAGTCATACCCTCCTTACCTGGCTCTGTCTTCCTCTATGAGGGCAACATTCTTAGGTAACCATGCTCCCACCCCCTACCATGAAGAGGCCCCCTTTGCTTGGGCTTATATTTATATTTCCTCCCAGCAAAAAGAGAACGTCCTTTTCTATCTGTTCAAACAAAAGATTTGCACTTGTATCTCATTGCCTGGTTTGAGTTATGCCTCCAGGCTTGTGAAGCCAGTATGCTCCATCCTCCTGGTCACAGCAGTCATGCCTATGCCCAGGGTTGGCATAGTCCTAGCAGAGCCACACAGTCAGAGTGGGGTTGGGTGATTCCCTCAAGAGTAATCAATGTCCTGTAACTGGGGGAAAAAAAAAAACACCATGAATTTCTGGGTCAGCAAAAATAAATAGGTGCCCACTATAGACCAAGCAGATCTTCTTCATGAAAAGAACGTGAATTATTAAAGGATTCAACTTTATCAAAATTTGGCTTCACTCCATCGCAAAAGCCTTATCTAAAGGCATTATGAAAGTTCACATGGCACTCTGGGGTAAAACAAGCAACACTCAGAGAGACTCTGGTGACACTGTGCAGTCATAAGATTTATAGGCTGGTTTGGGGTTTGTTGCAGAGAAAGAAAACTATAATATAATATGGCAGAGACATCTCTGTCTTTCAACCCACATGATTTAAAAAATGAAAGAGGATTTATAATCCCTTCCTTTCTGATAGAAGGAACATCAGTGACACAGACCTGAGCAAAGATGACCTCACCAACTTGAGGACAAAAGAATGCAAATCCATTCAACCGGCTGAATTTTGAAGAAATCCTGATCTCTTTTTCCACATAAATTTGCCTTTGACCCAGCATACTGAGAAATGAGAGCGCTGATTCTACCTCTTTCTCCAACCTATATGAGTGCAGGAAGCAGTTCTTTCTGCCCATTGGGTCCTATCCCTGTGCTTTAAAATAAAACCACCATTTTGCACCAAAACAAAACAAAACAAAAAAACCCCAAAACCAACACCAAAAACCCCACCCAACCTATAGTGTCCAGGTTTTCTGCTGTGGTTACCATTAATATGCAAAGTGAAACTGATGGAATGTCAAAGACCATCTCATGATTTCAACTTCTTATTCCAGTTAAATAACATCAAGCTCCTCATTAAAATATTAGTTTATCCATTTTAGATGAACTTACTCGTTTTCAGGAAATAGCCACTGCTTTTTTGCAGAAAAATAGATGACATAATTCTGCATAAAAAATCTTTAGAAACCTGTTTATATAAGAGTAATCTCCAGAGCTCCTTCTCCAGCTTTGCCCTCAAGATTGAATGGGGGTGGGAGGGAAGGTTGAAGGAAGAGGAGCAAAAATCTTTTCTATTAGCTTTCTATTTGACTGTCTTCTCTTAGCCTTTGTATATGGCAGGCATTCAGATGCTGGCTGTTTCTCTCTTGGGTTTTTTTGTTTGTTTGTTTGTTTGTTTGTTTGTTTGTTTTTTGATTCCTTGCAGACCCCTACAGGTGTTTTCACTGCTTCGTTCCCTGATATAGACAATGATGCAGTTGCTCTCTTAGCATTCCTTTTCTGAACTCTGCCCAGAGCTTACCCCACAGCCTTTTATTGTCAGGTTCCCTTTGCCAGAATAGGCAGGCCTCCAATGCTACCTTTCTCAGCTTCACTATTAGAGGGACTCCAGTTCCTCAGTTTTCAGGGTTCTTCCCACAAGAAGCCAGCAGTGCCCTCTGGGTCCATGTACATCCCCAAACTCCAGAGCATATTGACCAGACCCTTTTAAGAATGCTTCTCCCATAGACCCATAGCAGCTCCAGGACCCAAATCCCATAGTGCAATAAACATTTATCAGAGGAAGGAAGTACTGTTTTTCCTTCCTGCAGGGCACTCCTAACTTCTGTTTTTGGTTTTCTTGGGGCTTCACTCCCTTGGTTTGCTGCAGTAGGGGGAGAAGCACTCTCTCTTCCCCTCCATGAAGGACTGGAAGGACACCCAAGCATAAGCTTTACTTTGATGATATTCTTCAGTCTCCACTCAGATATCTAGTCTTGTTTTATATAAGCCTGAGGTAAAAGATGGGGGTTGATAGTTGCTAGACTGGTTCTGCTGTGTTTTAGTGAGTCTGGCTCAGGGTTTTTCTGATACCTTTCTTCAGAATGTGTTGCCCATTGTTCTCAAATGTGGGACTTCAGCTGGAATTTTGAGAAAAGGAGGAAACTTATAAATATTTAAATAAATGAATGTTTATCTCAGAGTGATTTAGAAGAGCAAAAAACTTGAACCATCAAGTATGTCCTTCAATCAAGGGTTTATGAAACAAATAATGATATTCATTAAGCACATGTGTTTATGGGCATAGAAGATACTCATGATGCACTAAAGTAAGTTAAAAAGAACCATATGTAGAGTCTGATGACAATTTGGTTGAAAAACATATTTGACTCTGTGTGTGCATGTGTGTATGAGCACACACTTAAAAATCTTTATAATGGTTTTCTCTCAGTGTGGGATTATGAGAACTTCCATTTCCAGCTTATTTCTGTTTATTTTTTTCTTTCAGTTTTATTGATATAGTTAAATACAACACTGTATAAGTTTAAGAAATATAGCATAGGGACGCCTGGGTGGCTCAGTGTTTAAGCATCTGCCTTCAGCCCAGGGCGTGATCCTGGAGTCCCGGGATTGAATCTCATATCGGGCTCCCTGCATGGAGCCTGCTTCCCCTCTGCCTATGTCTCTGCCTCCCTCTCTCTCTCTCTCTCTCTGTGTCTCATGAATAAATAAATAAAATCTTTTTAAAAAAAGAAATACAGCATAATGACTTAAAACATTGCAAATTGATTTCTCTAATAAATTTAGTTAACATCCGTCATCTCATATGGATACAAAAAGAAAAAAAAGTGTTTTTTTCTTGTGATGAGAACATTTAGGATCTACTCTCTTAGCAACTTCCAAATATGCCCTAGAGCAGTGTTAACTACAGCCATCGTGTTGTAGGTTACATCTCCAGTACTTATTATTTCTCTCATAACTGGAAGTTTGTACCTTTTGACCATCTGCCTCCAAGTCCCCCTCCTCCCCACCGCACCCCCTTGCCTCTAGTAACCACAAATCTGATCTCTTTTTCTATTAGTTTGGTTTTTTTCTCTGCTTTTAGATTCCATATGTACTATGTTTCTTGAACTGTTTTATATTAGGCATGCTTCACTTTAACAGAGAAAAAAAGCAATAATGAAATTTACATTTTTAAAAACACACAAAAATTTTTTTAACATAAAAAATACTATTTTAGGAAAAGGGCTACAGGGATGCCTGGGTAGCTCAGTCAGTTAAACGTCTTTGGCTCAGATCATGATCCCAGAGTCCCAGGATGGAGCCCCATGTCTCCCCGCCTCCCTGCATTGGGCTTCCTGCTCAGTGGGGAGTCTGCTCCTCCCTCTTCCTCTGCCCTCCCCATCCAGTGTTCTCTCTCTTGCTCACTTTCCCAAATAAATGAATAAAACCTTTAAAAAAAAAAATAAAGGAAAAGAAAAGGGCTACAAGCTGGCCACTGAGTCATTGAGAAGTGAGGAAGAGAATGCGGCAGCAGAACGGGAACCAGGGCGAGTCAGGAGAGGCATCCGGGTATAAAACACTCCCCTGGCTCCCAGGGTGGTGAAAGTGACCTTTGAGCAGCTGCCTCCTTACAGTCTGCACCCCAGATGCCCCTCTTGCCTCACCCTGGTTCTAGCCCGGGATGTTGGAAAGAAATCCCAAAGAGCAAAAAATGTGGGAGGTACTGCTCTATCCCTCAGACTAGCACATAAGGACATGTGTGTCTCCCAAAGTCTAACTTCTTTAAAGATAATCAAAGGCTCTTAGCCTCTCTCTGCTTTTTTATCTTCCATCAGTGGTGGAGGGATGAACTGAAAAGTAGTCTTATTAGTTCTTTACCAGTAACAACTCAAATTTCATTCTAAAGTCCTTTTCCGCATCCACTTTTGTTTCATCCTGCACAGCCTCACTTCCAGTGGACTGCTCTTTTCCAACCCGTTAACTGCCAAGATGACAAGAGTTTGGCAGTGACCGGGGCCTTCGATTATGGATTCAGTAGACATTAACTGCATGTATACAGTAAGCATAGTACTATGAGGGAGATAAAGGACTAAGAATTAACATAAACTCTTGCAAGGTTTAAAGTGACAAGGTGGTTACACTGGAAATTTCAGCACAGAAATGTTACTCAACTAGCTCAAAAGATGGCTTTTAGCAAGCTCAACTCTGATTTATTATCGAAAATCCCAACACAGGAAAAAAAAGTTCTCTGAGCAGCAAATATAGCTGTTTTGAAGTTTCTAATCCTTTTTTCTGTACAGGATGCTAAAGCCATCCCTAAGGCCAGACCATATCAATTTAGCATTATGTCTACGAAGGCACTGATCTAAAAACCTTGGCTCTCCCATTTACCCTGCAGTTCTTTCTAAGTCTGTAAGATCAGAAACCTTTAACATCAGCTCATAACAAGAGATGAGACCATACAGAAATCTCCCAGCCAGCTCAGGCTGTATAGTGTAATAATTTTGTACATTTTTAAAAGATATTATTTATTAGAGCGAGATAGAGTGTGCAGGGGCAGTGGGAGAGGGAGAAGCAGACTCCCCACTGAGCAGAGAGCCTGGCATGGGGCTCAATCCCAGGACCCTGGGATCGTGACCTGAGCCGAAGGCAGATGCTTAACCGACAGAGCCACTGGCACCCTGATTTTGTGCATTTCCATGATTCCAAATATTAAAGGAAAAGGTGAATTACATTCAGCATACTCTGAGTGCAAAGAAGCACCTACTTCATCTGGCAAAAATTGCTGTCAAAAACCATTACATTTTTTGATAAGCATCCATCCTTCAGTACTTTCACTTATGGGGAAAGCGTCCTTTGCTGATAATGCCAAATACCAGAGGGGTTAGGGTGAGAGGAGGATGTGCTGACAGCAGTGAGGAGGAGAGTGAGAGCCACAGACACCTGCAGAAAGGGGGAGGTCTCCGAGGAGGCTTCCTGGAATCCTGAGAAGTCTTCAGGGCTGGTGGACCTGTGCTGGGCCAGAGGCAAGAAGCCACCAACTTGGGAAAGCCGAGAGAGTCCACACGCCCAGGAAGGCAGGAGTGAGGTAGCCTGGAGGCCAAGGATGGTGAGCATCACAGATGATCGTCACTAGCCAGGCCTTGAGGTAGAAGATCTCCAATTCGGGAGGTAAAAATGCCGTGGAAAATAAGAGTCCTGTATCAGCATGCCAACGGTTGCTGCAACGGTTGATGCAGTTGATGGGATACGGGTAGTGGGAGCATAGAGAGGTAGAAAATGATTTTAGGGTTTCAACTTTGAGCAATGAAGTTCCCCTTGCCATGCCCTTAATGGAACCTGATGTGAAGTCATTTTTGGCCATGGGGGATATGGGGCGATGGAAGCTGTACCTTGTCATACGTGATGAGCTCCATCCGGCAGACATGCACACCCGTGGACGTGCTGTTCCACAGCAGGCTGGTCCCTGCTTGCCTGTAGGACCACTGGAGCTGAGGCTGAGACGGTGGGGCTGCCAGCCTTCAGAAGAGGCCCTCCACAGCAGAGGGCTGTGCACGGCATGTCCTTTGGACCCTACCTCAGATGTGACTCCTTGTCTTGTCCTATTGGTCTGTGCACTTGGATCCCAACATTTCTTCAGTTTCAAGGTTCTGCTCTCACCCTGACACCCTAGATTCAGCTCGCTTTCAATATTCTAGGCCTCGATGTCAGTTTCTGGGTTTTGTGATGTCTCCTCCTTAGAACTAGTGACTCCCTCCCATACCCCCCTGCAACCCATATGTACACACTTCCTCTAGGGCCCCACAACCCCTTTGCACTTAGTCTCCATATGCTTGTCTCCTTTAGATGGCACACTCTTGGGGATGGGAACCATGGTTTCGAATCTCTTGGCACCCAGTATATTTCCTGGCACCAGAGGATTTCAGTGAATGTTTGTTGAGTGACAGAATGGCTGAACGGCATCTGACTTAAGTGCATACCCTGTTCCCATGTTCACTCTTCATCTCTCCGTAGCCACTTCTCAGAGGGGATCCTGCAGGATGACACAGAACAGAGAGTGGGCTCAGCATGTCAGTGAGTGGAGAATGAAGACGAGGAAGCCAGAGGGCCTCGAGGAACTCATTTTGGAGGTGGGAAGTACAAGTGGGGCGAGAGCCTGAAAATCAGAGCTCATCAGCAGAAGAGGCCCAGGAGCTGGACCCACAGCATCCTGAGGGCCATGGGAGGAAAGAATTTTGAGGATGAAGTCAATAAGTGCAGCGAATTCAGGAAGAATAAAGACTGAGCAAAGGCACTGAATTTAATGATTAAGAGAATGTTGGGAGCACTTGAGAGGTGGATTTCCGTAGACTGATAGGGCCTAGTGAGAGGCTAAAGTGTGAATAGTCTGAGGAAACAAGGCAGTAAGTAGAAATGATGCATTTTACAAGTTTGGTAATGAAAGAAAGACAAGGAAGACTTTGAAGTGTAATAGTCAGATTCTTCTGTTTTTGGTAGGGAAGAAAAAAAAAAAACAAGAAGCCTGGTGACTGAGACATTTTATTAACTATATTTGTTGTTAACTATATTTCTTCCTTTTAAAAAGAACATCTTCTTGGGGCACCAGGATGGCTCAGTCAGTTAAGTGTCCAATTCTTAATTTCAACTCAGGTCAGGATCTCAGAATTGTGGGCGTGGAGCCTCCTTAAAATTCCTTCTCTCCCTCTGCCCCTCCCCCTCAATCAATCAATCAATCATGTTCTTATTTGTCAAATTGTATAAATGCAGGAAAATGAAAAACAAAACATTCTTCAGGGATAATCACTGAACCATTTTCAGCATTTTGGTAGATTTTATTCTCTAGCTTGTCTCCCCTATGCATATGATGTCTTAAACTTTTGAAAAAGTATTAGAATTATACTATATGTTTGTGTATATGTTTTTGTATATATGTACAAAGTACAATGCTCTTCATTTTTCACTTAAAATATACTTTTAAAAAATTTTTTTTCACTTAAAATATATTATGGGGCAGCCCTAGTGGCGCAGCGGTTTAGCGCCGCCTGCAGCCTAGGGTGTGATCTGGAGACCCTGGATCGAGTCCCACGTCAGGCTCTCTGCATGGAGCCTGCTTCTCCCTCTGCCTGTGTCTCTGCCTCTCTCTCTCTCTGCATCTCTATGAATAAATAAGTAAAATCTTTAAAAATAAATAAAAATAATAAAAATAAAAAATATATTATGAAAAATGTCCACATGATTGTTCCTCAAAAAAAAAAAAAAAAGTTAACAGCTGCAAATTATTTCATTTTGTGCAGAACTGACATATGGCCGTTGCCTGGCAGTGAAGTCTACTGGTCAACTTCCGTTTGAATTGATTAGCTATCTGTTTTAATTAGTTGACATCTAACTGGTTGTCAAATAATTGAAAGTATTATCCCTGACTATGTGAGTAGATTATATCTACTTCTATACTATAAGGTATAATAGCTTAACCAAATCCAAATTTTAAAAAAATCATAGGACTTTTCTTATTTCAGCATGATACTCATTTCTCCTATTTCCAAGTGGGATATGACTTGAGAAAACTGATATCTCATATTTCACATTTTTAAGAAGTTAGGTAGATTTTGTACAAGTGTCTTCATGGTTTGGCCCTTAATTAGCTGTCCTATCAACATTATTTTTATTAGTCTTTCACACTGTATTTTTCTGAATTCAAAATTGTAGTAGCCTTTTAAAAATCATTCTCCTTTTTCCAGATAATCATGCTCTTTGGGGTGCCTGGGTGGCTCAGTCAGTTAAATGTCTAACTCTTGATTTTGGCTCAGGTCATGATCTCAGGATTGCAAGATCAAGCCTTTTGTTAGGGCCCACTTAATAGTCTCTCTCTCCCTTTCTCTCTGCCCCTCCCACTTGTGTGGTCTCTCTCTTTAAAAAAAAAAAAAAAGATGATCATACTCCTTTTTTCTTGCTATTCTGACCTATTCCATTTCTTTCCTACCCTGCCTCCCCATTTTTAAATAATGTGGAAGTTTAGAATTCCCTTAGGAGCACTAATTCCTTATTGAAAGGATATGTTAAATATTATTTGGGGAACATGGGCAAATAAAATTGTTCACGTGGCAAGAGTTTAGTAGCTAGATTCTTGTTTTGTTTTGTTTTCAGGAATGAAAAGCATATTATTTCAGTCCTCATTCTACCACTGTAACTTGGGACAATTCATGCATGTCTTCGTTTACTATCTATTCCATAATGTTTGTTACATAAACTATTTCGGATGATAAAAGATGGCCTCAAGTGGTTCCTTTCAAGTTATTGAACTGAACCAACAGCTAAATAAAGAAATGATAATCCTTTCACTGCTCATGAACTAATACTGTCCACCTTTGTATCCTCAAATGCTCAATTGCATTTTAGTTTTATTTTGTGTGATTACAGAATGTTCAGTCTTTCTGTCCAAGCCTTGATTTTGCTGATGAAGACACTGATGGTCTGATCAGTTATTCAACTGCTTTTGGCTCTTGGGTCCTGGAGTTGATCCTAAGGGTTTCATGAATCCAAATGGATGCCAGGCATTATCATAAACTGAATAAATCTTATGTTTCTTACATGTGTGTTTTCAAATGTGTGTAGATGCTATTGTTATTAATAAAACAACTGATTATTTAAAAAAAAAAAAAAAAAAAAAAAAAAGAAATGATAATCCTATCAACAAGCACAGAAATTAGGTGCCTAAAACGAATGCCACTCACAATATTCCCCTTTTCAGGCGCTCCATTTCAGAAAAGGATGTTATAGGGTAAGGGAGGCGAAGAGCTGGTGCCTTTGAAAGGCCTTCAGAAGTGGATGGTGGCTAGTATACTCTAAAGTGAGTTGTTCCTGTAGCTAAGCTCAACAGACTCCTGTAGGCTACCAGACTCCCACCTGGTCATTTGCTGCTCTAATGCAGTCCTTGATGTGTGGAAAGAATGCTCTGAACTGCCCCCAAGATCTTCCCCTATATCTTCGTCAGTTTGGGTGCATCATCAAACTCTCTCTGGGGTGCCCCTCAGAGCAAATCCCGGATTTCCCCCAAGGACATTACCTTTCCCCTGTGCCTCTCGGGTATTGGATGTCTGTTCTCTCTCAGTTCTTACTCTCACTGGGGAAGGAGGTGTTTTCCTGCTCCTCCTTGCTCTTTCCACACCGTGGCTCTGCCCGCCTCCTCAGCCCCATGGTGGCGCACACCCTCAAGCTCTCCTTGCCAGTCCTCCTGCTCGCCCCCAGTCATCCAGTAAAGATCCAAACACCTGAGTCATCCCCTTTGCTGGCACTGTTCCTGGCATGGCTCTGGGCAATTTCAGTATCCATGTAGATGGCCCATCCTTGCACCATCGCCTCTCAGTTGGCTGGCCTTGTCACCTCCACCATGCCCACTATTACTCCCTAGGCCGTGTTATTACCAGCAATTTCACCACCTCCAAAAATCTCAGTTTATCCCACACCCTGCCTTCACCTTCTACCACTGTCTAGCATCCCACCTCACTCCCTCCAGGAAAGAGTTTTGGTCTATTAAAATCACCCCTTTGCATCTAACCCCAGACACCTTGCCCTCAGCCCATGAGAAAAACCCAATATTGACAAAATACAGTTCTCTAACTAAACACTTTTTCTAACTGAAAGCAACTAGCGAAAAACTCACAACTGTGCTGACTGCTTTCAGATCATGATGACATATACTGGATAAGCCCCGGTGTTGACCCAGAAAGCCTGTTTCTTCCATCCTTCATTCTCCCATATCATTGATGCACCCCAGACCTTCAAACCCCACTGCCCACTCAGCTGGTAACTTTGCTTCTCATTTGAAGAAAGTAGGACCAGTCATGTAGAAATACCACAACCTCCTACCACGAATTTATCTTCATTGGTACCCATATCCTCAACTTTTCCCTTGACACTGTGGATGTCAAACTTCTATCTAAAAGCCAAGCCTTCCCCCTGGGCTCTTGATCCCATCTTTTCTTACCTACTTTAGGAGTTTGGTCCATGACCATCTCTCTCCCTCCCATTCATTATTCCTCCTCTCTTTCTATGGTGTTGTTCCTATCTGCATGCAAACATACTGTAGTACTGTCTATCTTAAAAACACATACATTTTCTGTGACCCTATATCCACCCTCATTTCTCTGATCCCCTTCAACAGAAAAACCCTACAAAATAGTTTATGCCTGCTATCTCCACTTCCTTTTCTCCCACTTTCTTTCCCTTGAAGCCCACTCCAATTAAGCTCCTCTGAAGCACTGTGAGGCTCTTGGTCTCTAAGAGGTGCCTAATCAATAGCACTATTCTACTTTCTTGCCTGGATTCTGTACAGATTAGGAGATCTCAGACCTCCTGACTTGGGCAGAGAGCCTCCCCTGCAGAAGCAGGGAATACTTGCTCCCTGTAAGCAACCAGCTCCCAAGCGGAGGAGGGGTGAAGCAAGTGTCCCAGTTAATTCTGTCCCAATTGGAGAAGTCACTCTCTCCACAGAGATGGAGTGAGGAAAGGAGTGCAGAGGCACCAGGAGCCACACTAACTGAATTCCTTCCACATGGGAGGAAACATCAGATTTAGGTGCTACCATGCTGCCAAATTCAACAATCAAATTGTAGACCTCCTTTGAATCAACTTATCAGCCTCCTTTTGTACACCTCCAGGCTTCCTTCTTATTTAGATAAGTTATTTTTATACCTAATTTCTTGAGAGTTTTTATCATGAAAGGATGTTAAACTTTATCAAATGCCTTTTTCTGCATCTATTGAGATGATCGTATGATTTTTATCTTTCCTTCTATTAGTGTGGCGTATTGTATTTATGTTAATTTGTGTATGTTGAACAATCCTTGCATCTCAGGGATAAATCCACATGATCTTTTTAAGGTTGTTATTGAATTCAGTTTTCTAATATTTTTTGAGAGTTTTTACATCAATATTCATCAGGGATATTGGCCTGTAGTTTTGTTTTCTTGTGGTGTCCTTATCTGGCCTTAATATTAGGATAATGCTGACTTTGTAAAATAAGTTTGAGACTGTTCCTTCCTCTTCTTATTTTTTTGGAAGAGTTTGAGAAGGATCGATGTTAATTATTTAAATGTTTCGTAGAATTCACCAATGAAACCATCTGATCCTGGACTTTTCTTTGTTGAGAGGTTTTTGATTGCTATTTTAATCTCCTTACTCATTATTACTCTGTTCAAATTTTTTATATCTTCATGATTCAGTATGTTTCTGGGAATTCATCCATTTTTTTCCTGGATTATCCAATTTATTGGCACATCATTGTTCATAGTAATCTCTTACAGTCCTTTGTATTTCTTTGGTATCAATTATAATGTCTCTTCTTTTTTTCTTAGTCTAACTAAAGAGTTATCGGTTCTTTTTTTGAAAGTTTTTATTTATTTATTCGCTTAAGTAATCTCTGCATCTAACATGAACCTCAAACTCATGACCCTGAGAGCAAGAGTTGCACAGTCTTCAAACCTGGGCGGGCCAGGTGCCCCCTAGCTAAAGAGTTATCAGTGTTGTTTATCTTTCCAGAAAACAAAACAAAACAAACACTCATAATTTCATTGATCTTTTGTACTGTTATTCTGGTCTCTATTTCAGTTATATCTGCTCTGATCTTTGTTATTTCCTTACTTTTGCTATCTTTGGGTTTAATTTGTTCTTCTTTTCCTAGTTCCTTGAGGTGTGAAGTCCTTTATTTGTGATTTCTTTTTCTTAATGTAAGCACTTGTTACTATAAACTTACATCTTAGAACTGCTTTAACTGCATCCTGTAAGTTTTGATATGTTGTTTCTCCATTATTGTTAGTCTCTAGATACTGTTTGATTTCCCTTTTGATTTCTTCTTTGACCATTTGATTATTAGGAGTGTGTTGTTTGATTCACATTTGTGAATTTTTCTATTTTCCTCCTGTTACTGTTTTCTAGTTTCATACCATTGTGGACAGAGAAGATACTTGGTTTTACTTCTGTCTTTTCACATTTGCTAAGGCTTATTTTGTGATCTAATATATGTCCTATCCTAGAGGATGTTCTTATGTACTTGAAAAGATGTGTATTCCGAGAAAGATAAATATCATATGATTTTACTCAGATGTGGAATTTAAGAAACAAAACAGATGATCATAGGGGAAGGGAAGAAAAAATAAGATAAGATGAAGTCACAGAGGGAGACATACCATAGTGGACTCTTAACTATAGGAAATGGACTGAGGGTCACTGGAGGGGAGGTGGGTGGGAGCATGGGGTAACTGGGTGGTGGGCATTGAGCAGTGCCGTTGATGTAATGAGCACTGAGTGTTAAATGCAACTGATGAATCACTAAATTCTATCTCTGAAACTAATAATACACTATGTATTAGCTAAATTGAATTTAAATTTTAAAAAATTTTAAAAAGAATGTGTATTCTGCTACCGTTGGGTGGAATGTTCTACATCTGTCTGTTAGATCCATTTGGTCTAAGATAGCATTCAAGTCCAGTGTTTCTCTGTCAGTTTTCTGTCAGGATAATCTATCCATTGCTGAAAGTGGGATATTAAAGTCCCCTACTATTAAAGTCCCCTACTATATTGTTGTGTATTTCTCCCTTCAGATCTATTAGTATTTGCTTAATATATTTAGGTACCCTGTGGTCATCACTTTACCTTCTTATTCCACTTCGTTTTTCTTTGTGGAAATCATCAATACATGGTAATAATTGATACCAGCCTGTTTTTTCTCCTATGTCTCTCTCATTCAAAATGTAAGCCCTGAAGGTATCTTATTCACTGTGGTAAGTCACTCAAAATTATTTTTGTAGATTGAATTAATGAGTCTATCTATTGAATTGCAAGCGTATACTATAATCAATCGGTCTGAAAATTAAATGTCTACACTATTCTGGGTTTTGATGTGTCTGTTTAAATAAACAACATGATATGTAATAATTTTACAGTTTATTTTCTCTGGAAAGCTAGTACACTCATGTAATACATGGTACAATGTTCCTGTAAGGCAGGAGATCTTATAATAATTAAACTTTGTAATAAGTTTCACAGTTTACAAAATGCTATCACAAGTAGCATCTCATTTAAATCATATAACAATTCTGTAGCATGTCATGTAATTATCTTTATTTTACAGGTCAATAATCTAAAAATCAGACGGATTAAAGGTCTCGCCCATGGTGATACAGCTAGATGTAGCAGAGATGGTATTTTAATTAAGGGCCCCTGATACCAAATCAGATTTTCCTTTCACTCTAAGGATGTAGAGACACACAGATGTTGGGTAGAAAGCAAGCCTGTCAGTTCTTCAGTTCATTGTCCTTCCCACACATCAAAGCCTCATCCTAGATTCTTGTGCAATTTGTTTGGCAAAGCTGAGAGGCTGTGAAGATTCTTTGTGGAAGTAACAGATCAGATGGTTTAAGGCTTCTCCAACTTTTTATCAGATAAACAAGAGTATCCTTTTCCTCGGTCTTTTGTAAAGGGAAGTTGCTCACCGAGGCTCTAGAAGCAACTCAAACTAGCCATTCACTTGGTTTTAGAACAACTCTTTTTTATGGCGTTTTAGACTTTGAAGTAGAAAACTGTTTTGTGGAGCAGGCAGGTTGATAACCTGGAAAATTAATACTTGGGCAAAATGATGTTCCCTTCCTTTCCTTCCATTTTTCTGCCTCTGTGTGCAATATATCACCATCTACAACCTTGCTAATTGAAGGTATTCAGTATGTGCCCTCTCTGAATAATGAAAAGTTGGCATTTATTTGTATGGAGGAGAGTGTATGTGTTTGAAAGAGGGGAAAACAGGTGGGATAGGCAAGACTAGGTAAAGTAGGAAGCAAATGAAATGCCAGAGTTAACAGGAGGGCTGGTCAGGGTAAATCACCAGAATCAGAGAGTTGTGCCTCAGTTCACTCTTTTATATAACAAGCAATCTTGTGGGAAATATAAGATAAACTAACAAAAGGACTGATGTCCCTACTGTATATGGGAAATTTTCCTATATCCTCCCAGAATCACGTAGCGTGAATCTGACCAAATCCCATACTTGTAATGCAAGAGGATGCTGAACTGCATGAAAAATACTTTGAGTCACTTTTTTAAGACCAAAATATGGCTTTATTATTAGCTGTAATTACTGTGGGACATATTCTTCTCTGAACCTAAAAGTCTCTGAATAATGAAACTATTTTATGGTTAAAGGTGGAGGCTATTGAGTACAGTAGATAGTTAAATAACTTTCAAGTCAGGCTGGCCTGGTTCAGAGCCCAGCCTCACAACTTCCTAGCACTGTAACTTTTGGCAAATTGCTTAATCTCTTTGAGACTCAGTTTCCTCATGTGTATAAAATGCAGTAATAACGCCTTTCTCACAGGTTTGTTGTAAGGACTAAATGAGAAAATAGATGTAAAGCACTTAGCACAGTGCTTGGGATATAGCAATCACCCAATAAAAAGTAGTTATTGCTATTATACTACAATTATTTCAAGTTCTTAGTACTGCTGGGTTGATTATTTGTCTTTTCCTGCTGCTCTATTCAGTTAAAATAAGATAAAAATGTGTGTAATATATATATATATATATATATATATATATATATATATATATATATATAGTATAACATGTATATTACTGTTAAAAAAAAACCCTCCCTGAATCTTTCTACCCTTTCTAAAGTATATCTATTCAAATTTCAGTCTCCACCTAATGAATTCTTAGAACAACTGAGTTTTCTGTGATTTCCGTAAGAAAAGACAGACCATAACATTTTTTAAAAATAGATTTTAGCAGAAGGCTACGTGACTTTAGCCTGTTTCAGGTATTGATTGCTGCATAACAGCTATCCTGACCTGAACTAACAATCATTTTCTTGCCTCTGATGACTGGAATTTGGGCAGGACATGTGGGATCAACTTGTCTCTCTCTTTGGGATGTGTACTGAAGCTAGAACTTCTGAGGTGGCTTCTGCGGGCACACGCCTGACAGCTCAGCTAAAACAGCCGGGCACCGGCAAGAACAGTTCTCCTGGGGCCTGCGTCCTGGGCCTCAGTTCTTGCTGTTGGTCAAGTGCCAAGGTCCTCCCCCGCAATCCCCTCCCCCATGTGGCCTCTCCCCAGGGTAGCTGCACCTCTGATGAGGCAGCTCAAAAGGAAAAAAGAACTCCACCCTGGGATGTCAGAGCAGCATGCGGTCCCATGAGGAGAGAAATTGCTGGGGCCGCCTTTGCAGACGAGCTCCCACGGCCTCGTAAGCATGTGTCCATCCAGCCCGCTGCCACTTAGTCTCCCAATCTCTGCTTTGGAATAAACCTCCCTCTAAATAGTCTACAACCTTCTGCAGTGACGTATAAACACATTCTTAAGTGGACACTTTATTTATTTATTTACTTATTTTAAAGATTTTATTTATTTATTCATGAGAGACCCAGACAGAGGCAGAGACACAGGCAGAGGGAGAAGCAGGCTCCCTGCGGGGAGCCCGATGCGGGACTCTATCCTAGGACCTCGGGATCATGACCTGAGCCGAAGGCAGACGCTCAACCACTGAGCCACCCAGGTGTCCCCATTGCTGTCTTCTTGATGCCTCTTCTCTCTGGAAGCTCTTTGAGAGTGAAATATTCAAATAAACATAGTCCCTTAATTGTACCTCATCACCTAGACTGCTTAGGAGATGAGTCACTGCTAATTCAAAAGGAGCTCTTCTCCCTTACTTTGACTTCCATTAACGTTTTCTGTCAGATTTTGTGCACTTCTATTTTATTTTTTTTCTAAATTTTTTATTTACTTATTCATGAGAGACAGAGACAGAGAGAGAGGTAGAAACATAGGCAGAAACATAGACAGAGGGAGAAGCAGGCTCCATGCAGGAAGACTGATGTGGGACTCAATAAGACTCCGGGATCACGCCCCAAGCCAAAGGCAGACACTCAACCACTGAGCCACCCAGGCATCCCTGTGCACTTCTATTTTAAATAGAGGGAGGTCCATCAAGACAAACCACACAACTGTGTTTCTAATACTTTGTAATACCAGGGCACCTGCTAGCTCAGTTGGTTGAGCATCTGACTCTTGGTTTTGGCTCAGGTCATGATCTTAGGGTTATAGGATTGAGCCCCCAAATTAGGCTTCACACTCAGCAGGGAGTCTGCTTGAGATTCTCTTCCTCCTTCTCCCTCTGCACCACTCCGCCCCCATGTGCTCATTCTCTCTCTCAAATAAATAAATCTTTAAAACAATAAAATACTTTGTAATCAATTGGTTTGATAGGTTGAAGAAACACATATTGTACTTTAAGCTCCTTCTTTATGCCTTTCCTACACAATAATTGAGTGCCTTTTACATGAATTCAGTATAAAACAAGCTGGTGGAGCACAGAGAGGAAGGGTACCCAATACCTACCCTCCAGGGAGCTAAGTTCTCAGGGTAATCAGGAGTCATTGGAGGGCTTGACCAATCGAGGCTCAAGAGTGTAATACTCTAATTCCAATATAGAAATTATTCTTGTAAGTGTACCCTGGGTTCTGAACCAATGGGAAAAATGGAATTCTCTGGGAGACTTCTGGAAATGGATGCCACACAGTACGCCTCAACCTGTTACTCACATGGCTCCTGATTTGGCCTTTGAGGTCTTTCCACTGAACTCCTGGGCTCTGCACATTCTCTGCAGAACATCCTAATTCTTCACAGAGATAACTAGATGCTGTTTTCTACTCTTATGCTAGTATTTTCTCTTCTTCTCTTTACAGAAAATGTCTCCTACTTTAAACTTACAAGTCAAGGTTGCTGTGAGGATTAAAGATTAACACATAAAAAGTACTACTTTTCAAATGACAAAGTGCTACACAAATGTAAAGTTTTTTTTTTAAGATTTTATTTATTTATTCATGAGAGACACAGAGAGCGAAGCAGAGACACAGGCAGAGGGAGGGAACCAGATGTAGGACTCGATCCCAGGACCCTGGGATCATGCCCCCAAGCCAAAGGCAGATGCTCAACTACTGAGCCACCCATGCATCCCCGAATGCAAAGATTGTTGATA
Source organism: Canis lupus familiaris (assembly GCF_011100685.1). Classification (NCBI taxonomy): domain Eukaryota; kingdom Metazoa; phylum Chordata; class Mammalia; order Carnivora; family Canidae; genus Canis; species Canis lupus. Next base: position 64,107,552 of record NC_049233.1, read on the forward strand.
CCATTCAACTGTCTGGAAGCCGAAACTGGTCTGAGATGCTTGAGGTCTAGTTTGGTAGAGTCTGTTGCAACTTTGGGAGTTTAGTTATTGACAAGTTCTGGTAGGTGTTCAGTCCTCCTAGTGTAAAGGTTGTGTCGTTTCCATGTACCCACACACAGTCTCAGTCATTTCAATCTTTGACTAATGTCACTATGGCAACAGAGTGGCATGCTTGAGAGCTGCTTTCAGGGCTGACGGTTTTTATAGTATAGAGAAAAGTCTCTGATTTGCTTGAAGTACATGATATTTATATTGCGTCCTGTGCTAGATCTAATTCATGGTCCATTTCGAGTACAGATGGCTTTTAAAAATCAGAATCCAAATAAATAAATAAATAAATAAACAAACAAACAACAAATAAATAAATAAAATAAAAATCAGAAACCACAATATCTAAGTGGTAGTGGAGGTAAGCATATTCATTTTCTATTGCTGTATGAGAAATACCCCCAAGTTTAGGGGCTTAAAACAAATATTTATCATTTCTCAGTTTGAACAAGTCAAGAATTCAGAAGCAGGTTAGCTGGGTGGCTCCAGGTCACAGTCTCTGTAAGGTGGCAATCAAGCTGTCAACCAGGGCTGCAGTCATACGAAGGGTTGACTGGGGCTGGAGGATCCATGTCCAGACTTACTCTTTTTTTTTTTTTTTTTTAAGATTTTATTTATTCATGAGAGACACAGAGAGAGGCAGAGACACAGGCAGAGGGAAGCAGGCTCTCTGCAGGGAACCCGATGTGAGACTCGATCCTGAGACTCCGGGATCATGCCCTGAGCTGAAGGCAGACGTTCAACCACTGAGCTTCCCCGCATCCCTCCAGACTTACTCTTGTGACTGTTGTCAGGAAGCCTCGGGTCTCCCTGGTGACTGGTTGAGTTTCTTTGCCTGCGTGGGCCTCTCTACAGGATGACACTGAAGCTGGATTTTCCCAAAGCAAGTGGTGAGAAGAGACAGAGAAAGAGAAACTGTAGTGTTATGACCTAGTCTCAGAAGTGAGATATCATCACTTGTGTGTGAGAGGAAACTATATAAAGGCATAGATACCAGGAGGAGAGGATACTGGGAAACATCCTGGAGGACGTTCTATTTGTCCTCACCTATGCTTTATTTCTTTAAAGTAAGATTTAAAAAGGTAAATATATATATATATATATATATATATGCATATATATTTTAGTAGCCAAGTAAATAAATCAAAGATTTATTCAGATTTAGATCTAAATATAAAGTTGTGGGTGAATTTTTCCTATCTTTGAATTTATCCAGACTTTGGTAAACCTGAGCTTGTGTTATAATTATCTGATAATATCTATTAGAGTTTTAGAAGTGCTTATTCCTCTTTAATGATAGTTATAAATGTTCAAAAAGGAGACACCTGCCAAGCAAGCTTGTAGGAGTTTATAATCCAAAATTGGGGTCAGAAAATTTTGTCTGAAAAGGACCAGAGAATAAATATTTTAGATACTGCCAACCATCCAGTGTCTGTTGCAGCTGTTTAGTTCTGTCATTGTAGCAGCAAATCAGCCATAGAGACTTCTGTATTATACTTACTATGTAGTTGTTCCAATAAAACTTTATTTACAAAAACAAGTTGAGGGCCAGATTTGGCCTAGAGGCTTGGTAACCCTGGATCTAAAAGGAAACTGTAGAATACTAAATCAGAAGCTTTTATCTAGAATCAGCATAAAAGATAAAAGATTTGGACTGAGTCTAAGATGGTGGAGGAGTGGGAGACCTTATTTTTGTCTGGTCCCAAGAATTCAGCTAGATAGTTGTTAAATCATTCTGATCAACTGTGAACTCAACCAGAGGTCTAAGAAAAAAAAAATAGCTGCAACTCTACAAATAGAAAAGCGACCACTTTCTGCAAGGTAGGAGATGTGGAGAAGTGAGTCTGGGGCGATATACAGGAAGATAAAACACAGGGGGCATGGGGTGGCGGAGGGACCCTCCATCAGCCGGGTCCCAGAAAGTGATATAGCGGCAGAGTGCAGAACCAGAGCTTTCAGAAATCTGCTCTGGTGAGAGACGTCCCTTACCTGAAAGGTGCTCAGGTGTTGAAGCAGGAGTGGCATTCTAGGTGGGACAGTGTGGTCTCAGGATCCTTGGGGTCACAGGGAGCCTGAGTGTCACAGAGTTCCCAGGCATCAGAGCGGGAAAGCTGGCTGCATCAGCAAGCCCAGCAGTGGGCTCTCAGCTCGGGGTTGCCATAAACCATGAACTGCAGCACAGCTGGTGCAACTGCTTTCCATGCAGAGGCCCAACAAATGGCAGAACCAACGAGAACCCCCTTCCTCCCCAGGGAGGAGCAGCACAGGAGCATGCCACAGGAGTCTGCAGGGTTTGGAGACTCAAAAAGGTCACGTGCCTGAGACAGAAACACTCGGTCACAGGCTGGGTGAGCACAGAATACAGAGGGAGACCAGGGAGACCGGAGTGACTGACTGCTTCTCCCCGAGGGCGCGCTGAGGAGGGGGGCCCCAGCTTTGGGCACTGGGGCTGGAGGTGGGGAGGCTGCCATTTTCATTCTCATCCTTGCAAGATGCATGGAAACCTTCAGGGAACAGAAGCCACAGAGAGCAACCTGGAGCAGATTACTGAGCCTGGTCCCCTGGCAAGGGAGGTGCAATTCTGCCCGGTCAATGACACCTGAGAACCAGCACAAGCAGGCCCCGCCCCCAAATCAGCAAGAACATCCAGCCAAGATCAAGTTCACTGATCGCTGAGAAATGCAAAACTCCAGTGCTAGGGGAATACAGCTACAGAATTCCTGGGGGTTTCCCCCGTGATTCTTTAGTCTTTCAATTGTAATTTTTTTCTCTTTCCTTTTTCAACTAATTTTGTGTTTTATCAACTCTTCTTTTAAAAACTTTTTTTTAATTTTCTTTTTTACATTCTATCCTTTCATTGTATTTAATTTTATTTTTGTGTATATGTAAGTTTTTCTTTCTTCACAATTTTGGGGATGCAGTTTCTTCTAACAGACCAAAATACACCCAGAATCTAGTGGATGGCTATTCTCTTCACTTGTCTGATCATATTTGCTTTTTTTTTTTCTTCTTTTTTTTCTATTAAAGTCTTTTTAAATTTTCATCTTTACAGTTACATTCTATCCTTTCAATGTGTTTAATTTTATTTTCATATATGTATGTTTTTTTCTTACCTTACAATTTTGAGATATAGTTTCTTCTAACTGAGCAAAATACACTTAGAATAGTGTATTGCTCTGTTTTTGTTCATCTGTTTATATTCCTTTCTTCGTCTTTTAATTTTCATCTTTACAGTTACATTCTATCCTTTCATTGTATTTAATTTTTTTGTACATATATAAATTTTTCTTTTGTTATGCTTTTGGGATCTAGTTTTCTAACAAGTGGACCAAAATACACACAGAATCCAGTGTATTGCTCTATTTTGTTCACCTGTCTGATTATATTCTCTCTCTCTCTCTCTCTCTCTCTCTCTCTCACGGGCGGGGGGGGGGGATGTTTCAGGTCTCTTCTGATTTGTTTAAATGTGTATTTCTCTGGAGTCATTGTTTCCACTTTAGTATTTTGCTCTCTCGTTGATCTGTTCTTCTGTGGGCAGAATAACAAGATGGAAAAACTCACCTCAAAAAAGAAAACAAGAGGCAGTACTGACTGCCAGGGACATAATCAGTATGGACATAAGTAAGATGGCAGAACTAGAGTTCAGAATAATGATTATAAAGATACAACCTGGGCTTGAAAAAAAGCATAGAAGACACTAGAGAATCCCCTTCTGGAGAAATAAAGGAGCAAAAACCTAATCAAGTTGAAATCAAAAAGGCTATTAATGAGGTGAAATAAAAAATGGAGTCTCTAATTGCTAGGATAAATGAGGCAGAAAGAATTAGTAAAATAGAAGATGGAGATGAGAATATAGAAGCTGAGAAAAAGATTGATAATCAACTCCTTATCACGAGGAGAGAATTTGAGAGATAAGTGATATCATAAGCAAAACAATATTAGAATAATAGAGATCCCAGAAGAAGAGGAAAGTGAGAGAGGTGGGTAGAAGGTATATTGGAGCAAATTATAGCAGAGGACTTCCCTAATCTGAGGAAGGAAACAGGCATCCAAGTCCAGGAGGCACATAGAACCCCCCTCAAAAATCAATAAAAATAGGTCAATATCCCAACATATAATAGTGAAGCTTGCAAATCTCAGAAGCAAAGAGAAAGTCCTGAAAGCAGCTCAGGACAAGACGTCCATAACCTATGAAAGTAGAAACATTAGACTGGCAGTAGACCTATTCACAGAGACGTGGCAGGCCAGAAAGACTGACATGATATATTCAGGGTGGTAAGTGAGAAAAATATGCAGCCAAGAATACTTTATCCAATTGGGCTGTCATTCAAAACAGAAGGAGAGATAAAAAGTTTCTAGGACAAAGCTAAAAGAATTTGTGATCCACCAAACCATCCCTACAAAAAATATTAAAAGGAATATTTAAGTGAAGAGAGAGCCCAAAAGTAACATAGACCAGAGAGGAACAGAGGAAATATACAGAAACAGTGACTTTACATGTAATACAATGGCACAAAATTCATCTCTTCCAGTAGTTACTCTGAATGTAACTGGGCTAAATGCTCCAATCAAAAGACACAGGGTTATCAGATTGGATTAAAAAAAAAAAAAAAAAAAAAGCAAGACCCATCGATATGCTGTCTGCAAGAGACTGATTTTAGACCCAAAGACACCTTCAGATTAGAAAGTGAGGGGGCAGAAAACCATCTATCATGCTCATGGACATTAAAAGAAAGCTGGGGTGGCTATCTTTATATCTGACAAATTAGATTTTATTTTTTTATTTTTTGACAAATTAGATTTTAAACCAAAGACTGTAATAAGAGATGAGGAAGGACATTATATCATAATTAAAGGGTCTATTCAACAAGAAGATCTAACAATTGTAAATATTTATGCCCCTAACATGGGAGCAGCCAATTATATAAGCCAATGAATAGCAAAATTAAAGAAACACATCAATAATAATACAATAATAGTAGAGGACTTTAACACCCCACTCACAGCAATGGACAGATCATCAAGCAGAAGATCAACAAGGAAACAAGGGCTTTGAATGACACACTAGACCACACGGACTTCACAGATATATTCAGAAGATTCCATCCTCAAGCAACAGAATACACATTCTTCTCTAGTGCACATGGAACATTCTCCAGAATAGATCACATACTGGGTCACAAATCAGGTCTCAACCAGTACCAAAGATTGGGATCATTCCCTGCATATTTTCAGACCACAGTGCTTTGACGCTGGAACTCAATCACAAGCAGAAATTTGGAAAGAACTCAAATACTTGGGCTAAAAGAGCATCCTACTAAGGAAGAATAGATCAACCAGGAAATTAAGAATTTTAAAAATTCATGGAAAGAAATGAAAATACAACTGTTCAAAACCTTTGGGATACAGCAAAGGTGGTTCTAAGAGGGAAATAAATAGCAATACAAGCCTTCGTCAAGAAACAATAAAGGTCTCAAATACACAACCTAACCTTCCACCTAAAGGAGCTGGAGAGAGAACAGCAAATCAAGCCTAAACCCAGCAGAAGAACAAATAATAAAGATTAGACCAGAAATCAGTGAAACTACATAAGACTGATGAGTCCCTGACTTCTACCCCTGAAACCAAAAATACATTATATGTTAATCGAGTTTAAGTTAAAAAAAAAAAATAAAAGATTTACTTTTCTCTACCGGTTTCATTTTATGGGTTTACTGATTTGTTCTATAAAATGTACGTAGATAATAAAAAGGAGCTACAGGAGGTATAAAAAGATACCGAACACTGATTTATGAAACAGTGAATGGAATCAGGATACCCTTTGGTTATTTGCACCCTATCCCCTGTTGACGTGGGATAAATGATTCTGAAATCATGCACAGTAAGAAACAAGACAGAATCATTCTCTTGCCAACCTCTGTGTTCTCCTGTCCCCCACCCCAGTCTAGCTGCCAATCCTGCAGAATTACCTTTCAATGGTTGCTTTTTAATTCTCTGACAGACGTCAAAACAGATGTTGATTGCCTTAAACAGAGTGAGGTGTCCTGCAAGTATTTTTTTTCCTTGCAAATTTTTAAAACAAGTAGTGTCTTGGAAAATATCCAAGAAGAAATATATGACTCTCATGAGATAATTGACAATAACCTGGGGTGTTCCAAGATCTAGGCTGGGAATTCTTGGCCTAAGGAATTGGGAAAAATAAATTGAAACTGGCAGGTAGAATCTGTGCATTAATATTTTATTAGATTATGTTGAAAGGTCTGTTCCATCATCTGGGTTTTACCTTCTGCTACTGCCACTCAAAATCCTTATTATTTAGTCTTCCCTGAGGAGCCTATTAGGAGTTTTACAGCTTTTTTTGTTAAATTTTTTTCATTATAAGAAAATGTATAACAGTTGTGGAAAATACAGAAAAGGGATATAAATTATTCATAATCCAACTAGCTGGAAATGACCACTATTAAGATTTTAGGGTAGCCCAGGTGGCTCAGTGGTTTAGCGCTGCTTTCAGCCCAGGGTGTGATTCTGGAGTCCTATGATCACGTCCCACGTCAGGCTCCCTGCAGGGAGCCTGCTTCTCCCTCTGCCTGTGTCTCTGCCTCTCTCTCTCTCTCTGTGTGTCTCTCATGAATAAAATAAATAAAATCTTAAAAAAAATTTTTTAGTGTATTTCCTTTCCATACATTCTTGGATATTTAACATTGTTGATATACAAATTTTTTAAAGATTTTATTTATTTATTCATGGGAGACACGGAGAGAGAGGCAGAGACACAGGCAGTGGGAGAAGCAGGCTCCATGCAGGAAGCCCCATGTGGGACTCGATCCCAGGACTCCAGGATCACACCCAGAGCTGAAGGCAGATGCTCAACTGCTGAGCCACCCAGGTATCCCAATATACAATTCTTTATCCTATTTTTCAACTTGCCATTTTATCACAGGCTTTACCCAATGACCTAAAGGAAAAATGGCACTCTATAATATGAATGTTTCATAACTTAGTAAATCATTACCCGAATTAGTTGAGTTGCTTGAAAATTTTGTTATCATTAATAACATTTCCATAAACATCTTTGTAAATAACTCTTTGAAGACTTTTTTGAATATTTCCTTACAAACATCCTGTATAGAATCACAGGGTATTAATAGGTATATTAACATTTTAAAATCTCTTGATAAATACTAATAAATTGCTTACTGAAAGGCTATAGCGATTAATATATCCCCCAGTAGTATATAAAAGCTTTCAGCGTTATTAATTTTAAAATTGTATCTATCGTTACTTTAATTCATATATTTTGGTTACTAATGAGGTTCGGAAAATGTATCCATTAACCTTTTCTTTCTTCCTTTAAAAATTATTCATTTCCCTTGCATATTTTACTAGGTTTGCTAATATTTTTCTTATATATTTCTATGATTTCTTTATCCAATATGGCTCTAAGAAATTGGTGGATATTTTTGTTGAAAATATTTTCTTGGCTTCTTACTGCCTTTAAAAAAACACATGTGGGGCAGCCCAGGTGGCTGAGCAGTTTAGCGCCGCCTTTAGCCCAGGGCCTGATCCTGGAGACCTGGGATCGAGTCCCACGTCGGGCTCCCTGAGTGGAGCCTGCTTCTCCCTCTGCCTGTGTCTCTGCCTCTCTCTCTCTCTCTCTCATTAATAAAAATAAAATAGAATCTTTAAAAAAAAAAAAAAAAAACAAACCACGGGACTGCCTAGGTGGCTCAGTTGGTTAAGCATCTGCCTTTGGCTCAGATCATGATCCCAGGGTCCTGGGATTGAGCCCCACATCTGGCTCCCTGCTCAGTGGGGAGTCTGCTTCTCCCTCTCCCTCTGCTGCTGCTCATGTGCGCTCTCTCTCTCTCTCAATCTCTCTCTCTCTCTGTCTCTCTGTCAAAAAAAAAAAATAAATTTAAAAATCTTTCAAAACTAAAGTAGTAATGAAAAGTTAAAATTTTTGCCTCGTAAAATTTTTGCCCGGCAGTATTTTTCTTTTTTTGATTTCTTCCATTGCTTTTAATCTTTTTTTTTTAAAGATTTATTTATTTATGATAGACAGAGAGAGAGAGAGAGAGAGAGAGAGAGAGGAAGAGGAGGGAGAAGCAGGCTCCTTGCAGGGAGCCTGACATGGGACTGGATTCCAGGTCTCCAGGATCAGGCCTTGGGCTGAGCCACCCAGGGATTCCCCCCATTGCTTTTAATCTTAAGAAATTGTTCCCATCCTGTATTATCTTCTATCCTGCCTTATTAGGACTTCCAACTTCTTAGTGATTCGATGTTTTTACATTTAATTCTTTTAGCCACCTGGAATTAACTTTGATATATGGCATGACTTTGCCAGCATCTAAAGGAATGCATGGTATAGACACATCCAATCCTCTTTAACTCAGAGAGTCCTCCTTAGGTCTCCCATTGTTCTTGGCTTTACTTCAGGGATTCTGATTATCCAAAATAGCATTTCTGATCTTAGGACTTTTGGCATCTTTGGAGTGCCCTGGGTGGCAGTGTGCATGCATTCTTTGCATTTCTCTTTCTTCCCTCCACAAGGCTTAGTGAAACGCTCCACTCAGACTAGCCTGGGCCCATACCTCTTTGGAGGAGGCTGGCACATGCTGGGTTTCATTTAAAAGGTACTCAGAAGGCTCACTTCCCTAAAAAATGTCTTCTCTGAGTTTTTATTGATGCCAGAAATACGTGCAATTTCTTCTCTTTGCCTTAAACACTGGCATCTCCTAGAAGACTTTTTAAAAAAAAAATGCACATTCCCCTCAGCAGAGTAGCATAGTGTATGAGTCTCCTGTGGCCGCCAGACCAAAGTACCACCAAGTTGTGACTGGAAGCAACAGAAACGTGTTCCCTCCCCGTTCTGGAGGCTAGAAGTGCATCCTCTCTCTGACGGCTCCAAGGAAGATCCTTCCCTGCCTTTTCCTAGTTTCTGGTTGCTGTCAGCAATCCCTTTGTTGGTGGCAGCTGGGTCCCTCCAGTCCCTGCCAACACTGTCCCATAGCCTCCTCTGTATCTTCGTGTGGCTGAGTCTTTTTGTCCAGGTATCCCTCTTCTTATAAGGGCACCAGTCATTGGATTAGGACCAGCTGAATCCAGTGTGACTCCATCTGAATTTAACTAATTACATCTGCAAAGACCCTATTTCACATAAGGCCACATTCTGAGGCTCTAGGGCACTGCAAATTTGGGGGGGGAATGTTATTCACCCCAGTGCACACAGTAAGTGAATAGTTCTCTCCCATTATTTAGTTTTATTAGATCAACAGTTTTCTGTTTAATAATTGATATGGAACCACAGGAAGCTCCTGGGATCCATGGTGAGGAGGCAAAGGGAAAAAAGAGAGAAACAATGTCAGATTCCACCCCTGTGCCTATGGCCAGTCCTATATCCAGATAAATAGTAAATCAATATGTGTTTTGCTTTCTCAGGAACTTGTTTGGCGCTGAAGTGGAGAATCCAAGTGTTTAGTTAGGTTGATCACTGTCTTCCTTGTCTATTAGTGACTTATATAAACTAGTTGATGGGTAAGCGAAAGGATAAAATGAGTAATCCAGGGGTGCCTGGGTGGCTCAGTCAAGTTAAGCTTCTGGCTTCAGCTCAGGTCATGATCTCAGGGCCCTGAGATCCAGCCCCGCATCAGGCTCCGTGCTCAGACTCTGCCTCTCCCCTAACCCATACTCTTTCTTTCTCTCTCAAAGAAATAAATAAAATTTTTGAAAAAATGAGTAATCCATTGGAATGATAAGGTGATGATTCTATGTTGAATCTTTTGGGTTTTCAAAAAATACATTATATAAATTAATAATTTCAGTTATATGATTTTCTCATATTTGAAGTCTAATGACGGTTATAACCACTAAATTTGTGAGGGCGATAAAATACTTCATTTTGACTATTTCCCAAATAGAGGGAAACTCTATGATTCTTTTTTTTTTTTCCTTAAAGATGTTATTTACTTATTCATGAGTAACACACAGAGAGAGGCAGAGACATAGGCAGAGGGAGAACCAGTCTCCCTGGGGAGAGTCTGATGCAGGACTTGATCCCAGGACCCTGAGATCAAGACCTGAGCTGAAGGCAGATGCTCAACCACTGAGCCATCCAGGTGCCCCAAGATTCTATTATTTTAAAGGGAAGAAAGGATGACAGATTGGGGAATTAATTTTGCTAATAACATCATTTTGATTATTTTTAGTAAATAGCAATTGTAGATGCTGGGAAAATGCCAGTAGCCTTTTTCTTCCATTATAACTAATACGGCAAATAAAAAACCCTAATGAAAATTTTGTATCTACTCTTTAATTTTATGAATTGCTCATTTTTGAGAAATCTGTGATATATCACACTATTATCTCGTTTATAAAACACAAGTTTATTTCCTTTTTGAAATATTGGCAATATTTAAATTTTTTAAATTAAAGGCAGTGAAGAACATGAATATAGCTGTTCTTTCTGTTCTCTTGTGCCTGATATCCACAAATATTGTGAAAGTTCCTACTTTTGTGTTAGGTGCAGAAATAAAAATCTCCTATGTGCACACAGCTTGTTGAATCACAAATCCTCTACCTGATGAGTTGACACTCCCTAATTTAAAATTCTATTAAACAAAACAAATACTTTCTTGGAGTAGAATGCTTTGTGGTTTAGTGACTCAACTCTTTCTTGGTGCTAGAAGCCTGGGTTCTCAATCAGTGCCGCAAGAAAAAACTTGTTTTATATCATCCCTGATCAAAAAAAAAAAAAAAAAAAAAAAAAAGGTAGGGGGTGGCCTGGCTGGCACAGTCAGTTGAGCATCCAACTCTTGGTTTCGACTTGGATGGTGACCTCAGGGACCTGGGATTGAACCGGGCACTGGGCTCTGCACTGGGCGGGGAGCCTGGTTGAGATTCTCTCTCTCTCTCTGTCTCTCTCTCTTTCTCTCTCTCAAATAAGCAAAAGAATCCTTTAAAAAAAAAAAAGCGTTTATTTTATACCTACCAAGTAACTGAGTAGAGGTTATCGGGATACATGTCGATATGGTTCTTACCTCCTAAGAAGCCCATAATTGGACTGAAGAAATAATGTATGTTTGTAGAATACCCAATATGAACATTAACAAATAATGCTAGGTTGGACCTTATTTGACTGTTTTTGACCTATAAAAATGTCACTTCATAGCACTCAGCCTGAAATTCACAACTAGCTCCTATTACTCACCTGAACCCTGCATGGCCTTTAGTTTAGTCCTTTATGTCTGAAGAGCTGTTGCGCACAAAGGCCAGTCCTGAGCCTGGTACCTCAGTGCTCAGCCTAGGATGTGTGGGGCCAGCGGTGTCAATGCAAGAATTCTGTAATTCATATTACCATTCTTTTTTTTCTTTGTTCTTTTTTTTCTCTTTCTTTCTTTCTTTCTTTCTTTCTTTCTTTCTTTCTTTCTTTCTTTCTTTCTTTTTATTTTTTTTGCTAGGGTGTATGTACTATTTTATCTACATGAAATTGACTTTTCATGTAGCTTATCCAGGAGTCAAATTACCATTTATAATATTGTACTTACAAGATAATAAGTCAGTTACCTTAAAAAAAAGTTTTGGAGCACAACCCTTTGGTCAGTTGGGATTTCCTTTAGTTTATACTAAAGGAAGAGAAACACAAGGTTCATTATAATCAGTAGTGTACTGGAGGGAAATGCATTTTGAAATTAGACTTAATAGAATTTGATAGCCAGAGATTCCTAAAAGGAAAGGGGAAAGAATTAGTAGGAGACCTGAGCAAAGGATAAATAATGAAGCCAGTTGCGCATAAGAGAAGAACAAACAAATCCCTCTGACCACAACTGAAGGAAGAATGGGGTTGAGCGGCCGTAGAGTACCCCTTAGTGGAGAATTTGGAGCTTGTTTCTAGCATCTGTGTAAGGACAAATTTATTAAGCTGGGTGAAGAGTAATGATAACCTCTTACACCTTAGAGGATTTCAGTTATGGGAGCCAAGAGTATAACTATCAATCTCTTCTCAGATTCAGCTTCTCATTGTCGTCAGTCAGCAAATCGGTATTTCTAATGTGTCCATAATATGTTTTGCATGATTACTTCCTGTTGGAAAGGATTTTTAATTAGAGTTTCCTTTTGTAACATTAGCACCAGTTAAAGATACTAATTGAACTCATCATTACGTAAATGATGACAATTCTAGTCACTACTGAAGGACATATCTAGGAGGCCCTTAAGCAACTCTGGTAAAGTTTACTTACCTGGTACAGGTGGATGAGGGAAGCCAAAGATGTAATTCAAACAATTAGGCACTAATTACTGATCATTTTACATTAATCATTGAACAACCGCCAGGTATTTGGAAATTGAGGAAGTCAAACATGATGAGATTGACAGTTGAAATTAGAAACTAATGTAGAAACTAACATCTGTAGGAATTATCTTGAAAAAAGTTAAAAAGAAAAAAGACCCATTCTTTTATCTTAAAATAATTTTGTTAGTTTCATCTTATCATCAAAGGGCATTTACTATAAGCACCGTATTGTGTGTGAAAATGTTTTATATGTCTTACAAGGACCATTCAAAGACTCAATCCTGGGCAGCCCCAGTGGCTCAGCGGTTTAGCGCCGCCTTCAGCCCAGGGCAAGATACTGGGGACCCGGGATTGAGTCCCACATCGGGCTCCCTGCATGGAGCCTGCTTGTGTCTCTGCCTCTCTCTCTCTGTGTCTCTCATGAATAAATAAATAAAATCTTTATATAAAGAAAGACTCAATCCTTACTTCTAGATTTATAAGATTTATAGACCACTGTATAGTAACAATAGATTGAATAGAGCCTTTAAATCTCTGAATTCTAGCTGTGAGAATTTTGAGAGTACCTGATTTGTAAGAAAAGTGGTTATCTGTGAGTTCAGGAAATACAATAAATGCTAAAAATTTTTGATACAAGGAACAATTACACAATTTATCTTGAAACTTTTTGCTTCTTAAATTGCTATAGAGGAATAACATTTGCAGCAGTGCAATTATTAGTAAAGGTCAAGTTTGGTGAAGATAATTCTTTGAGGGCCCAGAAGGACCAACTTAGGCAGACAAGTTTGGTGCCAGTTCTTTAGGGACCCTAGAGTTTCATAGACTCTTACTAATTGTGGTCGGCACCAAGGTCATTTTGGATTATTGAGCTAAGGTGTGGCAAAGGTAAACAAAGGAAGCAGATGATACGTATTAAAGGTGCTATAAAGTCAACTTCAAAGTGTGCGATGTCACCATAGCCTTATGGAAAATAACGACAGACCAGCCTAGCTGCAACTACTGTGGTTAGGAAGAGGTGCTTTTGAACCAAAGCTTCATACAGATGTTATTTGAAATAGTCATAAACAGTACAGGCTCTGCAAGCAGCTGCTATAGTCATGAGTCAAACCATCTTTGCAGAAAGGGCTTTGTATTCACCCACCCAGTAAACCCTAACCGAACATCTGTGATGTGACAGGTGTGGTTATATGCCATGACAGAAACAGAGAGAATCATACATACGAGTTCCGTAAGGAACGTACTCTCTGAGATAAAAAAAGAACTTACTCCGCGAGAGTAAAAGCCATCAATGATTATAATGAAAGTACAATATAGCAAAACTGTCTTGAATGCTGGACTATTCTGTACCCAGTGCCGAACCATCTAATGGTTTTCAAATAAAAGAAAATATTAGAAAGACCAATGTGTTTATAATGTTAGAGTGGGTTAGAGGATGCAGAAGACTAGGTCGCAGAGGATAGCTGGAAAATGCTCTAAATTGAAAAGATCATGAAGTTTGGGACTGGGATCATGGTCAGTTGAATGGACGACGGTAGATGGACGTCATTCTGGTGAGGTGCAAGCAACACATTTCATATATTTATACGCCATCACTGCTTCCTCCAAAGGATTTACAGTTTATATTGAATTAACAATGTAAAAGTAAGGGTCAAAAAACGAAAACAGTAATAATGTGATAAGACCAGAGAGACAATTACTTAAGAAGTATACATTCACAAAGTTCTGTAGCGTAACTAAAATTGATTCATAATCAGATACACAGTCCACATTGTCTGAAAGACAGCAGGTGAGGAAAAGAAAAGCTTTTTTTTTTTTTTTTTGGCACTAAACAATGAGAGACATTTCTCTTTTCAGGCCCTGTTGAGAGACTATTAGGTAAAATGGTGGCTAACACCTTTCTCAGCTTCCCTGCAATGTGTCCAACAAAGAGTTTTCATGTGGCTGCGTCTTTAGGGTCTTTTAAAGCAAACTCAGGTGTGATGACAAAGGGCTCCTTGACCAGTGATCAGAGGTGGGGCGATGAAGCAAGAGAACCCAGGGATGACTCCCCAGGTTGCCCTGGTGATTCAGGGTTGGTTTTCTACACTTGTACCTATAATCATTTTTTGCCAGGCTTCTTGCTCCTTGCCTGCCTCTGGGTAATCTAATCACCACCAGCTTTGTTTTGTGTTGCAAAGGATAGCAATTTTAAAAACTCTCTCTTGCATTATTAATTTGTTATTTATGAGCCTAGGAAGGTCATTAGATAGTCTTTCTTTGGGGATTAGATATGCCATCAAAAGAAAAGCTACATTTGCTCTTCTCTGCCATTAGATTATAGGAACTCGAATAGCCTTAAAAGAAAATACCAGCAATCTAGAAAATCTCTTTCTTTTATATTTTAACAACTAAACGTGTTGGACTTGAGTGTGATAAAGAGAAGTTGAAAAAAATACTGTGACCTTTGGCTCCTCTAAGTGAGTGAATGTGCAGCTGTGTGCCAAACATGAGTCTCCTGCTGAAACTGAGCCCCTCCTTAAGACACAGACCTCAGTTTGTCAGTTCTCCTGGGGTTTGGGACCGTTATTGCGCAGGTTATTTTGGTTCCCTGTCCTCTGTGCTCTTGCCCAGAATGAGATCCTTCCTTCCTCTGTGAACACCAACCAGTAAGAAAGCCAAACTTTGTAGAGCTCAGCCTGGTTCTGGATGGGCTTCAGAGTTTCTTGACCATGAAGAGTGATCCCAGATGATGAAAATTTACATATTATTCCGAGAGAGCTTGATTCTTTTTTTTTTAAGATTATTTATCTATCTGTCTATCTATCTATCTATTTATTTATTTATTTATTTATTTATTTATTTATTTATTTATTTATGAGAGACAGAGAGAGGCAGAGACACAGGCAGAGGGAGAAGCAGGCTCCATGCAGGGAGCCCAATGCAGGACTTGATCCCTGGCCTCCAGGATCACACCCTGGAACTGAAGGCGGTGCTAAACCGCTAGGCCACCAGGGCTGCCCAGATAGCTTGATTCTATTCTGAGATAGCTTGATTAACTTTCACAGACTCTGTAGTACCCAAAGCCTAAATTTCACAGAATGGAATTGTTATGGCAAAGGTCTCCAGCCTTCGTTGGAGAAATGATCTGCATTCCAGTGGGATGTGAGGGACACTTGGACATTCTGCTCCAGACAGCAGATTGGAGATGGTCCCAAACCGTTATGGTACTATTTAAAACATTGAGGGGGTGGGCCTGGGTCGCTCAGCGATTGAGCGTCTGCCTTTGGCTCAGGGTGTGATCCCGGGGTCCTGGGATCTAGTCCTGCATTGGACTTATGGGGAGCCTGCTTCTCCCTCGGCCTGTGTCTCTGCCTCTCTCTCTCTCTCTCTCATGAATAAATAAATAAAATCTTTTAAAAATAAATAAAAAATAAAACATTGAGGGGCCCAGGATTATGGAGGCTGATTGGACCAGAGAGTGTTACTTTTTATAGAAAGACTTGAAAATATAAAGTAAAATAAAATAAAATAAAGGATGAGTAGATTGATGATCTTGTGCAACCAGTAGATGGCAGAGTTTCTGTGTTAAAAGCTACTACCGTTTGCTGGTGCTCAGTACTTCTGTGAATGTCAGAGTATTCTTTATATAGCTAAAACTCTGAGAATGTTTTAGATTTTTAAAACTTGAATGAATATAGAAAATTATATTTATATCTCCATCCCACTGTGATCATGAAACTCATCTGCGGAGAACTTGAAATTAGTCTCTGACCTGGGGAGTCAGGTGGGTTTCTGTACTCCCATCTCTGCCATTCTTGTTTCTATATTATTTCACGGTTGAGCCTGATAAATATGCTAGCTCAAAGTAACATCTACATGATACCCAGTAAGCTGTTAGCAAGAAATGTTAACTGACATTCATATACACAATTAAAATAACTGGTATTTACTGAGCACCTACTATGTGTCAGTACTAAGCTAATAAGCATTAGTTGATTCTTTTATGAGCATTAGCTAATTTAATTAATTTAATTCAATTCTCACGACTATCTGGTTATCATCCCTATCTTGTAGATGAGGGAGCTGAGGCTTAAAAAAAGTATGTAACTTGCCAAGATCACATAACTAATGGCTAGGCTGGTAGGGCTTGAAATCTGAGTGCACACCACAGCTATATTCCATTTCCTTTTTTAAAAAAATTATTTATTCGAGAGAGAGAGAGAGAGAGAGGCAGAGACACAGGCAGAGGGAGAAGCAGGCTCCATGCAGGGAGCCTGATGCAGGACTCCGTCCAGGGACTCCAGGGTCACACCCTGGGCTGAAGGCGGTGCTAAACCCAGAGCCACCCAGGGATTCCCCCCACATTCCATTTCCTATTCAGCTGAGAAAAATAGAAGTCTGAATACTTTGCTTCTGAAAGAAAAACCCATTCTGTACATCTAAAACCCTTGGTTTCCAAGTAAATATACATGCTTGTTTGTTTTCTGGAGATAGGACAGATTTACATGGCTCTATGGTGACACTGTCATCGTTTGCCCCTTTGTGAGCCTCGGCATAGAAGTCAGACTTCCAGTTCCATTCTCATGACTAATCAGCAGGGCCCATAGTTCTGTCAGCCTCATGGTTTCTCAGAACCATTGTCTCTTCAAATCTGCAGTGAGGGGACTGCACCAGGTCATCTCTAGGGCCTTTGCAAGTCTAGAATGTTCTGCTGGTGTGTGTCCATAATAATAGAGAGCTACCATTTAGCAGTTGCAGCAAAAACAAAACAAAACTAAAACAAAACTACACAATTATTAGTTAGTGAATTAAAAGTTTTCTCTCTTTCTTCATGGCCAGGAAACTTATGTAGCTATACAACTACTGCCTTGATTCAAAAGTGTGGTTCTAGGGCAGCCCGGGTGGCTCAGTGGTTTAGTGCCCCCTTCGGCCTGGGGTGTGATCCGGGAGACCTGGGGTCGAGGCCCACATGGGGCTCCCGGCATGGAGCCTGCTTCTCCCTCTGCCTGTGTCTCTGCCTCTCTCTCTCTCTCTCTGTGTCTCTTATGAATAAATAAATAAAATCTTACAAAAAAAAAAAGTGTGGTTCTAATAGCCGGGGTTTTGAGCTCTCATGAGGAAATCATTCAGTGCAGCTGGAAGTCCCTTGAGTAACTTTGAAATCACAGCTCCAAGGCTTACTGGAACACACTGAGTTCTTTCAGCAGACAATAGATGGCAGCACAGCATCAATTTGTACGCTGTAGTTAAACCGAAACTTTACCTAGTGTCCCATTTTATTTTGCATGAACATTATCTCTGAAGCAAGAATTATTAGATAAAAGGGGGGCCTGGTTGGCTCAGTTGTTAGAGCATGGCGACTCTTGATCTCGAGGTCATGAGTGCAAGCTCCATGTTGGGCATAGAGCCTCCTTAAAAAAAAAAGAATTATCAGACAACGAAACTCATTTAATTGGCTTGATATAAGGCTACGTGTATTAGAATGTGCTTGAGGAACAACTTGATGAAGTAGACCAAATTAGGAAAACTTGAACCAGGTTTATAGGAAGCAAATGAGGTTTATGCTTCAAGAGCCACTCCCAAGCCTTCGGGAGAGGTCCCAACGTTAAAAATTGTGAAAATGTAAAATAACTTGTTTTCTTTTTCTTAAAGAGGGTCCTCCAAATTATATAAGCTTCAAGCCACACAAAGCTTAGATTTGTCTGGAAATAGCCTTGTGGCTTTTAACTTAGGAAAAGCTAGACAATCTTGCCATTATTAATTTTCTACCAGCTTAATCTCCAGGGAAAAGGGCAATCTGGTTTTTAAAACCAAGCCAAATAAAATGGAAACAGGGAGAGTTACTGGATGAGCTGGCAAATATTCCACTTATTTATGAGTCTGAGTAAAGTGAATGACCTAATGCTGAAACTCTTTTCATTTCTGGCAACATATATGCCAAAATAAGGAAAGTACAGATTGTAATTAGCAAATTAATAAATCTCCTCCGCTAAAACTCCAGATCAGTATGGCAGTGTTTGGGGGGATTTCATTTTATTTTGTCTTACTTTTTTCTTAAGCCAAGAGATATTGTCCTTAATAAGAGACCAGTAGTGACTATTCACAAAGAAAACTGTACTTCCATTTACAAATCTTAACTTTCTCACCAGGGAGCCAAGCTCAGCCTTTCTTATGATTACCTGTAGCCTACTCAGGAGTTAAACGAAAATTTACCCTTAGGAAAAGAAAAATTAGCAACCTTTCCAATTGGCCTTTCCCGTTGCACACACCACTTACTAAGGTTAGCTTGTAGGCCAGGGAGATTTATCATGTCTCACTCCTTGTATAACTATTTTTCAGAATTAATAGTGCCCCCTTAAGGAGCTCCTATGTCCACTAGGCCTTAATACCCTTGAGGGCAGGGAGTGGGTTTGTTGGTCTTATGTACTTTGACAGATGACACAGAGAGATGTCAAAATGCTTGCTGAAAGAATGAAGCTAGATGTTGTTAAAGAGTCACTGTATGGCCTAGGGACCCTCCTAGCACGATTCTGGGTCTATTATTTCTGTGTAATAAATTGTGAAGACTGGTTTCAGCAGACAAACTTGCATAATAAGTTTGCTATGAATACAAGTTCCGTGTCTGACACTCTAGAGAGGAACTAGAAATGCTCCTGGGGTGACCTGAGCATCTAGAGTTGGGTGAGAGACTGTCCTGAAGTTGGGCTCTACTTGTGAAACCCTCCCAGCCCACATATCCCGTGGCCTTCTCTAGCTCCTTGATTGAGTCCTGGAGCCAAGTTTGAAATAATGGCACCTGTAACCAGGTACACAGCCATTCTGCCTGTATCTGGGTCAAGAGGGAAGAGAAGTAAGCCAACACGTCATCAGCCTCCTGCCCTCAAGGGAAGGTGAGAGGTTATTGGCTGTACTACAAACACTCAGAATTTCCTGCTTCAGAATATGGATGGAGCAAGCACCACTTCTGGACTATCTATAGTATTCCTCCCTCTATAGTATTCCTCCCCTTCCTCTGGCCATTGAAAAACTGAACCTACCTTCTATTTCTTCTGCAAATTATTAAACCTTGGATTTTTAGTTCTCTTTCCACTTCATTAACATTCTTCACTCAAAGACATTATCCGACTTCAGTATCTTTATTCCAGCCTTAATTCCATGGTTAAGAAATATATCAACCCTTGTATCACTTAGGATGCTCAATTGCAGGTAACAGAGAACACCTAACTCAAAATGGCTTAAAGAATAGAGCATTTATAAAAAATAAAAAAATATAAAAAATAAAAAAGAATAGAGCATTTATTATGTACCATAGTGAGAACTCTAGAACTAGGGCAGGTCTAGGATTTGTTAATCCAGTTGCTCAACAATATATTTGAAGACTCGAACTCTCATATTTCTGTCCCCTTTCTGCTCCATCTATTCTCCTTTGGCTAATGCCACTCATGGTTCCAAAGTGGCTGTCACATTCATCATATGCAGACATGACACTGGCTTGCAGGGTAGAACTAGTTTTGTTTTGTTTTGTTTTAAAGATTTTATTTATTTATTCATGAGAGACACAGACAGAGAGAGGCAGAGACACAGGCAGAGGGAGAAGCAGGCTCCATGCAGGGAGCCTGACGTGGGACTCGACCCTGGGTCTCTAGGATCACACCCTGGGCTGAAGGCAATGCTAAACCGCTGAGCCACCCGGGCTGCCCAAGAACTAGTTTTTTCTGTAAACCTTCTTTTAAGAGAAAGACCTTCCACTGATTCCTTCAGCAGACCCCCTCACATCTCATTTGCACAAGATAACTCAGGCAAAGTACAAATCCTTTAGAGAGACAGACCTAAATCAATCGGGTAATATTAGCAAGAGAGATGTATAGGCCTATACACCAGTTACTGGTGAGGGGAACAGGACACCAGGAATAGACCAGTTACAATCAACTACTGAGCCAGAAGTGAGTGGCTTCCTCTGAGGCATGTGGAGGATGGATATCTGAACAAAATCAGGGTTATTAGTGAATTAAAAGTATGTGGTGGTGGTGAGGTGTCTGGGAGTTTGAATAAAGGAAATGGTTTTGGGTAGGAAACCACCAGGGTGTGCAAAAACACTCTGCCTTCATTGCTTTGCATTTCTTTGGACTCTAATAGATATTAATCCTGGAATGATTCCTGTTCCCTGGCATAGCCTAGATCCCTCTCCTAATGGATTTATTACTTTATTTCCAATGTTCAAGAAATTTACAAATGACTTTTTCTCTTCTCTTAAGAGCAATGACAGCAGAGAAACCAAGAAATCATAAAATGAAGTTGGATTGCCCACCCCTATCTATAAATATCTATAAATCTACCTATCTAGCTCGGATTTTGTTTTCTGCAAGAGGTTTAAAAGAATTCTGTTGACCACATGGTGAGGTCCTCATGGTTTATTC
Organism: Canis lupus familiaris; assembly: GCF_011100685.1. Classification (NCBI taxonomy): domain Eukaryota; kingdom Metazoa; phylum Chordata; class Mammalia; order Carnivora; family Canidae; genus Canis; species Canis lupus. Next base: position 64,128,324 of record NC_049233.1, read on the forward strand.
CTAAATGTGTGTGACACTGCCAAATTATCTACAATCCTATGTAGGCTTTGAAAAATGATTCCTCATTTTGGCTAATTGGAAATATACAGACAGAAATGTACCGTTGGGTTTGAGTTTCCAGAGTTCTTAATAGGTTTTTGACATAACCGTTTCCATTCTTTACAGAGCTTTGGAGGTAGTGGTTGGAGGTCATGTGGCTCCAGATTGCCAGACATTTGTACTGCATCGTGAGGAATCCCAGCTCCTTGACACTACCAGTGCGATACCTGGCCCTTTTCCTATGGAACCTGGAATGTTTAAAAAGGTAATGCTTCATCTCCAATATTTGGCTCCCAGGATAAATACTTTAATGAATTAAAATATGGTAAGATAACCCTTGTCTGAAAAACACACACTTAAAAATGTAAATTTTAAAAAAGACATTATATATCAAAGCACCATGATAATAAATAATGAGTCTCAAGGGATGAGTGTGAATCTTTGCTCTATGCTGCCTTTAGATGTTCTTCCTCATTGTCATGGGTGCCTTTTGCCTACCTTTTTTCTTTTTTCACACAGACTGCATTTTAACTCAAAGGCATGCAAAGTAAAATAGGACATCAATATTTGGAATTTCCATAAAAAGCACTTATATTACTTCCTACTGCAAGGATTTTAGAGTTGTTATTATATCAGCAGTTACTCCTTAATATCTAGATGTCTGTCTAGAAAGTTCTGATTTGATTGTATTGTCTTAAAAAAAAGAGCTTCCGCCGAGGTGGGAGATAGAGAAGTGGATGCATGTTACCCATATTCATTCATTCATAAAAGAATATTACTCACGTTCTTGTCTGCAGCAAGAAATACAATGATGCCTTTAGTCATGGTGTGAGAGCTCGTGTAGCTGCCAGGCTTTGAAGGTTGTATAATACATTTCTTGTTACAACCTATTACTTTTTTTTTTTTTTTTTTTTTTTTATTTATGATAGTCACAGAGAGAGAGAGAGAGGCAGAGACACAGGCAGAGGGAGAAGCAGGCTCCATGCACCGGGAGCCCGATGCGGGATTCGATCCCGGGTCTCCAGGATCGCGCCCTGGGCCAAAGGCAGGTGCCAAACCGCTGCGCCACCCAGGGATCCCTACAACCTATTACTATAAGAAATCCTCTCCCACCAAAAAAAAATTTGCCTTGGTAATGCTATATCCAAAAAGTTAATTATTGGGACACCTGGGTGGGCTCAGTGGTTGAGCGTCTGACTTTGGCTCAGGGCGTGATCCTGAGGTCCCAGGATCGAGTCCCACAGGGGGCTCTCTCAACGGAGCCTGCTTCTCTTCCCTCTTCCTATGTCTCTGCCTCTCTCTGTATATCTGTCATGAATAAATAAATAAAATCTAAAAAAAAAAAGTTAATTATTAGTGCAAGATGAAAAGTTCTGGAGATGGGATGCACAACAATGTGAATATACTTAATGCTCCTGAACTGTATACTTAAAAGGACTAAGATGGTAAATTTTATCTTATGTGTATTTTATCACAATTTGGAATAAAAAAATTAATTATCTAGTGATGAAAGCAGTAAAGAAAAAAAAGGACATGATGAGATTGTTAGTTCATATTTTATATTTTATTAGAACATGATAAAAGTGGGTAGGGAAATTCAATAGAGAAGCTTTGTAACTCAAAACAGCATAATATCAATCAAAGTGCCAGAAATATAAAATTAACTTTTGTAAAACATTGAAGTAAGAATCAAATTTAAATTTCAAAAGTTAAATAAGCTGGCTTTCTGTATTTTATGCTTATATTCAGGCTAATTTCACATTTTAGCCTTCTATCTTTATAATAGTTTATAACTGTAAATTAAACCTAATAAATCCAGTCACTGGTCCTAGCTAGAGTTTCAGGTTGTTTACTACATTTGTCTTTTAATAACTTAAAATAAAAATAATTTTGTCAGTATCAAGCCATTAACTATCCCACGATGTTAACTCAAGTCCAGGAGAAAATGGGTGGCAACATTCAGTGTTGGGCACAAAACAAACCCCCTGAGAGCGATGACCAAGAAGGGTGTATGGGAAGGGCCCTTCTCCCAGATTCACAGCCCAAAGACAGGCCTATCTTCTTCCTGGTGATGGTATGCCACGTAGACATGGTCTCTCCACCCTTGCTTGTTCTCCCAGGGTGCAGTCAGGGAGCCCCGGACACTGGGGAGCCGATGGGGAGAGGCCCCCAGGCCAACGCAGAGCGTTCAGTACTGGGAGGGTGGGCAGGGACAGGGAGGCTTGCTGCCAGAAACAGGTGAACTGGGAACCCGAGGTAGCAGGGAGCCAGAGCAGATAGAGAAAGGCAAGAAGGTGAAGGAGGAAGCAAGCAGAAACCGTCATTCTGGCTACACTGTCTCTGAGTGTCACCTGAGGTGGGGTCAGCCAGGCACCGCCTGTGACTCTACTCTTATCACACCTTCCCCCTAAGCAATGGCCAAATACCCACAACAGGAAGGTTTGGCGCTAAAGTCCACTTCTGGGTCTGCCTATTGTCTCTCTTCCTCACTCTCTGCCTCTCTCCCTCCATCTCCTTGCCCCCTCTCCCCCTCCACCATCCCTCTTTCTTATTCCTGCTCTCTCTGGGCTCTGGCTCTCTTGGTCTTTCTCATCTACATATTCTACTAGGCCTGGACAAAAGGAACAGACTTTCTCTTTCCTGCTGATGTGTTCTCAACTTTGTCACTTGAGATCATGGCTGAGAAGAGTTAAGTGGATTATTCTTAAAAAGTGCAAGACATCCCCCCACACTGACCTGGCCAGTCTCATTAAGAAACAAAAGTTAACTCCACTTAGATTCTGGGTGGTCCATACCTACTGTGAGTGCCTGTGTGCCAGGGCACTTCTCACACTTACCAAAGTACCCTGCTCTTAGTCTGCTCTGCAATGAGCCTGGTCACTTCCTTCGAGAATCAGCACATTTATTAGGCTGGGACATCAGGACTGCCCTTGGCATCTTCCCCAGGCAGAAGGCCATAAATTCTTCTTAAGATTCTTAAGTTGACCTAGCCCTCTTGGTTATATGTATTTATTCAAATGAGTGTTTTAATTTCTATTTGCATTAAAGTTAAGCAAATTGCCTTTCCCCAAACAGCCAGAATCTATTCATTCTCTTTATTTGTTCTGTACATTTTATTATTGCATTTGTTTATTTAACATGCTGTTAAAATTCCTTAGACATTCTTTAGAGATGACAATACTATATTAAATCCTTCAATTAATATAAGATGACATTTACTATACCTGCTTGTGTAAACGGAAATATGGATTTATAATTACAAAGACAGTATCACCTCTCAAATGCATATATACATCAGGTAGAGAAAAAAAGCTATAACAAAAATCAAAATAGAATATTACTAGAATTCAAATCTTAGTTGGGAAAAATCACCAGGGATTTTATATTTATTTACAGAACAATCTTTCCTTTAAACGACCACATTAAAAAAATAATAATAATAAATGACCACATAAAATCTTTAGTGCATTTGAAAGCAGAAGATATGTTTATGTAAAATGTTTATATTTCTAACAAACCATTTTTTCGTGTTAGAGAAAAGCATAAGGAAGTGGTATCATTAAATGAAAACATATATTCTGTATATAAGTGACAATCATGTTGAGTCATTCTTTGCATATAAGAGAGAATTTACATTGTAGGTTCTTAAGTGTTTTGTTATATTTATGTACTTACATTTATCATGTCATATTTTATGCTTACTTCATTTCATAAGTGAAGATGTCTTAATTCCACTACATGGAAGTATTTCTGGGACATGAAAGAACACTCTTTATTAAATTAAAGCATTTCTTTAAAAACAAGTAGAACAAGATACTGAGCAATGTAATGTTAATTAAAATCAGTATCTTCAAAGAAAGCAATTACCTTAATGAGAATTTCTATGATTTCTAGTACAAAAATCATTTAATCCCTTTTCAGTCATACTCACTTATTTTGATCTAGAAAATTCTATGTGACTATAGTGATTATAAGTAAAATTTTAATCATTTTGGAAACAAGTTCAAACAAGTAAAATGGAATAAACAGGTATAGTAATTATTTGATTAATTCAAGCAAAAAACTATTGTACTTTAACCATTTGGATTCTCTCATTCTTGACCTGGATAAAGCCTCTATTCCCCATTATCTTTAAGTGTGTTTGCATGTGTACTTTTTTTTTTAAAGATTTATTTATTTATTTATTTATTTATTTATTTATTTATTTATTTATGACAGAGAGAGAAGCAGAGTGTGTCACAGGCAGAGGGAGAAGCAGGCTCCATGCCGGGAGCCCGACGTGGGACTCGATTCCAGGACTCCAGGATCACACCCTGGGCCAAAGGCAGGCGCTAAACCGCTGTGCCACCCAGGGATCCTGCATGTGTACTTTTTAAAAGAAAAAATAAGGGATCCCTGGATGGCTCAGCAGTTTAGCACCGCCTTTAGCCCAGGGTGTAATCCTAGAGACCCGGGATCGAGTCCCACATCAGGCTCCCTGCATGGAGCCTGCTTCTCCCTCTGCCTATGTCTCTGTCTCTGTCTCTCTCTCTCATGAATAAATAAATAAAATCTTTAAAAAAAAAAGAAAAAAGAAAAAATAAGTCCCTGACCCCCTCAAAAAAAGAGGGTAACTATAATCTATAGAGGAGAATCGGTGTTTTTCCTTCAGAAGTCACTTGTATAGATTTTAATCTTGTTGATGTTTCTCTGCCCCATCATTCAGGAAACACATGTGAATCTCTGATCTCACTCTTTGAGATTGGAATGCTCCCAAATCATTGAAACAGACAGGTATCTGCTTTAGTCTCAGCTATCTCAGAGATGGTTCTACCACAATCACTTTTGACAGCTTTTATTGCCTAACTCATCTTAAAATGGTTAAGGTGGAGCATCTTCCAGTTTCCAGCCTGGTTATTCTAGTTTAGTCAAAAAGTGTAACAATCCAATTTAACAAGCATTGGTTATGGTAGAAAAGAAGAAAAAGCCATTTTCTAACATTTTCATTTCCATGCTGGTTCACCACTTTGAGAGGTGATGCCCCATTTTCCTGTCTACCCCATTATTTCTCCTCTCTCTCTCTCTCTCTCTCTTTCTCTCTAGCTGCTCCACATGGGTCCACTGATGTTTCTCTGAATGCTCAACTCCCAGCCTTACTTCATTTCTTAGGCCAGACCAAGTTCAAAATATGAATACTCAAGACCTCAGACTTGTTCACTCCACTCCCATCCTGCTTTATCCCACAGAACATTGTATTGTGTCTTGTCCACTGTTGGGTTAGCCTAAGACACAGTATGTAAACATTGATCACTGGGCTCTCACATTTTGTCTCGAGACACCCCAGCTGCTAATCTTACCAAGGACAGTTCTAATATCATCATGCAAAAAGTAGGACCTTCCAAATCCTAAAGTCTAACTTCCAACCCTCACCCTGAGACATTTACTAAGGTTAGACCATCTCTATCATGATTTAAAGGACTTACAAGTATTATCCATCCATTCCAACGCTACATTTCACCTTCCTATTGGCACTTAACCTAAAATCACCTGTTCCATCGGTGTTGTGAATAGAAACTGCTGAGCCCTTGGGCCTTCCTTGTCCTAAATGTCTGCTATCATCACCAGCCAGATCTTACTATCATTCCATCCCACCTTGACCTGGGACCAGTCATATCCGCGCAGGTAGGTCTACTGCCCAGCTTCAATCTCTTACCCTTACCAGACCATCTTAAGAGTCTCTCTGTGTTCTATCAGTACTGATCTAAAAATTTATATATACTGTTAGAAAACAAAATTAAAGATAGAGAACGATGTGTATAGCATATTACATTTTGTGCAAAAGGAGATTAGAAATTAATGTCTTTGTAGGTTCATTAAGAAAATATAAAAGGTCAGGGGTCACCTGGGTGGCTCAGTTAGGCGTCTGCCTTCAGCTCAGGTCATGATCCCAGGGGCCTGGAATCAAGTCCCACATTGAGCTCCCTGCTTAGCAAGGAGTCTGCTTCTCCCTCTCCCTCTGCCTCTGTCCCTCCCTACAACTGTGCTCTCTCGGGAACACTCTCTCTCTCCCCCTCTCTCAAATTAATAAATAAATAATCTTAAAAAATATAGAAGGATAGAAGTAAAACTAATTACCTGTGTTAGGGGTGGGGGGAATGAGCAGATAGGGGACATGTTCAGGAGAGACTTCTTGCTGTATACTTACTTTCTCATATTTTGAATTTTGAGCTATGTGAAGGTGTTACGTATTCAAAAAAATTTTAAGCAGAGGAATGAATAGGTATGATTTAAGTTATGTGATTAAAGTTAAATTACAATGGTTTAGGTATACGTGTAATTTTTATGATTCTCTGATTTGTTGTAATCTGAGGGACTACTGTCTGAGGGACTGTCTGAGGAACTACTGTTCCCACATGTCCTTAGTGGGTCATTCTACTCCCTTTGCAGATATTTCTTTCCATGCCTACCAAGTCTTTCCACGTTTTGTCTACTCGTCCTTTAGGGTCTTACTCAAACAGCTCTTCCTTTGTGATGTCGGCCTCAGAAAAGTTGTTTATTTTCCTCATTATTGCTGCCATTTACCTTGGACGTCATACCCCAAACTCAGCACTCACCATACCATACTAATTTTACAAGTCTCCTTCTTTACTGGACTAGGAGGCCCCAAGGACCAGACTGTATTCATGTGGCTGGAACATTAGCTACGCATTTTGCATGAATGAAATGTTGTATATTTACCATAAACAGCAATAGAAAACAATGCTATTGCGAAGGTGCCGCATGTCAGTTAGTTCTAGTACAAATTTCATTTTTACTTAAGCTTTCAAAAGTAGAGCAGGAAAGCTCACCAAACACATGTGTTATATGTACATAAATAGGCCACATGTGGGCAGCAGAAAGAGAATGTGGCCATTTCCAGAGCATGCCTCCACCTTCTCCTTCAGCACTTGTGCTGTGGAGTTGCAAAGATCAAGGTTGAGCTGGGTGGCATAGAAAGCACTTCTTTGTCTCTGAAAAAGCCTGGTATTATTGGGTGCAGCTGGAGCTGCCTTTACCACATAGATTTCATAGCTTGGCCATTCTATAGGCTAGAGAATGTTGCTTTGTATCCTAAGTAAGGCATTACAAACAGCAGGATATGGTATACCAGCTGTTCTTCTCGCCAGAGTTAAATGTGGGGCCTTATATGAAAAAAATCGATTGCCTATGTATAGCTAGCTTTGGAAAAATCAGGGTATCTCTGTGGTACCACGCATTTGAAGGTATCATGGTCACCAGGATGCAGCAGGAAATAGTGAGTAGTTTGTTTTTCTTTTACGTCAAATATATGTGTTGTCTTCCTTTGAGGTAATGACTGTGGATGCTGTTTGTTCACATATATAAAAATAAACATATAAATATATATTAGCCAGTCCATTTCCTGTCCTAATCCAAACTAGAAGGCTTTGACTGTGATAGGCAGGTAGGGTTTTCAGGGCTTTTAAAAAATGTGATAATATATCTATTTTTCTGCTTGGTGCAAAAACTTTCTGATAGTCTGAAACATACAAAACAAAGACTTAAATTCTCTCATCACCTCTGAAGTTAGCTAGTTTGGTGTGCATCTTTTCAGAATTTTTTCTTAGGCATTTATGTAAACAGAGTTAGTCCATTTGTGCTTTTCCTACCAAAAGAGATCATACACTGCATATAAGTCTCTAACTTGTTTTTTAACTTATCAACCTTTATGATCATCTTTTCTTTTTTTTTTTAATTTTTATTTATTTATGATAGTCACAGAGAGAGAAAGAGAGAGAGGCAGAGACATAGGCAGAGGGAGAAGCAGGCTCCATGCACCGGGAGCCCGATGTGAGATTCGATCCCGGGTCTCCAGGATCGCACCCTGGGCCAAAGGCAGGCGCCAAACCGCTGCGCCACCCAGGGATCCCTATGATCATCTTTTCAAGCTAGTACTATAAATATGCCTTTGAATTGCTACAGAGTATTTTATATGTATAACAGAATATAATATTACATAATAGGTATACTGTTATATAGTTTACCAATCTTTATTTTTGGACATTTAAGTTATTGCCACTTTTTTTAAAAGTAAATTCTACCCCCAATATGGGGCTCAAACTCATGACCCTGAGATCAAAAGTTGCACGCTCTATTGACTAAGCCAACCAGGCACACAAACCTCCACTTTCTTACTTCTAACAACAAAACTGTTTCTATGGGATTTTTTGGTTAGTATTTGTGTGTTATAAATTCCCTCGTAACAGAATTACTGAGTTAAAACACACTTATTTCTAAATGTTAAAGATGATAATATCTTTATTATCAAATTGCCCATAAAAAGTTTTTATCAATCTAAGCTCCCAACCAAAGTGAATGAATGTGCCTATTCTTCTACCACTTTATAAATGTTATATATAATCAGTCTTCTTCTTTTGCCCATCTGTTGGCATCTCATTGTTTAAATTTGCAGTTCTTCAATTAAAAAAGAGGTTGAGCTCTTTTTTTGCTTATTGTCCATTTCTATTTCTTTGGTGAATTATCTTTTCATGCTCTTTGATCATTTTTGTATTGGATTGGTTATCCTGCTGAAGATATTGTGATAAAGTAAATAATCATTGGTATCCAGAATTGATAAAAATTGTGTTCTTGTATGGGGCATTTTAATCTTTGTGTATCTTCTTCTTTTTCAACAATGTAGTGTTCTGTCATCCAACCAGGATTTAAATTTGTTGCGTTTGTGGGGGTGGGGGTTTTGTGTGGGAGGAGCTATTAAGTGGTGAAAAACCAAAATGCCTTTCTGCCTTTATTGGAGAGGGGCTATCAGGATTGGGACTTCTGAAATATTTTCTGGTCACACATGCAATGGAATTAAATGAAGGTCTCAGAAGAGTAACTGAAATACCCTTTCCTTTCATTCATTCTAGTTCTGCTTCTGTATATCTTTCAGTCTCTTTGTGCAATTAAATTTCTTGCACTTGCTATTTAAAGTATTGAATTGTCTCAGACTCAAAGCATAGAGGACTGAAAACATTTAAATTAATGTTCTCTGGGATTCTGTTTTCAGCTCTAGTCAAGACAAATCCATTTCCTTCAAGAATATTGGGTGGTTAAAAAAAAAAAAAAAAAAAAAGAATACTGGGTGGTGACCAGTATGTGCAGCTTGCTGTAAGGAATCACTAATGATTGTAAAGCCTGGGGCATATACAAAGCTCTGCATAAGTACTAATTACTATTATTGGTCTCTGACATCCTTAAATTTTAAGCTGAATTCCTACCACCTAATGCAGTACAGGGGGAAATTAAAGCTCTTGTGACATCATCCCCATAATAAAGAGGAGTCCCTGGCCAGTGATGCTCATTTGTTTTCGTGAGGACATTTAGAGAGGATCATATCATCATTTTGACTGAAGAGATGAAAAATTGGGGATTTATCTTCTTTTGAATCGATGAAGAGTCTTTCCCTAATCATAGTAGGTCAAAAATCCTTCATTGGGGATCCCTTCTTTTGCTAAGAACAAAGGCTTCTGGCTGCACTCTGAACACATTTGGGCCAGTTGGAACCATCTGTGGCTGCGTATGTAGCTCTGGACTCCACTTCTCTGCTCCACTTCTGCAATACTTATTATTCTCTCCTGAGGAAAATCTGAAGACTGGTCCCATCCAGAGCCTCGATGGGGGGTCGGACCTGCTGCGGCTGTGGCTGTGGCAGGTGCAATGCATGTGCCACTACTCGGAGCACGAGTATTGAGTATCGGAATAGGTGGCCTGACTCCCGGAGTAGATGTGAAAACTCCAGAAACAGGGACTATGATCGGGATCTTGAGGTAAGTCCTTGCTGAGGGAATCCTTCTGAGTCACTGATTTGTGCGGTGTCTCTTTAATAATGTTTGAGTATGAAGTCTGTGATTGTGAATCAGTATCTATTACTGTTATGCAGGACTAATGCCATTCTAGGCTCATATATTTGCAAGTATCCTGGGTACTATTCATTAATATATTCACTTAGATAACTTTTTATTTATCTTAGGGTTGAACAGCGGTTGGTTAGAGCTTAACCAGCAAAGGAAATGCCTGTGAAGGTAGCTCCTGCTGGGTACTGTTCTCTGAGACTTAGTCCTCTCTCTCCTCTAGCCTTTTCAGAACTTCAGTGCCGGGAAAGCAGCAAGCTACCTTATCTTCTCTCAAAGGCCACTTTCCTTTGGATTGGGTTCATTTGCAGTATGCCAAGTTCTTATTTGAATCAGATATTAATAAATCTCATAAAGGTGCTTTGAGAAGTGCAAGGATTAGCTTAAGATTCCAGATTAACATCTCAGAATTGCTTTTTATGTACCTGATTTGACAGGAGATGTCTTAAGATTGAAAGGTCAGTCAAGGTCAACCCTGATCTTACTCATTATGCCCAGTTCCTGTTTGTAAAAGCCAGTGTGTTGTTTTAGTATTAAATCTTTTGTGCTACTTTGTAAGATGTGGGGTGGCCATCACCACCAACCTGAGCTCTCCTTTGATGCTTATTTATCCTTCTCTTGTTCACCTACAATATTATATATTTGCTTTGTTTTCACATGATGGCTTTGAAGCTTTTGGAATGGAATGCGTGGAATGTGTATGTCAGACTAGTTTTTGTGATGTGCCCTAAGAAAAGCATGCCCTGGACACTTCTGATCTATTGTGTTTCTTCAGGGTACTGATTATAGTATAACCCATAATTTAATGAAGTAGGTAATAGCTTTAAATATATATATGCATATGCGTTTGTATGATATATATATATGTATGTATATATATGTATTTTTGTGTGTTCCACACAGTACTTTTGAAGAACATTTAATGCTGAAGTGACAGTTGAAAGTAGAGTAAAACATTTGAAGTTGGCAGTTTGCTGACCACATCCGTCAGATGGACCCTTATAGCTCTTCCTTATTTTAAGACAAGAGGCAAGGGACTAGTATATTAATTATTCTGTGTTTATGCCCATGATGATTGATTTGACTATCATTTCTTCTTAGTAAAGCTTTGACTTCTCTCTGTCATTTCACCTGATGACTTTCTCTTCTGGAAGCATCAAATACCACATATAGAGAGAGAAAAAATTCACTATGCATAGATTTGTGTCCTTTGCTAATTATTGATTCATTATCAGCTACCAGGGGATATTTTTAATGACTTCTCACCAGCAACACGGAAGAAAATGTTCAGAGGGGGAAACAAAGATTGATGACTGGAGGACAAACAGACAGCCCTAACTGAAATGCTTAGAGCATTTGGGTACTATGTCATTTGGAGAGATCTCTGCGATTATGACACATGCAGCCTAAAAAAGAAAAAAGAAAGAAAGGAAGAAAAAGAATCTCTCCAAGGAAACCTGCATCATCTCAGGAAACATTGGACCATCTAATTGAATTCCCTGCAGATTTTGAATGAAGGTCTTAGAAACCTGAACGGGCTATTCGCCAAGATGGTCCCAATAACAACCCTAAATAATGAGTTTTTCACCCATTTGGTTGTTTTATTAGATTATTTTTTAAAAGATTTTATTTATTTATTCATAGAGACACAGAGAAAGAGAGAGAGGCAGAGACACAGGCAGAGGGAGAAGCAGGCCCCATGTAGGGAGCCCGACGTGGGACTCGATCCCGGGTCTCCAGGATCATACTCCAGGCTGCAGGCAGCACTAAACCGCTGCACCAGGGGGGCTGCCCGTTTTATTAGAATCTTAAAATGAAGAATGACTAACTTAGAAAATGAGGGACGTTGGGACTGTTTGGCATGGATGCTAAAACTCCCCTTAAGCCTCTCCCCGCTTGTGATGCTATCATTCACACCAGCACAGAGGACTTAGCCTTTGGATTCTCTCATAAATTTTGCCTAAAATAGCTAGTCAGAATGTTAGAATACTTGTAGGTTTTAGCAATTAAGTGAAGTTCCACCAAAAAGTATATGTTAATTCAAAATGCTGAATTTTTTTGGGACGCCTGGGTGGTTCAGCAGTTGAGCATCTGCCTTCGGCCCAGGGCGTGATCCTGGAGACCCAGGATCGAGTCCTACATCGGGCTCCCTGCATGGAGCCTGCTTCTCCCTCTGCCTATGTCTCTGCCTCTCTCTCTTTGTCTCTCATGAATAAATAAATAAAATCTTTAAAATAATTGCTGAATTTTTTCAGGTATTTTATAAAATGGCAATACATGTTATAACAATGACAAAGACCCATTAAAAACCCCTCTTTGATTTTTTTTTTCCTCTTTGATTTTCTGCTTTAAACCTGTAATAGTCTGAACTGGCTACGGCAATCTATTAAGTATCTGTGATTGCGAAAAATTATGCCTGACCAACATCTGTCCATCTCTAAAACTGATTAAAGAGTATCTCATTTGTGATGTTTCCCTACATTCTCAGCCGATATCATCTGACATCTCCCATGTTCTCAAGGAATTCCGTAATATCCCAAGTGATTTTCTCCATATTATTATTCAGAAGCCTATGTCTTCATCACTAGCATTCTCTAGGGCAGGACATTCCCATCTCATTGACACCTCATGCGGTACCTGACATTTAGAAGACACTCAACACATGGAAATGCAATGACTCGAAAAGTGAACTAGACAGCCTTGAATGTGGCTGAGAGACCAGAGCTCTGACTTGGGCCCTTCTTTAGACCAGCCACGTTAGCTTTGGTAGGTTATTTACCCTGCCCGGGTCCCAGCTTTTATATTTGTAAATTAGAAGACAGGAGCTGGATTAGCTAGTGCTCTGTGGAACCCTAGGGATGCGCTAAGGTGCCTCAGAGGCTGTGACAGGGAGAAAGGGCTGGATGGAAAAGTGGATGGGAGAGGAACTGAGGCTTCATGCCAGGTCCTCACTAGGAAGCTCACTTCTCTGTTTTCTACATATGCCTGAATCCCTGTGCAATTTCTTTTGCATTAAATGTTCTTCTGCTGGAAAAAAAAAATCACGATAACAACTTGAGACTAGATTACATATAATGTTCCTCCACCTCCAGTATCTTTTTATGTAAAAATTGTATTAACTCATCTCATTATCATGGCTTTTTCTTTCTTTTTTTATTTTTAAGATTTTATTTATTTATTCATGAGAGACATAGAGAGAGAGAGAGGCAGAGACACAGGCAGAGGGAGAAGCAGGCTCCATTCAGGGAGCCCACCATGGGCCATGGGACTCGATCCTGGGGCTCCAGGATCATGTCCTGGGCCAAAGGCGGTGCTAAACCGCTGAGCCACCCGGACTGCCCGCCCGTCATGGCCTTTTCAAAGAAATTTTACATCACATTGCTCTCATTAGCTCCTTATTTGTATGCACCCCCGACACACACACAAGTCTTCTCTGCCCTGTATTTTACCTAGCAGACTTGTCTGTTACATCTTATAGTTATGTTTTAAACCTGAAATTAGCTGATTGTCCCTACTGAACTTTCTTTAGTTTGTACAATTGATCTTACATTTAATGAATTATTTTGAGTTTTATTCCAATCTCTATGAGCAAAATAGTGACCATGAATATCTCGTTTCACCTACAAATCAGGTAAAGGCATTCTCAATTTACTTCCTTCTGGTCATTTAAAAAGTCAGTGAATAAAATGATACCCATGTTGGAATTGGGTGGGGGGGCAATAGTTGAATAACTGATAGTTTGAGTAAAATGATAGTTTGACCTTTCTGGGCTGCTATGAGTTGCTATGAGTTCTGATCTTGCTATGAGTTGTCTTCTCTGCCTTCACTGTTGTTTGTTGGTTTGGTTTTGTTTTTTTAAAGTAAGCTCTAGACCCAGTGTAGGGCTTGAACTCCTATCCTTCTGAGATCAAGAGTTGTATGCTCCACCAACTGAACCAGCCAGGCACCTCTCTACTTAATTAAAAAAATATATATATTTAAGATATCAAATATTTCCAAGTTTGTGAGTAAATATTCATTGGTGGTCATCCAAAGTACTAAACGGAGCATCATATATTTTCACAGCATAAATAGTAATGAAGGAATTACTAGGTAGATTACAGGAGAAAAGGAAACAAGCACTAGAAGGTCAAAGTATACAAAATAAGGAAAGAGACTCAATACCCATGTACTCAGCATTCATTCAAAGCTCACTAAAAGTCCCTAGTGCTTCTGCAATTTTAGTGCTAACATTCTACCAGTGGCTTAAGCTTTGTTCCTTATGTTTGGTACATGTGCTATTTATTTATTCATTTCATGCTTGTTAATGAGGTACCTTGGGAGTTTCTCCTTTCAGTGAAAAATGGAAGGAAATGAAAGGGGAATTGTTGGGAGTACACTGACTAACTCAGTCACACAAATTGCCAACAACTTACCCTAAAATAAGCCTAAGAGGAATGACAAACAAATTTTATTTAAGACTAAAAAATAAGCAGTATATCAGTTACATTTGGTACCATGTTCTATCTTACAATTCGGAAAGGCATCAGAATCAGGGTGGTAGTTGAACTCATGAGAAGATAAATCAAAGTACCATATGTTTGGTTAGAGAGAATGGTACAGAGAGGAATCTTAGGAAGTTGAACTTTCTTTAAGAATAAATATGGGGTGGAGGGGGCGAGGGAATGCCTGGGTGGCTCAGGGGTTGAGCATCTGCCTTTGGCTCAGAGCATAATCCCAGAGTTCCAGGATCAAGTCCCACATCGGATTCCCTGCATGGAGCCTGCTTCTCCCTCTACCTGTGTCTCTGCCTCTCCCTCTCTGTCTCTGTCTCTGTCTCTCTCTGTCTTTCATGAATAAATAAATAAAATCTTAAAAAATAAAAAGAATAAATGTGAGGGGAGGGGTGGCACCTGGGTGGCTCAGTCAGTTAAGCATCTGCCTTTGGCTCAGGTCTTAATTCCAGGGTCCTGGGATTGAGTCCCATTCAGGCTCCCTGCTTGGTGGGGAGCCTGCTTCTCCCTCTCCCTTTGCTGCTCCCCCTGCTTGTGAGCCCTCTCTCTCTGTGTCAAATAATAAATAAAATCTTAAAAAAAAAAAAGAATTAATGTAGGTAGCGGTCCAATCTTTAAATACAGACAGAGGAAGTGTTGTAAGTCCTTGAGCAAAGAAGCATTCATGATGAATGAAATATTTCAGAGGTAGTGTCACTGATATTCTTGGTGTGATGGAAAGGTGGGGTTTAGGGAAATAAAAAACTTATCATAGAGGGGGACTAGAGTCTCAGAAATTGCCCAAAACACGTTAAAACAGTATGGGTTTGTATTAAGGTAGAAACTTCTACCTGAATGGGCTGAGGTCAAGAAATTTGTTGATAGATTATATATAGGAACAAAAGTGGATGGAATAAAAAGATTCTAAGGTTTTTAGTTTAGGAGGCTTTTAAAAAATAATGTTTCTGGTGGCAAGTGAAATTCTTCAGAAAGGAAGACTGCTTGCAAAAAAAATCAATTTATTCTTTTTAGAAAATATCGATTGAAGTAGTAACTTGAAAACCAGGTAGAAAGTTTTAGAGTAACAGAACAAACAGTATAAAGAAATAGCCATGAAATACCATCAGACCAAATTAGAGACTGAAAATTTTCCATGTTTCTTGTTTTCTTTCTTTCTTTTCTTTCTCTCTCTTCTTTTTCTTTCTTTCTTTCTTTCTTTCTCCCTTCCTTTCTTTTGTAAATTGACATCAAAACTCACTTGGCAGCAAAATCTGACCTGAATTCTTTTTTTTTTTTTTTGACCTGAATTCTTATGAGGCCATTTATTGTCTTTAATTATCCCAGTTAGCACGAATTGTCATACGTTTTTGCTGTAGATATTAATGTATTATGGTATATATGCATATCATCTTTCCCAAATCTGAAGATTTTTACTTTTAAAATACTTCCAGCCCCAGTAATTATGTATTATATTATATCATATATATTGTATTATATAATAATAATCATAAGGGACTATGGTCCTGTAGTAAGTTTAGAGAAAGAGTGCCAGTGAGGGACTTTACAGAATCCTACATAACTGAGAGTTGTCTCTAAGTGTTGAATAAATGAGAGATTTAATGAATGTTTAACCTGAAAAAGAGAAACATAAAGCTCACACAAGGAGAAAGTAAAAGAGGGAAGTCAAGAAGTAGGTAAGTTGAAGCAGATAAAGGATTTGGAAAAGAAAAAAAAAGGATATGAAGGATATGGTTAAATTTGTGCAATTCTTTTTTTTTTTAATTTATTTATTTATGATAGTCACAGAGAGAGAGAGAGAGGCAGAGACACAGGCAGAGGGAGAAGCAGGCTCCATGCACCGGGAGCCCGACGTGGGATTCGATCCCGGGTCTCCAGGATCGCGCCCTGGGCCAAAGGCAGGCGCCAAACCGCTGCGCCACCCAGGGATCCCCAAATTTGTGCAATTCTTGAAGGTTACAGGAGTCTAGAGACCTGGGCACTGGGAACTAGAGAGGGAGGCTGAGGTTCATTTACTGGTTGAAGGAGAGGCAAAGCCCAGAAGGGGGAATGTTAGAGATGGCCAGTAGCAGCCCAGAGGGCAGGGCTGCCCGCTAAGATCAGACAAGCTAGGCTCTAGTTTTAGAAGCAGAGAAGAGGATAAAGGAGAAGAGAATACTAAAAATGTTTCAGAACTAAGGAATCCTTCTGGGGGCGCAAACTGGTTAAGTAACATAGATCTTCGGACAGGTGGAGGGGACAAGCTTTGGAGGGGAGCAGAGATACATCTTTCCAAACTAAGAAAGTATCCAAATGTAAGGTTGACACAAGAAGAAATTCATACAGGGAGCTTCTACTTTTCTTTGCAGAGAAAGAAATAAAGTTACTACCCCCAAAAATGGGTCTGGGGAAGAACTGATGATTGAGAAGAGGGTGGTTTGGGAGTGTGGAGAAGAGTAAGGAGTAGCCACCAACTAAAGTAAGACAGGAAGTCAACAGGGAACCAATGGCTGCCCTAAAGGCCAGGATGAGTTAAACACCGTAACTCTACAGTCCACCTGTGTGCAAAGGACTGTTGGGCCATGGTTGTCTTGTTGTTCAATGCCGTCTGACATTTCCCAAACCACAAGAATGAGATCTCTTTTCCTCTCCCAGTAGACATGTAGATGCACACAACATGATCCTTTGTCATTAGTTTTCCCCAAAACAATGAGCGAGTAGTAACCAGAGGACTATGATCATAACTGCAACAGTCTCCTCGTGGGTCCCCCTGGCTCTGGCTCTTGTACTCTTTCCCCTACACATCTCTCTGCACAGAGCAGCAGAGTCATCTTCTAAAGGCATGAATCAGATCCTACCACTTCTTTGCAACTCTCCAATGGCTTCTCATCACACTTAGAAAAGAAATCTCCAGTTTCCATGTGGCCTTATGGGCCTTGCGTGAACTGCCTCCTGCCCCTGCCTAACTCAGACTCTCCTCCCTGCTGTGCCCCAGCCACACCAGAGCAGTACCTTGGCGTACAGGACTCTTTCCTGCCTTGAGATGTTGACTCTCCTCACTCAGTTGGCCCGGAATGCACTTCCCCCAGTCCTCATGGGACTGATTCTTCCTTCTCCTTTATACCTTAGCTTAAATGTTACCTCTGCACAAAGGCCATTCAGTTATGATCACCTCAACCTACATGAATTATCTGCAGAGTGCTAGTACTATATATTTTCCTGCTCATTTCTTTACTCATTTATTGTCTTTCTTCCTCACAATGTAAACTCCATGAAACAAAGATTTTTGTCTCTTGTTCACTGTCGTATCCCCATTCCTAGCACAATGGCAGGTATATACTAGGTGCTCAATAAGTGATGAATGAATGAATAAATTTTTCTACCTTTTTCAACTTAATTTCCATCGTTATTTTTTTCTCAATGTGTGCTTAATACTTAGTAGGTATTATACAATCCAATTTTCTTAATTTGATTTGCTTTATTAATTTTAGTTTGACACAGTAAGTACAGCACATTGTTTCTCTTTTCTACAGTTCTGCAACCGTTGGGATTATCATGCCTGTGATGTTTCCTAGGGAGCTGAGTCCAAAACCTGTTTTGTTCCCTTGTGACACAACCTTCTCATTTTCTGCCCCAATTAATAGCATTAAAAGGGAAAAAAATCTTTCTTTGTAGCCATTTCATACGCAGAAAGTCAATGTTTTGTCAGGAACCAGTTTGGCAACAAACAGCTTTGGCAACTCTGCCTCAAGGCCTCCAGAGTCTACCCTACACAAGGACAGTAAGCCCTGGCCTGTGCTGGAAGTGGGGGAGTGGGTGCAGCCCCTCTGCAAGAGCACTCAGGCTGCCAGGCTAGTCCTGGACTTCTCCTTAGTGACAGGGAGCTTCCCTTTGGCCCTGAGATGATGGTGTAGCCTCTCTCTCCCGTCTGTCCAGCCACAGCCTGGTAAACACAATGCTCTGTGATACACCCAGAGAAATTGAACTGACTGCTAGGTAAAGAGTTAAATAAGAAATAAAAATGAGGTAATTCTGCATTATTGCAAAGATGAGTCTAGGAGCAGGAAACCAAAAAGCAAGTATATCATCATAAAAATGAAATAGGGTGGATCTCTCTCCTTAGACCACCTTTCTCAAAGTGATTGATGCAGTTTTGCTGGGTTCTCACACAGTATAATTAATATATGTCACTCCTAAAGGGACATATTACCTGCCTGTACCATGAAGCCTCTTTATATTTAGCACTGTGCAATTATTAATTAGCTCATGCATGAGTCCCTGAGTTAGTGTCATTATCTCTGCTTTGCAAACAAGGAAAAGCAAGGGTGTTGGTGCCTAGACTCCAAACAGTGTGTTGCTGGGTACAGTGAAGAATGTTGGAGGGGTCCCTGGGTGGCTCAGTTGCTTAAGCATCTGACTTTGGCTCAGGTATTTCGAAATCCTGGGATTGAGCCCAGGGGCTCACGCTCAGAAGGGAGTCTGCTTGACTCTCTCCTCTCCCTTCCCCCCACAACCTATGCTCACTCTCTCTCTCTTTCAAATAAATAAATTAAATCTTTTTAAAAAAAGAATCTTGGAATTCCTCATTCTCAGACTGAATTTGGGTTTCCTGAACTGTGGAATCAATGTACTGGATTATTGAAGACGGCCAAATGGAAATGCTCCAAATACATGTTGTTCTTGCAGTATTTTGGCTTCACCCTTGTGCTTTTCCACATGAAAGGACACTGCTCTCTCTGCTTGGCATCACTGGAAGCTGGATGCAAGGGACTGGCAAGAAAGGAGGAGTGAGGGGTGATGACATGGAAGGGAAATGTATCGTATGATTTCTGGTCTTTATTTTTATTTTTTATTTTTTATTTTTTTTATTTCTGGTCTTTAGAGAGAAGTTACCTGAACTAAGCTTCTGGAGGATGTCCATGAAGTCTGAAAGATAGGTTGCTCATCACAGAGCAAGGCTAATCTGATGCAAATTGGCCTCCCCTTCCAGAGTGTTTCTGGTAAATCCTACAAGCAAAGAACAGACAAATCTTATCCTTAAAGGAAGTATCCCAGGATCAGAATGATAGAACATAAATGTGTGGATCTTCTTTGCAGACATTTCATAGGTACCTGCCTTGTCTGTCAATAGGTAACGCTAGCCTGGTTTCTGCCTTCAAACTTCTATGGGATCATGCCCATTTTAGTCTTCTCTATAAATTATTTGAAGGACCCCAGAAACATCTGCACCAGATCAGTAAAGAAGTACCTGGGGCTTCATTTCTGGAACATCACATCCCAAGAGTCCTCCTAGGGGAGTGCTGGGCATGATCTCTTGAATGCAAGTTACTCTCCTAAGAAGTCGACAGTGCTGACAGCCTGGTGACTCATGGGTTGTGAGGGGTGTGGCTCAGCTGGAAGTAAAGAGGCAGCCTCTGGCCTATTTCAGTTCTCCAAGCCTCCCCCCTCCCAAAACATGTTTCCTCCCTATTGTGCCCTGCTTATGCCAGGCACTCAAAAAAGAAAAAGAGCCCTGTTTATTTGCAGGCCGTGAACAAAAAGGATAGAACAAAATTAGATAATAAGATAGATAAAAAAAAGATAGAATCTTTCACCCCCTATTTATGATCTTTGGTCTGATTTAGGGAGAGAGTTTAATAGTAAGTATCAAAACTTTTTTTTTTTTTTTTAAATGAAGCAAGCTTTATTCCCAATGTGGGGCTTGAACTCATGACTCCAAGATCACAAGTCCCAAACTCTGCCAGCCAGGTGCCCTCCCCCCCCCCAATTTCTTTCAACAGATTGGGCTGACCAATAAAAAGCTCACTGATTCAGGATATTTTAAAGCAAACATATTTACTCTGAACATTAGGCATTATATTACAAAAGCTCCTCTTTTGTAGGGATATAAAAATAACATAGTAATCCATGAAAATTTTTGTGAACATAAGCTGAAACCTGCTTTACATTTTTCATCAGAAATGGAATTTGAAAAAAATATTCCATATAATATTTTTTCCTTCACAGAATTATTAGGGTAAGAACAGATTTTGTTGAATTTTTGTTTCTTTTTGAGTTAAATCTGAGACTCTCATGAACACTAAATATATGTGTTTGTGAAAATATAAATTACTTAAATATCTCAGGGAATTGGATGGGTTTTTTAATTTTTTTTTTAATTTTTTAAGATTTTTATATATTTACTCATGAGAGACACAGAGAGAGAGAGAGGCAGAGACACAGGCAGAGGGAGAAGCAGGCTCCACACAGGGAGCCCGATGTGGGACTTGATCCTGGGTCTCTAGGATCAGGCCTTGGACTGAAGGCGGCACCAAACCGCTGAGCCACCCGGGCTGCCCAGAATTGGATGTTTAGAGCTGAGTTTCAACACTTAGCTATCTGGAACCTTGGAGAATATGTTGTTCTAGGCAGCTGACTTTTACAGATGATTTAGTGTCTATCTTTGTAGGTTAGAAACTTAGAAAATTTTACTGATTTGAATAAAAACTGTCTAAAGATATGCTTACTTATTTTTGTTTTTCTCTTAAACAAAACATGCTAAACATTATTTAGCTTTTCCTTGATTAAGCGTAATTATTATGAATAACAGCTTTTTAATGAAAATACAGTAGTGTTCTCAGAGTTAATTTAAGTGTGTGTTCTATCTGCAATTCCAGTAAATTATCATTTGTGTATTTTATTTTTTTTTCATTTGTGTATTTTATACAGTTTTTTCTAGAAGTTCCCTTCTTGTTACCTGTAATTTCTTACTTTTGTCACTGCGTACTTTAAAAAAAGTCTTTTAAAATGTTTGAAGTGTTTCAATTAGTTTATGTTTGGAAATTAGCTAAATACTAAAATGTAGTATAAAGGAATAATAAATGGGCTTCTCCAACCTTACCTATTCTTATTAACAAAAGTTTTTCTTGTTATGTAAATTTAAAAACATACTCAAAAGTAAGAGAATAGCATAATGGATCACCACATCATCCTACTTCCATTTACACATCACTCAGTTTCAACAATTACCATTCTCTGGGTAATCCTGTTCCTTCTATACCTCCCCTATTCTCCATCCCCACAGCTGGATTAAAAGCCAGTCCCAAAATCAGTATGAATCCCAACACCATGTTTAGCTTAATACAGATACGGATGGTTACATATAGGAATATTTAGATATATATATCAGTTACTATACATCTTTGTTTCCTTGCTCTGTCCAGCACAGAGGGCCTAGAATCAATACTTCAGTAGCAACAAACATACCTAGAAGCCAGATCTGGGTTTCTAATACCATTCTCCAATTACATGTACCAGGACTCCTTAGAAAAATGGCTGATTGTAGGACTGGAGCCCAAAATATGCAAGATAAACCTGGAGTATCTTGTGGTGCCAGAATGTAAAATGTCTCCCCACAAACACACACACACACCCCCACAGATAGAGGTATATCAAAAGGACATAGGGGCCAGCTGAAAGAGCTCCAGTTGCCAAAACTGGAACAATTAGAGCCACAAAATATAAATAAGTATTGCATTAGAACTCAGAGTATAGAATAAATATCTCTGAGTCCACATTCAGGGGTGTTAGATAGAAAGAAATGATTGAATATATAAGTAAAAGAGAGAGAAGAGATAAGTCTCCCATGGAGAAGATTGGTTTTATCCTCATGATGTCCCTTAACGCTTGCCTCCATCCCCAGTACTTAGCAGTAAATAATAAACCAATGCTTAGAACTTGATTAGATTAATTTTGCAGGAATATTTCACAGCTGATGCTTTACATACTATTGAGTTGTTTCACAAATATTCTTTTTCTATGCTATATTTATTGGCATCAGCATCCTGATCCATCCTTTGCAAAACCTTTCGCCTAACAGAAAGATCCCCAGTTGGGATCTTTGTAAAACAACTTTCTGGGATGCCTGGATGGCTCAGTGGTTGAGCATCTGCCTTTGGCTCTGGGCGTGATCCTGGAGTCCTTAGATGAGTCCCACATGGGGCTCCCCGTAGGAAGCCTACTTCTCCCTCTCCCTCTGCCTGTGTCTCTGCCTCTTTCTGTGTCTCTCATGAATAAATAAATTTTAAAAATAAATAAAACAACTTTCCCACATCAACTTATTCTGAAAAACAGTTCATAAGAAAGGCAGGATAAATGCTTGATTTTTTCCCCTCCTTTATTTACCAGTTTTCAGATAAAGTTTTGTTGCTTTTTAGAAACTTCCAAATGTGGCCAGTTGGTTGTCTGTTGTCTGTGCTGTGATTGCAACTGTGTAGGGAAAATAAAAAGTGAAAAACACTGATTTATTAGGCTTATAAAACACCGGTGGACTTTTTATCTATAAAAGTATATATTTGTAATATTGTTAAGCAAGTCAATTCCAGAAGAGGGAAGTAGCAGGAAGAGACTTCCATTTCCAGCACCGGTGATTGGCACTGGCAGATATAAGGCCCAAGCAAGAGAGAAGAAAGGAAATAAAAACAGGTGATAGGGATCCCTGGGTGGCGCAGCGGTTTGGCGCCTGCCTTTGGCCCAGGGCGCGATCCTGGAGACCCGGGATCGAATCCCACATCGGGCTCCCGGTGCATGGAGCCTGCTTCTCCCTCTGCCTGTGTCTCTGCCTCTCTCTCTCTCTCTCTATGTGACTATCATAAATAAATAAAATTTAAAAAAAAAAAAAAACCGGTGATATATGAAGCAGAAGTGACTAAAAAATGAACAGAAAGGTGGAGGGGATGAACACTGGAGAGATGTCATTGGCAAATATTGTGCGCTCTGGTCATGTTTAACTGCTGCCCTCTGTTTTGCCATCTCTTTCCTGAATTCTTTCTGTAACTTGAAGGCTAACTATTAATGAGCAGAATAAGATTGAATCCTGTTTCTTGACTTTTTTCTTTTACTTATATGGTACATTAGATGATCTTCCGGACATGTGATTTCAAAACATGTGTTGGTCTGTTGTAATCATGGGCACCAACCATGAAGTGGACTTGTCCTACATACACTGAGATGAACATGTATCTGCTTATTCACTGAGGAAGCCAATTCATTAGGAGTTTACATATGATTATATCTTTATAAGAAGAGCTTAGAAAAGATAAAGAATATGGTTACATTTGCCAAACTACACCATGACTCAGAAGCTAATTTGGAGGATTGGAAAAAGCAGAAGGATCTGTCTTGCTGTTCATCAAGTAATGTATCTGTGATCATTTTTTTAAAAAATGGTATGTTCCTATATTACCAATTGTGACTGTGACCTTTGCCAATTAGTTTTTTTTTTTTTTTTTTTAAACGATTTTTTAAATGTATTTGAGAGAGAGCAAGAACACAAGCAGAAGGGAAGGGCAGAGGGAGAAGCAAGACTCCTTGCTGAACAGGGAGCCAGATTCAGGGACTTGACCCCAGGACCCTGAGATCATCAACCTAAGGCAAAGGCAGCTGGTTTACCCCTTAACCAACTGAGCCAGCTAGGCACCCCAGCCAATGAGTTTTTAGTATAAGCCATCTTATTGTTAAACTATTGGTGTGTTACTAGGAGTAATTATAGTATATAATAATTATACGAGGAATAATGTGCAAATTTTTTTTTTAAGATTTTTATTTATTTATTTATTCATGAGAGAGAGAGAGAGAGAGAGAGAGAGGCAGAGGGAAAAGCAGGCCCTATGCAGGGAGTCTGATGTGGGACTCAATTCCAGGTCTCTAAGATCACACCCTGGGCTGAAGGCGGCACTAAACCGCTGGGTCACCAGAGCTGCCCTAATGTGCAAATTTTTATAATTTTACTATGTATTTCTCTTTTTATGGACTTATACATTTAAGAAGATAAAACTAAAAAAAATTAACTGATTTTTTTTTAATGTCACAAGGGTTCTTTTTATTTGGTATTTTGAATGAAGATAAAAATTCTGAATGAATTTATCTTAAGAAGTAAAAAGAAAGAGTAGATTCAGCATCTCTGCTTGACCTGGGCAAGAGGCCTCTCTTTAAAAAGGATCCTTCTTTGCCTATCCCTGAGGGCAGACCCTGCTGCCAGGGTGTGTGTCCCCAGGTCTAAGAGGTGGCAGGGAGTGTGCTCCAAGCTTAGAGGTGTACATTGTCCGCTGGCAGACGTGGGAGGCCACTGGTGGTGTAGAATGGAGGCAGAGGAGGGAAGAGGAAGAGGAAAACCTGGGCTTGAGGTCACTTAAAAGGTGTATTTTTTTTTTTTTTTAAGATTTTTAAAACTTTACTTATTCATGAGAGACAGAGAGAGAGGCAGAGACACAGGCAGAGGGAGAAGCAGGCTCCATGCAGGGAGCCCGACATGGGACTCGATCCCGGGTCTCCAGGAGCAGGCCCTCGGCTGAAGGTGGCGCTAAACCGCTGAGCCCCCCCGCCCCCCCGGGGCTGCCCAAAGGTGTATTTTTAAAAACAAGACATTAGAATATGCTTTATCTAATAGTTTGTTAGCTTCGCTTATAACTTTAAAACATGTAAATTTATAGCATGTGACCTTCCATTTATATTCTTATTCCCCTTTTACCACTGATGTTGGGGGGCAAACTTGGGTGGGTTTTTACAACAAAACAAAAAAGATTGAGTTCCTCTGTTCTTTTTATGTATTTCTTTAAAGGTTTTATATAGTCATTTGACAGAGAGAGAGAGCACAAGCAGAGGGGGAGAGGGAAAAGCAGACTTCTTGATAAGCAGGGAGCCCAATGCAGGGCTCGATCCCAGGACCCTGAGATCATGACCCGAGCCGAAGGCAGAAGCTTAACCAACTGAGCCACCCAGGCACCCAAGCTCCTCTGTTCTTATGTTCTGAATTCTCTTAACCTATTACTAAATGCTGTAACAGCTTATCTTCAAATTGATTCATCGACTTTTTAGGTAAAAGGTTCTACCTAACGATATATATCCCATAGCTTTTAGGTTTTTAGATAAGTATATAAAATCACCCCAAACGTTTTATTTTTTAAAATATTTTATTTCTATATGTTGGCAAATTGAACACCAATAAAAAATAAATTTATAAAAATTTAAATAAATAAGTAATAATAAAAAATATTTTTTATTTGTTTTTTCATGAGAGACACACAGAAAGAGAGGCAGAGACACAGGCAGAGGGAGAAGCAGGCTCCCTGAGGGGAGCCCAGTGTGGGACTCGATCCTAGGACCCCGGGATCACGCCCCGAGCTGAAGGCAGATGCTCAACCGCTGAGCCACCCAGCCATCCCACCCCAAATGTTTTAAATTGCCATCTCTTCAAGAAGAATATTGGGGGAGAAGGAAGAAAACAGAAAAGCCACCAAAAAAAAAAAAAAAAATCAGCTCTCAATACTTGGTTCTTTATATGTTTAAGGCATAGAGGAAATGTTTTTAGTCTAAAAAAATGTTCCCTGCTCTAAAAGAGCTTATAAACTGGATGGGAAAGCAAAAGGAATCTGCGAAATCAGTGTTACCGGTAATAAGTGCTTTCAGAGAAGGATTTCAGGAAGCCTGGGTCACAGGGAGGCCTCCAGGCTGGGCCTTGCCTCGTGACTCAGAATCGGATAGGCACAGATAGATGAGGTGATATCCTGGGAGGGAAAAGCCACATGGGCAAAGGTACGGAGACAGGTGAGCACCACCTATGTTTGGGAAACTGGGGACATACTAATTTGGTCAGAATGGATGAATTGTGTAGGTTCACAAAGACAGGTGGATTTGATATAGAGTGCTGTCTGTTTAGGGTTCTGGAAGTTGGGGTTCTACCCTGAAGAGAGTAGTCACTGAGGGTTTCTGAGATACAGATGATGGGATGAAATCCATGATTTGGGAAGAATGAACAAATGGCTGTGTTCAGAGGGACTGGCAGAGGGAGACAAAGGGCAGTTGGACCATGGCGGTCCTTGGCTCATGGACTAGAGAAGAAGCCAAGAGGCCGGCATTTTGAAAAGAGGCCTGTGTTCTTTCACAGAACTTAAAACATTTCCTGATGGTTTTCAGAGATATTTCCAACAATTTCCAATGGGAACAAATGATTGGTGATGGGCTATAATGGAACAATACAAAGTGAGCACCCATGTATGTAGGATACTCCCCACACTCGTATCTCATGTCCTTCTCGTGTTCTCTTATGTTTACCCATCTGCTTCTCTAAAGGAAGAAAAGGTAAGAACCACCTCACTTGTGTTTCAAGCAAATCAAGGATATTCCCAAAATTCAACAGTGGAAAATAATTATGTAAACCTTGTCTGTACAGAGCATAGGAAAGTGTCTTTGGCCCCAAGTAATGAGAACATGTTACTTTTTTATATAAAAATGTCACAAGGCACCTAGGTGGCTGTCGGTCAAGCATCTGAATTAGACTCCGGTCACGGTCTCAGGGTCATGGAATCAAGCCCTGAGACAGGCTCAGTGAGGAGTCTGCTTGAGATTCTGTTTCCCTCTCTCTCTCTCTCCCCCTGCCCTCCCCCTGCTCACACTCTCTCTTTCTCGCTCAAATAAATAAGTAAAATCTTTAAGAAATAAATTTTGTTTTTCAAATGTCAAATGGGGTGGGGCAAGCATCATGGTAAAGCAGAGAAAGATATTGGACCCTGGGAAGTCTGTGAGCTTGTTCTCATGATGTTCCTTCTACCGAATGGCTCTAGGTCCTGGGGCAATTCATGTGTCCTTCTTGGACAGCTTCACTTACGGAGATTAAATTCTATAAACTCCAAGGCCCTTTCCAACTCTAATGTTCTGTAATTTTATAAGTTAGATCTCGCACCAAAAGAACATTTCATAAAATGGATTTCTAATGCACTTTGAGTTGGACTCTCTGGTCAAGTTTCCTGGTGGCTATGACACCAACGAATGACTCAGCTATGAATTTATCTATGATTAATTTGTGGGAAACTTGACATGAGATTGTTTGCTTTCTTTTTTATTTATTTATTTATTTATTTATTTATTTATTTATTTATTTATTTAATTTATTATTTTTTTAAAGATTTATTTATTTTTTTCATGAGAGACACAGAGAGAGAGGCAGACACTCAAGCAGAGGGAGAAGCAGGCTCTCTGCAGGGAGCCCAATATAGGACTCAATCTGGGATCGCAGGATATGCCTGAGCCGAAGGCAGACACTCAACTGCTGAGCCACCCAGGCATCCCTGGAGATTTTTTTAAATGCTGATTGTGTGTCAAGGTTATTAGCTCCGTCAGTATGTGAAATTATATCCCCCCCCACCACACTGAATCACTATTAAAAATAGGTTAGCTTATAGATGTAATTAATTAAATGGATAATATTCCTTCTATGAACTTTTCAGGGACTGCCCATGAGGGACAAGAAGTGAGGACAGTTCTCTATGTAGAGCCACAACTACCTTTGTAAAAGCTGAGAGACAGTGTTGGTGAATTGATTAAAAGCATACATCCTGGGGCCACCTAGGTGGCTCAGTTGCATAATCATCCAACTCTTGATTTTGGCTCAAGTTCTGATCTCAGGGTCATGAGATTGAGCCCCACATCAGGCTCTACACTCAGTGGGGACTCTGCTTGAGATTCTCTCTCTCCCTCTCCCTTTGACCTTTCCCCTGTCCTGCCATGCTGTCTCCCTCTCTTTAAAATAAATGAATAAATCTTAAAAAAAAAAAAAAAAAAAAAAAAAAGCATACATTCTGGAGTCAGTTCAACTTGGGTTCAAATCCAAGCTCTGCCCTTCAAAGCTGTATGACCTTAGACTAGTTACTAGTTTTATGCTTTAATTTACCAAATCTGCCTCATTGGATTATGGAGATGAAGCAAGGTTGTTACATGTAAAGTGCTTAAATCCCACCCAGCACAAGTAAATTTGGTGAAGTAGTACAATTATATTTGGTAAAGTATATTATCATTATCATTATTATTAGACAAGGCAAAATTTTACTTTATTAATTTTTTAAGATTTTATTTATTTCAGAGAGAGAGTACATGCACGAGAGGGCAGGAGGGACAGAGGCAAAGGGAGAAGCAGACTCCCTGCTGAGCAGGGAGCCCTATATCAGGCTTGATATGGGGCTTTTTTCTAGGACCCCAGGATCATGATCTGAGCTGAAGACAGATGCTTAACTGACTGAGCCACCCAGGCGCCCCAATATTTTGTTTTTTTTTATTTTTCTTTAGTCAAAAAACTACTTTTTTTTTTTTTAAATGATGATGAGTGTACTTTTAATCCCCATCATCCTTTTCAGCCATCCCCCCCAACATCTCTGGCAACTATCAGTTTGTTCTCTGTAGTTAAGAGTCTATTTCTTGGTTTCTCTCTCTCTCTCTCTCTCTTTCTCTCTTTCTCTCTCTCTCTTTCTTTTTTCCCCTTTGTTTGTTTCTTAAATTCCACATGTGGGTGAGATCATATGATATTTGTCTTTTCTGACTGACTTATTTCACTTAGCATTATACTCTTTAGCTCTATCCATGTTGTTGCAAATGGCAAGATTTCCTTCTTTTTGTGGCTGAGTAATTTTTATATATATATAATATAATATTAGTATATTAGTATATACAATATATATATAAATATATACCACATCTTATTTATCCATTCATCTATTGATGGACACTTGAGCTGCTTCCATAACTTGGTTATTGTTGATAATGTTGCTATTAACATCGGGGTGCATGTATCCTTTCGAATTAGTGTTTTTGTGTTCTTTGGGTAAGTTCCCAGTAGTACAATTACTGGATTGAAGGGTAGTTCTATTTTTAATTTTTTGAGGAACCTCCGCACTGTCTTCCTCAGTGGCTGTACTTAGTTTGCATTCCCACCAACAGTGTAAGAGGGTTCCTTTTTCTCCACATCTTCCCCAACACTTACTGTTTCTTGAGTTTTTGATTTTAGTCATTCTGACAGGTGTGAGGTGATATCTCATTGTCATTCTGATTTGCATTTCCTGATGATGAGTAACATTAAGCATCATTTCATGTGTCTGCTGGCCTCCTGTATATCTTCTTTGGAGAAATGTCTGTTTATGTCTTCTGCCCCAATTTTTATTTATTTTATTTTATTTTTTTTAAGATTTTTATTTATTCATGAGAGACATAGAGAGAGAGGCAGAGACACAGGCAGAGGGAGAAGCAGGCTCCATGCAGGGAGCTCGATGTGGGACTTGATCCCGGGACTCCAGGATCATGCTCTGGGTCAAAGGCAGGCACCAAACCGCTGAGCCACCCAGGCACCCCTTCTGCCCCAATTTTTAATTGAATTATTTGTTTTATGGGTGTTGAGTTGTATCAGTTCTTTATATATTTTGAACACCAATCCTTTATCGGATATGTCATTTGCAAATACCTTCTCCCATTCAATAGGTTGCTTTTTAGTTTTATTGATTGTTTCCTTTGCTGGGCAGACATCTTTTATTTTGATGTAGTCCCAATAGTTTATTTCTGCTTTTGTTTCCCCCACCGCAGGAGACATATCTAGAAAAATGTTGCCATGGCTGATGTCAGAGAAATTGCTGCCTGTGTTCTCCTCAAGGATTTTTATGGTTTCAGGTCTCATATTTAGGCCTTTAATCCATTTTGAGTTCATTTTTGTGTATGGTGAAAGAAAGTGGTCCAGATACATTCTTTTCCATATAGCTGTCCAGTTTTCCCAACACCATTTGTTGAAGAGACTGTCTTTTCCCTCATTGGTTATTCCTTCTTCCTTTTTTGAAGATAATTTGACCATATAATTGTGAGTTTATTTCTGGGTTTTCTATTCTATTCTGTTGATCTATGTGTCTATTTTTATGCCAATACATACTGCTTTAATCAATACTGCTTTGTAATATAACTTGAAAATTGGAATTGTGATACCTCTTATTTTTCTTTTTCAAGATTGTTTTGGCTATTTGAGGTCTTTTGTGGTTCCATACACATTTTAGGATTGTTTGTTTGTTCTAGTTCTGTGAAAACTACTGTTTGTACTTTGATAGGAATTATATTAAATCTGTAGATTGCTTTGGGTAGTATGGACGTATTAACATTATTTGTTCTTCCAACCTATGAGCATGGAATGTCCTTCCACTTCTTTGAGTTCTCTTGAATTTCTTTCATCAATATTTTCTATTTTTCAGAGTACAAATCTTTCACCCAGCTCTTTGGTTAAGTTTATTCCTAGATATTTTATTGTTTTGGTGCAATTGTTAATGGGATTTTTTTCTTGATTTCTTTCTGCTGCTTCATTATTAGTGTATAAGAATGCAACAGATTCCTGGACATTTATTCTGTATCCTGTGACTTTCCTGAATCCACTTAACAGTTTTAGTCGTTTTCATATTATCTGCAAATAGTGAGTTTTATTTCTTCGTTACCAATTTGAATGCCTTTTATTTCTTTTTGTTGTCTGATTGCTGTGACTAGGACTACCAGTACTATGTTGAATAAAAGTGGTGAGACTGGACATCCTTGTCTTGTTTCTGATCTTCGGGGAAAAGCTCTCAGTTTTTGTACCACTGAATATGATGTTGGCTGTGGGTTTTTCATATAAGACCTTTTTTATGTTGAGGTATGTTCCCTCTAGACCTACTTTGCAGAGGGTTTTTATCATGAACGAATGTTGTACTTTGTTGAATGCTTTTTCTGCATGTATTGAAATGATCATATGGTTTTTACCTTTTCACTTATTTATGTGACCTATCACATTGTTTTACAAATATTGAACCACGCTTGCATGCCAGGAATAAATCCCACTTGATTGTGATGTATGATATTTTTTATGTATTGTTGGATTTGCTAATATTTTGCGACAAGACAATATTTTAAAAGATATTTATTTAGGAAGACACTCTGGCATGTACAGCTATAGGCATGATTATGTGGACCTACATCTCTTCTTCAAAATCAGTTCAGCCACTTTGGTGACTTTTTGGTATTAGTCCTATTATAATATCAGAGCCACAAAAATGACATTGTTCTGGTCATTGTTTCATCCTATTTGCCTTTTACTAGTGACGAATCTTTCTTGTCTGTATGGGGTACATGCTTACTTTCAAAGAGGTATGTTTTATAGTACAGAAAGAGAAGGTTTAGAAGCCAGAGTGAAAAAAGGAAGCGAGTTTCTTGTGGCTTTATGCTTTCAACAGATAATGAATATTCATTTAAAACATGTTTAGTTGGAAAAAAATAAATGTGTTTACTAAGGGACAGTTCTTTGTGCTTCAAGCAACTGAAATTCTAAGTTCAGCTGAAGCAATTGAGTCAAGGTTTCAAAGACTAGTCCCGTTTAGCTGACTTTGTTTTAGATAACCAAATGAGGTGGTCTTCAACTCATAGTGAGTTATCTCAGGCTATCTCAAATTAAACGTCATTTATTTGAGTTGTAGAAAATTCCTAGCAAAAGCTCTGACTCTTCATCACCCCTGATGATCTAAGCTGCAACCAAATAACCAGAAAAGAAGAAGGAGGGATGTTGACAATGGGTCTTCTGTGGCCTCATCCTTGCCTCTGACTCTTGATCCATTGGTGAATGGTTTTCTGCCAAAGTTTTCTGGAAGTTTCTCTCTGTTCCTCAGCTGAGAAGGAACCTTTTTTTTTTTTTTATGGGCTCATCAGAAATGGGTGTGAAGGGTTTTTTTTGTTTTTGTTTTTTTTCCTATCTGAAAGATCTCAAGCCATGAAAAGGTCTTTTCATTCTGCCTTCAGCTGATTCAGAGCAGGCACTGGACCGTTTGGAAGGGGTGTGCCAAAGCACCAGTTCCTTCCCCTTAGGGCAAGAGAAACTCCACAGAGTTCCTGTCCCAATACAAAGGAGAAGGGCACAGCAATTTTCCCTGGCGGGGAGCCTGACAGCAGCACAAGTGCTAGCTAGGCCTGTGGCCCTGAGCTGGGATGTGGCTGTCCACTGTGTGAGCAAGCTGCTGAGGGACATTGATGGTCTCCACTCCTGCTCCCTCATAGGTTTAGAAAATTTTAGATAACCCTTTGTATGCTGCCTTCCTAGGTTAGATCTGCACACCATGAAGGAGGGCCTCAGTAATGAGGGCGCACAAAAATGAAAAAAAGAAAATAATGAGTGTGTACGTGTTTTCCTTTATGTGAAGATTAGATATATTTTATCTCTCCTTCTAAACCTAAATTCCAATTATGTTTGAAACCAAATAATGCCAGTAAAACTGTGATTTGGGCTGAGGCTGATGACAGCTATAATCTCAAGACAGATGCACACGCTGAACTGTGAAATCTTGTGCTAAAAGTAATTGCCATGTGAGGCAGTGCCCGAAGGTCTGGGTAGTGCCTCTCTCTCGGGCCTGCTAAGGGTTCAGCATTTGGCAGAGCACAAATCAATGGGCACATCAAATGTATTTTCTAACCCAAACCTACCACTTTTATAGGACCCATGTAACCTCCACCTATCTTCTACTCTGAATACTGATCATAGCCTTACTTTAGAACCACTTGTGGCCAAGGAGACCATGTCTTTGCCAGCTTACAGCTAAAGGAGGCTTTTTCTAATCAGTTTGCACCTCTAATTAGACATCAACACATGACAAGAGAAGCCTTGCCTGGTAATACTTGATGCTCAATAAGTGTTTGAATGAATGAGTGAACACAATCCTCATGGGCTTTAACATCAAGAGCGTATGAATTGAAAATCATTCCCACCTATTAAACATGCGTATCCATGGTGCTTTGTACATATTCTATGATTGCACGTTCATTCTCTTCTTCCCATTTTCAAGAAGCAAGAAGGCAGCACAGTCGTTGCTGTAACCCATTGCACAGTTTTTACTATGTTCTATGTGGATCTCATACCTTCTTCCCTTATAATCTAGAAAGTATTTCTTCTATCATTTGTGTGTTTCTCATGTCCAGATCACCCCCTCCAGCTGGACCCCCACCTCAGTGCAACCTCCTATATTTTGAGGAGGGCTGCTTACCTGAGTGCCATTTGGGTGGAGCTCAGTATATGCAGGTAGGGAACAATCTTATTCTTTGTCATCACTGTCCCTTCAAACACATTCTATGGACTATTTTTTTCACCCCCTGGATTTATCACTCATTCTTAGAAAATTAAAAAATAGGGCAGCCCCGGTGGCACAGCGGTTTAGCACTGCCTGCAGCCCAGGGTGTGATCCTGGAGACCCAGGATTGAGTCCCATGTCAGGCTCCCTGCATGGAGCCTGCTTCTCTCTCTGCCTGTGTCTCTGCCTCTCTCTCTCTCCCTATGAATAAATAAATAAAATATTAAAAAAATAATAATAAAAAAAAGAAAATTAAAAAACATATATTTAAGTGATTAAAATGTGCAGCCCAAGGTAGTAAGTAAAACTCTAAATTGCATTCAAGTGAACATTTCCCCCCCTTGCCCAGCATTTGGGTGGGCTTAGGTGGGCACTTGCAGTGAGGGAGAGGCACAGTCATTTCTGTTCTGTTCCCCACCCCCCACCCCCATCCCCAGTTTTGCCCTTTTTCTCTTTAATCCCAGATCACACTGCTCACTCTTTGTGGGATAGGCTCAGGAGGAGTTGGGATTTGGTGGGAAAGGGGCATTATGTTGAAGGTGTTCTTTGGATTAAGAGTATATTTATAGGGATCCCCGGGTGGCTCAGCAGTTTGGCATCTGCCTTCAGCCCAGGGCATGATCCTGGGGACCCGGATCGAGTCCCACGTCAGGCTCCCTGCATGGAGCCTGCTTCTCCCTCTACCTGTGTCTCTGCCTCCCTCTCTCTCGCTCTCTCTCTCTTGCTCTTGCTCTCGCTCTCGCTCTGTGTCTCTCATGAATAAATAAATAAAATCTTAAAAAAAAAAAAAGAGTATATTTATAGCTGCTTCTTTCTCTCCAGCTTTTGTGGTTTTCTCTGGGGCTCTTCTGTTGGACGTATATCTTACTGTGATTCCCAGGATGGCTAATGCCTTGGCCTGACTTTTCATAGACCCTCAACCCGCAGGCATCGAGTCTACTCCAGAACAACCCTATTAGAGTCTACTATCCCTCCTTCCCAACCTCCACCCTCTTGGGCAGTCTCTTCTAAAACTTCCTGGTCAGCTTTCTCCAGCAAGGCCCACATCTGTTCCATGGAAAATTCTCTCAATTCTTTGGCCCTCATCATCAGATCACCAGAGTATCAATGCCCTCCTCTTTCTCTTTGCCTCAGTCCAATAATCTTAGCCCTCTGCCTTTAGACTTTCCAAGCATGAGTCAGACATTTGTCCTGTGTCCCCCAACCTTCAAGAGGCACGCACAAAACTACATTTGTCCCCCCAAGGTTCTCTCACTAGGTTTGAGGGAAGGGAAAAGACCTGTGGTCTCTCTTCCATGAGGAAAATGAGAGTGGGGAAGAAAAAATCAGCTTCCTCCAAGTATAATCTCTTTTATTGCTTCTTTAACTTCAAAGGCTTTTATACTGACTTTGAGGCATCACGCCCTGCAAGTCCTGGCATAGGTGGTCTAGCACCTCACTTTGGAATGTGCAGGTACTTGGCCCCTATGGGTTTTTTTTCTCAGATTTGCAGGCTTAGCAGAAACTGAGCAGAAAGCATTCCATTTTAACATCCTGTTACATATGTATATTTAGATATTTTTACAACCCTTGCTCATTATCTTCTGTTTTGATTTGGATAAATTGCATAACAGTAATAGCAAATTCTTACATAGCATAGCATTTATTATACACAGGCACTGTTCAGTCTTTTTTTTCCTTCAATTTTTTTTAGCAGTATTCACATTTTTATTGAGAGGTATAAAGTATATTGGTCACTGTTGTTATTTTCATATGCAAATAGAAGAGTTCAGAAGTATAAAGACTTGTATTTAGGGCAGCCTGGGTGGCTCAGCAGTTTAATGCTGCTTTCAGCCCAGGGCCTGATCCTCAAGGTCTGGGATCGAGTCCCATATCAGGCTCCCTGCATGGGGCCTATGTCTCTGTCTCTGTCTCTGTTTCTGTCTCTGTCTCTCTGTGTTTCTCATGAATAAATAAAATCTTTAAAAAAAAAAACCCAACAATTTGTATTTGACTTTTTAGTCAAGATAATCTACCATCAAATTACTCATATCCAGGCTTCTGTGGGTCTCGAATTTTCTTCCCTTTGGATAAGGATGTAGTGGGAATCCCAGTTGCTGAAAACATATTTACTTAAAAAAAATCAATTTAGTAAAGTTTCTTAGTCTAAGTTTCTTAAGGATTTCTGGATTTTGGATTCTGTTCTTGAGGAGGTCAGGATCTTCCTGAGGCTTGGGTTCTCAAATATTCTACTACTCAGGGGTGGCTCAGTAGGCAAACAACTCTTCATCTCAGCTCAGTTCTTGATCTTGGGGTATTGAGTTCAAGCCCTGCACTGGGCCTCCATGCTGGGCATGGAGCCTACTTAAAAAATTCTTATAGTCATCAAAAGTAGAATCCTTTATTTTCTCGTATTGTGACTCCAATGATAGTTTATTCATTTTCAGGTTTGTTTGGTTTTGTTTTTTTCCAATTTAGGATGAATTATATTACCAGTTTATTCTGAAAGGCTGTAACTCAGGAATAACCAGATGGAAGCGGTACATAGGGCAAGGTCTGGGAAAAGAGCACAGAGCTTCCAAGTCCTCCCTGAGCATGCCTCTCTCCCAGTCCCCCACATGTTCACCAACACAGAAGCTCTCTTTAATCTTTACAACAACTCTCTGAGCTAGACACAATTATTATTCCTATTTTTCCAGATGAGAACACTGCAAAATAGAGGTCTCTCAACTTGCTGGAGATCAGTCACTAGCAAGTGTCAGAGCTGAGATTTGAACCCATGTAGTGAA
This sequence comes from Canis lupus familiaris, assembly GCF_011100685.1. Lineage (NCBI taxonomy): Eukaryota > Metazoa > Chordata > Mammalia > Carnivora > Canidae > Canis > Canis lupus. Next base: position 64,164,404 of record NC_049233.1, read on the forward strand.
GCTGACCACCATGTTATGCAGCTTCACATGCTATGGTTGTGGTAGGAGCATCCCTTCTGGAGTCAGGCAGACCTGGTTTGGATTTCAATTCTACTTGCCATGTGACTTTATCTCTAGTTTATCTAGTTTATCTGTTTTTCTTATCTCTAGTTTCTTCCTCTGAAAATGAGGGTAAATGCATTTGGCCTTTTTGCATTCATGTGGCTTGCATCCGGTAGGATTTGGCCCTTTCTATTCCTTCTCTACTCTTCTTTTTCCATGATGTTAGCTGAAGACAGTCTCTTCTCACCAGATGTTCCAAGTCCTATAAGATCCATCCAGCTTGAAGATATTAAGTCCTGCTCTAACTTAGCAAGCATCCTGAAGTGGTATTTCTGCTTTATTTAATGTGTGGTCCTCTCTTTAAGGAAGAAGGGAAGGTCCTGCATAGATATTTATATATTTCTGGTCAAAGTCAGCTCTTGATTTAAGTTTCTCAGTTGTATCTCCCTTTTCAAAGTAGTCCTGAAGCTTTTGCACGAGCATGAGAGCTTGCATGGTCTCATGAGGGGAAAGATTTCAGCAGGATAGTAGTTCGGCCAGTAGCCTGGCTGTAAGCAAGATTGTACACGGGGTCCCCCGTGGTACTGGGACCTTGGCACAGGGGGTGCTGTGGTACAGTTATGAGGAGAAAAATCTACATTTCCACCTTTCATCTTCTTTAGCATGTAAAAGTGGCACCATGAGTTTTGTTATCAAATAGACCTGAATTCCAACCCCATTTACATCACTTAATAACTTTGCGAGACTGGTCAACTAGTCAATTCAGCCTTGCTGATCTTCAGATTTCTCATTTTTAAAATGACAATAATATTTACCTCTTGGGGGTAGTTGTGGGCATTAAGTATGATCAGAGCTCCAGAGAAATTTAGAGAGGCCTAGATCACTTTCATTTTAGAAACTCCTAATACATTAAAGCAACAACAACAATAGAAATGAACAAACATCAAAAGTAGGTATTAAGAATAATATGTTCTAAATGCTTACTTTTAACAAATTAATATTCTTAGCACACCACAAATATAATTATGTGATTTACAAGATAAGGACCTGTCCTAAAACACATCAGTCTATATTTCGCAAGATGTCGTTTTTATATTTTTTTAAGACGTAATTTAATAAAAGACAAAAGCTGTTGCCATTGTCTCAATGTACCTGAGTCTTTAACATCATTTAGAAATACAGTACAAGTTTGTATCTGAAGCCCATCAAGAATGAGAGGCCTGGGTTGTGTGCTCTCCCCCAGCCCTTGGGGGGAAGCCCCCGGCTTTGCTGTATAGCTCCTGGTTCAGAGGAGGCACCCATGGACCTTAATTCCCATCCTCCCCTCGTTCCATTCCCCTTTCTATGGTTACTGGAACAACAGTGAAAAGGACTCCCATGGGACTTTAGTTGATTTGGTCTTAGCATTGTTCCAGAGCCCCATAACAGATTTTTATGGTTTTTATTAAGTTTCCTTAGGGTGGTGCAATAAGGAGACTAGAAATAGTCTCACTTCATAATTGCTCATCTTCATTTTTAAGTTGAGAAATTATCCACATACTATAAAATTCATACTTTTAAAGTATACCATGGTTCTATGGCATTTCATGTATTTCCAAGGTTGTACAACCATAACCACTAATTCCAGAACATTTTCATCACTGCAAAAAGAAATTCCAGGTCACTCCCCACCCTCTCTTTCCCCCAGTCCCTGGTAGCCATACTTTCTGTCCTCTGCGGATTTGCCCATTCTAGACATATGATATAAATGGAACCATGTACTATGTGTCTGGCTTCTTTCACTTTGCCTAATGTTTCAAGGTTCTTCCGTGTCATAGCACGTGTCAGTACTTCATTCCCCTTTTATTGCCCAACAATATTCTCTTATATGGATATGCCATGTTTTATTTATCTATTTACCAGTTGATGTACATTTGGTTCCTTTCTACTTTTTGGCTATTAGGAATAGTGCTGCTTTAAACACTGGTGTGCAAATTTTTGTATGGATATATGTTTTTTTTTTTTTTTTTTTTAAAGACAGTCTCTTTATTTATTTATTTTTTTTTAAATTTTTATTTATTTATGATAGGCACACAGTGAGAGAGAGAGAGGCAGAGACACAGGCAGAGGGAGAAGCAGGCTCCATGCACCGGGAGCCCGACGTGGGATTCGATCCCGGGTCTCCAGGATCGCTCCCTGGGCCAGAGGCAGGCGCCAAACCGCTGCGCCACCCAGGGATCCCTGGATATATGTTTTTGATTCTCTGTATGGATGTATGTTTTTGATTCAACTAAGGGTGAAATTAAATTGCTGGGTCATACGTTTAACATTTTGGGAAACTACCAAACTGCTTTCCAGAGTGGCTGCAATTTTACAGTCCCACCAGCAATGTACTAGGGTTCTAGCTTATTCATATCTTCACCAATGCTTAGTGTCATCATTTTGATTATAAACGTTGTAGTGGGGTGAAGTAACATCTCATTGTGGTTTTATTTTATTTTATTATTTTTTAATTTTTATTTATTTATGATAGTCACAGAGAGAGAGAGAGAGACAGAGACAGAGACAGAGACACAGGCAGAGGGAGAAGCAGGCTCCATGCACCGGGAGCCCGACGTGGGATTCGATCCCGGGTCTCCAGGATCGTGCCCTGGGCCAAAGGCAGGCGCTAAACCGCTGCGCCACCCAGGGATCCCTCATTGTGGTTTTGATTTGAGTTTTTCTAATGACTAGTGATATTCAGCATCTTTTCATGTGCTTATTGTATATCTTCTTTGAATATACAAATGTTTAGTCAAGTGCTTTGCTCACTTTTAAATTGAGTTATTTGCATTTTATTGTTAAGTTGTAAAAGTTCTGGATTCTAGACCTCTGTCACATGATAGGATTTCCAGGTATTTTCTCCCATTTTGTGGGAGTTATCTTTTCATTTTCTTGATAGTCTTCCTAGAAGCACAAACATTTTATGATGAAGTCCAATTTATCTTTTTAAAAAAAGTTTTTGGTTGCTAGTGCTTTACATGTTATGAGAAACTATTGCCAAATTCATTTACAAAGATTTGTGCCTATGTTTTCTCCTGAGAGTTCTATGGTTTTTGCTTTTAAATTTAGGATTTTGATCCATTTTTAGTTGTATTTTGTGTATGGAGTGAGGTAGGAGTCATCACCACCCCACCCACTTCTTTTCTGCTAGAAATACAGTCTGTTTGCCCAGTGGCATGATGCCAAAGAAGACATTGTTGCAGAACTGATGACCAAGACTTAAGAGAAGTATAAAGCTCATAAGGCCTTAGGGGCTCTGGTTCTGATTAGGTACAGTATGGCAGGCCATAAGAGGCCCCGGCTGACACTGTGACCAAGCTAGGCTTGCTCACTGCAGCAATGGAGTTATCAAGACAATTTGGATATCAAAGAGAAATGTGGGTGCTACAATGAGAGCCAAAGCTCAGCTTAGAAGAACTCTGTCAGTCTGACAAACTAAATTTATGAAGAGAATAATTAGCAAACCTTACCAGCTGGTAATTCCACTCACCAGCCAGTAGAATTAAATCATGACTTGTCTGTCTACAATACACCAGGCTGGTGTCCATGGTGATGAGGCCTCCAACACTTCCTTTCTCTAATCTCATCTGCATCTCCTTAGGAAACAGCAAGAGGCAGAGGCACAGTTTACTCGTGTCCCTATAGACTACTTTGCCTTCCGCACTGGAGAACCTCCATTTGTCTCTCCAGCTCACTCTCCACTCCTCTTTACCCTGCTCTGTGTCTGGCTTTGGCCTTTTGGCTTCTATTGGGTTCAATCAAAGGGAGTCCAGACCACTTTCTTATATCGTACACAAAAATAAATTCAAAATGGATGAAAGACCTAAATGTGAGACAGGACACCATTAAAATCCTAGAGGAGAACACAAGTAGTAACCTCTTTTACATCAGTTGTAGCAACTTCTTACTAGATACTTCTAGTATCTGCTCCCTCCTGTTACTAGCCCTGGAGTAAGACATTGCTCTTGGGGGCTATCCTCCCCCAGTGTACACCTTTGTCCTTTTATTAGACTCATCAAGTCATCCTACTTTTCCTATACTTTCCTTCTTGCAGACCTGACTCATACGCCTTCTCTCCCAGTCAGGCATTTATGTGTTGAACAGGCCAGACTCTAAGCCTTTCACTTTAGAACAAATCTGTGAAATGCGTTTATTCACTCAGCAAATGTCTTTGAAGTACCTATTATGTGTGTGAGATGCCTATTACGAGCCAGCTCTTTAGAGACTAGAGATTTAGGGTGAATGAGATCATAAAATCCCTGCTCTTGAGGAGCTTACATTCTGACAGGGAGACAGACAGTAATATACATTATATGGATTGCTAGTGATAAGTGCTGTGTGAAAATAACGCAGGTGATGGAAGTAGAAATGATAGTAGGGGATACTATTTTAGGTGGGATGTGTGGTTAAAGAGAGCCTCTCTGAAAGGACTTGAATTAATGAAGAATGCCTCTGTGGCTATCTGGAAGAAGGGCGTTCCAGAAGAAGGGCATGCACAAAGATCCTTTGTGCGGGATTCTGGAGTGGCGAAGAGACCACGGGGCTGGAGAGAAGCAAATGGGGCAGAGTCTAGGCAAAGGCAGGCAAGGCCAGGTCTTGCCAGGGTTTGGGAGCCATTGTAAGAACATGGAATTTCTTTCTCAGTGTAATGGAAGCCAGTGGAGGATTGGGGTGGTGGGGTGGCAGGGAGGAGTGACAGGATAGAACATTTATTTAAAAGACTCACCATTCAGTGTGACAGGGAGAAAGGGTCCCTAAATAGCACTGTCAGAGGGTAAAAATAATATAATCCCATAACAAATTTGATGTCCTTTATTCAAGAGAAAACAATCCAGGGATTGGGGGGAGTACAGTGCCTCACAAGCACCGAGCACTCTTCACAAGGGATTTTGGGTGAAACCAAGTTGTATACAGTGAGTTATACAGAGAAGCAACACAGACACAGGGCATGATTGGATAGGAAGGTGGGATTTCCCTCTAAGGCCAGGAGGTCCTATTTCCTAGGGTAAGGTCAGTTAGCTAAAGATGAGTTGGAGGATTGTGATTGGCGCGTGTTAGCTCTCCTTGACAGGTGTTTCCTGTAAATGCAGGCAGACTTAGGTTTAAATGTGTGATGTGGGTTGCCTCTATTTTGTGGATCCCCATGTACAAATAACCATTATCAGCAACTAGCTTGACCTCTTCCTGTGTGGACTCAGCCACATCCCCTAATATGTTCCAGAAGGCTGAGAGTCTCACCTATACAAATGAATATGACATGGTCTCGATGGCATGGGAGCATACCAAGAGGCAAGGTGGCTGGATACCCCCAAGAGATAGCAAAAAACTACATTGGAAGTAGAGGTGGAGATTTAAAAAGAGAAAGATAAGCAATAAGGTTGTGAGAGAAGACAAGAGGGAACCCAGAGAAACAGAGAGGGTCATGGTAGAGCGGTGTTGTGGAAGCTGATATAAAGAGAGGTGGTTAAGAACATGTGATTTGGAGCCCAGCAGCCTTGGATTTGAAACTGGGCACCGCTGATTAGTTCTACGCCCTTGGACAAGTTATATACCCTCTCGGAACTTGTTTCCTCACTGGAAAATGGGGACAGTAACAAGTACTTCTTCAGATTCAGTGAGTTATGAATATAAAGTGCTTAACAAATTGTAGGGGGCATAGTTAGCCTTATGGTCAAAGCTCATAAAAATATAACACAAATATTTGCTATATAGTGTCCCTCGAGACTTCTAACCAAAGGAGGGCACCAGTTCTTTAACATTCAAATAAAAAGATGGAAGTCCTATTCCACATGCTACACAAAGCCTACATCCTCCTTACCCTTTGCCCACCATTGTGGCTCTGATCCTTCTCTGGGTGACCACTCTCTCTTTCACCTCTCCGCCCATGGTTCCTTGTGCCACAAGTCAGCCAATTCATGGAACCCAGGCCCCTTCTTCTTGGTTTCCCCAAAGCATCATGATCTCACCCAGTAACATACAGCAAACTTTTCCTAAGGGCTTTGCACAGTACGGTTAACAACTAAAAACCACATATCAGTCATTGGTGTCATTTCCTCAGCCATTCCACATACTGGGAATGTCTCATTGGCCTTTTAACTTTAAGTTCTAACCTCCTCTCACTATTTCTCGAGGCCAGTCTTAAGTCCCAAAAATTCTCATTATTTTTTTTTCATGAAGGTCTGTACTTCCTACTCTGAACCTATTTTTTTGGATACATAGATATTTTAAAATTTCTTTTTTTAAAAAAGATTTTATTTATTTATTCATGAGAGACACACAGAGAGAGGCAGAGACAGAGGCAGAGGGAAGAGAAGGCTCCATGCAAGGAGCCAGATGCAGAACTCGATCCCAGGACCTCAGGATCACGACCCAAGCCAAAGGCAGATGCTCAACCACTGAGCCACCCAGATATCCCAATATTTTAAAATTTCTCTGCTAAACCAAAGGTTATCTTATTTTAGATATCTATCTACTAAAATGCACGTATTTTGAAATTATCTTCTTTTTTGCATAATCAAATTTTTAGGTAGGCGTCTCTTAGATGGGGAGAGCAGTACAAATGTATGGATTGTGCTGCTACATGTCAGCCCTCCATTCCCTGCAGAAATAGACACAGTTAGTGTTTTGTTGCAAAGAGCGGAAATTTCCTGTTAGTAAACAGGTCACCTGGATATTATAGGGGAAAACAGCCATAGTGTTTACTGAATAGAAAAAGTGGGTGGCAGGGAGATAACAGTATCAACATCTGGAAAGCAGAAGTGGGAGGGGGAAGCAAAGAGTCTGTACCGAGAGAATAGTCCACTTTTCAACCCAGAATGAGAGCCCAACACTTGCTACCTTTGTTGACATACAAATGTGCTTCTCCTGATCCCTTTGTTGGGGGGTGGGGGTGGGGAGAAATTTTCCTCTGTCCAAACTGGATAAAGAATAAAACTTACATGAGACAGATTAACAGGAGAAAAATCTGATTTAATCTTGTACGTACACGGTCTCCACACAGACGTGATATTCCAAAGACAGTTAGGCAACATGAGGTATGTATGTCATTTTGAACTAAGAAGAGGGTAGAGGTTCGGGACTTCAAGGGAAGGAATACAATTCATAGGAAGATGAAAACGGGTAAATGGGTTTTTAAAAAAGATTTATTTATTTATTTTAGTGTGTGTGTGTGTGTGTGTGCACGCGTACACACATGGGAGAGGGAGAGAGAATCGCAAGTAGACTCCGTGCTGAGCACAGAACCCCACATGAGGCTCAATCTCATGACCCTGAGATCACGATCTGAGCTGAAACTGAGGGTCAAATGCTTAACTGACTGAGCCACCCAGGCGCCCCAAGAGTAAATGTTTAATAAACAAATGTTTGCTGGGCCCCATAGTTTCAATGGGAATTTTAACGGACTTTACCCCTGCCCCCCACTTCATATGCAGGTGTAGTTATTTATGTGATCGCTCTGTCCAAATTCTTTTTAGGCAGTTCAGGGAAGGTCGGAGTTTCTTCATGCATCTTTTGGGCCTTGATTGTTTTCAGCTGAAAATAATCTACACGCCATGGTGGCTTGTCTTGGGAAGCCCTGCCCTTGGCTTCCACACCTTCCTGACTGCCTACTGGCCACCACATAAAGCCCCAGGCAGCCCCTATGGGAACCCTGTCTCAGCCAGAGAGTTCCACCAGCACCTCCCAAAATAGACATTGTACTTTTCCATCTCTGCTTTGCTCATGCTCTTCCTTTTGCCTGGGATGCTGTTCCGCCCCATTTCTACCTAACAAAACTATTCAAACCTTGGCCTGTGCCACCACTTTCATGAAGCCTTCCCCGATTGTTCTCTCCCTCCCCATTGCTAACTCTTCATTGCTACAACTAATATAAACACATGCTACTTTATTTTCTCCTCACTTAAATACCTATGTTATGGTCCCCAGTGGATTAAAGTTCCTCAAATGCATGAATTCTTACACCTTTTTTTTTTTCAAATCCATGGCAAAAATGTACTCCAGTGCCTAGTGTATGAAAAGTGGCCAATAAATATTTATTGTATATTGAATTAGTTTTCTGTTGCTGCATGACAAATTATTAAAAATTTAGCAGCTGAAAGCTATATATATTTTGTTATCTCAGTTTCTATGGGTCAGTAGTCTGGACAAGGCTTAGCTGGGTTCTCGGCTTAGGGTCTGACAACCTACAATCAAGGTATCACCTGGGGCTGCAGGTTCATCTTAGGATCAGTCCTCTCCCAGGCTCCTGTGGTTGCTGGGAGAATCCGTTTCCTTGCAGATATAGAACCCGTAGGCAGCTTGCTTTTTTTGAGGCCATCAGAAGAGAATCTCTGATGCTTCAAATTTCTGACCTATGAATGCTCTTTCAAAGAGCTCACCTGATTGGGTCACCTAAAGCCAACTCATTAGGGAACTTAATTAAATCTGCAGTCTCTTTGCCTTTACTTCATAATATAGGTGACATCCGATATGCTGGAGTAGCATCTGTCATATTCACAGGTCTTGCCCACACTCAGAGGGAGAGTACACAGGGAGTGTACACCAGGGCTGGGAACTTGGGGAGTCATCTGGGGTTCTTCCTACCACAAATACCTGGAGGAGGGCAATGGTCTTAATAGAGTATTTTTTATTTGACTGTGTCACAAGACACCAAATTGCTTCCAAATAGTAGGAAAAACTTTAAATTAATTACTATTTTAGATTTAAAGGTCTTTAAGTAATGTCTATGATAGAAGACTATCATATTTTTTGGTATGTTGGAAATGAAAACAATAATTATTTTGAATCATTTTAGTTTGCTTGTAGTCCGTGTTATTCAGAGTTGGTTTCAGTTCATATTGTTCAGTCTGGAAACACACAGAATTACTCTATGTATGTGACAGAGCTAAATTTGTTAATTAATAGCTGGGCAAACAGACTAAATGTTTGCCTAAAAAATACATAGATGGAGGAACATGTGAAGAACTGTGGGAAGGTTCTGTCGGCTGTGGAGACACTAATTCCTCCAGCAGGGCACAAAAAGTACAGGAGAGCCCTAGTCTAACGGGCTCACATTATAGTGTCATTTTCTTCCCAGAATCCTACCGAGGTTTCAAATTCAAATGTATCTACTAAGTGGCTTTTCTTAGTACAGCCAGGAGAATCCCTAGTTCATCCTGGCATGTGTGAAGGAAACTGTTTCCCCCCTAGGAGTGTGAGTTTAGGGGGAGAGGGCAACAACTGGGACATGCCCATCTTTAAGTCAGGTTTGTGCCTGGCCTGAGGTTTGTTAAAGGAATAGGGACACAGAGAAAAAAAAAATCTATGGTTCAGTTTATGAAAGGAACATCTCACCAGGAAAGAGGAACTAGTCAAAATAGAATGCAATGGATTGGGTAGATTAAAAAAAGAGGATGGCAATTTAAAGATGTGTTGGGGAGAAAGATTTCCTCTGCCTTTCAAAGGTCCTTCTAGCTGGACTTAGAATCAACATGACATGAGACAGATTATCAGGAGAAAACCAAATTTAATAGTGTACATACGAGGAATGCACAGACATGAAGGCCAAAGATAGTGAGGCAATGACCTGCTTATATGAGCTAAGGAGAGGGACAGAGTTGGGGGGACAAAGGAGAGAAAGGCCATTAACAGGGAAGTGAAAAGAGATGTTTGGAAAACAAAGGCTACCTGTTATGCATATAAGTTTCTTAGGAAAAGAGGAGTCTCTGTTAATAGCTCTCTTCCTGGTACAGGCTCTTCTTTTCTTTTTTTTTTTTTTTTAAAGGTTTTATTTATTTTTTCATGAGAGACACAGAGAGAAAGAGAGGCAGAGACACAGGCAAAGGGAGAAGCAGGCTCCATGCCGGGAGCCCGACATGGGACTCGATCCTGGGTCTCCAGGATCATGCCCTGGGCTGAAGGCGGCACTAAACCGCTGAGCCACCCGGGCTGCCCACAGGCTCTTCTTTTCAATATAAATTTAGGCCTTTAAGGACCAAGAAAAGAGCTTTTCCTGAATCTTCTGGGTTTTGATTACTTTTAACTCGAAATAGTGTTCATGCCAAAGTGGCCCATCTTGGGACGGCCTGCCCTTGGTCCCTACAGATGATTTTTGGGGAAGAATTTTGAAGTTGAAATATCAACATTTTGCACTGGGAACATTTGTTGGCCCTGTGAACGTATGTTTTATATTTATTCAGATGCACATTGTCTGTGACTAGTAGTTGAAATATGTTTATATGAATGCTTTCCAATGTGATAGAGACGGGCAGGGCCAACAAATGTGGGAGGGAAATCAGGCATTGGCAATTTTGCTTTCTTTTGCACCGGGCCCCACCTCTGCTCTGCAGCAACCTAGTCATAGTGTCAGGCACAGGAACTTTTTACCCTATTCCTGCCTTCGTGCTCCAGAATACAGATTCACATTGGCAGGAAAAGAATGAGCGAGCATGGGAGGAAAGTCTCCAAAGCTGAAATGACCCCTGGGGAATTTGGCTGAGGGAAGGGTGGGGGGAAGGTGTGCCAAATTCTCATGTCTTTGCCCTCACCCGTGAAAAGTCCTGTTGCTTGTGCTGAGCACTGGGCCAGTTTTCAATTTGTACTTTAAGAAAATGGGTACTAATGAGGGGTGCCTGGTTAGGCATCTAACTCTTGATTTCAGCTCAGGTCATGATCTCAGGGTCCTGGGATCAAACCCCAGGTTGGGCTCTGCTTTCAGTGGGGAGTCTGTTCTAGGATTCTCTCTCTCCTCTCCTCTTCTTCCTCCCCTTCCTTTCCCTTTGTCCCTCGTGCTGCTGCTCTCTCCCTCTCTCTCAAATAAATAAATAAATCTTTAAAAATGTGTACTGATGAAATAGTACAATACCCTGAGTGAGGCTGAAAAGTAAATAAAACGGGCAACTCTTCCTCTCATCCCTGTATGATGTTAATTTAATGACATCTCCTCCTGCGAGAGGATTTCATTGGTTTGTTTAAAAACAAAACTACAGGCTTGCTATTTTTATTTCATTCATTATGATAATCACAAAGCATAACCTTTTTTTCAAACAAAATGATGAAATACCCACAAGTCGTGGCAGAGTAGTTATTACTTATGCTTATTAACGAACTTCTCACTACAAAGGTGGCTCTGCATGAGCCACTGTGGAGAGGCTGCATGCACAGTGCTGACTCCTGATCAAAAACTATAAAATGCTGATGGTGGCTGAAGACAGATAAACGTGTCCTTTGTCCGTTTTACAGGGAGTAATAGCACTTATTGCCTGATAGTAGAGCCAGTGATGCCAATTAGAAACTGTCACTTGTATTTTTCCTACCAATTGTGATCTACCATGTGATGGATTTTAGGAGTCAGGTAGAGTATAAATGTATAGCTTTGAGAATGAAGATAGATTCTCTACATGGTTGGTGGACATTTCCACTTGGAAATATTAATTGACCCCTAGCCCTAGCCCTCTGATGGAGCTCCCCAGTGTTTTCCTAGGCCTCGAAACTGCCTCGTGGAGTTCTTTGGGCTCATCTCTCACTTTCAGGGGCTACTTTCCCTCCGTCCTTTCTTTTTCTTTTCTCTCTTTCCACAATTGGTGGTCACTTCAGCCTCCTCGCATGTAGCACTGCTATCTCCAGGTCTCTGTCCACTTGGGCCCACCAACAGCTGCCATGTTCTTTATCCTCCATCACTGTTTTGAATCATGTCAGTCCCCTGCCCAGAAACCTATGAAGAGCTCCTATTTCCCACAACATCACACCTACACTTCCTGGCTTGCTTTCAAGGCCCTCCTCAAACTCGATTGATTGGACTTACTCAACTTTCCACTTACTTATTTCACTGACAATCATGCCGAGCCCCGAGCCCCCGTATGCCCATTGTCACCTCACTGCCTTCCTTCAGGCTGTTCCCCTTGCCTAGAATGCCATTCCTCGATCCTTGCCTCATTAAATTAGGTCCTTCCTGCACTTTTCTGGTACACCTCACTGATCTCTTCCTCTTTGAACTCTTAAAGCATTACAAATGTCTCTTCTGTGCATTATAGCATTTAATTATATGCCTGCCTTCACACTGGTGGTTGTTTTATAGACAAGTCTATAAGCTTCTAGAAGTCAAAATAAGACTTACAGTCCCGATCCTTCACACAGTTGAGTATGTGGTAGGTACTATAAAGAAAAGATTGTTTCATAGTGTCTCTATCCAGGTCGATACAAGTAGAATAACTCTTATTTTGAGACTGTGTTGTCAAGTATATGTATAGCCAGGGACCAGATAAATGTTTTTGATATAAATGATTGCTACAGAGTTGACTAATATTACATTAGAAGGTTTTTATCTGTTACCAGCCATAATTCTTCTTTAGAAAGATAGAAAGGATCAGTGACCTGGGTGGCTCAGTTGGTTAAGTGTTGGACTCTTAATTTCAGCTCCGGTCACAATCTCAAGGTCATGAGTTGGAGCCATGCATCAGGCTCCACACCAAGCGTGGAGCCTGCTTAAGATGATCTCTCTCCCTCCCCCTTTATTGCCCCCCCCATTCATATCTCTCCCTAAAAAAAAAAAAAAAAAAAAAAAAGACAGAAAGGAAGAAAGAAAAAGAAGCCCAAGGCTGGGATACATGACTTTTAAGTATTATTCAATAAAACACTACTTTTTCTACATGGACCATTCATAATGGTTGCTATCATCATATGCTCGCTGCATCCTTTATGTACTTCTAAACAATATTGCCTTGCACTGTCTTCACACATCTGTCCTCCCTCCTTCTCTTTTCCCCAAACCGTGAGTTCCTTGATGGCAGAGAGTATGTCTTTTAATTCCTGAATCTACAGAAACTGACAAAGAGCTGGTAATCAATAAATGCTTGTTGAATGAATAAGTGAATTATAAGAGTCTTCACATAACCATGAGTGTGACATTATTTAAATACAGTTATGGTTACCAAATGACCATTGAGTCTTTTCATAAATAAACATATATATGTGTATATATATATATTTTTAAGTTTTAATTAATTAATTAATGTTTAAGTTTTAATTTCTTTATTTATTTTAAGTAATCTCTACATTCAATGTGGGGCTCGAACTTACAACCCCAAGATCAAATGCCAGCCAGATGCCCCAAACATCTTTATTTTTTTTTAACATCTTTATTTTTAAGTGATACTTTAGATAACATTTTTTTTAATTCTTTGGAGAATTTAACTTCCAATATTTTCAAAATTTATCTTTTTTTTTTTTTTAATTTATGATAGTCACACAGAGAGAGAGAGAGAGAAAGAGGCAAAGACACAGGCAGAGGGAGAAGCAGGCTCCATGCACCGGGAGCCCAACGTGGGATTTGATCCCTGGTCTCCAGGATCGCGCCCTGGGCCAAAGGCACGCGCCAAACTGCTGCGCCACCCAGGGATCCCCAAAATTTATCTTTTTTTACATCGAAAATTATACAGGAAATTACAGCTGAGTTTAGACTAAGAGAAAGTGGATTGTTCTTGCCAAGCCTAGAGAAATTTGTAATATATTTTTTATTTTTAAAAAAGATTTTATTCATTTATTTGGGAGACAGAGAGAGTGGGGAAGGGGTGGATGGGAAGAGGGAGAGGGAGAAGCGACTCCCATCGAGCGAGTGGGGAGCCCAAAACAGCACTCAATTCCAAGGACCCCAAGATCATGACCTGAGCTGAAAACAGACACCCAACCAACTGAGCCACCCAGGCACCCCTGTAATATATTTTTAAAATAGGTGTAGCTATCTACTTCTTACAACCTTTCTTAAGGGTAGTACTCTTACTCAAAAGCAAAAAAAAAAAAAAAAAAAAAAAAAAATCACCTGATTTTAAAAATGGGCAAAGGACTTGAGTAGACATTTCCCCAGAGAAGAGGTACAAATGGCCAAACATATGAAAAGATGCTCAGTAGCCCTTGTCATTAGGGAAATGCAAATGCAAACCACAGAGAGATACCACGTCTCCCACGTTGGGATGGCCACTATCAAAAAAGCCAAAAAATAACAAATGTTAGTGAAGATGTGGACTTGTGCACTGTTGGTGGGAATGTAAAATGGTGCAGCTGCTGTGGAAAATGCAGGTTCCTTAAAAAATTAAAAATTTTAAATTAAAAAAAATACATTAAATTAAAGATATGATCCAAAAATCCTGGTTCTGGATATATAGATCCAGAAGAATTGAAGGCAGGATCTTGAAGAGAGGTTTGCACACTCTCTTCAAGTTCATTGCAACCTTATTCACAATAGCCACGAGGTGGAAGGAATGCACATAGTCATTAATAGATGAATGGAAAAGAAACTGTGGTACATACATAGAATGGAATAGTATTCAACTTTAAAAAGAAGGAAATCATGTCATATGTTACAACATGGACAAACCTTGAAGACATTCTGAGCCAAGTGAGATAAGCCAGTCCGATAAGACAAATACTATAAGTTTCCACTTATATGAGGTATCTAAAGTAGTCTAACTTATAAAGACAGAAAGGAAAAAACTGGTTTCTGGGGGCTAGGGGGAGAGGAACTGGGGAGCTGTTCAACAGGTATAGAGTTTCAGTTTTGCAAAATGAAAAAGTTCTAGAAATCTGTGGTACAACAAGGTGAATATACTTAACACTACTGAACTGTACACTTAAAAATGGTTAAGATGGTAATTTTTATGTTGTGTGCTTTTAACCATAACTTAAAATAAAATCTAAAATAAAAAATATATATATATTAAAAATAGCACCTCACACTCATACATACCATCATCAGTACATGCTTGCTTATTGACCTAAGCCAGTAGATACTTAATAAATGTTTCCAATACTAATGGTTATGATGAAAAACATAGGAGAGCATTTCTTTTTCTGATTTACAGCACCTAATAATAAAGACTTAGGAGGTCTAATAGTAGTGTGACTACTGTTCCATGGAAGGATGGAATTTGTTATCAAGTACTGAAAACTTCTGATCAGATTCGTGCAAACTATTGGAGCAAATGTTATGGTAATTTATAGGTATTGAATTATTTGCATTGATGAATGTATGTGTCATTATTTGTGTTTTCATAAAATAGATGTAATTTTGGCCTTTTTTTTTTTTGGCCTTTTCTATCATGTTGCATGCTTACATTTTTTTGTAATGCTACATGGTATGTGGCTTACGGGATATAATTTGTATCTTTTAAAATAATAATAATAATAATAACATATCTCTTTTCAAAAGCATACATAAATAAGAGCTGGAATCAATGTAAGACATAACAAAAACCCAACATTAGAGAAAATTGCCCTTGGTCACCAGAAAAAGAAAACCAAAACTAAGGTATCCTTGCTCTCGCGGCTTCCTATCTCCTGCAGCCAGGTTTTCCACATAACTTAACGCATGCAGGGCTACTTTCCCCAAACTACCTACGACTTCTTCTGTTGGCTTTTCAGCAGTTTGGGTTCAGTGTCACACCCAAAAAAGGGCGCACCTCTTTAACCCTTTCAACTCTTGAATCAAACACACCCTTATTAAATATGCTTTTCACGTAAACAGTCAGCATCTGTCATTCAGCTCTGGCTCTGGCAGAGAGCGGCAGTGCCCGACGGTGAGCTGGTGAGGGTGAGCCAGGGGAGGCTGGGAGGAGGACGAGACCAAGCTAGCGTGGGAAGGAAGAAGATTGACATTGGTGATGCCCGCCGCACAACTACATGTCCCTTCCCATATCCGCCCGGCGTTTCCATAGAAAGCAAAAATAAGGAGCAACATCATGGTAAGCAACTAACTCAAGTTTTGTTATCTCTTCATTGACTAGGACTTTGTTTTTAATTTATAGAGTATTATTATTATTATTTTTTTATGGAGTAGTATTATTAATGACATCAATTAGCTTCACAATGGGTTTATTGTCTGGAACTGGCAAATTCTCTGGGCTCAAAAATCTGTAAGCCATTGTGAGTAGAAGAGATCCAGTGGGAGGCTGAGTATCTTGAGGTTGAAATGAAAATGCCTCTTATGGGATCTACTGGGTCTGCCTTTTCCTAGGCTCTTGAAAATGTTGCAGGTCATCATCGACAAGCTACTCTCGTTAAACACATTTGAGTTAGTTCCATCAGCAGCTCTAACAATGCCAAGTTTATAGAGCTGTTGTTAACTCTGTTCATGGGTTCTTTCCCCTGCTCCGCCCCTTTCCCAAATTTCAAAGGGGAACTGCTGTCCAGCCCCTCTGAAGACACTGGTTGGGAAACATTAGGCAGAGAGTAAGGACAGATTTTTCATTTTCTTCATGGCAGATGATGGTAGAAACTCTATTACAGTCTTTTAAAATGTAGGTTACCTCTCAAATGTGTTCTCCAGTGGGTGTCGGCTGCCGCTCTTACCAGCCTTGTCCCCACAACGAGCTAGTATGTGTTGCACATACTTTCCCCAAATGAGATTTTATTAGGACACGGAAATTTATGGGACAGAGTTGGCTTCATCCAACCCCATCACTCGAGAAATCCTATGGCTTAAAATAAGTTATGAGAAAAAAAAGCAATCTTGCAAACTTTTAAGAAAAAGCAGTTTATGTAATGTCTATTAGACTTTGCTTCACTAGTTTGATCATGGAGGCATAAATATAAGGCCCCGAGTAAGTGTTGGCCATTATCGCTGTTTTCTTTGTTAACATTGCACGTGTGCCCCCATCTTTTCATAAGCTAGACACATGCTGAATAAGTACACTGCAAATGTCCTTACCCTAAGATACGAGCTCCTAATCTTCCTCTCGAAGTCTTAACAGAATAAGTACCTGTGTTTTATAAGAAACGCCTTTCAAAAATGATTTATCAGATTAAAAAAAAAAAAGAAAGAAAGAAAAAGAAACCTCTTGGCTAAACACCAATATGACTAGGAACCTTCCGGAAGCATTTTAAGTTGAGTAAGTGGAATTTCTGATATTTTGGTCAACCACCTTATGAAGATAATTGTAAATATCTAAAAAATGTACTCAGCAGATGAATTTAAGCATAGCCTACATACCTTGGTGAGTGAGCGTTGGGGTGGGGTGGGGGAGAGCTGGGAGAGGAAGTGTATTGGCCAGGCTGATGGTCCTGAAGGTTTCTCCCTTAGGTTTCTCTGATACGAGATAAAGGTCCACGGGAGACACTGCAGATACTACTGGTGTCCTGGCTAGTAAGACCACATTTTCATTTTAATTCAAATGTTGAAATGGGCAGGAACCTGCTGCCTGTGTCTCCAGGCATAATCAGGATTAGGGCAGTGCTCAACCTAGGTGCACAGACTTGTCCTTCTCAAGCCTGTACAGGCGTAGTGCTTGCAAAACGCAATCCAAACGTGCAAGCCGAGGCAGAGAGAAGGCATCCAGGGCTCACGCTGCCTGCCAGGAACAGAGTGGTGAGAGGTGATGAAATGCTTTACTTTTCAAACTGACGGAGCAGCCCCTTTCTCATGGACTTCCCATCGCCAGCGTGCACACGGTCCCAATCCCTGAAGGAGACCAAGTCTATGGAGGGAGTGAGGAATAAGAGCAAGTTCCGTGGGAGCAGAAATCAGAGGGGTCTTTCTGGGAATAGAAAAATATCCAAAGTGGAAAAAGATAGCAAACACTGAATGAAAACTCATCATTTTATAGGCTCTGGCGAGTTCAAGTACGAACTCCTCCCCAATTTGGTAATTCTGATGCTGTTTTCTGGGCTCCCCTGGGGCTGCTCCAGTCAGCCCCATCCAGCCCGGACTCCTGGGTCTTCACTACCCACTGCCAGTCCTCCACTTGCTCCTCCTCCTCACCTTCCTTAGCAGCACACTTTGCTTCTCAGCTCTTTCTCTAAGTGACCTTCCTAGTTTATCCCAGATTTTGTTTTAGGGTGTGTGTGTATGTGTGTGTGTGTGTGTGTGTGAGAGAGAGAGAGAGAGAGAGAGAGAGAGCTGCAGGCCCAAGAGAGAGTCAAATGCAGCCAAAAGGAACAGAGTAGGAAATGGAAGGAGAGAAAAAGCATTGTTAGGCATCTTCTGGTCCCACAAGCTACAGGTGACCTTGAACAAATCACTTTCCACACCCCAGTGAGATGACAATTAGCACCTCACCAGACTGTTATCAGGTACCTGGCACATGGTAGGTTCTTAAATAATGTTAACTGAAATAAGTCACAAAGCATAAGTTATAAAATATGTTCGGTGCCATTAGAAACCAAAGAAATGCATGTTTACCTAGCGATTGTAAAATACAGCGCACAGCAGAAAATGTACAAAATATAAATGTAGGGTATAATGAATAATTATAAAACAAGCGCCTGTAAAACTAAGCACAGGTGAGGAAGTAGCACATTGTTGCCCTGTCTTAGGTCTCCTGTGGGCCTCTCTGGTCATACCTCCCTCCTCTCCCTCACTGCCAGGCCCAGTACTAGGGTGAGGGGAGTCAGGCGCTTGCCTCAGGAGCAAAGTTTAAGGGGTGCCAGAGAAATTCAACAGTCAAGGGGCGCCTGGGTGGTGCAGTCAGTTAACTGTCCAACTCTTGGTTTTAGCTTAGGTCGTGATCCTAGGACCATGGGATCGAGCCCTTCATCGGGCTCTGTGCTCAGTGTGGAATCTGCTTAAGATTCTCTCTCCTTCTCCCTCTGCGCACCCCCCTGCTCTCTCTTTCTCTCTCTCAAATAAAAATAAATCTTTAAAAATAACCCTCAACAAGTAATATTTTATTTTTGTTTTATTTTTTATTTTTAAAATTTATTCATAGAGATGCAGAGAGAGAGAGAGAGAGGCAGAAACACAGACAGAGGGAGAAGCAGGCTCCATGCAGAGAGCCTGACATGGGACTCGATCCGGGGTCTCCAAGATCATGCCCTGGGCTGCAGGCGGGGCTAAACCGCTGCGCCACCGGGGCTGCCCAACAAGTAATATTTTAATGCAATATTTTATTATAATGTTTTGAAAAATAAGTTAATACAAAAAAATGCATGATGAATAAAATATCAAAATTTTATTTTATTTATTTATAAGATTTTATTTATTTATTCATGAGACACAGAGAGAGAGAGAGAGAGAGAGAGGCAGAGACACAGGCAGAGAGAGAAGCATGCTCTATGCAGGGAGCCCAATGTGGGACTCAATCCTGGGACCCTGGGATCACAACCTGAGCCAAAGGCAGACGCTCAACCTCTGAGCCACCCAGGTGTCCCAAAATAGCCAAATTCTAAATATAGAATCTCTACCATAAGCAGTAACCACTCATTTAACTGTTATAATCATCACATCTCTGGTTTTTCTGCGGTTTACCACCTATGAATATATCCCAAGACAATGCAAATCAGTTTTCCCATTCTTGACTTTCATATAAATGGAATTATGTACTGTGTTCTCATCTGTGTCTGGATTCTTGTGATCAACTTATATTTATAAAATTCATCCATTGGTTGTGTGCAATTATGTTCACTCATTTACATTGCTGTATTCTATTATAATGAATGAACCACAATTAACTTATTCATTTTACCATTGATGAGGCCTGGGACTGTTTCTCGTTGGGGGCTATTACAAGCAATGCCGCTACGAACATTCTTATGCTTGTTCTGGAACAATGTTCATGAACTTCTGGAGAACAGTAGTTCCCAAAGTGAGGTCTGGGGATCTTTGGAGGTTCCCAAGATCTTCTGGGGGAGGCCACAGTGTCAAAACTATTTTCATAACAAAGCTGAGACATTGTCTGCCTTTCAGTCTCTTGCTCTCATGAGTGTACGGTGGAGATCCAGAGGCAACATGATGTGCAGGGATGTCTTGTTCTGCTGGCTGATAGAAAATGTCCTGAGTGTTGTTGGACTTTATTACTCAGCTTTAATTTCTGACCTGATAAGTGTTGCTAGAGATAACCTATATATTTATATAAACAAAGGCTCTTGGGGTCCTTAAATTTCGGAGTGTCAAGAGGTTCTGAAGTCAAAATTCTGAGAACTGCTGCTCTAGGGAGTGTACTGAAGAGGAATTGCTTGTTCACAGGGCAGACCTATCTTCAAATCTATCAGATAATGTCACAGTGTTTTCCAAAGCAGTAACACCAATTTTTTAAGATTTTATTTATTTAGTCATGAGAGACACAGAGAGAGGGAGAGAGGGGCAGAGACACAGGCAGAGGGAGAAGCAGGCTCCATCAGGGAGCCCCATGTGGGACTCGATCCCAGGTCTCCAGGATCAGGCCCTGGACTGAAGGTAGCGCTAAACCGCTGAGCCACCCGGGCTGCCCCAGTAACACCGATTTACATTCCACTCACCAGTATATAAGAGTTCTTATTGCTCCACAACCTCTCTTATATTTGGAAATGATCATTCTCTATCATTATTTTCCAATCTGAATGGTGTGTAAGGATAACTCATTGTGGTTTTTCTTTTTCATTCCCTTGATTTCTAATTAGGAATATATCCTACAGAAATAATAAAGAATATGTGGCAAGATATGCTTTCTGCAGACTGTAGTGCTTTGAAAATAACACTAAATGAACAACTGTGGGGATTGTAGTACATTAACATGATGGGATTCAATGTAGCCATTAAAAATTTATTTTAGAAGTATATTTATTAACATGAATTCAGTGAAGAACAATATGTCAAAAAGCTAATATCAAATGATATTGTATAATGCCCTGGAAAAAAAGCCAGGAAGAAAAAAAAAACAATAATAGTGATATCCTGGGATGAAAAAATTACGGCTCCTTTATATTTTCTTCATTGCACTTGGTTGTATATCCTGACTTTCAAATATGAATATGTATTTCTTTTTTTATTTTTTTTATTTTTTAAGGTTTCCTTTTCCATCCATCTCTTCTCCAGAGACGGTGCTAGATGTTTTACAAACATTTCAGTTGATCCTCCAAAAGTCCAGAGGATGAGCATTTCAGAAACTGCATTTGGGGAGGAATCATTTGAGAACGGGGCTGAGGCTAGGCACAGGCCTTTGCTGTTGTTTGAGGGTGGTTCACTGAGGGCTTCAGAAACAAGTCATTGCCCCCAAACGGCTTAGCATCCCAAGATGCACTGTTGTCTGGCTCTCAGTTGTTGATGGGTGGGTGAGTAAGGGATCTCTCGAAAATATGGTTGATGTCTTCACTTGACAAATATTTGAGTGCCTACTGGTACCATGCATTGAGAAAGGGTTAGGGACACAGTGGTGAGCAAAGCTACATTATTGTGCTCATACAACTTAAGTTCCATAAAGAAAGACTGATAATAAAGCATACAAATAATATGAAACAGAGGTGCCTGGGTGGCTCAGTCGATTAAATGTTTGCTTTCGGCTCTGGTCATGATCCTGGGGTCCCGGGATCGTGCCCCATGTAGGGCTCCAGCGGGGACCCTGCCTCTCCCTCTGCCTCTGCCCTTCCTCCCACTTGTGCTCTTTCTGTCTCTCTCTCAAATAAATAAATAAAATAAAATAACAAATCAATATGAAGCACAGTTCAAGTAATGATAAGTGCCATGAAGAAAAAGAAAGGAGGATAATGTTATAGAAAGTGAGGTTCTGGGGGCAGCCCCGGTGGCGCAGCGGTTTAGCGCCGCCTGCAGCCCAGGGCGTGATCCTGGAGACCCTGGATCGAGTCCCACATCGGGCTCTCTGTATGATGCCTGCTTCTCCCTCTGCCTGTGTCTCTGCCTCTCTCTCTCTCTGACTCTATGAATAAATAAATAAAATAAAAAAATATTAAAAAAATATTTAAAAAAAAAAGAAAGTGAGGTTCTATTTTACATTGCATGACCCAATGGTGTCCTCTCTACCTAGTGGCATATCTTCTATACATTATGACCTGGAGGAAAAAAGCTCTAAAGAGAAAGGGGTAGACATCTGTTTGTTCGCTTTATTCTGCTCATGACACATTGAAGGCGAGCACTCAGAAGCAACGAACGATACTCCAAGTTCTGCAGACACGCTAACGCGTTTAGAAATTACAGTTGATACGGCTGTTCTCATCTCCACCTCACCAACTGAGAGTCATAAAGTAATCTTATTATTTACTCAGTTTCTACAATTTCAACTTGGGCCATGAAACATCAGACTATCCATTATGCCGGCCACCACTGTCTTCGGTCACTTTGGGCTTTTCAAAGCATGTTCATGTGTATCATTTCATGTGGATTTCTCAATAATCCTGTATGACAGATGAGGACTTTTTTGAGAGGGTGAATGATTTGATCCCTATATGGTAATATTCCTGAGTTCTTTTCATGAAAGCATGCACTGTGCTTCTTAATTTGGAGCATATTGCCAGCAAGTCAGTAATTCTCACTAGAAATTATGGAAAAACTGAGAAATTTGGGGGGGGGATATATGTACATGAATTGAAAGATAAACATTGTACCATTTTCTAGAAATACCTCCATTATTTTCCGCCATACTTTTCAAGGTGGTTAAACTAACCTTAAGCCTCAAGGTCACTAGAAGTCTCAGAGACAGCGTAGGTGCATAGGGCTGTGTTGGAGAGGCTTCGTTCTTGATGGAACTGCCAGCTCCAAGTTCCTTCTCTCTTCCTCCTCCCTCACCTTCCAGTGGGCTTGACCACTAGCTGTGCCTGGTGGGGGGAGCCAGGCATGCTGCCACAGGCCTCTCTGGGGCTGCTTCCCACTCTTCTTCCTAATTCATTCCCTATCTTCTTCATCACATCATTTATATATGGGTGACCTAACTGGAGGTTATTCCTTGGGATTTGAGTACTTGGATTCTGAGACTCAATAAGAGTTTTCTAGTGTTTAAAGGACTTTTTTTTTTTTTAAGATTTTATTTATTGGAGAGAGAAAGAGCAGGGCGGGGGGTGGGGATAGAGGGAGAGGGAGAAGCAGGCTCTCCGTTGAGCAGGGAGCCCAATGTGGGGCTCGATCCCAGGACCCTGACATCATGACCTGATCCAAAGTCAGACGTTTAACTGACTGAGCCACCCATGGACCCCAGATGTTTTTTTTTTTTTTTTAATTGAGGTAAAATTAGTACCTATGGTATAAGTTTCAGGTATGCATTACAATTTCCTATGTACATATGCTGCAAAGTGACTGCCACCGTAACTCTAGTTACTGCAGGGCACCTTACAGTTGTGACCTTTCACCCAGTTAGCTCACCCCCACCCCCCTCCTTCCCCTCTGGTAACCACCAACCTAGTCTCTGTATAGAAGTCCTTATTCTTGACCTTTAACACGAGCTATTGTGCGAGTCCTTCTTTTTCAAGTGCATAAAGAACATGTTTTTTTTAGTTCTGGGTCAATAAAAAAGGAACTAATTTGACTACTTCACAAGGACATATTTCCATTTTCCCATCTGGCTAAGCTTCTTCAATTAGGAACTAACTAGTTGGTGTTTTGATTATGCTAATTGAGATACACATAGAGTCCAGGAGGTGGTAAGAAATACTGTGCTATAAATTTCAAATTCCGTAGTCTCCTCCTAGTTACACGTTGTGCATAGGGGGAAAAAATTAGGATTAACCAAATTAGGATTAACTATCTCTACTATAAAGCAAATCAATTCAGTGTGATAGTTCTCTTCACCTTCGGGAGAAAAAGAAAAAGTTGGTCAAACTCTGATCAATTTACACACAGAGAAACATCGTGAGTTATTTGTGTCCTGTAATCGGGCACACAGTGTCAGTGAGGATCCCGGCCCAGAGATCAGAGCACCGGGAGAATTGAGGAAAATACTGAGGGACTATTTACAAACTGTGGGAAAGGTGTTAAGGAAACCTAGAGAAGTGAAAGAAGCTTAAGCTTCCCAGCCCTTTGCTCACGTGGCCTTTTCCAAAATCCTGTCCCTTAATCTGTAATCCAGAATTTGGGGTTCTTTGTCTTAAAGAAACCTCTCAAAATTTGTCCTGCCCCACAGAACCTGATTCTACCCCAAGCAGAGGAGAGTCAAGCACTCCCCTGCAGGCACCAGTTGAGAGCCTTCCCACCCTAGGCCTGACTGCGCAAGAGGAGGAAGCAGTTCAGTCATTGGGAACTGCAGAGAAGTATGGCTGCAGGGAAGGCTCCCTGACAGAGTCCACAGGGTCACACTCGGTCACACCTGGCCACACCCAACCCAGAGCACAACGAGGGGGGTGGGGGGTAAAAACACCTGAGCGCACCCCAGTCCCTCTGTTTTATGTCCCATCAGTGTCTTACACTGGCTGAACCAAACCAAAGCCAAAGGGTAAGGGGGTCAGTTTCCATATTCCAGCATAGTCAAGGGCTTGGGGCACAGACAAGGGTGAGGAAGGGTGGACAAACAGAAATATCCACTGTTTACAGAGTTGTCTGATTCTAAAGACAGCAGCACTCCGTGATAAGTGAGAGCTTATCTGCTGCTGACTCGATCATGTCCATTTTTGTATTGCAAAGCAGTACAGGTTTAACGTACCACATGCAGTCAGACATTCCTCAAGTGGTGTACAAATCATATTCTAGTAAATAAAATCTTATTTTTCTATGATATAACCTCAAATGGGAAAAATTACTAAACTAATTTTTTTATTTTATTTTTAAAAGATTTTATTTATTTATTTGACACAGAAAGAGAGAGAGAGAGAGCACAAGCAGGGGGAGCAGCAGAGAGAGCAGGAGAAGCAGGCTGGGCAGGGAGCTCCATGTGGGGACCCTGAGATCATGACCTAGGCCAGAGGCAGATGCTCAACCGACTGAGCCCCTCAGGTGCCCCTAAACTTTTAGAAAGCCTGACTTGTGTCTTAGGAAAATTACTTAGATTCTTGGGGTTATGATTTGCCTCTTTAAGGAAAGGAGAAAATTCTAATACAAAGCAGACTCTCAAGAATGATTAGTGGAACGAATGAATTAAACAATCCTGCAATTTAAACATTCTATGATTTTATCTTCCTTTCTGGTTGATCAAGTGTCTGTGGCTTTAAACAATTAGGTTTCACTCTGCTTCTGTCAAACACTGAATATCCTAAGATCACTTATTTTTTGTTTCTTTGTTTTTAAATATTTTATTTATTAGAGAGAAAGAAAATGAGCAGTGGGGAGGGGCAGAAGGAGAGGGAGGAGTAGACTCCCCTGCTGAGCAGAGAGCCTGACAATGGGGCTCAATCCCAGGACCCTGGAATCATGACCTGAGCTGAAGGCAGATGCTTAACCAGCTGAGCCACCCAGGCGCCCGCTGAGGTCAATTTTTACCTGGAACCAGGAGTCTACTTTTCAAAAGAAACTCTTTGCTTCTTCATCAAACCCTCTGGAAGAGCAAAACATACTTTTGGAATAATAAGCATTTAATTATTTTATTAATGATGGTTTTCATATTCAATAATGCCTCTATTTCAGGACACTGTTGAAAATAAAAAAAAAACAAGCTGTCACTTCCTTGACCCAGTAGTATACCTATGATTTTATACAATGGGATGTGATCATTGTGTAGCTTGAAGCTAGAAAGGAAAACAAACAGAGACACCTGGGTGGCTCAGTGGGTTGAGTATTCAACTCATGACTTTGGCTCAGGTCATGATCTCAGGGTCTCCGAGATCAAGCCCTAATTTGGGCTCTGTGCTCAGCAGGGATTCTGCTTGAGACTCTTTCTCTCCTTCTCCCTCCTACCCTCACCCCCCACCACTTGTGTGGGTATTCTCTCTCTCTCTCTCTCTTTAAAATAAATAAACAAATTGATCTTTAAAAAAAAGAGAGAAACCAAACATATTGTGGTGGAAAGTAGAGAAGTACATATCACCTGAAGTTGAATGGAAGGAGAAGAGATCAAGAACAACATGGAGAACAAGAATGAGCCACAGAGACAGGGTGGGGTGGGCACTGGGAGTGCTGACATCCTGGAAACAGTGCAGGGCAAGTAAGTGTCCCTCCCGAGAGACAGGGGAGCCTGACGGCCAAGAGAGGCTCTGAAAGCCTAATGTAAAATATATTTTTAAAATATTTTATTTATTTATTCATGAGAGAGGCAGAGACACAGGCAGAGGGAGAAGCAGGCTCCATGCAGGGACCCTGAGGAGGGACTCGATCTCGACCTGAGCCCAAGGCAGATGCTCAACCACTGGGCCACCTGGTGCCCCCACTAATGTAAAGTATTATTCACTGCACCGTATGAAGTCATACTGTAGATCAAAAATGGTTGATTTTACATGTCTTTTGGCCAAAGGCCTGCTTGTTACTAACCATATTATAGTCTGTGGGTTGTTTAGTGCGAAGCCGTGGTCTTCACTCATTGTAACAGCCCAGGAAGAAAGCATTATCACAGCACAAATGGAATAACCGAGGCCCATAGTTCTGTCTCCAGAATCATTAAGAGGTAGTACTTTATATTTAGCATGCTCTGCGAGAGGGAACTGTATAACATTTAAAGAAAAATTTATGGGATCCCTGGGTGGCACAGCAGTTTGGCGCCTGCCTTTGGCCCAGGGCGCGATCCTGGAGATCCGGGATCGAATCCCACGTCGGGCTCCCGGTGCATGGAGCCTGCTTCTCCCTCTGCCTGTGTCTCTGCCTCTCTCTCTCTCTCTGACTATCATAAATAAATAAATTTAAAAAAAAAAAGAAAAATTTATTTAAAAGGTTAAAATGAAAAGCTTGAGTGCTCAATAGGTCAAAGTGTATTTATGTGAACATTTCTTCTTTTACATTTTGTGTATTTCTTTTTTTTTTTTTTAAGATTTTATTTATTTATTCATGAGAGACACAGGGAGAGAGAGAGAAGCAGAGACACAGGCAGAGGGAGAAGCAGGCTTCATGCAGGGAGCCTGACGTGGGACTCGATCCCGGGTCTCCAGGATCACACCCTGGGCTGAAGGCGGCGCCAAACTGCTGAGCCACCCGGGCTGCCCCATTTTATGTATTTGTGTGTGTGTGTGTGTGTGTGTGTGTGTGTGTGTTTGGGGTGGGCCATATTTATTAGCACAAGCAATACGGGAAAGAAGAACACAAAATGAGGGATAGAGAGGAGAGTAGGTAATTTGAAATGCCTCTTCCAACCTCGGTCTGTAGTATCGGGATCCATCTCTGGATCCTCCCTTATTTTTTTATTTTTTATTTTTTTAATTTTTTTTTTATTTATTTATGATAGTCACAGAGAGAGAGAGAGAGAGAGAGAGAGAGAGAGGGGCAGAGACACAGGCAGAGGGAGAAGCAGGCTCCATGCACCGGGAGCCCGACGTGGGATTCGATCCCGGGTCTCCAGGATCGCGCCCTGGGCCAAAGGCAGGCGCTAAACCGCTGCGCCACCCAGGGATCCCTGGATCCTCCCTTAGATGTACCTTCTGGGGTCCTGGGGCTGGGATGATAATTTGCTGCATACACATACAGTGGCAAAATGCGATTTTACTTTTCACTCTAAAAGTCTTTAGCATTGTGCAGCCCCAGTGGCTCAGCGGTTTAGCACCGCCTTCAACCCAGGGTGGGATCCTGGAGACCCGGGATCGAGTCCCGCATCGGGCTCCCTGCATGGAGCCTGCTTCTCCTTCTGCCTGTGTCTCTGCCTCTCTCTCTCTCTGTGTCTCTCATGAATAAATAAAATCTTTAAAAAATAATAATAATAAATAAATAAAATCTAAAAAAAAAGTCTTTAGCATAAACCTCCTGGAAGTTGTAAGAAAAGAGTAATATCTCCTCATGAAAGTCGTTCTTGCTTTTTGTGTGTTTCTCTCTCTTGCATCCTGACGCTACATCAGACTGTCCCTGACTGTTTCTCTCTTTTTTCTCCCCACTCCCCGTCCCCATTCTCCATCTTTATTCTTTAGCTGTCATGTGTTTCAAAAGCATTTCTCTCTTATCGAACAGAATTTTCTAGCCCTTGCCCTTACTTTTTAAAACTGATGGGTGGGGCACCTGGCTGGCTCCATGGGTGGAGTGTGGGACTCCTGATCTCTGGGTCATGAGTTCAAGCCTCAGGTTGGGTGTGGAACCTCCTTAAAAAAAAAAAAAAAAAAAAAAGTTGAAGGGTTTTTGAAAGTTGAAGTAGCTTAAATCTCTATATTTTTTAAGCCACACAACTAAAATGATTTTTTTAAAAACCTATGCAGAAAACAAAGTTCCCCCCAATGCAAACACATATGCACCTGTGTTGAGAGCCGGAGGTATTATCAAAGTAACCTGCCATCCTATCATTTACAATAATGTCCATGAGACTCCTTCCTCATCATGGCTAAACTGAAGGAGCTACTTTAAGGCATTTTTTTTCCCCCAGAAATCAAAGTGAGTGCTTAGGGAATCACAGGTATTCCAAAAAAGAGTCACTTGTGTACATCAACGACCATGCTTTAGTAGGAGGCACAGGTGAGTACATGTTAAAAGATCTTGACCTGCTTTCTCGAGTCAGATTTGGGCGGGTAGCCAGCAGTCACCCTGAAGAAATGCAAGTTTGTCTACCAGCAGCTACATTGCCCTGCAGAGTCCTCACTTGGGCAGAACAGAGCTGCAAGTTCTTGGCCACACTAAGTCCTGTGCAAAAAAAAAAAAAAAAAGATTTCTAGTCTGTTTTGGTTTTGTTTAGACCTAATCCTGTTTCTCCTTATCTCCAAGAGCGTTGGAAGGGAGAAGGGATGTTGCAAATTCTAGTAGCAGCAAATGCTTCTTGTCCACCTCCCCTTGTAAGTCCCCGTGCTAAGTGTTCGGAAAGCAAGAGAAGCCGGTTTTCCTGCTCCTAACGGACTTATATTCCACTGGGCAACAAAAAGGTGGGAAACACGTGAAAGACTTATTTTGAAACAGTATGTTAATTACATTTTCATGTAATATGCTCAACATATTTTTCTTCAACCTCCAAACCTGACTTCGGGTAAAGTGCTTCTAAATTTAAAGCAATGACTTCAGTAGGCAATTAGGCAGTTTGAGGGGTGGGGAAGTCTGGGGCCTGAGATGTCCAGACATTTTCCTATGCTAACAGTTTGTAAATTGTAAATTAACAATTTATCCTGTATTTCCTGACCTTTCACCCCCCACTAGTTGAGAAGATCGCAGAGATCTCTGAAATTGTGTGCAACAGTACAAGGCGACTTGTACTAAGTGGCAGCTGCTCAGAGCAGGTGTTGCTGCACCGAGGTTGGGAATCACAACACGGCTCCGCAGCCACTGTGCCTGGGCCTCTACTCGCCCCTGGAGCTTGGATGGGCTTGTCCTCGACGCCTGCACACGCCCCTCACGAGCTCCATTTGACATTAGCCCACAAGAGCTCTCTAGAACAAGCCCTAGCACACAAGCCACGGACCATCTCTGAGGTAGTCCTGTTGTGGACTGCACCCCTCCCAATCAGGCAGGGGTGACAGGAGGATTCGAGTGCAGGTTCTGCGCAGTGAGGTGTGCAGGCTGCCTTAAATAAGGCGGGCACAGAGTACGTGGGAAAGGGCTAAGTGGGAAGGAGGCGGCGTTGGGCTTGCAGTGCTCCCTGAGATCTGTGAACACCCAGCCCAAGAACTCCCCACCTTCTGACTGGGAGAGCCTGGGGAGGGGCCTGGGAGAGCAGGAAAAAGACTGATTGGCCCTCTGGCCTCTTTGCAAAACACTCCCCTTCCCAATGGACAGTGGGTAGGTGCTGGGTCCCCTCCTACCATTAGCACTCCCCGTGCGAAGGCTCCTAAGTAAGAAGGTCCCTACTCTGTGGACAACTCACTGGCCATCTAGTTTTTCATTTTCCACCTGCCACGCTCATTCTTCCTCCCTAAACACTTGGAAAGAAAAATCCCTGGCTGAGAAGAAATGCGCGTCCTATTTTAAGAAGGAGTGTTTCTCAAAGATAGGACTGGGAACTGTAGTTCAGATGAACGGAGCGCCTTGCCTAGAGATACGCTGGCGATGCTGGCGATGCTAGGGACCTGGCTCCTGGGGGAGGCTGCATTTTTTGTAAATGAGGACCTAGCTCTTAAAATGTACTCGGGGCTCCCATTGTCTAAGAACTATGAAATGTGCATCTGAGCCAGATGGATTGTTTCTCAGGGGTTGTTTTCTTTTTTTTTTTTTTAATTTTTTTATTTATTTATGATAGTCACACAGAGAGAGAGAGAGGCAGAGACACAGGCAGAGGGAGAAGCAGGCTCCATGCACCGGGAGCCCGACGTGGGATTTGATCCCGGGTCTCCAGGATCGCGCCCTGGGCCAAAGGCAGGCGCCAAACCACTGTGCCACCCAGGGATCCCGGTTGTTTTCTTTTTAAACCAACTTGATTAAGATATAATTTATATGTAACAAATTGGACCTATTTCAAGTATACAGTTTGATGATTTTTGAAAGATAGGTACATGTGTGTGACTATCACCACAATTAAGATATAGAACGTGGCCATTACCCCCCAAGTACCTTGGCGCCTCTTTCCGGTCACACTGCACCCCTCCCCACCCCCTCCCTACCCTCAGGCAACCACTGACCTACTTTCTGTGATTATATATTAGATTGGTATTGTCTAGAATAACATATAAATAGAACCATACAGTCCGGAACCTTTTGAGTCTGGCTTCTTTCACTTAGCACAACATTTTTAAAGATTTCTCTGCGTCATTACACGCATCAGAAGTTCAGTCCTTTTTATCGTGGAGTAGTACTCTGTTGTATGGATGTACCACGGTGTGTTTCACCATTCACCCTTGATGGACATCTGAGTTGTTTGCAGTTTTTGACAGTTGTGAATGAAACTGCTGTGAACATTCATGTGTAAACAAGCAAAACCCTGCAAGTCTAGGAAGCTGAGTACACAGAACAGTAGCCTGACAGGTGATAAGCTGCTGCCCTTCTCAGGGGAGGAGGAGTCAAGTGGTTGATGAGGCCCAGCTACCAAGAGCAATCGGTTTTGTGAAAAGCAGCTACAGCCAAAAATGAAAAAAATGCCAGCACTGAGCAGAGAGGAGCGCTGACCAGGCACCCTTCAACCCCATGGGAACAATGGGCTGCACCATGAGGGGCAGGACAGAGCGATACACTTAGCGGTTTTCCTTTGACATGGGCTAAAACTGAGCCAACAGACTCAAACCTTTTTTTCCGGGCACTTCTTTAGAGTATGTGTGAAAGCCTGTCCAGGCAGTGGAGACACAGTGCTGAGTTTGTCTCCGGAGTTAGAAAAACTACTGGCTGTGCAACCTTGGCCAGAGCTAAGAAACCTTGGCAAATGGGCAGTTAAAAGAGCACTTCCCTCAGGGGCTGTTGGGAAGCTTAGATGGGATTCTATGTAAATCTCTTTGCAAGGGTCTAGCACCTTAAGAAGGGCTGAGTAAGCATGAATTATGTTTAAAAATCATGTAATACCTTTGACTTAGAGTTAAGAATCCAAGTATATTCCTTGGGCAGTTGGAATGTTTATTTTTCTTCCTAAGTTGCACAAGGAATTCTTCTTATATTCTTTATATAACTGTTGTAGGATTGAATTATTAATCAAAATCTGGTTAGACTTTAGAAGCGTTCCAGTTCAGTCACAAAAGCTCCCAGTGGCTGCAACACCTAGCTAGTTCCCAAGCTCCCTCCAGGTGCTCCTCAAACCCAAAGGGTCACTCAGGGCTGGTCAGTAAATGTGATTCATGAGCACTTCTCAGGAGCCGATTCCGGGGGTGTAGGGCCTGCTACAGTCTCTTCCTCTGGGCTGACTCTATCTCAGGGGTGCCCCCCACCCCACGTCCTCAAAGGGTCCCCGCGGTGGAGCTGAAGGAGCTCCGGGTGGAGGCTGAGGACTTGGGTGTGATCTTGTGGCTGTTGCCCGCCCCCCATCTCACCCCTTGGTCCCTCCGCTGCCCTGGCTCCCTCCCCTCCTTCCTGCCCGGGGTGACCCCACCTGGCTAGGCTGTCGCGGAGTTACCCTGCTGGAGCTGCCTCAACCAAGGCTTGGTGGCCCGTGCACTTCCAGGCCCGTCCTGCCCGAGGCCCGCGGCGGGATGCCCCGCAAAGCTAACGCAGCTGCTCGTAGGTGTGACTCGGGAATCTCTCTAAACAGCTAATATTGTTTAAAAAAAAAAAAAAAAAAAAAAAAAAAAAAAAACCAAAAAACTGCCCTGAAGGCTCGCCCTCCTTTAGGAAAGGCGCCCACTGGGAGGTCTGCTTCCGTGGGGACGTTCGAGCGCCCCGCGCTTCGGGCGCGCCAGGTGCGGGCCGTTGGGCTCCAGGCTACGGAACAGGTGCACGTTTTCCCCCTTCCCGGACCCTTCCCACGGGGTGGGGGGGATGCTGCCGGGGCTCCCCCCTGAAGGCCTGCGGGACTGTGAGGCCCCCTCCGCCCCCGCCGAGGTCGCTCCGGGGCGCTGGGCGCCCCCCGGACCGGAGGGGAGGATGCCCCCCTGCCCCCAGGTACTCCCGGGTGTGCGCTCCTAGGACCTCCGCACGGGGTCGAGGCCTCTCGGGTGAGCCCCCCCCCCCCTCGCAGCAGCCGGATCGCGGGGGGCCGGGGGAGGGCATCGGGCGTCCCCGGAGCTTCTCCCATTGGGGGAGCGCAGGCCCGCCCAGGTGCTGGAGCCCTGGGTTTCTTAAGAGTTTTCATTTGCAGTTCTGTTGGACCCAGGTGGCTTCTTTTTGTTCTAGAAAAGACCACCGGAGCTTTTTACTCGTTTTCCTTTCTTCCTACAAAAAGAAAGGGCGGTTTTTTCAAAACAAAGCAAAACTCCCCTTTCTCTTTCTTTTTTTTTTTTTTTTAAACTCCCCTTTCAGATACTTTGGGGGCACCTGGGTGGCTCAGTCGGGCTGAGCGGCTGACTTGGGCTCAGGATCTGGGGGCCGGAGATGGGCCCAGTGTGGGGGCTCCGTGCTCAGCGGGGAGCCCGCTTGCCCCTCTCTGTCTCTGCCGCCCCCACCGCCCCCCTCACCCCCATGCCTTCTCTCTCTCTCTGTCTCTAAAATAAAATCTTTAAGATACTCTCGTGTATTTACTGCTACCGTGTAGTCACGCGTGGCTGTTTTGAAATTGCATCTTTATTGAAGGAGGCAAAAAGCAAAAGCTGGAGCAACCTGGGAACTGTTGAGTTTGTAGGCCTGAGTATTTGGACCTTCTGATTTTCCCTTTAAAACACAAGGATTCGGGCAGCCCGGGTGGCTCAGCAGTTTAGCATCACCTTCAGCCCAAGGCCTGATCCTGGGTACCCAGGATCGAGTCCCACATCGGGCTCCCTGCATGGAGCCTGCTTCTCTCTCTGCCTGTGTCTCTGCCTCTCTCTCTCTCTCTCTCTCTCTCTCTGTGTGTGTGTCTCTCATGAATAAATAAATAAAAATCTTTAAAATAATAAAACACAAGGATTCTAGTAGCAGGAAATGTTATCCCAAGTAGCGCCAAGCATAGACGGGGCTTAAGAAAAAATGTGACAATCCGAGTTTATTTTGTTGGAGTGCATGTAGCACATGCAAAAACCACAGGTCTCTACTTTTGCAGGTGGGCTGGTCGCTACCATTTTGGCTTGTCCTTCTGCCACGTGCTTACTCCTAAAGGGGGGGGGGGCGGTGGGAAACGCAGATTCTCATCGTTTCTCTCCCCCCCACCCCCAACCCCTTTTGTTTTCCAGTCCAGGGCGCAACCACCAGAGGAAAACAGACGCAAGCCGGTGTTGGGGAAGCTCGGCACCCTGTTCGCGGCCGGCCGGAGGAGGTCCGGCAGAAGCGGGGTGGAGAGCCCCTCCGGCTCCCACGCCAAAGCCGCGTCTCCCAAGGATGGGACCTCTTCCAAACCCCCGGAAAGAGAGAGTGACAAGAGCCAACCTCAGGGCAGCCAGCCGAAGCAAAGGGACCCGGGCGAGGAGGCTCCCCCGCAGGAGAGGCCCCCGGCGCGGGAGCCCGGGGGGCCCTCGGACAGCCGCGTGCGCGCTGCGCCCCCCGACGCCGGGCGGGCCCCGTGCGCCAGCGGACGCGGGGCGGCGGGGCCGCGGGGCCCGGGGCGTGATGCGCCCCAATTAGAGCCTCGGGAGGCAGAGGGAGGGTCCGTCCCAGGGGCCGCCAAGCAGCTGCCCTCCCCGCTCGAGAGTCCCTCCGGGCAGGGGCGCGCGGAGGCGCGGGCGGGCGGTCCCGGGGAGGGCGCCCCCCGCGGCGCTGGCGGCGAGCAGGAGGCCGCCCCGGGCGCCGGGGCTGCGGCGGGGGCGCCCCCCGGGTGTGCGGAGGCGGGCGGGGGCCCCGGGGCGGCGGCGGGGGCGGCGGCGGACGGCGGAGCGGGGCCCCGGCGCGGCCCCGGAGAGCGCGCGCGGCCCGCGGCGCTGACCCTGGTCGTCTCCCCGGGCGCGGGCGAGGGCGAGGGCGCGGGCGCGGGCGAGGGCGAGGGCGAGGGCGCGGCCCCCGGGCCGGAGGACTGCGGCGACCCCGACGACATGGAGAGGAGGTCGTGCGGCCGCCGGGCCGGCAGGCGGCGGAGGTCGCAGAGGTCCGCCGAGTCCCCGGGGCCCGACGCGGCGCCGCCCGACAGCGCGGGCGGGGACGGCCCGGGGAGCGGCTGCGAGCGGGCGCCCGACGCGGCGGGGAGCGGGGACTCCCCGGCGGGCCCCGACCCGGGCGTTGCCGCGGCGGCGGGCGCGGAGGCCAAGGCCGGCCCCGGGGCCAGGGGGCAGCCCCGCGGGGAGGCGGAGCGCGGCCCGGCGCCCCCCCCGCCGCCGCCCGCCGCGTCCCCCGCCAAGAGGAGGGGCCGGAGCCGAGGCCCCGAGGCCGCGCCCGCCGGGGAGCCCCCCGAGGACCGCGCGGACGGGGCGGCCCGGGGCGGGCCCCGCGAGCTCACGGTCAAGAGCGCGACGCTGCTGCCCGAGATCAGGCCCGAGCACAAGAGGGGCCTGGCCCCGGGCCACCCCGACGGCCGAGGCAGAGAGCCGGGCCGGCCGGCCGCTGCTCCCGACGCCGACGGAGGGAGGCCCAGGAACCATCTCGGCGCCGGCAGGTCCACGGTGACCACGAAGGTGACCCTGTAAGTGGGGGCGGGGGGGCGGGGGCCGTCCTCAGGTGCGGGGGGGGCGGTGCGGGGGGGCTGGGGCTGTCCACAGCTGTGCAGGGGTCTGCTGGTGGAGCTCTGGCCGATGTGCAGGGGACGGGGGTCTGGGGGGCGCGGGGGTCTCTGCATTCGGGGCAGATGGGTCTGTGCACGAATTTTCCCCCTCCACATCGTAACTAAGACAGTGAAGCGCTGGTTAGCACAGGTTTAAGAAGAGGACACTTTGGGAAGCCCAGTCGGGTTGCTCATTCCTGTTCTGATAGAATATTCAGTTTGGTGGATGTAAAAATCTCCCGAGACTCAATGTTTACTCGATTGAAAGAAGACCCCTTAGCCTGATGTGAGCTAATTCTTTTTTTTTTTTTTTTTTTAAGATTTTATTTATTCATGAGAGACCCAGAGAGAGAGGCAGAGAGACAGGGGCAGAGGGAGAAGCAGGCTCCCCGCAGGGAGCGAGCCCGAGGCCAGACTCAATCCTGGGATCCGGTGATCACAACCTGAGCCAAAGGCCCATGCCCACCCCCTGGGCCACCCAGGTGCCTCCTGGGCTAGTTCTTTTATTCAAAATGCACCCCCGCATTCCTGGGTAGGGCATTCTGTGCTGCAAATTTGGAAACCGGGAGCAAACCGGCTTACGTTCAGTGTGACCCTGGAGCTTTGACACCTGTGAGTCTAAGAGAACTCACAGAACTTTTTCTGGAACTCAGTGTGGCTTAAACATCCCCCCCCCCCCACCCCCATTTCTCTCCTTAGAATGTTAGGGAAGTTAGTGATATTTTTGCTCCCAGGTTGAAAAGTAATTCTTAGTTATTGAAATGAAGAAAAAGCAGTGTCCTGGGGGGGGAGGGGTGTTGTTAAATGAAAGGATACCATGCGTTGGAAGAATCAAGCTCAACAGGCTGACTACCTACTGTTAAATTCATTGATTTTTTTTTTTCCAAATATTTATTGAGTGACTTCTGTGCATGGATGGTATTGGGCCAGGAGCTCTGAGGGGAAACTCGCAGTGTGACTCAGTGTTTTGTCCTTGAGGAGTTTCTGGCCCATTCTGGCTTGCCAGATGCAGACAGATGCTACAGGAGGTGATGGCCCAGGGAACTGCTCGCTGGGTTGTGAGCTGTAAAGGCTGGGGAAGCGCAAAGTAGGAGAAGTCAGTTGGCTTTTTGGAGGTGAGCTTGGGCTGGGGTGCTCAATGTGGTTTGGGAAGGTGGCTGGGGTAAGGAGGGGCCCCTGTAAAGCCCCAGACCCTCTCCCCTTCCCACAGGCTCACTGCCCCACCTCCCAGGGAGCGTCTGTGAAACATGAGCATCTAAACTGCCCAAGTCGAAAAAATAAAATAAAAATAGAAATATAAACTGCCCAAGTTGTTCCTACATTTATTCCTTATTGAAAGAGCCAGGATTTTCACAGCATTTTGATCTTTAAACCAAACGGTTTCATTCTATCTGAATTCTTGGAGAAGTAAGGCTCTAGAGTAGGAGGTCTGTTTGATAAACACGTGAGGGAGAACCTGCTTAATGAGTAATGTGAGCTACCTCACCAGCTGCCAATCTGGAGACCTTTGATAAAGTCAGCTATTTATTCTGTAACGGCTGTGTCAGAGGAGTAATCGGAGTGGGTGATGCCCATTATTTGTAGAAGGCCAGTGTGACTGCACACTCAGACCTACTAAGTGTGAGCTTAGAGAAATGTTACTGCGGAGCTGTTTAAGGACGCCCTTACCTGCCTTACCTGCCTTCCAATCGGAGAACGCCAGTGGAAAAACCAGAAATGTTGCAAGGAGTAGGGTAAACAGACCTGGGGAGCGATCCTGCAACGAAACTCTGCACGTCCTGTTTTCTGTGAACTAAACCACGTCTTCTTCTCTGTGCCCATCACTTTCTACCTAAAATTTCTCCTCGGCAAGGCATTTGGCTTGATTGTGCTTTCCACCAGGCCTCACGCTTGGTGAATTGGCAGTCTGTGGAAATGGGAAAACTAATTCCTTCTAGTCTTTTTCTGTTTGATGGATTTCCTTTCCGGTTTTTTTCCTCTGATGGTATTTTAAGAAGGAACGTTACCGATTATTTTTAAAAAGCAATTTGCATCTGAAGTTTTAGTGTAAATTATTTTGTATTCCCTGAAGAAGGACTGTGCAGCAGCAAGTTTCTCGATGCTGTTAGAAAAATTATGTCTTCAGTTCTGTTCCAGGTGTTGAATGTTGAGATTAGCAATGGTATGTTGAGAATAAGGAGAATTTTCCTCTCCTAGCCACAGCTTTTAAGACATCAGATGATTTTCCCTTCTCCATTATAATAAAGGCATTACACAAAGCATGAATTAGAGAAGCCTTCCTTTTAATCGGTATGAGCTAGGTTAATTGTAGTGACTCTTGGTAGCAGAACTTAATAGCACAGAAAGTTTGGTTGTAAAACATATTTTGATCTCGGCGTAAATCTTTAATGTGCAGATGTGTTTCCTGTCCTTAAGGTAGCTTGTTGGCTAACCTGTAGTGTTTTCCATTGACATCATAAGATATACTTTGATGTTTGACTGTTCCTTGAGCTGATTAGTGAGATTTTTTTTTTTTTTTTTTTTTTAAGATTTGATTTATTCATGAGAGACACAGAGAGAAAGGGAGGCAGAGACACAGGCAGAGGGAGAAGCAGGTTCCATGCAGGGAGCCTGATGCGGGACTCGATCCCGGGACCCTGGGATCACACCCTGGGTCGAAGGCAGACGCTAAACCCCTGAGCCGCCCAGGGATCCCCTGAGAATTTTTTAAAATGTGTATTTACTGGCATGTGAACATCTTTCATTAACTGATGGCATTTGTAAGCTCTCCATTTCGACTCCACTGGTTTTAGAATTCAGTCTTCAAGGTAGTGTGTGTATGTTAATTTTCCTTTTAAATTTAAGATATGGGCCCACCATGAGGGAGCCTAGCTATTTTGTGGAGCTATTGGAGAGAGCAGTGCCTAAGAGAAATTCATGAGAGTATATGAAATTTAGTATTTAAATCAAATTCCTAAAAATAAAAATCTAAGTTCCTAATGCTGTATTTTGGAAAGACTTCTCAAGTCTTTTCAGTGTTCTCATTTTATCCAGAAGGATAAGGTGTCTCACCCAAAGTCATATTGCCTGTTCCTTCAAAAAAGCCCCTCTTTCTTGAAAGCCAATGAATCCATGTGGAGGCAGCAGTGAGATTTCTGTGCTTCTCCACTTTTCATGATCAAAGTAGCCTCCAACGTTTGATCGCTTAATCTTACAGCTCTCACGATAACTCATTGACCTCTTGAATATATCAAGCTGGAAAGGACCAGATTTAGTCACTGAGGTCTGGGGAAGCAGAAGAGTAGAGTGGTCAGGAGCATAGCCTCCAAAACCACAACCCCTGGTTTCAAATCATGGCCCTGTCCCTCACTAGGTGTATGACTTCTGGCAAATTACCTGCCTTTCCTAGGCTTCAACTTCCTCGTTGTAAAAGAGAATGTTTAAACTAGTACATTAGGCAAGTACACTGTTTCTCAAGTGTGTGTCAATCAGTGATTCTTAGTGGTTATTATCTCCTCATTTTAGAAACCACTAGATGTATGGTTTAGACATTGTGTTGTGTTTAGCTTCAGAGCCCATTCTTCTAGGAAAGCTTAAAAGTGATATATACAATAGACAAGTAGAAGTGACTTTGGTCGAGAGGAGGGTGGCTGGCCCCAGCCCTCGGTCGCTCTTGGACCCTCGGTCACTGTTGGAGAGAACTCCCAAGAATTCCTTCGGCCATCACTTGGGAAAGGTGTGGTGGGGAGAGGATCATCTCTGTTCTAAACTATCGATTTGTTTGTTTTTTCTAGATAGGAAAGGTAGTGAGTCCAGTGAGTTAACTTGACCAAGCTCACACATTAGTGTAGGAGCCAGGACCAGAGCTGGCTAATGTCAAACAGAAAGAAAACAAAGATTTATGATTTCCAGTAGGCGGTAATAACCAAGAAATATTATAGCTTCTTTATAGAGCGAGGGGAGATGCCTTTTGCCCCCACCAGAAGGCAACAACACCAACAGTTGAGTAACTGATAAGTAAATTATGGTACATCCATATGATTAAACTTTTATGCAGACATTATGAAAAACTTCAAATTTTTAGTAACATGAAAATGTTAAAAATGTGAAAGATAAGATTAATTTATCTTTTTTTAAATATAAAATCTGAAACACTATGGAATGGAACAATTCCAATTTTGTTAAAAGTATTTTACCATGCATACAAAAAGAGTACACTAAAATGTTAACAGGGAGATTATTTGAGTGGTAGGAGTATGAGTGATTCTTCATTTTTATATTTTCCATATGATCTGTAGTGGACACACTTGTATAATCAGAGTAAAGTTATATGAAGGAAGATGAAGGGAATAAATATTCAAAGAGGTAAATAACAGATAAATATTTTTATAATCTAGCCTTTTGAAATAATGCTTAAAAATTATGATAAAATAAAAATACACAGCTGCTATTTGGGGAGATCATTTACATATTCAAAATAAAGGAGTACATCAAATATATAAATTCAACCTCATGTTCTTCAAGCCCTAAGCTGTCTTCTGAATTTAGTGTCAAGCACCGTGCTCACATATTAGGTACTCGATAAACTTGCTAACCTCCCACCTCTTGACTTTCTTAGCTATATAATTTTCTCATCCATCCTACAGAAGCAAAACCTCCATTAAAAATAGTTGAGTGTACTTAGGATTGTTTTAAAATAGTCTCATAAAAAAACAAATGTTACTTACCAGAGAGATGTTGGCTTTTCATAATAATAAATGTTTCGTAGTAAATTGGTATGTTGGCTTTTCAAAACTAGGTCAATAACTTTATCTTACTGCTTTATTTTTGCAGCCCGGCCAAGCCCAAACATGTGGAACTAAATCTTAAAACTCCTAAGAATCCTGACAGTTCGGGAAACGAGCATAATCCATTTAGCCAGCCGGTTCATAAAGGAAACACTGCCAACAAAATCTCCTTATTTGAAAACAAAAGGGCCAACAGCAGTAGCCCAAGACACGCTGATGTTCGAAGTACAAGGAACCCTCCTGCCTCCTGTAATAAAACGTTTGTTGGGAGGGCGAAGCTGAATTTAGCCAAGAAAGCCAAAGAGATGGAGCAATCTGAAAAGAAAGTACTGCCAAACAGTCACCAGAATGGTATGCTGGCAAAGGAAACCTCGACAGAATCCAAAGTTACTGAGGAGGAGATCCCCCCAGCAGCCGGCAGCCCCAGTGCGGGGGGATCGGGGGGCCAGCCTCCCCAGGGCCAAGCTCCTGGCCCTCCACTTCACCCAAGTGCTAGAGCAGAAGTGCACACAGACGCCGGCTGCCCTCCCGAAGCAGTGGCCGCAGCTCTGAATCCTGTCGAGGACCACGAGGCCTCGGGAGAGGATGACTCAAAGGCCGCGGGGAGCAAAAGACTTGCGCTTGAAAACATGACTGATCCAGCACAGGACATTCCCGCCACTCTTGATACCAAAGAGCCCCCCCCAGCGGCCGCACCAAAGCCACAGGATACGTTATCTGACTCACAGCCCCCAGCTGAGTCATCTAACGGGCCTTCTCCCTCCCAGCCTGCACCCAAAGGCGCGTGTGTTCGAGCTCCCATAAGCAGTCTCCCACGAACTGATCTAAAAGCGTCAGAAAACCATAACGGCTGTGTTCTGCCCCCGCCGCATAAGAACGATGGGGCGGTGCAGCCCTCCAAGCTTGAAGGAGGAGGAGGGGCAGCAGCGAGGCCTCCTCCATCGGCAGAGCACGGCCCGGAGGCCGTGGGGCCCGAGTGCCCATCCACGGTCCTTGTCCACGTCCGGTCTTTCATGCTCCCCGTGGAGAGCACCCACGATGCAGGCGCCCAGGTCATCTCCGAGGGCCCCGAAGTCAGAGGAGCCCAGCTGCCAAGTTGTCAGAACGATCCACTCGAAGTGGTTTCTGTCGCAAGCTGTGCTCCCCCGAAAGAGGAAGGCCCGGGCCGCGAGGGCACGGCGCCCAAACCCGGCCATCGCAGCGAGGAACCCGCAGCCGAACCTGGCCCCCAAGTCACGCTTCCAGAATCCGGGGAGCACCTGCGACCCGCGACCCTGCAGGGCGACCCCAGCGCGGGCAGCCCCCCGGGCGGCGCTCTAGGGCCCCACGCGACTGCGGCGAGCAGCCCGGACAGCCCTGCCAGCCTCGGGAGCGGCCCCGCGGGGGGCGACGACAACCTGCTGGATTCTTCTTCCGACATGGAGAAGTTCACTGAAATCATCAAAAACATGGACAGCACAGCCTGTGTGCCCCAGAAGAAGAAGAAGGCCAGGGTGCCCAGCTGCCCCGCCCCTCCCTTTGTCATGCCGCCCATCCACGAGGACCACCTGGAAAAGGTGTTAGATCCCAACGTGTTCACCTGTGGCTTGGGGAAGAAAAAGGACAGCCCCCCAGAAATGTCACCGGCCCTGCACTTGATGCAGAATCTTTACACAAAATCCAACCTGAGGAGCAAACGCACGTCTACGGAGCAGAGCGTCCCCTTCGGGTTGTCGGTCCTGGACCCGGACGGGAAGGCTGAGCCTCCCACGGGCCCCGAGACCGAGGACAAAGAGAACAGAGATGTCCCAAGCGGCGGCGTGAAGAGATCGAGGCTGGAGAAAAGCGCGCTCTTCTCCAGCATGTTGCCTTCAGCACAAGACAGAGTCTTTTCTCCGTCGGTGACGTCGGTGAGCACCATGAGCACGTGCTTCGGCGCTGCCCGGAGCAGCGGTTCTCTTGCTCGGCCTCCGAGGCCCGGGGCAGAGGGCGCCCCGCCCTGCCGGGCAGACCAGGAGCGGCCCAGCCTCCCACCCGGCAGCCTCAAGGTCTTTGGCTTCGACGCGACAAATGCATCCCTCCCGGGTCTGAAAAGTCCAGGCTACATGGAGAAATACCTGCCCAGGGAGGAGACCAAAGAAGATCCGGGGTCGCGGAGCAACGGACACCTGCCCGAAGCCAAACTGTCCGAGTTTCCTAAACCGAAGACCGGCAGCGATCGCGCCGAGAGCGTCCTGAAGTCGAGCCTGCCCAACCCCGGACACAGTGACGCGGACTTCATGGGTCTCTTCAAATCCAGCCGGTTCGACCCAAACGTGTCTTTTTCTGCAATGTCATTATCAGATGCAACCGTGAGTAGCCACGCGTTACCATCTGTTGGGTGGGTTTGTAAAACGAGAGGGGAGAGGGACGGTGAGCAGTTCGTGGTGTTTTAAGTGGCCGTGCGTGCGATGGTTTCTGGCCCTCTGTCCCACTGCAGTCCCACTCTGTGTACAAAGAACTGGGGGCCAAGAAGAGAGGTACTAGGATTTCTGTCCCCAAGGCATTGCTACTCTAGTGGGGAAAATATGCTCTAAGTATCTTAAGGTGTTGTAATCTGAAAGGTGTAGGTAAGCTACCTCGTCTCTACAGACAAGGTTATTTTTTTATTTTTTTCTTACCTAGTTCTGGGTAAGAATGCTCAACGCTCTACTTAGCATTTTGAAGATTTGTAAAGCTGCTTCATTTATTCAGAAAAGCCCCACCAAGAAATCTTGTTCCTAACCCTTCTCTTACGATGTGTAAGATCCACTCTTTCTTTCCCTAAGTAACGAGGTGATTATCCCATGGAACTCGGGAAGTAATTTCTCTTTATTTGAAAGTTTCATCAGGGAAACACTTTTTCCTACAAGCTGCTGGGGGGCATAGAGAGTTTTGGTCCACCTCGGATCTTTCCTTGAATATCATAGCGAGGGCAGTGAAATAGGGTTTTGAAGGACGGTTATGATTTCTCTGTCTTCTTTTATCTGGCTTCCAGAGGTTGTTTCTTTTTAGGGAGTTTTTGGTGTGAATTTTGTGGTTTTCTGTTACGGAGCTTCATACTCAAGTGGAGGGAGGAAACTGAGGCAGGCAGAAAGTAAGTTCTAGAGGGCAGTTCCGCTAGCCCTGAAAAAAGAAGTGGACGGACCAATGTATTCCTATTGCCCACGCTGTGGACTGGGCTGTCAGGCAAGTGTAGACCATCATGCGGCACAGCGTAGTCCGTCAGAAAATACCGTGCCCTCTTCCTCATTTACACAGACACTGCAGTGTGTTTCCGTTTGTTGCGTGGGCTCTTGCTCAAGCCTAGCATAGGATATAATTTTGGAAGCTCTTTCAAAATGCACAGGTGGGTGTCCAGCAGAAGCTCAGATCCCTCTTTTCAAAACTTTTCAAACTTTTGGTCTCAAGACACCTTTGTTAATTAAAAACTACTGAGGACCCCAGAGGGCTTTGGTTTACATGGGTTATGCCTATTGAACAAATTTATTATATCAGAAATTAACACTAAGAAAAACTTAAAGCGTGAGAACACAGGAGCACGCCTTCCATTAACCATCAGAGCAATGATGTCATCAGATGTCCTGGACTGTCTGGAAAAGTCTGTTGCACGCTTGTGAGGGAGAGACTGAAAAAGGAAAATACCCTCTTCTTATCATGAGAACAGTTTTGACCTCGTTGACTTCCTGGAAGTTTCTTGGGGATCGTCCAGGGGACCTAGGACCACACTTTGAGAACCACTGCTGTAAACAAACAACACTGAATCAGCCCATAGAAATCATAAGATTTTTAAGTATTCCTCTCAAGCCCAGTTTCCACTGGGCTACTTGCCATTTCAGTACAGCCTTATTTTCTCTTTTTAAATCATTCTTAGATCACTTCTCTTACTTGACAGCAATCTGATGAGTCTGACAACAAAATACACAGTTTCCCTATGGAATCCCTTGAAAAATCGAGCCAAATGGAGTAAAAAGGAGAAACAAAGTGTTTTCTACTTTCTCTAGGTCTTTTTATGTTTAAATTTTTGTTGTTGTTGCTGTTTTCTTAGGTCTTGGGCTTTGTTTATTCTATAGCTATTCTGTCTTTATCATCTTACCTGAATTTTGTTTTAAATTTCAGGCCTTTTCTTCAGCTTATCCACTTCTAAATAAGTGCATATATAAATAAGTAGATGCCATTTTGATTTTTAGTAATGTTTGTAGTGAGGCCTTTCCGTG
The DNA here is from genome assembly GCF_011100685.1 of Canis lupus familiaris. Lineage (NCBI taxonomy): Eukaryota > Metazoa > Chordata > Mammalia > Carnivora > Canidae > Canis > Canis lupus. Next base: position 64,208,258 of record NC_049233.1, read on the forward strand.
GTCTTGGACATACTGTGCTATGGTTTGGTGCGAGAGTGATTAGATCAAAGGCAGTCCTTAGAATAAGCATCCTGGTCAGCATTGGAAGTAGTCCGTGTTTTATAATATTTTTTTCATGTGTGATTACTGTTTTTATTATCTTACGCATTTCTGGTTCTACTGGTCTCGTCAGATGTTCTTGAAAATGATTAGGTTGGGAGCCATACAAAAATGTATTTTGTCCACCAAGAAGGGAGAATCAAGTATACAATGTGCAATGTCTGTTGTGATATATTCCATAAACACCCCTTTACTGAGACTAATACTTATTACGTGATGGTCAGATGTTACAATGAAAAGATAATATTTATAGTTTCAGACAAGGTGGGTCTATGAACACATGAAATTGATGCAGCTCCTTCTAGATCCATGATTAATACTTTATAGTTTCTCTTTACTTGACGTCATACAGAGATCATTTGACTTAAAATTTCTTTTTTTTTTTTTTTGACTTAAAATTTCTTTGCTGGATTCTTACTCTGTGAACTGATGTAAAAAATAGTTCCAACCCTTGGGCCCTGAAGTTTTCTAGATTAGTGGATATATTCCAGGCATTTAAACGAGGAGAAATAGAGGGGTGGCTGGGTGGCTAAGTTGGTTAAGTGTCGGACTCTTGATTTTGGCTCAGGTCACGATCTCAGGATGGTGAGATGGAGCCCCGTATCCCTCTCTCCTCCTCTCTGTAAAAACAGACAAACAAATGAGGAGAAATTAAAATGCCACATTTAGTTAGAGGACCCAAACCACTCTTGATTTAGTACTGTAGACTCAAAGAGAGCTTTAACATAGCTTTGGCACAGATCAAGGCAGATTGTTTCAAAATCGATATACATTGTGAGGCAAATAAATATGATCTTAAAGGATCGTGAGCAGAGAAACTCCGGAGAGTATTACACAGAGTTTAATTTGTTGTGTTTTTGTTCATCTGATTACAGACGCTTAGAGGAAGTCTTACAAATAAAATCAATCCCCGACCCGGAAAGGTAAGATGATGTTCTGTTTCTAGGCCAGCTTTTATTTTGATCTGATAACGTTCAACCATGTGCTTCCACTTTTGTTTTCTTGTAGGTAGTGATCTACAGGGACCCGGATGTCTCTGAGGAGTGCATTGAAATTTTCAGTGACATTGAGGATTGCAGCTCTTGGAGCCTCTCTCCGGTGGTAATCATCAAAGTCGTCAGAGGATGGTAAGAATGGTGCTTTGGATTCCTGACTTAGAGGGTTTGTGGTTTACATTTTTAATTACCTTTTTGGTCTTCAGAAATTATTTAAAATTATGCCTTTAGTAATGGAAAGGGCAGAAAATCCTACTCTTAGTGAGTATTACCAGAAATTCATCTCTAAGAAATTACAATTTTTAACCATGCTTCTGCTTTATAGAAGTGATGCCTGTTTGTTTATGCTACAAAAGTCGGGCAAGTGCAGCAGTACAACTGTCTTTTTCCCATATATCCCCACATCACACTGGCTGGCCCTACTGAACAGCAGAGTCCATACTAACACTTCTGGTTTATGAATTTTCAGTGAGGTTGGAAAGAATTGCACGAGTCATGTTTGCAGAATTTTAAATGGTTTTTAAGAAAAGACAAATTGTGACTAGCCTAAAATTTATTTCCCAACTTTTTAGCAACTGATGGTTTTGATAAAGAACCTGGTGAAAAAATTATTTACCAGGTTGACAGCTTCTAGGAAATACACAGGAAGTTGAATTAAGAAAAGACATTAAAAAAAAAAAAGACATTTTTAATAAATCACTTATCTGGCATAAAGACTTATCTTTGATACCTTCTTTGAAATAGAGAAGGTTGGGCTTTAAACATTTGTGGTTTAGAAAATTAGTAAGGTTTTTTTTTTTTTTTCATTTGGTTAAATATGCAGCATCTTTCCTGTTAGGTTTTAGATATTTTAACATTTTTCTGTATCTTCAACACATTCATTACAAAAATATAATTAGCTTTGGCTCTTAAATTTGGAGACCAAAAATAACACTAAAAACAAATTTTATATAAATTTATAAATATAAATTTTCTCATATAATAGTGCTTTTTTTTCCCAACTTTTGTTAGCTTTTCTCTTAAAACCATAAGCATCTGGGCAGCCCGGGTGGCTCCCCAGTTTAGCGCTCCCTTCAGACCAGGGCCTGATCCTGGAGACCCGGGATCGAGTCCCATGTCAGGCTCCCTGCATGGAGCCTACTTGTGTCTCTGCCTCTCTCTCTCTGTGTGTCTCTCATGAATACATAAATAAAATCTTAAAAAATAGCGTAAGCATCTAAGAACAGCATTGTCATGTATTGACAGATTTTTTTTTACTGTTTCGATGTCTTTTGTTGGGAAGGATATTTTTATTTTTATTTTATTTATTTTGGGGGGGAAGGATATTTTAAAAATACTCTCCATTAACATGCATATAGTACTTTATATCAATATGTCCATTGATATGGCTCTAAAATATAGGTAAAATGCCCCCCCCCCAGAAGTGTTTTCTACATGTACAAGGAGAAAAAAGAATTCTAGAAAAAGTCCATTCATCTGATGTATTAGTATTTACAACTGTTCACCAACTGAGTTCTATAGAACATTAGTGGCTCTACGATGTTCGAATGGATAGCCAAAAGTTCTTTAAGATCCTGATACAGTTTTTGGATTTTCAGAGGCTTAATTATGCCCAGTAAATTAAGTCTTAGAATTTATACACTTAATTACTAGAGAATTGGCCACAGTATATATATAATAATTGGTCACAATAGAGAGAGAGAGAGAGAGGAGAAGGAGAGGGAGAGAGGACAGGGGCAGGGAAAGGCTATTAGCTAGAATATTTGAATCATTAAAACCTTTCTCACCAACACCAGCTAATAGTTTCACTGTGTTTTACTCTTAGTTGGATTTTATATGAGAAACCAAATTTTGAAGGGCACTCCATCCCCTTAGAAGAAGGAGAATTGGAACTCTCTGGTCTCTGGGGTATAGAAGATATTTTGGAAGGAAACGAGGAAGCAGAGTCCACTAAGCCTGTGGTGATTGGTTCAATCAGACATGTGGTCCAGGTAGGTTATGGGAAAACCCAGGATGATTGATTTGTTTACCAAATATTTATTGAATGCCAGGGGTGATTCTTTCTTTGAGAGAAAAGTTCATTTTATGAAATAAGTGGGGAAAAATACCGATTGGCGCTCTATAGATATATTTTCTATCACTTAAGTGTTCATACACTTGAATTCAAAAAGGAACATTCTAATTGATGGGTCATTTTTTTTCATAACAAATCTTGTAGGTTAATTTCTCACTCTTGTCCCGCTTCCCCATCTCCAAATGTATTTTACTTAATAACTTGATTTAGATGAATTCTATGTGAACAGATTTTTCTTCTACTTACTTTTTTTTTGGTTGCTGTGTGTGTTCTGATTATCTTGAGTGGCTTATAGGAGCTCCATGTTGGAAAAAATAAATAATCCCCAAATAATTCAGTTGCAAGTCAACTCTGGGGTTTCGTGTGGGTTTCAGAAGAGTGGATACTTGTGGCCACCTTAGAGATTGGCTAAAATTTCTTGGTCCCTTATTTGTTGATGAGGAAATTGTGTTAATCTTTCTTTCTGGCTGTTGGGATTTGATGATTCTTTACTTTTAAAAATGTAGTTAATGGTATCTTCCAACTTGAAGATTAAAACCCTATTTGTGTAACAGAGATGGGCGTTTGGGTATAATAGGGAGATTAAGATGTTGTAAAATGAGAATGAGTAAGAGTGAGTAACAGTTTTTGGCAGAGGAAAATGCCACTTGATTCTTAAGTCAACATTTCTGAGTGACTTCAGTGATCATTGGGATTCCAAATGATTTATCTTTCAATAGTTTTAAGTAGATAATGTGATAAACCTTAAGGAAGATGTGAGGAACCTTGTTTAAAAATATCATAGTCAGTGGGATAATTTACCTGCACTTTTTATTTATTGCTCAAATAATATTGGTAATAAAGCAGTGTTTAAACATATCCCAATCCACCATCATGAGATATCCTTTCTTAATTTTTTGAAACCTCTGCTCCATCTTGGCCATAGCCCAGTCTGCTTTTTTTCTGTAGTTGTAATCATGATAATCATGATAATCTCAGGGTTGCGAGTTCAAGCCCCACGTTGGGCTCTACTACTCAAGGGAGAAACAAAACAAAAAACTGTAGTTCTCAATCCTTTTCCTCTCTCCCTACCCTTTTCCCCTGAAGATCCTTTGATCAACATCTCTCAGTGACGTGCAACTGTGTCAGATTCTGGTGGGTGGGGATTTAGATGCACTCAGGAGGAGTAGGGTAAGGAAAGTGAAGCATATTGGTAAAGAGAGGCCTCCTGTTTTGTCCAATAACCACCACCTTAATGCCATTAATGCTTTGATGTAACTACACGGTTTGGGGTTTCCAAGAAATCATTTATTTTACCTTCTTTCCATGGAACTTAATATTGCCTCCAGATGCTTTGCTATTTCAAATAATGCTGTATGTGCATTTTTGGGGTGCATTTCATTGTTTATAAATTTCTGATTTATTTGGGGTGAATTTTTCTGAATGGTGTCATGTTAAAGGATAGGGACATTTTTAATGTTTTTTGATACATTATGATTTTTTTTTTACAGATTATGTTTATGGTTGCTTGAACCATGAACACACATCACAGCATATTTAGGAAGGTCACCTTTTTAGTTCATTAAATTTATTCCTTTTGGTAATGTTTGCGAGCCTCACATAAACCAACCCGTGTGTCATTTCTTCTGTATCTCAGTTCACTTAGCTCAGCAAGATTAAAGTTCAATATATGTTCTATTAGCACTTAGGCACTGAGCCAGGAGAGGCCTTTTGAAGAGTGCTTGGTGGGCAGGATGTGCAGGGCGTGGTACACTGACCATAGTACAGAGATTTGTAAATTGTCATAAATTTCTACCATTGCTTTAACAACTTAGACCAAACCAATGTCATAGAGGTTTGGTCATAGTCAAGGAGAGTAACCACAGGGGGTTTATGGACACAAAATAGCAATTGAGGAAGGCCCCCAATGTGGCCCCTCTATGGACTATAGAGCCTCTGGACTTGGATGGTCATGTCCAAGTAAACCAGCTAAAACTCCAGTCACCAAGGAAGGCCAACAGTTTTTTCAGTGAGGATGAGGGAAATAAATATGTTCCAGAACTCTAAATAAATGCATTTCTGGGGATTTTTTGCTTGAAAGTAACACTGAGCTATATGGCTAAAGCAACATGGCTGCCCTGCAAGGCCACATAATATTGAGTCATGGGTGAAAACAGGGAAGGGATGAATGGCAGGTGCTCTGTGAAATGCATGTGTATATTTCAAATTTATTTTAGAAAAAAACTTATTTTAGTTATTTGAAAAAAAAAAAAAAAAAGGGGGACACCTGGTTGGCTCAGTGGTTGAGTGCCTGCCTTCGGCTCAGGCCGTGATCCTGGAGTCCCGGGATCGAGTCCCCCATCGGACCCCCTGCATGGAGCCTGCTTCTCTCTCTGCCCTCTCTCTCTCTCTGTGTCTCTCATGAATAAATAAGTAAATAAAATCTTAAAAAAAAAGATAATGAGCTTATTGTAAAGTACATGGCATCATTTTTATTGTATATGTATACTTTTTTTTTCTTTCTTCAGGATTACAGAGTTAGTCAGATTGACTTATTTACAGAACCAGAAGGGTTAGGACTCCTAAATTCTTACTTTGATGACACTGAAGAGATGCAAGGGTTTGGTATAATGCAGAAGACTTGTTCCATTAAAGTACATTGGGGCACGTAAGTATTTCGTTTTAAATACAATATTAATGAAGCCTTTTGGTGAGTGTACTACTGGAAAGACTTAAGATACTCTGATCTGTGGTCCTACTAAGTAGTTCTTGACTAAAAGAGGTTGTTGTTGTTTCATTAAGGGCCATAAAATTCTGACTGTTTTGCACCTGTGTGACCATGATTCAGTTCTCTTATAAACAATAACGATTTCTTGGGGGAAGTGCCAGGGAGGAAAAAAACCTGCATGTTTACTGTTGGGATTTCCTTATCTCAGAGGAACCTGATTCATTCGGAGCTGAGTTACAGCTTTTACTTACCTTCATGGTAATTCAAAGGAGGTAATTCAGAGCATGTGTTCCTGATATAACAGAAGGGCTGGAGGCCAGCACACATGGTACTTTCCTTCCTTGAACATTTTCACACAATGCTGTCTAGAGCCCCTCAGATGTTGGTTTCATAAATCACAGGAAACTGCAAGAGTATTTTGAAGGAAGTGGGAATATCTCAGATAGGGGAAATTAGAACAGAGAGTGCGGGTGGCGGTCCTGGGTAAGGTAGTCTCTGAAGGGGAGCTCCCAGCCCAGATCGCGTGAAAGATACCCACTGAGATACAAGGAAAACACACTGAAGCTTCTTCTTTTTTTTTTTTTTTTTTTTTTTTGAAAATCTCCTCCTTTTAAGATTTCCTGTGTGTGGAAAAAAAAAGATTTCTCTGTGTGTGTGTGTTTTCTATTAAATTCATAATATATTCAGTCATAATGTATATCATTTATAAACATATATTCAGGGAAGGCTCAAAAATTTTTGTCGATGGGATATGCATAAGATAACGCCTGTGTAATGTGTCAGATGGCAAATACTACAGGAAACGTGCGTTGGAGAGAGGAGCAGTGGTAGCACCATTTTGGATAGGATGGTCAGGGAGGTGTCTGTTGACATTTTAAGTGGAGGCCCAGAGGAAGTGAGGGAATCAGCCTTGGGGAGGCCTGGGTGGGGAGGGTCAGGGGGCGAGTCACTGGCAGGAAGCGATTGCAAAGCCCTGCTGGGCGGGTTTGGGGAACTGTCAGGAGGTCAAGGTGGCTCGAGCAGTGAGTTGGGAGGACCGGAATGGGAGAGAGGCCTCATGTTAGGCCTTGGGAGCGATGTTAGATTACTCCACGTTACATGGGTGATCATGGGAGGATTTTGATCTAACTTGTGCTTTAGAGAGCTCACTCTGGCTACTATGGAGAAAACAGATTATAAAGAGGCAAGGGTGGAAACAAACCAGTTGAGAGGTAAGTGCAATTGTATAGGCAAGAGGTTTTAAGGGCTTAGAAGGTGCGGGTGAGAAGCGGTCAGATTCTGGATACATTTTCCTAGTAGAACTGTCAACATTTGCTGACAGACTGTATGTGAGGTGTGAGGGGCTGAGCTCTATCTAGGGTTTGGGCCCTCAGCATTTATTGGGATGGAGAAAACAGGAGTTCGATTTTAGAGAGGTGAAGTTGGACACGCCAACTGTACATTCAAGCGAGAGGACACGAAGGCGACCGGAGTTCAGGAGGGAAGCTGGATATAGACATCCAGGAGTCATCGGCCTGGATAAGGTATTTAAAGCCTGCTCTGCACAGATCTCAAAGGCAGTACAGGAGCTGTCTGAGCCCTGGGCATGTTTATTTTTGGCAGTTGGGAAGAAAAGGAGGAGTCTAAACAAAGAAAAGAGCTTCATCTCTTGCTGCCTTTAATTGTTTTTTCACATCAAAGAGATGTGTATATCTCATTTCTCAAAGTATTCATATTAAGTTGAGAATTACCACTCTCCTTGGAAAAGAATGAAATCGTCGTCTGCTATATGTTCATCTTGGTGCCTGGAAGGTTTCATGACTCAGGCTTGGGTTCTGTTGAAGCTTAATGAGTTACACCGAAGTAATATTTCTTACCTTTAAAGTTACTTTAACTCGTCTCACCATGGGTCGTCACAAACCTGTGGTGGTGTCCAGTTTATGATGGCTTGCATGGCAGTGGACATCTTTTTTTTCCTGGTTGTCATTTCTGTTGCCATTAGGGTAATAGAAAACTGCTTTGGATGTCAGTTCAAAGTTGGGGTCCTTGAACTTGGTTGGTCGGCTTTGGGAATGGTCACTAGTACTTTTATAGATCTGCCGGGGGAGTCTTGCTGGGTTGGGAGAATTCAAGTGATAGTAAACACCTGTGCTCACTTTGCTTCTAATGGTGCACTGGTGCCCTGAACCAGTAGAGAGAAGTCTTTGCTTGTGAGGGACTTCCTTAGATTCCATTAGGAGATTTGTTCCAGGGCCCATTTACTGTGGGTTAAACTCTTCTACACGTACACAAAATAAGGGTATGGCTTGTCAAATTCTTAACTTGGAAACAGGAGTAATTTCTAAAATTTTCTTTCAGAAATTCTTTTCTATCGAATGTAATTTTTTTTTAAACTTCTGTTTTAAGACCTGGCTAATACTATACCCATCCTCCTGGAGATGAGGGTATACCTTTTGGTGGTGGTGGTATGTGGGGGGGGGTATATTTCTAATAAAAACAAAGAATTTTAGAACTTTAAAGGGAGCATAAAGAACATGTGTTTAAGGAAGACTGGCTTTAGTCATATTCTCGGGGTTAGGATTAGTTGTTAGCAGAACAGGTACTCGAATGCCGGTGTTCTGAAGTCAGGGGATAGTTTTAATAGCCAAATATCCTTTGATCAATTTTACTGTGAAGTATTTGATATACACAGAAGATGATATACATGTGTGAGTTATGAAGCCTGGTAGTAAGACCCATCCCCATGGGGCCACCACCTGACTTAGGACCTCACCATTACCAGCACTGCCACAGCACCCTGCGTGGCCCAGCCTGAGCCCATCCCCCTGACTCCTCCACACGTGTAGCCTCTCTCTGGAGTTCTGTGTTATTCTCATACCCTTCTTTTATAGTTCTGTCCCTGCAATATTTTAGGTCGGCTGTCATAGGGAATATGCCACAATCTGGTTTTGTCTCTGAGTGTTTCCTGGTATCATTTAACTTGTTCCCGTATTGCCTGGATTTTCTGTATTGTATGGGTTAGGTCTAGAGGCATGATGAGATGCAGATGTGGGAAAGACCCTTCTTAAAAGTAATGCTACATATTCATGTTGCATAAAAGGTGGCATGTGCTAACCAGCTTCCCATTAACCATAACTGAGTTTGGTTGCTTGGTTAAATTGGTGCCTCTTACAACTCTCCACCCTAAAGGGACATTTTCCCCTTTGAGATTCATAGCTCCCCCTCTTTAGAATAACCTCAAAGTTGGCATATACATATTCAATCTTTTGAACATCCAGTTGGTTTCTGTAGAGAGCCAGCATTCATATGTAGCCATTTCTGGAGAGTAAGACTGAGGATCCAGCTGGAAATACTGTAGGTGTTTTTTGTTTCTTTAAGAACAAGTGAACAAGACCAATTTTTCTTGTGTGGCTAGAAGGTATTTCTAAAAGAATAATCACAAAATATTTTTTTCATAAAATATTTTTAATCAATATATGGATAACCATTGTAAACATACAAATGGCTATTATTGAAATAATAACATTTTTAACACTATTTTTTTAAAAAAGCTCATACTTTATAGTTATACTTTATACACTTTATAGTTTAATAATCATGTAGGTAAAAGCTCATTACCTAAGTACATGGGAAAATATGAGCACCTTTAGAGACTGAAATAAAACTGCCTGAAGATAGTTTCCCCCTTTCCTGCTGGCCTCATGAATAATGTAGTTTGTTGGATTAGAACTTAGGAAGAATGAATCATGCTGTGTATGAGTTTTCAGATTCCAAAGTCCACCCAACATTGATAAGTGTGGGTTTGAGCTTCCCCACAAGCCTTTCATGCTCACCCAGGACGCTGTCTTTTCCGCTGTGTCAGTTTGTGTTCACTTTTCAGACAGATCCCCCTTTACCCCAATTTACCTTCCTTCCAGAAATGTTACGTGACTAAATCACATGCTGCAAGAAAAGTGAAGTGTTCAGTAGCAGATGAATAAATGCCCTCAACTCAGACCGTAGAAGGGAAGACCTCCTGAAGGGGTCCTGTGCTCAGCAACACCTCTAGTTCTCATAAGCACTTGCTTAGGCTGCTGAGTTTACAGAAAGTTCCACCCATTTACTTGTGAGGACTCAGACTCCAAGGCCCTTGGTAGCCTAATAGCACCATTTCTGATGAAATGCCACTATTTAGTTAGGGTGTGGAGTCCATGCGTGGTGTTCCTGGGAGAGCTTTGAGCTCTCAAAACTGTGTAACGCATCCCTACCTGTCATGCCTCAGATGTAGGGAAGTTTAAAGGACCCCACTCTTAGCTCTGTTTTCTTGTGGTTTAGGGCATTGCAGTGCTTTTTTTAAAAAGATAAGTCTTTCCCCCCACCTTAATTTTTTATTGAAGTCTATGTAATAATATTTGTACAAAAAACGGTGCAGGACAAATCGTAAGCATATACCCTGAGTGAACTTTCAAAGTGTAAACATCATCTAGATCAAGAAAGAGAGCATTACAGTATCTCAGAAGCTTCCTCCTGCCATCCTCTTACCCCCCACCCCCGGTACAACTATTACCCTGACTTCTAACCATGTGGATGAATTAGTTTTGATCACCCACACATACACCACTCTGTCTGTCAACGTGTGTGTGTGTGTGTGTGTGTGTGTGTTGAGGGGTCTTCAGTAGGATTTCGAGCGTAAATCCCTGTATAATTAGTGAGTTTAGAGAAGCAACTGATTTATCCAAGGACGTCTTTAACAAAAACCCATCACCCAGAATGTGCATTGGGCCAAAACTGGGAACCAGAAGAAGGCAAAGAGGGAGAATCGAGCTCATTTTGCTGGTAACAAATGTGATTTACGGCCACTATCTTCTTGGCGCCGTGTTCTGGGGAAAGTGGAATTCTCCGGCTAGTACGATAGCGAAGCTACCAAGGAATGGGAGAGGAGGAGTGATCACCATCCTTGTGAACGAAGGGGGCGCGTTACTACCTCCCGTACCGGAAAAGTCCCATCTCCACCACCTCGCCTTCCCCAGAATTCTCCCCGGAACTAAGAAATTACAAGACTGCTAAAGAGGCAGTTCTAACTGGCATGATTCTCTGGTTTCCTGCTTTCTAGCACATTAAAGGAAGGTGGGGGCTGCTGGTTCTCTGACCGCAGCAGAAGTGACAGCTGACAAGCCTGATAAAAGGGTGTGGTATTGAAAAGCCGTAAAAATCAGATGCAAGAACTCGGGAAGCTTTTGGGCCTGGGAACAAGCAGCCCTCCTGCCCCTGCAGAGCCCCCAGGACACCACTGTGCATTGTCACACTCCTGGTGATGATCCTAAGTCGTTGTAAAAAGCATAAATTATGTGCACTTTCTGGCATGAGAAAAACTGCTACCAAAAACCAGTTAGGAGCCTGGCTCGGGGGCAGCGGGGCTCAGCCCAGCACCTGGTACTTGCAGCTGTGTGGCCCTGGGCAACTTAGCCTCATCCGTAAAACGGGGACAGTAGTGTCCCTTCCTCATAGCACCGTTGTGTGCATTGGATCAGATTCCAGGTGGACATTCCGTTTACGCTCTGGGTAGATGCTACCGGTTAGTAGTTTTGGGCCCTGTGACAAATGAATAGGTGAAACATCCGGTTCTGTGGTTACAAATGACATGTCGCCTCTTAAAACAAGGCTCGAGTTTCCTAGCCAGGGCCTCTCTACGTCCGTATGGGGCCACAGAATAGCTACTTCTCTTACTGGGAGTGATAGAGACATTTACGCTTTGAAGCAGCTAATAACAAACATTGAAGTAACTGGACAAAACCATAAGGAAACAGGTAAAAGGTCAAGAGGAGGAGGAGCAGATAATGGCCTCTTCCTCCGTGAATCTAACGTTGCTCTGGTGTCCGAGCGTAGGCGAAACACGGTCCCGACACATCATCCCGTTCTTTTCCTTTCCCCTCAGTGGGGTCCTGCAGGCCCTGGAAACAAATGATGAGTCCTCTCTTTTCTCTCTTGGTTCTTATTTAGGTGGCTCATTTATGAAGAACCTGGATTTCAGGGTGTGCCTTTTGTCCTGGAACCTGGTGAATACCCCGACTTATCCTTCTGGGATACAGAAGAGGCGTATATTGGGTCCATGCGGCCTCTGAAAATGGTAAAAATGAAATCTAACACCATGTTCTGGGGGGTCTGATTCTTGGTCAGGTTGACCCTGAGAATTCACAGGCTGTGACTTCGAAGCAATAAAACCGACTCTTTTTTTAAAGAACACAGCTCTGTAGTAGCCAGAACCTTCCGCTAGACGGAAGTAATAGGAAGGATAACTTGCTGGACGCTCTAGATGAAAACCTGTGGCTAAGCCCGGGTTCTCTGCGTTCGAGGCAGTCCTGGCCTTGCAGAGCCGTGGGCAGGTGCACAAAGCTCCAGCGCAGGGGTGGTTTAGGAAGTGAAGACAGTGAAGAACTAAACCTTTATGGAAAACTCTGGAAGGATAGATGACATCCACCTTGAAGGTGATGTGACCCGGAAGGGCCATGATTAGGAGAGCTTCATGCTCAATCAAGTTGGGTCTTAGAAAGCAAGCAGGACCGTGTTAGATGGAGATGTGGGGAGGGTTCTGCGTGAACCTGGGTGCAGCTGGGGAAGGGCAGGGCAGGCTGGGCACCGGCCCAGTCGTGGCGACCAGAGGCGGGGGTGGACGGCAGCTTTGGGGGCTTTGGGGCTGGATGTCCAAACATCGTCCTCCCCAGTGTCTGCCTTAGAAAGGAGCCTGTGCTCGCCCGACCCTATCCCTGTCTTTTGTCTTATTCTTTCTACCTCTTCTTCTAAACCCGAAGCCTTGGGAGGATCCAGGCTGCACCTGTCTCGTCCTCCGCGTTGAGCATGGTGCGTGCCACATGGTAGTAGGTGCTCACTGACTACCCCGGGCACGAGTGAGGCTCTTGTCCCAAAGCATGTTTTTGAAATTGCACTTTGCAGTTGTCTTCTGGAGTCAGTTTGAATCAAATTAGAAAGTCATGGAGGTGATTTTTATCTTAATTTTACCCCTCCTGCCAAAGCCTGTGGTTTCGTTACCTCCGTGTTTGTGGGTCCACATGCAAAAATCATTTGCGCTATAAATGACTTTTTCATTATAAATGATTTGTTTCTAAAATTCACTTTCAAAGAACAAAGTTTAGTTTTGGGAATATATGAAAGAATTGTCCCAGCTTTTGAAGGCTGTTTGAAATAACTTACAAAACTGTGACGTTTATGGCATTGGAAAAGGATGCCTTGGAAAAGGGTGCTTAGTGGTCTCCTCCTCACCCCCAATCCACAGCGGACACCTTCCAAGACCCTCAGTGGGCTCCTGAAATCACAGATGGCACGAAACCCTGTATATACTAGGTCTTCTTCCTATAGGTATATGATAAAGTTTAATTGATAAATTAAGTTACAAATTTATTATAATTTACAAATTAGGCCAAAATTAAATTAGAGATGAATAGTAACTAATAATAATAAAAGAGAACAAGTATAACAATACACTGTAAAACTTAGTGAATGTGGGGTCTCTCAAAATATCTTCCTGTACTGTGATCGCCCTTCTTGTGATGAGGTGAGATGAGAAAGTGCCCGCCTGACAGCTGAAGTGAAGTGAGGGGCTGAGGCAACCCTAGGAACGTTGGGCTACTCCTGACCTTCTGAGTCATGTCAGGAGGAGGATGGTCTGCTTCCAGGCTGTCCTCGACCTGGGTAACAAACTGCAAAGTGAAAATGCAGATAATGGAGGAGGGGCTACTGCACTTGGTTGGTTAAGCTCTGCTTTGTTGATAAAATCAGCAACATTCCTTTATAATTACAGTTCTTTTTGGTGCATTTGAGCATCTCTGGCTACACTTTTCTAAAAGCTGTTCTGTATGGGTAGAAAATAACCTCCTGACTTTCCCACTGCTGATTCTAACTCTTGCCCTGTTTGTTATTTCTGTGTAATAATACCTTTTTCTGTGACTTATTTTTAGTGAGTTTCTTTTTATTTGGTGGGGGGGTGCATTTAAAAAAAACCCTAATATAAGAGTGTAGCCACTCCTCCCACAGACCCCTCCTTTGGGCTACTTTCAATTCTATCTAACAGTTCCTCTGATTACTTCAAGAGTCCTCCAGACCATATTGTGTTGTGAACTTGTGTGAACTCAACAGTTTTGTAAGCCGTGGGTTGCAAAATCAAGTACCTGCAGGGGCCAGACAGCAAACAGACCTGAGCGAGGGTGGCTGGGAGTTGGACTGAGAGAGTGGTGCAGACAGGCAAACGGGGCACAAGCCCTGGCTGGAGAATGAGCCCAGTGGAGAGGTAGTAAGTGCACAAGGGGAGGGTCGCTGCCTCTCAGAATCTTCGTCTTAAGAGGAATGAGAGAGATGCATTTTTGTAAGACATCTTCTGAGTTAAAAACAAACTACACAATGCAGCTTATTAGGTTAAAAAACAGACCTACCATGCAGATTCAGCTTATAGACCACCTCCGCTGTACACGGTCTTCCTCATTCTTCCTCTGCACCGTTGGTGACTTCAGAGCTGTTGCAACAGAAATTAAACCAGATGCACTCACGCTGGGAGGTTCACCGCCATGAGTGATATAAAATGGGAACCTGTCAATGGAGAACCGTTTTTCTTACTGTATTATTTTTCTTTTCAGGGTGGACGTAAAGTCGAATTCCCTACAGATCCAAAGGTAAACATGTATATACTTTAAATTTTATTCCCATGCCATCCCCATGAAGATCATATTTACGTGATTTTACGTAGCAACCTCCATAAAACATAATCTGCAGCTAGAGGAAGTTATCCCAGCTGACACATACCATCGCTCAGACTGGAAGATGATACTTACTAATGGCACTAATAATCACTCACAGTATGTGTAGCCATGGCCTAAAAGGTTCATTGGTGTATTAAGTTTATAATTTGTGGTTGTATTTACTAATTGCGGGGCCTGCTGCTGCTTGCCAGTAAGCCAGAAAAAACTTAGTTCTCAACACAAGATCTCCCTCTCTGCTATTTCTACTTTGCACATTTATGACATTTATATTTTGTCTTTTTTTTTTTAAGTAGGCTCCACACCCAACATGGGCCTTTAACTCATGACCCTGAGGTCAAGAGTTGAGTTGCGTGCTCTACCAACGAATCTAGTCAGGAGCCTCTGGATTTCATTTTTTTTTTTTTTAATTTTATTTATTTATTCATGAGAGACACAGAGAGAGAGGCAGAGACACAGGCAGAGGGAGAAGCACGCTGCATCCCGGGAGTCCTATGTGGGACTCGATCCCAGGACTCTAGGATCACACCCTGGGCTGAAGGCAGACACTCAACTGCTGAGCCACCCAGTAGTCCCTGGATTCCATTTTTAAGGCAATAGGGGAGTCTCTGATTCCTTAGTTTGTCCTAAGCAAAATCCTAAATATGGGTTTTCGACATTGAACAAAAACCAATTTTTTTAGACCAATTATTTATAATCTATCATTTGAACCTGTCTTTGGGCTGCACCACATCAGGAGAAAAATTCT
Source organism: Canis lupus familiaris (assembly GCF_011100685.1). Classification (NCBI taxonomy): domain Eukaryota; kingdom Metazoa; phylum Chordata; class Mammalia; order Carnivora; family Canidae; genus Canis; species Canis lupus. The sequence goes on from NC_049233.1 coordinate 64,223,604, forward strand.
GAGCTTTAAAGTGATAAAATACTGCTATTTAGTTAATTAAAAAAATATCAGAAAGTTTTGTGTTCTAGGATGTAGTGGTATTAAATGACTGATTTAATGTTTAGCTGTTGAGATCTTTAACTTCTTACAATTACTGGCATATCTCATCTTTATTATAGGTAGTTATTTATGAAAAGCCTTTCTTTGAAGGAAAATGTATGGAACTAGAAACAGAAATGTGTAGTTTTATCACGGAAGCAGGTGAAACAGAGGAAACGACAGATGACAGTTCATCATTTACGTCTGTGGGCTCAATGAAAGTTCTGAGAGGAATGTAAGTAGATGGGAGGAACCAGAGGGGTTTCTTTTTTATCCCTTTAGTGAAGTAGTATCACATTCCCACCCCCCCACCGCCGCCACCCAAAAACCATTACAAATAACATGGTACAGTGAATTTTAAACATGTTTTCAGCTAACTGTGACCCGGATTTCACATGGCAGTTCGAGGGGATGGTTTGGGGCCAGTCAGTTGAACAAGGCTGATAAATTAGTCCGGACTGATCATATTTACATCTTGTTTATTAATATTATGCTCCATACTATAGTGAGCTGTTAGTTTGCTATTTTTATGACATTTTATACTTTATAGATCTTACGTATTTCCTTTAGAAGTATACACTAAAAATGGTCTTGTAAATAGACAAAAATATATAATAATTACTCATTGAAGAAAGTTTATCCAGTTTTCTTTGCTGCGGTTCTTTTTTTTTTTTTAAAGATTTATTTATTAGAGAATGAGTGGAGGCAGGGCTTGATCCTAAGACCCTGAGATCATGACCTGAGCCAAAAATCAAGAGTCAGACACTTCACCTACCGAGCCACCCAAGCGCTCCTGCTGAAATTCTTTTGAGTCTTTCTTATTAAACATACACACACACACACACACACACACACACACTCCCTATACTCCTTTACAGAACTTTGATGTATATTTCTTAGGTTGTTCTTTAGGGGGCCATTCTATTAGTCTCTTAAATTTCAGAAAAGAATTCCGATGGTTGTAATGGATGAATCTGTGTCTAGCTTCATAACTATTAGAAATTGTTAATAAAACTGTTAAACACATGGGAAAAATGTTAGCACTAATGTAAATTACTACTCCTTCATGTTCTTTCTGTTGCAGTTGGGTTGCTTATGAGAAGCCTGGATTTACAGGTCATCAGTATTTGCTTGAAGAAGGGGAGTACAAGGACTGGAAAGATTGGGGAGGTTACAATGGAGAACTTCAGTCTTTACGACCTATATTAGGTGTAAGTTAAAGAAAAGCTGATGGCTAATACTTGATATTTTTTGAATAATAAATGGCTAGCCTTTGAACTTTGAATTTTTTTTTTCTTAATAGGATTTTTCAAATGCTCACATGATAATGTACAGTGAAAAAAACTTTGGATCCAAAGGTTCCAGTATTGATGTGTTAGGAATTGTTGCTAACTTAAAGGAGACCGGATATGGATTGAAGACACAGTCTATTAATGTACTGAGTGGAGTGTAAGTGAAATGACCCTGTTGGGATCTTAAACACTTTTACCTTGGGTTGTATTAAACTAATAGTGTCTCGGACACAGAGTAGACACTCAATAGATAAACATACCAACATTAAATCAGTCATTTAATACATACTGCCACAATATTTTCATAACTGCTTTTTAAAATCCTTCTCATATAATCTTTTTCTTCATGTGTAATATAATATTGCAGTAGACTTTTGGGTTTCATGATAGTAGAAACCCACAGATTTCACTTCTCTTATCATTCTGCAGAATGGAAGAGCTCCTGGATTTCTTATGATGGGAATCAAATAAAAAAATAACGATCTAACACCAGAAAACAGAGGTTAGGGTAACGTCCCGTTCAATTTTCCTCTAGTCCTTTCAGGGGAGGAAAAATTTTCTTATACCATCAAGATTCTTCTAGCTGGTGTAAGAATTAAATTGACATAAGATAGATTACATGAGATGACAAGAGGAAAAAACCCCACCGAAGTTCATTTACATGCTCACGGAGGCCCAGTAATGAAATTGAGACCCAAAGAAATGACCAAGGCAGGCCGTTTTTATATGTTTTAGACAGAGAGACAATATATTTTTGAGGAATTGACAGGATAAAACTTGTTTGGAAGCTTCAATTAGTAAGGAATTCTAAACAGAATTTGGGCTAATGTAAATTATTAAAGGTTTGTTTTTCTGGCCTTCTCAGCTCTAAATCCCTGTTTCTGGTGATGAGGGTGTGTCTCTACCTCCAGGTACAGGGAGGGCACCTTTCACATGGGAGATTTATTTCCTGCTTTCAGGAGGACAGAGGAGGGTCTGAATGTCTTTACACAGGCTGTTTAAGCAACTTTACTTTGAAATAATCAATATGCCATTGTGGTACTTTTTGGGGTAGCCTGCCCTCAGCCCCTACATCCTACACCTGCTTCATCTTATTTCTTCACTATTATTTTGACAGAAAAATTACTGTTTCAGTGTACCTGGAGTTAGCCATTGAATGCTTTATTAATGTAAAGCTTTTATTTAAATTTATTTTATTTTATTTAATGTAAGCTTTTATTGAAAGATGATCAGTCAAGATTCTTTGGGATGCACACAACTACAAGCCAACCTAAATTGGTGTAAGTTTTAAAAAAATGGAATTTATTGGTCTCCATAACTTAAAAGTTCTTGGAAAGATTTTGCCTCAGTCGTGGCTGGATATAGGGTGTAGACGCTGTCATTAGAACTTGCTCTCTGTCTCTTGATTGGGCTTTTCTTCTGTGCTGGCTTTGATGAAGGCAGGCTACTTCCATCTGGTGCCCTAAGGCAGCATCATCTGCCTTTTGCTCTTCTCACTGTGTCCAGTGGAAAGAGCTTCTCTTTGCCACAAAGTTTCCAAGTTTAACATTGATTCTCTCAGCTTGGGTTGTATGTACCTGCCTGAACCAAGCACCGTAGTCACAGAGATGATGGTACCTGGGTTATGTGCCCAGTCCTGGAGCAGGATAGGCTCCATCCCACAGGACGATTGGGGTGAGTTGATCCCCGGAAATATCAGAAAGAATGGGGACAGATATCAGATGGGCAAAACAGGTGTCTATTAAGAGAAGTTAAACAATCGTCCTTATTATCCAGGTTGACGTCAGTTATATATAAGGGAGAGTATTCTTAAATAATTCTATGAAATTATTTGACATTGGTTCTGTTGAAAGTGTTTGATGTTAAGTTTTTTGTTTTGTTTTGTTTTATGTCATGAGTAACCTAGGCTATTGGGATCATTCTAACCTCAATTGTATCATGTTTCACGGAGCTTCCCATAGGATCCCTGGATATCGGAGTTGTGTTTATGATGTAATATGCTTTTACTGTTAGTGATATTCACCAAATCCTTGTGTAGGTTGTTGCTTGTGGCACCATCTTGGCAGGGTGACATCTGGGACTTCTCGGTCTTCATTCTTAGCAGGAAATGCCTCCTAACTGGGTCCTGCCATGGAGCCCTAACATTTTACAATCTGCTGTAGACAAAAGATATGGTACAGCAGAAGTCATCTGAAATGTTGCCACGGCCCTCTAGTATTTGAGATTAGCTTTAAAGTTCACTATTTAGAAGGAAAATAGTGACCGACTCAGTCTCGAAAAACAGTTGTACGTTTTGGAGCTCACAGGTGTATCAGTGGCATGAGTCCGAGTCCAGTCATGCTAGCAGAGGAAGCAGAAGGAAGCCGGGTAGCGTTCCCTTAGGGCATTTATGTACATTATGCTTGTGCCCAGAGCCAGTCTTTTTTTTTTTTTTTTTAATCCAGTTTTTGTTTACTTGAAGTCAGTTTCCTTTATAAAACGTTGTTTTTATAGGTTTCGATTTTTAGTCCTTTAGAGTTGTATTTCCTGCCAGGCTTTCTCTCTGGTTATAGCAGTTGAGTTGTGGTATTGGGGGAAGTTGAAAGGAGGTGTGCACACATCACTCCCCCATCACCACCACTTCCTTTTAAATTGTGTGGTTGTAGAAGGGCTTCTGTAAACCAGAACCAGCTGCTTCCTCGCGGTTCACTGGGTTGGTTATTGGACAGATACTTACTGAGGTCTCTTATGTGCAAAGCATTGTATGGTGTCCTCACAGAGGTTACAGTATTCATATAAAACATAATCATTGCTACAAAAGACCTGGAGATTACGTGCTCCGGGAATCTACTGAGCAGAGAGAGGTTACTTTCCAGTTTGTACACGGGGAAGACTTTGGCCCAAGAGCTGGCGTGGGACCTGGTCCTTGTGGGCTGGGAGGCTGAGGTGTGCCAACACGAGGGAGGAAGACTAGCCTCTTTGTTTTTAATGGTTTCAAAGAAGAATGATTTCAATGACTTTATTCTTCTTGGTAAATAAGAATTTTACTTTGGTTCCTCACGTCTCAGGATGGAACCCGAAAACTTTTCAGGAAACCTTTTTGAGGTTCTTGTTCTGGGTGTCTCCCAGGAGGTGCACTCTCCTATCACACGGGCAATAAATTCCCCGGGCAGTCAACTCATGTTTAGCTCAGAGACCAGCCTTCGGGAAGGATGCTCATGAATCCAACTGAGGTTTCGAGAACTGGATTCCGCTTCTATTGCAACATCAGGAGACACTCCCTGTTCAGCTCTACTCATCATTTTCACGTTGTGCTATCTCGTTCAAATGGCGGAAACAGAGCTAACTTTTTTTGTTTTAAGATTAAGAACAAAAGGAAATATTTCTAGAGTCCAGCTTAAAAAATTAAAAGTGCTGTTGTTTGAATTTCTTTTTCCTTTTCCCTTCCACGGAAGGGCCAGGCTGCCCTGCCGCCCTTAAGCTCCGAGCAGTGATTGCAGCAGCCTGGGACCTGCTGGTACTTGTACTCGCTCTCTCCCCACCACCCCCATCAACCTTATAAACGAGAAGTGTTGATTCATGTGTACAGAATATGTTTAAACAAGGACAGTAAGGAATCTTTTTCTTACAAGTCTCGAGTATAAGTTATAGGTATACCCAAGAATCTCAGATCTGAGTTTTCTTTTTTTTTTTTTAACCCTCCTATTAATGGGTGATGCATCTGGGGCTGCATCTTGGAAGGAAAAGAACACTACTGTCAATTCAAGTAACATCCTAATAAGTGGTTTGTTTGTTTCAACCTCCATGAATTAGATGAGTTTATGTGGTGTTGGGTGTTTCCTTACAAGTGATTTATTTTAGTTTTATAAGGAAATAGAGCATTCTCACTTGTTAGTGATTTGAAAAAAAAGAAATCTGGATTTTTGTTAAAGGACTAAAGAAGCTGGATTAAAGCTTCCTCCCAGGCTTGCTGAACTGCCTTCTCTCCTGTGTTCCATTCCATCTCTTCCCATTCACAGCCTTTTCCCCTCCAAACCGGAAGTCAATCAAGCAAAAAAAGGCCTTTTAGCCCTCTGTTAACCCTGGACAAGTCACTCCCCGCTCAGAACAAACAACAAATAATTCCATGTGATACTTCTCAGCCACCTGTAAATTCTGTAACTTATTACAGATACAGAGCCTGCCAGGAATACTTTTTTTCTGATATGACTTAACCTCTTTTTTTTTTTTCTCTCTTCTCTTCTCTTTCTTCCTTCCCTTCTTTTCCTTCCTTTCTTTCATCCTGGTTTTTGTAGATACTCTTGCTGTGCAGATATTCCTCCTCACACAGTAGGATTCCATGCTCTTACTTAGTTGTCACTTCTTTTCACAAGCCAAAGGCCATGTGAGCAAAGGCAGCACACCCAGGCTCCCAGGAGCTGTATAACCTCACACGATGTCAGCACTGGGATCCTGGCCAACCTCCTTACCTATAAATGAAAATACGATCTTTCACAAAGATTAAGTGACCCCTTCAAAGTTATCTGGAAGTGAATGTCATGACCATAGCTAGAACGAGGTCTCCTAACTCCTCGCCTCACCATGCTAAAGGATAGGTCTTAAAAATTGCTAATGAGGTTCTGAAGTGGGGGAGCAGTATTTTCTGAAATGGGCTGACTGGTCTTCCAGCACTTACTCTGTTCAGATGGTCGGAAGTGCACATACAGACGTTAGCTGTTATAAGCTACTTGATCCTAGAGATTTTTGCAGTGTTCTTTTTCTCCTTGGTTGCTGTTCATTTCCTAAATAATACCTGTATTTGAGTTTTTGTCTAAGGTCAAGCCCCTTTGACAGTATAATCATAATCTGTTCTAGTTATGAAGTGTGTGGACTGTTTTAAGTGTGGCTCAATGGAAGAATAAATGAAAGGAAACCTGATAAGGGAAATGGCAGCCTGGGTCATGAAAGAGCATGGGGAGCCTTGGGAAACACAGTCCTGGCCCAGTCATCCTTGGTCACTAATCAGCTGTGTCACCCTGGACAAGTTATTCCCCACTCAGGAAATGCCAACAAATAATTCCTTGTGATACTTCTCAGCTGTCTGTAAATTCAAGGGCAAGGATTGTCTTTTTCATCCTTGCATGCCGAGTGCCATCTAGTTCCTGGCACATGATGAATGGCCAGGTGACGTTTGTTGAAAGAATCAATGAATTCACTTTTCTGTGTCTTAAGGTTTTCCTTTCTGTAAAATAGATTAAGTGGGGTCATAGATGTGAAAGCATTTTGGAAAGTTTTGAGTATAAATGCAGGCATATACGTATTATTCCTTTCAGCGGTGAGCAGATCAGCAGGGCAGCAGATGAACTCAGGAGGAGACGCTGAGTTAGCTCTTGAATATAACAGAAGTGAAAACCTTTTAAAGACTATCTTTGGCTAGAAAGTAGAATCACATCAATAAGTTGGTTTTGTTGATTATCCTCTGAGTGTAGGTCACTTGTGAGGCAACAAAAGAAAACATCCCAGAAGAGATTTTAGTATCTGAGTGTTTGTTCAGTTTTGCTTACTGTGCATAGACACATCACGACAGAAATCCTATTCCAAATAAAATTTTAATTACTTAGCTGTATTTTTTTGTTTGTTTTTTTTTTTAATGGTAAATTTGGAGCAATTTTTTATCATGCAAATGGACGGAAGTCCACTCAGGATACGGAGACTTTTGTTTTATAATCAGCTTGGCTAAAATCGTTAATTTTTGCATAGGAAACAAAACTTATAACCCAAATAATATGATGACCTTGCAAAAAGGAGGACAATGTGTTTATAAAGGTAACCAGTTCTTGAACTTCAACCAATGTACCATATAAAAAGATGATTACATATTGATATCAAGGTAGCATAATTACTAATCATCTTTATTTTAGTGTTTCAAATAATATTTAAACTCAAGGGTAGTTCACTACTCACGTTGGCTTGAATTTCCTGCACACAGTGTTAGAGTTCTTATCTCTCTGTGTGTACATGCCAACCTGAAGAATGTGTTTTTCACTCAAAGACTGAAGTTGCCATGATTTGTAATAGAGGTATTATACTTCTGTTGTGCCTCTGATCTTTTCTTCCCTTCCAGCTTCAGCCCCTCCCCCACTCAGTGTCTCCTTTTCTCCAGTAATTCCCAATTTCTTAGAGTTTCCCAATACACCAGAGTCTGTCACATTTCTGGACCTTGGCACATGCTGTTTCCCCTTGCTGTACTTTTTCCAAAGCATTTCTTTGGTCAACTTTTTTTTCAGTGTGATTTGTTGTATAACAGAGAGGAAAAAAAAAAAAAAAAAAAAAAAAAAAACAGAGGTAGTTTCTTGTAATCTTTCTGGAAAAATACAGATGTCGATAACAAAAAAAAAAAAAAACTCTTGCTTGCTTACTAAGAGAACTTTACAGGTACTTCTTGGAAGTCCAGATGGTTTCCTCAGAATAGAATTAGAAAGAAATACAGACAAATATCCCCCACTGGGGCTTTCTCAGGGACTAGTATTTGATAAGTGAGGACACCAAAAGGTTCAAGTAAAGATACTTTCACTTGTCACTTCGATTTGTCATACAGACAAGTCTCCCAAGAGACTAATAGAGATTAGAAAAATTAAGATGGCTGATTATGAAAACAAATGGAAGTTTCTTATACATATTTACCTAAGTGGGTTGGTAATTTTATTATACATAAAAAGTACAAACTATATAAAAAAAAAAGTACAAACTATAACAAGTCAGTGTTTTTGTTTCTTTAGGTGGGTAGCCTATGAGAATCCTGACTTCACGGGAGAACAATATATACTGGATAAAGGCTTCTATACCAGTTTTGAGGACTGGGGAGGCAAAAATTGTAAGATCTCTTCTGTTCAACCCATATGTTTGGTAAGGAGTTATACTTTCATATGAGAATATTTAACTGAATTCTGGATTTCCTCAATGTGGACTTCTAATTTATGTAATACATAACACGATAGAAACTGTTCTGAGATTATTTTTAACAGTAATTGCTCATGAGCTGGAAGAAAGAACTTTTTTGATATGTCCAGTCTATTCATGTCCTTCTCTCTTCCCTTTAAAAATTTTTAGGATTCTTTCACTGGCCCAAGGAGACGAAATCAGGTAACTTAAAAAATAATCTATTATAATTAGGGGCTTCTGCTGAAAAGCTGATCTTATGTGTAAAATGTGAGGCATTTGGGACATTTTGTTAGTTTTTACCCATTTTTATACCAGAGAGCATAAGGATATTTTAAAATAGATTTTGGAAAAAAAATAAATAAATAAAATAAAATAAAATAAAATAAAATAAAATAAAATAAAATAAAATAAAATAAAATAGATTTTGGTTTCCTTTATAAATGCTTGATAGCACTTACCCATATCTAAATGTCTTATAAAATGTTATTTATATAAAGTTGAGTTTGACATCATTATACCGATCAGTTTATATTAGTAAGCTAGGATTAATATTTCAAACAATACATAGTTATTGTGATAAACAGTAAAATGAATTTTCATATTTGCTGTGTCTGCATTAGACAAACATTTTATATGGTCTCTTTTATATGGTCTCTCATGCAAGCCTTTGAGTGCTGACTGTCTGCATCAACTGAAGTGTTACATTTGTCATTTAGGCTTTTTAATGGAAGTGTTCAGAGTTCAGACAGCCCTAATTACAGAGGCACAAACACCACTGTAGCCTCCTTTATTGGCATACACAAGATTCTAATAAGTCAGCAAGTATCTTCCATTGAGAGGGAGGAAAACTATACTATGTTTCCAAAATAAAGTTTCTTGTAAATGTTAGAACTGATGAACAATTACTTTTGGCCACAATAAAGCTTTAAAATGCCTCACCGCTTGTCGCAACAGGGTGTTCTATAGAAACCGGCCTCTATTGTTGGCTTGTCCTTTGATGTCTCTGAATTAAGTAAGCCTGAATGGTGCGGCCAAAGTATTTCTAATTGATCATTAATGTAGAAATAGAAAATTAAAGGATTTATAAAATTCATAGTAGTTTATTGTAACAAGAGTTAACAGGTCATGTTTGCATCACTTCAAAGGCTGAAGGAGTTAATGTGTTCAGGAAAATAATTTCACGTGTTTCTGTTTACTTTTTCAAAGATTCAGTTGTTTTCAGAACCAGAGTTTCAAGGTCGCAGTCAAGGTTTTGAAGAAACAACAAGTCAAATTGATGATTCGTTCTCTACCAAGTCTTGCAGAGTTTTAGGAGGGAGGTAAGTAAAACAGTGGGCTGAAGGAGCCTAATTGCTGCGAAAGGTTAGAATTCACGTATCAGCAAGTATTTAGTGACACCTTTAGCTGCTTGATATTATACAAAACCACCGAACGAGACAAGGCCCTGTTAGTACTAAACTGTACTTTGCAGCATCTGAGTGCCGGACATCAGAGGGTGACATGGCATCACATCACCGGACAATGTGATTCAGACTCAGTTCTCTGCTCTCTAGCCTGTCCTGTCACCTGTACCAGGACTCTAAATAATCTCTAAGATGCCTCTCAAGGTAGATTTTTTTTTTTTTTTTACCGGTAGATGGGAATAGGATAGGCATTCTGCATGATAGGCAGTACATGGCTGGCGTGGAGCTGGTGTGTATGTGATCAAGGAGCACGACACCCCAGAGCTGAGAGGTCTTTGTACTGTGGAGAAGGTGGGATCAGATCATGAAGGCTACCCCTGAGCGTAAGAGATGGATGCCACAGAAAACACAAGAAGGGAAAGGCAATGAGCTCGAAGTGCTGTGCTGAAAATAGTTTTACAAAAGCTTTAGAAGGAGGGGAGAGCCCAAGGTCATGGAAAGTTGGTCAGGAAAACTCGTGAAGCCATCTGTGCAGATGATGAGGAATTAAGTCTAATAATAATAATAATAATAGTAATGGTGCCTTTAATCATATAGTTCTTTATGGTCTCAACAGCACCAGCCTATCATTTAGCATTGCACAGTGGAAACTGCACTGGCTTAGCATTCAAGTGCACAGATTTACAGTAAAAGTCCAGTTTATTAGCACACACCTCCATCTCTGTCCCAGTTCCTCGTTATCCCCTGCCTGCTTCACTTATTAGTACCAGCTAGGTACTTTTGTTGTTCATTTATTGTCTGCCTCAGCTAACTAGAGTGTAAACCTGATGGTACCAAGGATTTTATCTTCTCTTCTGTCCCCAGCAATGGAAAAGTACCCGACGCACACAATTAATCCTCAGTTAGCACTTGTTGGATTAAAAGAATGAACCAAAAAACCCCATCTCTTCTAGGGAAGCATGGTAAATCACCATGTTACTGACACTGGTGAGGCCCAGAGGGGCTAAATGACTTGTCTAAGTCACTGTGGCAGGGAACCCTGGGTGGCGCAGCGGTTTAGCACCTGCCTTTGGCCCAGGGCGCGATCCTGGAGACCCGGGATCGAGTCCCACATCGGGCTCCCGGTGCATGGAGCCTGCTTCTCCCTCTGCCTATGTCTCTGCCTCTCTCTCTCTCTCTCTCTCTGTGACTATCATAAATAAGTAAAAATTAAAAAAAAATAAAAATAAAAAGATAAGTCACTGTGGTATTTGGACTCCTGGCCCAGTACAGAGGTGCTGGAAATGAGGATAAAAGAGAGAAATTTGGGGAGGAAATCAGTAGATCCACTAGCTGTGGAGGTTGAAGGATTACTCAGAGAGGACTCAGGGGCTGAAGAATGGTGGCACCCAGGAGAGGGCCGAGGAATACTGGAAGGTATACAGGTAAAAACACGAATAATTTCATGGAGGAAGAAAAAAAATTGTTTCCCAAATGCCAAACTGACAGCTGACTTATGAATATTAATTTGCCAAAGATGGAAAACAGTAAATAGGCCTAGATATTTTTGAAGAAAGAACAGTTAGCTATACGCATTGTGCTTTATAACAGGCTACCTCTCAAAATGATGATATTCCTGAATAGGAATATTCAAATTACATATTCTACATATATGTGGTTTTTCCTATCGTAGCTGGGTTGCATATGATGGAGAAAATTTCTCTGGTAATCAGTACGTGTTGGAAGAAGGCCACTATCCTTGTCTCTCTGCAATGGGATGCCTGCCTGGAGCAACTTTCAAGTCTCTTCGTTTTATAGATGCTGTAAGTATGTCCGTGTGAATACGGTGTCACAGAGATGTGGGGCTCACACAGCTGATGGGGGCACAGGCAGGCTTCCTCAGGACTTAAAAGTCAGATGCAGAGAAAACAGTTGTAGTAGAACTTTGCTTCCTGTGATGTTTTGGCCTTTTTTTAGATCTTTTTTTTTTTTTTCTTTAAGATTTTATTTATTTGAGAGCAAGTGAGAAGAGAGTGAGCACAGTGGGAGAGGGAGGGGAGAAGCTGACTCCCCACTGAGCAGGGAGCCTGACATGGGGCTTGATCCTAGGACCGGAGATCACGACCTGAGCCAAAAGTAGGTGCTCAACCGACTGAGCCACCCATACGCCCCTCTTTTTAGATCTTTGGCATAGAAGTTGATTTGGTTGGCTGTTTTCTCAGACTTCAGGTGTAGAGTGTTGAGTCAGCCATGGCACAGTCATCAAGGATTAGTTCAAGGTCCCTTTCCTATCTTGTTTTTTTCCATTGCATGCCCGATTCCTATTTCTATGCCTCTCTCCTTTACGGGCACCCATTCTGATGTGTATGGGATACAGCTCGGATATTCTTATTAAGTGTATTTTTAAAAAAACTATTGGCTTTTAATTTATATACAGTATGATACTATAGTTCTCATCATTATAAACCCAATACTTACATTAAAAAAATTTTAAGAGCTGCCCATTATGCTGAACGTACATCCAGTTTATTGATTCTAATTGGCTAAAGTATTCATCATCATATTTTATTTTACTTAATCCTCTCACACACACATATATCCCTGTTGACCTGTGTGAAGTCTCCTGGGGGTATGTATTTTAAAAGAGTGGATCTGGGACGCCTGGGTAGCTCAGCAGTTGACCATCTGCCTTCGGCTCAGGTCTGATTCTGAGGTCCAGGATCGAGTCCCACATCAGGCTCCTTGCAAGGAGCCTGCTTCTCCCTCTGCCTGTGTCTCATGACTAAATAAATAAAATCTAAAAAAAAAAACAAAAAAAAAAAACAAAAATAAATAAGAGTGGGTCTGCTGGATTTCACGTGCATGAATTTCTCTAGGCACTGCCAAATTCCACTACTTGAGATCCTTACTAGGAGAGCATGTGGGTTCCTGGTTTCTACGTCATTACCATTACTGGGAATTCTCTCACTTTCATCAATTTGAAGAAATTGGGTTGAAAGTATGTTTCACTGTTAGTGAGACTGGTATCTCACATACGAATTAGTCACTTGGGTTTGCTGTTCAGTGAACTGCCTGTTTTATATCCTTTGCCAAGGTCTTATCTTTTGTTACAAGGTCTTGTGTCTTTTGTTGTTGTTACTGAGTCGCAGAAAGTCCTCATAGTTTTATTTTTTATTTTTTTAAAGATTTTATTTATTCATGAGAGACAAAGAGAGAGAGAGGCAGAGAGACACAGGCAGAGGGAGAAGCAGGCTCCATGCAGGGAGCCCGACGTGGGACTCGATCCTGAGTCTCCAGGATCACGCCCTGGGCTGAAGGCAGCACTAAACTGCTGAGCCACCCGGGCTGCCCCCCGTCTTGGTTTTTAAATCGCTCTGTTGTTTTAAGGACTTGCAATCACGTCTTCTCCCAGTGCGTCACATATGTGCTAATTCAGATGATAGTGTCCCTTTTTGAACAGAAACCTTTCATTTTGATGTAGCCCAAGCAATGTTCAGTAGAACAAAACATCAAGATAGAGTGCAGAGGTTCAAGTCCAGATATGTCTGTCTGTAGTTGTAGAAATACTTGTCTTTTTGTAGCTGATCTCTCATAAGAAGCCTTAAACACATGTAGTTGATGACTTGAGTTTTAAAAGTAGGAAGAGCATACAGGAGGTGGCTTTAGCTCGTCCTTCCCTGCCTGTTCAAATAACTAAAATGCTGACCTTTCTTGAGATGTGAAAATAGTAGCAGAGAAACTTGGAATGATGTGGAAGATTCATTAGCTTATAAACAATAAAATATCTAAAACGTTGATATTTAATTTGCTTAGGAGTCTAAAAGCTATCTCCAAATCTATATTTAAGTGCACGCACACACACACACACACACACACCCCAAACACACGCACATCAGTTGTCAAGTCTTCAAATCAACTAGTACTTGGAATATATGCTCACGCCACTTTTGCTACTTATGTCGTTTCCTTATATATTTTATATAACCTCATTCTTACACGTACAAACCACCTCTATATACTCATCTGCTCTGTTTACTGCTCGACAGAAATCTTTGTACACGTCGGGGCATATCCACGTAAATGAAGCAGTAAGTTGACACACCCTAACCACAAAACTTTAAGCGACTAGGGAATTTTTGATGTATTATTTATGATCTTAGGATTATTATCATTAGAGCTTAGACTAGGGTCATAAGGGTCTGTAATTTGGAAAACAAGCATAAGCTGCCAGCTTTTTATTTTCTGAAAATCAGTGGACGTCTGTGCTCTTGTCCTCTTAAAAATGAATGATGGCTTGAACAGGGGGCTTCCACCCTGGTTTGGTTTTGTTTTCTCTCCTAACAATTATTCCTACAGGAAAGCTTGGGAACACTGTTGTCTTACAATTAAAACAACAACAAAAAAGGCATTTGAAAAATGCATACATACTTGATGGGATGAGCACTGGGTGTTATATGCTGCCAAACTGAATTTAAATAAAGTATTAAAAAGAAAGAAAGAAAAATGTATCCAAGGGGAAGGTTCCTTGATTAGGTCATTGCCACTGTACCACTAGCCTCCAGATTGCCACTGCCCTCGCCATTTCCGAACATGGCTCCCTAGCCCCTCCTTATCCCCAATAAAAAAAATGGCAAAATTGGAAATAAATGACAAGTGTTGATGATTCAAATACCCATATTTTTGTGCCTAGGATATGTCCTCCCCGCTTTAAAACCCCATTATATTTACCTACCTTCCTATGCAGTAGAAAACTTTCCTGCCCCTCCACCCTTCGTCCCTGTTGTTTTGGAGTACAGGAACACCCGGACCTCCAGGGAAAGGCGCTTTAGGACAGGCTAAGCCTGGTCCCACCTTACAAGTTGTCCTTTAAGGAGATTATTTCTGTAGAAGTCCAAATTATTGTCAAAGCTGAGTGATAGAAACTATTTTTATTCCTTGACAGGAATTTTCTGAACCAACAATTATTCTTTTTGAAAGAGAAGACTTCAAAGGAAAGAAGATTGAACTTAATGCAGAAGTAGTTAATCTCCGATCCCTAGGATTCAACACACAGATACGCTCTGTTCAGGTGATTGGTGGCATGTAAGTGAGTTACCTGCTTTTTATTCAATAAACTATTTGATTTTTACCAATTAGGTTTGATCATTTGTCTTTCCTGCGCTACCTTAGCAAACTGAAATAGAACCTCTTATCCCTTTATTTTCTGTAAGGGTTAATAATTATGCACCTTCATAGTATAGTTTTTCCATTGAGAAAAGCCACATGTGAGGTCACTTTCCTCTCTTCATCCAGATTTTTAATTTACTTAAGGTAAGGACTTTGTCTTAAGCTCCTCTCAAGTTCTTAGGGGAATCCTTTGCAAACTAGTGCTCAGTAAATATACTGAGCACTTTTTTTTTTTTTAACTAAGTAAGAAAAGGAGCTGATTTTTCTTATTCCTTTGAAAGACCAAGTCCTTTGGCTTTGGAGTAGGGTTGGGATTTTCCTTGACCTAGGAATGATTAGCAGATGCTGTAGACAATGATTAAAGGTCAACGTGGGAAGATTTTTCTGAATTTTAAATAATTTCGAAATTAAGATATAAAAATGAATAAGGACTATCCATGTAATAAATATTTTTAAGAAAGCATTTTTCTTTCCCCCATAAAAACAATAGGTATAATCTACCTGTATGCATCAGGTATTGGAGGGGCCGGCCTAGTTATTTAAAAACAATTATGGGGCATCGCGGATGGCTCACCTTCTGCCCAGGGCCTGATCCTGGAGACCCGGGATCGAGTCCCATGTCGATCATGCATGGAGCCTGCCTCTCCCTCTCTCTCTCTGTGTGTCTCATGAATAAATAAATAAAATCTTTTAAAAAAAAATATGGATTACTATGGTGGTAGAATTATGGGTGATTTCCACCCCCCACCCAGAAAAGTTTTATATATTTTTTTTCCCAGAAAAGTTTTAATTAATATTTTGTTTCTATGATAAAATGTCTAAGATGATAACATTTTAGAGTTCCAGGATTAAGAGTAGAGAACATTCCTCATTGATATCATAAATCAGCCAAACAGGAAAGGTTGCTGGCTTTGCCTGCATGCCAGTGTGTGCCAGAACCCATACTTCTTCAGATGTGGACGCCAGCATCTTCAGGCAGAGAGACCAGAGTATCCTCAGCAGTTTTTTGGACTGAGGAAGATTACACTTGTTTTAAATAAACCTTTGAGTTATTTTATTTAACCCTTATATAATACTTAGCATGTGCCACACACTAAGAATTTTACAAATAGTAACTATTTAAATAAAGTATTACAACTGAAAATGTTTTGACAAAAGCCTCACAGGAAGCATGGGGCAGCCCTGTGGAAAGGACTGCATGTCATTGCCTTATTAGAGGGAAAGACTCACCTGCTTCCATTCAGGAGTGGATCTTTGTGGCATAAATACTCATGGACCAAGAATCTCCTACTTGTCAAGAAATGAGTGCTTCAAGTGTTTTAGAAAATAAGATAGTTTCCTTTTCCACCCCAATGTATATTTAAAGAATAAAGTTCAGTGTAAGAATGGGAAGCACTCTAAAAATAATCGAGGCCAATTGTCAAATGGATATTGCCACTTACTCTGGTTTTCTTTTTTTCCCAGATGGGTTACTTATGAATATGGCAATTACAGGGGTCGACAGTTCCTACTGTCACCAGCGGAAGTCCCGAATTGGTACGAGTTCAGTGGTTGCCGCCAGATAGGTTCTCTACGACCTTTTGTTCAGGTATTTATTTTCCTTTTCCAGGCTTTGAATGCTTTTTTCTGAAATGTTTTTCTTCTTCTTTTTTTTTTTTTTTTGTAAATGTAATTCAACTTTTTAGTTTCAGTTTTAAGTATGAGATTTGGTCGCCTCCCAATCTCTGAGGGATGTCGCAATTATCCCTAGTCCAGCCTCACCTTTGATTCCTTCCCTGCTGCTGATGCTTATTCTGTGCTCCTCACAGTACTTCCTGTGTGTGACTATTGCCGGGGTCCTTGTCTTCCAGAAACGAATATATTTCAGACTTCGAAACAAAGCAACAGGCTTATTCATGTCCACCAACGGAAACTTAGAGGATCTGAAGCTCCTTAGAATACAGGTCATGGAGGATGTCGGTGCTGATGATCAGATTTGGATTTATCAAGAAGGATGCATCAAATGCAGGGTGAGCTTTTAGGATCAGATAAGGGTTTGGAATAGCATCTTTCTTGAAGAAGATGCTATTTCACAATTCCTGGAACACTTTCAGAAATAAATTAGGTTTTCCACGAAAATATTTTTTTTTAGCTGATAGAACCAGTCTAGGAACTTAAAATGGAGGAGAATCTAGTACTGATCCAAAATGGAATATTTACATTCATGCCTGATTTTTATCTGGTGATAGAAGGAAGCGTCTGTGTTATTCTCGCCTTTTCCTGAATCTTCTTAATTATAGTTTATTTCAGTAAGCCCCAGCACTGTAAGTGCAAATCACTCTTGGTTTATTTCGGAAGACCCCGCAGACTGGGGCAAAAAAAAAAAAAGGAACACCCTTTGTATAACACTTCCTAATGTTAGGAAATGTACAATTTCCTAATTGTCATACCATGTTAAATGGAAAATGGTCCATCTCCCTCTTGCATCACTCCTGCTGTACAAGACATGGTAAAGCTGCATGTAGTAAAAGACTTTATTAGAGAAGCTCACACTTCTGTTGTAGATATTCTTTTTAACTCCTTCTTGATTTTATGGGCTTGACTATTCACTCCCGATTTTTTTTTTTTAACTTGGGGCCCCATGAGTCAGCAGATGGCCTACAGCCTGGTGGAGGGGAGCACAGCTTATTAACTGGGTCTGCTGTGCTCTGTGCTTGAGGGACAATCATTCTTTCAGTCAACAGAAGTACTGTTTAGACAGGCATAGAAGAAACAGCGGGAGAAACAAGTAACTGGACTACAGAAGCATAAAAGCAGCCAACTTCTGTCTTTGAATTATCTTAAACAATTCAAGAAAACTGCCTTTCAGCAATCCTAAGAAACATTTTAGTGATGTTACCTGTAAATTCAGTAGGTCAGTGAGAAAAAGTGTCCTAGATGATCCCTCTTTTTATCTCCTATAGAGTGTATTTTTCCTAAGCATTTTCTGTAAGCAAGATGTATTAATGCCATGTGAACCTATGGCTATCCACTGCTTATATGTAAAGGGTAGATTCACTTCAGAAAAGGACCCTTAAAATCTTTACAACACTCCACTGCATGTGTATTTTATCCTTGCTATTTTTATAGTTGGAGTGCAGGCCTTTTTAGAAATTTCTATAGACATTTCTCCAGAAGGAAAGACAAGAGTAAGTGGAATTTCAAGTTTTAAAATAATAAAATGCCCTTTAAGCCACTTCATTGTTATGGCAGCCTTTCAGATTAGAGATGCAGTCCCCTACCAGAAGGGGCAGGCTGATCAGAGATGGCTAGGTCAGGGAAGATCTAGCAACAGACGCAGCCTCTGATGGTGGTCATTTCTGAAAGAGACAACTAGTGTTCTAAAGGTTTCCCCGACTCACAAAGGGCAGAAATCTTACAAAGGACAAGAATGGAGAACTTTCCAGCACTCATGTCACCTGAAATGAAGGCATAAGTATTTGTTGTTTGATCCTAGTTCCTCTGGCTAAAGCTGAAATGTCTCACGTGAGGTAAATGAAGCTAACAATTAAGACAACTTGAATAATCATGATCCCTGAATGCGTCTCCGCCTCTAAGCTGCCTTGTCTTTTCCATAAGCAGATAGCGGAAGACTGCTGCCTCACGATCGTGGGGAGCCTCGTGACCTCTGGCTCTAAACTGGGCCTAGCCCTCGACCAGAATGCCGACAGTCAGTTCTGGAGCATGAAGTCGGATGGCAGGATCTACAGCAAGCTGAAACCAAATTTAGTTTTAGATGTCAAAGGTAAGAATCGTTTCCTTCATTTTCTGTTTGTGTACGTAACAAAGATTATATATATATTTTTAAATGAGCATATTATTAATAGTAAGAGATCCCTTCCTGTGTGCCAGCCACTGTGCTGAACACTCTACATACATCGTATCTCCCGGGATCTTCCCAGCAACACTACCAGCCCCATGTAAGTCCCTCCTCCCCTGTCCCAATTTACAGCCCAAAAGTGAGACTCAGAGGGGCCAATCGCAGTCCTGTATCTAACTCCTGAGGTGGAATCTGGACCTAGGCTGACTAAAAATTGGTTTTATTGTAATAGTGCTAGACTAAAATCACAAAAGGCCCTGACCTCAGTGAGTCTAGTTGAGGATTCTCATGCATATGCATGTATCACCTTGTTGAACTAGAGCTTCTTGGTCTTACAAGATAGTTTCAAAAACAAAGAAATGTGACTAAATTGGAAACATCCTTTTTTAAAAAAAAAAAAAAAAACATGGAATCCTATTTCTTATGTAGTCAGTTTCCTGTGTCAAGGTTAAGAGGTTCCTATAATCCTTATGAACTAGTCTCTAGAGCATTCTTTTAATTCTCTCAACATGTTCTTTTTGGGTACCCACGCTTGGCTAGGCACTGGGTCCCAAAGGGGAGGAAAAATACTATCTTGGCTTCAGAGAGCTTCCATACAGAAGCTCCAAGCACATCAGTACTTGACAAGGAGTATGGATGCCTGGCTTTGAGTCGTGACTGACAAGAACTGTGGAACTCCAGGAGCTTACTCCTTAGGGCTTTAAAGCTCGAAGGACCCTTCCCTCATAAAATGCATTATAAATTAGTCCAGTGCCTTTTGAGTAAGGATAGAGCTCTGTATGTTTGTGAACGCTCAGTGTATCTATGCAGGGTGGAGGCACTAGTCTCCTACTTTGGTAAACTGAATTTAGATTTCTCAGAACGTGGGCGAGTGATGCCATCTTGTGGGCATGAGGGAGTAGGACTGCACAGCCCCCATTGGTGCAAGGGAAATACAAATACCTCTCTGGTACACTTAAAGGAGACTAGGATTTTCATCAGCTACAGCCTTTGAACCCTTTGTTACCTGCTGCTGACCTTGCCCTAAGATTTATTAGATTTCTTGTAACTTAGCTCCTGGGTCTGGGGAGGGAGTTGTTTTGGCAAACATCATGTATTACTTCAGACCCCTGACATGACAGCAATAGAAACTAAAAACATCAAAAGGTTGGGATGATCTCCATCCTCCCCAAAGGCAGAAGAATGAAATCAGAGGATTTCTCTAGGACTTTCTTCTAGGCTTTCTGATTCTAAGATTATGGTATAAAGAATGAAGCAAGAAGACACTGTGATCTTAATACGTCCCCAAATCTCAATGGAATATAGTTCGTGTGTCTTACTAGACACTAGACTAGGGATTTACTGGTGGTAACTCCCCCACCCCCACCCCCCAGTACACACTTACACATAAAGGCCCAGGCACCTTGCTCTTATATTCTGTCCTACACCTAGATGTGTAGAGGCTCTAGATTATCAATGATGATAAATGGATTTCTCGTAAGAGTCGTCTAAGTTTCCTGGATAATCCTCCTGGATATTTTGTAAATGCTTAAAAGAGAAAAGAACATTTAATTTTTCTTGGCTTGAGGATGCAGTATGATTTCAATACCAGTCACACTGCCTCATATCTAGAAGAACAGATTTTTATTTCGATGGAGTCCCTGTAATATACCTTGGTGCAGAGGCTTATGCTAAGAAAGGATAAGGTATTTGAAATGCTATTTATTCTACACTGGGGGGAAAAAAATCAGATAATCTTTTCTTTAGGATACTTCCCATCAAAAGAAAAGGCCATGAGGTTGGTTTTTTGTTTTGTTTTGTTTTAAACACTCAACTAAGCATCTAGTAGGCACCCTTGGAAAAAATTCTTATGTTCTGGTGAAAGGAGTTTAAATTACAGTGAAACTCAGTATCAAGTGCTATGAATCTTTATATGCCAAGTGGGTTCCCAGGATCTGGGTGTCTTTCAAACCTCCCCTTTGCCTTGATATGGCCATTTTTCATTGTTCGTGCAAAATCTGTTCCATCTACTCCTAAGCCCTGGTGTATCGCGAATCCACGATCCCATCACTGAGTGTATTTCACAATCTCTTTGTTCCTCTTCCCTTCTCTAGATTCTTCCATCATCTTCCCCACCACCCCCCTGCCCGTTTCAGACACCTAAAGAGTGGGTGTAGACTACCTTTCAATAAGACTTGAGTAGGAAAAGGAGCCCTGGGAGGTTCAGCACATCCTGTGTGGAGTTGCTGGTACCCATATGATGGGATTTTAACACAACCCAAAACTGAATCATCCTCTCAGCCCAGGGACGGGTTCCAGGGCTTTCCTCCCTGCTTTGTTTCCTCCAGGCACATTTCCTTTTTATTATTTTCCTTTTCTTTCTTTCAGGAGGTACGCACTATGACCAAAATCACATTATCCTCAACACTGTGAGCAACGAGAAGCTAACACAAGTGTGGGAAGCCATGGTCCTGTAGACCTGACTGAAGAACACAGGAGTACTTGTGTACTTATGGAGGTCTTCCAGCTGCTTCACACACACACACAACTGACAGAGAGCAAGACGAAAGCGGGCCCGCTGCTCCTTCAGAAACTCTAAATCCTCCCCTGAGTGACACTGCCATGACCAGGACTACCGTCTCATCTTTTTTCAAAAGACTGTAATAGCTTTAAACCAACAGTTTGTCCTTCTTTCATTTCCTGCCTTTCGTTTCCTTCAGTAGCTGCTTAACAGGTTGCCTCATTAGCAGCTTTTGGGTGTTTTTAAAAAAAAACGTTATATCAGGACTATGTACATTTTAAATTATTTCCAAAGATAGCGACAGCAGAGACTAGGAATAGACTTTGGACAGGATTTGTGGGCCCACCAATCTTACACTTTAGAGGGAAGAATAAAAGCTCAAGTCTGCAAGGCAGAAGACTGGTTAGCACTGAGAAGAAATAACAATAATTTTGGTCCTTCTGTTTTCTGGAATTATTAGTTATGCTATAGAGCAAAGTGGGGAAAGGCTTCTAGAATCAATAATTTTAAGAAACTAAATAAACACAATACTATTTTCTTTGTTAGTACTAAACATTAATTTAGAAGATTTCACATCATGTCCGCTAACATTATTAGCAGGATTTGGATTATTTTAACCCACCGTGTGCTGCCCTGAAATGTCACAGTTCTTAGGGACACTGCGGGAACAGCATTACCGTGACCTGGTTTATCAGTCCATCCTCACTCCTCTACAGTTCGTTCTGAAGCCACGTCCTAGGACCCTCTGCTGGGCTCAGGCCTGCAGCCTCCTGAGGCCCGTGCGGGGCCACCTCTGCTCTGGTCGCAGGCCCCGTGGGCTCCGACAGCAGAAGGGAGCCATGTGGGAGGCTTAGGAGGATGACCGGCACTTCTCCAGAACCGAAGGAAAGGAGGCCTGAGGCAGTGCTCATTCAAATCCTAGAACTCGGGGAAGCCTAAAAATGCAGCATTTCAGTGAAAAGTGACAGAGTTTAAATGCCGACAGTACACGGGCCCACGTGGTGCTATTCAAACAGCGCATTCTGGTTTTGAACAAAACTGCTAGACCTACTTTGGATAGATTCCTCCTCTTTTTTGTCCTTATTTCATTATTCTTGTTAACACTGGTGCTCTCATCACAAGAACAAGCCTGGTTTCCTTCTTAGCTGTTCCCAGTGTGTTTCCACGGCTAAACTGTTGCTCCTCTCTGGAGGCTCGGGTAGGCAGTTGTGGTCAGGAGCTTAGCTCCGGTTTTAAAGTAATGTTTGCACATGTGCACCAGCTGCCAACAGGTCGGTCTTGCTCTCAGATGTATAGCTCTGAGTTTAGGCCTTTGTGCCGATCGCTACAGGGTTCTGGGGTCAGACATTCTACAGTCGCCTGTGTTGAATTTCTCTCTTGAATAAACTTGCTTCTGGCTAACTGTACAGAGGAGATCTGCGAGAGTCCTTGCAGTAGTAGCCCTCACATCACTTCAAAGCGAGTCAGGGGGCAGATTAGAACTGGCTGACTGATGAGGAAGAGGCAGGTTCCAGGGGTGCTGGACACTCAGTGAGAGGGTACACTCCACTTTCCCAGAGAGGACATCAGGATAAGTGAGGTCCTCCCTCAGGAGTGCTGCTCCCTCCCTCTACCACCTGGGAGCCCTCAATCGTGGAGACTGTTCAGATGGAAATCAAAAGTGGCTGTCCTGACGACGAGAGTAATGTTTTCTTTCTTCGGAAATATTTGTACTGGTGAGACCAGCAATGCCAGAGGAAGGCTCTCCTCCTACATGACCAAATGAGCGTCTAACAGGAATAAGCCAGGTAGCGAGTTACTCAGACAAGTCTAGGTCCAAAGCTCCAAGCCAGCAGTTCAGGTGCGGCAATGAGGAGGAACCCATCAGGAAAGAAACCCTACTTTGAGTGAATGAGGCCCTGTCACAGGCTACAGATTCAAAAGCTGCAGTGGGCTTACTGGTGAAATAACTAAGTGCAGGCATTTACGGGCGGAAACTGGAAAGGGCTCTCAATTTCCACCGAAAAGTCCTCAGAGAAGCAGGTTTCAATTGCTGGAAGAGGCCTAGCCCTAATGCAAAATGTAAGGCTTTTAAAAGGTTGGAAACGCTAGCATCACCTTTCACAACCAAATCACCAGCCAGACTGTATATAGGACCCTAAGAAGAGATTCAGAGCTCTGAGGGTGGCTATGACCACAGCGGAGCTAAGGAAACCTTGCTTGGCAGGATTCATCGAGCACTTCTGAAGAAGGAAGTAGCTTTAAAGGAAGCTCTTCACGCTGCCATCCACCCATATGCCAGAAGTTTTAGTATCTCACATGAATAGAGTTTGAGCTACTGGAACAGAAGAGGACACAACAATGAGAAAATCTGGTGTGAAAACAGCTTGAAGAAAACTTGGCCATCTTTACTGCAATTTATAGACAAGGCCAAGCGTGGATATTTTCATATGTCTTACTTGTGTATCCCCTCTGCTTGATTCCGAGAACTCTCAGCAAACAGGAACGATGGCTGTCGGGGAGGGTACTAGAAAGCACTCTGGGTGGGGTAATGTGCAGATGGTGGCGGTGACTATAAAATGAATCTCTGTGCTTAGTTCAGAAGATAAATTACTGCCAAAAAGGTGTCTGTCTTTTTTATACTTTTATCATGGAAATTAACGGTTACAAAGAAGTCTGGGCCCAGAGGCACTCACCAAATAAGAGCCAACAGTCACTCACACTGAGTATTTATTTAAACGACATTAATTACAGTCTTTCCTCTTGCATGTCCTCTTTCTACCTTCAGGAAGGCCTCTGGAACTTGAGAAAAAGGAAAGGTTTTTTCAATAACGGGCCGAATCTGTAAAACACAAGAAGAAGTTGACTGGTAGGGAGGAAAGAGGCAGGTTTTCAAGGCAGATCCATCCATGGGGTCCTCTCTGCCCCGACCACCACGCCCAGCCGGCTGCCCTGTCTCCTCCCCACCTCACTGTAATGCACGCAGTCAGGCTGACCATCGCTCAAGTCTGTCTTCTGTCCTGTGCTGGTCCTGTCACCCACCTATGCAGAGCTCTTCCATGGCCATGACCATGCCAACCTCGGCCCTCAGCGGACTCTATGCTCTACCGAAAAGGCCTACTTATCGCTGTCTGAACGTGCTATGTCTGGGCCTCTCTGCAAACTACCGCCCTTCCAGGCCAGGTCTCACACTATACTGCCTGAGCCCCTGGTTTGCAGCATGCTCTCGGGACTGCTAGGGGACCTGGCTGGCCCTCTGCACAGACGGCCCGCTCCGGCAGCACACACGTCTCAGCCACCCTGTCGTGGAGGGTAAACACCAAAGGGGGCATCCTGAGGTTTTGCTGGATGGATCTCTGGGGCCCCCCCATAGTCATGTACCGAAGGCGTACGGGTTGTTTTTTAGAATTTGTTAAATGTCTGGCCTATCTACTCAGCCAGAGTTTGAGTACCTGTGATACAGGCCGCCTCTTTCGTACCCTGCCCCATATCCACCACTAACACTCAGTGCGACCTGAGCACAGGACAGGAGCTTAGTAAATGCCACTTAGGTGAAAACCAGTAAGATAACTGGGAAACAAGAGTCCTATGTGGGCTCTTTGGGTGTCTGGAGAACTTGTCCCAGGGTTTGCTAAGTGGCCAAGCAGCTGGTTAGAATTTTTTTTTTAAAGATTTATTTATTTATTCATGATAGAGAGAGAGAGAGGCGCAGAGAGGCGCAGAGACACAGGCAGAGGGAGAAGCAGGCTCCATGCCGGGAGCCCGACGTGGGACCCGATCCCGGGGCCCCAGGATTGTGCTCTGGGCCAAAGGCAGGCACTAAACCGCTGAGCCACCCAGGGATCCCCCAGCAGGTGGTTAGAATTTACAGGACAGCCAGCTCATAAATGCTGGAAGGCTGCTGGGTTTTTTTACTGTATCATTAATACCGCCTTTTGTTTTTTTTTTAAATATTTATTTATTTATGAGAGAGAGAGAGAGACAGAGAGAGGCAGAGACACAGGCAGAGGGAGAAGCAGGCTCCCTGCAGGGAGCCCCATGTGGGACTCGATCCCAGGACCGCAGGATCACACCCTGAGCCGAAGGCAGGCGCTCAACCGCTGAGCTACCCAGGCATCCCTAATACTGCCTCTTGAATGCAGGTCCCAGTTAGTACCCTCTCTCCCAATGCAAAAAAAAAATCAGTGGAACTCTTCAAGATTGCAAGCCAACATCTGTAATTGCCCCCTGGGTATCTCAGTGGCCTGCCTCCTACAGCTCGACAGACAAGGATAAGATCAGGAGGCATGAGCCAGTGCACACATCTCCCAACCCTTCTCCTTTCACAAGAGAAATGCATGTCCTTGCGGGGCTCAGAGGCACCCGATGTACCCTCCTTCCGTGTGAATTTCACAGCCCCGTCACCAGAAGAGCATCTCAGACTCCAAACATTCTCTTCTCCAAAGAGTTCAAAATTCTTCTCTACCCACAAATCACGGTGAGCTCCTGAGAGAAGTAACGACTAGCACGTATGGTCCTATGTGCCAGGCACTCTACCAAGTGCTCTATGTATTTTACCTCGTTTCATCCCCAGGAGGGAGGTACTATTATTATTTCCATTTACAGATGAGGAAGTTAAGACCCAGAGTTAAACCAGCTGCCCAATCTCCCACAACTGCTCAGTGGTAAGGCAGGATGACCCAGCCTGGCTCTGGGGTCTGTGCTCTCACCACTCCCAGCCTGAGCCTGTCTGCTGTTACTGGCTGCTTCCAACATCTACTCCTGAAATCTAAAGAGGAGGAAAGGTAGCCACGGATTATAAGGATTTATCACAATGTAGATCTTGGCTGGCCTGCCTTGTGCTGAGAGACCGTGCCAGCTGAGGACCTGTGTCCAGGCCCCCAATATGGCAGGTGATGGCACATATGCCCCCACTCCCATCTGCATCTGCGGACGACATCACTGATTATTAACCACGCTCCTCCCCAGCAAGCTAAGCATGACCTCAGAATCTTCTTTAACACTGCAGTCACAGTCACTGTGAACAGATCTGAGCTGACCTGTCAAGTGAAACCTGCCTTCTCCGGAAAATTAAAATGGAATGCACTGAGGTGGTTTCCTGCCCATCCCACAGGAAAGCTCTGAACCCATCACTCTCTTTAAAGCTCCCAGGACATTGTTTTTTGGATGGTAATTACCTGAAAAGCGATCACCTGAATGTACACTTAAAATGCAAAGTCCCTGGTCTCTGGTTAGAACAACTACCCCAGAACCTCCAGGGGGTGGGGTGGAGACCACGTATTTTCAGTAAGCCTTCCGGGTGAGTTTACTGCACACTGGTGTGGGAATCACTCCCGCCTTCTGCCTTAAACTCAAGGTCCCTGATTCATAACAGACACATATTCCCTCATCCCACAAAGATGGACCAGCTGTCTGCCTTTTAAGTGCCAGGCACGGACCGAGAGCAGATACACAACAGGCACCAAAGGGTAAGCCACGGGAAGAAAGGAGGCAATCACATCAACCTTTCAGTGAGTTTGGAACGCCGAAAATGAAAGCACCACAGCCCCGGTGTTACCAGAGGGTCAGCAAGGAACCGTGAAGCCACCTGTTCCACTCTACAACGAACTGCCCAGCTCACCTAGCTGTGTTCACATTAGAACTCTGACCGGAGACACAGATCCTGAACTGATGACACAGCCAGCCTGCAGTGACCGCACACTTTAATCTGGCTGGTCAGGCCTATTGTGGCGAATAACCCCAGAGGGCTGACTGGGCCATAATGAGTCATTCAGCTCTTCCCATAAGTGACAATGAAAAAAAAGGCTTTCGATTAACAAGCAGGCAAATGCCACTGTTGGCTGAATAGGTGACAGCAAATGGAGATTAACTGGATAATGAAACAGTGTCTACATATAGCCTCACATCAGACCCCGAATGCTTGTTTGTTACGGACAAAGAGATCAGAGTAAAAATCCAGAGAGGGGAAAGAAAGGTTACTCACAGTGAGGTGGGGACATTTATGTGATGACACTGCTATAGTCCGCCCGGCACAGGGAGCCCCGTTATAAAGCAGGTGGGCTCAGCACCACACTTCCCGCCACACAGAGGCACGGGGCTGACAGCTGACTGGGAGATGCTCATGGCAGCAGCGCTCATTCCGCTCTTGGACCCAGATTTGGGCTCTCCTGGCTGGGCCTTACCTTCTTAAACAAAGGCTATTATCAAGCCAGGCCCCAGGACATGGCACCCGCTGCCTGACACCCCTTCTATAAGAACACAGGGGCAGTGGCAACCTCAGCTCCCCCGGTGCGGCCTCAGAACACTGTTGCTTCCAGCCGCAGGGCGAGCCTCCTTGCCGCTGAGGGAAGAGGAAAGAGAAAGCCTTTGCAGGAGAGCTGGTGGAGGGAGAACACCATCTATGCAAGCAGGGCAGCAGGCACAGAGGTTTCCCTCAATCCTCACTTTCCCAGCAAGAATAGCACAACGATGGAGCTCCAAAGGGAACTAAATATCTGAGCGAGGCCACTGGATGGATCAGGAAACCAAAGTGCAAGTGGCTAAGTGCAGGAGGAGAGCTTTTAGTAGAGGAGCTAGTGCGAGGGTCCAGACTCCGACCGCATTACTGCATGGCATGGGTGTGGTCTAGGGACAGAAGTGTGAGTCGCAGGCTGTCCCCCTCCTGACCTAGACCCTCTACTTCAGCCTCTGCTGTGCACTGCACCTGCAGATCTCAGAGGGTGAGGTGTGTGGAGAGAGAGGACAGACGCAGGGAGACCTAAGGTCTCTGGGCATAAGTCCAAGTCCTACACACCTGTGCTGGGCACCAGGGATCCAGGGTAGGGGCGGCAGGGATGCAGTTCCCACACTACTTCTGGGACACGTATGCCCCTGACCTCTGAGATGGGTTCAATATTCCCAGGCAGAAGGGGACTTACACTAGGGAGATAAGATGACACAAGGAAGAAGTGGGCTTTGCTTAGATTTGCTATTTCTGGAACTTCCTGGCCCCAGAAAACTCAAAGCTGAAGACAGGTGGTAAAAAGAGGGTGGGAGAAGGATAATGGAGGGTACACTCCCAGGGAAGAAATGTGCCCATTTTGGAAAGCATCGAGGACCCTGTCCCTAGGTCCCCCTGAAAAAGGCACTCCTCCAGTCAGAAGATGAGAAGAGAAATTTGGCCAACATTTCCCCACAGAAACAAGCAGCAGCATTTGAAAAACTGCAGTAGCATCAGGGGGATGGGCTCCATGAGGTACTGGTCATATCTGGCAGGGTAACGCTCCTCTTGTAGTCCTAGGGCTTCCATCCCTAATCATTACATCCTCTCTAAGAAAGGAAAAAAATCCAGTTACAAATAAGGAGCTCAAAGCTTTAAAATGTAATTCATTGCTAAACTAAGGCCTCAGATCTCAAGAGGGGCCTGGGAAATTGCCTGCCTCAGAACTTAGTACATATTTCTCTAAAGCTGCAGCATCCCAATATGGTAACCTGGAGATGCAAGAGGCTATTTAAATTAATCAAAGGTAGGGGCGCCTGGGTGGCTCAGTCAGTTAAGCATCTGCCTTCAGTTCAGGTCATGATCCCAAGGTCCTGGGATCGAGCCCCACATCGGGCTCCCTGCAGCCTGTTCTCCTTCTCCTGCTCCCCGTTTGTGTATTCTCTCTCTCCCTGTCAACTAAATAAAACTTTTAAAAATTAGTAAGTTAATCAAAGGTAAATAAAATGAAAAATTCAGTTCCTCAGTTGGACTAGCCACATTTCAAGTGTATAACTGCCACATGTGGCCACTGGCTACCATACTGGATAGCATCTATGGAGAACATCTGAATTACTCCACAAAGTTCTAGTAGCCATCCCTGGCTCCGAAGGTAACTCGAGCTGGCCAACACATCTTTCACCCTACTAGGCAAAGCAGAGTGCTAATGGGCCCTCAGCAAACGTTTCAAATTAAAATTTAAAAGAAGTTACATAGGAACTATTCTGGTGCTGGCCAAAATAATGAAACTGAGGTCTTCTCTATATTGCTCAACCAAGAAGCTTGGCTGGTCACCTAGGATCTTAAACAGATCTGTGAATAATGTTAAGAACATGACATCAAAAGACTTGTGTAGAGATAAACATACTTGAAAAAGGAAAGGATACAAAGAAAAATCTCCCTCCCATACTTGACCCCCAGTCATCTGTTCTCTGGGACAACTAATAGGTCAAGTTTTTTTCATATCTTTTGAGATACTTTATGCATTGTGATAGGTAAAATAATGGCTCCCTGAGATGTCCACATTCTAATCCCCCAAACCCGTGAATACAAGAACCTACAGGGCAAAAGGGGCTTCGCAGACATGATTAAGTCCAGATCTTGGGATGGGCAGGATTATCCAGAGGGGCCCAAAATAATCACAGGGGTCATTAGAAGAGGGTAGCGGGATGGTCGGAGGGAGATAGGATGACGGAAGCAGATGTCAAAGTGATGCAAGACTGAAACACAAGTTATCTCTAGAAGCTAGAGAAGACCAGGGAGCCTATTCTCCCCTATAGTCTGCCCTCAGAAGAAACACAGGCCTGCTGATCCATTTTAGACTTCTGGCCCCCAGAACTATAGGACAGTAAGTTTATGTGGTTTCAAGCCACCACATCTATGGCAATTAGTTGCAGCAGCAATAGAAAACGAATACGCGCATAAACAATCAAGTACGTATATACTTTTACCCTCACAGTGTAGTCATTTTTATCAGTAGCTGATAGTCTAAAAAAATCTGCCTTCCCACCTCCTCTCGGAGGCCTGAAAGACAGTGAAAAATACAGGTAGATTTGTAGATCGAACTCAAACACCACCTATCTAAATGTTTAGATGACTATGTAAGCAAGCAGAAAACCATGAGGGCTGTATGAGGGATTTATTATTATTATTATTATTATTATTAACTATTACTGCCTCGATCTTAAAGATAGAAACAGTGGTTGAAGGAACTGTCCTAGAGGCCAAGAGACCGGACCCCTTGAGCATGTCAACCTTTTGGGGCCTCTGTCCCTTCAATGAAACACAATGTGACAGGAGGAAGGTATGGGGAGGGGAGGGGAGGACAGCAAACTAGACACGTGCTAGATTTTCCTCTTTCCAATCCTGGAGTATGCTAACCCAAAAGAGTTTCCTACGTAGTATAAAAACAAGAAATGTTTATTGTGCTCAGGAAAAAAAGTACAAAAATAACTCTAGGCATAAGGCACAATATCGGTGGCAGGTCACTACGTTCAGCGTGAAAACTACAAATCATTCTTTTCTGTCACCCTATGGACACACAGAACCTCTCTGGACTCCCTGAGAAGCTGGTAACAATGGTTGTGTCTGACAGGGACAATCTCAGTGACTGGGGGGACAGGGGTCAGAGGAAGATTTCATGAAATAACTTTTCCTATCTTTTGGATTTTGAACCTGGTAAATGTATTATATATTCAAGGGGAGCCTGGGTGGCCCAGCAGTTTAGCGCCGCCTTCAGCCCAGGTCCTGATCCTGGAGTTCTGGGATCGAGTCCCATGTCAGGCTCCCTGCATGGAGCCTGCTTCTCCTTCTGCCTGGGTCTCTGCCTCTCTCTCTCTCTCTCTCTCTCTCTGTCTCTCATGAATAAATAAAATCTTAAAAAAAAAAAAAAAAAACTTAAAGGATTTCAGAAGAGCAGGTTCTCTTGGTTCATGGCTTCACACTGCCAAAAATAACTATGGCTCCTCCATCAGATACCTGCCGATTAGATTCACCAAGCACTCAGCCAAAGCTTGGAACGATCTCAATGTCCTCGTCCAATTTAATACTCTCTACTGGCTGCGTAACAGAGGAGATGTGCTCTGTCACTTGCCCTGCCTTCCCAGCATGGACAGGCACCCTTTCACACCCATAATGAAGCAGAAGGCACATGAAGACAGCTGGCCTTATCATGGCACCCGGTGTCAGTCACAGAGCCACTTCTACAGTCCAGACTCCTTCACAGGCAGAAATGACTCCCGAGTCCAAAGAACCCTGGTCAGGAGAGAGAAAAATCAAAGGCCAAAAGAGTATCTCCTCACTCTCCGTTGTTGGAGGACACATCAAGGGCATCTTTATTTCCACCTTGTCCTCTTCTAACCGTTGTACCAGTTATCTGCCAAATTGAATAGTTACATATACACAAGTCACCTCTCTTCTCTGTTGCATAAATAGTCATTTCCAGGCAGAGAGAGAGGGAGTCACAATATTTTGAATACAAAAGAGCAATGGTAAGCACGTGGACAGCCTGGAGCCGATACCGGGATAAGCACAGCCATAATGCTTCTGGAGGATGGGGACTTCTCTAATAATGGGGCTCCAATCACATGAAAGACTATGTAAAATGATGGGCCACATGATTTAAGGAGAATTCATTTCCTTCTTCTCAGAAATAAAATAAGCATTTTATGGGGGTGTGAGAAGAACCCTATAAAGCAGCACTTATGTACAGTCGCGATAAGGCTGAGACCGTCTACCCAGTACACATTTAGAAGTCTGAGAAAGGGCACACAAACCTGAAACCACAAAATTTGGGAAAGAGCAGCAGGCCATTTTCTATCATATAGTGATATGGCTGTAACAGAATAAAAGAAAATCTAAATGCACAAAAAGCAGCCAGTAGGTCCTGAAGACATTCCTTTCCAAAATCAAAGTGGAAATATGAAATGGGCCAGCAAGGGGCAGCTGCCAGCCCATCTCAAGAGGCTCTTTCCAAGTGGCCCAGCATGAATCATGCAGTGGCAAAGCTGGCCCTACTCAATCCCTTTTCCCTGCCTATTGTAAAATGACAATGACCAGACAACTTAAGCTAAAGTCCCAGATCAGCCTCAAGCACCAAGGATGCAGGGGAATGATGGAGAGGGAAAAGCACAGAGCTGGGAATCAGGAAGTGTGTGTTCTGGTCCCACTTCTGCAAACTTGAACATGTCCCTTTCTCTCTCTGAGCCTGGTTTTTCATCTGTAAAATGAAAATCATTTTATCTATGGCCTCATACAATCCTCCAAGGTATATAAGGGTCTCCACCCTATAATTTTATACAGCCTCTTAATAAAATCATAAATATCAGCACCACTATTTGAGTTTTCCTTCCAGGCTGTTCTTCCAGAGAAAGAATGTCAGAGCTGTTAAGACCATGCAAAAAACAAAATAAACAGTGGTAGCTAAGGAGCCTTTCAACCACCCGCCCCACCCCTGCTGCCCTGAAAGGCCTTTTGACACCCAGAAAGGGATGATCCAACTATAGGCAGCAGTCCCTTTACCACCGAGTCTGTGCAGGACAGATGCGAGCCATAAGAAACACCAACCAGTCATCCCCACCAAAATCTCCATCAGTCTTCACCAACATCCTGCCCCATTGCCCTTCTCACCTCAGACATACCATCATTTGCCTTCCAAGTGTGTTACACTAGCTGGGCGACAGGAGACCTGGGGACCTGGCTCCTGGTCCAGTTCTGTTATTGCTGATATTCCACAGTATTTGTTTACCTGGCTCATCTGGAAATCTGCTTCCCTCCAGAGCAGCCTCATCCCTGGACTCTAGTGCTCCAGAGCAATTCTATTGTAAATTCACAAGTGTGTCCCTCCCTTTGTATAAAGATTACTTTTGTGGTCCCTTTTCAGGACCATTACCAAGATATTAGCAGCCTAGCTGTAAATTCCAGCTCTGCTAACCATCTAAGGGTGTTTGAGAAAATCACATCACCTCTCTGGACCTGTCTCCTTGCCTGTGAAGTAAGGGAGCTGAACCAGATGGTGTCGGCTCTTTTTCTAACATAGTAGTCTAGGTCTAGGATTCCCATGGAGACAGAACCAAAATATGGCACTTAAACTTGGCCGTGTAAAGCAGCATGTGTACTGACCACACCTGCCCTGGAGAGTTCCCACTGACTAGGCTTGGTGGGCAGGTGGTCGAGATTCCAGGAGACGCTCTAGCGATACAAAGAGCAGCACGTACCTTTCCCTCATCCACCAATTTTGCAATGTCATCTAGATACAGACCACTGGCCATGAAAAAGGCCCAGCGATAATGGACTCCTTGCCAGAAATGCTAAAAAGAAAAGAAAACACATTAAATATAGGAAAGGATAAAATCTCACTGAATGCAAATTTAGGGGAAAGTATTTTCTAGGTAACTAAGACATACATACCGATTTCCTATTCACTATGAACCAATGAGCTGTATGTCCCACACAGCCCAGTGATCGACAGACAGTGGATGCTTCATAAATTTTTAATAAATTAATGAATGAACAAAGATATATCCATGTGAACTCAGGCTTTTCTACTAAATTGTGAATGGCAAGCAAGTAAGCACAGGAAAGCTGTCCTTAAAATGAGATTCTAAAGAATCTTACTCAGTTTCTTCCCTAGGGAGAAATCAGGGGCTGAGACCTCTAGGCTTTCTCTACTAGGGTTTAAATGAAGCTCAGAGGCACCAGAGAGGAGCTTTTAAACCTAATTCAAGAATGCTTAGGGGGCAGTAAGGCACCAAAATATGATCTCAGACAAAAAAAAAATCCAATCACAGACTTCGTCCCCCTTGGCTCTAAGAGGAACAGAATGGCTTTAAGGGTAAAACAAAGTGTAAAGTTCCCTATGCATCATGGTTGGGGCTTCCCCCTACAGCTGTAACAACTCCCAAGCCACCTAATCTATTATGGGACAGTATGTCCCCAGACAAAAATAAGCAAAAATCTTCTAACCAAGAGGGTTCAAGACCACTTTGCCATACTCACTTTTAACTGTTAGTCTTTCTGTCAAAGGTAGGGTAGGCCATTACCAAAACAACAAGCATACTGAGGTTCTCCATGATACAACAACCTGCCTAACTGAACTTCCTCAGATGGGAACTATCCAGAGGTATGGGATTAGCCAGTACCAGGGGGCCTCCCTCCCTGTACCTGCCTGTCTCACAATCCCTCAGCACGCTGTAAGTTGTCAAGTGCACAAAGTGGTCAAGTGTAATGGAACTCCCCTGCTACTCTAGCTCAGGCACTTAATAGCTGTGTTATTTAGGTCAAGCTACCTCTTTCAGCCAGTTTCCTGGCCTAAAGAATGGTAATACCACTACCTTGCTCACAGGGCTGTTGGAAGGATTAAATGAGAATGAATGCAAAGTACCTGATACAAAGAAAGTATCACTCACATACATATTTATATTTTTATTATTAGATAAATATTTATCTAGTGCTGAAAGCAAACTTTATTGAGGAAAGGTTGGGGCAATACTAAATTGGAGTTTAGGATTATAGAAACACAAACAAAACCAGGCTGCTGTCTGGCAGAGCTTTGCAATGGTTGTATGAGGAATGGCTTACTGGTTTGGATGAGTGACCCTGTAATTTATTATCTAACCTGGGACAGTCCTGAGAGTTCAATGAGTCATCATTAATAATTATGCCAGGACCTCAGCTGTAAACAGAGCCAATTTCACCCTAGAATAGATGTGGGAAGATTGAGTCCCCTCAGCCCTCAGGGTAGCAAGACAGAGCCTGGGCTGGCCTAAACCTCCAGAGAGTTGCTCTTGGCCCAGAACAGCCTCAACATCTATTCAAGCACTAACAATTTTCTATGGGTGTCATAGCATGAAAGAGGCTTGGGAGAGCACTGCTCAGGGCAAAAGAAGTTAAACAAAAAAAGGGGAAAAAAAAAAAAAGAGTACCATTTGAAGGCACTGAGGCCAGCCCAAGTTTACAGCAGGCCCACTTCATTACAATCACAAAAGACCTGTTCGTGTACTTCTCCCTAAGGCCTGGCCTCAGACAATTAAAACATTCTGGTAACTACTTAAGGTTTTAAAAAAAAGAACAGCAATGGTCAAAAATACCATGTCTATAATTCTTTATAGCATGTTGCCCCGTAAAGTGAAACTTTCTGGTCTGCAACAGCAGAATTTTTATACTCTGCTCTAAGGGGCCTGTGTATTTTTTCCAGACCATTCCAGGAGAAAGTAAAGCAAAGCAGGCAGGAGTCTGGAGCATTACAATGAGGCTTTAACTGTGCACATTCTCAGAAAGACATCAGAAACTACTTAAAAGGTTTTCACATGAGATTACCACTATCCTCTTTCAAGTAGGAGGAAAGAGAAGATGCCTGTTCTACTCTCAGAGGACAACTCAGAAGGTTAACTTGGAAGAGGTCTCACTGAAGTACAAACTACGAAACCTTATGGAAAAGTTAAACTTAGATCTTGAAGCACTTGGAAAACCTGGGTTTTCTGAAAAGCTAAAGAAGAGACAAAGAACAGCTAAGATTCCTTTCTCCACACCAAAGCACCCTGTGGACACCGTTTCCGGTTGCCACCTGAATCAGAGGAAAACAAAGCACCACGAGCACAGGGCCCTGTTTGTTCACCTCTGGTAACAGACCTGCTTCCTAAGGACAGAGCAGTGGTCTCCACTGTCACAGCCCTCTCAGTATGTAGTCCACAAAATTCAAGAGGCTAAAGTCCTCAATTTCACCCTCAAAAAGGTCCCAAATTAATTTCTAGAATAAAAAGATGCTAAAGATAAACACTGAGCCATTGACTCCATACAAAAGGGTCAGGCGTTGGTTAGCTTGACATAATAACTCACAACCTTTTGGCCCACTAAGGAGACTTCTACCGTCTTTTTTCTGAGTTTGAAGATCTTGTCTAATTAAAAAAAATAGAATTTTTTTCTTTGCCTATCACTTACATCACTTACATCATTTCAACTTCATACAGATTTCAAGCCAATGATCTAGAATCACCAAGAGTGGATAACATGAAATGATATAAGCCTGTCCCCACCATGGGAACGACAGGCTATAGTGTTAATTAAAGAGCACAAACTCAAGCCCTGCGGTCAGCCCTGCAGCTATGGCTGCAGTGTACTCGTCCTCAAGACCCACCACACACGGCCGTTG
Source organism: Canis lupus familiaris (assembly GCF_011100685.1). Taxonomy (NCBI): domain Eukaryota; kingdom Metazoa; phylum Chordata; class Mammalia; order Carnivora; family Canidae; genus Canis; species Canis lupus. The sequence goes on from NC_049233.1 coordinate 64,259,624, forward strand.
TTGGGTTGGGTGATGGGGGCTCCTTATAGCTCTGTTAACAGTGGCCACAGTGGCAGAGTCAGATATACTCAGCAAGTCTCAGAAATGCTCAACAGCTAGAGTATTTGATTCATGTGGGATGTGCAGTGTTAGGACAAGTTGATAAAATTCCAGAAAAAGCATGGCTGTTCTATTTGCCTTTGTGGTCTCACTAAAGGAAGAACACAATTTCCTCTGGGTTCCTGATAGTCAAAAAAAAAAATGCCCATGGACCTCTACAGGTCAAAAGGCCCCAGTCTAGAAATCACTGGTGTGTTCCAATGTGACTACCATGAAAACAACCAGCTCTATGCTGTCTTTTTTTTTTTCTTTTTTTTTTTTTATGATAGTCACACAGAGAGAGAGAGAGGCAAAGACACAGGCAGAGGGAGAAGCAGGCTCCATGCACCGGGAGCCCGATGTGGGATTCGATCCCCGGTCTCCAGGATCACGCCCTGGGCCAAAGGCAGGCGCTAAACTGCTGCGCCACCCAGGGATCCCTCTATGCTGTCTTTTTAATAAAGCTTCCGCCCTTCCATATGTGAGCCTGGTATAGGCAAGGAGAAAGCGGAGGGTCTATCAGATGGAATCAAGAAAGGTAATAATTGCTACTAATAAAGTCTAACATTTAAATAAGAGTGTTTAAGTCTTGGGCCAATTCTTTACATGGATTATCATTTAACCCTTACGACATGCAGTAAGGTAGCTGCCCTATTAGTTTCAACTTACAGGCAAAGATACTGACGTTTAGGGACATTAAGTAACTTGTAGGTGACACAGCTATTAAGTGTAGACCAGAATTGGAATCTGGTCAGTGTGTGACTCGAGTCCATACCACAGCCACCGTGCCATGCTGCCTCCAAGACAAAAGAACCTGGCTAGGTGGAAAGCAATTTCCAGAAACAGGAGGCGCTCACTTGCTCTCACTACCTTTAATGCCTTAGAACCCACGGTGACTCCGGTCTGCAGCATGCCATCCGCTATGCCCAATCGGTCCATGTTTAGGAGAAAAGGAGTCACCAAGGTCACATACGTGGCTCCTGACCATTTCTTGAGAAAATTTAGAGCCCATGTTTCAGTGGATCCACCAACATTATCAAGAATGAAATCAAACCTGGAGAGAGAGAAAAAAAAAAAAATCAAATAAAACCATCCTTGTCAGTCTTTACTACGGCTCCAATCCCCCTTCATTCCCAACACCAGTTAGCCATTGGGTTTATGTCAACGACTGTTCCCAAGCCTTCGCTGCACCATGCCACCCAGAAGAGATGGTTGCTCTGACAAAGGACAAGAAGGCACACCCACTCACTGACTCTGGCTTTTCTCCAAAATAGGTCAAATGTGACTAATTTTTTTGTCATAAAATTGTATCATTTTTCCAATACTTAAAAATGACCTAAACAAGTGGCTCTCAACCGAGGGCATCTTTGGTCCGCAGGGGACACGTGAGGCAAGATTGAGAGACATTTTTAGTTGTCACTGTTGGGAGAGGTGGTGTGAAAGGGCCACTGGCACCAAGAGGCCAGGGGTGATGTTTATACCCAGAGTGCCCAGAACTGCCCCTCACAACAAAAAAACTATCTAGTCCAAAATGTCAATAGTTCAGAATACAAGCTTGCCAAGGTTGAGAAACCCTGACCTAAGCTTTATGGAAAACTGCAAAGCTACCCATTCAATATAAGTCAAAGTATTCTTTAGTGTGCTTGAATACTTGCAAGTATGAAAGGTTTTGACCAACAGAATGATTTGCTTTTATTCCCCCCATAACCGGAACTGCCAGTAGAAGCATCCTCTTCGTGTGGAATTTACTATTTTCCGGTTTCACGTACAGCATCAGGACAACATGGAGAGAAATCAGCAATCTGCTCCGTCTTCAATTCTGTTCTAATTTGCCCCCAAACCCAGTCCCACGGTATCTACAGGAACTGACGGACTCTCCACTCCTTACATCTAATGCAAACCTGCTATCATCACCGCCCTCCCGCTTACAGGGGAGAAAACCCCAGAACGCTTTTCAATACTTTTGTAAAAGTATCTATTTAGAAAATGCATGCTTATCTGTTAAGTAAGTTAATAAATGAATTCCATCTTGGTAAATCCTTTTTTCCTTCTAAATTCATCTGGACGAAGTCAAACATCAAAGCTTCTAAAAAACAAACAAAAAACAGCTTTGGCCAAATTTGTGGATCTTGAGCCTGCCTTTCACAGAACCAAATTCAAGAAGGACAAATGAGAACTGACAGAAAGGGGAGTGACCTTATTCAAGGACTACTCTTCTTATTAGGAGAGAACAAAATTATTTTTAGGGCTTGAAGCTTCTACTTCATTCCCAAGTTTTGAACAAACATGAGGATACTGCATTTAGATAAAACTTACAGGCAACCTGGCATTACAGAAATGGCAGTGCTTGAAAGAGCCGTCCAGAGGCAGACTGTAGTCTCAGCTCTCCCACTAGCGCTTAAGTGGCACGACCCTGAACGTGAGAAAACTCCCAAGTCCCCTGTCCCTTACTTTCTCAACTATAACAGGACAGAACAGGATGGAGGGACTTCAAAGCCCCTTCCTGCTGTAAAAGTCTAAAATTCAAATCTACGAAGCTGCTAAAGGAGAAATAAATGTATTCTTGGTGGATTCAGAGGCCAAACTCCAGGCAAAAGTTACAAAGATCAACTGCAACGAAAGCAGTCAAAAATAAAGTCACAGCCTGGCATCTGCAAGCTAGAGATTCCCCAGCCAGAAAAGGGCAAGCAAAAGCAGCGAGTCCACGGTGAGGGATGGAGAGGGGCAAACCATAGCGAACTTTTGGGGGCCAGCCTGAGTATACTGCAGCTTTCCATCAGCAGAGTCTCCGTTCCCTCATGACAAATTCTAGACACATATAAAACTTAAGGTAGAGGGGAATGGGTTGGCGTAGGCCTCAGTCTCGTGCTGCTATTCCTAGAAGCAGCGGAAGACATGAGAGCAACAGAAACTCTACTATCTAGAAGCCAGCTGTCAGAGACCTAGAGAGACCTAGGTGCTGATGCACAGGCAAGAAGTAGCTGACAACATCTCTCCAAGAGACAGTGCGATTCCTCAAATATATCAAGTGTGTTCCTGACATGGTGGCTTTGTATTTGCTGTTATCTTGACCTGAACAAGTGCTCTTCCCTTTGATTCCCTCAGTAATTCACTGAACAAATTTTTATTGAGCATGTATCATACGTTACTACACTGCTCCAGGTGAAGGGGATACAGCAGGGAACCAAAAACAAACAAACAAACAAACAAACAAAAACACAAAAAAAAACCAAAAAATTCCATTCTCCTGGCTGGCTCTGCAAACCTTCTGCTCCAGTGCCTCAGAGGCCTTCTTAAACCCCCCTTTTAATTTTTTTTAAAGATTGTATTTATTTATTCATGAGAGACAGAGGCAAAGACACAGGCAGAGGGAGGAGCAGGCTCCCCGTGAGGAGCCTGATGCAGGACTTGATCCTGGACCTCTGGGATCACACCCTGAGCCAAAGGCAGACGCTCAACCGCTGAGCCACTCAGGCATCCCCCAAACCCCTCCTTTTTAAAAAGGGCCTCCCTTGATCATTTTTCCCCTCTATTCCTGTATCAGTCTTCTTGAGAGCACTTACCACCTGAAACCTTCCTGACTAGAATGGAAGCCCCATGGGAGGGTGGTGGGGTGGGGGTGGGGGGCATTTGTCTTATTCACCACTGTATCTGTATCACGTGTCTGGAACACTGCCTGGCAGGGCTGGTGCTGCAGAGTTGAAGGAGCAGGGATTCGCTGGCTCTTGGCTGTACCACTGTTGGGGAGTGGGCACTGCTGGCTAAGAAGGGCTAGGTGGTGTCCAATAGGGCTTCCCCCCTTTGTTTTTTGTTTTTAAAACCCATGAAAATATAATCGACCCATGAACAGGTTGTACTGCACAGGACCACTTATACCCAATTTTTTTTTTCAATAAACACAACACATATTGAAAATGTATTTTCTCTTATGATTTTCTCAGTAACATCTTTTCTCTAGCTTACTTTATTCTAAGAGTGCAGTATATAACATACAAAATATGTGTTAACTATTATGTGTTATTTTAAGGCTTCTGGTCAACAGTAGGCTATTTAATGAAAGTAAATGTTGGGAAAGTCAGAAGTTATATGCAGATTTTCGATTACACAAAGGAAACAGTGTCCCTACCCACACACCGTTCAGGGGTCAACTGTATACTTCTATTCAAAGTGGGCAAGAATAACTGGCTTCTGAAGACTAACAGAAAAAGAAAAACCTTTGAAAGAGAAGCAATAAAACATCTTTCCAAACACTCCTCTGTTGTATTCTCAGCTGCAGTTCTGTCCTGGTAGATGAAGACCAGATTAATAAGCACCCTCGCTATTTCTGCCCAAACCACAGTCAGAACCAGCAGGGTCTGAACAAATCACTGAGTCTGCTTCTGTTTGGTACATTAAACCAAACCACAAGCCCGGCATTCAGATGTACTGAGAACATCCACAGTACTCTGGTCACCAATATTTTCTACTGCCTTTGTTTCTCTGAAGCCCTTTTTAAGCCAAAACACTGAAAACATGTTTAGCGCTAATCGTATATTTTCATACACTGCCCTATTTGTTCCTGTGGTGACAGATGCCATCAAACAGAACATACCTTCCAATTTTGTCTTCAGACTTCTTACAAACCAACAATAAAAGTTAACTTAAAAATTAACCAAAGGCCCTTTCACGAAGATGGCGCCAAAGGCGAAGAAGGAAGCCCCTGCCCCTCCCAAAGCCGAAGCCAAAGCAAAGGCCTTTGAAAGCTAAGAAAGCGGTGATGAAAGGCGTGCAAGTCACACAAAAAAAGTACCGTACGTCACCTACATTCTGACAACCCAAGACCCTGCGTCTCCCAAGGCAGCCCAAATATCCTCTAAAGAGCACCCCCAGGAGAAACAAGCTTGATCACTATGCCATCATCAAGTTCCCCCTGACTACTGAGTCAGCCATGAAGAAAATAGAAGACAACACCACACTTGTGTTCATTGTGGATGTCAAGGCCAATAAGCACCAGATCAAACAAGCTGTGAAGAAGCTCTATGACACTGATGTGGCCAAGGTCAACACCTTGATCAGACTGGGATCATCTAAACTGAGTCCAGCTGGCTATAAATCTATTGAAATTTTTTCACCATAAAAAAAAAAATTAACAAAAGACTGGGGTGCCTGGGTGACTCTTAATAGTCTGCCTTCAGCTCAGGTCATGATCCTAGGGTCCTGGGTTCAAGCCCTGCATTGGGCTCCCTGCTGAGCAGGAAGCCTGCTTCTCCCTCCCCCTCTGCCTGCCATTCCTGCCCCTCCCACCCCACCTTGTGCACATGTGCTCTCGCTCTCCTCTGTCAAATAAGTAAATTTTTTTTTCAAAGATTTTATTTATTTATTCATGAGAGACACACAGAGAGAACGAGGCAGAGACACAGGCAGAGGGAGAAGCAGGCTCCATGCAGGGAGCCTGATGTGGGACTTGATCCCGGGTCTCTAGGATCACGCCCTGGGCTGGAGGCGGCGCTAAACCGCTGAGCCACCCGGGCTGCCCAAATAAATAAATTCTTAAAAAAAATTAACAAAAGACCATGAAAGCAAAATATCTTCCTCAGTATATATATCATATGTCACTGTGCTGTATGAACACCTGGAATTAAAACAGAAACCACCCCAAATGACTCCTTACAGGGTATTTAAGATTCTAAGACTCCAATGTAATTACAAAGTCACCAAACTATTCAAGCCTGTATGATCATACGTCCTCGTCCCCACTTCCCAAAGTGAACACCGTTCTAATACATACGGTTTTAAAGATTTCAACTGTTCTTCCACATTTCCAGATTTGTAATCAATTACGTCATCTGCCCCAAGCTTCCTTACAAGTTCACTGGCATCCTGAGAGCAAACTGCTGTCACATGAGCATCCCATGCTTTCATTACCTGTCAAAACAAAAACAAAAACAAAAACAAAAACAAAGAGGGGGGAAAGTAGAAAAACCAGCTATGGTTTTTTTTTTTTTTTTTTTTTTTAAACGCATGGCACCCTGTGTACATTTTTCAGACTTCTCTCTAGAGAACTCTAAGTGCTTCATCTTAACAAGAACTACAGGAAGCCACCTGTCAGAGACCTGGTAAAAATGATTAAAATTTATTCACCAAGAATAAAAATAGGAGTTCTTTTAAGTCTCTCTTTGAACAGCCCTTCACTTTCTTATAATTTGTGGATGAATCCAGGCCATTTGACCTGCAGAGTTTCCCACAGTCTGGGATTTCCGATTGCACACTCAGGGGGCAATTCCACATGCTGCTTCATCCCCTGTGTTTTCTGTTTCAATCTCCTTACAAGACTATGGATAGTGGCTAGCAAAATCATAGCAGGCACATAATGCGTGGTCATTGCTCTTTTGTCGTTTCTTAAATTTTATTTATTTATTTATTTACTTACTTATTTATTTATGATAGACCGAGAGAGAGAGACAGGCAGAGACACAGGCAGAGGGAGAAGCCTGACGCGGAACCCGATCCCAGAACTCCAGGATCTCGCCCTGGGCCAAAGGCAGGCGCTAAACCGCTGAGCCACCCTGGTTATTGCTCTTAAGGTCTTACTAGCTGTTTAATGGTGGATGCAAAATAGTGATATTCTTTTTTCATTTAGTAGTTGGAATACTTTTAAAATTAACACCTCCCATCATATATTATTTTGCTTATTCAGGTGTACAATTCGTATAGGAAAGGCAAGACAAATAATTATTTCCCCTTTACCAGTTTATAAAATAAATTAGTTCCCCATCATTTTCCAAAAGTGACCATTAAAAAAAAAAAAATGAACTCATGGCTTTAAATGTATTTGAAGGGTTTTAATTCATTGTATTACTATTACTGGAACTCAACTTGTCATATCTTTGAGTTTCTTCAAGTCGACTCCTAAGTCTCTTTGATACGACTCAAGTAGTCTGATAGTTCTCTTGCTGTTGAATGTATTCTCAGCTCATTCTTGTACATTTTGTGCCCTAGTTCTAGAATCTGCCATTTCTCCAAGAAGTCCTGCATTCTTTTAGTGAGCGATGATCTACCAAGAGGTAGCTTTACATACATAAAGTCTCTCGAGTTCATATTGATACTTCAATTCAAATTTAAGACTACAAAGCTTTTACTTAACTTCTGTCTATCCTTTCTTCCACACCTAAGATCCTGGCTGTCAGAGACACAGGGTGACAGAATTAAAATATACTATACATAGTCATCTGTTCTATTGTATATTAAACACAAAATGATCTCTGAGTAATACTAAGGTTATTATTACTACTACTGAACTGATTAAGGAAAGCATTAGAATTATCATATATGCTCTCCCAGTTCCCTCCACCCCCTTTTTAAAAAATGGTTGTGCTGCATTTACCTCATCATAGGATATGGCTGTTATACAATGTGCTCTCTTTCTAAGCTCATGGTTCTACAGATAAATTTACATTTCAACATTTACCAGCAGTCCTTAATTTGAGGTCTCTCCAGTCATTTAGCTGTCAGAAGTTCATGCTCTAGTACATTTCTCAGAAAAGGGTAAGACCGTATTCCTTAAATTCCTACAAGTTATCAACAGTTCGTATGTGACCTTTATACATGAAGGCCAGTTTTGCTGTATGTAAAATTAGTCTTCGTGTACTCTTGCTTGAGTGTCTTAAATATGTTACTCCATTCTGCACTGCCCCCCCCCCCCCCGCCCCCGCGGCTTTACAGCACTGCTGTCAAAAAATCTGATGCTAATCTAATTTTACTTCTAGTCACACGATTTTTTTTTAAGGTGTCCCAAGGATTTTTTTTTTTTTCTTTCTTAAGTAGGCTCCACTCCCAAAGTGGAGCCCAACACAGGGCTCTACCTCATGAGCCTGAGATCATAACCTGAGCTGAGATCACACAACCAATTGAGCCATTCCAGCAGCCCCTTTTTCTTAAAAGCCAGTAATTTTACTAACTAGGGTTTTCCTTGATACTGCTCAATCCAGGTCCATGTTCTTAGATAAGTGCTATGGTCATCTAGTATGTAGCTTCAAATCATTTAATTTCAGGAAAATAGAGAATCTTCTTGAATTACAGATTTTAGTATTTGTTGTATTCCCTTGTTTTGTTTTCCTCTTCAGAGACTCCTACTATCCATACATCAATCTTCTTTACTGTTTTCAAATCTGACACTTCCTCTTGAATCTGTTCTTGTTGGTTTCTTTTGTAATTAAAAATTCTTCCTATTTATATATTCTATTTCTCTTTAGGGCATTATGTGTTCTGTTTATTTGCTATTGAATTCCTTCTAGTTTAGTCTTCATTGCTAAATAATTGTGTTTGCTTTTACTTTTTTTTTTTTTTTTTAAAGATTTTATTTATTTATTCATGACAGAACAGAGAGAGAGAGAGAGAGAGAGGCAGAGATACAGGCAGGGGAGAAGCAGGCTCCATGCAGAGAGCCCAGCATGGGACTCGATCCTGGGTCTCCAGGATCACACCCCGGGCTAAAGGCGGCCCTAAACCACTGGGCCACCGGGGCTGCCCTGCTTTTACTTTTTTTTCCTGAATTTTTCCAGTTCCATTTTATCTCGGGTTTTTTTTTTTTTCCATGTCTTGTATACTTTTAATTTTTTAAACTTGTTTTGAAATTGTAGGTTACATTTGGGGATGTCTTCTTGGTGCAGTGAGTAAAGCGTGTGAGTTCAAGACCCATATTGGGTGTGGAGCCAACTTAAAAAAAAATTAGAAATTGTAAGTCACATCTGATCTGTCTTATGGGCATGTTTTATGATGTGCTGTTACTGTCTACAGATATGTTATTCTACTCTTTATTCTCGTAATAACTTTGTATGACTTTGTATGACCTTGATAATGTCCTATTACTGTAATTTTGTTAAGATATTTTTGTTGTAAAGTATAAACATGCACAAAAAAGTGCATGGAATATAAACATATTACAAAGCAAACAGTATTCTAAGCATCACTCTAGATTAATAACTAGAACATGCACCATGTTCCTGAGCATCCTTAATTTCCCCTTCCCAAAGTTCTCTCACTCCTTTAGAAGTAATACCACCATCTGGACTAGTATGGGACCCTTTCTGCCAACTGCCTCCCTCTACCACCCGCACGCCTTTTTTTTTTTTTTTTTTTTTTTAAAGAGTTTAACTCTTTACGTCGGGATCCTTAAACACTACTGTTTAGTTTCACCTATTCTTGAATGTCATTAAATGGAATGACACAGGCTCTGAATTCTTTCACTATTATTCTGCTCATGAGATTCATGTACCTCACTGTGTGCAACTATAGTCTGTTTTCATGACTATATAATATTCTGGTGTATGAATATACCACAATTTACTTGTCCATTTCACCGTTGTTAAACATTTGAGTTGTTTCCAGTAGGGGATGATATCTCTAATTCTGGTACATATCTTTTGGTAAACATGCACATTAACTGTGCATATAGGGTATATACATAAAAGTGGAACGGTTGAGTTAGCATAGGGCAATTTATAATGAGATTTAGGGAAATCATTTGGCATCATCTACTACGTGCTTGGACTAATTCATACTCTAACCAGCAGGATATGGTATTTCTCTTTTCCTTCCACCCTCTCTCCTTCTTTTCTTTTCTTCCATCTAGTTATTAATTAACTGACATTTGCTCTGTCTCTGGACTAGGCCCTGGGTGTCTAAGTCTGGGCTGTTCTAACAAAATACCCCAGACTGGGCAGTATATAAACAGAAATGAGTTTCTCACAGTTCTAGAGGCTGGAAGTCTGAGATCAAGGCATCAGCATGGTCACATTCTGTTGAGAGCGCTCTTCCTGATTCATAGCCAGTGCCTTCTGTGTCCTCAATATGGTGGAAGGGCTATGGAGTTCTGCTGGACCTCTTTCATAAGGGCATTAATGTCACTCATGAGGGATCTGTCTTCATGGCTAGTTATCTCCCAAAGGCCGTCCTCCTAATACCATCACACTGGGCATTAGGACTTGAACATATGAACTTGAGGGATACAAACATTTAGACCATAGCAGTATCTAATGGTGAATGAAAATGAAGTCAAGGGCAGCCCGAGTGGCTCAGCGGTTTAGCGCCGCCTTCAGCCCAGGGCGTGATCCTGGAGACCCGGGATTGAGTCCCATGTCAGGCACCCTGCATGGAGCCTGCTTCTCCCTCTGCCTCTGTCTCTGCCTCTCTCTGTGTCTCTCATGAATAAATAAATAAAATCTTTAAAATAAAAAAATCTTAAAATTCAAAATTTAAGCAATTTAAAAGCACACAATTCATTACATACATTCACAATGTGTGCGACCATCACCACTGTCTAATTCTAGAACATTTTCCTCATCTCAAAAATAAACCCCATGCCCATTAAGCAGTCATTCCTCCTGCCTTTCGCCCCCAGCTCCTGGCTTTCTATCTCTATGGATTTGCTTCTTGTGGACAGGATATAAATGGAATCTTACAATGTGATCCTTTGTGTCCAGATTCTTTCACTTAGCATAATGTTTTGAAGGTTTATCAATGTTGTATTCACGCTTCAGAATTTCATTCTTTTTAATGGCTGAGTAATAGATCACTCTTGCATATACCACATTTTGTTCATTCATCAGTTAATAGACATTAGGGTTGCTTCTGCTCTTTGGCTACCATGAATACTGATGCTGCTATGAACATCCGTGTACCCATTTTTGCCTGAACATGCATTTTCATTTCTCTCAGGTATATACCTAGGAATGGAATTGCCATGTCAGATGGGAATCCTAGGTTTAACATTTTAAGGAACTTCCAGGTTGTTTTCCATAGCGACTGCATTTTACATTCCCACTAGTACATTCAGTTTCTCTGCATTCTGGTCAACATTGTTATTTTCCGTTTTCTTTTGCTTTTTTTAGATTTTATTTTTAAAAAGATTTATTTATTAATGAGAGACACAGAGAGAGAAGCAGAAACACAGGCAGAGGGAGAAGCAGGCTCCCTGTGGGAAGCCTGATGTGGGACTCAATCCTGGAACTCCAGGATCACGCCTAAGCCAAACGCAGATGCTCAACCCCTAAGCCACCCAGGTGTCTCCGTTTTCTTTTTTTAAATAGCCATTTTAGTAGGTGTGAAGTGATCTCTTACCATGGTTTTGATTTGCATTTCCCTAATAACTAATGATGCTGGATATCTTTCCATGGGCTTATTATCCATTTGTATATTTTCTCTGGGGAAAAAAGTCTATTCATGTCCTTGGGTAAATTTTTAATTGGGTTGTCTTTTGTTAAATTCTAAGAATTCTTACATTTTCTGGATATTATACCCTTATTAGAGAATTGATTTGCAAATATTTGCCCCCTGTGTTTTGTCTTTTTCCTTTTTTAACAGGGTCTCTTGATGTACAAAAGCTATTAATTTTCAGAAGTCCAATTTGTCGGGTTTTTGTTGTTGTTGTTTTACTTCTGTTGCTTGTGTTTTGGGTGTCATACCTAAAACTCTGTTGTCAAATCCAAAGTCATGAAGATTTACTCTTCTTTTCTTCTAAAAGTTTAATAGTTTTAGCTCTACCCAGGGTGATTTAGTTTTCACATATGATATGAAGTAGGGGGCCAACTTCATTCTTTTGCATGTGGATATCTAGCTGTTTCAGCACCATTACTTATATTAAAAAGACTACTCTTTTCCATGTTTAGTGGTCTTGCCTTCCTAGTCAAAATTCAATTGGCCACAGGTGTATGGTTTTATTTCTAGATGCTCAATTCTATTTCACTGATCTGTATGTTTATCTTTATGCCAGTATCATATTGTTTTGGTTACTATAGTTTTGTATTGTTTTAAGATTGAGAAATGTGCATCCTCCAACTTTGTCCTTTTTAAAGACGGTCAATTCGGGTCTCTTGCAATTCCATATGCATTTTAGGATCAGCTTGTTCATTTAGGCAAAACAGGCAGTTCTCATTGATAGGATTGCACTGAATCTGTAGATCACTTTGGGGGAATACTGCCATCTTTATAGGATTTTGACCACTGCATGTCTATATACATTCTAGAAACAACTTATCCATTTCTACCAAATTGCAAATTTCTATCTGCCTGCACTACCCCTAGGCTTCCTCCCTAAAAGTTTTCCTATAGTTGCTATAGAGGATAACCACAAACTAAGTCATATATTAAACTCCTAGAAAAGTTGATGCTTTCTTCCACATTAGGAAATTTCTTCTTAGAAGAACAAGCTGAGGAGCACATAGGTGGCTCAGTGGTTGACCGTCTGCCTTTGGCTCAGGTTGTGACCCTGGGGTCCCAGGATCAAGTCCTGTATCAGGCTCCCTGCATGGAGCCTGCTTCTCCCTCTGCCTGTGTCTCTGCCTCTCTCTTTCTCTCTGCATCACTCATGAATAAATAAGTAAAAAAGAAGAACAAGCTGAAATTATGATGAATTTACTGAGCCTACCTTCCTCTCAACTATTAGGAAAAAATAATTTATAATATGTTAATTTATAAATTCATGGAAATCATCTTTCTAATCCTAGATTTTAAAAAAAACTGTCTTACCTGTATGGCAAAAGTACCAACTCCGCCTGAAGCACCCAAGATTAAAACACTGCAATGCAAAAGAAATCACAATCAATGAAAATATTAAGTTAACGTAACTGGATAAATAAACAAGAGGTTTTCACCATGAAGTGGTTCAAAGATACATGATCCCAAAAGCAAATAATCATTCACTTCCTAAGATTACTCAAGGATTTTAAGTTCTCCAAGAATCTATAAATGCTTAAACATTCTATGAACTCTTTACCAAGAATACCAAATACCAAAAATACCAACATATTGCATTTTTTTTTAAGTCACTCAGACGGTTCTTGGTAACATCTGCCTCACAATTTTTCCAGACTAAAATTACCATAGCTTTCTTTATAGGACGGAGCTTTGGGATCCTTTTTAGTGTGTTACAGTAGATTCAGTAGCTCTCTAAGAAAAATCATATTCCCAACCACATTCCTGACAAAGTGGAATAAATGTCTTTTGTTCAAACCTGTCCCGACAGGCGCATCTACTTTCATAAATGGAAATCAATCTTTTCCTCAATTTGGCTTCCTGTTAAAGCAGATGAATCTGTCCTCTCAGTACAAATAATGTTGGGCTCCAGGTTTTTCTATCTATGCTTACTGCAGCCTTCTTGTTCCTCTAGACCAAGGGTAATCAGCTTGGAGTTTATGGATGAGTTCGCATACAGGTGTGAACCCTCTGAAATTGTGAACTAATTTGAACTAATTCTAATAACATGCAAAATTTGGTGTGATTCTATAGGCATGCACTGGGGAGGAGAGGGATCCAGACTAATTTTCCCAAAGAAATATGTGACCCAAAAGAGAATCACTAGTCAAGAATCACTACTTTACACATGCTTACATTTCCTTATTGAACAGAGCCAGACCACCAGAGAATTGCCTATTTGAACTGCAGTTTCAGGTCCCTAAAAAATAATTTGTACTGAACTGCACTTTGGTGTTATGCTACCAGCCTAGAATGAGGGACGTTATCAAAAGCGTTTGACACCACAATAGCTAAGGAGATACTGTTGAGAGAATTCTTCATTCATTTTATGAGTATGCACAGAAAAACATTTTTCTAAAGCCTACATGCTGGGAGTAGCTGAGCTTCTATTTATGTCACTATAAACTTCATAACTGCTGGTTGTGGGTCCCACTTCCCTCTCTCTTTGCCCCCATCTCAACTCTGTACCTCACTCCACTCTAGCTACACTGGCCTCCCTACTGCTCCTGAATGTGCCAGACAAGTCTTCCACTGCAGTACTCTTCAGAGATTTCTTTTGTCTGATTTGCTATTCCTCGAATATCCTCGAGGCTCTCTCCCTCACCCTGTCTGCACTCTCCATCTTACCTTATGTTCCATTTTATTGCCACTATACCATTTAACATCCTACATCGTTTTACTATTTTGGGGGTTTGGATTCCATGCCTCTCCTACCACCCTTAACATGCCAGTCCTGGGTTCCCACCATCTGGGTCCCAGCCCAAAATGACTTCCTCTCTCTCTCTGCTCCAGTTTCACCAAATTTGTGGGTCCCTCTTTAATTTGGCGACTAGAAAAGTGCAGAAGATTTTGTCACCTATCTCTAGCCAGTGCACAGAACCTCAGGACATGCATTTTGTCTACAATCTTAACCCTAGTTTCATTTTGTGTTTTTCTCCCTTACCCAAATCACAGAAGGTTTGTCACCCCTTTACATCTTAAAAGTTACTGCTAAAATCTGAGCCAGCTATTATTCCCTTTGAAATTAATACCACTAAATTTAATTAAAACAGGTCTTATAAATTGTGTTCCTTCCAGAAAAATTACTTTTAATTTTTGAAGAATTGTAAATTGCATAGAATGAGGGAAAAATTTAAAGATGAACTCCTCTAAAATCCTTTGATTTGGGGCACCTCAGTGGCTCAGCAGGTTACAGCCTCTGCCTCTGGCACAAGTTGTAATCCCAGGCCCTGGGATCATGCCATGTTGGGCTCCCTTCTCAATGGGGAGTCTGCTTCTCCCTCTGCCCCTCCTCCTGCTTGTGCTCCCTTGCTCTCAAATAAAACCTTTAAAAATAAAGATAAAAAGAAAATCCTTCAATTCATACAGTAATAGCTCAAGTGCTTACTAAATGGGGGGTGGAGGAGGTGGAGGTAGGAAGCATGAAAACTGCCTCACAGCTATATCCAAAACTTAAGTCTTCCAGGGACACCTGGGTGGCTCAGTCAGTTAAATGTCTGTCATCATCAGGTCATGGACCCGAGCTGCACTGGGCTCCATGCTGAGCAGGGCATCTGTTTCTCCCTCTGCCTTTGCCCCTTCCCCTATTCATGCTCCCCCCCCCTTCTTTCTCTCTTTCTCTCTCTCTCCCCACACCCTCCTCCAATAAACAAAATCTTTAAAAATTTAATTTATCCATGAAATATTCTACTCTTTCACTCTGGCCCATTCCTATTTACAGAAACATAGCAAGTCAAACACTCATTTAAATCCTTCACAATCTAATCTTTAGCTCAACTCGACTTCTCGCCATTTCCTGAACAGAACTCTCCATCTCAGCCCAAGTCCTGTACACAATGGCTCAGACCTCAGATAACTTCACTGCCTGCCCTTGAAGCCCAACTCCAGCTTTCCTGCACAACACCCCTAAGAGTGCCAAACTGGGAATCAATGCCATGTGGCATTAGCCGCGTTGTTAACTTTCACCATACACTTGCTTCCCAAGCCATTCTGGAAGCCTTCGAGGGCAGAGACCTCACATTATGCCCAGCATTGGGCATATTACCCTGGATATAGCAGATGGTGGATGTCTTCTGACTTTAAAAATCATCTGAATCATCATATCCTGCAGTCAAGATAACTGCTACTACCTCAAGTGAGGGAATCACCTAGCTATTTGTGGAAAAAAAGCCTGAAATTCATATCTACTTTTCTCCCTGGTAAGGCTGGATTAAAAGGATATAATGGCTGCTTAAGGATCCAACTGCCAGACACATCTCCAACCTCATTATTGTCAGTTCATCGTTTCCCCATAACTCTTGATCCAAAGCAGGCTTATTCCCCCAAATAATAAAGCAAAAATGTCATACAGCAGCACTGGGCAGAAGAGGGAGTGGTTCTACAGAGGCAGCTTCAGTTCCTGATGTTGCCACTTGATGGTGCCCCAAGTGCAAAACAGGCGAGGGGCAAGCCCATTGAAGTACAGCATACAGTCAGCCAGCTCGTAAAGACCTGGAGACACGTCATTCTCAGGTCCTGCAAGCTCCATGTTTTGTGCAGATTCAACTAGAGCCCGCACTTTTCTTCAAAGAAAGTCCCCCCAAAAAGGACAGCAGGCAAAATGAATTTTCAAGCCAGCAATAGGTCGGTTAGTCCTCCGTGGTTTGAAGTCCCGTGGCTGAACTAACTATTCTTGTACTCTTCAAAGCACTTCCGACACAAAGGGAAAATAGCTGCTGTTGCTTACCCCCAGTGGCCCTCCACTGAAGTGCTCTAGAGTGGAAAGGCTTTCTACCCAGCTTGCTATAATGGTCACACTGTATATATTCAAGCTTCATTGAAGCAGAAGTCTATTTGCTAGAGTGAAGAATATTGCTTATTGTATAGAACAAGTACCCAGGAAATACTCTATTTGGAAAAAGTACTACAATTCAAAATTGCTAAGATTTTTAATCATGTTCCTCCCTTACTTCCTAAATTCACATGTGAAGCTCTTTTTGAAGGCCATGAGATTCACACTGTGGCAGATATTAAAAATATGGGAGAAAGTACGAATTGACACTGCATATGCATTCTGAAGCCTTACAATCTGATTTTCTCTGTCACTGTCCAATCTCTCAATTCTGCCTAAACTAAGGTACTAAGTCAGCGGTGGCTTCTTTTCCATGACTAAGTCACTTTTAATCCCATATCTGGGTACCTAAGTCCCTCTACAATCACATTTTCAGTATTCCAGCCTTAAGAGGCAAGGCATCGACTGCCTTGTGAATAAAAAAATATAGGAAACATACTACAAAATAGGCTGAGATCCAGAAGTAAAGAATAATCTTTCAAATTTGTATATCCTGGCCTAGCCCCAGAAAAGTGGAATGCCAGGGCTGGGGATCTAGAGACCTGGGTTCTAGTCCCAACTCTCTCACTAACGAATCTGCAGGCCTCATTTTCATCTTCTGTGAAATGATGATTACCCTAGGAGTCAGTGAAAAGGAAAAGTTGGCATTTTCAATCTTATTTAAGGTTTATATTTGCTTTCCCCATCTTTCTAACATAAAAGTATAGAACCTTCAGGATTCCCCCCAGACCACGTACTCGTGGGAGGAAAAAAGCCACATCTCAAGATTAGAGTGCCCTCTATTTAAAGTCCTAATGGCTCAAAAAGAAAGATGAGTTAAATATGGCTAACTCTTTAGAAATAGTCTTTAAAACCTAAGGATGATGCTGAAAACACCTAATTTCATTTTTTAATTTCTCACACTACTTTAAAATCTGGGGGGTGGGAGAGGTGGTGAAAGAGAGTAAAATATAACATGCTAAGTTTACTCCCTAAAGTGAGAAACTTAATCTGAACAAGTAGAATAGAACTACAAAACAAATCAACCACACTTGGCCGAGATAGCCGGATTGGTGTGTCCCCTTCTAAGCCTCCGTAATTCATGTAGACATCCCCCAATTTGCAGAAGAGTTCATGTGTGAATTAGTTGTTTGGAACTTTAAACACATTTTCCCATGAAAACAAAGCTATTTATATATGTTGGCTCAGTGCCCAGGGTAGCCATTTATTAAGGTTTAGTTAACCCATAATGGACCAAGAACCTCATACACAGTGTAACAATGATTCCGTGGGAAATGAAACTCAGAATTTTAACCAGGAGTACTGGGAATGCATTTCCCTAAAAGGACAGGCAGCGGGAACCATACCAAATCGCCAGTTCCTTCAATCTGCTGTAGAACAGAGAGAAGAAAGGAGGACAGGAGGAAGGAGTGTTTATGATGGCAACCCTAGGATAGATAAGGGGCAAAAGGAACACAGGCAGAGAAAGATTTACCACGGAGCTGATGGGGTTCAGGATACCACACCTCAAAACATGGCACCTTGGCATACTTAATCTTTTAAGGTAAAGGCAGTTGAGAAGCAGCATGTATAGGAAGGACTCCCTGACCTTCTCCCCTGAGGCAGGTCATAAGATCCTCATATGAGAAGTGTGCTCCTATACCTGGAGGACAGGGACATCCTTATCTCCAAGACAGAGGATACAGCAAGGAATCTTAATGACTAGGCCTTGTTAAATTTCCCAGTTAACTATGCTCAGCTCATACCTTCTAATCTAGCACTTTTTTTTTTTTTTTTTAAAGACTCTTCACTCTTTATCAAACTAGCCTAAAAAACACTCGGGTTTAATCACTTCTTCAGATCTTCATTTCGTTATGAAGGTCTCAGGTCACATAAAACTTACATTAGATAAATCTGTGTGCTTTTCCCTTTTTAATCGGTCTTTTGTTACTGGGGTTCCAGGCAAGAACTTGGAAGAATAGGGGGAAACCATATTTCCTTCCCTACACGGCCAATGAAGTTTAAGATCCAAGCCCTTTAACTTACACAAGGCCCTGAGAAAAGCCACAGCAAAATATTTGTGTGGACATAGATTTCTGTAAAATTTGCAAAAGATATGCTAATGAAGGGTGGCAAAATATGCCGCCCCAAAATATACCACTTCGGCATAAGGATTATTTTGAGCTGAAGGCAGTTAAGAAGCAGCAGATATAAGAAAGCTCTGCCCCCTTCCTCTATCAGCCTAAAAGCAGGACATAAATTTATAAAGGTGCATCTCCTCTCCTGGCTATCATGAAAGACAAAGGTTAAGGTTCTAAAGTTACCTCCAGGGATTATCACTGGAAAAGGCACCCACTGAAATCTGTATAACAAATTTTACCTTGCTTTTCCCGGTAACTTCTTCACAACTGGCCTCCCCTACATGTTCCTCTCCTCTGTCTTTAGCTAAAGACAGTATTTTAGCCTGAATTGGAAGCTACCCATTTGAGTGTCTTGTTTTCTCCTGGTAGCTCATGTACATGAGGTATACATGTTAATAAACTCCTGTTTTTCTCTTGTTAATCTTTTATTACAGAAGTCTCAGCAGAGAATTCAGAATGGTAGAGGGAAAATGACTCCATTAACCACAATCAGTTAAAATTTCTGTCTCTTTCCATTTCTACACCCTCCATTATGCTTCCTCTCATGACAAGTAACACCAGATTTGGTTGAAGGGAAGCAGATTTGGAAACACATTTGCTTTGGGTTTAGCGGAAAATACTGATGTGGTTCATAGTCCTTTGAGTAAAGTTCTTGCTGGCAACCCTGGCTTAAGATTGCCTTCCAGGAATATTCCTACTTCCCACCAAAATGACACAACAAGGCATCAGGAAATTATTGTTTTATTGTGAGACGGCTAAGTATCATGGTTCCTAGCACTAGATTATGCAAATAGTAAAGGAGAAAAATGGTTAAACAAGGTTTGAGATATACAAAACCAGAAGCTTGTCCATGAAAATTCTTCCAATTACGAGACCTGTAAAAACTTACAATACGCCACACTAGTTAAGTTAATTCGTATAACAGGACCCACAAAATGGAGGCTACCCCAGTGGCCAGGCCCACGTCATAAATCTAAACCCAAGTCAGTCCGCACTACAAAGAATGCCTCGCTGTCAAGGAAATCTAACACCAATCACAACCCTCCAACTCAGCTTGGCTAGCTTACCTTAACATAGCAAACAGGCCCTGCTAGCCTTATAAGGAAATCACTGACCTCCTAGGTAATCATGCCATTTCCGTGCTGCCTCTTCTAATGCTCCATAAAACTCACTCTTGCCCAAATCCCTCAGGAAGAGTGCTCCCCTGCTTGAGGCACTGTGCTCCACAATCTGTGCATTGTTTTTCCCTTGAGTCAAGGATAGACGCATTATTACCTTGTATTAGTTTTGTCATTTGATACCACCACTGGGAAGACATCAACAAACTAGTGAAGGAGGGCTGTTGATTAAAATGCGTATTTTAGGCCTATTCACTGCATAAGAAAACCTGAAATGCCTTGAGATCTTAGAGCCCCCACGTTAAAGGAACCGTGGAAGACATTTTCCCTGGTTTGACAACCATCCTAAATTTCCTGTGACACCAACAATGAGTTGTGCTGTGGAGGGGGAGCAGAGTTTGGAAACAGTATCTGGTTTTGGCTTAAGGGGAGTGCCAGTTAGCGGATGTTCGCAATCCAGAGGACTCAGGGTGGCGGTCAGCCCATCTTGTCTGGCACCAGTTGAGCTTAAAACTCGAAGGGGGCTACTAACTGAAACTCAGCAGAGAGGCTAGGGTGAGAAACAGATCTGCAAGCTACCAGAACAGGCACAGAAGCTGGGAGCAGCTAAGAGACCTCTGGGAGACCGAGAGCCGTGACGGAGTGGACCCTGGGGCCACGGCAACAGTTCAGGGCTGGAGAAAGAGAGGATCCTCTGAAGATTACAAGAGATGGCCAAAAAGGCAGGAAAACTAAAGGAGTCTAGTATCCTGAAACCATGGAAAATACGAGTCTTAAGGAAGGGGTCTGCAGTGCCATATACTTCAGAGAGGTAAGATGCTAAGAACTGAAAAAGGTCACGTGGTTGGCCACTTAGTCAGCTATGACCTGGGGGGGAAGGGCAGCTGCAGCTTGCAGCAAGTGGGCAGGGCTGGGTGCTAAGTTACAGCGCCCGCCCTGCAGAGCACAAGGCTTCAGAGCTCCCCCCAGAAAGCTCACTGGTAAAACACAAAGTGCCAACAAAGTTTTCTGCTATTCCTTTAACTGAGCCCTCCTGGGGCCCCAGACAAATAGGTCCCAAGGCAGAGACAAGGTTCATTTGCATCACACTGGCCAGAGCCTCCACCCTCCCGCTCCTCTTCCTCCCAGCCAAGCGAGTTTCTTCCTGCAAGCAAATTGAGGGGCTTCTTTCTTCTTCCTCTTACCCCTCTAACCACACCACGCGGTCAAGTGCAAATGAAACCCCGAGGTCCACAGAGGTGGTGGGAGCAGAGTGCAGATAAACAGGTGGGTGGTGGGGTACAGAACAGGGTGAAGGCATCTGAAGGAAGGAAGCTGTGTTATAATTACCGTCTAAGCACAGGGGTTGGGCGGGGTGGAGGTGTGGGGTAAACCCAATGGTTTCAAGCTGGAGCCTAATTCTTTAACAATTAATCAGACACCCAAATTACAATTATATGACAATTTTACTGTCATAAAGCCTAATCTCAAATAACAAACAAACAGCATTTCTAAATTCACTGCATTGAGTTTCAAGGATATACAATTTAAAAGTGAAATTTATTTTGTAGAAGAGGAATGGTTCAATTTCTAACACTTTCTAATACTTCTGTCAAACAGAGTGAAGTACAACTTTCCCAGTAAAAGATGAATTTCAGGTAGATCATGAAATATTCAAGATGTACCATGACACTACCAATAAATATAACCATCAGACTAAACCGCTTTCAAAACATATCTGGCGTAACTGCTTTTTATAACATTTCTATCATCTTGAGAGCCCCAGGTTATCTGTTTTCCAACTTAATAAATCATGAAGAAACTATGGATGGGCTACTAAGAAAAAATCATTTCATCTGACAGTTTCTAGTGATATCAAAGTGTGAGCAAAAATGATATATTATGTGACATCAGTATTTTTTTTACATCAGTATTAAGCTATCACCTTGGTTAACATGCTCAGTTATTGTAGAAATACAATTATATAACAAAAAGAAAAAGTAAACACATTGAACCCTCATTTTAGAAAGTTCTGTTTTAATTTCAAAACACTGTTATAAAGAAATCCTGTAAAATCTTCCAAAGTGCTTGATGGGTATTTGTGTCTTTTTGTTTAATTAACTAGTTAGGAAAACAGACTATTAGCCCTTGTTAACAGACACTGACCAGCTTTATTGCAGACTAAAACATGTCTTAATGTCAACAGTTAATAGAATAATTATGGCTTAGAGAAACCAAAATATGCTCCACCATTCACTATGAATAGTCAAACTGGAAAAAGCCACTTTGGACACTACAACCTCTGAGTTTATATATAATAAAATCCCACTTTAGTCATAATTTCTTCATGTAAAATTATTTTTTATAGTATTTTAAGATACTCACATCTCTCATTTGATTCTCACAAATAAGGAGTTGGGAGATCTAAACTATTATTACCATCCATGTATAACCGCAGTAAACAGATTTCCTAGCACCACGGGCCAAGTTCTCACTGCTAATTGGAACAAAGGCATCCTACAGGTCAGGTGAGAATGCAGGAGATTCAGGATATGAGTGAGTGAAGCTCTTTATAATGAATTTCCCTCCAGTTTGGTTAATATGTGGCTAAATCAATGAATACATCAACTCAATACACTATATAAAGTAAAGTATAAAATTCTCCACTTCTCAAAGCTCCCCTAACAACCTACATTGTCTTCCACTCAGTACCCTGGAGGAAACTGCAAAGACTCCAGAAATGGCATGTAAAGGGCTCACCTGATGAGTCGGCAGCAGAGTGGAGAGTAGGACCTCAGGTTCTATTTCCCCAGATCCAAGTTGTCATTGCTTAAACAGAAGCTAACACAGTACCAAGGAATTACTCACAAAGCCAACAATAAAATAGGGGCACAGATCCATGTACCTGAGAAAGGACAGCTAGAGTGGTTTTCTAAATTGCTTCTTCTAGATACTAAAAACAAACATGCCTGGAGCCCTGAACTGGCAAAAGGAATGAGAGCTCTCTGACCATAGCAAAGTACGGTCACATGCAAGCATGGAAAGTGTAATATTTTTAAGGAAAAAACAAAACAATAAAGCATCAATGTCAATGCAGAGCCTACAATAATAATAAAGGTCTAAAAACCCTGAATTTTACAGGGCTATTAATGAAGACAAACCATTAGAAAAATCTATGTGGCCAGACTAATTTAAACAAAGTAGGTGACCTAAATGGTAACTTCAAAAGCTTAAAAAAATAAACAGGGCTGACCTTTAGAATAAATATTTGCTTTGAATTCTACAATAAAGGGTAGCACCTCATTAGATGAATCATCTTCACACTGCTTTCAGAAATACAGCTATTAAGCTTTCATTAAATCCAAGCCTTTATAACCCAACACATTAAGTGTAAAGTGTAAGGTTTCACAACAGTGTAGTTATCTTACCTGTGCTAATCCTTAGTAATCAAAAAACTCATTTTAATTTATTAAAAAACTGACCTCCAGATTTCTCTCCTTTATCACAATCATTAAATGGTTCTTAGTACCTAGTTTTCTCACCAAAAAGTAAAATCAGTTTTCCCTATCACACCAACTCTCTAAGATACAAGGAATATAATCTCACTGCTAATAACAGTAGCCACCATTTACTGAGTGCCCTCCGTGAGCCACAACCTGTGCTACTACTTTTACTTGTGTTATCTCCTTTATTAAAACTCAGAGAAGTGTGGGCCACCCAGCTAGAAAGCAGCAGAATCTGGATATGGACTCAAGTACACCTAAGACATTTCTATTCACTGTGCTGTTGCTAACTAAAACAGTAAAGGCCTTGAAGTACAAGAATTGACCCAAAGGATGCCAAGCAGTAGGCCTAAGAGAACTCAAGAACATTCATCAGTGTTTGGCAGTCTCTTTATATCTAGTCTTCAGAGAAATTTGCAAGTCAGAGAACAAATCCTAGCAGAGGTAGGGAAAAAAAAAAAACACAAAAAACTCCCACCAGTACTTTGACATCATTCTTTAGAAAAGGTAAAAAGGTAATCCTTAAATCTTTTAAGAATCTAACCAAAGCTATGGATCTTTTTTTAAAAAGATTGTATTAAAAAAAATAAATTAAAAAAATAAAAAGATTTTATTTATTTATTCAAGACAGACACACAGAGAGAGAGACACAGAGACACAGGCAGAGGGAGAAGCAGGCTCCACGCAGGGAGCCCGACGTGGGACTCAATCCCAGGTCTCCAGGATCATACCCGGGGCTGAAGGTGGCGCTAAACCACTGAGCCATCAGGGCTGCCCAGCTATGGATCTTCTTTGCAGAGATTCACATACAAAATTTTGTTTTATAAAGTTCAGACTCCTGAAATTCACCTACATGTTTCCATTTAAAAATTCCCATTTGCTTGGGCTAAGAATCAACACAATAAGGTTAAGAAAGTACAAACCCAGGGCACCTGGGTGGCTCAGTTTGTTGAGTGTCCAACTCTTGATTTCTGCTCAGCTCATGATTTCTGGCTGGTGAGATCAAGCCCCAAGTCAGGCTGCCCACTCAATGTGTAATCTGCTTGAAGATTGTCTTCCCTCTCCCTCTGCCCCTCCCCGACCCTGCCCCACCCCGTCCCTGCAGTCTCAAATAGAATTAAATCTTAAAAAAAAAAATAAATAAATCAAGCTGACACAGGTTTTTTTGGAGATTGTTCTAAATGTTACCACAACCCTGTTCATGCAAATGATCTGAGTTTTAATATTCTTCTCATAAACCAACTGCAAAGAAATACCTTACAGAAGGAAAAAAGAGAGGTGGAGATGCCACAGTTGATACTTACCGTTTTCCTGTACAGTTCTTGTCATTCAGGCCACCAACCTTGTTTATGGCAGACCAGGCTGTGAGAGCCACATATGGCAAAGAGGCAGCTTGAGTATGAGTGAGTGATTTGGGCTTGAGAGAGACCTAAATTTGAAGACAACAGTTTACAAATAAGCAATGACCCACAAACCTATACACAATTAAATATATTTATCTGCATAGGAATCCAACTACTTTCATAGATAAGTCTGTAACATTCCACCACGTTCAGGGTTTACTGCATACCCTACTGCAGGATTATCCCGAAGGAATATCCTACTAATGATTCAACCTGCCTCACAGAGGTTCAGTAATATTTTATAGGCTATATTATCAGATAAAGCTGCTTAATTCTTCATAAAGAGACCACATTCAATAATCCCATTAGTTCTGACTATACCCAGAAATAAATCCAAATAAACCTTGAGCCCTCATAAACACATTCTAATTTGTTTTTGAGATCAGCTGCTTCCTTTACGCCCATTTAGTGGAAGATAATCTTTCCAGACTTTCTCTAATCTCAGTAATACCCCTTTTTCCCTTCCTGCCCTCCCTTCTGTAGCCAATTTCCTCAATGTTAACCCCTTTCTCTCTATTCAAATTGTCAGGCCACCTGACTGTATTTGATTAGACTGTTTCTAAAGTTATTTGAAACAGCTTGATACTCTCATGCTTCTGTTGATGATTAACCAGTATGCTCCATTTAGTATATTTGGTTTCAACTGCTTCTTCTGGGTAAAACTGAGAAACACAGCAGGGTTTCTAGATCTCACTCCAAATCCCTGCTCCAAGAGACAAAGAACCGCTTTGGCAGGCAGTGTAACTAAAGGACATCAAATACTTTTTTACTCTTTCAAAAGTTCCTATTCTCCTTCTTAGCTCTTTCAAAACTACCCATAAAACACAAACCCGATGTGAAAAGCAACCAGTTATTTCAGAGATATTTGTCAGTCTTTGTTTATCCTTTCTAATGGCATTTCAGCATGGAGTTGGTGAGTTACCTCATTCCCATTGACTACAACGAACTCTGACAGGGTGCCTTGTTTCCAGGGAGGAACTGCAGCCCAGACCTGAAACACACAACTTCATTAGAAACATATTTTCTGACCAAAGCACAGCATGAGGGCTTTCCCGTTACAGACCCCACCCTGTGAAAAAGCACAAGTCAGCAATACACCAAGTAAAAGAGTTATTTTCACATAATGTAAAAATGGTACTTAGTATGACTCTGGATTTATCAAGTCAAACCACACTGGAAGTAGATGCTACTAAATCCTACTGTATTTATGGACTGCTTAGAGTACCAGTAAGAGCACAGTCTCTTGGGGCTTGAATCCTGGCTCTAGTACTAACGGTGGGACCTCTTTATAGATTAGCCTCCTCATCTTGTAAACTGTGCCTAACTGTACTTACCTCATAAGAATTAAATGTGTTATTTTATGAAAAGCAACTAGAATAGTGTTAGCTATTATTATGAGCTCACTTTACTTTCTTGATATAAAAGTTCAAAGTGACAAGTGACAGGTGATTATACCCAACTAGCTATTTTAAAACCATCTAACCCATAAGGTAGAAATTGTCATTTAAAGACTTCTGCAAGAAAAAAAAAAGTCCCAATCCTACATATTTTAAAGCTTTGCAATTCTTTAGTACTAGATTTATAAAGTTTAAGTACAGTCAAGTTATTTAGGAATTGTTTGTGAAAAATGTAAAAACAGAACCAAGAAAATGAGAGTTCTAGCCAAAGTTTAATATACTTGTTGAAAAGATGGGGGGGGAAAAAAAAGTCAAGGATACAGGTATATTTCCAAAAGAAGCAAAATGAAACTTGCATATTTAGAAAAAAGGAGTAGTGGCATTGCATAACTCACCTCATCTCCCGGCTTGAAGTACCTCACATCAAGTCCACATTCCATCACCACACCAGACACATCTCGACCCAGAGTCAGGGGAAATTCTTCTCCTTTGGTTTTAATATGTAAAGGATCACGTTTCATATTTAAAGCCGTAGCTCCATAACCACCTATGAAATACAATTTATCTGTTTCTTCCAAAAGAGTGAAAGGATTTAAAAACTACTACAGAGTTACATGCCAGATTCTAGATCCTCAAGACATGGATTATAAAATAATCACCCTTACAATTTTTTATCATCACAATCCAAAACACAAAAACAAGGAATGTTCTTTCCAAAGAAAATTACTTGGAGAGTTAGAACCACTCATTAAAGCTACCACTGCTCAAAATGATTTTTGAAATTCCAATTTTGAAACTGCCTTCAGAACTTTTGGTATTTCCTTTTATAGCCTTACTTTATCCTTTGAAGACAGTTTCTTTTATTCATTTGTGAACTTTTTAAACAACAAAATCATTTGGTGCCAAATCTAGGGAAGATAATGTTAAAGCATTTTGAGGTTAACAAACAGTATAAAATACTATATCCATGCCTAAATGGGTCTAGGACGAATGTTCCCCACATCTCCAAAAATGCTTCTAAAACATCTCTGAATTAAGTGCATAGATTCATGAGTAGGAAAAAAATTTGTGATTACCCCATTCTGATAAGTTAATTGCTTTATTATGCATATCTTTATTTTTTTTAAATATTTACCTAAACATTAGCTAAGTAGAGCTGAAAACATTCTTTCTTTTTGTTTTTTTTTTTAAAGATTTTATTTATTTATTCATGAGAGACACAGAGAGAGGGGCAGAGACACAGGCAGAGGGAGAAGCAGGCTCCATGCAGGCAGTCTGACATGGGACTCGATCCCGGTACTCCAGGATCACGCCCTGGGCTGAAGGCAAGAGCTAAACCGCTGAGCCACCCAGGGATTCCCCATTCTAACTTTTTTATTTCAAATTGACTATCTACAGTAACCTACAGTTTATTACAAAACTTCAACATATAAAATGACTTTTTTAAGACACAAAATTATGTTATTGCCACTTCTGCTTGACATTTTTCTGAGAACATTTCTGCTAGGTGAAGCTACAATAAGCATTCTTTCCACCTTCTAGTGTCATACACCACAATTTATGCTCCCAAATCACTAAACCACCTCATACATCTCCTTTTTCCCCCACCCATCCACCCTCAGAGGTAGCACATTAGATCTTCAGGATGTGGAGAAACCAGAAAAGGAGACTGAGAAAGGCTAACCAGGGAAGGGGCGGGTTCTGAAGGCCAAGGGAGAGGGTCATTTCAAGAAGTCAAATGCTGGGGCGCCTGGGTGGCTCAGTCAGTTAACTGTTTGACTCTTGGTTTTGGCTCAGATGTCAAGGTTGTGAGACTGAGCCCCAAGTAGGGCTCCATGCTCAATGGGGAGTTTGCTTGAGATTCTCCTCTGCCCTCTGTCCCCAGCCCCCGCTTGTGAGCCATTCAACTCTCAACTAGTTTTGCTATGAAGGGGAGAACAGAAATGAAGCAGTGACTGGAGGGGCACAGGTGAGAAGGAAAGAGGATTTTTGAGTGGTTCCCCCCCCCCCTTTAAGGGGAAAAATAACAAGTTTGTGTACTCATCAGAATGATCCAGTAGAAAGGGAAAGTGATGCTACAGGAATTTCTAAAACAGTCTCCTGAGCTGAGGAAAGGGGCTGGAATCAGGAACCTACCTGGAGGGATGGCCATGGACAGGAGTAAGGACAGTTAATCCATATTGTGGGAGGGAAGGTGAGGGTTACAGGGAGAGAGGACAGGTAGGTAGGTAGGTGGCTTACATAAGTTGTTTTTCTAATTAAAAAAAAAAAAAATCAAGATACACAGGAGAGAGTATTTGAGAAGTTGGGATAGTCCCAGAAAATCTAAGCTGATGGCCATCATGGCAATTACAATTTGCCATCTGGCTAGTAGCACATTTGCCACAGAAGTCATGTCTCACTTTTCCTCTTACATTCCTTTTCCATAACTAAAACACAATTAAACAATTATTCACCAAAATTCCCATGTGCTGTGGGTAAAAAAAGTGGGAATTTAGCCATTTCAAGGTGTAGCTCTGTTTCAGAGCTATAAAAAGTCTTCAGCCTTTTTGAGGTACCAAGCCTACAGGACAAGGTTGCTCAAGTTTTGGACACCCTGACATGCTAATTCATCAACCGAGTAGCCCTCACTGGTACTAGCCAGGCATGCTCCCAATCCAGAATGCAGTTGGTAGTGAGAACTTGCTTGTGGACACAAATAAATGGGGGGCCTCTGAAGCTTAACCCCACTGTAGGAGGTTGCCAGTGAAACTGACCCAGAGTTGGGAATTTGGAAAGTCCTAATCTGTCATCAGTTTCAGAGACTTTAATCCCATTTAAAGAAATCAAACATCGTTGGTATGATGCTGTTGGGTATATGGCCAATATATATATTTTTTCTATTTTAAGACTATTCATTTACTTAGTCATTTATATGGTTTATGATTCTGTGTCCATTAATAATGGCTATCTCCAGAAAAATAGCTTGGCTTCATCTTTCAGAACAGATATTTCCCTTAACAAGAATGCAAGGACCTAACTTCTTCCTACAGTTCATTATCTTCTACTCGTTATTTTATTTCCCCAAGCTACCATTTGAGATATCTTCTAAAACCACCACCCTATGTTCTCAAAAAAAGCATCCATGAGCAGTAAATATAACTTAGAAATAATATTATGCAGTTAAGTCATAAAAAACTAAGATCTCAGATCCCTGGGTGGCTCAGCGGTTTAGCGCCTGCCTTTGGCCCAGGGCATGATCCTGGAGACCCAGGATCAAGTCCCACATCAGGCTCCCTGAGTGGAGCCTGCTTCTCCCTCTGCCTGTATCTCTGCCTATCATGAATAAATAAAATCTTAAAAAAAAAAAACTTAGATCTCTCAAGAATACCATATACAAGTAAAATATATCACAATATTAGGTTGTAAAACAGCAGCCAAGAAAGTGGAGATCCTGGCACTTTCTGAAATTAATATGTACACAAAAATTGTGCATGTGCATTCAAAGAAATTAAAAGTTAACAGATCTAAAAGAAGATAAAATGTATAGATTACTCAAGGTTAAACCACCACTAACTTTAGCTTGCAATCTTAAGTTAGAATGAAAATATAAAATGATGCAAAAATAAAGACTGAATGACAACCATATATGTGGAGCACTGAAACCAGTAGTAGTTAACAGAAATGGGATCTGCCTCCAAAGGATTTACAGTCAGAGATGAACCTATGGTAAACCTACTATTTGAAGACATAGCCTATAAAAACTAAGGTATCTTCACACCCCAAATAAATGAATAAAGTAAAACACTATATCCAACTAGTTGTGGCAACTCTTACTTCAGAGCAAACAAAAAGAATACAAGTGTGTATTTCATAGGACAATCATAGTAATAAAGACATTTCAATTCATCCTTAATAGAGTGTTTGGCTATAAGCACTTTAAGAGTCCAAGTTTTTCCTCAAACCCCTTCCCCCCAAAGACACGTGTAATAGCTATTCCTCACACTGTCTAGACTGGCACAGTCTAATAAAAATACTATGCAAGCCACAAACCTAATTTTATGTTTCCTAGTAGCCAATAAAAATAAATAAATAAAACAAAATTAATCTTAATATTTTACTTAATATATTACCAGGTCAATATGTAATCAATATAAATTATTATTTTTTTAAAGATTTTATTTATTTATTCATGAGAGACACACACACACACACAGTGAAGGCTGCACTAAACCACTGAGCCACCCAGGCTGCCCTCAATATAAATTATTAATGAGATGTTTTATATTCTTTTTTCTAAGTGTTCGAAATCCAGTGTGTATTTTATACTAACTGAACATCTCAATTCAAACTAGTTATGTATCAATTGCTCAACGCTCACCTGTGACTAGGGGCTACTATATTGGACAACATGGGTCTCAACATAGTCACTAAGTTAAAAGTAGCAACATTAAAAATTGGAGTCAAAAGGACCTGGGGGATCCCTGGGTGGCTCAGCAGTTTAGCACCTGCCTTTGGCCCAGGGTGTGATCCTGGAGACCCAGGATCAAGTCCCACATTGGGTTCCCTGCATGGAGCCTGCTTCCCCCTCTGCCTGTGTCTCTGCCTCTCTCTTTCTTTCTGTGTGTCTCTCATGAATAAATTAAAAAAAAAAATCTACAAAAGACCTAAAGACCAAGAGATGCCTGGCTGGCTCAGCTGGTAGAGCACATAACCCTTGATCTCAGGGTTGTGAGTTCAAGCCTTTTTTGTGTTGGGTGTAGAGATTATTTAAAAATAAAATCTTTAAAAAAAAAAAAAAAAAAGACCTAAAGACCATGACACTGGATTTTATTTCCCTAATCCAGCAGTTCTCCAAGTTTTTACATCCCCAAGATCTTTTTGAGAAGTCTAAGAGGTCCCTTCTTTTCAACTACCTGTACGAGGCTGGATATTCTTCACTAACTTCAAATAACATTGCAATAGATTGAATACAGAAGTTCATGAAAATCCATCTGTCTTATTAAACCAGAAAACAAAGAGATAAGTGAAAGTGTAAAACAATGTTAGTCTTCCACTAATTTTTTTTTTTATTTTGGAAAATAGTTATTTTCCATTTTAAGCACTTCAAAGTAGATCCTATGATCTATCAACTACTATCTGTTTCAATGCTTCATATTTGTAGTTGTCTCTCATTTTTATGTCATTTTAAGATTTATTTATTTGAGAGAGAGAATGCACAAGCACATGGGGGGCAAGAGGGGGAGAGAGAATCCTCAAGCAGACTACCTACTGAGCATGAAGCCAACATGAAGCTCGTTCCCAGGGCTCATCATGACCTGAGCGGAAATCAAGAGTTGGCTGCCTAACTGACTGAGTCACCCAGGCACCCCTTTAGATCATTTTATATTTCTATCCTGATTTAATTTTGTAATATTAACACCAAAGGAGTTTACGCTTTTCTAAATGAATAAAAATCTTAAGTTTTCTCTTCTAATTTCTAATAAGGTAAATATTGATAGCTATAACTCACATAAATAAAAGCCCATTGTAATTATTAAGAGGCTAAAGGGATCTTAAGACCAATAAACTTGAGAACTGCCATCCTAATCATCACACAGCTCCTGGAAAATAGAGGAGGAAAAATGAAAACACGTCAGTCTCAACTTTCATGCTTCTCCATAAATCTTATGAAATGATTCATTCTATCGATTCTAATTTTGTAATTGGCTTATAGGAACTTAGAAATGTAATTAATCATGCATAATTCACATACAGTAACTGTTATGAAGCAATCTGGTAAGAACTCTAAGTTCCACATAAGGCCTTCAAAACACAAACCTATGGTTAAATTGAACTGCATATGACAGCTTATTTATGACATGGAGATTAACCATCCCAAGGGATTTTTAAAATTTTTTCAGAAGACACGGGTGAGGAGTATTTTTGTCATTATATTCCAAAGTTCATAAATAGTAATCCTTTTTTTCAGCACTATAATAATTGCAAGATGCATATATTTTAAGGAATATAGTGCTCTCCAAATTTTGTCAATATTCCCCAGCAGAAATTAATATGGTTAACATTCCCACTTAGGATGAAGAAGCACACAGGAAAGGGGATTTTAACTGTCCAGGGCAAAATGCAACAGAGGAAATGAGGAAAGTACCTTGTCCCTATCCTGGCACCCATTCAGCTTTGTCCATTGCGCCAGTAAATAAAGTTGTGAATAGTGGGAGAGCAAAGAATTATGATGAAAATGCAGATCCTTGGGGCAGCCCCAGTGGCTCAGAGGTTTACCGCCACCTTTGGCCCAGTGTCTGATCCTGGAGACCCAGGGTCGAGTCCCGTATAGGGCTCCCTGCATGGAGCCTGCCTCTCCCTCTGCCTGTGTCTCTGCCTCTGTGTGTGTGGGTCTCTCTCATGAATAAATAACTAAGATCTTTAAGAAAAAAAAAAAAAAAAAAAGCCAACCCTGAACTGATGTGAAAACAATCATACCTCCAAAACCTGCGAGGGCCCTCAGAATATCACCAAGTTCCCAGGCGAATATACTAAAAAGCTAGCTGTGGAACCCAGATTAGCTCAAATTCCAACTTACATCTTAAAACGTAAGCAGGGAAACATTTCAAAAGGTAGATTTTGCTTACACGTTGCAGAAGACTAGGAAAGTATACCCTGAACGTGGCCGTTTCAAAAACCTAAGAAACAGTATCCGAGATCCTGTCAAAAACCTAAACGATTCCTTTGGGGGTTAAACCAACAAAGTGCAGTCCAATAACTGAACTTTACCTAAACAATTCCTTTGGGGTTAAACCAACAAAGTGCAGTCAAATAAGTGATCTTTTAAAACCGATCCTGGATGAAATTCTGAATTACACATTGGGGAAAAAAAAAAAAAAAAAAATCAAGGGGGAAAAAAAAAGTTAAGGAGGAAGGTCTTTCCAAAACTTACTTCTCATATTAACGTCTATAGGATTGACACTTGCAGCGTGAACTTTGATAATAACTTCATTCGGATAGTGTATGACAGGGATCATCATGTTCTGAGTAAACCGAAGCACCTCATTCTTCCCATATTTATCTATCACCCAAGCGGGCATGACAGTGCTCCTCGGGCAGGTGGTACTGATCTCTCTACCTGGAGGCTGTCGCGCGGCCTGGCTTCTCCAGAAGCCCGCCGCAGTGCGAGCATTTCTTCTGAGCATACAGCTCTTGAGAAATTCCATCGTGAAATTTCGGTTGGATGGCGTCTCCTAAGTAAAACGCATTTTAACAGGGCATCAAACTTGAACCCCTGACCTGGGTCAAGAACCAAACCTGCCAAACGCACGGGCCAATTCAACAAGGTTGAGGATTCAAAGAGGAAGGCCGCCTACGCGAACTGGAGCCAGGGAAGGAAGAAGACTTAAGCCATCACGCTGCTCGTCCGCATCTGATAAAGCTCCAAATAACGTTCAGGTCAGCAGTCTGCTCATGGCCCTCCTGCCTTACACACCCTCCGCTTTGGGGTGGGGGGGGGGGAGGGGGACAGAACTCTCTCCACCCCCTAGAATCCAACCCCGGCCCGGGAGCTCCCCGGCCCGACAAGAAAAATTCCGCTCAAGACCCCGACTTAAAACATCCGAGGCTCCCCGACTCCCTCCCTGCGAGACCCAAGCTCCGACCCTCCTTACGACCCGCTCTCCTCGGCCGCAGGCGTCGCTGCGCGGCGCCAGCCAATCGCGTGCAAAGATCATTCCCCGGGGCTTGCATTTCGACCAATCGAAGGGCTCGGTGTTGAAAAGCTCCGTGACGACCAAAGATGGCCGCGCCCATGTACCCCCGGCGCAAGCGGTGACCTCTCTTACTCCTCCTGGTCACCTGGGCCCTGCGGCGGCAGGCTGGGCACGAACGACCATGCTGGGCCGGACCCTCCGAGAAGTGAGTGGAGCTGGCTGCTGAGGGCCCGTGGACAAGGAGCCCCCGGGTCTGACCGCGCGTCTTGGGTCAGCGTCTCCTTTCTTGGAACTTGGGGTGGGGGGTGGCTTCAGGTCGCTGGAGTTGGGACCCCAGCCGGGGGGCCTGGCGCAGCGCGGGGCTGTGCGGCTGCCCTCAGACGCTTGCCAGGGCCTGGGTCGGACCCCCCGATGGGTGGGGTCTTAGACGGGGCTCCGCGGGGCCACGCCCGCCTGGCGCCTTCTCCCCCCGACGCTCGCTCAGGGGCTCCGCAGGTCCGTGCTTTGCAGGAACAAAAACGAGTCCTTGCTTGGTTTCACCGCCACCCCCCCCCCCCCCCCCCCCCCCCCCCCGCCCTGGTGTATTCCCCAGACTCGAGCGGCCGCCAGGGTACCAGGGGTTCTCTCGCCCGGGTCTCCACAGCCGGACATCATTTTTTTTTTAAATTTTTTTTTTAAATTTATTTATGATAGTCACAGAGAGAGAGAGAGAGAGAGGCAGAGACACAGGCAGAGGGAGAAGCAGGCTCCATGCACTGGGAGCCTGATGTGGGATTCGATCCCAGGTCTCCAGGATCGCGCCCTGGGCCAAAGGCAGGCGCCAAACCGCTGCGCCACCCAGGGATCCCAGGACATCATTTTTAAACTTGGAGGCTGATGCTTGTAAATGCCCCCCTAACCACCTCCGCCTAATTTAACCAAAGTTAAACTGACTTCTTAACCTCTCAACCTCCATCTTCAAAAAACAAACCAAACCTGACTTCTGAATTCTCGTTATTCTCTTTATTATTATTATTTAAGATTTCATTCATTCATTCATTCATTCATTCATTCATTCATTCATTCATTCATTCATCAGAGACTGGGACAGAGAGAGGCAGAGACCCAGGCAGAGGGAGAAGCAGGCTCCACGCAGGAAGCCCGACGCGGGACTCAATCCTGGGACCCCGGGGTCACGCCCTGGGTCAAGGGCTGAGCCACCCAGGGGGTCCCCCTATTCTCTCTTTAATGGCACAACTTTTACGCCCCCCCCCCTTTTGCCCTTAACATTCTTTCTCATCTGTCATACCCAGTAACAATCACTAACTAAGCCCCGTTAATTGTGTTTTCGATTTAACACCTGGAAGTTGTTTTCTACACTTTCCTCTCTGCTGCGAGAGCTTCGCTTCAGGCCTCCTGGCCTTCTGGCCCCCTACGTCTCAACCTCGGGAACCGTCTGCAGGCCCACCCTTCTAAGAACCACGCCAGGCCCTTGTTAACACCACAGCTGTGTCCGCACTTTGGCTGCTCTGTGATTTGAGGCCCAGAGTAGATAGTTTAAACCGGAGCTCCAGGTGATTCTGCTGATAAGTAGGGGTTGAAGACCCACCCTGCCTTCTGCCTCCCTGTTGTATCCTCACCTGGGAAAGCTCCCGCCTCCCACCTCCATGTGGGGGGCCTTTCAGAGAGCTATAAATTACAATAACTTAAAATTGACAGGCATTAAATAATAGTGCTTCCCCCAAATACACTAGTATTTTACCATCTTGATATGGTTCTAGCCTCTGCTACATAGTTCTGTACAGTAAATTCCTCCACTAAAGAATCCAGTTTGTTCTTTAAAAAAAAAAAAAACCAAAAGCTTGTTTTTATTTTTTTATTTTTTAAAATATTTAATTTATTTATTCACGAGAGACACAGAGAAAGAGAGCGGCAGAGATACAGGCAGAGGGAGAAGCAGGCTTCCTGCAGGAGCCGATGTGGGACTCGATCCCAGGCCTCCAGGATCATGCCCTGGGCTCAAGGCAGCGCTAAATCCCTGAGCCATCCGGGCTGCCCCAAAAACTTGTTTTAAAAGGAAATGCAACTTATAAAAATACAGTATTCCTTTTTCTGCCCTTTCCCCCTTCAGCACCACCTCTTTTCGTGCCACCGCTTTGTGCTGTCGTTGAATGAGCCCCTGTGAGAAACAACTTTTGCCTCAAGCGGGAGAAAACTAGTTTAGGAGAGCTGACCTACGGTACGCAAGAGGTTACCTGAGCAGGATTACTTTCACTTAATCACTCTTTTAACAAATATTTGTTGGTGCCTACTGTGTGCAAAACATTATTTGGTAGTCATTTTCCCAGCCCAAAAAACATCTCCTCTCCACTCTATTATTTTTTTTCCCACATCACTGTACTGATGTCACAAATTCTACCAATTAGAGATTAATTAATTTAGTACACGTTCTCTTTTAACTATGTAAGCATACCTTGTGGGGGGGTCAGATGATTTATTCACCCATTGTGAATTACAGTAGTTCAGTAAAATTTCTCTTCATCACACCCTAGTTAATATAATCAATTGAAAGAAAAAGGGAAAATTTGCTGGGGAGGAAATTTGGGAGAGGAGCTGGAAACTAGAGTTTTGAGGGAATGTTGGGAACCTAAGTGAGGCTTAGAGTAACCAAGGAACCCCTAGAAGGAAGCACTAAAAAGAAGTAACCTGCCAAATAGGAGGTAAAAGTCCTATTTTTAAGTGTTATACAGGTACATTCAGGAAAAAGGAGGAACCTCACTTTTACCTTTTTTGTGGTGTGATCCCAGTGTTTCTAGGAGCTAGACACCAAGCTAATATTATGAATCCTAGAGTTATTAATTATATATTCAATAGGCTTGTTGGGGGTCTACCTAAGAACACTCAATTCTATGGGAAAACAGATTCCAAATTTTATAAACAACTCAGTTATTCATTCATTCAACTAACATTTAGTGAGCACCTCTGTGTTCCAGACACTGGGAATTAACACTGAAGACAGAAGTTCTTGCCTTCAAGAAGCCTGCATTTTTGTGGAGAAACAGGCATTACATAAGTTGGCCTTTTTGTTTTTTTAGTAACTAATATAATTGCAGATAGTGTAAGTATGAAGAAAGATTAAGCAGGCCACAGTGTGAGAACTATTTGGGGGAGCTAGGTGCCTTGGAGTGGTCAGGGAAGGTTTCTCTGACTGAATATATATATAAAAGACTTTATTTATTTATTTATTCACTGGAGAGATGGAGAGAGAGAGGCAGAGGGAGAAGCAGGCTCCATGCAGAGAGCCTGACATGGGACTCGATCCTGACTCGATCCTGAAACACCCTGAGACAAAGGCAGATGCTCAACCACTGAGCCACCCAGGGATCCCCTGACTGAATATATTGAGTAGAGACCTAGCGGATATGAAGGATGAGCCCTGGGAAGGCCTAGAATAGTATTCCAGGCAGAGGGAACAGTCAGTGCAAAGAGTCTGAAGGAAGAGAAAGCTTTATATATTCTGGAGTTGCAAGAAGGCCAGCATCCCTGGAGAGATGTGAATGAAGAGAAGAACAGTGGGAGATGCCGTTAGAGAGTTAAGTGGGAGCCAGGTCACGGAAAATTCTTTAGGCCGTGCTGAGGAGTGTGGATTTTATTCTAAGTGTAACGGGAAGCCTCTGGAATGTTGTAAGTGGATATGATCTGATTTAAAACTTAAAAGGCTCCTTCAGGCTATTCCTAAAGATATGGTCTACAGGAAAGCAAGTGAGGAAGCAGGACGATCAGTTAGAAGGCAAGAGATGATGGCAGCACAGATGGGGTGGCCATAGAAGTAATGTGTAATGGGTATTGTTTTTTCAGTTAGGGTTTGCTGATGGATTGGATACAGAGTTTGAGGGAAAGAAAAGAATGAAGGAGGATGCTTAGGTTTTGGGCCTGGGCAGAAAATGGTAACACCAAGATGGGAAAGAGGGTTTTTTTTTTTCCCCACTTTTTTTTTTTTTTTGAGGTTTAATTGATATCTTAGTTGCAGGTATACTACATAATGATTTGGTATTTGTATATACCACAAAATGATCACAATAAATCTAGTTTTTCTTGGTTACCATATAAAGTTACATAATGTATAATATTGTTGACTGCAGTCACCCCATGTATCCCCATGACATTTATCTTATGTCTAGAAGTTTGTATCTCTTGTACCTTCTCCCATTTTGCCCATCCCCCGGCCCCCCTCCCTGCCGGCATCTACCAGTCTGTTCTCTGCATTGATGAGTTTTACTTGTTTGGGTTTTTAGGTTCCACATACAACCAAAATCATACCATACTTGTTTTTCTCTTTCTGACTTGTTTCACCTAGTATAATATTGTCACACCCATATTGTCCACCCATATCGTCACAAATGGCAAGATTTCATTCTTTTTTATGGCTGATATTCAACTGTATATATATGACATCTTCTTTATCCATTCATCCATCAATGGACAATTGATTATTTCCATATTTTGGCTATTGTGAATAATGTTGCAGTAAACATAAGGGTACATGTACCTTTTCAAATTAGTGTTTTCTTTTTTTCAGATAGATACCCGGAAGTGGGATTGCTGAATCATATGATAGTTCTATTTTTAGTTTTTTGAGGATACACATATAGAAGAGACTCTTAGGAAGCATATTTGGAAGGAGAAAGTTATCAAGACTTCTTTTCTGGGCATGTTAATTCAGAGATGCCTGCTGAATACCCAAGTGAAGATGTCTGTTAAGCAGGTGGATATGAGTTTGGAGATGAGGAGGAAAGCAGCTAGGTATGAGGATATAAATTGGCCAGAGTATAGAAGATAATTAAAGTATGCAGCCAGATAAGAACACCCAGGGAGTTGAGCACAAAAATAAAAGAAGTCCTGAAACTTTGCAACATTTAGAGGTCAGCAACAGAAGCAGAGCCAACAAAAAAGACGTGAAGGAATGGTCAGTAAGGCAAGAGGAAAACCAGGTTTTGGTGTCCTCAAATACAAGTGAAGAAGCTTCAAGAAGAGAGTGTTCTCTTAATTGAAGGCTGCAGAGAAGTACTCCTAAGATGAGGACTGAGCAGTGACTGCTGCATTTAGGAATGCGAGGTTGCTAGTGATCCTGATGCAGTTTCTTGGAACATTGGAGACAAAAAGCACGAATGGAGTGTGTAAATGGGTATTAGTCAACTGGACACCTTTTTTTTTTTTAAGATTTTATTTATTTATTCATGATAGAGAGAGAGAGAGAGGCAGAGCGAGAAGCAGGCTCCATGCACTGGGAGCCCGACATGGGATTCGATCCCGGGTCTCCAGGATCGCGCCCTGGGCCAAAGGCAGGCGCCAAACCGCTGTGCCACCCAGGGATCCCTCAACTGGACACTTAAACCACAAGGGTGCTCCTATACCTTCAGCCTTCATCAAAATAATTTTTTTTTTAAAAGACAGTTCTTTTCCTAAGTGAACTTCTGATGTTCTCTTTAAAGTGAATAGTATAATGGTCCAGAGCATAGGCTTTGGAAACAAGAACAGGCCTTGGTAGCATCTCAGCCCTGCTTTGTGACCTCAGGCAGGAACTTTAGTTTTTTTATCTGTAAATTGGAAATAATATCAGTCCCTCATAGTGGATGTAAATAATAAATGAAATAGAAAGCATCAGTGGGTGGGGGGAGGGTGGGTGAAATAGGTGATGGGGTTTAAGGAGTGCACTTGCTGTGAGGAGCACTGAGCAATATATGGAATTGTTGAATCCTACGGTACACCTGAAACTAATAGAACACTGTATGCTAACTATACTGGAGTTAAAATTTTAAAAATAAATCTTAAAAAAAAAAAGGAATATAAAGCATCTAGAATAATGCCTAGAAATAAGTGCTATTATTGACATTAATTTTGTTAGAGGGACATTTATTAAATTACATGTATTTACAGTGATCTCTTCCCCTAGTTTCTAAGAAGAGTGGCTCCTAAGGAAGAGCTCTTATTTTTTTTTTAAATTTTTATTTATTTATGATAGTCACAGAGAGAGAGAGAGAGAGAGAGAGGCAGAGACACAGGCAGAGGGAGAAGCAGGCTCCATGCACTGGGAGCCTGACATGGGATTCGATCCCGGGTCTCCAGGATCACGCCCTGGGCCAAAGGCAGGCGCTAAACCACTGCACCACCCAGGGATCCCCTAAGAGCTCTTAA
This sequence comes from Canis lupus familiaris, assembly GCF_011100685.1. NCBI lineage: Eukaryota > Metazoa > Chordata > Mammalia > Carnivora > Canidae > Canis > Canis lupus. The sequence continues at coordinate 64,299,132 of NC_049233.1, forward strand.
TTTTTCTAAGAAAGTATATTGTTTTTCTATTGCTGCCTAACAAATTAGTATAACCTTTTGGGCTTAAGATAATCCTATTATCATCTTACAGTTTTGTGGGTCAGGAGTCCAGAAATGGAGTAGCTGAGTTCTCTGCTCACAAGAGTCTCACAAGGCTGAAATCAAGGGGTCAGCCAGGGCTGTGGTTTCATCTGAAGCTCAGAGTCATCTTTCAACCTTGTTGGTTGTTGGCAGACTCAGTTTCTTTGCGGTTGTAGGACTGAGGTCCCTGTTTTGTTTTTGCTGACTATGTGGGTGTTTGTGTAAATGAGCTGAGCGGACAGGAGGTGTAGGATAGCTAAAATTGAGGTTTCAGAGGTTATACAGATACTGGTAATGTAGTCTGGGCTGAACTGGTAACTGGGACAAGGTGAAGGAAAAGTTTGCCCAAAATGAGGTCAAGAACTGAGAGGCCAGGTGTCAGTGTACTTTACTTGAAGTCTGAAGTCAACAAGAATACTGACAGAAGCCACTCTACAGATTAAAGGGAACAAAGTGCTAAAAATCTTCAATGAATGAAAAGGAGTACTAGGGAGACAGTGGATTCATACCCCAGGGAGAGTGATATAAGCTCCTCCAAGCCCTGTACTTCAGATGAGTCGGGATTTTTAAATGAAGAGGGATGAGGAAGGCACTGAGGCATGAGGAGGATGCCTGTCTACACATTCTCTCCTCCCCCACTGGACTCTGGTCTCATGGTGGATAGAAGCTAAAACAGTCATCTCTTGAGAAAGCTGCAGGAGAAGCAGTGACCTCAAGGAGAAGCCTACCCTGCATTAGAGAAAAGAAGTGAGGGAGAATGAATTTGGTCTCTTTAATAAAACCTTTTATAGTTGATTTTGTCTTATATTCAGGTAAGACCTTCATTTTTGTCCCAGGAAAACTGCACTGTTCTGTTTCACTCACACTCCTTATGCTCAGGCCATTCTAGCTAGTGAGCATCTTTTGTTTTCATTTCTCTCTTCAATTCTCTTACTGACTTTCTCAAATCTGGATTTCCTAGAAACGGTCCTAATGAAGATCAGCACCATTTAAAACGAGTGCTCCTAGACAATCTCATTTCTTGCCCTTGTAACCACAACTGTAACTCCTTTCGTTTCTATTCTTGCACCAGCTGGCAAGTCAGAAAGCAGCCCGAGGATAGTAGGCATTAGGGGAGGCAAAGAAGGCAAGAGAGACGTAATTTTCTTGATTATTACAGTTTAGCCACGGGATAGCTCAGCTGCCCCTGCCCCTCCCTGAGTCACTCTCCCTGGCGCCCGCACTCTTTCTTCCTCTTGAGTCAGCCTTAGGGGTCTTCTCCGTGGCCCATTCACACTGCTTTTCTCCTCTAAAACCCTCAGCCCCAAGAATACCATTGCTTTGATGATTTATTCAATAGCTGAGAGCAGACGATTTGCAGAATTTCCCCTCAAATGCAAACCTCAGTTGCTTGGTGGATGTAGGACACCTGCAAATGAAGTCAACTCAGAGGACAAACTAAGCTTGTGCTAGTGCAGAGAGAAATGATCAAAGAGCACAGGTTATATATGACATTCCCTCTACCCTGTACTATGGTGTGGCTTCAGACAAATCACTAACCTCTCTGAGCTTCAGTTTCTTCATCTGTAAAATGAGGTTAATACTGTATAACTTACGTGGTTTTAAGGTTAAGTGAAGTAATGCATGTAAAGCAACAGTGTCTGGCTCTTGGTAAATAATACATAATATTCCATCACCCATCCACCTTCTCTCTCAGCTCCCATCTGATCCACCTCTGCTCATGTAATCTGCAAAGTTTTGGTGTCATCTTTAACTTGCTATTCATTGCTTTGATCTAATTAGTAAATATTACTTCCTCCAGGAAGTATTAAATAGTCATCACTTCAAGCTTGGCTTACGATAAACATATAGATTCTGGTTACTTGTGGTGTGATTTAACACTTTATTTACTAGCCTTTCTAATGCATCAAAGACAGAATTTCAGAGTTTATTTTTAGTTTGCTTGTGAACCCATATTTTATAAGCATTTCTCTCCATTTGTAGTGGCTCTTCCTTGAATTCTACAATATTCTAAGTAAGATCTCACTTAGAGCCATAAGGTCCTACAGGGCCTTGTCTAGTCTGTTTTTATCACTCTGGATTGCCTGTGTTCCAGCTAAGCCACCCTCTGCACAATCTCCCCCAACCCACGCCCCGCCCGTGCCAGGCCTCTCCTCTAGACAAGATGGTGCACCTAAACCCCTGCCCTCGGTGCAAACCTGACTTAGAAACAGCAAGTACCTCCACTCAGTTGACGACTGTCCTACTCAAGCTGATCAGTGGGTTACCCACATTCAGTACACTCCCTAGGGATAGGGTTCTGTTGGTTTTGAATCCAAGCTTCACTTCAAAATTTTAGACTTCATCGCCCTGTCTGCCCACTGAATATAATACTTGAAATTCTGCAGCCTCAGTGAAAGTTTTGGAATTGTGTGTTTTACAGGTTTCTGCAGCACTGAAACAAGGCCAAATTACTCCAACAGAGCTCTGTCAAAAATGTCTCTCCCTTATCAAGAAGACCAAGTTTCTAAATGCGTACATTACTGTATCAGAAGAGGTAGCCTTAAAGCAAGCTGAAGAATCGGAGAAAAGATACAAGAAAGGTAAATGACTGTGAATTACACTTAATTGGCATATCCCTAGGGAAAGAATTTAATTGAATGTAGCAGTCTCCTTTTGGCAAGTGAGGCTTTAAACATAAAACATACCCTTATTTAAAGAACTTTTAAAAAATAGAAAAGAAAGAAAGAAAAAAGAAAGAAAGAAAGAAAAGAAAGAAAGAAAGAAAGAAAGAAGAAAGAAAAAAGAAAAGAACTTGCCATGAGGTATAATAAAAATAGGGTGATGGGTATGTGATGTTTTCTAATGCCCACCTGTAATAATTTCTAACATCAATTTGATTTATGAAGAAGTATCTTTACCAAAAACTAATAGTTATTGTAATAACTAGTATTAACGTTTCTTTGTATTCTGAACTGGATACAGCACCTGATCTTTTGGATTTTTACTGCAGGTCATTCACTTGGGGATTTAGATGGAATTCCTATTGCAGTAAAAGACAACTTTAGCACATCAGGCATTGAGACAACATGTGCATCAAACATGCTGAAAGGTAAAGTTTAATTGACCAGAGCACTAATAATTTTATAAAACTATTTTTTCAGTTTAAATTAAAGATAAGATACTAAAGCACCCAGGTATTCTCAGACTAATTATATCTGCAAAAGAAGTACTTAGGCTAGAATATTTTTACTATGGGCTCTTTTGGAATGCAAAATTATTCCTTAGAGGTAGGCAACCTTAATGGATGTATCCTATTTAGGATGCTTTAGAAATCCTACTTAGGAAGATTTAATGACTGACCGCCACACACACACTCAGTGCCCTCTGACACCCACTTATCAATATCACAGGACTGGTGGGCAGGGAGTGACTCTCATCGCTCCTTTCTTGAGGGTGGTGTGAGGATTTGCTTCTATTGTCTAGTTGATTTTTTTTTTTTTTTTTTTTTATTTATTTATTCATCATAGTCACAGAGAGAGAGAGAGAGAGAGAGAGGCAGAGACAGAAGCAGGCTCCATGCACTGGGAGCCCGACGTGGGATTCGATCCCGGGTCTCTAGGATCGCGCCCTGGGCAGAAGGCAGGCGCCAAACCGCTGCGCCACCCAGGGATCCCTGTCTAGTTGATTTTTGTTTCCCAATTACTCCCATCTTTTATATCACTATACTTACCTGAGTATAGTGATGTTTAGTTTTATTCTTTGCAGTTTAGTAGGTCAAAAGGAAACCCATTTCTCAAGATTTCTGGATCCTAAAAGGAAAAAGACATGGCCAAAGCTTATCCAGAGTGCTACACACTGAAAGGAAATCTATGAGGAATATGCCCCAGGTTCTTCTGATAGGTAGATTGTTAATTGAAATACACACAGATGAAATTTTAATTGAGAATAAATATCTATTTCTTACTGGAAATAGGTAAAAAATTACTATGGGATATAGCATTACAAGTACAATGAGCAAAATAATGATGTGTTATTAGTTTCAAATGAATTGGGTGCATCTCTATCACTCAATATTGTGTAGTACTAACTTAAAAATCAGTATTTTTAGATGATAAATAATAGGGAATATGCCAACTGTCTTTGGAAAACATAACAATTAGTAGTAGAAAAAATAAAATTAACTTTTGCAAGAAAGGCCAACCTATTACTCAAATTAGGAATAATTAACACATGTCAATATGAATAGCTTAGTTGTAGTTTAAAATCTTGTTTCTTGCATGTGATTTACATGTTCACTGTTTTCTCTCCTATAGTAAGAATAACTGAAATTTTTTTCAGGTTATGTACCACCTTATAATGCTACAGTAGTTCAGAAGTTATTGGATCAGGGAGCTGTCCTGATGGGAAAAACAAATTTAGATGAGTTTGCAATGGGGTAAGTAAAATTAAAATTTTCTTCTCTTATATTTCTTTCATCATTGTCTTTAATTTCCTTAAATGTAGGTACCAAAAAAGCAGTGCGGTGATTTCTTGAGGACTCTAATGTCAGTTCTCAGTCCCTCTGTGAGAGTATATTCGATTGCTTAATGGGTATATGGTCAGATCTCATTTTGGTTTTCGTTTGCATTGCCCTGATGACTAATGATGTTAAACATCATGTGTTTATTTTGCTACCCATATATCTTCTTTGGTGAAGTTTTTATTCAAATCTTTTACCCATTATTTTTTTTCCACTTATGTTGTTTGTCTTAGTGAGCTCTAAGAGCTCTTTTATATATTCTGGATTCAAGTCCATTGTCAGGTAATTTGCAAATATTTTCTCCAGGTCTTCTTACATTCTCTGAACATTCCTTTCAAAGAGTGAAAATTCCTAATTTTAATGAAGTCCATTTCATCTTTTTTCTTCTTTTATGATTAATGCTTTTTGTGTCTTTTTTTTTTTTTTTTTTTTAAAGATTTTATTTATTTATTCATGATAGTCACAGAGAGAGAGAGAGAGGCAGAGACACAGGCAGAGGGAGAAGCAGGCTCCATGCACCGGGAGCCCGACGTGGGATTCGATCCCGGGTCTCCAGGATCGCGCCCTGGGCCAAAGGCAGGCGCCAAACCGCTGCGCCACCCAGGGATCCCTGCTTTTTGTGTCTTAACGAAGAAATTTTTACCCACCGAACCCATAGTCACAAAGATTTTCCTCCTAGAAGTTTTATAGTTCTTATAGTTAGACTTATGATCCATTTAAGTTAATTTTCTTGTATAAGGTGTGAATAAAGCCAAGGTTCATTTATTTGCATGTGTGTCCAATAGTTCTAGCATTTCTTGTAAGAAAAAAAATTTATTCTCTCTTCATTAAATTACCTTGGTTCCTTTGTCAAAAATCAGTTGGATATATATGTATAGGTCTCTTTCTGGATTCTGTTCTGTTCTGTGTATCTCTATTTACTTTAATAACATGATATCCTGATTCCTGTAGATTTAGAGTAAGCCTTGAAATTAGGTAGTGAGAGTCTGTTCTTTTACTTTGTTTTTCTTTTTAAAAATTATTTTACATTTGCTAGGTCCTTTGCATTCCCATATAAGTTTAGACTGAGCTTGCTGAAGGACGCCTAGGTAGCTCAGCGGTTGAGCTTCTGCCTTTGGCTCAGGGCGTGATCCCGGGGTCCAGGATCGATTCCTGCATCGGGCTTCTTGCAGGGAGTTGTTTATGTTCTATGTTTCTGCCTCTCTCTCTCTCTCTCTCTCTCTCTGTGTCTCATGACTAAATAAATAAATAAATATAACTCTTAAATAAATGAGGTTGCTGATTTCTATAAAGAAGCTTGATGAGATTTTGATTATGATTGTGTTGAATTTATAGATCAAGTTTGGAAGATTTGACATTTTAATATGTGTCTTCTGTTCCATGAATACTTTATCTATCTTTCTATTTATTTAGATTTTGTTTACTTTTTCTCAGTATTTTTACGATTTTTCTGCATATAAATCTTATATGTAATTTGTTTGATTTATTCCCAAATATTTGTATGGTCTTTTTTTATTTTCTTTATTTGAAAGAGAGAGAGAGAGAGAGAGAGAGAGCAGGGGTGGGGCGGAGGGAGGGGCAGAGGGAGAGGGAGAACCAGACCACCAAGCAGGAAGCCCAGACGACGACTGGGGCTCTATCCCAGAATCCTGGGATCATGACCTGAGCCAAAGGCAGATGCTTAACCAACTGAGCCACCCAGGTGCCTCCTCCCCACCTCCTGCCAGGTATTTCAGTGTTTTAATGCTATATAAAATGGTATTTTTTTTCAATGTTTGTTTATTGTTGGTATATAGTATGTAGTATATTGATAGTTCTAATTGATTTTTCTATGTTGCTCTTAATATCCCATGACCTTGCTAAGTACTCTTTTATCAGTTCTAGTTTATTTTTTCAGATTCTTTATATATATATTATACATAGATGATCATGTAGTCTACAAATAAAGACTGTTATTTCTTATTTCTCTTTCTTACTGTGTTGGTTAGCACTTCAGTACAATACTGAGTAGAAGTAATAGGAGCAGATATCCTTGCCTTGTTCTTATTTTTGGGGGAAAGCATTCAGTGTTTCACCAAAAATGCTTTCTATTTTCCCTTTTATTATAACACTTGTCACATTTGTAACATTTGCTTGGTCTATGCTCTCTGTTTCATAGAAGCAGAATCTTTGACTCTTATTTATGGTGCTGTCTCTTGGTACCCAGTAAATATATGTAGAACGAATTAATCCATTGGAGTAAATTCGAACATAGGTTATTAGGACATTGCCTTGAACAGCTGATCAAAATGAACATCATCAGTGAGGGTAAGTGGACATCATGTACCACTAGATGTGATTCCTTGAGGACACACCATCACCTATACAATATTCAGCTGAGAATGTGAAACCTGAAACTAATAGCAAGAAAACAAAAGATAAGTCTGAAATGAGAAACATTTTATTAAAATATGAATATCATAAAAAGGAAAGCCTGTAAAAATATTCTAGATTAAAAGAGCCTAAGGAAAGCAAAACCTAAAACTTATAGAAGAAAACATAGGAGAAAAATCTTTGTGACCTTGAGTTAGGCAAAGATTTCTTAAATGGGAATCATAAAGTACAACCCACAAAATAAAAAGCTGATAGATTGGACTTCACTAAAATTAAGAACTTTTCTACTTTAAAATACACTATTAAGAAACGAAAAACGACCCACAGCCTAGGAGAAAATCTTTGCAAAACATGTCTCTGAGAAAGAACTGGCATCTAGTATGTATATATATCCTTACCCAACTCAAAAATAAGAAAACACCTTAATTTTTTTTAAATGGATAAAATATGTGAGCAGATATTTCATCAAAGAGGATGTAAAGTTGGCAATAAACACATGAAAATATGCTGAACATGGTTAGTCATTCAGGAAATGCAAGTTAAAATCACAAGAAGATATATACACTGTTAGAATGGCTTAAAAATGACAAAACAAGTGCTGACAAGGACAGAGCATTTGGATTTCTCATACAATGTTGGTAGGAAATGCAAACTGGTATAGCCATTTTGGAAAATAGTTTTTCAGTTTCTTTTTTTTTAAAGATTTCATTTATTTATTCATGAGAGACATAGAAAGATAGGCAGAGGAAGAAGCAGGCTTCATGCAGGGAACCCAGGGTGGGACTTGATCCCAGGACTACAGGACCACACCCTGAGCCGAAAGCAGACGCTCAACCACAGCCACCCAGGCATCCCAGTTTTTCAGTTTCTTGTTAACATCATATGATCCAGCAATCTCAGTCCTGCATATTTATCTAAGAGATGAAGACTTATATTTACACAAAAGCAATGGCTAGGGTCTTTTAGTACAATATTTTGTGGCTTTATTTATAACTGCCAAATACTGGAAATAACTCAAAGTCCATTGGCTGGGAAATGATTTAAAAAGAACAAAAAGGGCTAAAGAGACGATGATAATTAAATGCAATACTTGACTCGAGACTCAATCCTGTACTGGGAGGGGATAAAATGCTATAAAGGACATTATTTGATCAGCTGGCCAAACTGGATTACATAGATTAGATAAAAGTATTACATGGATATGAAGTGTACCGAGATTGATAACTGTACTGTGACTGCATGAGGGAAGACCCTTAGTGTTAGGAAATGCATACTGAATACATACTAAAATATTTAGGGGTAAAGGTCCATGATATACTTAATTTACCCTTAGGTGGTTCAAGAAATAAGTATTTGTATATGTTACAGACATACACAGAGCACACAAATAGTAGAACAAATTAAGTGATTTGTTGACAATAGGTGAATCTGTGTAAAGGGTATAAAGTTCTTTTCATATTATTTTTATTTGTGCAATTTACCTGTAAGATTGTAATTATTTCAAAACTTTTAAAATAAGTTATTATTCAACTTATGCTTGTCTCAAAACATCTGATTAATAGAGGGAATCCTTCAGAGGACTTCTTGTTAACTCTTTGAATGTTTATGACACTCTTCAACTGGAAGACCTTGATTTACAAGGGAAATAAATCATCATAAGCTGAATTGGATGATCAACTGGGATAAAAATCTTTTTTCTTAACAGGCTAGTTTTCTCTGCTTTCTCCCACATGATCTCACCTCCCATCCTCCACCTCCTCAACCATCTAATTAATGAAGGCTACATCTAAGCAGGCTCCTTGCCTTTTCCAATTCAAGTTCCAGTGGATTATACAGTGTTAGAAGCAAATAATCAGGAGGTGAAATTTTCATCGAAAATGAAAGTTTCATTAAGATATCTTGCTTCACTTCATCTCAGATCTGGAAGCACAGATGGTGTATTTGGACCAGTTAAAAACCCCTGGAGTTATTCAAAACAATATAAAGAAAAGACGAAGCACAAGGCCCATGGTGAGAATGAGGATTCAAATTGGCTTATAACTGGAGGAAGCTCAGGAGGGAGTGCGGCGGCAGTAGCAACGTTTACATGCTTTGCGTAAGATGCTTTTTTCTGTTTGTCCTGTAAAGCCCAACCAAATATAAATAGTCATAAACCAGGCTCAGTATCCAACAATAGAGTAGTTCATACCGTGCTATTTTTGTTTCTTTTTAGTTATTTGTGCTCGGTGGTACATCAAAATTATATCTTAAAAATACACTCAACTGTACAGTGTGTTTATTGTGTATTTTCTACATTTAACTTGAAGATAATCTTGAAACTCTCCCTCTGTAGTATCTGCTTTTCTTAAAAACATGATTTTATGGATCTTGCAGAATAAACCAGTTAGCATAATTGAATTTCATTTTTAAAATAATTTATTTGGGGGATCCCTGGGTGGCGCAGCGGTTTAGCACCTGCCTTTGGCCCAGGGCGCGATCCTGGAGACCCGGGATCGAATCCCATATCGGGCTCCTGGTGCATGGAGCCTGCTTCTCTCTCTGCCTATGTCTCCGCCTCTCTCTCTCTCTCTCTATCATAAATAAATAAAAATTAAAAAAATAAATAAATAAAAATAAAATAATTTATTTGGGTATCTGTTCACCAACTGTACTAATATTAAAGGACTAATATACCATGGCTTTAGTTGAGTGCTGCTGAGCTGTTAATGATGGTTTATCCTTCAGCTAAATCAGGCTTTTGTTTAAAAAAAAAAGGTAAAAAAGAAAAAAAAAAAAAAGAAAAAAAAAAAGAAAAAAATGCCCCTGATAATTATCAATAGGATATTTAAAATAGTGTTTTTGTACATCTGTGACTAAAAATGTATATCATTGAGTAAAGTTTTCAAGTTTGTTAGGAGCTGACTTGTTCAATTGTCCTGTTTGTATTTGGGAAGAATCCATCCATCATGCTTTATGTTTTAAGTCCCATTTGTAAAACATTTACAAAGAAGAGTAAATAAATACCACTTTTATTTATTTTCTCAGTTTCAGTATAAAATTGAATGTGTTTCTTTAGTAGTACTGTGTGTATTTTATTTCTCCTTAATTATCCGCTGAAACTAAGCTCTTTTCACAAACATTGCAACCAATAAATTATTTATATTTTTTAGAGCTATGGAGATTTAGATTCTTCAGGGGTTTTCTTGGTTTTTGTTTGGTTTTTTAGTTTCTCTGAAATCTTATTTACAAGTAAAACCATTTCATTTTATCTCTGTGGAATTTTATAGCATTGCATTAATATTAATGAGAGTTCTGACAAGTTAGGACTGCAAGATTAGGTGCTTTTTTTTCTATCCTCATCACCCTACTTAATGTTCATCTTTCTGAATGTACTTTGAGAAGATGGCATTTTGACACATAATTCCTATGGAAATATAGATTTTACTTTTACACAGCCGTCAGTGAATCCTAATAAGAAAATGTGTCCTTTTAGAAACCATGAAAGCAACAAGCTGATTTGTAGCTTATATGGACTTGGTAAGAAAGACAATCTAATTTGCATTTTCTGTAGCGCTGAAGGGCCATGTGACCAGTAGGAGCCTTGTTCAGTCCAAAGCTTTATTCTGAGTGGAGTCAAGAGAAGCACAGACAGACCCAAAGTAACTCCAGATTGAATGGGTCCCAAACTATCAAGTTCTGCCTTGTTTTTCCCCCTTTTGATTTATTTTATAATATTTTTAAAAACAAAAAGGTTCCTGGAGTATTATGCAGCCACTAAAAGGAATGAGCTGGAGTGCTTTGTAGTGTCAGGGAAAGACCTCAAAGATACACTGTTAAGTGGAAAATGAGCTGCCGAATACTATGTATAGTATGACCTGCTTTCTGTTAAAAGGAATAATTACATAGGTATATATGTTGGTTGCATGGAAATATCTGGATGAGTATATCAAAACTGATAAACAGGATTTTTAGGGAGGCAGTGATTATAAGAGAAATCTTAAAAAAATAAATAAATAAAAATTAAAAAAAATAAAATATATATATATAAGAGAAATCTCACTTTATACGTCTTATGAAATATTTTAAATTTTGTAATTGGCACATACACTTTTCTAATCAGAAAAACCTTTTTTCTCTGAAACAAAGTTTAAAAAATTTTAATTATGGTAAAACATACATAACCTAAAATTTAGCATCTTAAGCATTTTTGAGTGTACAGTTCAGTGTTAAATACATTCACATTGTTGTGCAGCCAATCTCCAGAACTTGGTTCATTTGCAGAATTGAAACTCAGTACCCTTTAAACAACAGCTTCCCATTTGCCTGTCCCCTCAGCCCCTGGCAATCACTTTTACTTTTTGTCTCTATGAACTTGAAGACTCTAGGTACATAGAGTGAAAATTATTCAGTATTTGTGCTTTTATAACTGACCTATTTCAGAATGTCCTTAAGATTAGGTTTTGGTTTTGTGTTTAATAAAAATATATACTCTATAGGTAAGTGAGCAAAGAAATGGGCACTTCATAGTTGGGTAATGCAAATACAAATAAATGTGAAAAATTATTCAAAAATGCACATTAACAAAGCTTTCTGGTTATTCAGATTAACCAGATTTTCAGAACTGCTAGTCCTCAGTGATGATAATGAAACATAAGACCAAATCTGATTCACTGCAGTTGGAAATATAAATTGGCAGAGCCTCTCTGACAAGTCATTTGACAATAAAGATTAAGAACTTAGAATAACAGGCAGACCCTGTGGCTCATTAACTCTACTTCTTGGAAGCCAGCCTAAAAAATAATCAGACATATGGGCAAAGATTTATGTTTAAAGGTGTTTATTACAAAGTAATTTATTAGGCAGTTATTATCCTATTTGGCAACAACATAAATGTTTAAATAAATTAAAGTACATTTCTATCCATGATTCTAAATGAGGTAGTAGAAGGTTCTGTGTATGAATTTCTGGGGGAGGTATGTTTAGTTTATAAAAGCATACTGTAAAACTGCCATTAAAGGAAGGTATAAGGTATTTGTATGTATAGGAAGATGAGCTTTAAAATCCTGGGATCGCCAATTGATATGATGGAATATTATACATATTTTAAATTTTCAGTAATTTTGATGACCTAGCAAAAGGCTCATGATAAGCAAAAAAGAGATGGAAACGTATAATTACAGAATGACCTGAACCATGAAGAAAACTGCATTTTTTTAAAAGTCTTGAAATTAATATGCCAAAATGTTAACAGTGTTTGTCTAAGGCAGTAGAATATTTTGTTACGTCTTTACACTTTTTCTGTATTTTCAGAGTTCTCTGAAACAAGCATGTCTTACTTTAGTATAACCAGGGGGAAATAACTTTAAAATTATACACTTAACAATAGATTCCCAATATAATTGGAGAGATGTCATTCTTCTAAAGAAAATTCCATTTACATTCCAGGGCTTTAGGATCAGATACAGGAGGATCAACCAGAAATCCAGCTGCCCACTGTGGGGTTGTTGGTTTCAAACCAAGCTATGGCTTAGTTTCTCGTCATGGTCTCATTCCCCTGGTGAATTCAATGGATGTGCCAGGAATCTTAACCAGATGTGTGGATGATGCAGCAATTGTGTTGGGTATTTATATGATTCCATAGAGTTTCAAAACATTATAAATTTCACTGTAAAACAATGTGTCTGTTATTCATAAGTATTTTTCCTTACAGGTATGCTAGCTGGGCATGACCCCAAAGATTCTACCACAGTTCAAGATCCTGTTAAACCATTTACACTTCCCAGTTTGACAGATGTGAGCAAACTATGTATAGGAATCCCAAAGGTAACTCTTCCCTTTTATTACTTTACAGAAATACTATCAAGTCAAATCTCAGAAAGTAGTAAGGTTTAAATTTGGTAATCATTGTGCAGATGTAAAATACAGCAGGTGACTATAGTTAATAATACCCTATTACATATTTGAAAGTTATTAAGAGAGTATTTTTTTTTTTAAGATTTTATTTATTTATTCATGAGATACGCGGAGGGAGAAGCAGGCTCCCCATAAGAAACCCGATCTGGGACTCGATTCTGGGACTCCAGGATCACACCCTGAGCCGAAGGCAGATGCTCAACCACTGAGCCACCCAGGCATCCCAAGAGAGTAGATCTTAAATTTTTTATCACAAGGAAAAAAACCTGTAACTGTGTAAAGTGATCGATGTTAACTTAGACTTACTGTGGTGATCATTTCTTTTTTTTTTTTTTTTTTTTTTTTTTTAAACATTTTATTTTATTTTTTTTTTAATTTTATTTATTTATTTATGATAGTCACACAGTGAGAGAGAGAGAGGGGCAGAGACACAGGCAGAGAGAGAAGCAGGCTCCACGCACCGGGAGCCCGATGTGGGATTCGATCCCGGGTCTCCAGGATCGCGCCCTGGGCCAAAGGCAGGCACCAAACCGCTGCGCCACCCAGGGATCCCGATCATTTCTTAATATATACAAATATTGAATCATATATTGAAACTATCATATTGTATGTCAGTTATACCTCAATAAAAAAATTAAATGATCATGTTAATTAGGGGTCTGTATACTTTTTCTATAAAGGGCCAGTTGGTAAATATTTTAGGCTTTGTGGGTCAGTGTCTTTATTGTAACTATTTAACTCTGCCACTGTATTGTGAAAGCAGACCATGGACCATATGTAAATGAAAGAGTGTGGCTGTGCTCTAGTAAAACTTTATTTTCAAAAATAACTAGGAAGTTGTGTCTGGCTGGTAGACCACCATCTGCTAATCCTGGATGTAACAACTGAGCTTAGGGCCATACCTTGCATAGTAAAGGCTTAATACATGACATGTTACCTTCTTTACTACTATTATTAGTATTACTACTGCATTTATTACTGTAGTAACTGAGTAATCATTTATGAAAGTAAATATGTTAAAGTACTGACCTTTAAAAAACTTTTTAAGTTTAGCAGTAAGTTTTTGGATAATTTTTTGTTGTGGGACGCTGTTCTATGCATTATAAGATGTTTAGCAGAATCGTTGGCCTTTACCCTTAGAGATAGTACCCCCACCACAGCACCACCCCGCAAACAAAAATGTCTGCAGACATTACCCAATGTCCCCTGGTTGAGAGAAGGATAAAATTGCCCCCATTGGAGACCACTGCTATAGAGAAATACTTTCTTTAAAATTTTCAGTTAAGATAATAGCTGTGCCTTCTTTTATGGATTTAAAGAGAGCACAGGTTGTAGAAAGAGACCTATTTTAGAACCCCAGATCCTCTACTTACCTGCTATGTAACTTTAGGAAAGTTACTTGTCTAGTCTCAGTATTTTTCATTAATAAAATAAAGGATAATACATGCATCATGGAATTGTTAGAAGAATTAAGTTAGGAGGCATCTGGGTGGCTCAGTCAGTTAAGCATCCAGTTCTTGATCTCAGCCCAGGTCTTGATCTCAGGGTTGTGAGTGCAAGACCCATGTTGGGCTCCAGCATGGAGCCCACTTGAAAAAAAAAAAGTTCAGTCTAAGATACCTTATAAAAAAGTTTCTGCAAAAGCATTAAGTGAGAGGACCTTTGAAAAGCATCTAGCATAATGAACATTTAACAAATATGGATTCTCCAGCCAGTTCTCTAATCTTTAATATTGTTGTATCCAGCTCACAAATAACTGGTACAGTGATAGTCATGCCATAAACACTCTTGAGTTAGTTCAGCCTTTCTAGCTACCTACTAGCAATTTAATCAGATTTTCTAATGTATTGCCAAACGTCCTAAAGTATGTATTTTTTAAGTACATAGTTTTATAAAACCATCTGTACAGATGTTCTAATTTCTGCATCTTGACTTTTTCCAATAAGGAATATCTTACACCAGAACTATCAAGTGAAGTGCAATCTCTTTGGTCCAAAGCTGCTAACCTCTTTGAGTCTGAGGGGGCCAAAGTAATTGAAGTGTCCTTGCCCCATACCAGTTACTCAATTGTCTGCTACCATGTATTGTGTACATCAGAAGTGGCATCAAATATGGCAAGATTTGATGGGCTAGAATATGGTAAGATGGCTGTGTTTGGGATTTTTAAGGTAGTTATCTTAAACATTTGGAAGTTTTACTTATTAGTGACAAAAAAATTATCCCCAGAGTGTTAATGATTTAGGCAAGTAAACCAGTGAATCCTCTTACCTTTGTCATTTAGTCTACTGTTTACACTATTCATCATAAACATCTCTGTATGTTTGGTTCCCCTATCTGAACTGTGAATATTTTACAGGAGCAGTATCTTTTCTTTGTATTCTCAATCTGTCAAATATAGTGCCTGGCATATGGTAGGAGCTCAACAGATATTTGGCTGGATGGAGATGGTGAAGGATAGATGGATGGATGAGGGCATGAACAAATGAAGTTTCCCTTTTGGTTATTTTCTTCTTTCTCCTTGATTCCTGGCAGATAAATAAAAGGAGTCACTAAGGATAGTCTTCCAGAATTTTAGTATTGGTCACAAATGTGAATCTATGCTTGCTTTTCAGTGAAAACTTTACTTCCTTTTCAAATAATGTTTACCTCTTTTTTGTTTTTAGGTCACAGGTGTGACATTGATGTGTCTACTGAAGCCATGTATGCTGCAACCAGGCGAGAAGGGTTTAATGATGTGGTGAGAGGAAGAATTCTCTCAGGAAATTTTTTCTTATTGAAAGAGTAAGTAATTAATTTAGGGGTTTCCCCATATTTGAAAACTCAAAAGTACATTAGTAGCATGTCTTTCAAGTCTTATAAGTTGAGATATTTGCTAAAGAAGCAAAATCCTTATGATTTTAATTAGAAATCATAATTAAAGTCCTGATTATAGCACTTCTAGTGTCTGGTTATTCAAATGCAAAAAAAAATTGACACTCTTGACAAATGATTAGTACAAAACTAAGTAGGAAGCCCTGAAGAATTTTAGCCTCATTAAATGTCCCCTGACTATTATTGCAACATTGGCTTATTGTTGTTAGAGACTTAAGCAGAAAGTTACGTTGGTGTATCTTGAAAAATTTAGTAAATCAACTTAGTCTTCCCCTACATTATGTATCTGTTTACTCCAAGAAAGAAATCTAAATTATTAGGACTCCTACTTAGATTGTCGTCAGTATAAGTTTATTCATCATCTTGTGAATAGGATTCATCTTGCATACCTCCAAGTCTGTCTAAGAGGACATGAGAGGTGTGAAGAGGCAAGAATGAGTGTTGTAATGAATAGCTTCATGGAGTTTTTCTACATTCCCTAAGGACAGAAAGCATTATTTTTCATCTGTGTATCCCTTCAGGACTAATACTTAGGATTACTTTTTCCCAAATTCTTTGAATAGCCATAATGAAAAACAGCATGGAGGTTCATCAAAAAATTTAAAAATAGAACTACCATATCTAATCCAGCAATCCTACTTTTCAATATATATCTAAAGGAAATGAAATCACTACCTCAGAGCATTATTCACAATAGTTGAGACATGAAAACAACCTAAGTGTCCATTATCAGATGAATGGATTAAGAAAAAAATGTGCATATATATACAATGGAATATTAACCATAAAAAAGAAGGAAAATTTGCCATATGTGACAACATAGGTGGATGCTAAAGTCATTATCCTAAATGAAATAAGTCAGAGAAAGACAAGTACTATATGATCTCACTTAGACGTGGAATCTAAAAAAGCCAAACTCAAAGAAACAGAAGGAATAGTGGTTGCCTGGGTCTAGGGGAAATACGGAGATGTTGGTCAAAGGATATAAACATGAAGTGATAAGATGAATAACTTTTAGGGATGTAATATATATCACAGCATGATTACTATAGTTAACAGTACTGTGTTATATATTTGAAAACTGCTAAGAGAGTAGATCTTAAATGTTCTCACCACAAAAATATTGTAATTATGTAAGGTGATAGATGTGTTAATTAACTCTGTGGTGGTAATCATTTCACAATATATACATATATCCAATTATATTGTACACCTTAAAGTTACACAATTTTATATGTCGATTATATTTTAGTAAAGCTGGAAAACAAAAAACCTAAAAATATTTGATTATGTATCATATTAAAAGACTCTTCTCCTGTAAATCAAAACTATAATGCAATATTACCTCACACTTGTCAGAATGGCTAAAACCAAAACATAAGAAACAACAGATATTGGTGATGTGGAGAAAAAGGAACACCCCTACAATGTTGGTAGGAATGCAAACTGGTACAGCTATTCTAGAAAACAGTATGGAGATTCCTCAAAAAGTTAAAAATAGAACTATCCAGCAGTCACACTACTAGGGATTTACCCAAAGAATACAAAAACATTAGTTCAAAAGGATACATGCATCCCTGTGTTTATAGCAGCATTATTTACAATAGCCAAGAAATGGAACCAGCCCAAGTGTCCATCAATTGATGAATGGATAAGGAAAACATAGTGTATGAATATACAGTGGAATATTACTCAGCCATAAAAAAGAGTGAAATCTTCCCATCTGCAATGACATGGATGGAACTAAGAGTATAATGCTATGTGAAAGAAGTCAGACAGAGAAAGACAAATACCATATGATTTCACTCATATGTGGAATTTACAAAACAATACAAAGGAGCAAAGGGTGGTGGGTGAGAGAGAGAGAGCCAAACCAAGAAACAAACTGCATTATAGAGAACAAACTGATGGATACCAGAGAGGAGGAGGGTGGGGGATGGTTAAATAAGTTAAATAAGTGATGAGGATTAAGAGTGTACTTGTCATGATGAGCACCAGGTGATGTGTGTAATTATTGAATGACTATATTGTATTGTACACTATATTGTACATATGGTAATTAATGGAATTAAAAACTTAAAAAATAAAAATTAAAAAAAAGTCTCTTCTATATTGACCAGTTGATTGTAATGATTTTTGGAACAGGAAAAGAAAATGAAATGTTGCCGATGGGTTTTCTAAGCAAAGACTTAGTAAGTGGAAGATGTTACATTTGCCAAATATATCTGATTAGAATCAAGTTGTATATCTCAGGGCACAAGTTAATAGACTGTATAGGTCACTGGTAACAGCATATAAAGAAACTGAAGGAGAAGAGTCTGAAAGCTTTTTCCAAGGTCAACAATTGGGGATACTGACAAAAGGAAGTGAGAATTTCTGTTGATATCCCTATTTTCTGAGTCAGGGAACGTAAAGTCAGTTTTGTTTGGAGGGAGCCAAAGGCCAACCTCTGAGCCACCCAGGAGTCCCTGAACATAATTATGTTTGAGCTACATTTAAATCTGATTTTTACTATTTGTCTTCAATTTGTCCTATCCGTTCTTTCTTTTAACCTCTTTTCATGCCACCTTTTATTTTTTCTTTAATTAATAACTTTTCTCTTAAAGAGATTTAAAACAAGAAAAAAAAAGTCATTTATTATTTTCCTAAATATTTACTATTTCTGGTGCATTTTATTATTTTGTATAGATCCAAATATCCATCTGGTGTAATTTTCTTGCTGCCTAAAGAACTTTAATATTTCTTGTAGTACAATCCTGCTGGCAATGAATTCTTTCAGCTTTTGTTTATAGGCAAAAGTCTTTCTTTATCTTTAATTTTGTTAGATATTTTCTCTGGGTATAAAATTCTAGATTGATAGTTTTTCCTCTTAATACCTTAAAGATCTTGTCTGTGTCTCCTGACTTGCATAGTTTCTGAGAAGTCTATTGTTATTCCTGTCTTTATTCTTTTGTGTATAACATCTCTTCCCTCCCACCACCACCCCCCCAGCTGATTTTAAGATTTTATCCTTTGTTTTCAGGACCTTGTCTGTTATGTGTCTTAGTGTGATTTTCTGCATATTTCTTCTTGCTTATGGATTTGTTGAGCTTCATGGATCTGTGAGTTTATAGTTCTAATCAAATTTGGAAAAGTTTTGGCCATTGTTTCTTAACAATATTTTTTCTGACCTCCTCCCTTCTGGGACTCCCTTCATATGTATGTTAATCTGCTTGATGTTGTCCCACAGCACACTGATGGCTCCCTCCTTGTTTGTTTGTTTGTTTTTCTTTCTTTTTTAGTCTTTTTCTCTGTGCCTGCTTTTGAATAGTTTCTATTACTATCTTCAGAATCACTGATCCTCTGCTGTGTCACCTGCTATTAGCCCAGTCGGTGTTGTTTTTATTTCATATTTTGTATTTTTCATTCCTGGGCAAGTAGGTCTTCTGATCTCTTCAATTTCTTTATGATATCATGTTTTCTACTATCTTCTTGAACATATGGAAGATATTTACAGTAGCTGTTTTAATGTTCTTATCTGCTTAATTCCCACATTTCTGTTGTTTCTGGATGTCTTTTGTTTGTTTTTTTAAAGATTTTATTTATTTATTCAGAGACACAGAGAGAGAGGGGCAGAGACACAGACAGAGGGAGAAGCAGGCTCCATGCAGGGAGCCCGATGTGGGACTTGATCCCAGGTCTCCAGGATCACACCCCAGGCTGCAGGCGGCGCCGAACCGCTGCGCCACCGGGGCTGCCCTCTG
Source organism: Canis lupus familiaris (assembly GCF_011100685.1). Lineage (NCBI taxonomy): Eukaryota > Metazoa > Chordata > Mammalia > Carnivora > Canidae > Canis > Canis lupus. The sequence goes on from NC_049233.1 coordinate 64,318,593, forward strand.
GATGTCTTTATATATATATAACCATAACTAGGGGGTAAAAAGTAATCAATATAAAGGCTTCCTTTTAAAAAGGCTTTTTGCGGACAAGTCCAAAAGGGCCTTTAGGTTCATTTAACTCAACTCTACTTGAAGAATTTCGCCAGATGCCTCATGTATTATGAAGTCTTTCCACTTTGGCTGTTAGGAACACACACTATGGCTAGTCCTGTATGAGCTCTTGCAATTGTTTGACTTTTCAGTGATTCTTTCCCCAACCTTGAGAATTTCTTCTTCTATGTGCATGGATCAGCACTCAGCCAAAGACCTAAGGGATCACTCTGCAGATCTCTTGAGGTCTCTTTATGCTCTTTTCTCCTCTCCAGTACTCTGCCCTGCAAATTCCAGTTGTCTTTGCCTCCCTGAACTTCCAGTTTTGGTCTCTAACATCTTGAGAACTGCCCCCCCCTGAAAACTATGCTTAAGTTCCAGGAGTCTGGGCTGAGGCCTGAAACTGCCTCCAGGCATGATGCTGGGGAAATTAAATGGCTCACTTATTTGCTTCCCTTCTCTTAGAACTCCCTCTCTTGAATGCCTGTTGTGTAATATCTGAAAATGATTGCTTTATTTTGCCTAGTTTTTTAGGCAGAATAAAGCAGGGTAAATTACTATGGGTAAATACTAGGGTATATATATATGGCAGGTAAATCCCATCCCTATTGCTCTATCATTAATGGAAGCAAAAGTTCTGTTTTTGAACCATATTTAAAGTAGGAAGAAATTTAATAAAAAATTTTTGCTTCTGTTAGAATAAAATTGAGGTTTGGGAAATGCTGTTACTGACATCATTTAAAACATCAAATGTTACTGTTGTATAACTTATAGGAAATACCTGCATTTCTCTTTCTATAGACCCTGTGATTAAATGACAATAAAGACATTTGATATATCTCAGGACACCTGGGTGGCTCAGTGGTTGACCTGCCTTTGGCTCAGGTCATGATCCTGGGGGCCTGGGATGGAGTCCCACATCAGACTCACCCTCAACCGCAGGGAGCCTGTTTCTCCCTCTGCTTACATCTCTGCCTCTGTCTATGTCTCATGAATAAATAAATAAAATCTTTTTTAAAAAAGACATTTGATATTTCTGTAGGATTCTTTTAAGGTAAGAAAAGCTAGCACATTTTAATCTTTATTATATTTGGTCCTCAGTAAGACTGGAGTAGTTACGTCCATTTTTACAAGTGAGGAAATTGTATCCACTTCAGGAAGATCTAAAGCATGCTTTCTTTTTCCCTTTCTTTGCATCATTGACTTATAGTTACTTTTATAGGTGGCTAATTCCTCAATCTTTTCAGTAAAGTAGGCATCTTTTCTTGAATTTCACATTTCCATTCCTGGGGTATGCCTATCCATAAAATACAAAATTGCAAGCACTGCATACTTTCTCTAGTTTCTGTTTCCAGAGCCTGTTTCCTAGTGTCTAATTATGATGGCATATTAGAATTTTGCAAAACTTCAGAATCCTTAAAATAACGAGTTACCATTATACTACAGATGAAATAAAACATTATAATAGAAGGAGGATTAGAATAAGCCTCCAAAGACCTGGTTCTGGTCTTTCCTTTATCACTGCCAGTCTTTGTAACCTTTGGAAAGTCATTTAATTGCTTTGCACTTGATTTTTTTCACCTGAAAATAAATGGTCTGGTTAATGATACCCCTTGAAGTGGAAGATATCCACTTATTTAATGATATCACTATTATGTGATTATATGTATAGAATTGTATCAGCAGTGAATTCTGATTAAGCTCCTCATGTAAAAAATTCTAGAATAACAGCACAATTGAACAAAAATCATTTATATGTGTTGTCAGGAATCTTAGTGGTGCCTACTTTTAAGGGTCAAGAAGCTAGTCATTCTTTAACAAGCCATATGTGTGAAATTGATTCAAAGACATAAGAAAAATCCTTAAAATATCATCTATTTTTCCACAGAAACTATGAGAATTATTTCATTAAGGCTCAGAAAGTGAGACGACTCATTGCTAATGATTTTGTGAATGTTTTTAACTCTGGAGTGGATGTCTTGCTGACTCCCACCACCTTAAGAGAGGCTGTACCATACCAAGAGTTCATTAAAGAAGACAACAGAACACGAAGCGCCCAGGATGATATTTTTACACAGGCTGTAAATATGGCAGGTAAGGATCCCTCTGGCTTTTTTTCAAATTTTTAAATAGGCGCCCTGGCCTTCAACTGCGGTTCTAGCTAGATTGTTGCCTGAAGGCAACAGCTTGTTCTTCTGGAATGCTTAGGAATCTGTGTATGTATGTGCGTGTGTGGTATGTGCACATGCTTAGGCATGCATGCACTTGCAGTTACCATGCACACACATACTCAATCTACTTAATAGCATAATTTTAACTTTTATTTTGGAAATTATCAAACCTACAGAGAAGTTGAAAGAATAGTATAATGAATACCAATATGCCCTTTGCCTGGATTCATTCATTTTGCCTTATTATATGCGTTCTCCTTCCTCTCTTTCTCTGTACGTATACACACATATACACACACACACTTTTTTAACTGAATAATTTGAATGATTCAGCATCATGGTACTTCACCCCTAAATACTTCAGCATAAATCTAAAAACAATGACATTCTCCCACATAACCAAAATTCCATTATCACACCAAGGAAAACTAACCATGAATATTATAATATTGTAAATATAGCCCATATTTAAATTTTCTCAATTGTACCAAAAATGTCTTTCATAAAATTGTTTTTTCCCCTAACATGTTACATTTGTTTATGATTTTTTTAAAATTTAGAACAGTTCTCCAGTTCTCTGCTTTGAGTTTTTGTTTTTGTTTTGTTTTTTAACATCAGACTGCTTTGTAATTTGTGTTTTGGTCATCAAACATAATATAGAAAACTCGAGGAGAAGGAAAGCCTATTGTATTTCCCTATACTTTGTTTACTATGTTCATTTCTTCCCAAAATCTGAAGATTCTTTGTTTTATCATATACTTTCTATTTAAATTCCTTTAGCCATTTTTTTGAGGGTTAACCAGTTGTTAACCAGTTTTCTTAAGTTTCTTTCAAAGAATGCTTGATTTCCTTTCATGTTTAAAGATTTTGTTCACTGGATACAGGATTTTGACTTGACATTTCTTTAGCACTTAAAAAAAATGTTATGCTACTTTCTTTGGCCTGTATAGTTTCTTTCTTTCTTTCTTTTTTTTTTTTTTTTTGCCTATATAGTTTCTGATAAGAAATCACCCACCTTTTAAAATTTTTATTTTAATTGACAATGACTTTTTTTAAATTTAATTTTTTTATTGGAGTTCAATTTGCCAACATATAGCATATCACCCAGTGCTCATCCCGTCAAGTGCCCCCCTCAGTGCCTGTCACCCAGTCACCCCAACCCCCCTTTCCACTACCCCTTGTTCGTTTCCCAGAGTTAGGAGTCTCTCATGTTGTGGACAATGACTTTTTTGAAGAGCCTAGTGCACTTGCCCCATTGGATGTCCCATCCATATCTGGATTTGTTAGATTGCTTCCTCTTGATTGTGTTGAATCAGATATTTTTGGCAGAAATACTACATACTCTTCATGTCAGGAAACAGTTAATGTCAGTTTGTTGTACTTTCAGAAACTAAGTTGATCCCTTAGTAAAGGAAGTACTGCCAGGTATTTTCCGAGTAAAGATACATTTTTCCTTTCATCAATTATAACCAATAGATGAGGCAATACCTTGAGATTGTGTGAATATCATATTCCCCAAAAATCTTGAACCCAGTTTTAGATCTTTTGGTGCTCCTTGCCTGAATTATTTCCTAGAGAATTACAAAATGCTGATTTTTCTGTCATTCTTTCTACATATATTAGCTAGCAGTCTTCTCTAAAGACAGCTTCATTTTTTTTAATTCAACATATAATAAACAGTTACTATCATTATTGGTTTTGATGGTCAAATTGTCCTAAATTTGGTCAATAAGAGCCCTTTCAAGTTGCACATATCATTTAGCCCTATCCCTATTAATTTTTTTTTTTTAATTTTAGGTATTTATTCATGAGAAACACAGAGAGAGAAGCAGAGACATAGGCAGAGGGGGAAGCAGGCTCCCCGCAGGGAGTCCAGTGCAGGACTCCATCCACAGACCTGGGTCACGCCCTGAGCCAAAAGCAGATGCTCAGCCACTGAGCCACCCAGGCATCCCTTTACCCCTATTAATTTCTAAAAACTTCCTCATTTTATGGCATAATAAGATATCCCAGAGTCTTGTACTTTCTCTGCCCCAAACCTGGAATTAAAACTGAGCTACCATATCTTATCTAACATATTGGCAAACATTTGAAACTTCAACAAGGATCCCTGGGTGGCGCAGCAGTTTAGCGCCTGCCTTTGGCCCAGGGCACGGTCCTGGAGACCCGGGATCGAATCCCACGTCGGGCTCCCGGTGCATGGAGCCTGCTTCTCCCTCTGCCTATGTCTCTCTCTGTCTCGTCTCTGTCTCTGTCTCTCTCTCTCTCTCTGTGTGACTATCATAAATAAATTTAAAAAAAAGAAAGAAAGTTCAACAACATGCTCAGTTGGTAAGGCTGTAGGGAGAAAACGTTTTGCTGATGGGAGTTCAAAATAGTACACCTTTTTTGGAGAGGAATTTGGCAATATATAATTACATATGTATTAATCTTTTAGTGAAGCAATCCCTATTCATCTGAGAGACTTTTAATACCAAAAAACATGGGATGCCTAGGGGGCTCAGTCAGTTAAACATCCGACTCCTGATTTTGGCTCAGGTCATGATCTCATGGGTGATGTGATCAAGCCCTGTGTCCAGCTCCACGCTCCACAGGAAATCTGCTTGAAATTCTCTCCCTCTCCTCTTCCCCTGGTCACTCGCTCCCTCTCTCTCTTTCTCTCTCAAATTGTTAAAAAAAAAAAAAAAAAGAAGGAATACATAAAACACATAGACAAGGAAATTCACCTGGGTATATTGTGAGATAGCTCAGTACTGAAAACAACCTAAATGTCCAACCATAGAAAAATGAGTGAATAAATCATGGTACAAACCACATAATGGAGTGCTATGCAGCTATAAAAATGGAATGAAGAAAGTCTCTGTGAGCTGATACACAGTGATATCCAAGATACATTGTTAAGTGAGCAAAAGGAAGGTACAAAAGCATGCATATCATACAATTTTTGTTCCTTTTTGAACCTTATCTGTCTTGTACCTACTAGCACTGGAAAGCAGAAGTCTCCTCTTCTTAGGATGGAGAATTAATCAACTAATAGTTGTCTTTCTTTTCTTCAGGATTGCCAGCAGTGAGCGTCCCTGTGGCCCTCTCAAACCAAGGATTGCCAGTAGGACTGCAGTTTATTGGACGTGCATTTCATGACCAGCAGCTTCTTACAGTTGCCAAGTGGTTTGAAAAACAAGTACAGTTTCCTGTTACTCAGCTTCAAGAACTAATGGATGATTGTTCATCAGTCTTTGAAATTGAAAAGTTAGCTTCTGTTTCTCTAAAACAGTAGTGATAAATATAGCATGCAAATTAAAATAACTTAAAGATTTTATATTCTAGAGAAGTCAGTTGATCTTGTTAAATTCCTATAATTTGGTTCATTGTCAACACAATCATTCCTTGGGATCACTTTTTAAAACGCTTGTGATATAGTTAATTAATAAGTTATCTATCAGCATTTATTAAATATCCACTAAGTGTAAAGTACAGGATTTTTCCATTAATACAAGATACATGTTCCTGAAAAATGATGCATTTGCAAAAATGTTCATTAATGGGGATCCCTGGATGGCTCAGCGGTTTAGTGTCTGCCTTCGGCCCAGGGCATGGTCTTGGAGTCCTGGGATCGAGTCCCGTGTCGGGCTTCCTGCATGGAGCCTGCTTCTCTCTTTAGGTCTCTGCCTCTCTGTGTGTGTGTGTGTCTCTCATGAATAAATAAGTAAAATCTTAAAAAAAAAAAAAAAAAAAAAAAAGTTCATTAATAAGAACAGAGCTTAGAGTAAAAGTAAGCTTAGGTATAACCCTCTCAAAACTTGTACATCTTATAACCAAAGTGCTAATAAGAGCTGTAATGTGTACCTCCAGAGAGAACCTGAACAGGCAGGCAGATTGGCAATTCAATGGTGGTGGAGGCTGCCTCAGGGAATGTTAAAATGCACAAAAACAATAAATGGGAATACTTGGTTCTGAGTGCAGAACAAAAGAGTCAGAAGAGGAGCTCTGAGCCCTGGAGGAAGTGCAACCTGCTGGGGACCAGAGTCATGCAAGACTGAGGGTGTGTCTCTCTGGGGAAGAGCCCAGGTGCAGACCCTCTTTATTTCTCTAAAAATAGAGCTGCAGTGACTGAAAACTTTCTCCTTTTTTGCTAAAGGTGAAAATTTTACTTCTGCTATCCCAGAACCTCATGCCAAGGAACAGAAGAACTCCATGTTAGACTGACTTCATTTTCCTAGTTACCATTCACAGATGAACTCACTGGTATCCTAGAAACATTTGTTATAACCTAAGACCCCATATTGGACTTGAAACTTGGTAGGTAGTGGAGCATGACTTTAGTGAGAAAGTTTCAAGATATACAAGTACATCCAGTGTGAAAAACTTGTAGATAATTTGGTGAGGATGCCGAAGACAGAAAAGCCCATAGCCTCCTCCCTTACCCTAGAGTCTCTATTCCTTATGGTTTCTTTATCCCCTTAGCTTAGCTTTCTTTACAAGTGCTATTTGGGTCCCTTGAGCTCAGAGATATAAACAATCTGTATTCAATTTGGAAAAAAAATTTATGAAAATCATAGATTAACCCACTATAAGATTTCATCATTGGATTTGTCTTGGCCAGAACCCCATCATCATCCCGTGTTGATCAGGTCTTCTAATTTGGCACTTATGTTACTGATAAGTATAAGTGGGAAACTGAATTATTTTTTAATAAATTCACTTCGTTTAGTAAGGAAAAAGTCTATTCTATGAAGTACATGAGGGGAAAATCTAAGTGGTGGAGAGCCTTCTGCAGAGCCCCTAGAATGTTGCATCATAGGAGGTTAACCTGCCTGTTACTTTTTCTTTAATTTCTCTCCTCCCAGGATCCTTCCACTCCCAAACACTCAGTTTGACAACCTTTGTATTAAATCTTTCAGGCCCACTAGTCTTTTTATAAATCTTGACTCTGAATCGCTGAAAGGAAGAAATTCATAACAGAATTGCATTATTTTATAACAAGGAAAAAACATCTTAGCTGAAGGAGCTAACATGATGTAAAAAGCAAACAAATGATAAAATCTTTGCCCCAGTCTTTTCTTAATGTGTGTATAATATGAAATAAATTTTTTTCAAAGAATATTTATGCAGTTTCTCTTACTCCTCTTATTCCTGTATCTCTGCTTGAGCTGCACTAATGATTTGAAACTGGAAATAGGGAAGTGAAACACTGAGTGTTCTCACATAATACCCAACTAGCATGAAATAATACCTAATTTGTTTTTCTTTCTTCTCCATCTTTACCCTAAATCTAGTAGATCTCATTTTACCAAATCACTGTCTGGGAATTTAAGTGGGAAATGGTTTCTGCATCTCAGCTAATTAAATCCCGAAATTGTTAGCAATTCTGAAAGGCGAAGGTGGCTACAAGTGTAAGATGAGTCTCCTGATAAGACACAGCAAAACAAAGAGAAGTTAGATTCAACAACAAAAGCATCACTAGAGCGAAAAAATGTGATGAGATCACAAAAGCTGGCACCCCCAACACCACCCAGAGCCCAGGGAGCACGTGGAAAGTCAGTGTTCCGTGTTGGCCCACAGTGTTACCAAGAAAATCACTTGAAACCAGGGAGGCAGACTGTTCTCTTTGGCTCTTTGCTACCAGGTCATCAGGAACACAGAGGATCTTGAGCCAGCTAGAAAGGAGCATGATACGGAAGAGGAGCTTCTAAAGATGACAAGGAATAGTGACTCCGATTAGGAAATCACCTGAGCCTTCTAACGCAGACAGGAAATACCTTTAGGATTTTAGACTGGAGGACTGAAGAGAAGCAATACCGGTAGGTATTGAGCACCGGTAGGTAGCGCTCAGGGATGCTGCGAATGGCGTGTCTGTCCTACCCTGCTCCAGTCAAGGGAGGGGAAGAAGCTAATGGAATTTGCACAATAGCCTCTGGTATGAACATTCACTCATTAACTACCTTTAATCTCCCTCCCTTTCCTCAAACATCTCATCATCTATACCAAGGTTAAATGGGTATGGACTGTGCAAGCCTGGGGTAAAATGTGTTCCTTGTGTTGAGAAGCACCAGAGGACAGTTTAAAGTAGGTCCTCCTCAGTTATTTCATCACTTAGGCAGTGTGTACACTCGAACACAAACCTGAAGATTTCATAAAGGCAAATAACGAGAAAAACCCAGCCAATGTTAAATAAATGTAATTAATACAGGATTTCAGGGAGTTTTTTTTTTTCCATTTCTTTTTCTTTATACCTCAATGGAATATAAATCCAAAAGGATTTTAGGCAATTTATTAAAAACATTATTACAATAGTATAAAAGTAAATAGTTGAGGAAATCAGTAAAGTGAGAAAAGTAACAAAAAAAGGATAAAACGAGGAATAAGGTTTAAAATAAAAATGCTGGGCAGCCCGGGTGGGTCAGCAGTTTAGCGCTGCTTTCAGCCCAGGGTGTGATCCTCGAGACCCGGGATCGAGTCCCACATTGGGCTCCCTGCATGGAGCCTGCTTTTCCCTCTGCCTGTGTCCATGCCTCTCTCTCTCTTTGTGTGTCTCTCATGAATAAATAAACAAAATCTTAAAAAAAAAAAAAAAAAAAAAGATGGTCGGAAAGAATGTCCTAAATGTCTCCTTCTAGGACAAGAGAAAGGAAGGAAGGGACGCCTGGGTGGCTCAGCAGTTGAGCATCTGCCTTCAGCTCAGGTCGTGATCCTGGGGTCCTGGGATTGAGTCCCACATCGGGCTCCCTGCATGAAGCCTGCTTCTCCCTCTGCTTGTATCTCTGCCTCTCTTTCTGTGTGTTTCTCATGAATAAATAAATAAAATCTTAAAAAAATAAAAGAGAGAGAGAGAGAAAGGAAGGAAGTGGACAGTGAGAAGCCAGATCAGTTTGAAGTGAAGAATAAGAAATTGAAGGTGTCCATGCTGGACAGTTTCTATTTTCTCCTTAACGTAGTAGCCAAGATACAGCTCTTAAAAAATAAAAATAAAAATAAAAGATAAAACTAAAAATGCTTCTCAAGGTATTTATATAGATGCTTAAAGCTGTGTAGTATGACACAGTGGGAAATTTTCCAGTAGATTACCTAGTGGATAAGGCCACCAGATTTAAAAATCAAATGAACTTGAGTTCAAACCCTATTATTGCTACTTATAAACTGTATACCCTGTCCACGCTTCAGTATCCTGACTTGTAACATAGAGATAATGTTCCAAGGGATGGTTGAGAGGACTAAATTTAAATGATGTACTGAAAGCTAGCATGATGCCTAATAGACTAAGCACTAAATATTTTGTAGCTCTAAGTAAATGCACGCAATTATAAATATAAGTCATTTTCTTATACAGTTGACCCTTGAGCAACACAGGATTGAACTGCGTGGGTCCACTTACATGTGAATTTTTTTAGAAGTATAGTACAGTACTGTAAACGTTTTTTCCTTATGGTTTTCTTTTTTTTTTTCTTATTTATTTTTTTTATTTATGAGAGAGAGAGAGAGAGAGAGAGAGGCAGAGACACAGGCAGAGGGAGAAGCAGGCTCCATGCACCGGGAGCCCGACGTGGGATTCGATCCCGGGTCTCCAGGATCGCGCCCTGGGCCAAAGGCAGGCGCTAAACCACTGTGCCACCCAGGAATCCCTCCTTATGGTTTTCTTAATAAAATTTTCTATAGCTTACTTTATTGTAAGACTACAGTATATAATACATATAACATTAAAAAATACATGTTAACTGTTTATGTTTTTGGTAAGACTTCTGGTCAACAGGAGGCTATTAGGAGTTGAGTTTTGGAGGAGTCAAGAGTTATATATGGATTTTTCAACTGCACAGGGTTCAATGCCCCATCTGCCACTATTCAAGGGTCAACTGTAGATACTATGGATACATGGTAAACTAATGACATAACCAAATAAGAATTTGCTGAAAACTTACACTAGAGACCAGTCCTATAGCTCCCCAATGATCTGATTTCCCTGAGGATGAAGTCTAAAATGTCAGGAAGAACTGATGGTCTGCATATTTCTAAAGCAATTTCCATGACCTTTTCTGATAAAGAATTGGCTAACACAGCATCCAAAGACTTGAAGGTCTTCAAAAGGCCTCTGTACACTGCCAATCAAATGAAGAGCAAGACCAACATGTTCTTTTAAGAAGGAATCCTCCCAAAATATGGCTACCACATATTCCTGGGGTGGGGGTGGGGGTAGGCTTTAGACAGAGCCAAATTCTTCCTCATAAAACTCAGCTCCATTCTGGGTGCCAGGGTGGCTCAGTCAGTTAAGCATCTGGGTTCGGCTCAGGTGACTATCTCAGGGTACTGGGATTAAGTCCTGTGTTGGGCTCTCTACCCAGCGAGGAGTCGGCTTCTCCCCTCTGTGCTCTCCTTCTTTCAAATAAATTAATTAAATTAAAAACACCTCAGTTCCATTCCGATGTATAGATAGACATACGTCACTGCAAACTATAACCTCTTCACAGCAATTAATTTAAAATAGGAAAATTTTAAGGTTGATATTACCAATGACCTGCTAGTATAGCCATCAGAGTAAAAGAAAAGTTAATGAAGTACCCATGGGGCATCTGGTAAGTATTTTCCAAGATAAATTTTTTGCAAAATGGACCTACAAAATAACATGATAGAATTGGTGTCAGATCATCTGCCAAGATGGTAATTGACAATTTTAGCAGAGTGCATTTAGCAGGACCAGTTGTCTATAGAGACTAATCATAGTATAGAATTCTTCTCTCTCTGGTTTCTATGATCGGGGTGAGGGGTGGATGCATCTAAATCATCCCAAACTGGTTTCAAGTCATTAACATACAAGCTCAAAGGAAGAGAGACTGCAATTCAGAGTTTTAAGACTTAAAATAACAAAGTAAATTCTAATACAGTATTTTACCAGAACCATTTTATAGCATGCATGTAAAAATATATAGAGCATCAAATTACATGCAAATTATTTTCTTAGCTATACCAGTCTATTTCTTCATGGAAATAGCAGGTAATTGGTGCAGAATTAAGGTGGTGCTAATGGGAAAAGAAGTGAGACATCATAAAGTGAAAATTAGAATTTAGAGCTTAACTCGATTAGAGAGTAGGAAAGAGGGAAAGAAACATTATTTTTATCCTGAGAAATGTTTACAACTAGAAGAACGATGCCATTCTTATTAAAAACAAGGATAGGGGGACGCCTGGGTGGCTCAACAGTTAAGCATCTGCCTTCGGCTCCGGGTGTGATCCCAGAGTCCCGGGATCGAGTCCCACATCGGGCTGCTTGGAGGGAGCCTGCTTCTCCCTCTGCCGCCTCTGTGTGTGTGTGTGTGTGTGTGTGTGTGTGTGTGTGTGTGTGTGTGTCTCATGAATAAATAAATAAAATCTAAAAAAAAAAAAAAAAAAGAAAAGGAAAGGAGGGGGATCCCTGGGTGGCACAGCGGTTTGGCGCCTGCCTTTGGCCCAGGGCGCGATCCTGGAGACCTGGGATCGAATCCCACATCAGGCTCCCGGTGCATGGAGCCTGCTTCTCCCTCTGCCTGTGTCTCTGCCTCTCTCTCTCTGTGACTATCATGAATAAATAAATAAAATCTCAAAAAAAAAAAAAAAAAAAGAAAAGGAAAGGAAAAACAAAGATAGGTAGAATAATTTGTAGGGGCTAAAGATGAATTCCACAACCAAGTGGAAATACCTAATGGTGGGGGAAGAGGCAAGTAAAATGGAGTTTAGGGAGTCAAAAGGATAATAAATAGTGAAGTCTTATTTTGGGTCTCTTCTTCCCTTATGTTTTATTTTGAAAAATTTCAGATATAAAAGCAAACACCCACACATCCACCACCTATATTCTACTACTGCAATTTTACTGCATTTCCTTTATCACATATCTATCCCTCTTTTATCTCTAGTCATCCATTACTCTACCTTATTTTAAAAATGTTTATCTCAAGTGCATTTTGCCCTCAGTACTTAAGCATACCTAACATTAACTTGAGTTCAATATTTGTTTATGGGTTGTTTTTTTAGTGTAAAACTCATATGCAATGAAATGCATACATCTTTAGTATACATTCCTTGAGTTTTGACAACTGCATACACCTGTATAAGCCAACCTCCGTCAACACAGTGACCATTATTATAATTACTGTCACTCCAGAAAATGATCTCATGCCTAGTCAGTCCCTGCTCCCACCCCTGCAGAGCCAACCTTTCTTCAGATATTCTTCCTCAACACAATTTATGTATTCTAGAATTTCATGTGAATGTAATCTGCATTAAGTTACTTAAAAGATGATTAGGGGAATGTAAGATCTCCTTTTGATTGTGATCTGAACTGATTTTAAGAGGTTTGCATTTTTTTAAGTTACAAAGGTAATGTATGTCCTCTGTGGTGGTGATGAGAGAGACACACACACACACACAAAATCACTTGTAATCTCACCATCTAGATGTATGTATATGTAGATATAGATGTAGAGATGTGTTTTATTAACAAAATTGTTGTCATATTTCATAAAGCTGTGCAACCATCACCACTAGGTTCCAGAAATTTTTCATCAACCCCACCTCCATCAGCAGTCATACCCCATCCCACTCTCTTCTTAGCTCCTGGCAACCACTGTTTTCTGTCTCTATGGATTGGGTCTTTTCTGGACATTTTGCATCTATGGAATCATATAGTATGTGACCTTTTGTGTCTGGCTTCTTTTATTTAGCAAAATGTTTTCAAGGTTTATGAATATCAATATCTCATTGCTTTTTTAGGCCTAAATGATATTCCAGTGTGTAGACATATCACCTTTAGTCTGTTTATTCATCAGTTGCTGGACATCTGGACTATTTTCATTTTTGGAATGAATAATGTTGCTATAAACATTCATATACAAGTATTTGTGTGAACGGGTTTTCATTGTACTTGAATATGTCTACAGGTCATATGCTCACTCCTTTTTTTTTCCGTACTTAACTTTTTGAGGACTGCCAAACTGTTTTCCAAAGTTGCTGCGTTGTTTTACATTCCTACCAGCAAAATACAAGGGTTCCAATTTCTCTACATCTTAGCCAACACTTAGTATTATCTATCTTTTTTTATTATAGCCATTCCAGTAAGTATGAAGTGGTATCTCACTGTAGTTTTGATTTGCATTTCTCTAGTGACTAATGATATTGGATATCTTTTTATGTGCTTGCTGGACAATTATATATATTTTACATATATATTATATATTAATATATTTAATATATAATTTTATATATTATATACTTATGTGTTACAATTATATGTTTCATATTATATAATTGAGTGTCATAATTATTTAATATAATATATATTAATTATATATTATATGTCACATGTATTATATATCTACTCAATCTTTTGCTCACTTTAGAATTGGATAGTCTGTATTGCTGAATTTGAGCTTTTTTAAAAAAAATTATTTTGGATAGAAATCCCATATCAGACGTATGATTTGTTAATAACTTTTTCCATTTTGTGAGTTGCCTTTTCATGTTCTTGATGGTTTTCTTAGAAGCAGTAAAGTTTTTTATTTTGATAAAGCCTAACTTATCTATTTTTGCTTTTGTGGTTTTTGCCTTTGCTGTCATATGTCAAATGTGTCTAATAAATTTTAGTAAATGGTATGAATAAGGCATCTAACTGTAAAAAAAAAATACCAATTAGCTCAGTACCTGTCTACACTATTACTACAGTCTAAATGCTTATATATAGTTAGGTCTGATTTTGGCTCATTGTCAAAGCTTTGTTAGTTTTTCTTAAGGCGACCCCCAGAGCACCCTGAGTGCAGGATTCAAAAAATAGTGAGATCTACAGTTTTGCTTCTGCCCATGTTTGTAATAGCCACGTATCTCACACTCTTAGGCATATATTAAATGTTTATTGAATCAAACATAATTGAGCTGAAGTGAATTGAATTGGAAAACAGTTTTAGGAAGGAGAAGTATGAACTCAATCATGGAATAGCCAACATTGTGTCCCAGCACTATTCAAGTTGTTTTTCCATTTCTGCTGAGGTCATCTCTGCTCTTGCCAAAACTGCTCTTTCAACACTTTTTTTTTTTTAAGTTTTTATTTAAATTTCAGTTAGCCAACACACAATGCAATAATAGCTTCTGGTGCACAACTAAGTGATTCAACACCTTTCCAATACCATTGTGGTAATCACTAATGCTGTTTGCCAAATATTTCCTAGTTCTCTCCACTCTCAGACACTCCTGTGATTAGGTGTGACTCTGTGCCTAATTCCAGTCAATGCCTTGTGAGCAGAAGTATCATGTGTCTGGGCCAGAGTTTGCCAGGTGGGTACTCTCCAGAATTCTCTTTTCTTTCAAGCAATGTTCAAAATAGTGGCTGCTCCATCAGCCTGAGTCCCTGAGGGACTAAAGTTAGTAGAGCTCCTCTGTCAACCCGTTGGATGGGTGGCATGAACAAAATAAAAAAACTTAAAAACTTTTGTTGTTTTAAGCCATTAAAATTTGGGGTAGAAAGTCAATGAAGCATAACAGCCTGTCTGAACTAATACCCAAGTCCTTGTCCTCCTACTCTTAATTCACTGGCCTACTTTTTTTTTTTTTAAGATTTTATTTCTTTATTTATTCATGAGACACAGAGAGAGGGACAGAGACATAGGCAGAGGGAGTAGCAGACTTCCTGCAGGGAGCCTAATGTCAGACTCAATCCCAGGACCCCGGAATCATGACCTGAGCCAAAGGCAGATGCTCAACCACTGAGCCACTCAGGGGCCCCACTGGCCTACTTTTTTGAATGGGAGCTAAAGGAAGAGCTTCAGGTAGCCCATAAAGAAATTGGGCCTGAAATGACTTCACATTTTTGTCCTCATTCACTCTTCTCAGATTCATAACAACTTCAACTACATTTTTGGGTAAGCCCACCATGTGTATACAGAAGCTGTTTCAGAACCGTCCCAGTGTCCAAAAAATGAAATGCCTGGTAAATTAGCATTTCCATAAAAAGTAAAAGAAATATTTACATAGTTACTTTAAATAGGTCCTAATTTACAGAAGAAAAAAACCTAGTTTCCCATAAGGGCAAAATCTTCAACATGGCCCAGAAAGATCACTATAAAGAAATGTGACATTAATTCACCAAATTTGATACATAGTTACCATTTTCCAATCTATTCCATGGCCTTTTTTATGCCTCTATTTAGTGAACATTTACAAAACTCTTAACACTGATGTTGTGCCCATTCTCCAAATGTATTAAACAATGAGGCCTCAGCAAAATATACATTGGTATAAACTATGAGCAATTAGTATAAACAAAATGGATGTATATAATTTGATAAATTGATCATTTGGCAAGTTGCTGTCTTGACCTGGAACTTTTATAATAATAATCCAGGTAATGCTAGGGAAAGAGAAAAGAAGTAGCATTATGTATCAAAGAGTTTCAGCACACTTTTTTTTTTTTTTTTTTTGCTTGACAGTGATTAATTAGAATTTCAACATTTCTAGAGGAAACAATTTAGCTAAGAGTTTCAAAGGGAATTCAAACTTATCCCATTGGCTCTGTATGGGACATAAAACCCTTGGTATAAGAGCACCTCCACTAAGAAAGGATTAGACATTTTGAGGCTTAATGAACTGCCAGTATGAAAAAATTACTAGTAAAGAAACTAGGACTACTACAGAATTAACTCGGAATTGGAATTAACTTTGAAATTAGTCTAACAGCCAAATCGTATTGCCACCATTACAGGCAGGCAACTTAACGTTTTTATTTTTGTCATGCATTATTTTTTATGAAAACCCTCACACTTTCCAAACATAAATGAAGTTTCAAAATATGCTTGTCAATACGTTGTATAAATATTTGAGCAAATGCCTATAACCGTATCTAAAGAGTAAACATTTTTAGTAAGTCAAAAGAAAAACAGTATTAAAATATTTATAGATGAGTTACTATTTTCTCAGTCTAAAATCCGTATCTCCTCTTCCATCTTTTTCTTTTCTTTTTTTTTTCAGATTTTATTTGTTTGACACACAGAGAGAGAGACAGAGCTTGAGCAAACACGAGGTGTAGCAGCAGGCAGAGAGAGAGGGAGAAGCAGGCTCCTCACTGATCAGGGAGCTGGACGTGGCCCATCCCAGGACCGTGTGATCATGATCAGAAGGCAGACACTTAACTGACTGAGCCACCCAGGTGCCCCTCCTCTTCCATCTTTTTAAATTTGAGTATAGTTGACACACAATGTCACGTTAGTTTCAAGTATACAACATAGCCATTCCATAAGTTTGTATGTTATGTTATGCTCACCACAAGTGTAGCTACTATCTGCTATCCTGTGACCTTATTTCAATACCACTGACTCTATTCCCTATGTTGTACCTTTTATCTCTGTGACTTATTATTTCCTAACTGGAAGCCTGTATCTCCTACTCTCATTCATTCATTCATTTTGCCCATGCCCAACCCCCCTCCACTCTGGCAACCATCATTTGTTCTCTGTATTTATGGGTCTGTTTCTGCTCTTTGTTTATGTTGTTTTTTGGATTCTACATACAAGTGAAATTATATATTTATCTTTGTCTGACTTTCACTTAGCATAATGCCTTCTGAGTCCATCCATGTTGTTGCAAATGGCAAAATCTCATTCTTTTTATGAGCAAGTAATATTCCTGTGTGTGTGTGTGTGTGTGTGTGTGTGTGTACACCACATCTTTATCCATTCATTTATTGATGGACATTTAGGTTGCTTCCATATCTTGGCTATTGTAAATAATGCTGCAATAAACACAGTGGTACACATATCTTTTCAAATTAGTGTTTTCACTTTCTTTAGGGTAAATACCCAGTAGTGGAATTACTGGATTGAATGATATTTCCATTTTTAATCTCTTGAGGAATCTCCATACTGTTTTCCACAGTGGCTGTACAAACTTACATTTCCACCAAAAGTGTATGAGGCTTCCTTTTTTTCCCCACATCCTTATCAACATTTGTTATTTCTTGTCTTTTTTATTCTAGCCATCCTAACAGGTGTGAGGTGATCTCTCATCATGGTTTTGATTTGCATTAGTAATGATTAGTGATGTTGAGCATATTTTCATGTGTCTGCCATTGGTATGTCTTCTTTGGATCTTCTTTCCCCTTTTATATGATTAATTTCAACCTATTCTTTAAGAGTTGGCCTACACGTGCTCTTTCCAAAAGTCTTCTCTTGCTTGTATCTGCACATGCACACACATACACACAAACACACACACACTTAAGGTACTCTCATGCCATTGTGCCAGTCTCTTGCATATCTCTATCATAGGTTTTATTATACTAAGTTATACTTCTCTATGAGATAGTCCTATCACCATACTGCAAATTCTGAAGGCAACAAAGATATCTTAGTTATTTTGTATTCTCCAATATCTAATATTTAGAAGACAATAAATGTCTGTTGAATTAATTCATTAATATCATGAAGTCGTCAATGTTCCACTGTTTCCATAAGTCTAAAAGACAAATATAGGTAGAAGTTGTAATAAATGGAAGAAGAGAGGTAAAATTATCACTTCCTGGGATGCCTGGGTGGCTCAGCAGTTGGGCGTCTGCCTTTGGCTCAGAGTCTGATCCTGGGGTCCCGGGATCGAGTCCCGCGTCAGGCTCCTTGCATGGAGTCTGCTTCTCCCTCTGTCTGTGTCTCTGCCTCTTTCTCTCTCTCTCTCTCTCTCTGTGTGTCTCTCATAAATAAATAAATGAAATAAAAAAAAACTATCACTTCCAGAGTACATAATTGCATAAACAATCTCTATTTTCCACAGGTCACATGAAAAAATAAACAACCAATAAAGATCAGATAAACTCTAAAAAAATAAGAAGAACTACCCCAGAGTGATATAAATAAAACAGAATAGAAATTCGAGAAACTTACTCAAACACCTATACAATTTTTGTATGTGATAGAGGTGGAATTTCAAATCAATGGTGAACATGAATTATTCAACAAATCAGGTTAGGACTTGATAATCACCTAGAAAAAAAAACCAAATTTGTTTCCCTACTTCACCCCTTACTCCAAAATAAATTCCAAGTGTAGTAAAAATATAAACATAGAGAAAAGTATATTATAGCATTGCTCATAATAGCAAAACACTGGAAACAACTTGATTAAATAATTATGGTATATACTCTATTTAATACCATTTAAGCATTAGAAAAGAAAATTTGTAGTTCTAGTATGTTCTGATATGGATTGCAGAAGGAGTATGTGTGTAAGAAGTGTGTAGTAAGCTACCACTTATGTGGAATCTATGTGTAGAGTCTAAGCCTCTCTGGATGGGGAAGCACAAAAAATTGGTTTCCTCTAGAGAGGCAAACGAGGAGCTCTAGGACAGGGGTCAGAAGAGACTTTATTTCCACTGATGCCTCTTTTGGACTATTGACTTTTGTACAATATATATTAATCAACTCCTTTTGAAATAAATTGAATAATTGATTATAAAAACCCAAACCTAAAATTTGTAAAATTTATTAAAATATTGCATCTCTCCTACCTTCCACCACTGTCCCAAATTTCTTTTAATTACTTTTTAATGTAAGAGCTACAAAAGGTCTAAGGGCAGTAATTTCAGGCTTCAGTGCAGTATACTCTTGTCTCGAAGGTTAAAATCTAGCAAGCTGCTCCATAAGTGTAGGTACTTGTTCAGATAGAATTTTATATTATTTAAAGATCTTCTGAAAAGGGGATACTTTGGGGATGCCTGGGTGGCCCAGTGGTTGAGCGTCTGCCTTTGGCTCATGGGATCCAGGATTGAGTCCTGCATCAGGCTTCCTGCAAGGAGCCTGCTTCTCTCTGTCTGTCTCTGTGCCTCTCTCTATCTGTGTCTCTCATGAATAAATAAATAAATCTTTAAAAAAATAAAAATAAATAAAATAAAAAGGAGATACTTCGGATTACAGCAAAAGTGAAGAGCCAAAGTAGTCTGTGGTCATTCCACAATGTCAAAATAAATGGACTGAATGATGAGATGTGGAATGAATTTGGAGAATCCCAAATAAAAGGGTGTTTTATAGAGTGGAACTAAGATCTTTCCCAATGCCCCTCCCTCCCCCCCAGCACTGTGGCATGTATGCCCTGTATACAACTACTGCTGGTACCACTGCTACCCTTGGGAGCCCCCTCCACCTACCCAAACACTCTGGTCCCGCTTTATTTTTATTTATTTTTTTGAAACCGGTCTCACTATAAAGTGTCTAAACTTAAACCCAGTGATCTTTAACACAATTATATCTCACTTGCCAATAGGAATGGAAACGTCTAACACCATTTGCTGTTTGACAG
The DNA here is from genome assembly GCF_011100685.1 of Canis lupus familiaris. Taxonomy (NCBI): domain Eukaryota; kingdom Metazoa; phylum Chordata; class Mammalia; order Carnivora; family Canidae; genus Canis; species Canis lupus. The sequence continues at coordinate 64,338,139 of NC_049233.1, forward strand.
TTCAGACAGTTTAGATCTCTTAAAATTTAGAGTGAGCTTCTCTGGGTATTGACATGATGTTCTTCAAGCCTGAAGAAATTATCCTAGAACAAGTTTATCTGTCAAAGACAACTCTAGGAAACCCCAGGTAGGAAAAAAAAAAAATCTGCCATGTAACACAATTTTACATTTAACAATTCCTTTTCATCAGCAATTGTTTTTAAAATTCAAGACCATTGAAACAAAGCAAATCTATTTATAATTAAATTTATTGTCCGGTATTTATATACAGATTTTATCGGTAAAACATAGCTCCTCTGGAGGCTCAATCACCTCATCCATTAAATGGGAATAATAATATCTGCTCTACTAACAGTGGATGATTATTGTAAGAACTGAAGACGTGAAAACAACTAGAAAGATGTCAAAACAATTTCAAGTTGCTCATTATCTCTCTTGGTTAAGAAAGAGACAACTAATTCCTTCTAAATATATCAGATTTCCTTTGTCCTGTCTTTACTGCCGCTAAGGTTGTCCAGTGTCTAGCTCTGAATTGGTGATTTAGCTTTCTGTCTAGCAAGATGAAAATGTATGGATTAGATGCAAAAATGCCTTTATCATTAAAAAATTATTGAAAAAGTTTTTAGAAATATAACATTATCCTGGTGGGTAGGCAAAGCGGCATCTTTAAGAAGGGAAAGACAGGAATACCTGAGTAAATTACACAATGTGTGCAGCCTATTTCCCGGACTTTTTTTTCTAATTTTTTAAAAACACAATCTGAGGTCTAATCGTTTGGCTTCCTATCACTCAAGGAGATTTTCTTTTTTACATTCCTCAATCTCATCCATACATAAAACCACACACCTCAATGATAGCACAATTTTTAGTTAGATCAAATGTTAGTGTTTACATGATTACAGGTGAGCGGCGAACGATGCTTTGACGAGAGCCACCTTCTTCAGGATGAAAGGATGTAGCCCCCAGCTGCTGGAAGTGACACCCCTCCACTGGCAGCCTGCTTGGAATTGGTTCAACTTCTGAGAGTTGCCTTTCCCACAGTCAAGACCCCTTCCCAGAGCAACTGTCCTTCAATGACTGTTCACCATGGTGGTAAAAAGGCCTTCCCTGTAACTTGGGACAAGTCTCAAGAGCCAGTTCAGCTTTGGAGCTTCCTGTGAGGTAGCTGAGGCCTTCATCATGGCCAGATTCTCCCTCCATGCAATCCTGCTTCCTTTCTTTCCCCCCTTCCCACGGGTACTGATCCCAAAAGTTCTCCCTCATAAGGCTTTTGCCTGCCCATCTCCATCTCCTCTTTCAACATTTTCTGGGTGGGATAGCTTTACCCAAAGACACACAATCTCACTCTTTAACCTGAGGTCAACTGTAAAGACCTCCCTATCCAAAAAGAATTCCTAAGGGATGCTTAAATTTCCATCATCAGCCATTTTTTTCTTTGGAGATTGGATCTTGGGTCACCTTCCAAGGAACCTAACCTTTGACAGTTGACCCAAGGAAAGATCTGAGAAAGCAAATGCCAAGGTGGGACTTTGGAGCTGGATCACCTGCCATCTGGTTGGCAGAACTGCACTGTTGGTGGAAGGGGAGCACACACGGCACAAGGTAACAATCCGATTATTAACCTTTCACTGCTGGTAACAAACACATGAGCCGGCACATTGTATCAGACACTTGAGCAATTTGGGGAAAAGAACAACTAAAATGACAATAGTGGTGGCTATTACCAGACTCATCAGGTGGTTTGGGAAAAGATAACAAGAGACTAAGAGCGATTGATGGCTTTATTTTTTTTAAGATTTTATTTATTTATTTGAGAGAGAAAGAGCAAGAGAGTCTTCACAGTAATGATTTTCTGGTCCTTCTCCCAGAGAATCCATTTCCTTGGGTAACTCTACATCGAGGAAAGGGAAAGATCTAGACGTTCTGAGGACTGTTGGACTCAGAGTCCAGGCTGACATTAATGCCCAGCGCTGGAATATCATCATGGCACCCTGCTAGAGCAGGGCCAAGGCCAGTGTCACAGATGTGGGGGTGTGACCTGTGCACCCACACAGAATTTCCCACTTAGAAGATTCTAACTGTGGTTTAATTCTTGGTTTGATGTCCAGATGGTGCCCTTTAAAAATTCTTAATAAGTTTTTGAACAAGGGGCCTTGTACTTTCAGTTTGTGCAGGGTTGGCCTCTGTGGGGTTATATAAGGGTCCTGGTAATATATGGGGTGCTGGCTCAGGTGTGGCTTCCAGGCTATTGGGTCTGCAGACCCATCTGTAGTACTTGCCTGGTGTCTCTATGTATACTTGGGTAGATATTCCCAGGAATTGATACAACCCCCCAATGCCTCCTTGGCCTATGAGATAAGGGTTACCATAGTGAAGACAGCCAAATGGAGAGCTCTGAAACTGCCACTCCCATACACACACACACACACACACACACACAGACCCAAGATTGTAAATCAAAAGCAATTATTAAATCACAGAGGGTCTAGCAGAAATTAGTGCCACTCTTAAAACCTAAAAGAATGCAGAGGTATTAAGCAGACCTCATAAGAGTTCTATTTAATTAACCAGTCTGTCTTTTGCAAATAATAATAATAATAGTAATAATTTTAAGGGAAATAATCGACTATTTAAACAAGAAGTAGCCTTGATTACAGCTACAGTGCCCCATGTCTCCAAGCCTGGAGTCTCCGAGACTCAGCTTCTTCAAAGAAGGAACCTCTAGCAGAAGGGATACAGAATGGCCAATCTATCTCTTACACAGATTGTCAGCCAATCCTGTTTCCCACCTGGTACCTCTAGGTCCTGAGCCTTTGGAGCATTCTCTGGCCAGAATAAGCCTGCTTTTGGACTTTTGACAGAGATACGTTTAGATCTTTCTCATTCCTTAAATCTCCACAGGGGCAATTTTGTTCTGGGGGGGGGGGGGGCATTTGACAGTAAGTGGAAACACTTTTGGTTGTCACAACTGGGGAGGTGGCACTACTGGAATCTAGTGGGAAGAGGTGGGGCGCTGCCAAATATCCTCCAACACACAGGACAGCCTTCTACAACAAAATATTATCTGGCCCCCACGGTCAACAGTACTAAGGTTGAAAAACCTTGCCCTAAATTGTTTAGTACGAACACTGCCAGCTTCTAGTTTCTTGATGCTACTTCATTTTTTTTCTTTCATTCTCTTTGTTTTTGTGGTTTCATGCCTTTTAAAAACGCTTTACTTTCAGTTAAGAGTCATTTCTAGCAGGAGTGATAGTAAACATCATTGCTTAATTGGCACACTTAACCATAACTCACTTGGTGGAATTTTAATTTATATTTGTCAAAAATATTTCGATTTGTTTCAAGTGTTGACATAGATGAATATTCAGTGTCAAGAAGAATGTGTCACCCAAAGAGTGAAAACAGAGTCCATGTGGAATCCACTAGGAATGGACTTTGGGTCTCATGGAACATCCCCTATAGCTGTTCGAAAGGTAAGCAATTGATGTTGTTGAGTTTTTTTAATGAAAAAAAAAGAATAAAATCTGTAGTCAACGATAACTGCACATTATCAGTTGAAGTGTGTAAATACTTTTTAATCTTCATGGAGGTTAGCCAGAATTTTGTAAGAGACATTTAGCACTCCCCTGATACTCCATACATTATTATTTAAACCTTACAATGCTTTTTTAGGAGTTATTGACATTTCTCATCAATAGTTCAGGGCAGTCAAGTTTGCTTACACTGAAGCTAGATACATAGGACTTACTGCATTTACTCTGACGCTTAAGACAGGAGCCCAGGAAGCCAGCAATAAGGGTGATTTTAAGGAACTAAGTGTAGGCATACAGGATGGAGATTCTGGTTTGTGCTCAGCCAGAGACTGTTCTCACGATAGGAACGAACCCCCCATTCTCTAAAAGCTCTGCGTGTCAACAGAAGCTTTTGGGCATATTAGTATATTTTGGTCTTTTATTCTGCATCCTATTTAAGGTATACCATTTGCATGAAATCCCTGACCCATTAATAAAACCACTTACTTATTTACATAGGATCAAAACTGGTTTTGCAGAGTCTAATTAGAAATGCTCTGGACTAGAAAACAACTTTAAAACACATAGTTTTATCATAGTTACATTTCCAATGGACTTTGAGAAACTAATATATGCCTATAAAGGAAAAAAAAATCTAGTTAAGTAAAAAAACTCAAAAACTGGTAACAAGAATGAGTTTTTCATACCTCTGCAAGGTAAGCTTGGTGAGTTTTTGTAGAATTAGATATAAAAACTATAAGTTAAAGTGAATTAAGGAGTTTGTAATTTTATTCTCTATGTTTTCTAACAATAATTTAAGCTTCTTCTTATTTTTAGTCAAGATTTTTTTAAAGACTTGATCAAAATTGCCCCTTTATGAAAGTTAAGTTTTTTGGTTGAAAATCATACACTATTCCCCTGACATTTCTGGATGTGTCCTTTTCCAAGAAAAGCCTCTGTGGTTCTAAAAAATACAAGAGAAATATCTCAGTAAGTATATCTTGATAAATTTGTACATTCAATATTAAATAATTGCTCAATTGTGTAAATAATTTCATTTGCTATTATTTGAAAAGAAAGGTATTTAGGTGGCCTGAAAAGAAATTGTAAGACTCAGTCATCACAGTGTTTATTATAGATAAAATGAGGCTGAAATAAATTATTTTAGTAGTTCTTAACATAAAAGCAAACAAAAACCGTATCATTTCTCTCTGATGCCATTTTCCATTCTCATACAGAAAGTAAAAACAACAGCATTTCAAATCAAATATATTGGTTGGCTAAGATTGATCAGTTTTTAACTATCAGGAAATGTCTTGCTTTTGAAAAATGAAAAAGTCTAGCTATAACTTGGAAGTGAAATATAGAGCTGCTATACACTACACCGCCACCACAATTCGGTCTTCCAGGGCTATGCCAAAGTCACCCCTTCCAGTCACTCCCATCTGAGACACAGATAGTTCATCAAATCCTAATCCAATGGCATCGATGAGCAAAGCCTATAGTCTGGTTTCTACATGTCAGAAAGAGTAGCCTTTCTGTTTGGGGGGAGAGGGGGCATCCTGGGAGAGGATTCCTAAGCAGCAAGGCCATGGCAGCAAGTTGGCAGCATCACATGACAACCCCCTCTAGCCCCTCCTGTATTCATGGCCTTGGCTTCTGATACTACCCAAGACGCTTCTCAAGACAAAAGACTAGAAATGTCCTGCATCCCAAGACTTGTGGAGAAACTGTAGTCAGCAAGCCAATTCCTTGCCCTGCATGCAAATGAAAATACTGTAATGCAACCTCCCATGGGCTTTCATTACCTACAGGACTTCTGAAAAGACTATTAGTAATTCAGTCATTGTTTTCTTGCACTGCTCCTCCCCCCCCCCCCCATCCCATCAAATGACTCTGAAATCTAATTTCTTTTTCTCTAACAAACAGAGCAAGGGAAGAGTCAACTGATCTCAAGGGTGACAGAGGGAAAGCAGGTAGGGCCAAAGACCCTTGGAATGCCATCCATATTCACACCCTTGGAGCTCCCCATACAATCCCCTTACCTGTTTGTTTGCCTGTTTAAGATTTTATTTATTTATTTGACAGAGTGAGAGAGAGCATAAGCAGAGGAAGCGGCAGACAGAGGGAGAGGGAGAAGCAGACTTCCTGCTGAGCAGGGAGTCCGACCCGGGGCTCCATCCCAGGACCCTAGGGACATGACTTGAGCTGAAGGCAGAGATGCTTAACCCACTGAGCCACCCAGGCGTCCCTCCCCTTACCTGTTTATAGTCAATCCCTGTTTTCAAGAATCCTAGGAACTGGCAGAAAAAGTGGGTGAGAGGGAGAAAGGATGTCATTATTCATCCAACACACAGTATTTAGCAAACTTCAGTAGGGGAAGTAAAACTTTTCCTCTGCCCTCTTACAGTCTCTGGCTGGGCCTGAGTATTAAGTAGAAGGCAGAGTGACAGGAGAAAGGCACACAATTTAATATTTTCATATGCACAAAAGAGTCTTCCCAGGAAAATGATGACCCCAAAGCGATCAAGCCTAAGTGCTTGTACACTTGAGGTTGAGCAGAAAGTAATAGTTGTGAAAAAGTAACTAAAATGGATGGAGAGACTAAAGAAAGACAAGGATTATTTTAACAAGTCTGTTTGAACAGATTTTTCTCAGCCTCGAGTCCCCATCTCTGGTGAGAAGAATATTTCTTTCATCCTGGTATAGAGAGGGAGGGCATTTTTCATGTTTTTAGGAAGAGAAGATGTCATCGGCACACCCTTCTCACATATGCTGTTTTTCAAGGGCCCTTAACTCAAAATAATCCTCATGCCAAAGTGGTATATTTTAGGGTGACATATTCTGCTACGCTTCACCTCCATAAACAAAGAAGGTGCTGGGCACTGAACTGTATGCCTACCCCTACCCCTGCCCAGAGTCCCTATGTTCTACCTTAGAATCCGACTATATTTGGAGGTAGTGTCAATTAATTAATTTAATCTTTAATCATATGAGCAGGGAGCCCTGATCCAATATAATTGGCATCCTTATAAAAGGGAACAGATACCCGAGCACACACAGGGGGAGGACCACGCGAGGACACAGCAAGAGGGCAGCCATCTGCAAGCCAAGGACAGATGTCACAGAAGGACCGGACCCTGCCAGCCCACCTCCACCCCCCATCTGAGACTTGTGGCCTCCAGCACCGTGAGGAAAGGACATCTCTGTTGCTCAAGCAACTCAGTCTGTGGTATTTCGTTATGGCAGGCCAAGCTGATTAATACACAAGGCGAAAGAATATCACAATAAAACATTTCCCTGAAGAACGATCCAGACCTTCCCCTTGATAAATCCCCTTAGTTCAGCAATCTCACAAAACACAAGAAGATCTATCTAGAGAAGTTCAGTAACTGCTCAATGATTCAACTGAGAGCCTGACTATTTACAATCGATGCTGTCTTCCAAAAGGTTACGTCTCAAAGGTTCGTGTCCGACCCGTGCGTGTTCTCCCTCCCGGTCCTCTGATGATACTCTCCTGAGTCATCCCTCAGCTCCCTAATTGGTTTCTGTTTTCCAAGTGCCAGTTTTCTGATGGAAGCTGTTTACAGCCTCACCACTTTGGGCAGAGGAGGGGGCGGGAGGGAGACTGTTGACACAAGCTGTTTCTAAGAAACTCATCGCTTGTTGTCCCCTTGGTACAGTCTGTGATGGGAGAAGGGTCCAAAGGGACCGACTTAGGGAACAAAATAGAAAATTCGAAGCTGGGTGTGATTACTCGCAGGGTGATATTCATGCAACGTTGGGCAGCTATGGCCTGAGCTCCTACTCTGCACCGTGTTCTGGGCCAAGCACCGGGGGTGGAGCCCAGAATGAGCTGACATTCTAGCTAAGTGTGATGTCTTAATTAGTGGACCCAGAGACCCATGCTGCTTTCAGGTGAAGTTGTGTATATTTGTTAAAAATCCCACACTCTGAAGGGATCACAGAGAACACTGGAGAGGAGGGTGAGGAAGGGTGGGGAAGGGGTCTGATCTCCAGAGGAGCTAAGTGGCAGGTGCAGGGTGAAGAGGGGCAGGTGGTGACAGAGGGGGGCTAAAGAGGCAGCCTCTGAAGCGAAGGGGCCCCGACCTCCTCTCCTCTGTAACCTCAGGGCAAGCCCCAGCTCCGTACAGAGGCGGATGCCTCCTCTGTGGCAGAAAGCCTTGCTGTTCCTGGGCTCCCCTAGCCCCTCTAGGAGGGAGAAGTTTCCAGAAGGAAGGCCTGAGCTCTGTTTCTGGGGCAGGAGAGGGAAACACTGATGCATCCACTGCAAGCCCCACCTGAGCAACTGCAGTAAAGGCCTTCGCAGTGGCCCTCCACTAACCTCAGACCTTCCCCTTAGCACCCCCACCTCACCCCAGCCCACCCCAGCCCACCGTGGGGACAGAAAGCAGATCCCCAAACAATACCCAGGGTCAACCAAACCAAAAGCTGGTTCTTTGGGAAAATGTCCAGCTCTACCCGCATGGAAAATAATCAGCCCACAGAAAATTAAAGGTTTTACTGCTTCAGGAAACAGAGAAATAGATGGAAAAATTGAGAGGAAAAAATGCTAATGCTAAGTGATGAAGAGTGACCATGGGAATGAACTTATTAAAGACCTGACCCGGAGCCTCTGTCACTGTTGGGTTTCTGTCAGCGGGCACGCCATTTGAAAGCCTGATGCGAGTTCAGTGGATTTGACCTGATGCTGGAAGGAAGAGATTACTCAAATTCTGCAAAGATGACAGCTTCCAGGGATCCTCGTGGGGTACAGGAGCTATTCTGTTACTTCTGAGTTTGAACCTTTGAACCTTGAATTTCTTGTTGGGCTCTTCATCTGTGGCCCCGGTTGAACCAAACTTGCTGATATTCATGCCATTTTAAATCCCCTCCCCTTGAGGCTGGGCTGGTCCTGTGACCACTGGGATGGATAAAAGTATGGTGGAAATGACTTTCTGGGACTTCTTAGCCCAGCTATACTAAGAATGTCTGGAGAGTTCTGCTCTTGCATTCTGGGAGAGGGGGCCGCATTGTAAGGGGTATGACCACTCTGAGCCTAGCATGGAGAGAAGAAACCCAGGCCAGCTAGCCACACGAAGAGGCCCATAGAAAGGGGGTGCCCGGCGAGCCCCACCTCATGTGCCAGGCATATAAGCAAGCAGGCGGTCTTGGGTGGATTCCAGCCACATGGAGCCATGTGGAACAGAGATGGGCCGCTCCTGCCAAGCCCTGCCCAAACCGCAGAATTCTTGAGTAAATAAATAATTATTGTTGTTTAAACAGCTAAGTTTTGGGGTGGTTTGTGACAGTCACTGAAAACTGAGGTTTCGGTTTCTCTCTTCACAAAGTCGTTTCAGTCACTTCCTTTTAAGACTGAGGTCAAGTCATCTGCTCTGGAAACTTACCTGACAAATTATTATTATTTTTTTAAATATTTATTTTTATTTATTTATGATAGACATAGAGAGAGAGAGAGAGGCAGAGACACAGGCAGAGGGAGAAGCAGGCTCCATGCACCGGGAGCCCGACGCGGGACTCGATCCCAGGACTCCAGGATCACGCCCTGGGCCAAAGGCAGGCGCGAAACCGCTGAGCCACCCGGGGATCCCCTTACCTGACAAATTAATGCCATGTGTAGGTCACCTGATTTTAGAACTTGACATAATGTTTAGATTATATAGCCCTATGCCCGCTCTTGGTCAGTTTTATAAACTAACTTCTGAAAATGAATAATGATAACGGCTCCTGTTGAGCATCATGGACCAGGCACTGTGATTGGGAATCACACTGTCCCCATTTTACAGTTGAGGAAACTGAGACGCAGAGGTTAAATAACTTACCCAGAAGGGGCTCTGTAAAAGCACACTTCCAAATTTTATGGCTTTGGTGACATGTACTCTGAGCTTTAAATGCTAAAAAGGAAGCCGACACGGAGAGAAGAGCGTTGCACCTACACTCCAGGCAAGAGGAAGCAAGAAGGAAAGACATTAAACTAAGAGACCAAGAAACTGGATAGTACACGGGATGAGACCAGCAGCGTCATATAGACTTGGGGATACTGACTGGGCCAGTTTTGTGCTATCTGGGTTTGTGGTGTATACGAGGGGAAAATAAGTCATGAAGCCATCAGGGGGGGAAAAAAAAAGCACCACTTTGCTTTTGGAGGTTTCCCAAACCCAGTTGCATAAGGGGTGACTCTACTTTGATTGGAACACACAGGAGATGAGCCGCTGCTTCTTGCTTTTGTTTCTGTAACCAGCTTTCCCTTATCTGAACTAACTTGGATGGGTTTCCATCCTCTATAAGGAACAGATCTCTGCCTAAGGCCCCCTCCAAAAGAGCACGGCTAGATAACCAAAGGATGCGGCCATAGAATAAGACATTTTAAAATATATTTATTGGCTATGCCATTTTCTACTCAGTGAAACATAGGTTTCCTGACAATTTTATATTAGGAGAGAAATGAAAGACCATGCCAGGAAACATGAAGTTCTCAGGAAGTAATTTGGTTATAAACATATTTCCTTAATAAGACACAATTTGATTCTAACTCTCATTACCTTTTGACAAGAACAGTAAGACACTGGTTATTTAGTAAACAGTTCATGAAGCTTTCTCAAATGTTCACAGTCCAGGAGGGACACAGCAGATGCCAGCATCCATCCTCATTGTACGGACGACGCTGAACTGGAAGGGGTTGGGGAATGTCTGAGATCACAAGGGCAGGGAGTCTGAAGCTGGCCTGGTCTTCGGGTTCCTGGCCCAGGGCTCTTTTTCCACCGTGCGCTATTCCATGCTGCCCTTCCCACTCATGTAGGCATCAAGGAGTCTTCTTTCCACCTACACAGATCTCCAGGTTCCACTAGAGCCTCTCCAGAGCTAAGTGTTTTGTAGAGGTCGCTTATTATATCATGGTCAGTTAGGGAGCTCTTCAAATATAATGCTTATGATGAAGTCATTTGCTTGCAGATATTTCCTTCTATGACCCAAAGTTTCAGGGCTCTGAGGAGCATTCTGGTTTTGAAGTATTTTATTGAACCTCCTTCCACCAATATTATGAAGTTCATCAACAAAGGTGACCAGGTAATCAAACTTTTTGGCACCGTGAGCAATGGCACAGCATTCAAATGGGACAACAGGGTAATCTTTATTCACTTCCCGTGGACATTCTGGAACATTAATTTGTAAGCTCACACCTGCCTTCTGCTCATAAAGTGGCAAGGTCAGTGTGCCCCTTATGCTGCCGTCACCCCCCTCACGAAACCAAGAGGCTTATTCAATTTTTGTATCCCTCTGAAATGTTTTCAACTTTAAATTGCTATTGGAGGACTTGGGCTCTTGGTTAAGCGCTCACAAAATTTAAATGTGAGAAAAGTTCAAGAGGATTTCATAAGAAGGAGTGAGCCATAATGGCAGTTCAAGTGGCGCACCGACCTTCCAAGTCTAATGTGGGAAGGTCATGTGCCATTTTGCAGGGGATTTTTCCAACTTTGCTTTTCCGGTCAGGTATGCCATCCTTCCAACTCCCTTTCTTTAGCCCTGTGACTGGACCCTGCACAACTCAGGCAAATGCCAAAGAGGCTGTGGCCTGAAGGTCTGCTGGGCCTACCAGGCCTGTCAACCTGCACCCTGGAGGTTTTATTTTATTTTATTTTAAAGATTTATTTATTCATTTGAGAGAGAGAGAAAGCATGAATGTGAGCAGGGAAAGGGGCAGAGGGAGAAGGAGAGCAGGAGACTCCCTGCTGAGTGCAGAGCCTGCTGCAGAGCTCAATCTCATGACCCTGAGATCATGACCTTAGCCAAAACCAAGAGTTAGATGGACACTCAACCAACTGAGCCACCAGGTGCCCCCAACTCTAGATTCTAGGTTCTGTTGCTGCCTGGCTCTTTCTCTACTAGACATGTGCAAGGAGTGGCTCAGAAGCACATAGGTTTGCATCTCATAAGGACAGAATGGTCCACTGTCCATTGAACTCGCTCCTTGGGGAAGACAGTCACACTTGACAGTCTGTGACACCACATGATGGCAGCTCACTTCTCAGCCTATTTCTCTGCTTTGTCTTTTTATGGTTTGGTCACAAATTGAAGGTAGGATATTGTCAAGACAGAAAGGTACACTTTCTCCTTTGGGGCTATTGTCAACAACAATCTAGAAAGTCTTTAGATCTGATTTGTACAAATTTGTGACAATCACCCACAGTTTAGTGTATTTGTTTAAACCGAAAAAAATAGCCTTCCTAGAAAGATCCAATCTTTATATTTACTTTTAAATAGGGGTAATGAATTGTCAATCAAGATAGCATGTCTGTGCTTTAATCTCAAGACCTCGGTTAACATCAAAATTTTCTTTTGCCACCAAAGTAAATCTTCAGAGTGAGTCCATGCCCTCATTTGTCTAACTCTCCCAGTGGGCCTCTGGGCTCCCACAAATTTGCCCCAACATTGAAAGCCAGGAACAGTGGTCAATAAATACCAGGGCTCTGTCTCTAGCATGAACCACATTCCCTAATTTTCCCCCAAACTCTTTGCTAATGCAGTTGATCTTTAGGAAACTGAGACTTTTCTTTTGTTCTCTTAAGATTTCGGAACACCTGGGTAGCTCAGGGATTGAGCCTCTGCCTTTGGCCCTTTGGATCCTGGGGTCCCAGGATCAAGTCCCACATTGGGCTTCCTGCGTGGAGCCTGCTTCTCCCTCTGCCTATGTCTCTGCCTCTCTCTCTATCTCTCATGAAGAAATAAATAAAATAAAATAAAATAATTTTTAAAAATTTCATTGACAACTCCTTTTATTGATCTCAGGGTGGTGAGTTGGAGTCCCACATTGGGTGTGGAGCCTACTTAAAAAATAAAAAATATATAGGGGCACCTGGGTGGCTCAGTTGGTTAAGCATCTGCCTTCCACTCAGGTCATGATCCCAGGATCCTGGGATCCAGGCCCAGGTCAGGCTCTCTGCTCAGTGGGGAGTTTGCTTCTCCCTCTCCCTCTGCTATTCCCCCCACTTGTGCTCTCTGGTTCTATCTCTATCTCTCTGTCAAATAAATAAATAAAATCTATTTAAAATAGATAGCCTACCTCAGAACACCATCTCATCTCCACACAAGCTTCTGAAAGTCAGATGACAAAAAAAAAAAATAAAAAAAATTGTTCACATAGAGATTAATACAACTCTTTTTAGAGCCATGAAGGAAGGTATAACCTCTAGACCTAAGATGTCAAAGGGCTGTGCTAGGTCCATTTTTTTTTTTTTTAACTGTGGCACAATTGGCACTTGAGGGCCAGATACTTCTTGGTTGTGGCAGCTGCCCTGTGCGATGTAGATGTGAAGTAGCATCCCTGGCTTCCACCCACTATTTGCCCGTAGCATCACACACACACAACTCAGTTTGACAACCAAAAATATATCCAGGCATTGAAAATGCCCCCTGAAGGGCAGATCGCTTGCCACTGAAATCTGCTGTGCTTGGAGTACAGAGGAAAAGGCCTACGGGACTTCTCGCATGGCTTTCACGGAACTCTGCCAAAGACGGAATCCTGGTTTCTTTGCAGTAACTCTATTCATGTAGAGTTTCGACAATAAAATTCATTGAGCATTTCCCATAAGACACACCTCTTAGGAAGTGCTTATCACACATTATTTCATTAAATCCTGAAAACAGCCCTGAATGGTAAGCACAATTGTGACTAATCCCTCCATATAAGAAGAGACTTCGGCAAGTCAAGTGACTTGCCCAAGGTCACACCGTGGATCAGCAGCAGAGATCCCTCTTGACCACCGTGCTCTACTGTCTTGTTTCTCCAGACCATAAAATTGATAGTTTAGGATTCACAATGTTGGCAAAATCCAAACAGATTTTGTGGGTATAATGGCTTTTGAAAACTCTTCAAGTCTGTATGAGTCTGTTTCCTTTCATTTCATATGTTTTTATAAACACCAGGGGAGCAATAATCATTTGAACAGTTAAATTGAGTTAGCACAGTAAAATCCACTTTTTTTTTTTTCAGTCTTGAAATGACAGTGAATCATTTGCCATTCTCACTGAACTATATAGTCCCTCCCTGCCCCCGCCACCCCCTTGCTCCTCTCCTACAGCTCCTCGGGCCCCATTACCTGCACTGCTATTTTTCTTTTAATTTTCCAAACAACAAGATTGTATTTTATAGTTAAGATATTACTCCAAGGGACAATAATGGGGGATTGCCACAGCCAAAATGCTCAGGAAAAAAACAGAACAACAAAACAAGCAAATCAAGAAGGGAAGAGAGTGAGAAAGGAAAACAGCACACAAATATTTTCTAGACCTCTTGATATCAAAGCTGGAAAAACCACAGTGCTTCACAAAATATCACATTCAACTGTCAGGTTAAAAGAAAAAACGTTGGAAGCACCCTTGGTGTGCCAAAGGGTAAGGGAAGCCGTGTCAGCCGGCCTTGGGAACCACACCCAGGTCAGGGCCAGGACCCTGTGGCTCAGGCTTCTGATATGGGTAGAAAGTATTAAAGAATCTCTTATTTTTTTTTAATCAGTAATCTTTCTCACCTTTCCCTGGGCACCAGGAGACCTTTTGGGTCTGATGTCCCTGAGAGGATAAGCCCTGCCTGGTATTAGTGAGTGACATTAAACACTAATTGTGAGGCCAAAGGGAGAAAGAGCCTGTGTAGGCTCGTTGCCAACTCATGATTACCTGGGAGCCTCCTGCCTCAGCGCACCTGGAGCCATATCATTATGGAATGATAATGGTATCTGGGCGCTCACCTGTGATCTCAATGAGATCAAATATTGGGAATAGCTGTGGACTGTTTACAGAACAAGATTAAAATATGAATCACATTTAAAATGTGAAAGCACCATTGTAAAAACAGTTTTAACCATGGTTTTCCCTGTTCTTTTCCCAAAGCAGGGGCCTGGTCAAGAGCCTGTAGTGGGGGAAGGTGTTAGGTACCACCTTTCCTGAAGGAAAACCACCCCGGGCCCAAGTCTTCTTGAACTTTCCTTTTACCACCTGAGACGACTGAGCACAGAATTCTATGACGGAAGAGGCATAAGAATTTTAATATGCTTCAGTTTAGGGAGGACTTAGTATTTGCCAAACTGCAAATTGCAACAGTTTGGAGATTCATCAAATCACTTTGCTAATCTGCAAACAGCAGTTTTTTGGGTTTTTTTTTTTTTTTTTTTCCAAAAGCACTTGACTCTGAGGGCAGGTCTCATTCAAAGCTTTGCAGCGTGAGAGCATATCCGGTAAGGGAGATCTCGAATTCTCCTCTCTGGAGGGAGGCATCATCTCCAAGTCCCCGTCACAGCCACATTTAGGGGCTTGAAGAAGTTTAATACCCACTTCAAGAATTTACTAATCCAGTGGTGACCAGGTCTCTCCCATACTGATCCAACAAAATCTGCTTATAAACAAGTGACACTGGGACGCCTGGGTGGCTCAGCAGTTGAGCATCTGCCTTTGGCTCAGGGTGTGATCCCAGGGTCCTGGGATCGAGTCCCATGTCGGGCTCCCTGCATGGAGCCTGCTTCTCCCTCTGCCTGTGTCTCTGCCTCTCTCTCTCTCTGTGTCTCTCATGAATAAATAAATAAGATCTTAAAAAAAAATAGTAAACAAGTCACACTTAGCCCATAACCTTCTCCACCACAGGTACAGAGAGACAAATGGGCTCAGGGCAGATTTTTCTAATGAGGGTTCTTTGAAAAAAAAGGCTCCTATAGTCAAATATTTGAGAAACGCTCCCTACTGAGGTCCTCTGGTAGATTCCCAGCGCATGTTAGCCTACACAAGAGTGAAGGTTAAACTCTGCTTAACCTGATACAGGCCACATGTATTTGACCTTGGGGCCCTCTGTAAGCCCCTCTATTAATCATTCACCGCCCTGGACCAAGTCCTTAGCCTGATGGCGACACCCTATGACTGCACTCAGCTTACTGCCGCCTAGTGTTGTGACTGTGCTGTTGCAACTGTGGACTGTGACCCGCCATCCCCAGTAGGTCCTCAACGTGTTCCTGGTGGAGATGGGAAGCACAGTTTGCAAATTAGAGAATGTTGGGGACCCAGTCACGAATGTTGGGGACCCAATCACGATGATCGCATGGCAGCTTTTATTTAGAGGAGGATCTCCCACTCTAAGTAGACTTCAACGAAATTACCGTTTAGGGACTTCCAGTTGAATCTGGTTGTGGGTCTCCTGATCACTGTGGGTGAGGTCTGTTTGTTGGCTTTGAGATGATCTTATATTCTTTTCCCTCTCTCTTCACTGGGGTTCTGTGCTATGAAGCATGACCAAAGCACCTGCCCGTGTGCACAGTGCTGTGAACTCAACCGTTCGGGCGCCTTCTTTTTTTATGTTCAAATATGAGACAGGCCACGCTGGCCCGGGCATGTGGACTCTCCCTGGGGCTCATTAATGGACTGCATTTATATATTGTTGCAAAATCATCAACACTGCGGCCTGTTAGAAACAGGTGCCGAGAGGAAATGTTTAATATTTTCCATGTGGCATGGACTCTATCAGTGTTTCCAATAAAACTGGGTCTGTTTGTACAGTTAAATCATAGGCCAAGGCTCTTCCTTTTTGCCTCAGGAGGCTGTCTGGTTGCTGGCGTGTGGCCAGCTTCGCTTTGACCTCATGTCTTCAGTGCCGCCATGCTGCTGTGCCAGCTGCTACTTCAGGGTGACAACCTAGTTCTGGTTCCCTCCACTGTCAGCTGGTCTTGACTATTTGAAAGCTACTCTTTTTTTTTTTTTTTAATTTTATTTATGATAGGCACACAGTGAGAGAGAGAGAGGCAGAGGGAGAAGCAGGCTCCATGCACCGGGAGCCGGACGTGGGATTCGATCCCGGGTCTCCAGGATCGCGCCCTGGGCCAAAGGCAGGCCCCAAACCGCTGCGCCATCCAGGGATCCCGAAAGCTACTCTTTTGAATGAGCCCCTCCTTGTCACTTTAGAAACCCTGCTTCCCAACAACCATGTTTGCTGACTGTAGTAGCTGTTTTCTGCCCCCAGTGAGAATCCAGGCAACACCCCCTCCCCGCTTAGGGCCACCCATGCCGGGGGAGACGGAGTGGTGCCACCGCCTGTTCCCTCCCCGTAACCCCTAATTCCCATCTTCTCTTTGTTTTGATTCCTATTTGTTTTCTTCCTTCACATTTAACCAATGCCGATGGGGCAACCTGGGTGGCTCAGTCAGTTAAACAACTGCCTTCAACTTAGGTCACGATCCCAGGGTTCTGGGATCGAGCCCCGGATCAGGCTCCCTGCTCAGTGAGGAGCCTGCTTCTCCCTCTCCCTCTGCTCCTCCCCCTGCTTGTGCTTTCTCTCTCTCTTTAATAAATAAATAAAATCTTAAAAAAAAAAACAAACAGCTCCAATGAAATAAACTGGATGTGAATACTTTTTAAAAAGATGTTATTATTTATTTGAAAGAGAGAGAGCATGAGTAGGGGAGGGGTAGAGGGAGAGGAAGAAGCAGGCTCCCCACTGAACGGGGACCTCTAGGCTGGGCTCCATCCCAGGACTCTAGGAACCTGAGCCGAAGTCAGATGCTTAACCAGCTGAGCCACCCAGGCGCCCTGGATGTAAATACTTCCTTAGTCGATAGGCTCTAATCATCACGTTATCAAATTCTGCACGTCCCTGCAAAGTAAGGCTCGGCTCTCTGAAGGTTTCATTTGTTCATTTTACCACTAGGTATAGACTGTTAACTGTGTACCAGACAGTTCTAGACTCTAAGGAAACAATAGCGACATAAGCCCTGTCCTGTGCTTCCATGCTTATGAGGGAAGCAGATAATAAACAAAACAAAATATATAGAACGTTAGTGGTAAGTGCTCAAGAGAGAAGGTAAAGCCTGAAGGTGGGAATGGAAGTTGTGGACCTAAGGCAGGGGTGGAGATTCGGGGGGTGGGGGGCAGGTGGCCAGGGTGGCTGCTTTCACAAGATGGGATTTGTGCAAAACCTGAGAGTAGAGGGGAGCTTCTGGGGGTGGGGGGAGGAAGCATGCGTGTCCTAGGCCAAGGGTCCAGCCAGTGTCAAGTCCCCAGGATGGGATATGCCTGGCAAGGTCTGGAGGGAGTCATAGGTCTGCCATGAAGTTTGAATGTCTACGAAGCACCTGGCGTACGCGTAGCACTTAGTAAATGGTTAGCTCTAATGATGACAGTCTCTCATCAGATGCTTGTGGTTTGATGAATGTAAACAGGTGCAACAGTTATCTGGCCAACTAGGCCCAAAGTCTCCTCCCTGGACTCAAGAGGAGTATTCAGTTATGGCCTCACAGATCTCAAAGTGTGGTCCCAGCATGCATCCCGCCAGCGTCCCTAGCTTTTCTCCTTCAGCAGAGTCATAAGGTCATTGCTCCCAGCAAAAAAAAAAAGAAAAACCATGCTGCTGAGCAGATTTCCCTTGACGACCACAGGCCAGTAGTTCTCAAAGTGTCCCCAGAGCAGCAGTAGCAGCAGCACCAGGAATGTGAAATGCCACGTCTCAAGCTGCACCCGCATCTACTCTGGGATTGGGCTGAGCAGTTGGTGTTTTCCCACCCGCCCCCTGCCATAATGCTGCTATACACTGAAGTTTTAGAACTAGCAGCCAGAGGTGCTGTTCAGAAGGTGTCCTGGGTGGAGAAGGCTTCACTAGGTCACTCCAGCCACTTCCTGTGCTCTCCATGAAACCACTTCTCAGACACTTTGCTCTTGTCACTGTTATCTCTGTTTGCTGAGATGCCTGTGGCTCTCTAGGGTTGCCCGTCTCCAGGTCTCCAGAGCAAAGCCCACTGCCTCCCTAGACGGATGTCACCAAATTCTGAATGAAAATGACTCCAGCTGGACTCCGAGGGCTGCCCAGAGCACTTGTCCTGCCCTGGTTACTTCCTCTCTAGCACTGACCATTCTGAGAACTATTTCAAGTTTCGTTATAATGGAATTTAAAACAAAAACAAAACCTTTAGAAACCAAGACAGGCCAGCTTCAGATTTGCAGACAAGATGGAGCACTTATTTCTCTCCCCACCCCAGGAAGATGTTATCTTGCTGTTTGCTGAGAATCAGATAAAGCAGGGATGCTCCAGGAACCAAGGCCACTTCCAGGAACTTTTCTGGCACTGAGTGGCAATGTGACCCAACTTTTCCATAGGAAATGGTGCGGCTGACTTGAGTATCAATCCTATTAATCCTCTACTGTAATGATGCAAGGATGAGTGGGCTGGGGGGGAAGGAGGAGGAGGAGGTGGTCTTTGAAATGTCCATTCTGTTGCTTCAGTCTGAGCACTCTGGTACCTTCTGTCGGCCTGAGCTGCTGTTCCCAAAGTTATTCCAAAACAGAATTATCTGGGGCTCTTGCTCAAAACATAGACTCGAGGGACCCTAAAACAAGTGCTTCTAATGCAGGTGGCCCTTCCCGTGTTGAGGGCTTTGCAGGAAAAATACAGCTTAAATGTCTTGACCTCACAGGAAGAGAGATTCTTTATGATTTGGGAGCCGCGGCCCTTAAGAACAATCTCCTACCATTTTCCTTTTGCCATTTCGGATAATATTTCTTCTACCTTTGTAGTCGTTAATATACCTTATCATTTTTTTCAACTCTATCATTTTTTATTTCTAATTTACTTAGAAACTTGAGGAATGTCTGCTAAATAGTATTAAAATGATTTTTATTGTTATGACCATGTGAAGAATTCAGCTTGTTCATATACTTTGGTGATAAATTTTCTGATATGGACTCCTAGAATTCTGATATGGAATTTCTGATATTACATTCTGAGAATAAGTCCTGCATGGTCAAGAATGCTGATCTTTGAATGTATTACTAGATCCTAACTAAAAAAAAAAAATGGTCAAATTGTCACATTTTTAAAACTTTACCTTTATTTTTATAAAGGTAAATAGTTTTAAAGAGCCCAATAGTTATATAACACTTACAAAATAGTTGTCCATATCTTTGCCCCTACCACCTCTCAATTCCCACTATCTAGAAGACACAACTTATAACTTTTTTTAAAAGATTTTAATTATTTATTCATGAGAGACACAAAGAGAGGGAAAGGCAGAGACACAGGCAGAGGGAGAAGCAGGCTCCATGCAGGGAGCCCGATGTGGGACTCGATCCCAGGTCTCCAGGATCACACCCTGAGATGAGGGCAGACACTCAACCACTGACCCCCCCAGGGATCCCCCACTTACAACTTTTATATCTGTTCCTTCTAGTATCTGCTTTTCTATTTCTAAATGGCATGCTTATACAGCTATTTCTTGTTATTTCAGTTTTTGGTATTGCGTAGAGACTCTTGATTACTACATAATAGGATTTGGCTTCTTTTACCCTCACACAGACACACACACACAAGCACACTCTTCTCCATACAATGTAGTTGTATCATAATTTTGTTGATTAATACTGTGTTTATGCTGTTATGACTACGTAAGTAATCTCCCCAACTAAGTCATTAAATGAACTACAATTAAATTTTCTTCCTATACAACTTTTAGCTTTTTCTAGAGTTAATAATTTTCTCACTTTCTTAATTTTCTTGGGTCCCAATTACTAATTCACACTCAAACTGTCTGATAGAATGAAAATCTCATCTCAATACTTTCAAACATCAGATATGCTATAAAATTTACCTTTTTCAAATAGAGAGCCCACCTGGAGCCTTCCGTCCTGCTCCATTGAGGCCTAAGTCATTCTCTGGGTTTGCTGTAGCGCTGTCATCTGACATCTCCCTTTTTCGTCATCTCAGAGATTTCTTGTTTCTCTCTCCTGGGGCCCATATCTTGTTTCTTGGTTAACTCTCACAATTTGAGGGAGCACACACTTCAATAGGTTTCTAAGTAAGGGTACTTGGAAGTTAAGTTTCTTAAGATCTTGAAAGTTCTAGGAAAACTTTTATTCTGCCTTCAGATTTGATGGTCTGTTTAGCTGGGTGTAGAATTCTAGACTGAAAATAAATTTTCTCTGAGAATTCAGAAGGCATTGCTTCACTCTTATCCACAGAAGAATTTTGCCATTCTCATTACTGATCCTCTGTATATGGCTTCATCTTTCACTGTTTTGTCATTGGTGTTTTGCAACTTTGTAATGATGTGCTTTGTCAGGGACTTTTTGTCCTCTGTGCTTGGCTCTGGGTAGACTCTCTCAGTCAATTCTTGGAAATTTCTTTGATAATGTTTTTTTATGTTCTCCTTTTTGGAACTCCTTATCATTAAAATATTAGAGTTCCTCAACAAATCCTTGACTTTTGTCCTTCCTTTTTCTTTTTCTTTTTCTTTCTCTTTCTCTTTC
Organism: Canis lupus familiaris; assembly: GCF_011100685.1. Lineage (NCBI taxonomy): Eukaryota > Metazoa > Chordata > Mammalia > Carnivora > Canidae > Canis > Canis lupus. Next base: position 64,358,934 of record NC_049233.1, read on the forward strand.
TTCTCTCTCTCTCTCTCTCTCTTTCTCTTTCTCTCACTTTATTAATCTATCCATCTTTCTCTGGTTTATTTTCTTGGAGATTTCATCAACTTCGTCTTCCATCTGGGGTTACTAGATAAAATACAGGATATCCAGGTAAATGTTGATTTCAAATGAACTAGAGTTGCATAGGACATAGTTACACTAAACACTTATTTGTTGTTTATCTGAAATTCAAATTAAACTGGGAGTCCTGTATTTTTATTTGCTAAATTTGATGAAACTTCTTGCAGTTCTTCTCTTGAATTATATTCCTTTTAGCTATCCTGTTTTTTTTTTGTTGTTTTTTTTTTTTCTCATTAAACTTTTGTTTTAATGGGTCTCAAAATTCTGTGACAGATTTTTGGTCAAGTTGTTTCCATTAAAGCTATCCTGTTTTAATCTCCAAGCTCTCCTTCAATTATTCTCTCAGTATTCCCATTGAACCACTTCTTTTGTCTCTTGAATATAATATCTTCTTGTTTCTCTCTGGAGATACTAAGAGCTCTTTCAAGTTTCCTTCTTTTTTCTTTGCTTCCAAATTTCTTTTTATTTATAATCCTTTTGGTTTCTGCTTTTCATGTTAGAGTTTCTTACATGTCTGGTAATCCTTGGTTGTCTGCCCATATTTAAGAGTGATGCGCTAACTGAACCAGAATTCAGAGAATGTGGGTGGAATCTGTTGATTTGTGGGTTTCCCTCCAGCCTGTCTGCTTCACTGAGAGGTTCTAACTGTCAGTATCTTTAGGTCTCCTCTCCTAAGCTGGTCAGGTCCCCAAAGAGGAAACCTCTAATTCCCATACTGGAAGGAACAAGCATAGATACTAGCATTCTGGGAGATGAGGCACAGAAGACCAGGGACCAGGGATCCCAACTTTCTATAACTAATCCACCTTCTAATCCCCATTTTCAGTATAGTATCCTTGCTTCGGTGAGGCTGGTATCCATGAGTCCAGGGTCCCTCTGGTTCAACCTCTCAGGGCACCTTCTTCCAGGAGGCAGTAAATTGTCACTCATCCTGTGTAATGCAAGAGGGGTGACCTGGGAGCCTAACTGCTTCTTATATACTTTTTGAAAATGTATATATATATTTTTTCTGAAAACAAGATACTATTATCCTCACCGCTGTGCATTGTTTCTCCATAGAGGTGCTTCAGCTCCCTGATGTTCCCTCATTCCAATAAGATAAGAGCTTTATGCACTGGGTGTTATTCTATATGTTGGCAAATTGAACACCAATAAAAAATAAATTTATAAAAAAAAGATAAGACCTTTAGAATCCTTTTTCTTTCTCTCCTACCTTCTGTAGACCTTTGGAATCTTGTTTATTTCTTTCTATCTTTTCACCAACAGTTGCCATTTTTTTATTCAAGTTCTTACCCTCATCCCTCCTCCACCCAGACACTCTTCTTCCAGCTTCATTTTTCTCAGAATGTTTTGCTCTTTCTGATTTTCCTCTCTCTGGCTCCTGGCTCTATTTAAAGGAGAGGGTATTTTTCTGCATGGGCTCTTAAGGTCTTAGGGTATGGTGGTTTGCATGTCCCAAGTGGTGGGACTCTCACGGATGGCAGAAGGTGAAGAAATCTCAGTCCCCACAGGCTGAATTATAGATACTGCCAATACTTAGGCACCTGCAGGAACCCCCCACTCCCTGGAGACTTCCCACACTGCACCAATAGAAGGGAAGAGGCCTCAGTCCCCATTTAACTCCTCCATGGCCCCTTGGGGGTAGGAAAACCTGGTGCAGTCACACGGGGCCTATGATGAATTTAGCCCTGACAAGCCAAGTCTTCTCAGGATTTACTGCCCTCCATTCTTTACAGCCTTGGGTGTTATTCTCTAGGACCTTCCCAGTCCACTCAAAGAGAGAACCTCACAATTCTCTCTGCTTGGAACCAAAGCTGAAGGCCTCACCTGCATCCAGCCACCCATGGAAGTTAGCAGCTGTTTGGCCCCTGTGAGGAAGAAATTTTGGGTTTGGGGGTGGGAAAGATAGAAATTGCTTTTGGGTTGCCATATTCCCAGAACCCCCTTTTGGCTCCCATAAATTATTTCAAGACCATTAATCACACAGGGGGAGCCTGGATTAAAAGAGCAGAGTTGGAATGGATAGTTACAGTCTTAGTTTGTCACCTGAATACAGGCCCAGTCCATTCCTGAACAACAGGCTGGTACATGTGACAGACAAACACCAACTCCTGTGGTCCAACACCACAGTTTTAGTACCAGTGCATTCAGAGATAAGAGAGAGTTACTGCAGTTTCACTGTGAAAACAGGCAATCAAAATGACTCTGAATAAGTCTTTCCTAACCCGGCTTTATCTGATGTGATACCCACCTGCCATGAGGAATCACTGCCAGTCTTCCCTCAGAAAGTTTAAAGATCAAGCTGGTTCTGAAAAGGAAGATTGAGTGGGCATATTATTAACCTAAATGGAATTAGGTTTCTGTTTCGATAAAGATTCCCATTAAAGCTGAAAGCAATACAGCTACAGCAGTGCAGCTGTAACCACCCACTGCCTGTAGGAAGATGTGCTTAAATTACACCTGGCTGTGCACCCCATTATCACTTTGCAAAAGGCAGTAACCTGAGGTGGACCTCTGTGGTCACAGTGTCCTTCAGGTGACGGCCTCAAAGGAATCCTAGCTTGGATGCAATCAATACACTGAACATACATTACTCATGTATCAGCACATGATAAGAGGCTAACAATGATTAATCAATTGATTATGATAGGCTCATTTTATCCCAGAATATTTGACTTACTGAACATTTTCATTTTTGTATTTAGTTGCAGTGGAAAGATATGACAGCAGTATTTCACTCAAACTGTGTCCAGCTAAAAGGGATGAAGTCAGCATCTTTGTGTTCCTTGGCCAGCTATCACGAGGGCCTGCCACGCTGGGGCAAGCAGCAATTCAAGAGTCGCCGTCTCATTTGCCTATTTCCAGTCTGATGAAAATTTCAATTCCCCTCTTTTTAAAAGACTTAGGAAGGAGGTCACACGTTGGCAGCCCACGGGCTGCATCCAGCCCTCAGATGTGTTTTGTATGAGCAGCAAGGTTTTTGGGGAAAAAAAATGAATTCACTGTCAGCCTTTAAAATCAGAAAACTTGACATAAAAGTCTGGACTTCTAGTTTTTCTTGGAAAAAAAAAAAAAAAAAAAGATTGGCCAGCATGGGCCCTAACAACTGGCAGGGCTGAATAGAGAGAATAGAGACTGCCCTTTTTTTGATGGTGGAAATGCTCTCCTGTTGGCCCCAAACCCAACACTTCTTATGTTATATCTAGCAACTTCTCTCATTTTTATCACTTGCTTGGCTGCTGCCTTAGGAGTACAATTCAGTAGGAAGAGCCACCAGAAGGCCATGTTTCTTGTCCCCACTGCACTGAAAAATCCTGGGAGCCTTACTACATATAAGGGAACAAGGAAGTGATGTGGTCTGCTTGAGGGCATTAGTCCAATGTTCTTCCCTGCACCTGTGATGAAGACCCTAAATGCAGGGCACAGACAAAAGTGCTTCTGTTGTTCAGAGGCAAGGAAGGGTACCAGTAGCTGAAGAGGCAGGTGGCAGGATGCCTTTCAGGCAGGGTACATCTTTGGGTCACCAGATGTGTCTAAAGGACAACTCTAAATCCCTTTTTGTTTCCCCTGTAGAGAAAGGATGCTAATCACTCCACTTCTCAGTCCCTCCACACTTGTTACTTTGGATCCAGACAAGAAGTTCCAAGAATTCCCTCAGAGTCTCCAACCTAAGTGGCTTAGAAAACCTTTCCGGATCTCAGTGCTGATAGGAGTGATGCATCTTGGATCCTGGACCCCACCTGTTTAGTGGGGGAATCCTTCTGATAAATTCAGAGATAACAAGGTCCCAGGGGCCTTCCTGTTGATTTGAATCCAACCCCTGGCTCATAAAAACAGTATCACCCAATTTAGTGGACATGGGAATCACCTGGAGATCATGTTAAAAATGTGAATTCTGGGCAGCCCCAGTGGCTCAGCGGTTTAACACCACCTTCAGCCCAGGGCGTGATCCTGGGGCCCCGGGATTGAGTCCCACATCAGGCTCCCTGCATGGAGCCTGCTTTTCCCTCTGCCTGTGTCTCTGCCTCTCTCTCTGTCTCTCTCTGTCTCTCATGAATAAATAAAATCTTTAAAAATAAATAAATAAATAAATACATATATACATATATATAGATACATAAATTTAAAAATGTGATTTCTGAATCAAAAGGTCTAGGGAAGAGCTGGAAACTGCATTTCTAACAAATTCCTAGGTGAGGCCAATGCTGCTGGTCCAAGGACCACACTTTTAGTAGAGAGGAGTTATAAAACACATCTTATCACTGCTCATGGCCATTTCTTGCTTTTCTCTCTAGGGATCTTGCCTGGTTTCTCTACTTCATCCTCCTCTTCTCCCCATCCATCCTTCTTAGCCGACTCTTTATTCCCACCAGGCATCTCTACCAACTCCCAGAACTACCCCATCCAAGGATAAAGAAACTCCTGCCCTTTATTCCTCAGACATGCATCTTCCTCCCTCATTTCCTCCATAGTGCCAGAAAAATAAAAGTCACCATTTATCAACAATTGTGTGCCAGCACAGTCCCAAGTGTGTTATCCATATTATTGTTATTTTTTAAAATATTTTATTTATTTATTCATGAGAGACACAGAGAGAGAGAGAGAGAGAGAGGCAGAGACACAGGCAGAGGGAGAAGCAGGCTCCATGCCAGCAGCCTGATGTGGGACTCGATCCCCAGTCTCCAGGATCACACCCTGGGCCGCAGGGGGCACTAAACCGCTGCGCCACCAGGACTGCCCCTATCCATATCATTTAATTCTCATGACAACCTGACAACGCATGTATTATTATTGTCATTTTAGACATTAGAAAATTGAGACTTGGGCAGTTAAACTTTGTCCTCCACTAGGAAATAATGAATTGAGGTTAGAATTTGGAACTAATGCCAAAGTCTACAACCTTCATACTACATTATGCTCATATAAGCGGAAATGGTCTAGAAGTCAGCTGATAGGAGTGGATTGAGAAAAAAAGGAATGAAGTACCCCAAACATCACTCCAGTTATGCATCCTGTATGGTTCTCTGAATGCTTATTAAGCAGACGCCCTATGGAACAGCTTGACATATCAATAATAAGAGCTGATTTAAGAATGCCCAGATTAGCTGGGATGGGACAGGACTCCAAATAGCAGAGTGGTAATATTAAAAACCTAAATTTTCCAAAATGCCCAAATTGTCAATGTAACTCTTTACTAGACCTGTAACTGTACATATAAAACCTATTACCAAAGGTTCTATATATGGATAGATTCCATTCCTATCAATAACCAATCACTCAAAAAAAAAAAAATAACCAATCACTCAACTACATGGAGTCTGAAGGCGAGTGCTAAGCCTTCTATCAGTCCACATAGGGTCCTCCTTGGATATGTAGCCAGCTCCCTTTCTTTCTAGTTTCTCTATTTATTGTTATTGTTATTGTTATATTGATGTTATTATTCTCTGCCCTGTCCTTAAGATCCTACCTAAGCATCCTGGCTTCCAACCCGGGAGCCTATACTTGATCTTAAAACCATTGTATCTTTCAGATTCCTCAAACTGCAGCATCCAAAAGACAAACAAATCCTGCTTGTGTTGGCTATCTCCCTCCTCTGACTTCTTTTTCTCTCCGCACCCCTCCTCCCTGAAATCTCCTTTTAATTCCTCCCAAAAATCCCACAAGATATATGGAGAGGGGAAAAAAAGGCAAGGGGTAGAGACCAGAAAAATTCCATCTTGATATAAAAAAAAAAAATTAAAAGTTCTAAATTCAATGAGTGGGGAAGAGTCAGAATTTAAAAATATAGAATGACCAGGGAAATTGGGAACAGAATAGTATGGAGGGAAGGAGCCCTGGCCCAGGAGTCATGAAATTTGATTTCTAAAACCATCTTTGCCACTAACTCAGCGGTACAACCCTGGATAAGCTGCATCATTTTTCTTGACACCAGTTTTTTCTTCAAAGTGAGGGGATTAGGAGAGTCTGGCTGACTCAGTTGGTAGAGCATGTGACTCTGGAGGGCTCTTGAGTTCAAGCCCTCTGTCAGGCATGGAGCCTACTTAAAAAAAATAATTATTATAAAATAAAACAAAAATAACATGAGAGGATTGGATTGAATGATTACTAAGATCCCTTTGATCTCTACTTTTTAGTATTTTCCCTAATACCTAAAACAAAATGAAGCAGAATGTTTTTGTGAAATAATGTTGCATCTAAGCAGAAATTTAAACACAAACTAGGTTGAGTTAACTCATAAAAACAAGAAGGTAGAGAAACAATGTCAATAATGATAAATTAATAATAATGATAAAAGATCAATAAATTAAGACAAAATGGCCGATTCTATAGATTCTATAGTTTTTCTTCATAAAAAGATCTTAAATTCTCCACTAAGTGGCTACCTACTATCTATAATTATCAGTTACTTGTAAAATATGTAATTGGGACAGGCATATTCTATTCTGCAGTATATTGCCATTTTAAAAATTGTTTTCCAATAAAAGCATTGAAGTATAAAGTCAACCACCAACATTTTTACTCTAAACAATGGTAGGTAGATCAGAAATAAAATTAGGTCAACACGAATAATTTCCTTCCTGGCAGGTTATGGAATTTAACGTACATGGTATTTTCCATCTTTGAAGTTAACATGTAATTATGTTTGCTTTATGCCAACTCTTCTGCCCTCAAATGTTTCAAGCTGAAAAAGAGAAAAACAAAGTCTGCCTCTGGCTGCCTCTGGCTGCCTCTTCATACACTTACCAGGGCAGAAGGCACAATTGCTGGGGCATAGGCCCCCACTGGACTCTTGAGTGTGTGTTTTGCAGAAAGCCCTTCCCCCAGTAAAATAAGGGCAAAGATTAACGTCTTTCTGTGCTTTCCAGTCATCTACATCAGTAAAAATATACAATCCTTCTGTGCAGTCATCACTTTGCTTTGTCCCATAACCAAGAGCACCCTCCTGATCTTTCCTAAAGGGTTATTACTTATCTTCTGGGAAACACCCCTCATCACCCCAAACCATTTGTGTAGAATAATGCCTCAGCCACTCTAGTCAGGGGGTATTTTGGCCAGGAGGAACATTTTCTGTATGATGCTGTTGTTTGAAAATTCATCTCATTATCTCCCTTCTGCAGCCCCATCCTGGCCTCAGGTACCATCGGCCTCTATGCCAAAACTTCCATTTGAATATAATATTTTGATTCTTTGCCTTGGACTCCCCAGGCCTGACTTTCACTTACCTTTGAAAGAATCCTTCTTCATTCAGTAACAGTTATCACCTTGGAAAACTCAAGTAAGTCCTACCATTTTGTGCCCACCGTATTCCCAGATGAGGGAAATAAAAGGCACCAATAAGTCTGAAAGTCAGAATCCTTAAGTAGATCAATGGACAAGTCTGAGGAAACATCTTACCTCTTGTCATCCTCCATTAGCCACTAAGACCTTTTTATCTTCATCAAGAACAATTGTAAAATATAGCTGAAGATGTGGGCTGCAAATTGACCTCAGCCAATTTTAACTATTCAGTAATTATTCATTTCCTGTGGTAAATACTGGTAAATACCTGGGGTGAGAAGAGGGGTTGAGCCTCTACATCCTTTTCTTCCACCACCTTACCCCCAGGCAGTTTGTCATGATGAAAGCTAGTCTTAGGCCAATTTCTGCCGCACATGCAAACCTTCATTGGCAAGCAGACAAACCCATCATCGAACACTTCCTTTAATCTTGGTCGAGTCTACACACTCAGATACTGACAGGCATTTTACAAAAGAAGGAGGCAGACAGCTCAATATTCTGACAACAGCTAAGTTGGGCTTCCTACTGGATCAAGCACCAGAGCCTGACCACCCCACCCCCCTCCGCCACCCCATGCAGTGGAAGGAGGCAGCACAAGATGGATTTCTGGACCTGGAGCACTACTCCAATGTGTAAGCCTCATGGGCTTGCTGGAAAGGTACACTATTGCCGTGCAAGGATAAAGAGACCCAATATAGTTTTCTATCTAAGCTCATAGCTGGAAGACTATTCATTCATCACGAACAAAGTCTTTCTTACATCACCTATGCTCACTGGCACACCCTGTGGATTAGATTTCTCTAACAATATTTGTAATGCTTATACAACCACTTGTAGATGGTGGCTTCCTAGTTTCTTTCCTTCACGTGCTATCCATGACTCCCAGAGTAAATATTAAAGTTAATTTACACATATGTGCATTGTGTTTATAATAAATTACTTTAAATTAGCAAAGAGACAACTTTCTGACGTATCCTACCTACAAATTTGACATCTAAAACCCCTCCACCACTCCTATATTGCTGGAGAAATTATGGAAATATGCAAATGAAATAATACCATTCTTTTTGAGTTTGCATCCCAGCTCCATGTCCAGCCATTACAGAAAAGATATTTGAATAGAGCACTGAGAAAGGAAGGCATGTGGGAAAAGCCAAGAGAAGAAATGACCAGGGGACCTAGGAAGTTGTTTTAGCTGAATTTAGTTGTTTCAGCAACAATGTTTACTCCCAAAATGGAGACAGATGGGGACAGGGGGTGGGGTGAGAGAGAGATGAGGGAGGGGTGCTCTTCTCCACATGGATCTTCTCTGCAAAAAAATCCCGAAATATATCCTAGAAAAGGGATTCTTTTTCTGAACTTTGTAAGGTAGACACTGAGCTTGTTAATTATGGCTTGTGGAGCTGCCTCTCAGGTACAGGACGGAGTGAAAGGGGACGTTGTGTGGATTGTCCCGTTGCCTATTTATCAAAGGAGCAAACTGAGTTCTTTACTAGAGTCATTTATCTTTGCAGACAACTTAGACCATTGTTCCCTGGGCAGGACAATGACTCACTTGATCAGTAAGTAGAACTATAAGTACAAAGAAGTTATAATATGCCTCATCCCCTTCTACTCACCACTGACATTTGCTTTGGACTCTAAGTTAATAGATTAAAAGAACAGCATAGTTTTATTTGGAACATGTTAAGTACTACTCCCTATTATTTTACTTAATTATCAGTTATCAGTATTGAGCTTCCATCAATGTGGAGAAGTAGTGGAATGGGAAAACAACAAACCAGAAAAAAAGAGACCTGGATTCTTGCCCCAGCTCTACCCCTCACTAAATGTGTGGCAGCCTGGTTTCTTCTCTGAGTTGAGACCAGACCTCTATCGTCTCTTCTGGAATACAGCATTCATTCCTTTAACAGTTATTTATTGAGCGTCTCCCACATGTGAAGCATTGTTCTAGGCTATATCCAGAGGACACAATAGAGAATTAAAAAGACACAGTTCTTAACCCATGGGACCTACATTTTAGTGGGGTACAAGAAATAATAAATAAGAAAGCATGACACAATATGTCACTCTATGTGAAAACTGCTATGGAAGGAAATGAAATGGAGTGAGGACATGGTGTTGTTTTATGTCAAGTGGTAAGGAAAAGCCTCACTAATAAGAGGGCCATTTAAGTAGAGCTGAAGGAGTAAAGGAGCTGAAGGAGTAAGTTATGTTTTTGAGGGTGAGGTGTATTCTAGTAGAGAGAACGGTAAGTGCAAAGCTCCTGAGGAAGGAATGTGCTCAACACAATCAAAGAACAGCAAGACAGCCAGTGTTGCTGGAGCAGATTGAAGAGAACAGAATGGCTGGGGGATGGGCTGGGGGGTTTGGGTTAGGGGCCATATGGGGCTTATAAGCAAGCTGGGTCTTTGGCCTATACTCTGGGGAACTTGGTCAATCGCTGGGAGACCTTTGGCTTGAGAACTATCATGTTCTAACTTATATTAAAATAGGATCTCTCTAGCTGCTAAGGTGAATGTCTAGAAGGTGATGGTGGCTTGGACCAGGTTGATAGCTGTAGAAATGGTAACAAATGGTCAGGTTCAGCATATAACTTAAGAACAGAACCAACAGAGTTATTAAGAGGAATAATAATAATAAAAAAAAGCAAAAACAGCTCCAGGATTTTTGCAGTTGGAAGAATGCAGGATTTTTCCTGCATTTGTTTACTCGTGGTGTAGAAGAGTAGAATTAAGTTTAACCTGGGACATGTTAAGGATAAGATGCTTATTAGCCATGCAAGAGGAAGTATTAAATAGCCCATTGTATACATAAGTCTGAAATTCAAGAGAGATTTAGGATAGGCTGTGGCAGTGTCTTGCCCATTATCTATTTGACACACTTTGGAGGTCACCTTCAGCTTGGTAGTTAGGTCTCGAACCTGCTGTGGCAGACAGACTCCTAAAGCAGTCCCCACGATTCCTACTTGGTGTTCTCACTCTTGTGGAATGCCTTTCCTATAAATGTGGGACCTGTGACTTGAATAGAATAGGGGAAAGGTGGCCTGATAAATATGATTATGTGTACACGATTATGCAGTTTCATAAAACTACAGTGCCCATCTTTCTAAAGCCTTTTTTCCCTATGAAAAAGTAGGTGGTCATGTTGGGCAACCCCAAGTAGTAAATAACTGTAGGCATTTTCTAGGAACTGAGGATGGCCTCTGACCAGCAGCCAACCCAAAACTGAAGCTCTCAGTTCCACAACCACAAGGAAGTATGTGAGTAGGGAAGTAGACTGTGAGACTTTTCCTAGTTGTAGAACTGTTCTTGGCTTATGCATGAAGCAGGGCAGAAGTACTAGGGAGTTAATGTCTCCAGGAACAACCTTGAACCAGTGAGTGATGGGAGTTGGTGAACAAATACCCCAGATTCCTCATCCCTTTGTGGGACAAATCTGGAATGTGTAGTCAAAGTCCAAGAACAAACAGACCAAAGGAACAAAAGGGAGAGAGTCCAGAAACAAATGCACACTCGAATGACACTTGATTGTGACAAGGATGGCAATGAAGATAGGGAAAGAATGGTCATTTCAATAATGCTGCTGGTCAGTAAGATATTCATATGGAGATGTGCCTGGGTCTGTTAGCATCTGCCTTCAGCTCAGGTCATGATTCCAGTGTCCTGCGATCAAGCCCCACAACGGGGTCCCTGCTTACCGGGGAGTCTGCTTCTCCCTCTCCCACTCCCCCTGCTTGTGCTCTCTATGGCTGTCAAATAAATAAATAAAATTCTTTTTTTTAAAATAAAGCTATTCATATAGAAAAATGCAAAACCTGACCCCTGTGTCACACCATACTCAAAAATCAATCCCAAGTGGATTGTACACCTAATTTTGAAAGGTAAAACAATAAAGCTTTTATATGCTAATATAAGAGAATAATTTTATATCCTTGGGGGTAGGCAAAGATGTCTGAAAGCACTAACTACAAAAACTTTTTAAAAAAAGATTGACAAATGGACAACCTAAAATAAGGAATGTCTGTTCATCCAGACACCATTAAGAAAATAACCACAGAAAATAACCACAGAGAGGGAAAAATTATTTGTAGTACATATAACAAAAAGCTTGTATCCAAGCTATATAAAGACCTACAAATCAGTAAGTAAAAACTGACAACACAATAGAAAAATGGGCAAAACATTTGAGCAAGCACTTCACAAAAGGGGAAATAACCTGAAAATACGTGGAAAGGAGGATGACCTCACCAGTCATCAGGGAAGCACAAATGAGATGTTACTATACCCACCAAAAGGCTAAAGTTTAAAAAGGTGCAAAACAGTGAATATTAGGGATAATATGGAGCAATGGTTACAACTACTTAGAGAATTATTTGACAAGATCTATGAAAGCCAAACAGACACATACCCCGTAAAACAGCAATTTCACTCCAAGGTATATATGCAAGAGACATTAGTGTACTTGGTCACCAAGAAGGTGCACAAGCATGTTCATAGTAGGATTATTTGCGATAGCCAAAAAGTGAAAATAACTCACATGGCCACCAATAGTAGAATGAATAGAGTTGTTCCATTCACACAATAGAACGTTGCTCAGCACTGAAAATGAACAAATAGCATGAGCCATCGGTGAACCCACAAAAGCAGTGCTCAACAAAAGAAGCCTTTAGGGGAGAGGATGAGAAGTTGAACAAAGAAAGTCAACTCTAAGGAATTTTCTTCATTTTATATAAAACTATGAAATAGGGACAACTGGGTGGCTCAGTCACTTAAACGTTTCACTCTTGGGTTCAGCTTAGGTGGTGCCCTCAGGGTCCTGTGATAGAGCCCTGTGTTGGGCTCTGCGTGGAGTCTGCTTAAAAAACGCACTGTCCCTCTGCCCTTTGCCCTTCATGCTCATGCTCTCTCTCTAATAAATAAATAAATCTTAAAAAAAAAACTGTATCTGAAACAAAAGTGAGAAGTTCCAGCATTTTTTATTCTCTGAAATGGGAACACAGGTGCTTATTATTCTTTGTACTTTCCAGAATTTAAAAAATATTTGCCCTCCTCAAAAAACAAAAGTAACCAACCTGTGGTACATGAGTAGAGACGGTAAGGATGTCCATACTAAGGCCTATTTCTCCTCTCTGCTAAAGCCTTTATTTATTTTTTAGACCACATGGTTTAATAACTAATTATTTATTATTTTGCCTCCTTGGCTAGTTGCTTCACACATACTATTTTTGCAACCAAACTAGATCGCAAATTCAGATCAAAGACTCAGTTACATTTCTTTCATATTCCTCCACGGTTCTTTGAATCAAGAAAGGTACATCTTGAAATAATCAATAAACCCCTGAGTGACTTATGGGTTGATTGGCAGGAGTGAATTTGGTGATCTCAGGCAGGACATTTACTTAACTTTCCATTTAATTTCCATTTTCCCCATTCGTACAAATTCTTTCCTGCATACCTGTATATTCATCCCTATTTCCCTAAGGCTTTACTGTACTAGGCATCACTAAATATTTATTGAACAAATAAATTAATTTTAGGGAGACTCCACATGCAAACTTGCATATTTTCCCCATCCGGCAGATGCAAGAAAATCTGTTTTATTTTTGTTTCCTTTCCTAGAATCTGAGTATAGGCAAAAAATCACCTACAGTCATAAGTCCACATTATAAAATCACCACATCAAGTCCTCAGTGAATATCTTTATCTTCGACGGGAGATACAGCTGCTCAAAGAGCAAGATCACTTTTACCGAGAACACATGGGCAAAGTATCTTGTGATTCTGCGAAATTTGCTTCGAAGCTGGCTCAATACATTCATCCTCTAATAAGTCTTGGGCTCTCCAGCCTTTCAAGATGACCACTCCTCCTTCCGTCTCAGGCCTCCAAGACCTGTCCTGCACCGAATCTGACACCTTTCCACACTTTGGAAGCCACCACACCCTATCCCTACCAGATTTTCAGTCTCCTACAAGTTCTAGCAGAATTTTATTAAAAAATACATACGTACACACACATCCATGGGCTGACAAAACCAAGGCTTGGGGTTCTCCTCAACTGTCAGGACCTACTGCATCTTCATAAACCTCAGATTCCCAAGAACCTGCTTCTTTTGTTTGGAAGGTCTGGCTCCTGCGCTGACCCTTCAGCTTCTGTGACCCCAGCTGGCATGGATTCCTGTGGTCCTTACTGGTCTCTGGCTTCAGGCTCATGGCAGCAGCTCACACTCAATGTATTTCCCCATCTGTAGATTCCTTGGAGGTTGGGAGAGGGCCTAGAAGACTCCCCAAGTGACTTTTGGTAAAATGGACTGGATCCAGCGTCCCCCTCAACTCTCACCTTTCATGGTGCATGCCCCAAGCTCATTGTCTTCATCTAGGCTCCACGACCATGTTGACCACCCTCAGAGCTGTGCACAGAGGCCCAGGCTCACCCAGGCCCTCCCAGCCACCCCCCCACGCCACCCCAGCTTGCAGGCTTTCCCTGCAGTTCTGCTTCTGCTCCTCCGACTCTTCTACCTTAACCAGCTTCACCTGCCCACGCTCAGGCCCTCCACAGCCCTGGCTCATAGGCTCATCAGACACAGGAAGCTTGAAGCTGCATCTCTTCCACTCGTCGTTCAGCCCAGCAAAATGCCAACGCCATCATAGAAATAACACTTTAGTGTGTTATTAGTCAATTACACTTTAGCATGAACAAAAAAATGAAGTTCTGATAGGAGTATCTGAGCCCTTGGAGTCTGAGAGAGGACAACTGTGAGGGACCAGAAAGAGGAGACTTGAAGACATCAAAAAATAAAAATAGCTCCTCTGCAATTTTGCCTAAAACTTCAGAATGTTGGTGAGCAAAATAATAGAGTTTGAACAACTGAATTTACTCCTGTTGTTTGTATTGGCTCACAGTAGTGATCTGAGAAACAGCTAATCAATCATCACTGAAGTTCTTTCCCATCCACAGGTTTTTGGTTGTTTCTACGTACTTCGTCTTGACTTTCTTGGAATGTTTGTTTGGCACCTACCAGACGGCTATAATGGTACCCAGCCCAATTCCCTTCCCTAGTCGGCCTTTTATGGCTGGAGCTGGGAACCACCAGGCAGAAAGAAGACAAAGGCAGAGAGCCCTTGAGGATGTAAGCCGAACCTCCGCCGAATCTCTGGAGAAACTTGCAAGGGAGGTGGTGGCAACAGTGGGGCATTTGTCAGCCCCTTGCTGCTTTCACCTGCTCTATCCTCTGGCAGCCAGTTTCAGGCATTGTCTGGATGAGGCAAGGATGGTCAAGGGCCTGGAGAGGGAAGGCTTGTCTTGACACAAGGAGCTTCATTAATTTGGAGGAGAAACTCAAAGATCACAATGTCTTTGAAACTGGTATGTAATTGGGAAACCCCCAGAGTGGCTCAGTGGTGGAGCATCTGCCTTTGGCTCAGGTCATGACCCCGGGGTCCTGGGATCGACTCCCGCATTGGTCTTCCCATAGGGAGCCTCCTTCTCCCTCTGCCTGTGTCTTTGCCTCTCTCCGCATGTCTCTCATGAATAAATAAATACATAAAATCTTTTTTAAAAATTTAAAAATAAACAAGATGCCTCCAAGAACATGGATTCTGTGGCTCCCCCACACTTTCAAGGATCCAAGGACAATAAATACCAGTTAGTCAAGATCATATTATCCATATTCCTGCCAAAAAATGTGTAATTTGAATCTAATCACAAGGAAACAGGCAAATCCAAATCGAAGGATGTTCCACAAAACTGGCTCGGAATCCTCAAAAAATGTCATTGTCATGAAAGACAACGATAATAACAATAATAAGTCTGGGTAACTGTTCTAGATTAAAAAAGAGAGATATGACAACTAAATGCCACGTATGATCATTGACTGGATCCTGGCTCAAGAAAAATAAAAGATGCGGGACGCCTGGGTGGCTCAGTGGTTGAGCATCTGCCTTCAGCCCAGGGTGTGATCCCAGAGTCCCGGGATCGAGTCCCACGTCAGGCTCCCTGCATGGAGCCTGCTTCTCCCTCTGCCTGTGTCTCTGCCTCTTTCTGTGTCTCTCGTGAATAAATTAATAAAATCTTAAAAAAAAAAAAAAGAAAAGAAAAAGAAAAGATGCAAAGGGCATTATTAAGAATTGGGGAGATTAGAACTTGAACCAAATATTAAATAATAGCACTTCATCAATGCTAACCTTTCTGAGTTAACCTGAGTGTACCATCATTACGTAGAAGCGTATAGAGCACGGATCTCCTAGGAGACACACACTGAAGAAAACTGGAGTTTAGTTTTAGGAGGTCTGTAGCTTTCAACCTCTCTGGCCCATTTCCATCATCTGCAAAATAGGGACAATGATACGCGCTTCGCAGGGTGGTGGCGGGATTAAAGGTGAGGAGAGCGTGTGCAAGTCAGAGGTGTGAGCCCTCTTCCTGGGACCCTCGCTGTTGATAAATGGAGGACGAGCAGAGAGAAATTCCTTTTCAGCCTCCTATTTTGTGCTTAGCCTCCTCTTTCAGGATTTCAAGAGTTCCCTGCTCTACTTTTCTAGCTGGAAGCTGGCCTTTAAAAGCATGTAGAGCTGGACTCTGGACTTGGCCTGGAGGCCCTAAATCCCCATCCACGCCTGTATGACAAGGGGATATTGGTTTAAGCTCTCAGGAGGACCTCTTTCTCCTTGCCTCCCTGAAATGAGATCTCTCCCTTTTTCTTCACACCCTCCTGTTTCTACATCTATAATACTAAACACTGGACTTTTGTTCAATTGTAACTCATTGTGCTCTGGGGACGTTTCTAAGGGCTTTGAGCCTGCAGCTCAGATTAAGGAAAACTAGCATGTTTGTGCACTTTGCTGATTGATATTATAAAAGACAACCATACCCTTCTGCACCACTTCTCTCAGGTGGCTCTTAGGGGCAACGGCAAGTCAGCGGGCATTGACTGAGCATCTGCTGGATAACTAGGGCTGTGCCAGTACTACCCGGTACAAAGAAATGGTGGCAAATTGTCTGCCCTCGAAGATCTTACAGGAGGAGGAGACCTAATTTACAGAAACAATGGAACAGGAAGCATCATTCACGGGGAGAGTAAATACTTTAAAATCCTGTATCGAATAGAATTATTTCCTAAAATGAGTGGCACTGCTATAGGAGTCTTGATGGAAAAAAGCCAAAGCCACCTTGAGACATGGGGAATGTTATCATAGTCACTCTTTACCCTTCAGCAGTCTGGTTGAGACTGTGGACCCCTTCCAGAATAGGTTTTTGTTTTTTTGTTTTTTTTGTTTTTTTGTTTTTTTTTCAGAATAATACTTTAAAATACAGAATATAATCGTAAATATATAGGATTATGTATTATATATCAATTTGTTAAAACTATCAAAGTAGTTTCAAAAACTGGGGTGCCTACATGGCTCAGTTGGTTAAGTGTCTGCCCTCAGCTCAAGTCATGATCCCCAGATCCCAGGATCCCAGATCTCAATCCCAGGATTGAGCCCTAAAGTAGGCTCCCTGCTCAGCAGGGAGTCTGCTTGTCTCTCTCCCTCTGTCCCTCTCCACTGCTTGTGCACTCACTCTCTCTCTCTCTCTCAAGTAAATAAATAAATAAATAGTTAAAAAATAGGGTTTTTTAAAATTTTTATTTATTTATGATAGTCACAGAGAGAGAGAGGCAGAGACACAGGCAGAGGGAGAAGCAGGCTCCACGCACCAGGAGCCTGACGTGGGACTCGATCCTGGGCCTCCAGGATCGCACCCTGGGCCAAAGGCAGGCGCTAAACCGCTGCACCACCCAGGGATCCCTAAAAAATAGTTTTAAAAACAAATGTGTAACGTAATCAATATATGTTAATGAATTCAAGCTCTAGCAGTGGGTCTCACATCTACCAAAATTTTGAAGTAGTGATGAACATTAATGATGTTCAAGATCAGACCTAACTTGTTCATTAGTCACTGTAGGCACAGTGCCTAAGGGCCCACTGGGGCCTTAAAAAGTTTTCATTTTTTAAAGTCCAAAGAAAATATAAATTTTGGGTTGAAGAAAATGTTTTAATATATATTTATACATTTGTCCTTATAGTGATGCAGTAGCCAAGTCAATTTTCATGGAGCAAGGTACCCACAAAGGTAAAGGTACCTAGAGAAAGGTCTAAGAAAACCGTTAGGTAGCCTGGTTCAAGGTAATTCCAACAACCAAAATGTAATATGAAAGTATCCGTGCTCTCTGTTAGGACCAAGTCACGGTTTCTACTAACATTGCTGGGGCTGGTTGCCTACGTTCCTAATTGAAGGAAATACTAAATTGCAGTTAAATATGCAGTTTTCATGAACCCTGAATTCTATCCCAGGCCCCCTGGGGATCTGTGTCCCTCAGGTTAACAGTGCCTGAGTCACTTAGGAAGCTGTTGCCTGTCACTGCCTGAAAACTCTAACTCAGAGAGGCTTAAACAGTAAGGAAATGCATCACCTCACCCAGTGATAAGTGCAGAGATACGGCAGGGGTTAGAATCTCAACACAGGGGCACCTGGGTGATTCAGTGGTTGAGCATCTGCCTTTGGCTCAGGTCATGATCCCGGGGTCCTGGGATCGAGTCCCGCATCAGGCTCCCCACTGGGAGCCTGCTTCTCCCTCTACCTGTTTCTCTGCCTCTTTCTGTGTGTCTCTCATGACCAAAAAAATAAATAAAATCTTCTAATTTTTAAAATATTTTTTAATAAAATCTTTTTAAAAAAAGAATCTCAACACAGGAGTTTTTCCACTCAGTCATCCTCAGTGTGATTGGTAGTTTCCCACCTGAGCGCATGATGGTGACCAGTTGAAGCATCCAAACATGGCAATGCCCATTAGTGAAAGAAAGGGAACAGCTTCTCAAGAGTGAGAAAAACTTTTCAGAGGTATCTGGGCAGACTTCTTCCCCTACAATTCATTGTCCACCCCAACTAGTTGTGTTCAAGGGGAAGAGACCATAATGATTGACTTAGCCAGGTAGGACTTACCTTAAGCTGGAGGCAGGTCACCATCCTCTGAGTGGGGGGACAGCTGAACCCCTGAACCGGTCTGAGGTCTTATTTGCCAGGGAGAAGGGAAACACGGATATGGGGAGGCCACAAGATTGGCCAGCTGTGGAAGGGCTGAATCTGAATCTTGACATATTTGGGCAGGTGGAGAAAGAGGGAGGTGGTTAGGGAAAGCTGTATAAACAAGAATGCAAAATAGAATGCAAAAACAAGCTTGGGGTCTGGTGTCCTGGGGGATCAGTAAGATTACAAACTGGCCTAGAATATACGACAGGAGTTCACAGCAGTGGGAGACAAAATTGAAGAGCCTGCTCCTTACGGAGAGTCTTGAAAACCAAAGAGAGTTCTAACCAAATCCAAAGGCTGAAGACAGCGACAGTAGGGTCCTCAGCAGGGAAACGGTGGGTAGAGAGCAATGTTTTAAGAAAAGCCCATCTGAGTTGAGTCAGGAGCTTTAATGTTTTTAAAAGTTCAAATTCTATTTTATTCTTTTTTTGCAAGCCTGGGACACGGAACCTGGAGACGAAGCCATTTCTCTTTAAATGCGGTGTTGCCAAGCGAAGCTGGCCTGCCAGAGAATGCAACCTGTAATACAGAAGAAACTAGTACATGCGTTCCAGATTGTTCCCGTGGAATGTAGAGGCCACTTGAAATTTGCTAAATCCATGCCAAGTTCTTTTTTTTTTTTTTTTTTTTGGCGCCCCCCTCCCCTTCAGGGAATTTGAGTTTCCCATTGGCTAGAAAAATTGTTGACTCCTAAGTCTAACAGCATCTCTGCAGGATGAGCTGGAAAGGAGCCTCTTTCTGTTCTTCCTCTCTCTTGCCTGCTTCCCCATTTGCCCCCAGCAGACGCCTTTGGCCTCTGGGCAGCCCAGAGAGAGTGGAGACCCAATTTGGAGCAGCACCGCCTGTACCACCTGCCAGAAGGCTCCGCCTCAGCCTTGGCTCTGTGGTCCACCTGGGACTTTGTCCATGGTCGAATTCAGCAGATCCTGAGACCCTCTGCGGGTGGGGACTGCCAGGGGACTGCAGGTATCTCTGCCCAAGCAATTGACTCCACAGAGCAGATTCATTTCATACTGGAAAAATCCATATGCTTCGTAATTATCGAGACTGGGGGGAAAATACTAGTTAAATCGATTGCCACATAAAATAGAATTTAAGAGCCGAGCACAGAGAAAAGGAATCTTGGGAGTTTGACTTCAGCTATTCTAAACCAGTGTTTGCGTAAATCGATCTTCCAACCCGTGCCATCTGCCCGATCCTGGCTGGGCCGCTCCAGACCCGTGTTTCAACCTTGACCTTCAATGGCTCCTACTTGCCTTCCATAAGCCTACAATGTCAGGGTACAAGGTCTTTGCAAGCGAGCCTCACTGAAATTCCCTATTCATACCCCACATGCCAGCCACACACAGCAGATGCCTTGCTGTCCCCCAAAGGCCCCGTGGTCCTCTTGGGCCTCTGCCTTCACACATGCTGTTCCTCCTGCCTGGAACACCTTCAGCTCAGCTTTCCTGCCTGGTCCACTCTGGATCGTCCTCTAGAACACGGTGCACACTCCATCCCTTTATGATATTCCTGGCTACCCTGCACGGTGAGGCTTGTCTGTGCCTTGCCATAGTCCTCACAGGCTGTGTCTGATGTTGTACTGATCTGTTTTCTCATCTTTCCAACACCAGGATTAGTGGGGATCTGGGATCTTCAGATCCCCCTGTGCTCCTGGCTCAGGTCCTTGTTATCTCTTCCAGGGACATGGGCAGATACCTTCATAGCAGGTCTAGGTGCTTCAAAACTCCTCCCATCGCCCACCCCTCTCTTCCCTGCCTCCAAAGTTGTATCTCTAAGACATTTACTTCCCCCTCTCTTCTCTTTAAAAACCTTCTGTTGCTCCTCATTGTCTAAATTCTGTGGCCACAAATGCTCAAGGCTCTTGCCAGTCTGACCCCAAATTTCTCTTCCATGGTCTTCTTCCACCATTTCAAGCCATACAGTCCATGCCACAGTCAAGGGTTCCCCAAAAGGCTCACAAATGTTTCTTCTCTACCGAGGCTCATGGCGTTTCCTCCTCCATACCCGGTAGGTAAATGACCAGTTAATTCCCTCAACTCCTAGGCCAGAATTGATCCCTCCTCTAGGACCTGGTAACTCGATCCCATTCTGCTCAGTTGCTCTATCATGGCAGGCTGAGCTCCTGACTAGAAGCCTCAGCTGCACCAGCAGGTGGCAGCTGGAATTTGCTGAGTTGTCTTTGACCTTGTGCTCTGAGCCAGAGGTGAGTCTAGGGAGCTGAAGCAGCAATGGCTACCCCCCTACACATCTCCTTCTCCTTCTCTCTCTCTCTTTCACACACACGCACGCCCACGCACCCGTGCATGCACGCACATCCCCACACCCCCACACTCACCATTGACTCACAACACACCATGATGGCCCTTTAGAAGGGGTGAGTAATCTATCCTAAGCATTGGCCAACCACTCCATTCCTCCATGTCACTGGGCCTCTGTCCTGAACCCCATCTAATATGTCCAGCTGTGCCTCCTTGGTGCTCTATCACAAACCCTATCAGCCCCAGGGCATGGATCCACGGCAGCAGCCTTCCCAAATGCTCCTTTCTACACTGCTGTCTTAGTCCGTTGGCACTGCTATAACAAAGCATCATAGACTGAGTGGCTTATAAACAGCAGAAATTTTTTACTCCCAGTTCTAGAGGCTGGAAGTCCAAGATCATGGTGCCCACGTGATCAGATTCTGCTGAGAGCCCTCTTCTGGGTTGTAAATGGCTGTCTTCTCATTGTATCCTCACGTGACAGACAGAAGGGCCAGTGGAGCTTTCTCACGCTTCTTTTAAAGGCACTAATCCCATTCATGAGAGCCTCATCCTTATGACCTAATCACCTCCGAGAGGCCTCAAGTAGCGATCTCTAGATCTCGCTCCGCAGGGGAGAAGCTCATGTTCCTCTAGCTTCTTCCTTTTCTCTGGGTACCTTGCTTCACAGAAGAGCCCAGTGTTTCCAGCTTCCCCTGCCCTTTCAAAAATGCTGGCTGGAGCAGATGAACCCAGCACATTGCCCAGGGCCGTATCCTGGACCCTCAGCCTGCAGAGTGAAACAAGCCCCAGCCTACCCCAGGGACTCTCATGAAGCCTCTTCTAAGCACTCTCTTTAGTGGAAAGGCATTTCCCAAAATAAAATAAGCTGGGAAGTGTTGCAAAATATTATCTCTCTGTAAGTACAGCGGGCTGGTCCTACCATGCCAGAGGCATGGAGACTTCCTGACTCTATCCTCTGGGGTCATTTGCATATTTATACCCAGTGGCCCTCAACCATACAGATAGGAGATTATTGGAGCTAGTTTAGGGATCTGGATCTCCATCACTGGAAGATTACTTTTTTTTTTTCCAGTTTAGGTGAATGTCTCACTATGAGAAAGAATGCTGAGCTAGTATTACCCCTTATTTACCTCAAGGAGCCCAATAGGTGTGGTAACCAAATTGGCTTAGGAGCTGTCAACTTCCCGCTCTGCAACGTTGCAGTGAGCTTCCTCATATGCAGAGACAAGTTCACAGAGAGGCTGATGAAGCCTAAGCTTTGAGGGTCTCACTTGCCAAAGGCCTTTCCAAAGCCCTGTACCTAATTTTATATTCATAATTTCTACTCTTTTTTCCTATCTAGATTTCCCCGAATTATATAAACTTCGAGTCCCACAAATCTTAGTTTGACCCCTGCTCCCACACCACCCTTTACTGGGCATGTGTGAGGATTTCTGAAGACCCATGCCAGAGTGGAATTGCTGAGTCATTAGGTATCCATACTTAATTTGATTGGCTGGTGCCAGATAATTCTCGAACTTGTACTCCTACCAACAGTGAGACGAATCTCTATCCCTTGCCAGCACTTGGCATTATCCAGCTTTCTAACTTTGCCAAGCTAATAGCTGTAAACCTTACAACTTAATACACGCTAAAAATGTAAGGTGATCTCGACCATTACTTTAATGTGCGTTTCTCTGATTACTAATAAGCAGTTTCTTTCCTACCCTTTAAAAGCTTTGGGGTTTCGTCTTTTGTTAAGTTGTCTGTTTACATATTTAACCCATTTTTCTTTTGGCCTACTCTCTCTTCTTGTTGACTCACAGGAGTTCTTTGTATATTTTAGATGCCTTTCCTCTGTCACTTTTAGACATCGTACATCTCTTCTCCCTGTCTGTCATCCGTCTCTTAAATTCAGCTCAGCTGTGGTGTCACTTGTTGAGAGAAACCCTTAATTTTGATGTAATCAGAGCTATCGTTTTGCTTTGTGGTTTGCACTTTTAAAGTCGGGTTTGAGAAACTTTTACCCATTTCAGATTACAACACTTTTTTCCTGTTACCTTTATAGTTCTACATTTTGTATTCAGATCTCTAATCTATTGGAAATCTCCTTTGTATGTGGGGTTAGATGGGGATCCAACTTTATTTTTCTCCATTCTCCTTTTGCCTATTTACCCCCCACCATCTACTGAACAATCCTTCTTCCCCCTGTTAATCTGTGGCACCAGCTCTGTGGCAGGTGAAATTCACAGGTAAACATAGGGCCACCTGTGAGCTCTCTCCATTCCACCCCACTGGCACATTAAAAACAACTTTGTAAGCATCTCAGAATCTGTTAGGCAATTTCCCCCCTTTTTATTCTTCTGTTTCAAGACTGATTCAGCTATCTGTGGAACTTATTTTTTTCCTATACATTTTAGAATAAGTAGATCAGGTTTCAGGGCTGCCAGGCGGCTCAGTTGGTCGACCATCCACCTTTGGCTCAGGTCATGATCCCAGGGTCCTGGAATGGAGCCAGCATGGGGCTCCTGGCTCAGCGGGGAGTCTGCTTCCCCCTCTGCTCTCTGCCCCTCCCCAACTCATTCTCTCTCTCTCTCAAATAAATAAAATCTTTAAAAAAGAGCATGTGTGATTTATTTAAAAAATATGTATCAAGTTTCAGGAAAAAAAGAATTTTGATTGGGATTCCATTGAATTTATAAGTTAATCTGAAGACATTTGACATCTTTACATTTTAAGTCATGTAGTCCAACACCTAATATGTTGGGGGTGAAAAAATTGTGCGGAGGGACACCTGGGTGGCTCAGTGGTTGAGTGTTTGCCTTTGGCTCAGGGCGTGATCCCCAGGGTCCTGGAATCGAGTCCTGCATCAGGCTCCCCGCAGGGAGCCTGCCTCTCTGCCTCTGTCTCTGCCTCTCTCTCTGTGTTTCTCATGAATAAATAAATAAAATCTTTTTTAAAATTGTGAGGAGAAATTAAAATAGATATGAATAAACATCTTTGAGAGGGCCCCTAACTCTGTCCCCACCATGCCTCCTTACTTGCACCTGGGGGTTTTATTGCCCCACCTCCCCAGACTTTAAAATATTGGTCAAGGATGGAGCAGGAACAGAGGGAGCTCCTGCATGTGGGCCGGGAGCTCTGTGCGCATAGAAGAGCTGCCCCTGTCTGGCATGGCACCAGCAATGACTGAGCAAGGGGCCAAGGGAGTGTCTCCAAGACGCCTACTCTCTGGCGAGGGAAACAGAAAGCAGCCAGGTGTGCCCAACTGACCAAGCATTACAAGCATGCAGAGCCAAAGGAAATTGAGACTGGCATCAAGAGAATACAAATATGTGGGCCTGCTGGCTGGAGACCATGGTGGGACTTGGGGCACGAATGGTGGATGCCAGCCCATGACTGTGAGGACAAGATGTGACAGCTTCTGGCTAAGTAGATGCCAGTGGAGGGGGGAGGATAGCAGAGAGCCAGAAGCTGCTCTCTGTAATGACTAGGTGCTACAGCACCCTCTCCCCCTCTGCATGGGAACTGAGATGGCCTCCAGGGAGAAGAGGGACACGGGACGGGGGAGTCCAGAAATGGACTACTTAGAGGAATCTGAATTTTTATTTTATTTTATTTATTTATTTGTGTGAGAGAGTATAAGCCAGGGAAGAGGCAGAGGGAGAGGGAGAAGCAGACTCCCCGCTGAGCAGGGAGCCAGACACGGGGCTCGATCCCAGGACCCCAGGATCAGGACCTGACCCGACGGCAGATGCTTACCTGACTGAGCCAGCCAGTGTCCCAAGGAACCTGAATTTTCAAGCAAAGTTATCTTGAATCTATAAGTTCAGTTCTATGGAAATAAATACTTTCTTTTAAAAAAAATTTTAACCCCTGAGATGTCGAACTATGGTGGTTCTATAAAGTCCACATCCACTCTATCACTTTTAGTTTCTGCAGACTGAATTTCAGCAGTAGAAAAAAAAATCTAGGAAGGATGGGCTGGGAGAACTAAACAAATAAATATGACATAACAACAGGAAGGCAGGTAAGAAAAATCGAGGCGTATAGAAATCCAAGCTTTGTCCCTCATCTGAGTGCATTAACAGCCAACAACCAGGGCACTTCCAGGGTTCACTCCAGCTCTGAATGTCAGTGAGTACCTCGAGGGGATTCCAGAACAACCCCCCTGAGACCACGGCCCTGCTCACAAGAGCTCTTCGGTCCAGGAGACTGAACTGCAGGGTGGGGAGCTGGGCTCTGAGGCCTCCTGTCTCCAGGGTGACGTCGCTGTCCCATCGGAAGCCAGCACACTAGGGCTGGCTGGGTTCCTGCTGCCCCCGATCTCAGAGAGAATGGGCAAGCCCTGGGGTGGTCAGGTAACCTGCAGCTAGTCGGGGAGCCCTCCTTGTCCTGGCAAGAAATGGCTGTGGCTTTTAAATACCCTTCCCCATTTCTGACTAGCAATGGTCTCTAAGGAAAGGCAGATGCTGGGAAACATCTGGGGAGATACTCCTTTTTTCAGCTGTCGTGCAGCTGCAATCCTCAGGGACCTGCACCCCAAGTGCTCCAAGAGCCCTTCTCTCCTTCCCCTCACTGGCTCTAGGAAACCTGGATGGGTGGTGAAGGCTGCGTCTCCCCTGGAGAGAGCCTCGTCACATGAGAGCCTCTGTCTCTGCTGTCCTTACTGAGGGGACCCTGTCCTGCCATGGCCCCTGGTTGTAGGCCCAGACAGCTATCTCTCTCAGCCGGGAGAACCTGCTGGACACCAATCAGCCTCCCTTATCCCCTTCAAATAGGGTGTCAGGAATTTTGACTACTTTTCCCCCATGACCCTGGGTGCCTGTGGCAGGGCCAGCTCCAGGCCTTTCTCTCCAGGTCTCTCCCTTAACCACTCTTGCTCTGAAGCTCCTGTATCATGAGAGGCATGAAATTTCTATAGGAAGCTCACGTCTTCCCAGGACTCACCCTAGGTGGGAGGCCCAACTCTTTCCACCCTGGCCCCCACCCCTGCCACATTTATCTGAGGCATCCGCTCTATACCCTGAACCCCCAGCACTCAAGTGGGGCAGGAAGCAGGGACCTCCGACCTGTATCCCTGTTCTTGTCCTGTTTGGGTACAACCCTCTAGGTAAAGATAGCTCTTACATTTCTCAAGGGCTGAAAAGAAATCAAAAGAAGATTAACATTTTGTGACACACAAAATTATATAAAATTCAAATTTCAGTGACCGTAAATAAAGTTTTATCGGAAGACAGCTGTACTCACTAGTTTACATATTGTCTGTGGCTGCTTTTGTGCTCTCACAGCAGATCCGAATAGTTGAGATAGAGACTGTAAGGCCTGTTTTACAAAATGTAAAATATTGACCTGGCCCTTTATAGTAAACGTTTGCTGACATTGGGCCTAGACCCTCTCTCTCCCTCCCTCTCTGGATGCCCAGCCAGGGCCAGCTGTGCGTGGGGAAAGCTACCACTGCTCTCAGAATGGCGGGGACAAGCAGATGGATCAACAGCCACCACTAGACAGACAGCCGCCAGAGAGGGCCGTGGCTGTGATCATTGTTAGGGGATCAATACATGTTCCTCCTATGGTTAATAGTTTTCAATAGCTCCAAGTTAAAAATTTCCCTTCATAACCAAACTGATGCCTTTGGAAGAAAAAGTTACTGCTTTCTTATAATAAATTAACTTTCCTTCAAAGTTACAGAAGAGTGAATTGATTAATAACTTCCAAACAGGAAGATGATCTCAAGCCAGTGCTGGTTAATTTTTAGATGAAGAGAACCACAAACTTGGGTACTAAAAATATTAAGGACTGTCCAAAATCAAAAGGATTAATTCCTGTGTGTCTGTTGATCTGTTCAAGGAACTGGGTTGAGAACAAGAGTAGGAGAATTTACCGTCTTCAGGGAGATTTTGAATCTGATTAAGAATTCATATTTTTTTTAAAATAAACATTTTTAAATAAATGTTTTTAAATTAGCATTTTAAAATGTCTAGACTCTCATGGAATAGGAGAGGCTGAAGGGGTGGGACGCTAGGAATTGTGGCCATCCTTTGTTCAACTTTGAGGGCCAGACTGAAGTCATTGCAACAGAAGACAGTAATTTCATGAACCTGACTGTTCATTTGGGCTTTCAAAAATCCTTTCATTCAGTCTTCACTCACTGAGAACCTATTGCTTGCCATGTGTCATGTTGGGGTGACAAGCTACAAAGGTGCATCCCACCATCTTTGCACACACTGAGAATACAAAGCTGGACAGTATTCTTGGCAGCAAGGAGCAGATTCAGGCGGGCTAGCTCAGGAGGGGGATTTTTTTTTTTTTTTTTTTTGTAAAACTAAATGTGGAGCATTCATGGAGTCGGTGTTCCACAGCCAGCCAGAACCAGGCATTGAAGGGGGCAGGCTCACAGCTTCACAACACTGGGGAGCTACTCCAGCTTCTGGATACTCTGGGGCTCCATGGCAGGAGTTGGCAGGTCAGACCCACTGACCTAGCTCGATCCTCTGAGCTGCTTCTTTCCCTTGGCTTGAAACTCCTCTCTCCACCACCACCTTTGCTTGCCCATAGTTCCAATATTTTGTACTCTGGGCTCATTGTGATCCCATTGTGGCTTCACTCTTGTCGTTTCTAAGCATCCTACCGATTTTCTTCCTTGACATTTTTCTATGTGAATGCCCGAGGAAGAAACGGGGATGACCCCAGTTTTTCTGTGTGTGTGCCAGGTTATGAAATGAGTGGCTGACCAGCCTTTTGATTGGCCTACGGTTGGTGAGGTGTCCCCACCCCACCCCCTGGACCAATCAGCTCCAGGAGCGGGGTCATGTGGGGCAAAGCACAATGACTTAAAACCACTCCTTTGGGTTCCCTCCACCCCCAAGCAGGCTTACAGGGAATGACAGATAATGTGAATAACTTGTTTCCCGTGGAGAGAGACACATATAAAATTAACCCTATGCTGTGATCACACTAGGAGCCAAATACACTGGACAAGCTTGGGAAAACAAAAGAACCTATAACCAGGTTGAATTAGAGCTAGGGGAACCTCTTGCCAGCAGCGTTCATTCTCCCAGGGGGAGCCAGAAGGATAAAGTATCCAGCAGCTTCGCGCTGTGCATGGTATCCGAAGGGGTTCATGACAGCCAGGGAGGCGAGGTGGCCTGGTTCTGGGCCTTGGGTCTGCTGGGAGCCAGTGATCTCTTGTACCACGCCTGGGGTAGATTCTAATTCTACAGGGAGGGGGAACAAGAGCTGGGCAGGCTCTCCATGCTGTCCCAAGTTCAGAGCAGACACCCTAGACAGAGTTGCCCTTAATGTCATGTGTGTGCGCGTGTGTGCTTGTAGGGGAGAACACTGGTACACATTGGGGACACATTATTAGCCACAACAACACAAAGGGTCGGTGTGGCATGAATAATTTTGGACCTGCCCCTGTGACATGTCCCTGACCATTACGGAGGGGGTCAGCAGGGCTGAGAGGCTGGAGAAGGTGGGAGCCAGAGGTGTTTGTGGGGGATCAGGGCAGCCATGGTGACTTTTCAAGAACGGGAGGAAGGTGAGGAAACCTTCCTTGGTCAGTAGAACCAAAAGGTTCTGGGGCCTTCCCCTTGATCTGATAACTTCCCCTTGGACCCACAGTTACCTATAGAGCTAAGGAAGTTGTGAGAGAACCTGGATGGCAAAGTATCCCCTGTTATAACCCACAGGTGGAGGTCCACCTGGAGAGACCGGCTAGTAGACCAAATCCCCCTGAGGCTTAGTGAGAGCACGGAGGAGGGAAGGCCTGTGGGGCTAAGCTACCCTTCATTTTCCAAGAACATGGCCTCATGGGCCTTTTTAATTGCTTTTTAAATGTCTGAGTGGCTCCTATTGCTCCCATTAGTTCATCTTGACAAAACGATTCAGGTGGTTGCCCCAAGCGCTTTAGCCATCTTTACCTGCAGCCAACAGCAGAAGTTTGGCTAATTAGCACAATGAATGATAGCCGTGACTTCTGTTGGCAAAATTAGCAATCTGTTAATTAATATAAATGAGGTTAGGGCCAGGCTTTTCCTGGTGAGCCTAATGGTACTCAAGGCAGGTGGATTGGCTAAAATCTGAGGGGCACACTCTCCTCTCACGGACGCTGAGTGTCACATTCTAGCCAGCTCTTCACGGGTCACCTTTCTGAAGTCGGAGGCGTGATTCAGACCTTGTCCTCTGTTCAGCCATGAATCCAGGCAATTCTAGATGCTTAATGTTAACTGAATCTGGTCTTTAGGATATTATCCTGTCACTGTCAAGAGAATCTTTCATGTGAAGTGTGGACGGAGCACCTAAAAGAGGCCTGGGTCTTTGCTGAGCTTACAGAACTAGCTGCTGCTAGTTCTTGCTTTTGGATCTTCTAATAAATAATGTACATGTGACAGCATTTGGTCTCAGACCTTTCATTATCAGACCCCAGAGGGGCTGTGGAGAGATTGGGGATAATCTGATCCCACCATGTTCTTGGCCAGGAGGAGGTGGCCTCAGTGATACAGAAACGGGATGTTATTGAGGCCAGATGGCACCCATTCATTCATTCATCCATTTAGCAAATACTTTTGGTACAACTTCTGTTTGCCAGGCACATGCTCCACAGTGAGGGTACAGTGTTGCATGAGGGAGACATGATCCTCTCCCTCAAGAAGCTTCCAGTCAGGAGGCAAGTAGTCAGACGAGTAATAATAGTCAGTGGTGAGACTCATGGCAGGAGAAACACAATGGCATAGGGGTATGTTGTGGACAGAAAATACAAGTCCAGGTGGTTAATGCAGTACCTTCTTTTTTCTGGAAAAATTCAACTGCCAGAACTGACCCCACAGGCAACTGGACAAATGCCCGAGGGGGTGTGGCCTGACACTGTTACAGAGTTTGCAGCTCAAGGACATTTTTGAGGTCCCGTGGTCCTCCTCCTCCCATCAGTTTGGGGCCACATGGACACCTGGCCCCCTCCTATTTTTATCCCGGAGGGCATGAAAGTTCAAATTCACACGATGCATTTGGCAGATTTCATCCCCAGGGACCACAGCACGAAAAGGCTCAATGACTTGCCCAAGGACATTTATTGAGTCAACAGTAGAAATGGGAACAAAACTCAGTCACCTGACGCTGGGGCCAGCTCCCCTTCCCTCGGCACATCACCTCACAGGGAAAATAATCTTCTGAAGTATCAAATAGCATTGGCCTTCTGATGAGCTAGCAAGCTGAGGAGAGAATCATGAGAAAAGTGGGTGTTGAATTTCCTTTGACATAACCCCTTCAGAAAATCCAGCAGCGGAGGCAAGAAGCATGGGACTTAGGTTATAAATGAAAGCAGAAATCTTTCTAAACAGCCTTGAACAGCTGATAAACAGCCATGAGGCCTGGCTGTGAGCGTCAGCCCAAAATGAAAGCAGAGGGAAAAAAAGAATCAAATGTAGAAGATGCCAGAGTTCTCAGGCAGGCAAGAGGAGTGCTCGTGATTCATAGTTTTATGCGGGCGATGGAGTGGTCCTTTTCATCCCCCGGTTATGGGGATGGCGTGAGGTCCTTGGAAAGCACAGCTCACTGAAGGGTAGTCCCACGTGAGGCTTTGATAAGCTGACTAATGACATCTGCCCGATGACATCAAGGTTGCCTTGTTGGGACGAGAGGAAACAGTATCTGCATTTGGGAGTAGTGGATCTAGGATTCATTTCCCTCTGTGGCGAGGAAAGGAAGGCAGGACGAGCCTGGCCTGTGCGCCGTGGATCCAGGGCTCACTCACACCAAACATCTAGGAGAACTGACAAAGAATGGGCTGTTACATTTTCTTTTCTTTTCTATCTCACATTTCATTTGTAAGTAATCTCTACAGCCAACGTGGGGCTCACACCCACAACCCCCAGATCAAGAGTCGCGGGCTCCACCAATGGGAGCCAATTGGGCACCCTCGGGGTCCTACATTGTAGACTGTGAATTCTGTAAAAGGCAGCAATTGCTTACAGAATTCCATTCTAATTTTCTCTCAGTTGGAATTTCTACGAGTTTCTTAAAAGATCGTGGCTTCCCTAGGCCTCAAACCACAACTAGATGGTTTTCCCTCCGTACAGCTCTGCCCCCACGACGGTATGTTGCCCTATTTCCAGCCGCCTGGTGGCACCCAGGATTGGGTTCTTCTGGTTGGTCTTCCTTTAACAAAGCAAACAACAAAGTTGAAACAAGTTTCCTTAATATCTCTCAGTTTGAAAAAGGAGAGGAGTTTGCAAAAGAAAAGGTTTTTCTTTAAAAAAAAAAAAAAGATTTTATTTATTTAGAGCATGAGAGGGGAGGTGGGGGGCAGAGGGAGAGGGAGAAGCGGACTCCCCGCTGAGCAGGGGCCCGGACCCGGGCTGGATCCCAGGACCCTGAGATCACGACCTGAGCCAAAGGCAATGCTTAACCGACTGAGCCACCAGGTGCCCTAAAAGGATTTTCCTTTGACAGTTTAATACACTTGTAGATTCTGTTTATTGAAACGTGTCTACAGGCTTCATTTTATTGATGCGACCAAATATAATCTATCAGCATCATGGCCTGGAACGTGTAACATCCAGACTCCCGGGGGATTTAGGATTAGAAAGCTTAGGTCTGCACAGTCCCAGTGTGCTCACGTCACTCCACATCTCTTTCTCCACCTACAAGATATACTCTGGTGCTGCCCGATGGGCTGTACTGGGAACGAGAAGAGGAGAAAGCTCACTGAAAGTTACTTTCCAGTTTTTCCCACTTTTGCCAAGGTTTGTAACGAGGGAACAAATCTCCCTTTACCTAACTATGCAAGGGGCAAATCCCTCTCGTAAGAAAACAATATTCCTCTTGATAGGATAGATCCTTCAGTCCTCAGTAGGTCAGTTCTATGGAAGAATCCAGAAGCTAGTTTACAGAGAGTGGGGAAGAGTGGGCTCAGTGTGGATGGATCTCCAGGCTCGAGACTCACGGCCCTGACTGCTGACACCTTCCTGGATGCCCCCAAAGGAGATGCATCCAAAGCACAGCACCCTGTCTCCTCGCCCAGCCCCTCCACCCCTGGCCACCGAAGGTGTTATCTGTCTCAGCAAATGCAACCCCCTTCCCTACAGTCACCCAAGCTCCAAACCGAGAAATCCTCCCTAATGTCCTTCTCGCTCACTCTCCCCACTTCCAATGACTCACTCAGTCCCTTTATTTCCGCCTCCCAGATCTCTCCGATATTTATCTACTTCTCTTCATTCCTAGCACCTGCCTTCCTTAGTCCTGCTTGCTAGCACCTCTCATCTGGATGCCGCACCAGCCTCTCATTCAGATCTCTGCCTCCGCCTTGCCCTCTACGCTTCCTATGTGCAGGGAGAGTGATCCTTCTAAACTGCAAATTGGATGCCCCCGCTTTCCTGCTAGCATCCTTCCATGGCTCCCTATTGCCTTGGAATAAGGGCAAACAAGGCTTATAAGGACCTTCTTTGTTTGAATGGGTTTATCTCTTCAGATTCTTGACTTGCCACTCTTAACCTCTCCATATTCCACCCCTGCCTACAGAAACATTTGGGACCCAGACAAACTTGCCTTGCAGTCTTCTCCTCCTTCCCACAGTTTGGAACACTCCTTACATACTCTCATTCCTGCTCGCCTGACACAGTGCTATGCATCCTTCAGACCTCAGCGTAGAAGTCCTATCACTTAGGTGTTCCAACAGCATGGTCTATGTGTCCCCTGTCAAAGCTCTTGCCTCATTCACTAAATGTCTATTTATTTTTTTAAGCTATATTGGCTACCAAAAGGTATGTCCCTGATTTGACTTAGAAACGGCACAAGTAAAATGAGAGAAAGCTTATCGTTGGTTGGTTGGGGTTGGAGAGGAAGAGAGGATTGACTGCAAAACAGCCAAACAAACTTTTTGGGACCATGGGAATGCTCTGCATCTTGATTGCGATTGTCAAAATGCATCAAGCTGTACGCATAAGATGAGTGAAAGTATTGTATAGAAATTATACCTCGATAAAGCAGGTTTTAAGAAAAATAAGTGTATACTCCTTGAGGGCAGGTTTATCTCATAAATCCACCATCCATAGTAAGTGCCTGCAATAAGTAATTGCTAAACGGATGGATGAATGAATGAGTTACTCTTGCCTTCCTCTACTGTTTTATACAATTGGTATAAAATTTTTTAAATGTGTGTTTATGACAAGGATTAAGTTATGACCTATGTTGGCATCTCATAAGTGGGATTTGAATTTTCTTCAATGAAACGTGTAAACCTATGACCTGTGCATGTCCTTCAGGGAGAAAATGGTTTTAGGAAGAGCTCATGGAAAGGAGGAGGCATGACAGTGACATGAGGGGGCTGCTTTGCCTACCCTAGGTATGGAGCAGGTGAGGAATAAAAGCTTCCAGGGGATGGCTGGTGGCAGTTCTGAAGCCTGCCTACCCAGAAGCTGCCTTTCCAGAGCCCAGGCTGATCTGGGCTCTGGCTGTACCACGTTCTAAAGGCACTGATGATACCCACTTCTATGCTCAAGCTTCATGCTCCATCTTCGTCCCCAAACACTCAGGCAGCTCAGGAGAAATGGGATGAGAGCTCCTGCCCAGACCACCACGTATGTGCTTTCACACTGATGCCAAGAATCAGAAACAAGCACCTGCCTTGGCCTGAGCCAACTTTGACCAGAGCTCCAGATTGTACTTGGTTAACAGTGACCTAGACCCGGGGTTAACCCTGTTCAACTGTCCAGTGTCAGGAGCCCTTTGTGTTCATGGAGTCTGCACTTGAGTGTCTATACACTAAAAGACTAATTAGAATTGGAAAGAATCAGCTTACTTGTCGCTTCTCTTTCAGATGAGGAAACTGAGGGCAGAAAGGACGAGCGAGTTGGCTGCTCTGTGATGAGATGGAGGTGTTGGGGGGAATCAGCTCCCAGTCGTCTCTTGCCTGCCCCACAGGCCCCCTGCTTGGTCTGTTCCTTCTGGAACACTGCAGTGCCCACTGCCCTCCTCACAACCCAGCGGTGACTAACCCAGTTTGCACAGTCGGTTTCCGAGAGCACTTGGTGAATCAAAATCATGAATCTTGGGATTCAGATCTGTTCGTGGATTTTATCACTGAATGACTGAAAAGAGCCAAAAGAAAAAAGAAAGGGACTCATTTCCTGAAGATCACACAGCTCATTTGGCTGAAAGATGGGAGACCCCCCACCTCTCTGCTAATTTACGGCCTCCCTCGGAAGGTGCCTGCTTCTCCCACCTGCAGAAGCACACACACAAAATACATCAAGTCTGCTCTCTGTGTGGCTCAGCACCACCTCCTTCCCTCTTGCACACCTGGTGGAGACTGTTGAATGAATAAACAGACAACCTCATTTGTAAGTAGGTGGCTTGGAATCCAGAACACACTTTCCAAAGGAAACGACGTCATGAGAGGGTTTGGGTTTCCTGGGCCTGCCCACGAAGCTGAATTAATCTATCACACAACTGAAAGACTATATATTTTCAGTAGGAAATAAGGGAGAAAAGAAGTGCAGTTAGCATATTAGTCATAAAATAAACAACCAAAAAAAGGGGAAGAAAGAAAGAAAGAAAGAAAGAAAGAAAGAAAGAAAGAAAGAAAGAAAGAAAGAAAGAAAGAAAGAAAGAGCAAGAAACGCCTGCTGGGGCAGACCTTACCCACATACATAGCCTAGCTCCATGCAGAAGATGAAGGGGGGCCGTGTCTCTCTCTCTCTCTCTCTCTCTCTCTCTCTTAGATGAGTGATTATGCCTCGAAATTAGTGACTTCCTCTGCTAACAGCGGAGTCTCTGACAGCTGCTCAGATCAGCCAGGCATACATTACTTTCATCTTTAATAAACAGGCACTCTGAAGTCGGTGGCTGGTCTCCATGGCAACCAGATCAAGTGTTCCACTGATGTCGGGGATGGAAGGGAAGAAGGAACAGATCACTTTTGCTGAGGGCCAGAGGAAGGCAGAGTGTGGGAAACGATGGACTTATTAATACCCTCTGTTTCCTCCAAGTCCCAGCTACTCACCCGGGAGAAGGGAGAGTCCCTGCTTCTCCATTTCACCACGTACCGAGGAAGAGGGGTCCTGCTCAGTGGTATTAAAAAAAAAATCTGGAAAAGGCCAGCCTAGTGCACACCAAGGCCTCAACGGCCAAGGAGCTAAATGCAACTTGATCCAACTTATCCTTATTTACTGTGTGTGCCTGGCCCTCTGCTACCTGCTGCAGGGGTTATTTACAGGAGGAAAACACAAGGTGGGGAGAGGGGCCAGGGAACATCATGGTGACGGTGGGAAGAGGGCCGAGCAGCCCCTGCCTCCCTGGGCCCGGGACAGCTGCTGCTCGCAACACCTTTCACCCTCAAGCTCAGCCATTCTCGGGCTCTAGTGGGGGGGGTGGGGGACGGACTAGCAGCTGGTCAGGTGGGAATCAATAGTTTGTTGATAGTTCTCTGCTGTGGCATCCACTGGGATGTTAACCCCTGAGACCCACAGCATTTCCACCTTCTCTGAGCTCTCCCTGGTGGACCAACTCAGTCTGCAGGACTGGGATCTGACCCACTTGCCTGATCCAGGCTGAGGCCCTGACATCCTGCCTTGCCCAAGCTCACCCCTTCCCTCGGGCACCCAAATCACAGTTCCGTGTCCCCAGGATTGCCGGCTCCTATGGCCCAGCAGGAGTCTGGACCCTCTAGGCTACTGACTGATGCTTGTAGAACTAAGCCCGTTCACTGTGGGCCCCTGAAGACTGGACCTTGGACCACCAGCACCCCTTGCCCCTCCTGTTACCATCCCAAGGCCTATCAGCTTCTGGTCCCGAGATCTGCCCTCTTCCTACAAGCCATAGCTACTGCCAAAATACCAGAAAGCTTTATTTCTGAGCCCAAGTGGATATAATAGATGTGGTGTTTGAGGTGAGTCTGGAAGGGTAGCCAGGATTTAGACAGCAGGAGAGAGAGCTTTCTCTGTCAGAACCAGGGTCCTTGATGGGAGTCATAGGTAATGGTGAACTCCCTTTATTCACATCTCAACTAATTAATGCCAACTTCCTGCCCCTGGTCAACAGGTAAGGGTGCAGGTAGTAGTGATTGGAGGAATCGAGTCCTGGCTGGGCTCCTGCGGCAAGGACAGGTACTCATTCACAGTGTTCTCCTGGAGCTGGGTTGTGTAAATACAATCAGTACCCTTTTAGAGTACTGATTAAAGTGCAACTGGACAGGCAGATTCCATGAATAGGGTTACAGCAGTCCCCCTTCCCCATGCGGCATACGTTCCAGGACCCCCAGTGGATGCCTGAAACTGCAGAGTACCAAACCCCATCTACACTGTTTTTCTCTATATATACCTGCCTATGATAAAGTTTAATTTATAAATTAGGCCCAGTAAGAGATTAACACTAACTGATAATGAAATAGGACAATGATGACAATATACCGTAATACAAGTTCTGTGAATGTGGTCTCTCTCAAAATATCTTATTGTTCTGTACTCACCCTTCTTCTTGTGATGGATGATAAAAATGCCTACATGATGAGATGAAGTGAGGTGAGAGGTGTAGACACCGGGATGTAGCATTGGGCTACTACTGAGCTAAGGACAAGATGTCAGAAGGAGGATCCTCTGCTCCCCAACCTTTGTTGGCCTCGTGGAACTGAACCAGTGGAAAGCAAACCCACAGGTAAGGGGACCTATGGTCTAAATAAAATTCACTGAACATATTCACCCATTAGTCACAAAATGGATGAGGCTGAGGAGCAGGCAAGGACAAGTCATGAAAGGCTCTTGTAGGCCACATTAAGGAACTTGGACTTTCACAGGAGCTACTATTGAGCTATTAAACCGGTTTATGCTGGGGAATCATGTGATCTCATGAAGTTTTAAGAAAACCACCATGCCATTCTAGGCACAGTGGAGAGGGTGGAAAGCTTGGGAAGTGCAAGAACGGAGTCGGGAGGCCACTCATCCCGCCCAGCTGTTCCAGGAGGGGCGAGGGGACTCAGGCTGCAGGGCTCAAGCAGAGAGGGGTCTCCTTCACTTGCACTGTCTCTGTTTTCATTTTACTTTCTGCTGGTTTCCCCCTTGTCTCCCCGGCTGTGTCTTCCCTCTGTTCTTCACGGGTGCTGCCCATACGCGCTCTCTCCTGTGCTTTTCCGTTTTCACCCTCACTTCGCATCCTCTATCCTGGCCTTTCTATTTCCTGCTTTCTGTTCTCTTCTCCATGTGGAGAGAAAGCTGCCCACAAAACCTCTCCTCCCTCAGCTTTGGAGGAAATGACCAGCAACAGGAGACAAACTCCTCTTATCTGCTGGAAACAAGTAGGCTGATTTTTCCATCCAAGGACTGGAACACCAAAGGCTATTGGCCACACCAGTGGATCAGCAGAAATGTCTATTAGTTTACTGCTCATTTCTACCCATTCAGTGTGGAATACTCTGGGAGATTCTCTTGACCCTCCCTTGACCTGAAATACCTCCTCTACTGATGCCTGAAAGCCCACCATTAAGCCAGTCATTCCTTTGTGTTAATTATTACTTTCTCCCAATGGTTTTCCTTTGAACATAAAAATACTCCTGGAAGGGGAAACACATTAGCTTCCTATTACCTTGATATAAACAAAGAGTGGAAGGGAAAAATACAAAAGTTTTTCAAACCATTCTCAACATCAACTATGGGATTGGGGTTTTTTTTTGGGGGGGGGGAATTGGGGTTTAAATCTAATTCGATGGAGCACAGAATTAACAAAATGTATTTAAATTATAGAACTGTTGATGTCCATATAATCATATTATCTTTTCTTTTTATCATTTTTATTGAAGTATAACATGCACCCAATAAAGTTCACAAATTTAAGTGTACAGCTTAACGAATTTTTATGTACGTATACACCCACATACCTACCATGAGATTAAATAAATCCTGGTACTTCAGAAGGCTCTGTGTGCCTCTTCCTAGACAATATTCTCCAAAAGGTAACCACTGCTCTTATTACCATAGATTATTTCTTCCTGTTCTCAAGCTTCATATAAATGGAGTCATAGGGATTCTGGTTTCATTGGTTGAATATAAGTTTTTTGAGATTCATACATGTTGTTGCATGTATGAGTCATTCTTTTCTATTTGTGCTTGGTATTCTTTTTTTTAAATTTTTTTTGTGCTTGGTATTCTTGTATGAATATACTACAATTTCTTTATTCATTTTTCTGTTGATGGACACCTGCATTGTGTCCAGTTTCTGGCTTTTATGAATAAAGGTGCCATGAACATTCTTGTACAAGTTTTTGTGAACACTAATTTCTCTTGAATATATACCTAGAGGTAAAACTGCTAGGTCAAAGTGTAGGTATATATTTAATTTTATTAGAAACTCGAGCAGATTTCCTGAGTGATCGTACTATTTTACATGAGTTTCATTTGTATATTTGTTTTGATAACAAGAAACTGTAAGGGATAGAAAACTTAGGAGTATTTTCTATCAGTACCTGCTAAAAGAAAGCCAACCCTATGGGCTGTCACCAGTGGAGGAAAGAGCTAGTTTAGGCCAATTCAAGAGAATATTCTGGACAGACTAGACTTATAGATAACACCGCAGGCCCATGTGTGATGGTGCTTCAGGAAGGGATATTTTTTTTTTTTTTTTTTTTTTTTAGGAAGGGATCTTATACCAGGATTCTTGGTTACAAGCAACAGGAACCAGTTTGAGCTAATAGAATCAAGTGGGAATGTACAGAAAGATATCAGGGTACTCACAGAATCGACAGGAGAGTCAAGGGCCAGGCCTAGAGATGAGCAGGAACTGAAGAGAATCTAGAAGGTCAGGAACAGGCAATTCAGACCTCAGTGTCACTCGTTCAAGGTTCTAAGTTCCAGAAGAGTCTATCTGATTGTTTGAACTTAGACCAAAGGTCCACCCTCAAGGCTGGGAGAGGTGGAATCTGGTCTCTGCAAGAACTTCCATGGTGGGGAGTAGGCCCCTGGATTTATACCCCACTAAGACTACATACACATGGAGGAGGCAATTTCCTAAAAGAAATCATAGCCATCTGGAAGGTGGAATGGATATTAAGTAGCCGAAGAAACACCACATGTTCACTACAGTCCTGTCTTCAACAGTATTACATTCACACTAGCATGTTGATACTAGAGGAGATGAAAGAAAACTGGCCTGATCCTATTGGGTAAGCAAGGAAAGGGAATTTGACAGGACTATAAAACCTAGCTGAGTTGTTAATCTGCTTTCAAATGAATTTGGATTTTTGTGGGTTTTTTTTTTAAGATTTTATTTATTTATTCATGAGAGAGAGAGAGGCAGAGACACAGGCAGAGGGAGAAGTAGGTCTCATGCAGGGAGCCCGATGTGGGACTTGATTCCAGGACCCCGGGATCACGACCTGAGCCAAAGGAAGATGCTCAACCACTGAGCCACCCAGGTGCCCTCAAATGGATTTGAAATAGAAGAGATCATGTGACTCCAAATTCCCTAATTTGTCATTTTTGGCCAGTCAGAGTCACTCTCCTTGCAGTGCCATCAAACCTGAGGGAGCCCTGTGTAGGGTCGGGAGGCAGAGGGGATACTGTGGAAATGAAAGAAAGAAGATTACAGCAGAGGGATGGCACTCCTTTCTGGGTCTTCTGTTCCTCAGGCCCCACAGCTTAGTGCCCAGGGCCTGTGAGCTTCTCGGGGGCTTAAGAAGCTGTGAGATTTGAGGGGGAAAAGTCACAGGCTCCAAATTACATAAAGAAAATTGCAGATTTTACATCTTTAAATGCTCAGTTTATATTTAGGCACATTTTACTCCTCTTTGGTGATGCTCCTACCTCCAGCTCAGAGTTCCCTGGGACTTCAGCTCATTGTGCATGGCTCCAAACTACAAAGCCACCAGCAAAAGAGAGTGAGGGGGAGCAGGGGCAGGTGACCTGGCTTCTTCACAATGGGTGGCCACATCTTGATTCTCATCTAGAATCAAAGTCAGTTCTGGAAAGAAAAAAACAAAAACAAAAACAAAAACTAAAGCCCTCACCTCTGAAACTAAGTTCAGAGCCTAGTTTCTGGATTCCTTCTTTATTCCTCCAGTTGTTCAATGGAATTAATCCAATGTAACTTTATATCTAGGAAAGACTGTGAAAACATCCAAGTTACATGAAATTGGGCCAGAGGTCCTCTTGAGCCTGGACTTATGAAGCACGCCTTTTCCTACAGTGGAAAGAATACTAATTTACATATCAGAAGACCCAGTATAATCGAGTTGTGTCATGAACTCACTACATGACTTTAGGCAAGTCACACCCTTTATTCTTCTTTTTCTTTTTTCTGGAATATGAAGGGAGTTAACTAGATGAGCACTGATGCTTGTTCAAGTCCCATGATCATCTTAAGCGGATTCCTAAATAAAGAAAGGACTCATGTTAGCCTTGCTGACACATCTTCCCTCGTGTGCCACAGAAGACCGAATGATATAATAAAAGCATCTCTGTTCCCCAAACCATCCCCATCTCCAATTTATGCAGCCTGTGATTAGTAGAACCTATTTTGCTGTAATCAAGTGGGGTAGTTCTAGGAAAAAATTATACCGAATTTCACTAAATGTGCCTTCATTTGGTTAACCAGACCACTAGGACTGACATACTGTACCGATTACACAATGTGAGTACCTCCAACATCCTTCCATTTCAGTGAATTGGCTTTTTAGCCATCAGGGTAGAGCCCAATATAATTTATTTTCTTTGTGGTAGTGTCAAACATGTCTAAATTAGTTAAACTACTTTAATATGAGGTTGCTTTAAGGATCAAAAATTCTTAACCGCTCCTTCCAAGGAAACATCAGCCCGCAACATGTGGACTGAATCTCCATTTTCATTTACTTTGTTTCATTTTGGATTCTTCCGAATGGCTTCATTTTTCTTGTCCCTAAACCAACTTAAATTTTGGATCTGACTAAACACTCTCATATTTGTGCTAATCTTTTGACCAAATACTTCCCTTCATTTTGCACCCCACCACTAGGCAACCTAATTGTGATCAATTACAAATTGCTGGGTGGTGAGCTCTTCATTCTGTCCATAGCAAGATAAATTACTTCCTTGCCTACACAACCTCTCCTGGAATAATATTCTTGACCTCCTCCCATTCTCTGTCCTTCTCCGAGAAGGCCATGCTGCTGATAGTCGTACATGTAATTTGAACAGTTTGAAAAATGTACAAACACATTATTAGCAGCCTGTTTAAACAGCACCTTTCCCTTAGGAGTTCATAATCCTTTAAAGTTATGGTATAATTACTCCTTCCGGCATCACTTTAAAATATACACAGCATGGCAAGAATTATATTTGTCAAGAAACATGACAGTTATGAATAGATAAAAATAATCTCCTGTGTCTCACACAACATTTTTATTTATTTATGGGATCTGTGTATTCCTTGCCTCTTTCAAAAAGGACTTGAGGCTACTTACAAACTCATATGTATACCATTACTCTAATAAAATAGGAGCGAAACCAGGAAGGAAGGTAGGAAACCTATTCCAAAACATGACAAGAAACCATAAAGGAAAATGTGGCAGATTTGATTACACAGAAAGTTCTATGTTGCAAAGGTCAGCTAAAGGGTTACTACCCACAATATCAACTGTATACAAATGCCTAAAAATCAATAAAAGAGCAACCCTCAAATGTGTATTTTGTACCAAAAAACCCATGATAATTAGACCTAGAATAAGAAATACAAATAATCAAAAAATCCTATGGAAAAAAATGCTTGCATTCTAATTCCTACAGAAGGATTTTCAAATTAAAATCTAGCAGTTTGTACACAACTCGACAGCAAGAAGATAAAAAGAGTTATAACATACGCTATTATACAGCTATTTTGGTTGTTCTAAATTTTCTCCCAATGCAAAAATGCTGCAGTGAGCATCCTGGTACCTATATCTTTTAGCAAACACACAAATATTTCTAGAAGACAGGTTCCTAGAAGCAAAATTGAGTTAAAATTAATATGCATTTAAAAATGATAAATACGGGCAGCCCGGGTGGCTCAGCGGTTTAGCACCACCTGCAGCCGAGGGCGTGATCCTGGAGGCCCGGGATCGAGTCCCACGTCAGGCTCCCTGCATGGAGCCTGCTTCTCCCTCTGCCTGTGTGTCTGCCTCTCTCTCTCTCTCTCTCTCTCTCATGAATAAATAAATAAAATTAAAAAAAAACTAAAAATGATAAATACTACCAAATGTTCTTCTAAAATATTCTTCCGTTTTACATTTAAATCCATAGAATATGAGTGTGCTCATTTTCCCTAAACATGCAATTACCATATGACCCAGTAATTATACTCTTGGGCATTCATCCCAGAGAAATAGAAGCCTATATTTCTATTAAAAAACTGTGCAGGAATGTTCATAACAACTTTATTCATAAATGGCTAAAAACTAGAAACAATCCAATCCAAATGTCCTTCGATGGTTGAG
Organism: Canis lupus familiaris; assembly: GCF_011100685.1. NCBI lineage: Eukaryota > Metazoa > Chordata > Mammalia > Carnivora > Canidae > Canis > Canis lupus. The sequence goes on from NC_049233.1 coordinate 64,401,056, forward strand.
GGGTTAAACAAATTGTGGCACATCCCTACCATTGAATACTACTCGGCAATAAAAAGTTGATACACACAACAACTTGGATGACTCCCCAGAGTTATGCTGAATGAAAGAGCCAGTGCCAAAAGGTTGTAAACTATATGATTGCATAAATACATTTCTGAAATAACAAAAGTATAGAAATGGAGAACAGATGAGTGGTTGTTAAGAATTAGGGGTTAGGGAAGGGGCAAGAAGGAGGTGGGTGTGGGAAACCCAAGGGATCCGCATAATGATGGAGCTGCCCTGTATCTTGACTGTGATAGTACACACAGGAACCTATACAGGTGATAAAATTACTTAGAACCAACATACACTCACGCGCAGATGAGTTCAAGTGAAACCGGGCAAATATGAATAAGCCTGATGGATTGTATCAATATTAATACCCTAGTTGTGATACCCACTGTACAATAATTTAGCAAGGTGTTACCAATGGGGAAACCCTGGAAAAAAGTACATGAGATCTCTATCATTTCTTACAACTGCATGTGAATCTACCATTATCTCCAAATAGAAAGTTTAATTTTAGAAGATATAAGGTAAATCTACATGGTATAATATAAGGTTTATGATACCTGTGGAGTGAGAAAAGTATGTGACAAAATAATAGGAACGGTATTCTGTTTGTGATAAACAAAGCCATATATCACCTTGTGTGTATATGCAAATAAATAGAAAATTTAATACTGGTTACCTCTGAAGAAGAGGATGGGAAAAGAGTTAAGTTTTGGTCTGTACACTCCTATGTTGTTGCAGTCCTTTACAACAAACATTCTGTGATTTAAGCATATCGGTGTTTGGGTTTTTTAAAAGATTTATTTATTTGAGAGAGAGGGAGAGCACATGCTCATGCGTGTGCGCAGGCTTGGGCAAGCATGGTAGGAAGGGACAGAGGGAGAGACTCTTCAAGCAGACTCCCCACTGAACACAGAGCCCGACAGGGGACTCCATCTCACAACCCTGAGATCACGTCCTGAGCTGAAACCAAGAGTTGGTAGCTTCACCAACTGAGCCACCCAGGCACCCCTAGTATTTGTTGTTTCATGGTAAGGAGAGATTAAATAAGCCAATAATGAGAGTTAGCCAACTGCCTTATAGTATGAGCAGTGTCTCCTCAAGCAAACTGGGGGCAAAGAAGTGTTCTAGGGAGATGCAGGTGTCTGAGAAGGCAGCAAAGCAAAGGACCCCCAGAGAGGAGCAGAAGGGTGTAGAAAGGGGAATAATCTGCAGTGGAATAGGACACAGAGGGGAGGATTGGGAGGGAGAGGAGTATCCTGGGAAGAGTGATGAGGAAGAAATGCAGAGACTCAAAAGTAGGAGGGAAGCTGGAAAGGGATACTTTGGGGATTTTCCAATGGAGACAGGAATAAAATATTGCTTTAGGTTTGCTATTTGGGATGGGGTATTTATCATTTGTCAGGGCGGTGGTGGCTCATGCCAGGGGCTTCTACTCAGTCCTTCTACCAACATGGGGATTCTACCAACAATTGAGGGTATCTCCTGGAACTGTACTTCTAGAATGGAGACATATTGGGCTGTAGTCTCATTGAATCCCTTGTCAGATGAATTCAAGTCAAGGCTCTGTTATCTGATCTCCATAGCCCTTAGTTAGAAAGTGGACCCAGATGGCATTCCTGGTCTAGGGATCAGCATAAGCTCAAAAAGCTGGATAATTTCCAGTACCAGTACCCAGTACCCAGTCGCCCCTAATAAATGGTCACTGGTCCCACTAGGTTTGAGAGAACCTGCAGGGTCCTTTCTAAAAGTGTTCTGGGTCTGTGAGCTGGCTTAGGTCTGGCAACTGGATAAGAGGCCATGTATTCCCACTATGGTGACCCAAGCTGGAAGGTCTCTCCCTGTATATGTGAAGAAGTGACTTAGTAAACTGCCCTTCCTGTTCATTTCTAGGAGTTTAGTGATCAGTTTGCCATTGCCACAGATCCCTGCATATGAAACACTCTATCTCTCCATCCCTGTGGTTTACTCAGGTAATTGCATCTTCCTTGTGTCTCACAGTCCCCCTGAGCCCGGGGAAGCCAATTCCATTATGATATCAGCACTGCTACCTCTGACCTTCAGAGAGACATGTCAGAGCTCTTCAATGCCTGATGCCTCCCATACCAATGATTTTTTTTTTTTTTTTTTTTTACTGCCTTGACGAAATGCTCTTCATATCTTCATAGAGCATTTGGGTAGGTGATAGTTGAACATGTTGGAGTAATTGACTCATTCTAACATTCCCATTTCCCTGAGCCTCTAGACTCCTTCCACTCTTAGAGCCTTGCTACTCAAAGTGTAATTCGCATCACCTGGGAGCACATTAGACTTTCATCCCTATCCTAGACCTGCCAAGTCAGAATCTGCATCTTAACAAGATCCCTAGGTGATTCATAAGCACATTAAATTTTGCTTTACAGCAGTGGTTCCCAAACTTTAATGTGTGTCAAATTCATTTTTGAAAGCTCAAATTCCCAGGGCTCAGCTCCCAGTCCTGATTCTATAAATTCGGGGTGAAATTCAAGATTTCCATTTCTAACATGTTCCCAGTTGACATTGATGGTCCCAGGTGACACGGCCACCACTCTGTATCAACCATGAGAGCTATATTATGAGAGCTTAAAGAATGTCAGCCTACATAACTGTAGGCCATCATAGACTTTAGGTAATTCCACAATCTTTAAAATCACTACCTTTGACAGAACAACTAAGTGCCACAGCATCTTGATCTTCCAGTGGCTTGTCCTCCACTTACTCTTCATCCCATGCTATGACCACTGATGATTTGAATGATTGAGATGCTACTGCAGAGAGTCTCAAGCAGGCTCCATGCTCAGCACAGAGCCTGACACGGAGCTTGATCTCAGGACCCCGAGATCATAATGTGAGCCGAAATCAAGAGTCACACGCTTAACCAACTGAGCCACCCAGGTGCCCCTGTCATTAGAAAGATTTCAAAATGAGTGTCTGTGTCCAGAAAGCATTATTCCTGCTCTTCAGAGACATACACCCATGCCAACTCTAATTGTCCTTCATTTTCAGTGGTGACCCTCTGTCGTGTGTGTTCTGGCTCTAAAGAACAATGCCTAACCAGCAGTATTTTCTCCATGCTCAGGACTGTCCTTGGGCTTCTTTGGGGCCAGCTGCTGTTTGCTTAGTCTGGCATGATTTTTTCCTTTGTGTCCTTAGTTCCTGGTTTGCCAAACACCATGGTCTAGAAAGAATCCTCCCACCAGGGATTGCTTTAGGCCAGTGTTCTCCGGATGGTTTTCTGTGTCTGCCTCTCACCACATCTTTCAGCCTGGGCCTTAGGCTTGCCCTCCAGTGATTTCTCTGTGCTGTTCCTCCCCAGCTTCACTTCTGCTTGGGTATCCACCCTCTGCCTTTACCCATTCTCTGGACAACAGATGGGGGTATTGGGCAGCCAGGTGTCTCTAAGATCACCAGATGGGTGACAGTGTAACCAATGTCTGGTAGTAATACAAGAGAGGACATGGAACTAAACTTTCCCAATTTTTTAGTTGCACCTCGGGTGGCTAAGCAAATGCTTCAGGCATCGTTAAGTAAAACCAAGGTCAGTATATGAAGAGTAGACCTGAATTTGCCAATCTCCCCTCTCACCTTCCCAGTCTTCTCCCTTTCATTGTGGTTTTCTCACTAATACATAGAATGAGACATGTGACCTCATCTTGACAAACATCACAAGTGTTTGTTATTATTTTTCTCGGTCCCTGTGACTTATGGTCATGCACCATAGTGGCTAGGCCAGCTTATAAGGCAAATCCGTTACCTGTGAAAAATATACTTAGCAGACTCATTTCTCTACCCAGCAAGATGACTGAGAATAATCACATGAGAGCGTATTACCATTTGGATAGCTTCCATCAGAACTCTCCATGTGATTTTCAGTTCGGTGCTCTCTCTTCCATTTCATCTTGTTATTACTGTTTTGGATTTTGTTGTTGCTGTTGCGAGAGCCCTCAATAATTTCTGGATGTGTGCTGTGCGGGGATTGGCTTTATTATCGGCACTATGATTATCATCATCCATCACCTAAAAGGCTTAGAAACGGTCTCCAACAGCACGCCCTTGCTGCCTATCAGACTTCATCTTGAGGTGCTGGAGAAACGTCTGACGCTAGAGAAAGCCCCCTGGCGCAGGCCATCACACAGAGTTTCAATCAGTGGGCTCATCGGTTTGCTCTTCGGTAACACAGACAAAAATGTAATTTACTGTTGCTATGGGCGATTTACTCCTAAATTCTCGAGATCTGTAACTCCAGAACCTCCCTGATATCAGAGGCCTCTCTTAGGGCCTGGCTGGAAACTTAGCCTTAATGGTACCCTCCACATATCTGTTCTAAAATCTTACTGCTGGAGTCGAAGATAAATACATATTTCCTTAAGGGTACAACCAAAGCTGGCCGAGTCGGACTAAAGTAAGGGAATTATATTCTTTGCTTGGGGGAAGAGTTTTCTTGCTTTTGCTTTCTTCCTCTGGATATGAACAGGTCTACGCACATAGCCCTATGCCCTAGCAGCCTTCTTAAGACCCAAAGGGAAGCAACCTTAAGAGAAAACCTTTGTGGAGGAGAGCAGAACAGGAAAGGAGAGAATGTGTGTCCTTGTTGACATCACTGAGCTGCTGAATCCACCAGCCCTGAAGTCCACCCCTCCTCCAGAATCTTGAGAGATAACAAATGTCTTTATATTTAACTCAAGTTGGTACAATATGCTATTATTATTACTATTATTATTATTAGCCACGGAAAACATCCCAGGTGCTACAAGTTCTCATAGGTTCCTGCCTCATGTAACCAAGGAGGGCCCAGCAGAAATATGTGAGCCACTGGGGGTAATTTCTGTCAATCTTTTCTCCATTCCACTCACTCAACCTGATTCCTAATATGGGACTATTTGGACTTTGGGCTATCCTTCTCGTGTTTCTTCCCCACCCTACCCCATTTTCTCTAGCTCTCAGAAAGCACTATTATTCTCCATTTAAATACAACATGTCCTTCAAGCTGAATTTAAGCTACGGTCAAGTCAACCTGAGTCTTTCAAACTATGTGGGGACCCCATCTCAGGGGGGACTGGAAGAGGAATGTCAGATCATTAGGTAGGAAAAGTGTACCCTGGAATTGTTTTCTGGAGTCAGCAAAAATGTGGGAAGAGACCTCTGGAATTTTGTCAGCATCAGTGCCTCCTCTGAATATTTGTATCCTTGCTCTAGGCCCTGTTGTATCTGTAGAAGTTCATCTGTATTTTATTTGGGGTCAAAGAAGTTCTCCTACTGGGTTGGGGTCAAAAATACTTAAATGGCTGAAACTTGAGGTTTGCTGAGATTACTGGTTTTTTATCCAATTGGAAACATTTCCAGCCAATTATTTCTTCAAATACATTTTCTACCTCACTCTGCTTCTCCTCTCTTTCTGGGACTCCACTTACATGTGTATGAGATTGCTTGATACTATCCCACAAGTTCCTGAGGCCCTGTTCTTTTTTCTTTTCATCTTTTTTCCCCTTCTCCATTTGGATAATATCCATTGACTTGTCTTCAAGGTCATTTTGTGTTTACTAATAATTTTATATTTTGTGTTCATTGTGCTATTAACTTCTAGCCAATGAGTTTTCAATTTCAGATATTGTATTTTTCAGTTCCAGGATTTCCATTTGGTTCTTTTTTAAAGTTTCTATGTCTCTTCGAAAATTTCCCCTCTCTTCACCTACCATGCTCATATTTTCTTGTTGGTTCTTTTGTTTTATAAGATTTTATTTATTGATTCATGAGAGGGAGGCAGAGACATAGGCAGAGGGATCTCACCACCCATGAGATCATGACCTGAGCTGAAACCAAGAGTCAGATGCTTAACGGACTGAACCACTCAGGCTCCCCATGGGGAGCTATATTTTAAATTTTATTTAAGTTTAATTAGATTCCAAAGGCCGCATGTACCCAGAGGATACCATATTGAACAATGTCACTGTGGAAAGTTGGTTTTAGGCATTATTAGGACTGGCCTATTTTGGCCTTGCCTTTATTCCTAGGGCATAGACTCTAGTGTTGGGAAGTAGCCCTCACTCCCACGGTGTGCCCCTCTGTGTTCCCAGTGGCATACCTCTCTGACCGAACCCTGACCTCCATCTCCCCACACAAGGCAACTGCTCTTTCAGCCTTCTGCCCTCCTTGGGGTCCTCCTGCCTCCCTCGCATGGGCACAGATCAGAAGTTAGCCAAGGATTTGTTGGAAGTCTCTATCACAGTTTGAAAGCTCTCCCTCTGAGGCTCCCTCCTTTCTGGGATTTCCCCCTCCCCAATTCCAAACTGCTGTAGAAGCCCCAAACTCCAACCTCTAAGTCTTCAGCTCAGTGGAATTGCCACTTTCTTCTTGGGCTCTGTCTCCTAGCACAATGGGAAGTGCCTAGTCCTGTCAGAGGAAACATTCCATCACCTTGAATCTCGCTCAGTGTCATTCCCTTTTTTCAGGGTTCCTATCTTCTTCAGAGATGGTTTCAGCTGCAGAACCAAACCATTGTGCTGGCTCTCCTGGACCTTAAAACAGATTTTGTTGTTATGATTTTGTCTGGGGTCCAGAATTTATCATTGTCTTTGGCAGAAAGTTTAGTCAGAGACAATTAACTCTGCCATTGTCAGAAGTCGGAACTGACCTGAAGGACCAAAATTAGACATTAAAATACTGAGTTTTGGTGGGAAAACTTGGCTATTCTTGCCTTGTACACACGCTCCCATGTCTCTTTGCATCAGAAGGGGATCGATTTTGCTGAACCAGTGCTGAAAACTGAAAATTCTCTTGAAGGAATCATACTTTGAAGCATTAGCCATCATTCATAATTTAGAACAGACAATCCTTTTCCGAAAGCAGGTTTTGACAGGGGTTAGTGAGAAAGAACAAGAAGTTCCTGGCCCATATCTGTCTTCTGACTGCAAGTGGCCAAAAACCTGCCACAATTTTGCCCGAAGCAGAAGAATTTATAGACAAGGATAGGTTAAAATTCCATAGTAGGGCTAATTCCAGGCAGAGCTGGGTTTAGGGCTCATATAGTGTCGACAGAACAGAGGTTTTCCTGCTTTTTTTTTTTTTTTTTGCTTTTTGTTTTTATTCCCAGCTTTCAGACCTGCCTACCGCATTGTCAGAATTAATCCCAGCTTCCTGGGACTGCAAGAGGATGGTAGCCACGTCCAGCCTGCATCCTCTCGGGTATCCAGTACAGAGGAGAAAGGGAGAGCTTATTTCCCCAAAATTCCCAGAAATAGCCATGAAAATCGTGCTGTGTCTCCTAGGTGCTGCCTGGATCACAGTGCCCATGTCTGGAACAACCGCATGGCCATGAAATAGAAAGAAATGATTGGCCTAAGCGTGGCTCACCTGTTCCACCCCACAGGCAGAAGGATGTTTCACCAGCTCCTCATAGACTGAGAGTAAGAGAGGGGTAACCCCCCCCCCAAATATCCGGGACTGAGAGTGGACGGTGGAGCAATCCCCCTGATAAATATCTGGGCTCTTATGCACTGGAAGGGCAGACACACACTGGTGCAGAAACAACAGAGGCCTACCGGGGTGGTTATTGGAAGATACAGGAACAAAGTACATGGAAGGAGTTAAAAAGTCACCAACTAGAGAGAGGTAGGGAGGCTGAAAAGGAAAAGCTTCCTCTTTTTCCCACTTAGCCCTGGGGCTCAGGGCTGCTGGAAGCAGGTGCTGTGCTGTATCATTGCTTCATGGTTGGCGCGCTTAGGGACCTGCAAAGACTGAAGTCCATGAAATTCAGATACCACAGCGGTATCTTAAAAAGGTATCAGGTGGAGAATGGCTTTTAATGTGGAATCCAGGCCTCCAATGAGAGGCTTGTTCCACTTGCTAAATCTGGTGTGGGTTAAATGCCCACTGACCTCTTGTCCCTATAGCATTTCATCACTGTGATGAATGCTTGGTAACAAACCTTCCTGTCCCCACCCTTTCTAATGGCACACAATCTCTATACCATTAGAGGTCTGAATTCTTTTTCCAGATAAATTGCCAGGCCCTCCTTCAATCTCTTCCTTTAGTGAGGGAGAAATCCAAGGAAAAAAGAAGACAATCCGTAGTGCAGCAATGCTTCCGAATGTTCGCGTGGCTTGGACAGCGCCTGACCGGCTTCCCCCACAGCTCCAAACCACCCAGCAGTCTCACCTCCCCCTACCCCGCCCCCCATCCAGAAAACCCAAGAAAACTTGGGGGAACCCCAGACACCACTGGGAAATACCTTGGGATCTCTCAATCCATTCAGTCCTCATTGGTTGCTCCTAAGCATCTTCTGACTTGCACCCCATCATTCTAAGATCGCGCCCTGAAAGCCTTCCCCCAGTAATTGAGAAAACTCCTTCCGATTTTCAAAAACGTGTGCACTTTTTAGGACCCTACAGTTTTCTACAGTAAGCACACCTCACTTTTACCACACATAGAAAAATTAAAATGAGTGTGGATATTCAAAGTTTAGAGTCCCACAAAGCTGCCCTCCCTTAGAAGTTCCCACGATAGGGACCCCTGGGTGGCTCAGCAGTTGAGTGTCTGCCTTCGGCCCAGAGTGTGACCCCAGGTCAGGGGATCGAGTCCCATGTTAGGCTCCCTGCATGGAGCCTGCTTCTCCTTCTGCCTGTGTCTCTGTCTCTCTGTCTCTAACGAATAAATAAATAAATCTTTAAAAAAGAAAAATAGAAGTTCCCACAATAACCCGTGACTGACTCTGGAGGGGCCGCTCACAGCATTTCGGCTTCTTGAGTCACTCCAGTTACATGGAATAGTAAAAAGAAAGCAAGCCTGGGACTTAATTTTAAGATGCAACCTGGCAGGTGCTTCTGGAAAGAACTCCTATCGGCTCTTTTCATACCTGCGTTCCCTTCCTGATACCTTCCTAGTCTTTCCAGGTAATCAGAGCATCCCTTGCCCCCTTTGTGAAAACGACTCAGGTCACTTCCCTCACTTCCACCTTCCTGGTGAGCCTGGTCTTTGGAAGGGTAGAGATATTCTGGTTGGTTCTTCCTCGAGTCTTCCTCCTTCCTGCTCTCCCACCACCCGCTTGTGTCACTTTCTCTGTGTCCCACTGCGCCCAGGACACACCTGTCGCTGACCTCATTCTCAGCTTTGTTTGTTTCCCTGCTAAGATTACTGGCCAGGTGCTGTCATCTTCGGTTTGCTGAGCCATTGCCTTGGTGCAGTGCCTGTGACCTACACTCGGGACGGGGCCGACTTCATTATTCACGACGGGCTGCAGGTCCAGTTACCAGCAAGTGGCCACCTCCCAGGCCAGACCGAAACTCGTTTAGCCAGTTCCCTTCTTTCACTGAGCTGGTCCGAGACTGACACACACGGATTGACAAAAACACTGAGGGTGTCTGTGTTCCCAGGAACAAATCCCCCCTCCACGCTCCAGAACAAGACCCGGTCTGTTGCTGGACTGTGATTCCCATTTCCTCTCCCCACTCGGCCTCCCCCCACCCCTCTCCATCCACCCCCTCAGCCCCCCACCTCCCTTGGCCACAAAGCTATGGGCCATCAAGCTTTAACGCACTGTTGAGTTGTTGATTGAAACAGGGTGTTATTTTCTGAACGTCAAACAACACATGACGCTAAAGCAGGCAGAACATAGCAGGAAAACAAATGCGTGCTGCTTGGGCACCGGATCCAAACGCACAAATGGGCTGAACTTTGAGAGCCTCTACGTTCCCCAAGAAGTCTGCGAGCATTAAAATTGATGACGGTGATTAGGTTGCCTTTCAGGGCAGCGAAATCTGTATAACCGAATCCTCCTGGGCCTAGCCATTTTCAGCCCAGGCATATTAACTTGGCTTGCTGTGAGTCTGCTTTTGTGTACACACGCACAGTATTTAACCACGAGCGCAGTGGGCCCCAAATTAAAACCATATTTTGTTAGCACCACATGTTCCAGCCTTGACAGTATTTATCAAAGGGGAAGCTGCTGGATTTATTGAAAGAAATGAACTTCACCAGCGTCTGGCAAGGCCCAACCCTGACGGGGAGCTGTGATTTTTTTTTTTTTTTTTTTTTTTTACCCCGCCCATGGAGTTGGCTCAAGGCTGGTTCCTTTGCTTTGGGCGTCTCCCGTGCCTGCTTCCCAGCACCCCCGGGGGCCCGCATGGGATGGCATCAGCTCCAAAACCATTTATTCTTCAAGGCCCCCTTTGTGTTCCCTTCTTTTCTGTGAAGTCTCTGCTACCTAAACCCAAAGTGCACTGATCTCTCTAGGCTGACCCGGGGCATCTCTTGGGACCGTGGTGGAAATGTAGGCTCCCAGGCCCTACCCCAGACATCCCGAATCTGCAGTTTAGCAGGATCCCCAGGGGATTCCAGGGCACGCTGAAGTTTGACAAGCACTGCTCTACCCCCAAGTCATGTTTCTACCAGTGGCTCTCACTGAGAGTCCTGTAGGTGTTTGGGGAATGTACACAGGAGTTTGGGGTTGTCACAGTGATCACAGTGATGGGCGCTGGGGGAGCACTAGCAGGCACAGTGGCAGAGATGGTCCTGGACGGCCTGCAGCGTAGGGGACAGGCCCACGTAAGGAGGGTTTGCTTCCTATGTCACCTGGCTTTCTAAAGTGCTGCCAAGCAGCCAGGTAGGTGAAAAACCTATTTTTTCATTATCTGAGACTAGACTCTAACTCTTTTTTACATAGAGACATCAAGTATTGTTTGCACAGTTTTAATATATCACTGAGTTGTCTAGGAAGCCAACTTCTGTGAAAAGTCAGGGAAGACTGCCTTTGTTTTGTTAAGAACTTTATCTTCTTCACCATTTTGGAAACACACATTATCCACGGCAATGCCGCTCACGGAATTTCAGTCTCCAGGACATTATCTCTGCATCAGTCTGCATTTGGAGCTATCCCAATAGCTGCGATTTTATATCTGACTACTTCATTATGGTTTTGTGTTTTTTTTGGTGTAAATGTGCCCAAGCATTTATTTATATATTAAAATCCATATGATCTTATTACAATTTTCTCTTATTTTATTTCTTTTTCATATCAGAGTTAAGGAATTCATTATACGGTTGTTAAGAAATTTATATTATTCATGGATTCTATTTCATGGAAATAAAGGAACCATTTAAAACTGTTTGTTATAGGGATCCCTGGGTGGCGCAGCGGTTTGGCGCCTGCCTTTGGCCCAGGGCGCGATCCTGGAGACCCGGGATCGAATCCCACATCGGGCTCCTGGTGCATGGAGCCTGCTTCTCCCTCTGCCTGTGTCTCTGCCTCTCTCTCTCTCTCTGTGACTATCATGAATAAATAAATAAAAAATCTTTAAAAAAAAAAAAAAAAAAAAAAAAAAAAAACTGTTTGTTATAAAAAGAGAATGTTGGGTCTGATAGGGTTAGGAACCTTGTTTGTACATTGTTCAATTCTTCAATTGGTCCTTATTACATATTGTCTTGTAATCTCGGTTATATTTTTAAGAGATCATGCATAGTCTCCCCTACTAGATTATAAATATGCTTAGGGTAGGACTATGTTTTATAATCTTGGTCTTCTAATCACCACTTAATGCACCCATTGAGCATCAGGTAATTGGTCCCATGGCTATTTGAAGGACTGGTGCTCCCTGCATTCCTTTCCTCAAATGCTACTGTGTTCCTACTGGGTGCAGAGCACTGATAGCCTGGCTACAATGGCCATTAAGAAGGGGTTTGGGGCTAACTGCCTGCCTCAGGTGCTGGAGCATGTGACTCTTGATCTCAAGGTTGTAAGTTTGAGCCCCACATTAGGTGTAGCAATTACTTAAAAATAAAATCTGGGGGAAAAAATAAAAAAATTAAAAAAATAAAATAAAATAAACATAAACATAAAATAAATAAAATAAAATAAATAAAATAAAATAAATAAAATAAAATAAAATAAAATAAAATCAGTTGGGAGGGTACCTGGGTGGCTCAGTGGTTGAGCCTTTGGCTCAGGTCATGATCCTGGGGTCCTGGGATTGAGTCTCACATCGGGCTCCTCACAGGAAGTCTGCTTCTCCCTCTGTCTATGTCTCTACCTCTCTCTATGTGTCTGTTATGAATGAATAAATAAATGAAATCTCAAAAATAAATAAAAAAATAAAATAAATAAATAAATAAATAAATAAATAAATAAATAAAATCTGAGTGGCTCAGTCAGTTAAGTGTCAGACTCATGGTTTCAGCTCAGGTCATGATCTCATGGGTGGTGAGACCAAGCCCCATGTCAGGCTTCACACCCAGCGAGGAGTCTGCTCTATGGTTCTCTCCCTCTGCTCCTCCTCCCACTCATATGTGCACTCTCTCTTTTTCTAAAATAAATAAGTCTTTTAAAACATAAGTAAAATCTGAAAGAAAGGAAAGAAGGAAGAAGGGAAAGAAGGAAAGAAAAAGGGATGAGATGACAAGGGAGATTTTCATGGAAAGAGGTTTTCATAGGGAACAGTTGGGTTTGGGGGAAGACTAGAGCAGTCAGTGAAAAAGATATTTCAGAAAGGGAAGCCAGGGGCTGAGATACACTTGATCTTCTACATAACTTTGTCAAAAAGACACTGCCACCATTAACTAAAACGCAAGCCCATCCAGCTGTCTTCTTGAAAAACAGACAATCCCCCAGTTCCTTTGACTGTGTACTTTGTACCATCAGGTGAGAGGCCCTCAGGTGTCTTTACCCCCTTGTCCCACAAACAGTGCTTTAACATGCTCACAAGGGAGTGTAGGCCTGGGGACTCTGGGGAAGGAGACCTGTTGTGATGAAAAATGCTGGTGGGGCCTGAGCTCACCTAGAGGCAGAAGGAGGGAGGGTGGGTCAGCAGGAGAACTGATGAGGACACTAGAAAAAGAGGAAGGTGAGATGTGGCCCAGAAGAGGAGGGACCCCATGACACTAGACTTATCTCTGCCATTGGACAAGCAGCTCAGTCTCAACCTGTGGGTGACTCAGCTTCTTCCTAATCTCCTGTCACTCACCTCAAGGTCACAAGTGCCAGTCTGAGACACATAAACAAGGCTGTGGAAATTTGTCTTTCTTCCAGCAATTAAGACACTCAGTCTTGGGGCACCTGAGTGGCTCAATAGTTGAGTGTCTGCCTTTGGTTCAGGTCATGATCTCGAGGTCATGGGGTCGAGTCCTGCATCAGGGTCCCCACAGGGAGTCTGTTTCTCCCTCTGCCTGTGTCTCTGCCCCTCTCTGTATGTCTCTCATGAATAAATAAATAAAATATTAAAAAAAAAAAGACAGTCTCCCCCATGAACTTGTGAGCCTCGTGAGGCACTCAAGGAGAGCAGCAAGGCAGCTGGATGATCCTTCTGTCTGGCTGCTGTGCAGGCTGTATCTGCCTCTGGGCTTAGCACCTGAGTAGGTAAGATCTGGAATGATCTCTAAGAGCAGGGGACGAACTGGGCACCAGACAGAACATCAAAGCTGGGAAGACTTTGCTTCCAGCAACTTCCCTCCCAAGGTGTTTTCTTGGACCTCCTAATCACTTTTCCTGAAAAAGGAGGAGCTGAAGAGAAGCACCCTGGTCACCCGGGTTATTGAGGCTACTGAGGTTATTGAAAGGAGTTCAGAATCAAATTCTATCTCTACATCTATAAACTGCATGATTCACTGAGTACCAACAGATGTGCAGACGCAGAAAGAAAAGCTCCATTAAACTAATATGAGGAAAAAAAAAAAAAAAAAACTAATATGAGGGGGAAGGAAATTGTTCACTGAAGTCTGTAGAAGTCTTGCCTGGCCGAGCCCGGCAGGCCAGGCCTGTCATGAAGAGGTGGGCGGAAGGGCTCCTCCCCTGTTGACCCCGAGCGAATGGATGTGGCTCCCTTCCTCGGGCCCCCCCGGGACACCCCCTGCCCATCACGCCTTCAGGAAGAACTCCATTTGTGCTGAAGGAGAAAAGGGGAATGTTGCTTTTGCCTAGAAGTCACCTTAACCGAAAAGAACAGGGTCATCTAAGAATTCTGGCACTAGAAGGGACTTTTTTTTCTTTTCTTTAAAAGATTTTGATTTATTTTTTTATGAGAGACACAGAGAAAGAGAGGCAGAGACACAGGCAGAGGGAGAAGCTGGCTCCATGCAGGGAGCCTGATATGGTACTCTATCTCAGGACCCCGGGATCACAACCTGAGCCAGAGGCAGACGCTCAACTGCAGAGCCACCCAGGTGCCCCTAGAAGGGACTTTAGATCATCTAATTCACACTCATCATTTACAGGTAGGGAAACAGAGGCCTAGAAAGGAAAAGAGATTTGGACAATTACTGGCAAATTCTCAGCAGAGTCGAGTCTAAAATATAGCTGACTCCTAGGCCCACCTTTCTACCTTCCCTCTGTTTCAAGACCATTCTTTGAAACCCAGGTTCCTAGAATTCCCTGCTCAAGGGTCCTGAACCTATCTCCAGATCCTGGGGGCCTGAGTACTGAGGATGGAATAGCCCATGGCTCCACTCACCCCTCGGCCTAAGGGGACAGCCCTTCATAGAGAATTGGACAAATGGGCTGAGGTGTCTTTAATGTGTGAGATGGAGCTGGAGGTGAGCAGAGAAAGGGAACTTCAGGGAGCAGACAACTCTGGGGGGTTCAAGAATTCTGTATTTACACTCAGTATTCTGGGTCCTCTCTGAAGTTATATATTTTCAAGGCAAGAGGATAGAACACAATCTATGTTACAGTTTTTTAGCTGGATTTATAGCTTTTGAATATTTAGACAGATAGTATGTGGGTCTCTATTTGCACTCTTGCCCCAGCCTCAAATGTTGGAGGCAGGCTTTTGGAAGCACACACAGAGACTGAGTTCCTAGGGTTAGATGGCGGGGAGAGAGAGAGCGGTCTTACCCTTTGAGACATCACACCAGTGGGCTCTAACCCTCAGCCCTACACTGACAGTATAATTATCAGGCTTGCTGATTTTTATCCTTTATTCATACAAGAGAGTGTGTCCTGTTATATTACTCTTAAACAGACACATACCAAGAAATCTGCAGGTTCTTTTAAATCAAGAACTCTTTCTCATACTTTTTATGCAAATAAAGCAACCCAAAGCGTTGACAGAGACGAAAAGGAGTTTACTTGTTTCATCCATGAATTAAACCACCCCAAAGAGTTAGAGTAGATTAGGATTTAACTTCTTCACACACATATTACATTACACATGTGTTAAAAAATAAATGACGGCAAATACAGCACACCAGCCAGCCTCCCAGGGTTCCCGGATGTTCCTTAACTGGATGGTACTGTGGGAGCAGCTCCTGGGATGAGGAATTAGCCCAAACCCAGGAACCCTGAACAAAGGGCCTCCCTGGCTTTTATCCTTCCCCATCAAGAAGCACCATGTCAGTCCCCAGAGACAATTTATATCTCTGTTTCAGGCAATAATACGGCAAGTACATCTCCCAGACCTATATCCAGATTTGGGATTCTAAAATACTGACTGCACAATATTTGGGCAATCTCCCTTTTTTCTTTGCCAATGCTACATGTTAAGCAACTTCCCTCTGTCTGCTCTTATATTATTGGACCTGAGAATTTTCTTTTTGCATCCATTTAGGGGCTTTCCATGGACCAGCCTGGCTATGATCCACCACATTCTTATTTTCCAACTCTTTGCTTATGCTTTACATAAACGTGGGATACCCTAATAATTGTTTTTCAACATTCTTGAGAATTCATAGGAATGCAACATTAAGCCCAAAAGGGAAGATCAGAACTTAAAGTTATGACATTAAAAATCCCAGGGTTCTGGGGCACCTGGGTGTCTCATTCAGTTAAGTGTCCCACTCTTGATCTCAGCTCAGGTCTTGATGCCAATGTCATGAGTTCAGACCCCACAGTGGGCTCCACACTGGACATGGAGCCTCACTTAGAAAAAAAAAAGAAATCCCAGGGTTTTATTCAAAATCCTCTAGGAAGCCAATCATAATTCCAGGTAAATTAACCGGAAGAAAATCTTTATCATGTAGCAATAGACAATAGCAGGTACAAATCTTAGTCTACAGATATGTACATTTTTATTTTTCTATAACACAATTTCTATTTTAGCCTTCATTTCAGCAGGAAAGTCAAAACTTTATCTCAATCAATTCAGGGCTGTATCTTTGTTCTGGTGCACTAAGGGGTGCGTGCATGTGTGTGTGTGTGTGTGTGTGCACGCTTTTGAGGGCCTCTAGTCTTTTTTGGTTTTTTTGAGGTATAATTGACATACAACATTACATTAGTTTCACGTGTACAATGTATTGATTGTATGTTTTGCAAAATGATACCACAATTAGTCTAGTTAACCTCCATCAACACACATAGTTACAGAATTATTTTCTTGTGATAAGAACTTCTTAAAAAGATTTTATTTATTTATTTATTTATTTATTTATTTATTTATTTGAGAGAGCGAGCACAAGCAGTGGAAGGGCAGAGGGAGAGGGAGAGAACCTCTAACAGACTCCATGCTGAGCACAGAGGCAGACACAGGGCTCTATTCAACATCCCTGAGATCATGACCTGAGCTGAAACCAAGAGTCGGATGCTTAACCGACTGAGCCTCCCAGGTGCCCCATGATGAGAACTTTTAAGATCTACTCTTACAGTAACTTTCAAATATACAATACAGTAATATTAACTATAATTGTCAAACTGTACATTACATCCCTATGACTTATTTATTTTATAAATGGAAGTTTGTACCACCTATTTCAACACCCCCCCCCCAACTCTGGCAACCACCAGTGTAGTCTCTTGTATCAATGAACGTAGCCTTTATTTTATTTTATTTTTTTAGTTCCACCTATAGATGAGCTCATGCAGTATGTGTTTTTCTGTGTCTGCTATTCATTTAGCATAATATGAGGGCCTCTAGTCATCAATCATCTGTCCACATTGGCATCTGCTGAGGCACTGTTGTCTCATCTGGCATTGGTCATTGTCCATGCACAGGGCAGCTGGGCTGGCCCTCATTTCCACCCACTAAGCCCATTAAAAGAAAAGGCTGTCTTTTCTTTCCTGCCTTGGCAACATGAGAGTTGTTCTGTTGCTCCCAATCCATGCTGGGGCCTGGAGAACTTTGTGTGGCTTTATCTATAGCCCTGCCTGCCCAGGCATACCCCAGATCCATTTCTTTACAATCTTGCCACCTTCCTGGGGCTCTGCCCTAGAAGTAAGAAACAGGTCTCCCCTTCTCCATTTCAAACTCATTGATGGATTCCATCAATGGGTTCCATTCCCATGCACGTGGGGCGTAAAATCCCACTTGCAAGAATCCCTTAATGACTGTACAGTTTTACTTACCCCTAAGCCACCACCTCTACCAGAATCCCTAGGGTCTGGGGACATGGACCTTCAAAAGGAGCATCATGTACTCCCAAATCTCTGGTTTATATTGGGGTCCTTCCTTCACTGTCAGGGCTTAGACTTGAGAAACTCAAAAGCCAGCAAAATGGGTCTTTGTATGTCTGTTCTCTTTTGAGCATCCTTCACTGAGACGATGAGTATACACTAACTTTGCCCACAGCAGCAAGGAGAGGAGAGACAGGTGACACTAACTTTGCCCACAGCAGCAAGGAGAGGAGAGACAGGTGAGAGGGTCAGGAAAGACTATTAGGAAGAGAAAGACTATATAGTAGTTCAAAATTAATAGCCAACCATAATAATAGCAGAGTTCTAAGTGTTTGGCAGAATTCTTCTAAAATACAGACATGATTATCTGACCACTCTTTTCCCAGTCCCCCTACTGGCTCCTCATGGCCCACAGGGACGAGACAAGGTCCTCTCCATCTAAGAAAGGAGGTGCCAGAGTCATTAAACTATTTGTCTGGGAAATCTATCGTTTGCATGAGCAGAGAAAGCAAATTTTCATGTGGAACATCCAACCACTGAAGCATCAGGGCCTGGGAATAAAACTAACAAGTTTCCAGACATCCCCAAACTCTGGTTCTGACCTCTACTTGACCAAAACTTCTGACCTCATTTTGGGAAGACCTTGTTTCATTTTTAAATCAAATATCCTTGTCCCTCTTGCACTATGGTTGCTCTGGATCAACCAACAAGAATAAGAGCAACACTAAAAATACCATGAGGGCAGTTTCAATGTCAGTCTGCCTCCTCCCTTCTCCTTGCCAGAACTTGGGTTCTGTTCTCCAAGCCATGGCTTAAACACCCCCTTCAAGAAGTCTTCCTCTGCCTCTATCTCCTAATCAGACCATGGCTGGTGTGAAGAGCATAGGCCCTGTTACAGCTAAATGTGTGCATGTCGTTTTTTCTGTCTTCTATCCGTAACCTATAAACTCTCATGGAGAAAGTCTGGACCCTCCTCTCCATTCTTGGCCACACTCTGACCACTTAGCACGAAGGTCTGCACAGGAAAATTAACTATTTTTTACAGTTCGATTTCTGGGTCTCCACCCCAGCTCCTGGATAATCATTTATCAGCAAACAAATTAGTTATCAGTAAAACAGCCAAGGTTTCCAGAGTGGATCATTTGTATCTCCACTGCTGGAAGAAGCAATACAGACCTCTCTACTTGCAAAGAGGAATTTCAATTGAGGCTCATGGTCACGAACATCCCTGGTAGATCTTGCCTGAGAGTTTTGACACTTGTAACTCCTTGACCCGGAAAGATGAACCAATTTTTCTATCGATTCATCTGTTCCCCTAGGTTCCTTTAGCCTAAAGACATAAAAGGCAGACACTGAGACCCCCATAATACTGGCAACGACAACAACAAAATGCCTACAGTCTCTGGCTGAGCCTCCGCAAACATAATTCCTGATAGCCAAGTATCACCTCACACCCTGCAGCATCCAGGATGGGCTCAGAGGTGGCCCAGAAGCTGTGCCTGCCTTGCTGTCCCAGGCATGGTCCTACCCAGTGCCAAAGCTGCTTCTCTGCCAGTGGCTGATGTTTCTGCTGATGTCCAGAGCCTGCCTCTTCTGAGGGAACTGCCCTGCCCCTGACTTGCAGGTCTAGGCCTCTGGGGGAGCAAAGTATGGAGGAAGGATCTTGCCCTTGGCTTCCTTTGGCTGCCTCCTCCTAGGTGGGCCACTTCACAAGGCAGCCCAGACTGGTGAGGTTTGTGAGGGAGGGGACATTTTGTCACAGAGGGGCCACACCTGGTACCCCACCCCTTCAGGGGATAAGATGTCCCTAGCTAGAGATAAAGCCAGCTCTGTGTCCTTCTGGACCACAGAAGCAGCCCCTAAGAGCCCTTTCGTCCCGCTCCAGCACTGGCAGGCCTTCTATGCCAGGCTACGACACACTCGCTGGACACAGAAAGCCAGTGCTCCAGGGGTATCGTCTCCAGTGGGGCAGAAGGATAGGAACTGCCTGGCCTGACCACTATCCTGACCTGGAGGAGGCAGCCAAGAGGAAGGGGCCCATAGGAAATGGCACCACGCCCCAGTGTCAGGGTGGGGGTGACTGGGAGGCCAGGAGTCAAAGGGCTGTACCACCATAGAGGCTAAAGAACTCAGAGGAACATTCTGCAAGTCCCTCTTACACCAGCCTCTGGTGCATGTGCCTCATGCCCTCTCAGCCAGGCTGCTGAGCTTCTCCTCTTCCTCTGTTCATTCTTGCTCGTGTAAAAGTCCTGACCAGTATCTCTGTGTGTCTTTCAATAAGCACCAAATCTTATCTATAGCACTCTTCAGTTCTACATTCGCTTTCAATTTGACTGTCAAAATTCTTTTCCCTGCCCTCATGGCCCTCGCCTTCCCTCCCACCCACTCCCAGGCTCTCCCCAAGGAAACCAGGAGTTGCACATCTGAGCTGCCCTTAGCAGCCACTTCTCCAAGTTTCCAGGGCCACGTGACTGTGATCTCCTATGGGGTCATTATCCAGTTCAAACACTTGACCAACCATCTGCCATAGCTGTGGCTTCCAGTCTCTCCCCATTCCTCCTGGGCAAGGGAGGCCCGGCTGGTGCAGGGCTCTGCGGTTCCTCCTTGCCATCCACAGTGAGAGAGGCTCAGCCACAGCAGAGGTAAAAGTTCCACTGGATGGTCCCCATCTCCCTCTAGCCAAGAGGGGGTGCCCAGCAGGTACCCATTACCTAGCAGGAGGGAAAACAAGGCTAAATTGTCCCCAGAAGTTAGGAAGTCAAAGGAATAATACTAATAAGCAGGCATTGAGCTCCGAGCCCTGTGCTAACTGAATATGTTCACTGAATCACCACAATAATCTTGGATGTGAAATGCAATTACTATCCTCACAGGCTCAGAATGGCTCCATAATTCGTCCGTGATCACACAGACCACAGTGGAGAGGGGAATGGCTGCATGCATCTCCCCTCTTGTAATTTGGTAGGATGGGGCCCCAGGAACTAGACAAAAAAAAAAAAAAAAAAAAAAGAAAAAGGAAAAGAAAAGAAAAGCAGGACCTGTTTGGCATAATAAAATAATGAGATCTGCTAACCTGGCCCTAAAACTCCAAGGAAGAGAACGGTTGTTGAAAAGAGAGAGGCGGCCTCCTAGGGAAGAGAGAAGAGGATTTGATACTTAGGATGACCTGTTAGAAACTTGTCTGGTGTGGGCTCTGGGGCATGTTCTTGTGCCGCGTTAGAACCATACTTCCCTTCTTGTACCCGCAGATCTTCAGTGAAAGTCAGCTAGATGTGCTGACACCACTTACCGTAACATTAATTAACAGATGTAGGTGTTGCTTGGAGAACAAGAAAAGGAAGTAATGCCAGGCCTGATGGGAAGCAAGGGATGAGAGGGCAGTAGCTAAGACTGGCAGACTGGCAGGACAACATGGGATCACTCAAGAATTTGACCTGAGCAGGAGCTGGAGGGATGTAGAGAAGCCATGTGAATGTAAATGCCCCAGGAATCTTCCAACAGCCTGGAAGTTAAATTCTCTCCCTGTAATTTGGGATGGAGGCTTGAGTCATTTGATTAGGATGATAAAGAAAAGTGTGATTCCCAGAAAACTAAAGGATTTGGAAAGCCTCTGTTTTGCCTCATGCAATTCTCCCAAAGGTGTAAATAGCTCATTTTTCTCCAAGTCATTTAAGATGTCTGGAAGCAAAAGCCAGGGCCCTGACATATGCTGTGACTGGCCCTCTCTGCTCCCACAGCGTCTCTTGAACAGAGAAATCCTACCTGCCTTCCAACTCCATCCATTTCTGCACAGATGCTTGGTCAAAAGCATTCCCTGATGTGGAATTTCCAGTTCTATCTTACTCCCCATACCAGGGCAATCTAAACCTCTTTCCTTGAGAACTGCAGTGTTACAAACCCTAACTCTGAAGTCAGGCAGCCTAATTGTATGACCTCAACTTCACTGGGATTCAGTTTCGTTATTTGTAAAATGGCTGATAACAACGCCCACTTCATAGGATGGGTATGAGGATTAAGTGGGAGGAAAAAAGGTGAAGTATCATATAGATAGCTTGCAAGAAAAACTCATTTTATTACTTTTATGGTTTTGCCTCACTTAAAATGGACAGAGATTGTTTTTCTTTAAATTTAGAAACTGAAGACAAATTTCAAATTAAGTTGCACTGTGCAACACATAAATATTATTAAAGTCATCACAAGAAAAGTATGTGCATTTAAAGGACTCGTAAATCCTGACAGGTTATTCTCTGTTATATCATTTCAATGTAGATTTACACTGTTAAGTAGTGTTACCCCAAACTTTGAGAACCTATTAAGTACTTTGATAGACTCAAGACATAAGAAAATAACCAACTATCATCTAGCTGTCTTCATATCTTGGCACACTATCATTACTTGGCATATTTTTAAATTAACAATGCCTATGTTATTTCTAATGATAAAAGTCAGCATGTTTGTTGTAGAACATTTTAAAATAAAAAATATAAAAGAGAGAATAAAACTTGCCTATACTTCCACCATCCCGCGATGGTCACTGTTAACACTTCGAAGTATCCCGTCTTTTAAAAAATTACTCAACTAAGTAAACCCGTTTTCACTGAATATTATATAATGAAAATTTTCCATTTCATTATAGCTTTAAAACACAATGCCCATACTTGTATAATATTCCACAATACACCTATAACATAATTTACATAACCATTTTCATATCTATCTCTATATCTGTAAACACTTATAATCGAAGTATTTTTATTTTATGTGCAAAGAGTTGGCATCGTTTCTGCAGTAAGGTAATATCTTGGATCACCCATTCAAGGACGTTTAGTTTGTCCAACTTAAGGACAGGGACACTGACAGCACATGTTGACACTGTATTTCCGGGTCAGACTGTGCCAGTTTGAGCAGACGTGGCAAAAAGGAGAATCTTGGTTCTCTTTTTGCGTGCTCCTGGTGACCCATCTTGCTTTCTCCAGGGTAAGGAAGCAAAAGGCCATATAGTTGTATATTTAGATTACTTCTAATTGTTTCCCATTGTAATGCTTTTCATGCGGACAAACATCCCTCTCTGTATAATCTGTACATGCTTCTCTGATTAGTTCCCATATTTCTGCAGATCTCATAGCAACCTATGGAGCAAATAAGATCAATGAACGATTTTGCCCAAATGATAGTAGTACAGCTTCTCCACCCCTCCCCACCATAAAGGAAAGAACTGGACATTCCACTAGTTTCTCTTGTTGTTCTTACTTGAGGTTAATATTTATACATTTTACTGAAAAAAATAATGTCAACATGTTTGAATACAGGGTCCTGCCCCAGAACCATCTGGAGCTATTACATTGTATGTCATACATGCACCATATATTCTTACTAAAATTCCAAAATCTGACCCTCACGGTTTCAGATAAAGTGATTATTCTCAATCCTGGATCAACTGTGATGATCTGGTGAATCCTAATAAACAAACAAACAAAAACAGTGATGTTCCAGGCCCAGACCTAAAGATTCTGATTCAGCAATTTCCCTGAGTTTCGTTTTTTTTTTTTTTATGTGCTTTTTATTTTGAAATAACTATAGATTCATAGGAAGTTCCAAAAAGAGTTCAGAAAGCTCTTGTGCTCCCTTAGTTTCGCTCACTGAGAATCTTGTACAGAGCCAGGACACTGACATTGGTACAATGTCACAGATTTCCCCGGTTTTACGTTTACTCAGTGTGGATATATGAGTTTTTATGCAATTCAATCTCATGTAGATTCATGTAACCACAGAACTGTTCCATCAACACAAAGATCCTGTGCTACCCCATTTTTCCCATTGCCCCATCCTTAACCCCAGTCCCCACTTATTTCTGAGTCTCACAGAGAAATCTCAGACATGTTTTCCCACTCCAGCCTGCTTGATGCTGTCACTTCCTGCAGCCCTGAGGAACGTCTGGTGCTTCCCCTTCTGCTATATCTGTCCCCAAGGCCTATGTGCCACTGTCCAAAACGCAGCCTCCAGAAGCCCCCAAAACCCACAGACCTTAGACATGCCAAATAGGACTGTGATCTGTCTCATTTACTCAGGATGCTCTCTAAGAAATAGACTGCCCAGTCTCCAGCCCTCTGCCACACTTTGCTACCTGGGTCCCAAAGCAGAACCGTATCTGCCGGAAACACACTTCTCTTACCAGTTCTGACTGCTGCTCCCTTATCTTTGGAGGTCAGATCTAAGCCCTGGGGCTGGGCTGGGCAGACACTGCCCTTCCTCTTTTTCTCTCAACCTCTGTCCCCTGGGGGGGGGCCTCTGTTCAAAGCTTCTTCCCCAGAGTTTTCAGTTCCCCTAGGTAAGTAGATGTCTATGGGGTTTGGTGCATACAGGTTCATCAAGTGCCACCAGGCCAAACAGCAGAATAACAGTTCAGGCTTGGCTGGGAGCCCCACTCCTCTCAGGATAAATTTGACAGCAGCAAAAGAAACTAAAATTGCCAACTTGACTTCGGGGACTGTCATCAGTTGAGTACATCCACAGTCTCATTCAAAAGAAAGCTGTTACTGAGTCTAGCTCTGGTCAACGTGCTTGATTGTTTACAGAGGAGAATTACGCGCTCAGTCCCCTCCCATCTAACATGAGATGTGTTCATGGTGATTAATTTGTTGACCTCAGCATTTAAGTTAGACTAGCACAGGGGAGTGGGACTTAGATAGGAGAGGACCTGACATCATCCAAAGCAGACACACGGACTCTAGAGCCTTTGTGCAGGATAGGGTAGTATGTTTTGGGTAGTACAGGAATAATTGTAAAAGCACAATGATGCTATTGTGTGTGTTTGGATGTTAGATGGAAGTAAAAGAAGGGTGTGTGCAGGGCGCCCGGGTGGCTCAGTGGGTTAAGCCCCGGACTCTTGATTTCAGCTCAGGTCGTGAGGGTTGTGAGGTTGGGCCCCACATGGGGCTCTGCCCAGAGCTGAGCATGGAGTCTGCTTAAGATTCTCTTCCCCTCTCCCTCTGCCCTTTCCGCTACCCTCCCATTCACTGGCTCGCACTCTCTCTCTCTCTCTCTCTCTTTAAAAAAAAAAAAAAAAGAAGAAGAAGGAGGGTAGACCTCCTACAGCAGTGGCTTTTACACCTTGTGACCTCAGCTAAACTGGAACTAGGTTTCTAAGAATTCCCTTCCCTGTGTAGTTCCAGGTTAGCATTGACAACAAGAAATGCTTTGCATCCAATTTGGAAGGAGGAAGTGAAAGAACAGCCATATTTTTACTTCCTGAAGGAGCCTGCGGTGCAGCAGGCCCTGTGGCAGCCGGTGATCACGGTTGCTGACCTCTGGTTTGGGTTGTTAGGGTGAAGCAACACCCAGGCTGCAGCCTTCCAGCTCCCACCGGGGCTCATTTATTAGCTTCCCCGAGTCCTGGGCCAGGTGCAAGTGTAGCTCCATGGCCAAGAACGCCAGCTTGGTCACCTGAAGTGACCTGCGGGTTGGAGCAGATGAGAGAGAGAGATGCAGGTTCCAGTTTGTCTGCAGGGCCTGATTGTCCTTGTTCTTACCCACTCCCAGCCGCTTTCCTCGCTGCCCCACACCAACCTCATGCTCAACCCTAGACATGGGGCCAGCAGTACAAAGAAACAGCCTCCCCCAGCTCACACAAGTGCAAAGGGAGGACCCGTGGCCACTTTATTCTCTGTCATTCGCAACGGTCTTGCATCTCTGATCAAACTCTGATGGGTAGCGAATGATGTATTGATTACCTCTCAGAGACGCTATAACTGACTGTACTTGGAATTTGTTGATTGATCAGAAGATCACGTTTTAACTGTATATTGATTGGAGTTGGAGTGGTGGAAAACGAGCAAGAAATAAAAATGCCCCATGGAGGTGCATGGAAATATATATGTTATCCTGGGTACTGTGGAGGCCCTTGTACCCTGACATTCAAATATCTTGCGTGTTCTTCAATCAGGAAACACTTTTACAGATGCTGAGTTATTCATTTATTTGACAAATTCTGTATTGTCTACCTCTCAGAGATGTCTGCCCACACACTATGCCCCAAATGGCCTCAAACACATAGTAGTTATGATATAAAAAAAAAATTGCTTAGGTACTTTTCTTTCTCTCATCCTAGTCTTGCCTCCAATCTTCTTTCATTTTAATTTCATCCCCAAACTCCAAACTCTGGGTTCTGAGGCTCTGACTCAGATCCCTGCCAGGGACCTCCTAAATGTCATGTTCATCCAATGTGCAGCCTGATATTTGGACCTTGGTCTTCCTATGGACTCTTGCCTGACTTGGACTTTTAGGCCCTGGCACCTCCCATGATCTTGGCAGGAGCTTGTAGCTCCAGGTCCTCCCAAAGTCAGCTTCCACCTTTAACTACCTGGGTGGTGCTTCCCAGTGAGGGGGAGGTTGTTGACATCCCAACATTGTAGTTAGAAGCCAGCAACTCAGGGGGACATAAGCCATATACAGAAATACAAAGTAAGCATCCAAGAAACTTTGAGGATAGCACAATCTCCTCCATCCAACCCAAGGTAATCAGGTGAGTCCTCTTAGATTAGGTGACATTTGTAGGACAGGTACACATTTCACATAACCCCAGCTATATTTCAAGGTCCAGGAGATGAGCTAGGAAGGTAGGAAGGGAAAAATGCTTCAGACAATGGAGAAAGCCAGAGAACTGGAGTACGAGGTTTTGCACTGTTAAAAATCAGTTACATGATTAAAATAGAGCAGAGAAAAAATTAGGAAATGCAGCCAAATTTCTATTTTCTATTTTAAAGTGAACGAGGGAAACCATAATCACCAATCATAAGCCTCCAGTTGGGTAGTCACTTAGAACTTGTCTTTCACAAACTTCTTGCCGGGTGACAAACACCTGAATAGTGAAAAAACAAAAAAACACAAACGAACACAACATATTAGTCAGTTGCCCCCAAATTGCAAACACACCATTTCTACGAGAATGAGAGAAAGGTCCCAGCTCTGCAGTTTTTCTCAGTTGCAGGAGGCACAGTGCATCTTCTGGACTCTATGAGCACTTTTGACAGGCTGAGTCGGTAAATGGTGCCCAAGAACACATTTTTTAGCCTGATAAGTAACATAAACAACTTCTCTAGTAAAACGTACAACAGGGAAAATGGGTGACTACATTTCTGTTATACATAAACACAGCACCACATCTTGCTGACAGCATATGGCAGTGGAGATTTCTCTAATTATAAGAAAAAAATCATTTTTTGAAAGAACACCAGCAAATCACCATTCCCTCTAAAAAATTATTCTGATTACATTTCTACAGGACAGGTGTGGTCCTCATAGGATTCTCCAGATAAAAGGATGAAACAGATCTGAAATATTTTGAAGCTTATCTAACAGATATTATTCTAGTCGATACGTTTGGAGTAAGTCCCCCATGTGCTCACTATTTAAATCAGCTCCAGTTAGGAAGCTTCTTATTCATGGTAATGAAACAGTTCCTCTCAGGTTCATCAGATTAATTAGAGATGAATTATGTCTAGACTTATTAGAGACCCATCCAAAAGACTGTGATCCACTGCAGGGGAGCCAAATCATGATGTTTGTGATCATAATATCATGCCTCTGAACCGACTGCAGCAAAGTAATGGAAAGCCCTGCGGTGTCTGGGTGGCTCAGTCAGTTAAGCATCCGACTCTTGATCTCAGCTCAGGTCTTGATGTCAGGGGTTGTGAGTTCAAGCCCCAAGTTAGGTATGGAGCCTAGTTGGGGGTGGGGAAGTAATGGAAAGTCCTAAAAATGGAGGAGACATAGGAGTATTTTTCATATATAACCGGTATAAAGCCAGGATCCACATGGTTCAGTCTAACAGCGGTGTGGTGGTGAAAAGAGTACAGCCCAGCACAAAAAAGGAATTTCAAAGACCCAAATGCTCTCTTTGGAAACCATGAAGGGGAGGCACATACATGGCACCCAGCAATATTCATGAATGTTCCTTCCTTCTCTGCCCATTTTACTCAGATCTGCTGTTCTCAAGCATCTCCCTCCAAGCCAGCCCCCCACACTGTGTCTTTTCTCGCTTTACTTCCCGCCTTCTATTTCCTGATTATGTACATTGATACAACCCCTCACCCAGTGATTTAAAAAAAGAATAATTTAAAAAAAAGGAATAAAATCACTTCCTTTTTAGGAGGGGAAAGAAGGGAGGAAATTGAGCAGACCATGATAGCATTATTTTCAGCTATCCGGGAAAGAGAGGAAAGCTGCAGACATTCCCACATGATAATCTTTATTCTATTGAGCACCCTCCCTGCCAGATAGAGATAAGAGAACTTAATTTATACGGAGACCAGGGGTAAGGATCCCAATTCTGAGACAGAAATGAATCCAGGACCACGTATTGATAAAAACATATCTTTCAACCATCTTTTTTGGCTGATATATTTATTATAAGATATGATAGATTTCTTTATTATAAGATTGGCTGATATATTTCTTTATTATAAGATATAAGATAGTTAATAGAAGACATTAAATAGCTTTGAAAAGTCAGGCAACATAAAGCCAGATTTAACAGGTGCACCAAATAAAAATAATGAAACAATAATTATAAATCCCGATGTGTGCCCAATTATATTTCTCAATTTTAACAGCGTGAGTAATAGGGACGTTAGGTCTCTAACGTCGGACCCAACTGATGTTAGGTCAACTGCATGTGGGTCAACTGAAACACTGTTCTCCTTCATATAAAGGCCACACCCTAACTCGAGCATGGGAAAACATCATCCAGTTCATCCCTCATAAACCCCAGGTACTATAACTCTTAGCGCCACACCGATGTTCCAATGTCTGTGAGGACAGCTTTATCATTTTTAAAGCAAAATTGTAAGGAAAATGTTGTTCTTATTCATGCCTCTGGGGTCCCAGGTAGGGACTGGAGTGGGGTGGGGACGAGTGAGCATGCTGGGCTTGTCTACCTGGACAGAAGCATCAGCATGGGCTGAGGAGAGAGGCCTAGTCACAAACCAGGGGTTGGATCCCAGGGCAAATTGCTGGAAGCCAAAAAAAAAAGTGTGGAGGGAGAGAACAGCAAGACCCTCGCAGCCTGAAGTGGCATTTCTGGTGTGCACTCAGGCAGCTTTCTTCATCTGTGCCACGTTGATGTGATCCTAAGAGCGGGCATAGCACCCGGGCCTTGTGATATGAACCGTGTCCGGCGTTTTCCCGTGTGGAGTGAGGGTGGAGCCTTCGTAAGAGGGAGAATGTTGTTTGATATGACCCGCCTGCAAATTATCTACCATTGTCCTTATTACTCACACTGTTAAAATGAAGAAACATAATTGGATCCTCTCCTCCATAAAGGCCTCCCTTACGTTCAAAGAGGGCCAGAGGCGTAGACTCTGGGAGCAAACAACACGTCCCCCGCCACCTACCCCTCCAAACAATTCAGCAAGGCCCTGTGCTTCCAGGGCCTGCAGCTCTGCCCAGCGAATACAGCGACAACGCACCCAGCCCACAGTGACAGACTTCATCCTTAACCCAACAGGGACTTTATCCCCAAGGGGGAAAGTGCTGCTGCTGCGATATAGCATCTCTAGCTCCGAGATGCTAGAACATAGTACCATAGATGAGGTGGCTTAAACAATAGAAACATTTCTTTCTCACAGTTCTGGAACCTGGAAGTTCAAGATCAAGGTGCCAGCATGGTCTAGTTCTGATGAGAACCCTCCTCCTGATGTCTGGCCACCTTGTCCCTGTGTCCTCACGTGGCAGAGAAAGAGAAAGAAGAAAGCTCTCATATCTATCCTTATAAGGGCACTAATTGCATTCATGAGGATTCCCAAAGGTCGCACCTCCTTAATACCATCATATCAGAGGTTAGGGTTTCGACATCTGGACTTGGGGAAGGGGGTACCTGCATTCGGTCCATTATAAACACACACACCATATAGGCGGAGGACACTAAAATCACACAGTGCAAATTCTCCTGATACTCAGCAACCTTCTCCGGTCACCCGCTTATCTAGGCAGGGTTCTATATGAAGGACAGGAGTTTTGGTTTTGTTTTTAATCACAGGATATCGTGCTTTGATAAAGGGGCACCGTGGACCGAAGGGAGCCTCAGCAGATCCCACTGATGACGTGAATCTGAGAAAACCACTTATCTGCCCAGGTTTTCAGTTCCCTCACCTGAAAACCCACCTTGTAGGGTTTCCATGAATGCTACATGAGTGAGTGACCATAGGAAAAGCAATTGGCCAGAAGTGGTGCCAAGTGAGAGTCGAATTGAGGAAAATGATTTGCATGGCCCTGGCAGAGGTTCTCCAAAGGTGAAAACTCAGCTTAGTGAGACAGGTGGTGGCCGGTGGAGACGAAGCAGCCCTCGGTCTTTGCAAGACCTCAGGCTCGTAGAAGCTTCTATAAGGGGACAGGCGGTCACAGGGCATCTCTCTAGGGCAGCCTGCGAGGCCAGACACTCAACGCTCGTGGAAAAGTCCCCCTGCAGAGCTCTTCTCCCGGGTTTCCCCACCTGCACCCATGAGCCCCTACATTCCCAGGGAGACAAAGAGGCAATTCTTTTTTTTTTTTTTTTTTAAGATTTTATTTATTTACTCATGAGACACACACACACACAGAGAGAGAGAGAGAGAGAGAGAGAGAGAGGCAGAAGCAGGCTCCATGCAGGGAGCCCGACGTGGGACTCGATTCTGGGACTCCAGGATCACGCCCTGGGCTGAAGGCAGGCACTAAACCTGCTGAGCCACCCAGGGATCCCCAAAGAGGCAATTCTAAAGCACAAAGGAGCTGCCCAACCATTCCAGAGGTTTTTTTTTTGGGGGGGGGGTGGCAGGGAGGTGGGGAGGGGCTGTGCTTCACGCAAACTTGGCTGGAACTGACTGGGAGCCAGACTGTGTGCCCTGAACAAGTTGAGAACCATTTGTCTCCAGTTTGGGTAGAGAGTGACATCATCTTCTGGCATTTTAACTATTCTATTGTTTACTTTACAAAGGCTCTTGCCATTCATTTTCTTTTCTAGCTTTGATAAAACAGGCCGATTTCCAGCCTGTATTAATTGAAACTCTTGAGTAAAGAAGGCTTATATAACCCATTGGAGAAAAACAATTCACGGCCTGCTGGAGAGAAAGCCCCAGCCTGGAAGAGCGCAGGACCAGGCCCCAGGTGGCTCCCGCCCCAGTGGTGACCAGAGGCAACCCCTGAACACGCTCCAGCCTGCACTTCCTCACCCTTGAGACGACCGGAGGCATCCTTGAGGTTCCTTTGGGCTCTGACAACTCCAGGACTTGGGGACACAGGAACCACACAGCTGATTTGTCACCTGCGGTTTCTGCTCCTTCAAAGGAGAGGGGATTAGCTGCCATTTAGACACAGGAATGCAGCACTTTGATTATTTGGGTGTCTGTTTTCACAGCCATTGAAGCTGAACCTCGGAGCCAGCCGGTGAGACCTGACTGGACCTCTCCTCTCACTGGAAAAGAAGCAGGCCTGGCTGACACCCGACACCACAGAGGTGCCAGGCCCCCCACCAGACACCACTACAATTAAACCCCATCTTGTTGCTTACTGGGTGTGTGGCCTTGGTTAACCACAAACCCGCCTGAATGCCTCACTGGCAGGCCAGCTGAAAGCCGTTGCTTCTTATCCAGCCCCTAACAGACATGATTAGAAAGAGTTACTCAAAACGTTAAGATGTTACATTCCTAAAGCCCTGGCTGTGACCCAGAGGGACTCTAGGCACGATGGCTGGGCCCAGCTACTTCACTGCTAGCTGACGCTGAAGTTACCTGGTGTCCTTGGAGTGGGATGGCGTGGACAAGAGTGAGTGAAACTAAAGCTTTTTTGGCAGTTGACTTCGGTTCTCTGAGCAGGTGGCAAAGGAAGAAAGCATTTGCTTTATTTAAAAGAGCAGTAGAAGTTCAGGGAGAGAAGGAAGTGTTGTTATTCTTAATTTTTCACACTCTCCCTGACCCCAACCTCCATTCTACAAATAGCCCAGGGTACCATTTGCTGCCAGCAGAAGTATATGGATACCTCTGGAAAGCTATGAATGATTTACAAGCTGGGTCAATAATTAAGTTGCTGGGGAATGAATTCAACATACAACCGGCCTTAACTCTTTGAATTTCAGAAGACACGCTCCCAGGACTGGCAAGAGAATAATGTAATGCTTGGAAAGGAAACGCAATTATTCACCCAGATTTTAAATGCCTTGAGACAATAAAATGTGTCAATCGGTTAGTTGAGAAAAGCTGACACAAGTAGATGGTGTTTGCCATCTTGGTCTGTGATGATCTTCAGGACGGAGACATGGTTAATTGGTTGGAGTACCCAAAGCCACAGCTTCTGTGTCAGCTTGCTCTGGGGGCCAGATGAGTTTCGGTGGGCCCCTTTCCTTGGGGACCTCCTCAACGGACCTTTGACACACGGTGGCTCCAGATCATTCTTAGGGGAAAATCAACCACACATGTGCTTGGCGGAAGAGAGTTTGTTTTAGAGCAGCCTCTTCGTGCCTGGTCTATGGGGGCACAGCCCCAGCTAGGGGGTGAAGGCTAAAACCCCTGAAAGAGCCAGCGTGTGCATGTGCATATGTGTAGGCGAGAGAAGTTCAAAGAAGGGAGTCAGCCAGGCTTGGGAAGTCTTCCCGGACAGGGCAGGGCTGGATCGGGCCTCGAATGATTGGAGGGATGAGGGACAGGACACTTCCGACACAGACAATAGCTTCTTTCACACAATCATTGTAGCCACAAACCTATCCTGAGCCCAGCCTTCCTGTGAGCCAGACACGGCTCCACGCTGGCGATACACCAGTGAGAGGGAGGGAGGGTGCCTGTTACGGCTGAGTCGTTTCTCCCCAGGTTCATACACTGAAGCCCAACCCCCAGCACCTCACAAAATGTGACTCTGTTTGGAGATAGACCCTTTAAAGAAGTGCTTACGTTAAAATGAGGCCATTCAGATGGGTCCTCAGGCAATCTAATCTTCTTCTAGGACGAGGAAATTTGGACAGGGAGACATCAGGGATGTGCGTGCACAGAGGCACAACCGTGAGAGGATGTGGCCAGGAGGCGGCCAAGGAGATAGGCCTCTGAAGAAGCCAGGCCTACCAACGACCTTGATCTTGGACTTCTAGTCTCCAGAACTGTAGGAAAATGCCTGTTGTTTAAGCCCTCCAGTCTCTGGTATGGCAGGCCTAGCAGACTAACATGGTGCACCCGCCCTCCTGGGGCCTGTGGGTGTTGAGGAAGTCAGACAACACACAGTTGTGCAATCAAGGCATTAGTGACAAGCGTGCCAGGTACCAGAAAGGAGAAGGACAAGGTGCTTTGTTTGGGAAGACGGAGAGAAGGAAGCCGGGCAGAGAGCACACCCCTGGGTCCTGACGCCCAGCCTCAGGGGGCAGAGAGCCACCTGCAGAGTGGCAGGGAGTGCCACGATGCCATAGTCCTTGACATGTGCAGAGATATTCATGCTCCGTCTCCAAGGCAGTGTGGAGCCATTTTTGGTTTCTAGGTGAAGGAACAGCTCCAGGAGGACAGTACTTTAGGGAGATTTTCTCTGCAAGCATGTGCTGAAGGGGGAGCAGGCCTCCGGCCCGGTGAGAGGGGGTGCAGGGAGGAGGGCTGAACCCAGGTGGGAGCAGGCCGAGAGAATGGCCGAGAGAGAGAGAGAGAGAGAGAGAGAGAGAGAGAGGCTGGTGTGGAAAGCATTTTGAGAAGTGGCAGGTTTTAGTGATTGACTCTTTTTGAACGATCCTGTTCCCCGTAGTGGTCCATGAGCGATACTGCTGACCTACAGAAAGGCCCTTCATAGACCCATCTCTGGGGTCAAATGGTTGCCATGACACCAGATTTTGTGTGAGGGGCATAAAGACCAAATGGGGAGTTCATCTCACGCCTTCTCCATCCCTGCGTCGTGGGTGGCTGAGCCCCACGCAGCTTCTCGAATCTGCGCAATGGGTGTCATCAGGACAGTGATTCGGGAAGGCGTGATTGCAGCTGGGAGACTCAGGGAGAAAGCCATACCTGGATATGATGGATGATCAAGCCATTATCCGTAAAGCCAGGTTTCAGATTTCTCTCTGAGGGTCTCCCAGCATCGTGCTGCGTTGTCACCTGTTCACAGCTGGGGTGGGCGGAGAGGGGCTGCGGGTCAAGAAATTAGGAAGTAACCAAACTTCTCATACGTAGCCCCTGGGAATGGCCACGGCTGACAGACAGAAGCAGGCCAGCAGTCGCTTAGATCTGCCGGGAAGGAAATGAAAATATGAAAAACACCAAGGTTAAAATTCCAGACCTGCTGGCAGCGAGAGCCCGTTGGCTTGCAGGAACCACCAGATAGAGATCCGGGACCGTCAAGCGCTGGATGAAGCTTATCACTGGTGTTAAGAAGAGGGGCATCGAGCCCACAGTCAGGAAATCACGGTTCCGTGGGCCAAACCTCTCAACTACAGACAGTGGCCAAGGCCAGGGCTCACTGTGAGGCAGACAGGAGATTGTCGGCCCCCTCTTGCCATCCATCAGCAGCCCCACAGTTAATTCGAAGATCAAATTAGAGGCACTGCACTCTGAGAGACCCACACTTGCATAGTAGGTAAAAGCTGATGTAAGTACATGCAGAAATGAAACACAGCGTAAGAGAGTCCGGCAAAAAATTGTGGCGTGGCGGCTGACTCTAAATGCATTCTTGGGATACTAGAGGTGGGGGAGGGGGAGAGTATTTTTAAAGGAGAGACCATTCTAGCAAACTATTTTGTGCGTGGTTGGCAGAGCTTATTATTTTATTAGTAGTAGTACTAAAATCTCGTTTAGAACCATATGGCTTCAAGATGCTACATTTTGCCCTGGCCAGAAAAGCTGGTATTTCTTGTTTGTGATCAACATGGTCAGCTGCCTGGGCACCTCCCAGGAGCCTGGCAAGATTGGAGAATCTTAGACCCCAACCCACACCTGAACCAGCATACACACGTGAACAGGATTCCTGGAAGCTTGCACGCACATTAGTTGTTTAAAACGCACAGCTTTAGAGCAAGTTAGGCAAAAAAAAAAAAAAAAAAGCTGGGAAGGTTTGGATAGCTAAGCGCTGGCTTGCTTTAAACAAGGAGTAAGAGTATAGCCAGCTCAGGGCCCACTCCCACCCATGCTACGAGAGAAGTAGCGATAGCCCCTGGGCCGCAGCAAGGGCTTGGCTTGGCTTCACCCCTGAAAGGACAATTCAGGTGCCTCTTCTCCTAGGTGTGGTCATGCCTTCTTGTGTTTTATCCGTAGAAGGCCAAGGCCCATATGAATATAGATGGTGCAAAGGAAGCCTAAGCCATGTAAAGGAAAACAAATGATTTTTCCAACTACCATAAGGTAACGTCATCTCCTAAAAATTGCTCTTGGTAGTATATGCCACCTAAGTCACTATCCTTTTGCTTAACTTTTCCAAAGAGGCTGTGCCAAGGCCATCCAAGGTCACCACTCTGCTTTCTGTATGGTTGAACAGCAACTGTTCATAGTACCCATGACTTCCACCTAGACGTGACTTGCACCAAACCAAGAAAGAGATTTTGTTCATTCAAAGATCCACTTAACCCCTGTCTCTTCTGGTCACCGTGTGACCCTGAGCAAGTCTCTTATCTCCTGAAGTGGAGACACTAACCTATAAAATGTCGAGTATTAACTATGATTAGAAGCACAGCAGCATAGCTTAGCGTGACCTAATAACAGCAGCCCTCTGACCTCTGAGTCACAGACAAGGAGTCCACAGACTCTGAGCTGTATGGCCCCATGTCCTTCAGCTAGAAAGTGACAGAGTCCAGACTAGAAGATGCCAAGTCTGTCTCTCAAGAGCTCAAAAAATGCTTGCACCTGATACCAGCACCTTGGTGCCTGGAAGGCTGCTCTCCCTCCCAGTTCTGGAAACACTGCCCTGTAACTGACACCCCGCCCTTGAAGATGGAGCTTACCTGTGAGGCACATTTATAAAGGGCACTCTTCGACCATCTATGTTAGGAGAGTAATCAGTGTTCACATAATTTATCTTACTCCCCTTTGACAGCAGAAGTCATTATTGATATTTTATATTGAGACCTGGTCAATCTTTTCTCCTTTGCATCCGAATAATTTGGTCTTTCACCCCTGAAAAACCTAACCCTTCATGTCAACAAGGAAAATCTTGATATGAGTTGGTAAAGCAAACAACCCATTGACTCTCTGAACATAAAATAATGAACTTTCTCCCTCTCTCATCCCAGCCCGGATTTCCTCATCTCCCTGCTCTTTTTTCTTTTCTTTTCTTTTTTCGAGTGCAAATGAAACTGACCTTTGGGCTCCCTCCCAGGCTAGAGAATAAGGATGTCCTTAGCTTGAGTGAAACAGAGAAGGTTGAAACTGAAAGACTGAATAGATTTGAATTAAAACAACTTTCTCTCAAACAAAAGCATTTAAGAGAGTTCAGCAAAGGTGAGGCATGCTGAGAATGCTGTATTTCTTGGTATCTTCTGATTAGCTTTTAAGATCTTTAGTGGAGATGGGAGTATTGCTTGAGCAGCAACCACATTCCTGGAGAGAAGCAGGAGATTGCTGAGAGTCCCAGGCAGTAACCCCATTGGCTTACCGGCTTCTTTTGTTTCTGTAAGCCGGCTCTGTGGCTTCAGTGACATCTGGGTGACCCTACAGGCAAGATTTTGATGCATGGTTTCGGTGGCACTCAGACTCTGAGCACTTTGCATGCACTACCCTTAACTATTCATCACACATGTTTCCTGGGACAGAAACTTGTTATCCCCATTTCAGGAAGCATGAAGTTGCCGCATGCAAACATGTAGTCCTCATATCAATCCAGCATGGCACCTACTAGTATTAGCCCCATTTTGCAGATGAGGAAATTGGGGTCTAGAAAGATTTAGTAACTTTCCTAATAAGGCTCAATAAATGTTGGAACTGGAATCAAACTCAAATCTGTCTCCCTCCAGAGCCCACGTTACAACAAGAGGTAACATTTCTGTTTAATCTCAATGCTTTATTTTACATCTACATTTCCACAATTGCAAGATAGCAGAGAGAAGCAAAAATCATCCCAACAAAAATGTTGTGTGAGTTCTTAATAACCACTAGACTTCTTTATTACCATCTGGCTGGCCAAGCAGCTACCAAAACAAGTACCACAGCAGGTATCTGGCTGTTCTCAGAAGTGAGCTGCTTCAGAATAATGGTCATAATTTTTCTTTGATTTTTTTTTTAATCTCTCCCCAACAATGCCACAGACTGCCACTCAATCCCTCCCATACCTCATCAAGCATTGTTAATCAATTGTACTACCCTTCCCTAGAAAAACTGGAAAGCATCTCAGGATCCTTCTCCACCATGCTTCAGACAAGTACTAGCAACCCACCAGGTAATACCTATTTGCTCCTTCCTGCCCAAGTGTGTGGCTGTGGCTGAGTACCTTCCTGTGGAGCCTATTATGGGAACATTTACTACCCCAGTTCCAGGTAGAAGTTATAAAAGGAAAGCAAAAAGTCATCATAACACAAAAAATATTCACTAAAAGAACTAACCACTCTTCTATTTTATACCTCCTCAGTCGTCTAACCTTTTTGTGCTAGCCAGTCCCCCCGAGGTAAGAATGTTCCGTTCTCTGCCAGCCGTTTTGTAAAAGATACATGCAAAATGCAAAGAGGTGGCAAATGTTGGGAAATATGAACTTTCTGTGAAGTGGGTGAAGGTGTTATTGGCAAGCCGCTCAAATCAGACACACAAAGCCATATTAACAAATGATCTGGGAAAGCTACACCACTTAACAATTGAAGAAGAGAAAATCAGAGTGCACTGACAGGATAGGGGCTTCAAAGGAGATCATTTAAATATCAAAGGACTGAGCTGAGACTCTTGGGAAAACTGATAAAGCCTTGGAATATTTTTGAAAAAAAAAAAACAAAAACAAACCTTGTTGGTGCATGTACTATGAAAACCAAACATAAAGCGAAGGATTGTGCCAAACTCCTGCACAAGTTTGGCAGAAAATAATTACGCCAAGAAAAAGAATCAGCACCCTAATAGTCAACCTTGAATTCATGAAGACTTTTTTGCAGGTAATTCTATACAAAATGAATCAGATCTGGTCTCACCACTCATATTAGAATTTCATATGGGGTTTGGAACTAACTGGGGGAATTTTGTTGTTGTGCTGCTGAAGGAGAAAAAAACTCTTAGTGTAAACTTTTTTTTTTACAGATGAACTAAAGTCACAGAGCAACCAAGACATGGTCCCAAGGACCCTGAGGACAGGCCGATTTCACTTTTTCTCAGTCATGTCCCTGATCTGAACCTAAATTCCTTGGTTCCCCAGATGTGATCATGGAAGTGGTGAGATTGGATCTGATTCATTTTGTCTAGAATTACCTGCAGATAAAACTTCATCAAGAATTCAAAAACAGGCTTGTGTCCCCTCTCCTGCCCCTGTCACAGATCCTAAGAGATAAGGTGTTTCTGGATGGTTCTTCCCAAAACTGAGTAGGGCGAGGAAGTGAAATTCAAATAGAACCTTCTAGGTGAGGGCTTCTGGGCAGTAATTCTGAAGGGTTAAGACTGTGGGTGCTGAGTCGGACGGAATACAATGTGGCTCCACAGAACACACTGGCTGTGTGACCATGGGCGTGAACTCGCCTCTCTGAGATGATCTTTCGGGCAGATAATAATAGCCACCTCACAATGTGGTTGCCAGGTTTAAGCCAGGGAATGTGTGTCGGGTCTCATTCCTGCAAGTCTTGGTCCAGAGCGTTAGGGATGCCTCCCCTCCTGCCCCTCTTCTACTGCTGCCAACTTGAGGCAGAAACTGCAATGCTGAAGTCAGGAAAGAAGTGAGCAGCGGCAGAAGCATGGCCAGCCTCCCACTGACCCCACCACCCCCTAAGAGCCGTCCTGTCGGGCAGTGGCTGAGCCCTTCTGTCTACCTTGCAGGATGCTTTTCTTAGGCTCAGCTACTGTCCAGGCTGTTAAAGCAGAATCTCAAAAGTCTTGGGCTCCAAATCCCATTTCCAAATAGCCTCTGCTCTAGAGCCAACCCCCCCACACACACACAGAGCATGACAGCAACGTCTTGAGGAGAAGGCGGGAGCTAGGCATCTAGGCCAGGTGGTCACATGCCTGCCCCGGAGACCAGGAAATAATGCACCTGGGTGAAGCCAGGTTCCAAAGCGACAGTCCGCCGTTACACACAAGCACTGCAGCTGAAGAAGAAGGTAGGTGAGGGGGTGGAGAGTGCCCATTGTTCTTTGTCGTCAGCCAAGGGGAAGGGGAGACACCAGACTATAGCATTTCACTGCCACACCAGCCTCGTCCTGGTGTCAAGAGCCCTGGTGTGTGTGCTTGGTTTTTTTCACCATCTATCAGGGTCTGTTTCATTCTTTGTAACAGTGGCTCTCAAAGTGATCCAGGGACCCCAGGGAGTGGGGCTCATGAAGTCAGAACTATATTCATAAGAACACGAAAATATTGTTTATTCTTTTCACTCTTAATCTCTCAAGCGGTGTACAGTGGAGTTTTCAGACGCTACATGATTCTCTGATGTCATCAGTGCCCTGATGATGGAATGTGTTTACTTTCTCATGTTTTTAAAATTCTCAGCTTCAGTTTTTAATACGGTTACTGTCAACGAAGGGAACCTATACAAATGAAAACTCACTGGGATCAGCACTAGCTTTTACGAGCGTAACATCCGGGTCCCAGGTACAAATACGTAGACAATGGAAAGCAGGTCCCCCTTTCCTACCCTGTTCCCCAGACCTCATGGTCCTCTCCCCAGAGGCAGGCGTGTCATCCCTTCCCTATGATCAAAGCACATACAAATATGTGTGTGTCCCTGTGATCACCACACCAACAGCATGGCACTGCACACCTGCTCCCATCTGTCTGGCCATGGCTTTCCGTCACTGCAGGTCCATACCACAACCGACTCAACCTGGACCTTGCTGAAGGACACTCGGCTTGTCCTTTCCATCTTCTGCAACTTAACCATGTTGCGATGACTGCACCTATACAAATGTCCCCTCACCTATGGGGCAGTCTACTTCTACACCCCACACAGCATCCCAACAATGGGAAGATACCTCATTTATTTAGACAACCTGCTGCTAAAAATCAGTTAGGTGATTTTGCGTCACAAACAGGCCTGTAATGAACATCCTTTTATATAGAGCTGTTAGCATAATGTCTTGCAAAGAAATTGCTAGGTCAAAATGTATTTGAATTTTAAATTTTCATCAGTATTGTCAATTTTCCCTCCAAAGCAGTTGCACCAACCTACGTGTCTCCCAACTGTGTCTGAACGCCTCTTTCCCTGCTGCCTCCCTGTATACTGTTTATTATTTTAAAAATTCTGATCCGTGACAATCTAATAGGCAAAAAATATTATCTTGCTGTTGTTTTAGTTAGCATTTATTTAATCATTCATGTGCTCAGCCATTTTTCTTTGTTTATAAATCATTTGGATTTCTTTTGTCTGCTTCTAGCTGTCCTTGCTCATTTTTCTATAGAGTTGCAGATCCTTTTCTTACTGAGTTATAAAACTTTTTAAAAGAGACATTCAGTAAATTAGCTCTCTGCCTCTGAGATTATATATATATATATATATATATATATATATATATATATAAAATATTTTTCTAAGTCTTATTTGTATTTTGACTTTCTTTTTGGTAATCTTTGCTCTGCAGAAATTTAAATTATTTATGTAGTCAAACTTACTAGTCTTTTCTTTTATGGCTTCCAGGTTTTGTATCTCTGCCTCAGATAGTCTGGTCCCATTGTGAGATTATTAAATTTTAAAATTTTTTCATGTTTCAAAAAAATTCTTTCATGTTTATTTCCAACACTCTTACCATTTTATTTTCTCACACCTAAGTTTATGATCCATCTGGAAGGTATTTTGGTACAAGGAGTAAGAAGTCAGCAATACACTTTTTTAACAGAATGGCTTGTTATTCAACACGAGACCATTTCTTGAATAATCCATCTTTCCTTATTGTCTTGAAGCAAATTTTGATAGGAGCTGCTATAGTTTCAAAACAGCATCAACAGTGGGCCTAGGACTTGAAGCAGCACCTGCTGCAGCAGGGGGCATGGCTCTGAACTGGAAGCCACCCTTCTAGGCAGGGTGCGTTCATGCTTAGCACTCTTTCTTCTGAAGAAGAGATGCCTCTGGGTGCCCAATGCTCCCTTTACTGGGGCCAGGGGTGGAGGGGGCTCCTCACCACCAGCCTAAGGTGGCTCCAGGCACTCTATGACTGCCAGAAATCAAACTCTTTATGAAAACATCATTTCAAAAATGAGCACAGTGAAGGACATAGAAATAGCAATATATACAACTTCATTCACAATTCTGAAGCAAAATCTTGGAATTTCCAAGGGGGATCATAAGCAGAGGTGCAGCCAGATAATACTAAAAGGTGCCCTAGGTGGAGAGCTAGAGACCTGGCCTCTTGTTCCAGCACTGGGGCAGTTGACAAGTCTTCTCCCCTCCTCTGTGCCTTCCTCTTTCTCATTTATAAAATATGGAGATCATGCTAGAAAAACCCAAGTTTCCTTCAACAGTAGCATTTAGGTTTGCAGAACTCCCTTGGAGCCTCTTTCCAAGGTTCTTTTCTTTTCTTTTCTTTTCTTTTCTGTTTTCTTTCCTCTAAAGTAATCTGTACACTCAACGTGGGGCTTGAACTCACAACCCCAAAATCAAGAGCCACATGCTCCACCAAGCGAGCCAGCCAGGTGTCTGCACCAACAACAACGAGATTCCCCTGAGCCCACATGCTTATTCACGGGTTCCTTGACTTCACTTTGCCCTGGAGGCCACAGATCACAGCCCTGGCATGAAGTTTCTCCTTTATGTTATTATTCAAAAGCCTTTTCAAAATGTCTCATGAAATTAGCCATCTTCCACCTTCCAGGCTGGAAAGAAACAATAAATTAAGGTGACCACTCCAATCTTCACAAGCTTCTCTTTTTAGCCAAAAGGCTATATAACCAAGAGACTCAAGCATGAGTGCTCCCTGGAGATCATGTGACTCTTGGGAAAAAGGAAATGCTAGGTCCATCTCAGTAAGGAAAAGAGGCCACTTCTGGGGGACATTGGAAGCAGGCTGTGTGACCCAGCAAAGATTTCAGAATGTAGAGAATCCAGATTACAGTTGTTTCCATCCTGAAGCAACCAAACCCGGAAGTTCTCAAAGCAGTCATTTCACAAGAGGTTTTGGAGATATAGAGTGTGGGAAAGATTGTCGCTTTTTGTTTTTAATAATTAGGATTGTTTTGCATTTGTGTCCAGAAATGCACATTTAACACACAAGAAGCCTGGAGCCTTTCTTTCACAAGCCTAGCTAAGAGTTTATTTCAACAGTGAGCTGCGCAGTTAGAGATGGGATTACAGAGGAGGGGTAGATATTTTTAAATACTATGAATTTTGATGTGTGAGCTTCAGAGCAAGTGAGAATTCTCTTTAGACATATTCTTTAAGACTTTATATATTTTCTATTGAGGTATAATTGATATACAACCTTAGTAGGATGTTCCGTTCTTAGGATAGAGAATAAAAGAAAACAAAATGAAAAGAATCAGGGTAGGCCTACAGGCCTTGGTATTAATAACCTGATGGCATATTCTGATAGCCCGAGAAGCTTCCGGTTACCACATTTGTGGATATAACAATTCAGCGCTCAAAGACTTAATTGCTATTCACTCATATTGCACAGAACAAAAGGCCTGGGAGAGCTCATTTCCAAGGCCAGCAGTGTTTCCCTCAGGGGAGGAGATGGCATGAAGGAGACTCAGCATGAATGGAAACTTTCACTTTTTACTTTACTTTCAGGCGTCTTATTTTTTTCGAACAGATATTTATTCCCTTTAATATTTCAAAAAAAAACTTATTTATTTATTTATTTATTTATTTATTTATTTAGATTTTATTTATTTATTCATGAGAGACACACAGAGAGAGGCAAAGACACAGGCAGAGGGAGAAGCAGGTTCCCTACAGGGAGCCCAAGGGGTACTTGATCCCAGGACTCTGGGGTCCTGACCTGAGCCAAAGGCAGGTGCTCAACCACCGAGTCCCTTGAAAAACCATTTGGAAAGTGCTCATTGAGTCATTTGCCTCCATGAAACAAATGGAGATTCAGGAACACCGTGTTGGTAAGGACGGTTGGGCCAGTTCAAGAAGCTTCTGGTGTCTGCTGAAAGCCACCCCTGTGCATTTGTGCCCTCTGCACCTCTCTCCTCCTCCCCAGAGATGATTCATGAAGGGAATGCCTTTGCCCACCCGTCCTTGGGGCTGAAGTGGGAGTGGGAGGCCGGAAGGGCCTTGTGGATGGTGGGCCTGGTGGGCTGGACAGGGAGCCCCAGGGGTGAGGGAGCCAACCGGGTCAAGCGAGGTCAGAGCTGGAGACACCGCACCTTTGCTGGGATTCTCCACTTCTGTCTTAGACCAGATTCTGGAGAGGGAAACACTCTCAAGGCAGAAAACCATACCTAGTAGAGCGAGGCAGGTCCCAAGCACAGTGACCTGCCAGGGGGGCCCTGGGAACTGACTCTGGGAGGGTGAGGAGCCACCTGGCTGGCGGAGAGCTGGGCAAGCAGGAGGGCTGCCCCCACCAGGAGGCCTGAGAAGCTCAGGG
This sequence comes from Canis lupus familiaris, assembly GCF_011100685.1. Taxonomy (NCBI): domain Eukaryota; kingdom Metazoa; phylum Chordata; class Mammalia; order Carnivora; family Canidae; genus Canis; species Canis lupus. Next base: position 64,444,051 of record NC_049233.1, read on the forward strand.
CGCAGCAGGTCTCCAGCCAAGAAGGAGAAATAACGAGAAGGTTTCCAGAAGGGCCCTCGCACACAGAGCATAGAGAGAGGCTCAAGGTGAAGGGAACAAGATAAATCCGACTCCGGTGACTGGGAGACTGAGCAGTATTCTCAGGAGCCCTGCTGCTTGGCTAATGGGTGTTGGGGGTGTTTTGTTTTGTTTTGTTTTGCTTTTCAGTTCATTAAATCTCTTTGCAAAACTGTGCTAAAGTGTGCTAGTCAGGCAATTTTTCACTTCCTTGGGGGATGGGGTAGTAGAGGGGAGTGGGATTTAGGTACTTTAAGTCTTGTATCAGGGACGCCTGGGCGTCTCAGTGGTTGAGCATCTGCCTTTGGCTCAGGGTGTGAGATCAAATCTTGGGATTGAGTCTTGGGATTGGGTCTTGGGATCGAGTTCCACATCAGGCTCCCTTCATGGAGCCTGCTTCTCCCTCTGCCTCTCTCTGTGTCTCTCATGGATAAATAAATAAAATCTTTAAAAAAAAAATTCCTGTATCATTACCTAGTGCCTTTCTTCCCTTCCCCCAAATAAAAATGACATCCCCTTTGGACATGTTCAGGGGGTACATTTTGTACATACAAAGACACACTGAATTCTCCTCTGAGTTAGACTTTCCAACATTTCTGCTGCCTTGACAACCCTGCTTCTTGACTGAATCCATCTCCAGCTCCTTTCTGCTGCTTCTATCAGCTTCAGCCTCAAATCTCATCTTCAAATATTGAGCCTGGATATTTTAGAGAACTCTCTGTAACTTGATACCCAATCCCTCAGTGTCATTTGGAAACTTGAATCTGAGGTTACAACACCTCTACCTCAACAATCAGCTGGGAAACAAAGACCGGAGCAGTGAGCTCACAGCTGTTGACCTCATCAGTGTCATCAAATTGATGACACCCACCCTTTGACATGGGTTTAGGTGGCCTGTGGATTTTTAGACTTTCTCTGATGTAAATTCATGAAGTCCTTCCATAAAACCTACCTCTGATTTCTGCTGCTTATAGGAGAAAAGCAAAAGTTGAACTTGTGTTTCATCTCTCACAAACTCCCACACAACTCTTATGAGTCTGCAGGATCCTGAGTACCAACACCCTAACCAGATGGACTACCCTACCAAGGGATGATGGGAGGTGAAAGACCGAATAGTTGCTGCTTAGACCTTTCCAATTCTACCAAATTCCTAATCCCGTGTCTGCTGTCTCAATCTGCTCCACCCCATAGGAGCAACAATTAAACCATAGGCAGACTTGAACCTTAATCTAAAAACATCAGAATCAGCTTCAGTTCCCCAAACCAGCCTCATTGTAGCATCTTATCCTGGACAAATAGATGACAAAGATTTACTTACTTGCTTGCTTATCTATTTACTGCAACTCTCTCAGGAAAGTTGAGTCGATTAAAAAGCAAAAGTTACCAGATGGTAGAGATCTTAGATCTGTGCTTTGAGGAGGTAATAAGCCTTTTGAACAAACTGCACAATAAAAGACAAGGGGAAAATTCCAGAGGACTTTTGTACAGATTCTTTCTTATCATTTCATGATATGGTTTTCACATCAGATATTTAACAGCCCATCAATCTGATTATGGTACAATTAGTCCCAGTTCCAAACCTGATTAGCCACTCTGGTCCTGTTTCTTACAAAGATTAATTTTAGATTTTTCTCAATTAAGATGAAATGTCAACCAAAATGTAGTACATGAAAAGTGTTATTAACATTATCATAATAACAACTTATGCTCCCTCCGCTTTAAAGCATAGAACACATTTGCACAATGAGTGGTAGAAACCCTTCTCTTCTCAATTTTGAAGAAAAACACAAGACGCTGGAACCAAATACGAATGAAATATTCTGCCGAGAGCTTTTTGCAAATGTTGCTCTAATTCGTGCAAAATCATATTTATCTATCTCCATTTGGTGAAGTTTACCTGGTTCATGCCCACACAGTTGACAAAGATGATGTATTAAACTCCTGTAAGAAATTATAACTTTGGAAACACCCATTGGATTCCACGCTCTTCTGTTTGCACAGCCAAGCGCCCTTTATGAATTAACAATGAGATTTTACAGAACTGATTTTCCTTGGGAATTACAGGAGATATTCTATTTTTAACCAGAAGCTTAAAAAGTATGATGAGATCACTGCTTTACAGTAAGTCTGCATACGACCTCAGGAAAAGTTGTCATCAAGGGAACCAATGAAATAGCAAAGATGAGGAGCCTGATGGAGGAAATCATGGCTAAGCTTCTTGACAGACAAAAGTTGCTGTTACTTCTCTTTGCCATGAAAGTCTGTGTCTGTATGATGGCTTCAGAAGAGAGAAGAAATGAGAAACTCAGCTTCTACATGATCAGCCAGGGACTAGAGAAAATCCCCAGTCACTGGCACAGAAGCTCACCTTAGCATTTATATTCTGAACCAGTTCTAGGAATGAAATCTCAAAGGCAAAGCTGGCAGTTTTATCTGATGGAAAAATGAATTAGAAACATGTTCAATTTACATTTTTGGAAATGAAGAAAAGCATCAAGAAAAAGATTAAAACCATTTTTTAGACAAAAATCCAGGAGCCTAGAAATAATAACTGCTAATATTTGGGGTGTTTACCCAATATTTTTGAAAAAGAGAACTAGAACCGTGTGTGTGCATGACAGAGTGGGGGGGGCGGTGGAGTGTAATCTTCTTTAAACAATATTAGGGGGACGCCTGGGTGGCTCAGCAGTTGAGCATCTGCCTTTTGCTCAGGGCGTGATCCCCGGGTCCTGGGATCAAATCCTACATTGGGCTTCCTGCATGGAGCCTGCTTCTCCCTCTGCCTGTGTCTCTGCCTTTCTCTCTGTGTGTCTCTCATGAATAAATAAAATAAAATAAAATAAAATAAAATAAAATAAAATAAAATAAAACAATATTAGGATCTACCAGATATGAGTGTACAATTGAAGGGCTATCCCTACAGGACCAGCTGGAAGAGTCTGTTCCTTCTCTCTAACACTGATGGATGCCAGCAACCATCATGATGCTACAGGTGTAAAGATGGCCCTCTACTTTTCTCTTCACAGCACAAGGCTGGTAAGATGAAGTGATTGCAAGAGTTCATCTCCAGAGGTGGAACTTCAAAGTGTGTGGAGCCCATTATCTCACAATAGAGAATCACCAGGTTTGTTATGTTCCATTGAGCCAATCCCACCTTTAAAAAGAATGGCAAGGTCTAGCCCTAAAGGGATGTGACGGTTCCCTTTGGGAACCTCTGCCACTGATGCAGGAGGAAATGGCCACACAGGGGAAAGCCTTCCTGTCTCTACTGCTAGTAGAGACCATGAATGGGAGAGAAAGGAGAACTAGACTGAGCACTGCTCACCAGGCACTGAGCCAGCCATGCTATCAACAAACATTCCCTTCAGCCCTCCAGCAATGGTATTTATTTTACTATTAATGAAACGGAGGTTCAGGGCCTAAAGTCACCAGCTAACAAGTGGCAGAGCCAAGATTTAAATCCAGATCTCTCGGGGCACCTGGGTGGCCCAGCGGTTGAACAACTGCCTTCAGCTCAGGTTGTGATCCCAGGGTCCTGGGATCAAGTCCCGCATCAGGCTTCCCACAGGGAGCCTGCTTCTCCCTCTGCCTGTGTCTCTGTCTCTCTCTCTCTTTGTGTCTCTCATGAATAAATAAATAAAATCTTAAAGAAAAAATAAATCCAGATCTCTTCATCACCGACCCTCCCCATTACTCAAAGTTCTACATCACCAGAACCAGCTCTGTCTCCTTAGTGACACACAGGATGAAAAGGTCACTCTAAGTGCCTGCAGAGCCTCAGAATCCAACATCTCATCTATCTGTTCATTCAATATCTACTAAGCACCTACGACGTGCCAGGCACTATTCTAGATGTTGGTGATATAACAGTGAACAAAAACAAAGCCCTTGTATTCGAGAATAAAGAAATTACCTATACGTGTGTATTTGTGTGTGTCTGTGTGCTTTTGGATGAATGGATAGATGATAGATAGATGATAGATAGATAGACAGACTATGTCAGTACTGATAAGAAAGAGTAAAGCATACGGGGGCAGAGAGTGACCAGAGTGGTGTTATTCATTAGTTTTCTGTGGTTGCCATAACAAGTTATCACAAACCTGATGGCTTAAAATAACAGAAACTTGTTCTCTCAGTCTGGAGGCCAGAGGCCAAAATCAACATTATTAGGAGGGCCTGCCTCCTCCAGCAACTGTCGGGGACATTCCCTTGCCTGTCTCTTCACCTCCTGGCAGCTGCCGGCATTCCACGTGGCTGCATCACACTAACCTCTGCCTACGTCTGCATGTGACCTACGTCCTCTCCTGTCTGTCCCGACTCTTCCTCTGACTTTCTCTCATAAGGACACTTGTCATTAGATTTAGGAGCCACCCAAATAATCCAGGATGATATCCTCGTCTCAAAAATCCTTAACTTTGTTGCATCTGCTAGGACCCATTTTTCCAAATAAGTTCACATTCACAGGTTCTGGGGACCAGAATGGAGACAGATACAACCTGAGGAGAGGCTACTCTTCAACCCACTATGGGTTGCTGTTACTATTTCTCGTGATGTGGTCTGGAAAGTCTCCCTATTAAAAGGACACGGGAGCAGGGACCCGAATAAGATGAGGAGCATATGGAGATACCTGGGCAAGTGGCCAGAGGGAGGAACAAGTCCGGGGGCCCTGGGTTGAGTGTGCCCTTGGCACCTCTGAGCCACAGTGAAGAAAAGGTTGTGTGGCTGGAGAAGCATGAACCTGGGGAGTGTGACGTGAGAAGAAATACATCGTGGTGAACGACCTGTTGCCCTGTCTGATGGCATAAGGTCTGTTGATAATAAGCTGTTTCCATTGTGTGGCCTACAGGAAGCCAACAGATCTAACACTTGGTGACACGACACATACAAGAACTATACGCTGCCAAGTTTCTTCAAGTATTTCATGAACTCCAGCAGAGTAAACTTTATTATCAAAAGGTTCATTCCAGCCTACCAACTATATCCCGGCTATTTTGCAAATTGACACCTCTGAAAGAGTTTCCCTGGCCCCATCCCCATCTGGGCTACATAACCCCCTCTTGTGTTTCCCTAGAACCCCGTGCACGGCTGTCCCGCACTCATCGTGATGTGCTGTGATGAGTCGCCACCAACCCCATCAGGCTGGGGTGTCTTCCAGTCCAATCTCCACACTTCTTGAGGGCAGAAAATAATTCATCTTCATATTCCCCACACATACACAGTGTCTGGCCTGCGACCAGCAAGCAATTAATGCACGTCAGAAGGAACTGGATGAATGAGCCAATAGAGAGAAGATCTCATTTCTCCATTCTTGGAATACCCCCAATCACAACTCCGAAGAAACTTTTAGCCTTGGAGGGTTTAAGTTAACCTGAGCGTCAATAGACCTCAGAATACATTTAATCTTCAAACCTAAAGATTAGTAAAATAAGAGACAGAGCTTTGCTTCCTGTTATTACCATTAGTGCATTTAGAGGTGGGAGACCTTGGTTGTGGTTCATCTTTGCCTGATAACTGCGGGACCACAAGGCAAATGTCTTCTCATCTTTCAGATAGAAGCCACCCCATGAGCATGAGCCCTGTGGGCCATGGGGCTTCCTCGGATAAGAGGAGGCTGGACCTGAGAGACCATAAGGCCCTTTCTCATTCCAAGAGCTCGGGGCCTCCTGCGAAGTCCTTAAAATACTTCAGAGCATTGTAATTACTCATTTAAATTCAAAACTCGCTCTTGTCTGTGTTCTCAGCCAGCTGTTGTCAACAATCCAGGCCCTTTTCGTGACAACCCACCTGAGCCTGAGAACTTCTTTCTCTGTGATTCTCACTGTGTCATCAACTTCTATGGTTCTAAGCTAAAGCCTATTTATCAAACTTTTCTGCTGAAATACCCCCAAAAGCAGAAGAGAATAAATGACTTACTATTACAAGAAAACCTGGGAGCAGTTCTAGGGACTGCTTTCCAGAGGCTAAAAAAAAATTATTTAAATTTTCTTTAGATTTTTTTTTATTATTATTTATGAGAGAGAGAGAAAGTGAGAGAGAGAAACAGAGGGAGAGGGAGAAATAAACTGGTTCGATCCCAGGACCCTGGGACCATGACCTGAGTCAAAGCCTTCACCAACTGAGCCGCCCAGGGCGGGGCTCCTAATTAATTTTTTTTTAATTTTTACTTTTTTTTTTAGATAGGTATTTTTAAATCTGCATTGAGTATCTAAAAATTCATATGAATTTTGTCCTCTATTATGTATCTGCTTGTTTAATGTTTTTCTTCCCCAACATCTCTGAGGGAAATCACTGCTCAATGCTTATTCTGGGTTGGAGGTACTAGGTGGCCCAGCACCCTGGAGCCCTGAGAGAGGCATTCCCCGGTGTGAGGAGTGAGCTGGACTTATGTCTTCCCTGACAGAAATAATGCTGCAGGAGCATCTACAGGCAGAAAAAGCTGAGAGGGTGACCAAGGCCCGATTTGTCCTCTGTTCCCTTGCCTCCACCGGGACCTACCCCTCCTCCCCCGTTCCTCATTGCTCTGGTAAACTGAAACGGGGTGGGACTTTGGCAAAGCCTGACTGAACATTAGAGAGAGTAAAAGGGAAATAAATGAGGAGAACAAGAAGTTCAGACGGGCTTGGGAGGCGCTGGGCCCATCTGCCCACAGCCGGCTCCCTCCCAGGCCTTGGGCTGCCCATTCTCAGCGGTGCTCTGAGGTCGCCTCAGTCAGACCTTCTCCTCACTGGCTCTGTCTTCTCATCTTTCAGATAGAAGCCACCCCATGAGCATCAGCTGCTCGGTCCAAGCAGGCCCGGCCTTGCAGCCTTGTGGCTGCCACTTCCTCACCAGGCTGCCTGCAGGGGGGCCGCCTTCTGATCTGCCAAGAGGCACCTTACAGTGTGGGCTGACCCTTTCTTTACAGACTGTCTTTCAAGAATTGGGGAGCTTCTAGAAAAAAGATACCTCCCGTGGATACACATCACCTCCCACCACAGAAGCTTGCTCTCTCTCTCTCTCTCTCTCTCTCTCTTAGTCTCTCAGGAAGCAGCCCTTTGGGCAGGCTGGGTTTCTGCCCCCACTGTCCCCTGCAGTCCCCTGCAGGGCTTGGAGAAGGTCCCAGAAGACAATGGAGGCATGGGGTGGGGTGGGGGTGGGGGTCAGGGAGCTTCCCAGGTGGCTCTGAAATCCCCCCCACAAGGCCAGGTGTCTTGTCTGGTCACCTGCAGCAGACCTTGTTCTAGGCAAACCTGGACCAGCACTGGACGGCCCGTGGGTTTTCCCTCATTGTTATGAAACCCACTATCTCAGAAATGAAGTCTCTTTTTGCCCAGTTGTTTTTAGTCCTGCCCTAAAGCAAGCTTGCTTTGATTTCTTTCGCTTCTCACAACGTTGGCAGAAAATGCTTTTCTCGTTTGCCTCTTCTCTGAAGACTTTTATACTCTCCTGTTCCCCTTACATTTTTTTTTCTTCCTAGAATCTTCTTATCTCTTGCCACCACCACCCCCACCACCCCCCACCCCCCCGCCGCAATGCCTCTTCCAAGGGAAGAAAGCCAACTTTTCACTTTTGAGCATTAACCAAGCATCTCAGGGTCACCAATGGGCCTCCTTGGGGAGGTGCTCACTCCTTTGGGTGTGGAGGCCACAGGCTGTTTCCTGGGTAAAGATGACAGGTTTCTGGAGAAAGCCTTGAGGCCCTAGAAGTTCTTTCTAGACAGATCCCGCCCACTGTGGCCACAGATATCAGAAGTAATTTCTTCAGCATTGATCTACATAAGACTGTCAAATGCCATTTAGGATTACAAATGAAGAACGTTCCCTATACCTTACCAAACACACACCTTAAAAATGGCAAAGAGTTAATTTAGAAGTTTCTGTGACAATTTTGCCAACCATCTATGATCACAATTTATTACCACAGGTTGTGGGGTAAGTGTCCAGGATACACCACTGTGGAATAAAAATTATTTTGCACAGAAGGCAGTTGAGTTCTCGAACTCTCTTATCCGCCTAAAAGCAGAGCATCCTCAAAGAGTTCAAAAAAATTCAGCTATCATGAATCCACTGCCCAGGGCCACGGGAGGTGAGAAGTCTCCACACCACACCTAAACAGACTTGTCACAAAGCTCTCATATCAATGTGAGCCTGAGGGCTCATTCATGTCTCCAGAAGGTTCTTTATTCTCCTAGAAGTGTCCTCCCCCCTTCCCTTCCCCATTAAGATGTTATGAAACCTCAAATTTTAACCACCCCTTTGAGTCACATTTTTCTGTGAACCCCTGTATGTACGTTAATACAAATGCATGATTAAATTTTGTCTCATCTCTTGCTCATTGTGTCAGTTTAATCCACAGAACTAAGAACTAAACCTAAGAAGGAACCCTAAGAGTTTAGAGGAAAAGCTTTTTCTTTCTTGGAGCAAGGGTCTAAGATAGATTAAGAGGAGAGAACATGCTAACACCTACCTACTCTAAGATGATTAAATACTTTGCAAAGCATAAACAAGTGGAAAGTTGAAAGATGACTTGGTGTCTTTAAAATGTAAACTTTATACAAATCATGAAAATCAATGTTTTTATACTGCCCTTCAAGCTATTCCTGATACGTTACATTTTACATAATACCCCCATTAAGCTTGGCTTCTTGTTTGGAAAGCAGAACACGATAAAAAGGTTTGATTAAGGGGAGGGGGGGTAAAGCCTAGACAATGAAAATCCAGGATCTGAAAAGACTGTACAGTGTGCATTCAGAGGAGGTGCAGCCCTGTTACTTCCCACTGACAGATTATATAAATTATTGTTTAATCTGCTAATACACATGCTATTCCTTTTGATAATCATATTAATTTTGTTAAGACTTAAACTAATTGTTACTAAAAATGTACAAAAGCTTCAGACAACAAGCAAAAGGAATGAACCAAACATTTGGTTGAATCTCAACAATTCAGCAGATAGTTACTGGAAAACCTAAGTGCCCAAATTTTATTATTTATTTATTTATTTAGATTTTATCTATTTATTCATGAGAGACACAGAGAGAGAGGCAGAGACACAGGCGGAGGGAGAAGCAGGCTCCATGCAGGGAGCCCGACGTGGGACTCGATCCCAGAACTCCAGGATCACATCCTGGGCTGAAGACAGGCGCTAAACCCCTGAGCCACCCGGGCTGCCCAGTGCCCAAATTTTACATGAAACATTCCTCTCTTCTCGTAAAGTTTAAGACAAACTACAATAAAAAATATATATAATCCTTAGGAATCCATTTGCTGCAATAAAACTCTGTAAGGAAGAAAGCAGGAGAATGGTGAATTCAGGATGAAGGTGATCATGAGTTGAGAGGTGGCAGGGGATGACATGGGAGTGAGGAAACCATATGGTTAAATGGAAATTATTAGAAAGGTCTTAGCTTTTGCTCAGGATGGTGGCTTCACAGTCACTTATTGCAGTATTTGACATGACTAAAGAATCAAGGAAATACATGAAAGGGAAACAAAAAACGGAAAGGTTCAGAAATGTGTCAGAAGCAGCAGCAAGCACACTCCCAGAGAAAACAAAGGAAGCTATGAGTGAAGGGGCTGGTGTTTACGGTGATGCAAAAAGAGCCTCTTGAGTAACTTGCACTAGAGACAGAAAAGTCTTTGAAAAGCAGAGTAAAGTCTTAAGCAAAAACCCTGAAAACTATTAGTAATGGAAACCCTCAGCTTCCTCCTAGCTCACCCCAGGCTGCTCTCCCCTCAGAGCCACTAAACACAGTTCTGGGGAACCCTTTGTGCTCTGAGCTCTTAGCTTTGACCAGAGCAATCACACAAGCTGGTGAGGGCAGAGGGCTCTGGACATATACTCACCTACCTCTCCACCCTCTAGAAAACCACACAATTCTTAAGGGCCAGAATCCAGCAGAAGAGAGACTGGAGTTTCTCTTTTTTATAAGGGAAATGAGTATAAAAACTTTGTAGGTCTAGACCCCAAATGGGAAAAAGAATTTGTTAATTCCTTATTCACAACCTCTTCCTGGGACAAAGATCCAGCTTAGATCTTCCCAAGGGAAGACAGCTCTCAATCTCCAAGCAAGCGACCCCTTTAGCTCCTCCAAAGAAAAGATGCCCCCTGCCTCTCCCCAAACAGTCCACTTCCTCAGTGTCACCCTAAGGAAATTACAAATCTCACACCCCAACTTGACCTGCATATGCAGAAAGTAGGCAGGAAACAGAGGTGAAAGAGGAAATTACACCCCTTGGGGTTGCACTGAGAGACTTAGATCTCATTGCCTAATTTAGACTGTTGGAATTCCGTACCATGCCCACTGCCCCTCTCTACCAACTGAGGCGTCAACCATTGTTTCAATGAGCAGTTAGATTGAATTAATATTTCACCCCTCATTTGGACTGGCCAGTAGTGTGCTGGTAAATGTTTAGCAGCAGGCTCTATTGGGGGAAAAAAAAATCTGTAACATTTGTCCATGTCCGTGATGTACACTCCCACTATGGCTGATTTCAAGCTACCAATATGACATCACCAAATCCAGAGCTGGGAAATGATGTGCACAATGAGCTGCTGTCAGCAGGCTTCCTCATACCACTAGCTGTAATACTTTCATCATAATTGATCATTATTTTGGTATGTAGCTTTACAAGTGGCCAATATTTTACAGCCATGGCTCAGTTTCTTTGTATGTACTTATTTATTTTTAAAAAGTGGGGGATTCCTGGGTGGCGCAGTGGTTTGGCGCCTGCCTTTGGCCCAGGGCGTGATCCTGGAGACGCGGGATCGAATCCCACATCGGGCTCCCGGTGAATGGAGCCTGCTTCTCCCTCTGCCTATGTCTCTGCCTCTCTCTCTCTGTGACTATCGTAAATAAATTTAAAAAAAAATAAAAATAAAGTAAATAAAATAAAATAAAAAGTGGGCTCTCAGCCCTGTGTAGAGCCCAACATGGGATTTGAATTCATGACCCTGGTGAATCTTGGCTTAAGACCTGAGCCAACATCAAGAGGCAGATGCTTAACTGACTGAGTCACCCAGGTGTACCATTACTTTGTTTTTTAAACATGGTAAAAATAAGACCCACTTCTCCAGATGGATTGTAAGAATCCAAGTGACAGGTACATAAAGTTCTTGATTCACATCAGCCCTACTTCCCTTATTTCCTTTCCTTCTTCTCGCATTATGCTCTAATTCTTCTTCCTCATTGCGAAGGCATAGCCCACCAAAGACTCAAGCCCAGGGGAATATGACTTAGAGCTTCAGAGATGGAGAAGTGCTCCAGTTGACGGCAAATTGGATCGCCAAGAGGACATTTTCTTACGGAGAGATGTTAGCAGACCCTATATTAACATTGCAGTCTACACCAAAAAAAAAATGGGTCTACCTACAAAGGGCTCCATGTTTGGCATTCCCCATAGTGGTGACCATGGAGACCCTTGCAGGAATGGGCAGCAGGTCCTACCTGGTGACAGATCCTACACAGAGGGAGCAGATTCTATGATAACACTGGCACCATGCAGCATCATAAATAGAGCATAGGTTAAATTTTGTGTGGTTGCCCCATTTCCTGGGGAAGGCATTTCTGTGGGAAAGTGCATTCTCAAATCCCAACTTATTAACCCATGTTGAATCCAGCTGGGTACTATTTGGGGGATATAAATATGTAAAAATACAGTCCCTGTATTATCCTCCTGATAATACAGGAGGTTTGCAAATTCTTCCTCCTTCAATTATGAAGTTATATCTCTTTCTTTATAGCCTAGTTTCTAGAAAGAGTGTTTTTTTTTACTTCACCTCACTCAGTGGCCCACACGGTTTCTCTCTATCCACTTGCCTGACAAGTTCTGGAAGAAATCACCCAAGGCTTCTGAAATAGTTTTGAAGATATGGCCACAAATTCTTTGATAATTCTCCCCTAGGGATCCCTGGGTTTAGCACCTGCCTTTGGCCCAGGACGTGATCCTGGAGTCCCAGGATCCAGTCCGGTATTGGGCTCCCTGCATGGAGCCTGTTTCTCCCTCTGCCTGTGTCTCTCCCTCTCTCTCTGTCTCTCTCTTTCTCTCTCTCTCTCTCTGTGTCTCTCATGAATATATAAATAAAATCTTTAAAAAAATAAAAAATAAATTCTCCCCTAAAGGTGTGGAGTGTAATGTCCCTTCTCTTGGCTGTGGGCTATACATAGTGATGTGCTTCAGGTGACTAGAATATGGCACAAATGGTTGGTTATATCACTTCCAAGATTAGGTTATAAAAAGACCTCAGTTCTTGGATCACTTGCTATGGAGAAAACTATGTCTTGAGCAGTGCCTCAGGCCCACAAGGGAGGATGTAAAGCCATCAATCAATAGTCATGCAAGTGGCCACCCTGGAAGTTGAACCTCCAGCCCCAGTCGAACCTTCAGAGACTGCAGCCCTGCCTGACAACTTGACCTCAAACTCAAGAGAGACTTTAAGCTGTTTCTGGCTTTCTGACCCTCAGAAACTGTGAAATAATAAATGTTTATTGTTTTAAACTGCTAAATTTTGGAGTGATTCATTATACAGTAATGGTTAGCTAACACAGCTTTCTGAGCTCAAAGCAGAATTTTTGAGTCAAGTAAAAGATAAAAGCATAGTTGTGGGGTCTCTCCTCTAGAAAGCTGTATTAGTTGATTTTGATGAACAATTGTACTCTTTTTGAAGGTAGATGATAACTCTCAGAAGCAGATGAAGAATTGCCTCAAGTAGCTAGAAAGGATACAGCCAGGGTAGCTCATAGAATTCCTAGATCTGTAAGAATTTGGGCCCCAGGGACTAGAATCCAGGGCTCAACTCTATCAGGATATTTCATCTCTGACCACTTGTTGTTGTATCTGCTTGCTTTGGTTTCTCTTTGAGTGTTTGCCGCATTCTTTTCCTGCTACAGATAGACCAGGCTGGAGAAGATGGCCCCATGATGTCGGTCCCAATGAGGCCACATGGAGAAGTGGAAAATTCTTTCTAAAAAGAAAGGATAATGATCACATATAAATGTCATGTGTCCACCACACTGGCAGGGAGGGATGACTCAATCTCCGGCCTAATGCTATCTCCTGAACTCCAGACCCACACATCAACTGACTCCTATACATCAAGTGACTCCCAGACATCTCCAGTTGGATAGTCATTGGTCGCTGTTACCAGTTTTCCAGGGCTGCTGCAACAAAGTACCAAAACAGGGTGACTTAGAACAATAAAATTTATTGTCTCACAATTCTGGAGACCAGAAGTCCAAAATCAAGGTGTTGACAGAGCCATGTTCCAAATCTCTGAAGGTACCAGGGGAGACTCTGGTCCAGGTGTCTCTCCCTGCTTCTAGTAGCTCTCTGGCTTATGGATGCATCACCCCAATCTCTGCCTTCATCTTTATGTGATTTCTCCTTGTGCGCATGTCTGTGTCTGTGTCCACAGTACCCTTTTTTATAGGGACATAGGCATATTGGATTAAGGCCCTCCCTAATGACCTCGTCTTAACTTGATTACGTCTGCAAAGACACTATTTCCCAAAAAAAGGGCCCATTCTGATGTACTGGAGGTTAGGACTTCAATATATGAATTTCAGGGAAACGCAACTGAGTCTATAACAGGCACCGTAAGACCTCTACTAGAGAATCCATTGTCTTTGTCTATTCTTCTTTCCCTCCCTGTTCGCTAAACCAGTTCCTTTCCCCCATAGACCTTGTCCTGGCTGTACACATCACCACATGCCCTGTCGTCCGAACCAGAAATCTGGAGTCATTTTAGTCTTCTTTTTTCTTCTATATTTAATCATTCATTTAGACCTGCCAGGGCTATACCTTAAATGTCTCTTAAATAGATCCCCTCTTCTCCAATCCCAGAGACACTACTTTCGCTCAGCTTCTTAATATTTCACGTCTGAATGTTACAGACACCTCCTAAATGGTTTCTTTACCTCCACTTTGGCTCTCTGTTCAGCCTCTCCCTCGCTCTCCTCCCATCAATCCATCCAATACCCAGACACCTGCACGACCTATCAAAAATATAAAAGGTTTTCATCACTTGCGAACTTTTTCAGTAAGACCCAGTAATACCAGACAAATCACAAAATCCCTGGTAAAACCCACCAGGCCAAAACCATGGTCCCTGCTTAGCCTCATCTCCGGCCATTCTTCTCTCCAATCTTTGCCCATAATGAAGTGCTTTCCATTCTGCTAGGTTGAGCCTCTCTTCTCCCCACCATCTACCTGTCAAATGGTTCCTCATTCTTTAGGGCTCAGCTCAAGAACTTCTGAGAAGCCCTCTGTCTCACTGTTCAGGCTGTTGGAACAGAAATACCATCAACTGAGTACCTTAACCACCAACCATTGATTTCTCAACAATTCTGGAGGGTAGCCATCCAAGATCAAGGAGCCAGCAGATCTGGTATGTCTGGTGAGAACCTGCTTTCTGGATTATAGGTATTTGCCTTCTCTCTGCTTGTTCACATAAAAGACAAAGAGAGAGCACGTTCTCATAAGGACACTAATCCCACCATGAGAGCTCTACCCTCACGGCCTAATTACTTCCCCAAAGCCCATCTTCAAACACCATCACACCGAGACTAGAGTTCCCACATATGAATTTCAGGAGGCACACAAACTTTCGGTCTATACCAACTTGTGTCCCGGTGCCCTGGGCTGTCTTGCTCAGTCCCTCTCTGTTGACACCTCTAGACCAAACCCCTGCCTCTGCGCTACCTCTTCCTAGCAAAGCTGCCACCAACCACTGCCCCAAATCAGCAACTGCACCTAACAGAACTCCACTAAGTATGCAAGGTCCCTACCCTGCTTTAGGGGAGCTTCTGCGTACCCAGAGGACACCAAGAGGTCTGTCAATTGGGGTAATCACTCAGACCCTAAACCAACTCTTGGACACAGACAGGCATTGTAATATGGTGATTTATAATAAGAAGTATGTATTTGGTCTTTGTCCCCTGTTGTTTGGCACAGGGCCCCTAAAAACCTTTGGAATTCCCTAAGTGTTCAGAGCCATAAAGTGTCTTTTGTTATGTGAATAAGGTGACTTTTGGACCACATGTAAGGATGGGGCTGGTTGCCAGAAGAACCAACCATGTGGTTAGAGGGTTGGAACTTTCTGCCCCAGCTATTCGCCTTTCCTTTCCAGGGAGGGGAGAAGGGCTGCAGGTCGAATCAATTGCCAAAGCCCAATGGTTTAATCAATCATGCCTATGTGATGAAGCCTCCATAAAAACCCAAATTATAGGGTTCAGAGAGCTTCTGGGTTGGTGAGCACATGGATGTGCTGGGACAGTGGCACACCTGGAGAGGGCAGGGAAGCTCTGTGCCCCTTCCTGCATACCTTGCCCTGTTCATCTCTTCGATCTGGATGTTTCTGAGATGTATACCTTTGTAATAAACTGGTAATCTAGTAAAGAAAATGTTTCTCTGAGTTCTGTGAGCCTCTCTAGTAAATTAATCATACCCAAGGTGGAGGGGCACAGGAAACTCTGATCTTTTCAGTCAGGGGCACAGACGGCAGCTTGGGCTCATTTGGCATCTGAAGTGGGGGAAGGGACAGCCCGAGTGGCTCAGCAGTTTAGCGCCTTCAGCCCAGGGCCTGATCCTGGAGTCCTGGGATGGAGTCCCACATTGGGCTCCCTGCAGGGAGCCTGCTTCTCCCTCTGCCTATGTCTCTGCTTCTCTCTCTCTCTCTCTCTCTGTGTGTGTGTGTGTGTGTGTGTGTGTGATGAATAAATAAATCTTTAAAAAAAAATGAAGTGGGGATCGGGGCAGTAGTCTTATAGGACTGAGCCCTTCATCTGTGAGATCTGATGCTATCTCCAGGTAGATGCTGGAGAGTAAGTTAAGTTGTAGAACACCCAGACAGTGTCCAAAAATTGCTTGTTGGGGTAGGGAGACCATCCCCATCCCTTGCCACGCCCCTACCTTTCTGGACGCTAACTTTCAAATTGGAGTCAGAATCCTTTTAGGCATCGATCCTCTTGGGCAGCAATGGGTGAGTGCCAGATGCTGTCCAAATGAGTCCTCTCTGGCACCAGCTTGAGGACCAGCTGGCTGAGGCCCTGCCACAGGCAAGGGGAGGCTGGCAATAGGCAGGGGATGATGACTCAGCTCCCAGGGTGCTCCTGAACCTGGATAGGGCCCTGACTGAGGCCCTTAGCTGGGACCTTGCACCCTAGCTCTTCCCACCAGGCCTTCACCTACGAGCAACTACAAAACCAACCAGCTAGATGTCAGTAATGGAAGAGTTAGAATATTCAGTTCCTACTGTGTAACAATGGAGCAGCAGCCTCTCCTTTATACTTTAGGCTCCAAAGGCCAGGGACTATCTCTTCAACTTTGTAAACCCAGCACTAAACACAGGAAGGGACACCTAGAAGTGACAATACCAGTAGCTCCATCTATTTGAGCACTCACATAGATAGTGTGTATCTATGTGCCACACACTCTACTAGGAGCTTTATGTGTACTCAGCCTTTTAATTGTCATGAGAATTTTATGAGGTTAGAGCTATTAATACTCCATTGCATAGCTGGGGATACTGAGGCACAGAAATATCAAGGAATTTGCTTGAAATTACACACCTAGGAAGAGCAGACCCAGGATTTGAAACCTGGCTCTCTGGCTCCAGAATCCAGTTTTCGCCTTTAAAAAAAAAAAAAAAAAAAAAAAAAAAAAAGATTTATTTATTTGCTTATTCATTTTAGAGAGAGAAAATGAAAATGAAAAAGTGGGGGACAGGGAATAGAGGGAGAAGGAGAGAGAGAATCCTGAAGCAGACTCCCTGCTGAGTGTGGAGCCCAACATTGGGCTCTATCCTAGGACCCTGGGATCATAATCTGAGCTGAAATCAAGAGTCAGCAGCTTACCTAACTGAGCCACCCAGACATACCTACACTTTCAGCTTTTATACTCTATGGCCTATCGACTAATACTGATTAATTTTTATAAATGAAATTAAAATGGTAATTTCTTCATTTTATTTAAGTACACACAAAATCACTTTGGGGCCTCCAGGAAGGTATCGCAAGGCTGTAAGTTTTCATCTTCTAAAGTAGCTGAAATATGAAACCACTGTCTGGGCAGTTACCAGGCCATGAGTACTAAGAAGCCATAGAGAGAGAAATCTATAGTGTTTTTCACCCTTGAACCCCAAACCAAAAACCATGAGGGCAAATGCCCTGATACAAATTTGTAATGGAACCATTTCTCACATGGGCCACTGTTAGGTTGAATTATTTCCCCCCAAAGAAGATATGTTCAAATCCTAACTCTGTGTCTTAGAATGTGACCTAATTTGGAAATAGGGTCTTTATGGATGTAATTAAGTTAAAATGATGTTACTAGGGTGGGCTCTACTCTAATATGACTATGTCTATATAATAAGGAGAAATTCGGACACAGTGACAGACATGCACGCAGAGAGAACACAAGGTGAGCATAAAAGCAGAGATTGGGGCATCCACAAGCCAAGGAACACCAAAGATTACCAGTGAGCCCTCCAAAGCCAGCAGAGAGGCCTGAAACAGATCCTTCTTCACAGCTCTCAGAAGGAACCAGCCCTGCAACATCTTCATCTCAGGCTTCTAGCCTCTAGAACTGCAAGATAATACATTTCTATTTACACCACCACCCCTAAGCCAGCAGCCTAGAAAATTCATACAGCCACTTTTGGTAGATGCTTCTGGGTGATTGGAAGTTGGAATGGCATCAATGGTACATGATTCTCCTGATCAATGCAGGGAGACCAGCAAGGGGATGGAAAGCAAGAAAGGTAAGGATAAATAGTAGAGATCACCATAGGCAGAGGAGTGTTCCATACGATCTCAAGTTTGACCTACCATCTTGAAAGATGGATAAGATTAAGGTGAGCAGATCAGAGGGGATTCGGGGAGCAGGCCCCAGCATGAGCAAGAGGATGGAGAGCAAGTGTGCCTGGGGGCTCTGAAGAAGCATGGACAGTGTATGACTTAAATGAAGGGATTTGGTAGAGAAGAGCTGGTATAGCAATGACTTATAAAAAGGAAAATCTTAAAATCTGGGTGAATCCACATGCCAGAGATCAACAGCAGTGCCTATAAACAGTATTTATTCATTAAACACGTGCTTTTGGATGCTTATCGTGTTTCCAAGTGTGGGCATAATTCATGAAACCTCAAGACAATCTAAATGCTCAAGACAAACTAAGCCTTCATCTTTGATGACAGCAATAGTCAATTTGACTTTTCAATTTACTGTCAACTTGTAGTTCAACTGAGTGATTTCTTTTTTTTTTTTTCAACTGAGTGATTTCTTTAAATAGTCCCAGTACAAAACTCCCCTATGTACTTTGAACAGGAAATACGTTTTTTGTTAAAGGACCCCAAAAATGTGCATACCAAAAGTCATCTAATTTTATAAACATGCAAGTACTGAATTAGTGAATTACATATCTAATGCTATCAGAGGGTTTGGAGAGGAAATCCGTCATTTCACTAAAGCCTCCCCAAAGTCCCCCTTCTGGAAAAAAAAAAAAAAAAAAAGGCATGAAACACAGTCCTCAAAAAAGATATTTGAAAAAAATCACTGGACTTCAATTCTCAATTTGGAGGCTTATTAAATTTCTTATATACTCCTTAATCTTTCTATAATTACCATCTGTTTTATTCAGTTCTTATGACTGCCCAGTTCTATTGCCAATTTAAGTAATATTTACCTTAGCTTTAGTCAATATTTGCCATTTTTAGTAAATGTTATACCAATATACTGCTTAAACATTTATTAAGCAGTTAAAATTGAGTCTTTACCTCATTTAGTATTTATCTTTGAACAGACCAGGTCCAGTACAGATAAGCACAGCAGAATTCAGAACATATATTTAGTTGGCTCGACCAAAAGTCATTGAATACTTGGCAATGTATGTGACCAAAGCAGTTGCACGAAAAGGAACCAGCCTGTACGAGAGCCAGGAAGCCTGTTTATTAGTGACGCCACCGACTCCAACCCCTGTTGGAAGAAACTAGTCAACCTTACATAAAAATTGCAGCTTAACTTTTAATTAATCTTGGCGCGTGTGCCAAGTATGTCAGTATGCCCATAGCAGTCTAATACCTTGAAGAATTCTTCATAGTCTGTGTTGCTTTTTCAGCAGGTGAAATTCTGAAAATACAGAATTTTTCCTCCAATAGCCACAATGAGTCAGCCTCTGTGCAGCCAAAGCATGCTCGTAGAGGTGGGAATAGAGAGTTATGACTTACTGCTTTGACATCAGTAAGTCCTTTGGATCCCATCAAGAAGGAAGGGATGAAGAAGACCCTCTAGTAAATAGTCTGCAGATGCGGAACCCGAGCTCACTCATCCTGCAAATATTCATGGAGCATCTACTATGTGCTACTGTGTGCCAGGCACTACACCAGGGGCTGAGGCTCTAATGTTAAACAAAACAGACTAGATTTCTGCTGCCTTGGGGGAAGCCAAAAAAATAGGCAAGTAGGAAAAAATTCAGATGTTGAACATCATAAGACATTTTAAGAAGGATAATTTGATAGAGAGTAGACTGCTGTCTCCTCTGCATCAACCATCAAAAAAGACCCCTCTAAGGTGGAGACAGCTTAGTCTGAAAGACTAGAAGGACCTAGCCATTGGAAAATCAAAAAGAGCACGCCCAGCAGAGGACACAGTCAAGCAAAGGCCCTGAGGCAGGAAAGAGTATGGCAGGCAGCTCCTGGGGGAAAAAGAAGAAAGTCAACTTTTCCCCCCAAATGTTCATGATGATCATGATTATTTAATAATTAAAAAATGCTATTTAGAGAAAATAGTTCATATCCTTTAACACTTGCAGACATCAATCTTAGTAAAATTCTGAATAAAGAAAAAAATTTAAGGCATACTGATATTCATTGCAGCATCATTAATAATCATGAAAAAAATAGAAACAACCTAAATGTTCCACACTAGCTGAGTGGTTATATAAATTGCAGCATAGGGGCACCTGGGTGGCTCAGTCGGTTAAGCATCTGCCTTCAGCTCGAGTCATGATCCCGGGGTCTTGGGATCAAGCCCCGCATTGGGCTCCCTGCTCAGTGGGGAGCCTGCTTCTCCCTCTCAGTCTGCCGGCCGCTCCCCCTGCTTGTGCTCTCTGTCCCTCCCTGTCAAATAAATAAATAATCTTTTTTAAAAAAATTGTGCCATATCCATCGTTGGGGATTACATAGTCATTAAAGTTCTCAAGAATTTTGAGATAATGCTAAATGAAAACCAGCAGAATATAAAATTGATGCTCTCAGCTACATAGGAATTTAAAAATAGGAAAAAAAAGAAAATATAAAATGCTTACAATAATCATGTTTAGGGATAGAATTATTTTCCTATCCTGAATTTTCCACACTTCCTTTAATGAAGATGAAATGCTTGTGTGATTTAAAAAAAAAGCTTAAGATTTTACATAAAATAATTCTTTGTCTCCACTCCACTTTGGCACCCTCAAAATGTTTTTTCCCTTACCATTCTTTACCCTCACCTTCACCCAAAAGAATGTGAATGCATATCCCACTGCAGTAGACATATGTATCTGTAGACATAAAATATATGTATGAGTGACCACGTAAACACCGATGAAGCACACGGTATGTAAGTCCAGGGGATGGATGCTGACTTAGAATGGCTGTGCCATCAACGCAGAGACTGCACTGAGCAGTTATCACCTGGCTAATACATGAAAGGGAAAGGCAGGCAGTGATGGATGGAGAAAAGAGATTTCAACATCTTGGAAGGCATGGAATGCCCCTGGCAGGAGGGCACAAGAGGAAAGGCAAAAATCAATCAGGAAACTCTGGGGGAGAATGCCTAGGGTTCTGAAATTCAGGACTGTAAGAGAAGAGCTGTGGATGGTGTCACAGATCAGATACCCTGGAAAACAGATTCTGAGATAGAGATTTGCAAGCAGTAATTTGTTGGCATTGGAGGCTGAATTATGCTCCCCCAAAAAGATAAGTTGAAGACTTAATCCCCATACCTATGCATGTGACCTCATTTGGAAAAAGGATCTTTGCAGATGGAGTTGGTTGAGATGAGGTCATACTGGATTAAGGTGGGTCCCGCACCTAATGTGGCTGCTGTCCTCAGAAGAAGAGGGTGATTTGGGCGCAGACAGGGAGAGCACCATGTGACGATGAGAGCAGAGATGGGGATGATGCATCCACAGGGAGCGCCAAGGATTGCTGGCAACACCAGCAGCTAAGTAAAGGGCTTGGAAAAGATTCTCATCTGGAGCCCTGAGGAGGGAACAGGGGCCCTCCAGAAATGTGAGGAAATAAATTTCTCCTGTTGTCAGCCACCCAGTTTGCCATACTTTTTTATGGCAGCTGTAGGAAACAGAGCTGGGGAGTGCCCTAAGGAGCTGCACATGGTAGGGAGCAAGGGACGCAGGACTGCAGAGGGAAGCCTTGGACTTCGGTGCCAGTGCAGAAGTGGCCTCAGTCCCAGGGAGCTCTAGTGTTGGGAAGACCCTGCAGAAACGCCCCAAATGGAGGCAAAAGGCCTTTGTGTCTCCAGCGTACATCTGTCATTGGATCAAGGCTGACCCCAAGAAGAGTTGGAAACTTGGCTAAGGCAGCTTCCTTCTGCTGAGGCAGGTTCCAGAGAAGGGCTCAGCTGGGAGCCATCAGCCTCCAACACTACTGGCTGCTGGGGGCTGAGGGTGATAAGAGCCTCCAGCCAGAAGGAAGGACTGGCTGGAACCCCACAACACCCATTACTGGTGGCCATTTTGTCTGAGCTTGGGAAGGGTGCAGGGAGACAGAGACAAGGGGTCAGTTTCTTTAAGGATCAACTGAGTCTGGAGAGAGAACCGGGACCAGAGGAGGGGCAGAGTGAACAGAAAAGAAAACTGGGACTCTGAAAGTTTGAAGAGACTTGGGGGCCTAGGATGTGACCCCACAAGCCCATGTTGGACTCTATCCAGAAGCCACCCTTCTATAGAGTGACCCTTTCCCTCGAAGATGGAGTTCTGTATTGTCAGCTAACATCAGCCTCCCTGTGACTCAGTTTTTCCATTTGGTCAAACCAAACCTTCCTCGTTCACTCTGTTATTTACTTATTCTCAACAGACAAAAAAAAAAAAAAAAAAAAATGCTGAGTTTTATTTTCTGTCTTTTGCTCTGCAACTTTTTTTGGTATTACACACATTCTCTCCCAGCTCCCTTCCCAGACTACTGCAGAGACTCGGAGCTCCGGAGCACTGGAGGATGCATCTCCCTCCCTCCACCAGGCCACTCTTCAAACATTTGAAGACGCCTTTTACAACCTCCCTAATTTTTTTTTTTCCTCCAGGTCCAATATCCCAGGACTGGATAAATTCTATGCTCCTCTCCTGCCAACATGACTCAATTACACTCAGAGTTTTCTTGATCTTCTTGACATGACAGTCTTTCAACATGTATTCAATCATCATGGGTTTATTAAGCATCTATTTTGAGGCCAGGCACATTACTAGGTTCTGGAGATACACAAGGAATAAGGAAATTCCTGCGGCCAGAATTTATACTCTACAGGAGAAAGGAACTGGAAAAAACCCTCTGATACAACCAATGCAAAGAACGGCAGTTGAGGGAAGAAGACGAGCACAACAGATGGAGCAGTGCTGACTACATGTGAATCCCATCTCAACCACTCACTAGCTGTGTCTTTGAGTTACTTAAACCTCTAGACCTTCGTTCCTTCATTCAAAAAAGAGGGATAAAAATAAATAAATAAATAAAATTTTTAAAAAATTTTTAAAAATTAAAAAAAAAAAGAGGGATAAAAACAGTGCCTGCCTCAGAGCATTGCCACGAGGGATTAAAAGGATTAATACAAATTAAGTTCTGAAAACGGTGCCTGGCACATGACAAGGGCTCAGTGAGTTATCCACGGTTATTGCTATTGTTATTACTGTAAATTTACTGTAATAGGACTTTAAGATAACACTAATAATAACAATAACAATAGTAATACTAACTACTGAAAGAGAGACACCAAGGATGATGTTTCAGTGTGCTGCATAATCCACCAAGGAGAGGGTAGAGCCATTGACTGGGACAGGAATGCACAAAGAGGAGCAGGCCTTGGAAAAAATGTAGAGTTGATATGGGTATATCTCAGGTTTGAGGGAATAACAGAACATTCAAAAAATGTTGTCCAGAAGACAGTGGATATAAATTTCTGGATCTCGGGGGACAGGTGTAGGCAGGGTTAAAATTGTCGTAGCTTCTTGGAATCCTAACCACCCCTCCTGAACCTGCACCATGTTCTCAGCCTCTAGAAACAAGCTCCTCAGAGCTGGACACAGCCCTCCAGATGTGGTCAGACCGGCCTAGAGTGCATATATGTCAGGAATGGAGAGTATTCTTCACAGGGTCAGAGACAGCAATCACCTACAGTTGCCAGTGCTATGCTAGGTGCAGTCCTGTTCTCAGGAACTTGCTGCCACTAAATCTGCTATCCCTGAGGTGGTATAAAGCTCTATCTGTAACATAAGGGGGAAAAATGTTCTTTAGGGTTTTTTTTTTAGATCTCATTCTAATTTCCAGTAGAAGTTCCCATTCTGTTGTGTTCTAGTCAATTTGGGCTCTCCTTTCCCTGATCCTGGGGTGGTATGTAGGCTCCAGGGATTCTCCAAAGACATCCAGAAGCAGGTTCTGGAACTTTGCTGTCATCTCTGCATGCTTGGTATCTACTGAATGGTTGTCAGCCTCTCTGGTCCTCAGGTCCAGGTCCACATGGCACCTACCGAGCCATCCTTCTGTTCCTCTCCTCCAACAGGATTCTTAAAGTCTGGGATTCTTTCCTCTCTCTTCCTCCTTCCCTCCCTTGCTCCTTCTCTCCATCATTCACCACACACACACACACACACACACACACACACACACACACTTCTCTGAGGTGGTCACAAAGAAATGCTGGGAGGCCAACTGAGGTCTGCCTAGCCTAACACCCCACAAAACCATTGCTATATGTCTTCCAAGGAAGCCTGAGCCCCAAGGAGAGGCAGGCAGTAAGGTGGCCCTTTATGAGAGACCTGTGCCATCTACTCATCAATTTCTCTCTAAAACAGGTCCCACAAATAAAAGAAATACTGCAAAATAAAAGATATCTTACTATTTCCAGATACTATCAGACCTCCCATTTCACCCCATCTCTGCCCCTTGAAGTCAAGTAGGTCTACCTGTAAGGACAGACTCCAGCCACCTTTTGATTCCCAATCTTCTCTCCATTGCCAGACTCTTGGTTCTACTAGTTCTTCATTCTGATTATTCCTGACACTCAGAAGTTGGTGTTCCTGCTCAGTCAACAGTTCTACCTCTAGTGTCTCCTGCTATTTCAGGCAGGAGAGGGAGACGATCAAAACCAGAGGCAGGTAGGAAGGTCACAGAATGTCTCTTGTAATCTAGACAAGATGCGATGAAGGCCTGAATTTAGGAAAGGCCAGTGGGTGTTCAATCCTCCTCCCTTAAAGGATGCCAAGTCCTCTTCATGGAGCTGAAAAAAAGGTATAGTGATGCAAGCAAGGCTGAGAGATTGAGGAAATCAGAAAAGCAGGAAGCAGGTGCTTGACTAGCTCAGTTGGTAGAACACACAACTCTTAATCTCAGGGTCCTGAGTTCAAGCCCACATTGCACATGGAGCCCACTTAAAAAACATTAAATTAAAATAAATATTTAATAAATGAACTAAAAAAAGATAGGTTAACAAGAGAAAAAGCACACAAACTTTATTTGCTGTTAATATCTTAATTTATGTGCCTTTGTGAGAGGCCTTAATAGAAAAGAGAGAGAGAGAGAGAGAGACCCAAAGAGGCAATTAGACCTAGGGGCTTATATACCATTTTAACAAAAGACAATAAATTTATGGAGAAATAGCAAAACAAAGGAAAATGGGTTTGGGCTTTTGAGGCAGTAAATTGTAGAAAGGTAAATATACATGGGAAACTAATAATAAGAATTATTTTAGTAAGGCTTTGTGATATTGTAATTTATAAGAAGAAATATTTGGTCTTCATCCTGTTTCTGGCATAGGGTTTCTAAAAACTTTAGCATTTCCTAAATGATGAGAGCTATAAAGGTGTCTTTTGTTGTGTTAATAAGGTGACCTTTATTTTTTTTTTTTTTGAGAGAGAGAGAGGCAGAGACACAGGCAGAGGGAGAAGCAGACTCCCTGTGGGGAGCCCGATGTGGGACTTGATCCCAGGGACCTGAGCCAAAGACAGCCGCTCAACCACTGAGCCACCCAGGCATCCCAGAAAGGTGACTTTTAAAGATTTATTTTAAAGATTTATTTATTTATATCAGAGGGAGAGGGAGAGACAGAGAGTGAAAATGAGGAAAATTTATTTATATCAGAAGACAAAGGAGAGAGAGAATCTCAAACAGACTCCCTGCTGAACACAGAACCCCACATAGGGCTCCATCTCATGATCTGAGCCAGAATCACAAGCTAGACACTTAACTCACTGAGCCACCCAGGTGTCCCAATGTGGTGACCTGTAGAAGGCATCTAAGGATGGGGGCTGGTTGCCAGGGGAGCCAACCACATGATATGAGAGTTGGCACTTTCAGTCCCTCCCCTTACCTCCTAGGAGGGGAAAACATTTAGAGACTGAGTGATCTCTAGAGATCCGTCAGTTGATCACCAATGGCCTATGACCAATGGCCAATAACCTAATCAACCATGGTGACATAATGAAGCTTCCATAAAAATGGATAGGAATTGGAAGAGTTTGAGTTTAGAATAGGTGGAGTGAGAGAGGCAGAAGGCAAGAGCTGGAATCAGGGAAGACAGGGCTTAGTGAGTATGATGCTGGCAGCATACACAGTGGGGCAGTTCTGAGTACTAGCAAGGTCCCCAATGTGGATGTGATATTGAAGAAGATGGAACTCCTCGGAAGCAGGCAGGCCCAGGACCTGGGCCCGCAGGTGTCATACAGGTTGTTCCACTTGGACACGAAAGCTGATCAAGATACTGAAGCTGCCCTTCCTGACGCAGCTGCTCCACCTCGCTGACTATGCACAGCGTATTAACCTATCCCTCCCAGCTTTTGTCATTAGAATAATCTGTGAACATTCCTTCTACCTTACTCTTGAAGTTGCTAATAGAAATCCTAACTAGGCCTGAGCCAAACATTTACCTTGAACATGCTTAGAGAGTTCCAAATATGCTTTTACAGTCATGAAGGATTTTGTTTTATATTAGTAGGAGGAAATGTCAAGATAATGTTCTGTGTATTCAGCTAACTAATCCCTCATCTCTGGTTGCTTTGCCATGATGGCTTGATCATAAGGCAGGGTAGAGTGAGAGGGTGAAGTGTTTATCTTGTGGTTTATTTTCTGGATTTTATTATGTATAGGAAAGTCATACCTCCTGGAATCTATTGAGTACGATCCTATAAATAACAGACTATACGTCTCTCAATAAATTATATCCAAAAAGGCTCTTGGACTTTCTGGCAGTGATGATTTTGCGATTGCACCTCAACCTGATGAACTCAAATTTCATATTCAAGTCTAGGACGCTAAGGAAGATGGGAGGGGTAAGGGAGGTAGCATGAGAGGGTGCTACTGGGACTCAATACACTGGGAATTGCGGGGACCCTAGAAGAATGGGGACCAATTGAGTCAGATGAGCCAGATTCTTGCATAGGCCCTGCTCCTCTTAAGCTTCTGAGAAGTGGTCAGGTCATTGATCTGGTTTCCTCTCTACTAAGTGGGGAATCACACTAGTTTATTAGGCTTGGTTTAGTAGGTTAACATGGGAATATCGACGACGAGAGGATGGATGAGAAAGTGCTCTGGAAACTCTTAGCCATTATAGATGTGTTTTGTGTTTTGTAGGGAAGACCTAGTGGGCCTGCATTTCAAACATTCAGCAAGTCTTTGTTGCTATTAACTCTTTTCCCATCTCTATGCATCATCCTTCCCATCAGCGAGATCTCTGGAACACCGAGGCTATCTGAAGAGCCGCTTGACTCTGGGTGCAGAGAAAAGCTGCTCCTGCCAACCTAACCTAAACCCAGGCCTATAGGCCCATCTCAGCACCAGGGAGCAGTGAAAACAATCTTAATGTAAAACTACCAGTAAAAAACCAGTAATTTTAAATGTCCTGAAGGCAGGCGGGGTGCAGCTTGGGAGGAGGAATTATACTTGGTCAACACAGGAAAACATCCTCATATCCTCTCAGAAAAACCCTCTCCCCAAGGCCTATCATGAATGTGCTGCTTCGCCCCCAGACCTCCCGAGGCTCCTCCTCTACTTCTGCTTCTACCTCTTACTTGCATTTTTCTTTTTTTTTTTTTTTTTTTTTTTTACTTGCATTTTTCATTCGTGTGTGGACAATTACCTGATTCCTCTCTCGCCAGGAACCCAAGCAGCCCATCGCAGCCCAGCAACTCAGCTTTGAATGTTGTTAGAGGAAATGTGAATACTTAATGTTTTTTCCGATGACATTTAATTTTCCAGGTCCTGGCTGCGTCTACCCTGAAACTATGTATGTGTGGACTTGGAGGGGTGGCAGGAGGAGAGATAAAGATCTTCAAGACTTCACCTCCCACTCTCCTTCAGCTCCTGGGGAGAGTAATAACCCAGGAGAACCACTTGCTCAGAAGGTGGAGTCCCTGGGTGGGCTGCTGGCGCCACATTATGGCCCACTTCCTCCTTCTTTTCCCAGAATAACCACTGCTCCACAAGTTTGGGTCTCCAGGCAGATAAGTGGCTGATAAATTGTTCAGTAAAAGGTAGCTGTTAAGATTACTAATAGCATGCTATATACTGTGGGGTAGTCAAGGGAAATATGACCTACTCATCTTGGAAAGGTTTAAAATCTATCAGTCCCATGTTTCTTGTGTTCTAACCCTCAAAGAACCTTAAATTTGGACAAGACCTTGGGGAAACAGAGATCTAGTCCCCTGCCTTTCAGCAGGAAAAATATCTTTAATTTGCTTATAAAGCCCTTGAGGCTCAGACAGATGGAGTCATTTTCTCAAAGTCATACATTCAGCTGGGATAAGAAACAGGTCTTCCCCCACCCAGCCTTCTGGTTCTCTCTAAGGGAACGTAAGACAATGTTCATGTGTTTTCTGTTGGGAAAGTAGCATTTGCCTTCTAAAACTGTCAAGTACAAAGTTGTGAGATTGATCGCTCTATTGTTTGGACTCCCCTTCAGATATTTGAGTCATCTCAAACTGAGGCTAAACACGAAGAGCTATGTTTCCAAACCAGTGATGACCAAGGACATAGGACAAAGTGGATGCCATCTATCCTAAGGAGTATAGATAGATATGCTGTTAAGAGGGAAGGACCAAATTTAAGCAAGCAATGTGACAACAAAGGAAGAGATTTTTGAATGTGTTCACCACACTACTTTTTTTAAAAATGTGGCTCGGTGGAAGCAGGAAGTGGTCTCAAGGAATGTAAGCACAAAAGCATGTGGATGAAGAAATGTGGGCAGTTGACTACAAAAATGTCAAAAAACCAGATCAGGTTTGACTCTGCTGCTACAAGAAATTACAGAACACGAAGATCCCCTCTTTTGGTCTCTCTGGCTCTCAGGCAGGCACTTTCTCTACTATCATGTGTGCGTACACACACATGCACGCGCACTCACACACACAGAGTTAAGTGTTGTGCACACAGCACAAACTACCTATCAAAGTTCATAATCATCCTATTTCGAGGTTGCTACAAGTCCAGAACTTAAGACAGTTCATTTCGAGAGCTTTTCAAATGTTACTGGCTATAAAAGTCTGAATTTTTCTATTTCTTGCCTTTGAATTCAATTGAAAAGTCCTTTGCTTTTTCCCTTACCTCCCTGAGAGAGAAGTCTGTGATGACATTAGTAGTTCTAAGGTGGTGAACGACAGTGTTCTTGCTGTTCAGTTGACCAGTAACTTAAATCTACCAGCTGAACTCCTGATGGTGAAAACCCCACATCAGAAGTCTGCCCTTGTGGTGGCTCAGAAAAAGCCAGATCAGTGTTGGCCATACTTTCCTTGAACCCCTAAAGGCATCCTTCTTCCCATGCTCTTTTCTGATCTTGTTTTCTTTTAAATGGTAGACTTTATTTTTTAAGGCTTTATTTATTCATTCATTCATTCATTCATTCATTCATTTGAGGGAGAGTGCACCTGCAGGCAGAGGGGCAGAGGGGGAGGGAGAGGAACAAGCAGACATTGTGGTGAGCACTGAGTCAGAAGCAGGGCTCCATCTCCATCTCACAGCCCTGAGATCATGACCTCAGTCAAAATCAAGAGTCAGACACCCAACTAACTGAGTCATCCGGGTGCCCCTAGATGTTATTTTTCTAAACAATTTCATGTTTGCAGAGTTGAGGGGAAAGTATAGGGCTCCTGTATATCCCTCCCAAGTCCCCCTATTTGTGACATCTTGCATTAATGTGGTACATTGGTTACAGCGGATGACCATTGATACATCATTATCACCAAAAGTCCATGGTTTACACTAGGGTTCACTCTTTATATAGTATAATCTAGGAGTTTTGACGGATGCATAATGACATGGATCCCACATTATAATATCATGCAGAGTAGATTCACTGTCCTGAAAATCCTCAGTGTTTCACCTGTTCACCAGTAACTCCCCTAAACCCTGGCAACCATTGATCTTTTTAGTATCCCCATAACTTTGTAACTTTTCCAGAATGTTACATAGCTGGAATCATACAGTATATAGACTTTTCAGGTTGGCTTCTTCCACCTAGCAATGTACATTTAAGGTTCCCCCCCGGCTGTTCACGGCCTGATACCTCATTTCTCTTTAGTGCTGAATAATATTCTATTATCTAGATGTCCCACAGCTTATTTACTCATTCACCTTCAGAAGGATATCTTGGTTGCTTCCAAGTTTTGACAGCTACGAGTAAACTACTATAAATATCCATGTGCAAAGGGTTTTGCAGGGTTTTTGGGTGGACAGAACTTTTTATACCAAGAAGTGTGCTTGCTGGATCACATGGTGAGAATAGGTTTAGTTTTTTATAAGAAACTGCCAAGCCGGGTGCCTGGGAAGGCTCAGTCAGTTAAGTGTCTGCCTTTGGCTCAGGTCATGATCTCAGTGTCCTGAGATCAAGTCCTTCATCAGGCTCCCTGCTCAGTGAGGAGCCTGCTTCTCCTTCTCCCTCCCACTCTATCTGTTTGTACTCAAGAAAGAAAGAAAGAAAGAAAGAAAGAAAGAAAGAAAGAAAGAAAGAGCCAAACTGTCTTCCAAAGTGGCTACGATTTTGTGTTCCCACTTCTAAGGAACAAGATTTCCTATTGCCTCACAGCCTTGTCAGCATTTGGTATTGTCAGTGTTTTGGATTTGAACCACTCTAACAGCTGTGCGGTGGTGTCTCATTGTTTTTGTTTGCAACTCCCCAATGATACATGATGTTGAGCATCTTTTCATATGCTCATTTACCATCTATTCATCTTCTCTGGTGAGGTATCTGTTCCGATTTTTTGCCTGTTTTTTAAATTGAGTTGTTTCCTTATTGCTGAGTTTTAAGAGTTTTTTTTTTTTTTTTTTTTAAGAGTTTTTTTTTTTTTAAATATATTTTGAATAGCAGCCCTTTATCAAATGTGTCTTTTGCAAATATTTTCTCCTAGCCTGTGGCTTATCTTCTCATTCTCTAAAAAAAATCGACCTATTTTTCTAAATCAATGTGTTTTCTGTCTTTCCCCTCCCTGTTTCCCTGGAAAAGTCTTCTCTGTTTGTCTGAAAACTGGAGGAAAGGAAAGCTCCATACCAAAACCCTCGAGGCCCTAGGAAGGAAGCCAAACAAACCCAAGAATCTCAAAAACAATCTGACAATTCAAGTCCTAAGAAAAACCAACTACCAGCAGCTACAGCACTGGTCCAAGAAACAAAACCTGCCCCAGTGTCTGCAGAGCCTAGAATGAAGCGCCATGAAAGAATCTAGACACTGGAAAGAGATTTAAATTCTCAGAGTTCCAAGCAGTAGTTCCCAGTGGCCATTCCTTCCACTCCAGGCTCAGGAAATGTTGTGATGAGCAGAGGGACTAGCTGTTTATCATCAGCCCATGAATACCACACACAAAAAAGAATTAATACATCAAGTCTAAGAGAGTTCAAGAAGAATACGGTTACATTTTATCAATAAGTCATCATTTTCCCCAGTGGCTCTGGTCTGGACTCTATCAGAGAAATTGGCAGTGGTATCCAACACAGCCCAGACCACCACAAAGGGCAGTGTGGGCAGGATCACCTGCCCCCCACACACGTAGAAGTATGGAAGGTTCAGAAAGACCAACAAGGTAATGTAAGTAAGAGAGGTCCAAGAAGTGGGGGTTCCAAAAGAGAGGTCTGAAATATCTCCTCTCCTTCACAGTCTAACATTTACCCCTGATTACCTTGTGGAAACAGGATGAACTTGTCAGGTAGGTTTCCCCATTTGTTGGCTTTTCACTGTTGCCAAATATAAGTCCCAGGAATTGTGTTTGATCACTCACTATCTCTCTCTCTCTCTCTCTTTTTTTTCCTAAGATTTATTTATTTTAGAGAAAGAGCACAAGCATGTGGAGGGGGAGGGGCAGACAAGAGGAAAAGAGAGAAACTCAAGCCGACTCCCCGCTGAGTGGGGACCCCAGCATGGGGCTAGATCCCAGGACCCCAAGATCATGACATGAGCTGAAGTCAAGAGTCAGACACTTAACCAACTGAGCCACCCAGGGGGCCCGATCACTCGCTCTCTTGACTGTGTGAGCCTCTTTCTCTCAGGCATGGTGGAATAAAAAGAAAATAACCCCTTTTAGTCTGTCAGGAGGCGCCTATAAAATCAGCTGTAATGGATCCCATCTGATTGAGTCATGGTTCAGTCAAGACCTAGAAGTTTCATCTAAAAGGTGAATTGTTCCCACCCGCATAACTCAAAATAAAATTAAAATTATAAAGCAGATGTTGTGGGACACCTGGGTGGCTCAGTGATTGGGCATCTGCCTTTGGCTCAGGGCATGATCTCACAGTTTTGGGATCGAGTCCCACATCGGGCTCCCTGCATGGAGCCTGCTTCTCCCTCTGCCTCTCTCTGTGTGTCTCTCATGAATAAATAAATAAAATCTTTAAATAAATAAATAAATAAATAAATAAAGCAGATGTGGGAGAGTTAAAAATCTTTTATTTCTTATGATGATTACATCATCACTTTTATATTTGTATATTAAATCATTTGCCCTTTCCAAAATCTCTCTCTCTCTCTCTCTCTCTCTGTCTCTCTCTCTCTCTCTCTCCCTCAGCTGGATGGACTTTAATGATCCCAGATGAAAGGGCCCAGCTATGCCCTGGGTTCTGTTGGACAGCTATCCAAAACCCAAGAATGGGCCAGTCCACTTCTGGGGTCATCTAAGAGTGCCGAAGAAGGCCACATACTGACAGACATCATTAATTCTTAGCTTTTTTCCTTAGTCTGCCCTACCTTTTCTATCATAAACTGGATAAGTGTATTATCATAACACAATGTTTAGCATGGTGGTGGCTGAAAAGGCAACAGTATCTCATACCCCTGTAGATTTTTCTTTGCCTATCACCAAATACTTCCAGGTAGCTGACAAATCTGTAAAAATAAAACATTTGTATCTATGAATAATACATACTCCTGAATTGTCACATGTTCTGGCTCCTTTGCCCTTTAAAATGTGGAATTTTTTAAAAGATATATTTTTAGACATATTTAGGATTGGGAAATACCAACTGTCTACTGGACACTGAAAATTGTAACTTCTTTTTTTTCAGGCAAGATTTAAAGTGGTTTTTTTTTTAAGTTTTTTTATTATTATTATTATTATTTATTTATTCAGGAGAGACAGAGACACAAGCAGAGAGAGAAGCAGGCTCCATGCAGGGAGCCCGATATGGGACTCCATCCCAGGACGCTGGGATCACGACCTGAGCCAAAGCAGACGCTCAATCGCTGAGCCACCCAGGTGCCCCAAGATTTAACCTTTAAGTTGTTTTTCATATTAATTCGGCTTTTCTACCCCCCTAGTCCCCCTCCTTCTCTTATCCTGTTCACAGATCCCCCCCCAGCAGGAACTGTTGGTTTCCTGTCACGGGAGCCATGAGCCGCTGCTACTGCAGGCCTCTCAGCCAGCCGAGGTGGGAAGCGAAGTATGGCCCTCTCTTATATCTGAGAATTAGAACATAAACTGCAGACCATATCAGCATAGGGGTGGGTGACTCAGGAAAAAGTAAGTATTTCTTTCCTTGGAGGTCCTTTCAGAAATAATCCCCTTTCAGGACAAACAGGTAGGTTCAAATACTTCCCAGCCTAAATTCTGAACCAAACAGGTCAAAAGACTTTTGTCTGAGGGATCTGTTACTGGAGATGAAGAGGAACTCATCTGATTGGAGTCGGAATTAAGTTAGCTCCCCCATCAAAAATGGCCAAGCCCAGGTCTCTCCCTTCAAGGAAAACCCCTTTAGCTTGTTGGTCCCAAGCTTATAGAACACAGCAAACCCTTGGACAAGGTGAGGGTAGGATGCCCAACCCCACGCAGTAAAAAAAACTCACATATAACTTTTGACTCCCCCCAAACTTAGTCTACTGTTGACCAGAAGCCTTACTGAGAACATCAACAGCACATTTGGTTAGAAATGTTATTAGAAGAAAATGTTGTTAAGAAATTCATTTTTTTAAAGTACACTTATGGTACTGTATTTAATGAAAACAATCCATGCATGAGTAGGACTCATGCAATTCAAACCCATATTGTTCAAGGGTCGACTGCATATTAATGACCTACCACAGCATTGTCGAAGAAAAAGGCAATTCTACCCAAAGCTGTGGAGGAAAATAATCAGACTCAGTATAAGATGAAGGACCTCATTCTCATTTTTATCAATTTTGCTTCCTAAAATTCCGATTGTTGTGACAAAGTAATTATGTAGAGGAGGAGCTATTTATTACAGCTGACATTCTAATAAAGCAGCAGCAGGGGGCTAATCTACCTACGTTATTGGGTAAAGAATTACAAGTTGAGGCAAAATTGTAAATAAATGTCCCACTGCTCTTACAGTTTGAATATACTAAAATTAATGTCTAGAGCCTAGCGGCGCAATTAATTTTGATATAATGCCCAATGTAGAGTGTGGGCTGGCTAGCTAAGCCCTAAACAGCAAAGACAGGTGGCTCGAGAACTTAGAGCCTGAGGGACCTGACCATTGTGCCTAAAATTTATTTCCGAGCTAATCTCCCCCTAAATCTTCTGGAACATAACTGAATGAGGCAAAAGTGTCCACCACATGTATGTATACAATGGAATATTCCTCAGCCATTAGAAACCACAAATACCCACCATTTGCTTCGACGTGGATGGAACTGGAGGGTATTATGCGAGTGAAATAAGTCAATCAGAGAAGGACAAACATTATATGTTCTCATTCAACTGGGGAATATAAAAAATAGTGAAAGGGAATAAAGGAGAAAGGAGAGAAAATGAGTGGGAAATATCAGAGAGGGAGACAGAACATGTAAGACTGCTAACTCTGGGAAACGAA
The DNA here is from genome assembly GCF_011100685.1 of Canis lupus familiaris. Lineage (NCBI taxonomy): Eukaryota > Metazoa > Chordata > Mammalia > Carnivora > Canidae > Canis > Canis lupus. Next base: position 64,478,588 of record NC_049233.1, read on the forward strand.
CTAGGGGATGGTGGAAAGGGAGGTGGGCGGGGGGTGGGGGTGACTGGGTGACAGGCACTGAGGGGGTCACTTGATGGGATGAGCACTGGGTGTTATGCTATATGTTGGCAAATTGAACTCCAATAAAAAAATAAAAAATTAAAATAAAGTGTCCACCACACCGATACTCAGAGGATGAAAGGGATTTTTTTTCATCCTGAGAAATTTAAGGGATTGCTAAACCAATGCAGATTCCACCCTAAATGCCAACGCTAGCTAGCTGAGGCAGCAGAGATGAGACTTTGGGCATCCGTTCAAGGGAAGGTTTAAACGTTTCTAGGACAGAGATAATGTTTCAAAACAACCACCACTCCCATCACGTCATCAAAATGTAATTTTGCAGAGAGCATTTCGTAATGTAGACAAATGCCAAATGACTATGTTGGATGCCTGAAGCGAAGACAATATTGTATGTCACCTATACCTCAAATTTTTAAAATGGAATTTTGTATGAAATGTAGTGTGTCTAAAATGTGGGACTCTTTGTACATACTTGTGTTTTCACAAGGGTTCAGTGTCCTCATATAGTTCTAAAATTAATTTCAATGGCCTTTTGCGCTGTCCCCTGGTACTGCATCAAAGCAACTGAAACTCTGTATTTAATTTTAAAAAAGCATTCTAAAATGTCCAAGGTCTTAAGTCCCAGAGGAGGAGAACAAGGCAAAGCTAAGCCCTTCACAAACAGTAACAGAAATGATCTCATTAAGCGCCACTGTCCAAACATGCCTGCTCTTCAAACAGACCAGGTAGTGCAAGATCCAATGGAAGGGCTGGTTTCTATTTTATCTCCACCTACAGGCTTTTCTCCTAAGCTGAAACCGAAGCTTATGTTCTTGACAGGGTTCACTTGTTTTAGAAGGGAAGAAAAACATTCCAAAAGAAATTACTTTAAAAACTCAAAATTCTGGTTTAAATAATGCTATCACTATCGGTCGTAGCCTAAAATACAAAATCAGCAACACAAAAAGACCCTTTAACTGCTCACACTACATTTCCTTCTGATTTTGGCTTCCCCTGCGGCACCCCCTCTCCCATCTTCCAGGGCAACACAGGCGGTTTTTTCGGTTTACAGAAGTTGTTTTGGAGAAACATAAACTCCTTACACCAATTAACCCATTAGGAGGTAGTTAGTAATTCGTGTGATCCATTCGATCCAACAAATATTTTTTGTGCATCTATTAGGTGCTTGGGGTATATCAGGGGAGAAAATAATTATAAAGAATCTCTGGCCTTGGGGAGCTTACATTCAAATAGGAGAAGAAAAACAATAAACATAAAATGTAAATGTTTCCGCATGTTGGAAGATATTAAATAGAATGGACAGGGTAGGCATCGTGGAGAAGCTGAGCATGGACATCTCAGGGAGAAGCTTTCTGAGCTGAAGGAAGAGCCAGAGCAGATGCTGGGAGGCTGGAACACAGCCCGAATATTCAAGGAGGAGTGACTGTCCAGTGTGGCTGTAGTGCGGTGAAAAGGATGGTGGTGGGAGAGAAGCTCAGAGATTATGGAAGGATAGGAGAATGTGCCACCCCAAATACGCTTCTTGGGTATAAGGATTATTTTGAGTTAATTATTTTAAGAAACAGTAGACACAGGGTGGGGTGAGGGGGTGGGCAGGTGGCTCAGTTAGTTACCTGTCTGCCTTTGGCTCAGGTCATAATCCCGGAGTCCTGGGATCGAGTCCTGCATCAGAACTCCCTGCTCATCAGGGAGTCGGCTTCTTCCTCTGCCCCTCACCCAGCTTGTGCTCGTACTCTTCTCTCAAATAAATAAATAGACTCTCAAAAAAGAAAGGAAGGAATGAAAGAAGGAAGGAAGGAAGGAAGGAGAAAGAAAGAAAGAAAGAAAGAAAGAAAGAAAGAAAGAAAGAAAGAAAGAAAGAAAGAAAGAAAAAGAAAGGGGATCCCTGGGTGGCGCAGCGGTTTGGCGCCTGCTTTTGGCCCAGGGCGCGATCCTGGAGACCCGGGATCGAATCCCACATTAGGCTCCCGGTGCATGGAGCCTGCTTCTCCCTCTGCCTCTCTCTCTCTCTGTATGACTATCATAAATAAATAAAAAAATGTTTAAAAAAAAAAAGAAAGAGAAAGAAAGAAAGAAAGAAAGAAAGAAAGAAAGAAAGAAAGAAAGAAAGAAAGAAAGAAAGGAAGAAAGGAAGAAAGAAAGAAAGAAAGAAAAAGAAAGAAAGAGAGAAGCTCGGAAAATTACCCTTTTATAAGGGACATTCGCATTTATAAAAGGATCTCCACTTGTAAGTGTGTAGCCCTCTCTGTACCAGAAAATCTAAACCACCAGAGACTTACCAATGGAGAAGTCATCATTTAATGTTGCTCAACAAACCTTACCCTTGCTTATTACCAAGCTTGTCCCGGTAACCTCCCCAGAACTGGCCTCCGCACACTTTCTTTGGTGTTCAGTGGGAGATGGTATTTAAACTGTAGTTCTACTCAAGGAGTTCCTCATCTTCCACCCCCTATCCAAAGCTCTTTCTCTTGTTAATCTTGTGTTATAGGGCCTCAGCCAAGAACTAAGGAGGATAGAAGGAAAATTCTCTTTCCTCCCTTACATAAGGATCCCAATTTCCACCACCACCCCCCTTTTTTTAGGAATTTTTTTTTAAGATTTTATTTATTTATTCATGAGAGACACAGAGAGAGAGGCAGGGACACAGGCAGAGGGAGAAGCAGGCTCCATGCAGGGAGCCTCATGTGGGACTCGATCCCAGGACCCCAGGATCATGACCTGAACCAAAGCCAGATGCTCCACCACTGAGCCACCCAGGCATCCCTAAGATTTTATTTTTAAGTAATCTCCACGTACAGTGTGGGGCTTGGAGTCACAACCCTGAAAAAAGAGTCCCACGCTCCATTGACTGAGCCAGCCAGGGTGTTACCAGCCCCAACCCCCACCCTCATCTTCCCCTTCTTAAAGATTTCTTGTGGAGATGGTTTTTATCTTGGAAAGATGACACATGTCTCAGCAGAGCCCTGATCCCAGAGTGCCTGCCCCATGTCTTTGAAAGTCAGAAGACAAGACATTGTTTAATTTTTCTAACTTGCATAAATCACCCTACAAATTTCCACTTATTGCCGCCTCTATCTTAACATTTAACTTGGAAATGCTTTTCAGCGATAGCTCTTCCTTCTTATTTGCATAAAAGATCTTCATTTTGGAACTTCTGCCTTCAGATGAACGTTGTAAACTTTACCTTCCTGCTGGCTACAAAACTGTTGACTCTTAAAAATGACATTTGCTTTTGGTTCAGGCGTAAAACTTTCTTCTCCAGCCACACTTTCATCATAGTTATGAACTTTACCAACCAAGGCATTTCCTCTTCCCAAGCCCCAATCCCTCATCTACCACCTTCCACTGCCACTCTCACTCTTACTCCTCAGGCCCCTTTTCTGTCCTCTCTGAAAAAGGCAATAATCTCCCTGTTATTCAAAGGGGGGTATCCATCTGTGGCTCATTTATACCCTTTACTTACTAACTTCTTTTCCTCGTTAAGTCATTCCAAGCATCATTACCAGAGAAAAGCTAGAAATAATATTTTATAAAACACATTCACCTGAATGTGATAGAGACAATGCCATTATTTCACCAAATTTTATTTTATTTTTCTCTTACTGGGCACTACATTTTTCAGCTTACGTTGCAGTTTTATTGAGACCACATGACTCAGTACTGGCCAGTAGGGGGTGGGCAAAAGTGGTATAAGTCACTCCCAGGTCCGAACATTAAAATATATCATGCAGTTCTACATCCCCCTCCTCCCTTTTTTCAACAGTCTTGGAGGCTATTGTTTTTTTTAATATTTATTTTTATTATTTATTATTTATGATAGACATAGAGAGAGAGAGAGGCAGAGACACAGGAGGAGGGAGAAGCAGGCTCCATGCCAGGAGCCCCACGCGGGACTCGATCCCAAGATTCCGGGATCGCGCCCTGGGCCAAAGGCAGGCGCTAAACCATTGAGCCACCCAGAGATCCCCTTTGGAGGCTATTGTTGATGCTACATCACAAACTGATGGAAATATAGATTCCAGAGTCTCTAGAAAGAGAACCCCCAATGACCGACTTCTGAATCTACTTCTATTATGCCAAGCCGCTGAGTTTCAAGAGTTGCTCTATAACACAATCCAGCATATTCCATTACCATATTCCACCTTTTCTTTTTAAGATTTTGTTTATTTATTTGAGAGAGAGAGAGAGAGCATGAGCAGGGAGAGAGGCAGAGGGAGAAGGAGAAGCAGACTCCCCACTGAGCAGGAAGCCCAACATGGGGCTCGATTCCAGGACCCTGGGATCATGACCTGAGCCAAAGGCAGATGCTTAACCAACTGAGCCACCCAAGGGACCCCCATATTCCACTTATTTCATTCTTGTTCTACTCCGCCATCTCCGAGAACAATATTTCACAGATGGAGAAACCAGGGCTCACTGAAGCCTGTGGTCTGGCTAAGCAAGCATAACTGGTAAATGAAGCAGGCAGCTCCCTCTCCTACCAGAGCTACCATGTTCCTGGGGTATGCACTTTCTGTTCTTTGTCAGGTAGGGAAGGGAAAAAAACCTTTTTCCCTCCACCCTTCTAGGATCTCTGGCTAGGATCCTGTAAGTGAGAATGACAAAAGACAGATCAACAAGAGGGGGAGAGAACAGGAGTTTATTAACATGTACATTATCCATACACGTGGGAGAACTCAGAGAGGAGTAACTCAAAGAGGTAGTTAGAACTTGGGCTTACAGAACATTTTAGCAAAAGAACAAAGAAGTTTTAGAGAAGTGGCAAGACAAAGGAAAAGGACTTTAAGGTGCAAGGCAGCATATTTTGGGAAGGCAAACATTTAGAAACTAATGGAAGATAAAGGCTATTTAGTACAATTTGTTATGGAGATGCCTCTGGTGCCATCTCTGGCTAATGAGGGTCTAGGGTTGTCTCCAGTGGTTAATTTCTGTCCTTCCTGACACAGAAGGGACCAGGGGACACCTCTACAAATCTATGCCCCACTTTTAGGTAAATCCAGGGAGGGAAGAGAGCCTTTCTTATGTATCTGCCTTTTCTTAACTGCCTTCAGCTCAAAATAATTCTTATTCCAAAGTGGCACATTTTGGGGTGACATATTTTGCTACCCTTCAGTAGTGGTCTACAATTTTTATTGGACCATTCATCAGCAATTATCCTATACACTTAACCTCTTTAGAAAGATCATATGTAGGGCAGCCCAGGTGGCTCAGCGGTTTAGCGCCGCCTTCAGCCCAGGGTGTGATCCTGGAGACCTGGGATCAAGTCTCACATCAGGCTCCCTGCATGGAGCCTGCTTCTCCCTCTGCCTGTGTCTCTGCCTCTCTCTCTCTCTCTCTCTCTCCCTCTCTCTGTCTCTCATGAATAAATAAATAAAATCTTTTTTAAAAATTTTTAAAAAGAAAGATCATATGTAATTAACCACCATAACTCTGTTTAATGTGTAAGAAGAGGTAGAGAGACTCCTACCGAGGAACAACAGCAGACCTCTCTGATATTTAGTTTATACAACCAGAATAACCACTAGTTTCATGCTTCCACCCAAGAAGGCAAAACAAACAAAAAGCCCTATACTACAACCAGTACTATAAGGAGGTACCAAAGCAAAAGCCACCAGATGCTATCAAAAGGAGCTGAAGCAAATCATCACAATTCAGGCTCCTCCTATCATATGGAACCTTCATGCCATCTTATTATTTTGCAGCGTGCTGCGTTTATAAATAACGACACCTCCCAAGAGACACGAGGAAAATCATTTTTTGTGTGTCCGTGTATGGACATGCCCAAACTTTGGATAACTCTGCAAGCATTCTTAGAGCTAGCCTTTCCTCCCTCTGTCAATATCACCACCACCTACCCAGTTACCAAAGCCAGAAATCTGAGTGTCATCCCTGAGTCGTCTCTTTCCTTCACCCAACAGCAAGTCCAACAATTCTTCCTTCAAAATACTCCTCATCTCTGACCTCTGCTAATCATCTTCAATGTCATCTCATCTCTTAACCTGAATCAATGAGTAGCTTCTTAACTCCGTCTCCCAGCTTCTGCTTGGAACTTCTGTTATCCCAATCTCCTCGGCAAGGTGATCTAAAAACATAAATCAGATCATTTCATCCTTCCACTTAAAATTTGTAATAGTTTCTTATTGCACTTAGAATAGGATCCAAGGATCTGTACTATGGTCTCCAAGATTCTACATGGCCTGGGCCTGCCCATCTCTGGCTTCATCATATAGACTGGTTCCAACTCCAGTGGCAGTCTTTCCGGCAGCTCTAGCTCACCTTTGCCTTGGGATTTGCTCTTGCCTGTACCTGTAATGCTTCACCCTGGCTGTCCCTATGGCTGGCTTCATTTCATCCTTCAGGTTTATTTTTAGTTGTCACTTCCCCGAGGGAGGCTCCCTTGACCACCTTCATGAAGAAGGTCCTTCCCCCATTATTCTCTAGCATGGTATTCCATCTCCTCAGAAAACTTGCCACAGTCTACAGTAACCCTATCCATCCTGTGTTTGCTTGCCTGCCTTCTCCACTAGAAAGTTGTGTTCATAGAGGTAAATAAGAATAGCTAATACTTTCTTTGTGCCAAGCTCTACTTGAAGTGCTTTATATATGCAAGCACAGCCGGCCAAATATCTCCCAGAAACAATTACCTTTTGTTTTTTAGTACCCAAACTGCACAGGATGTATGTTTCTCTCAATACAGAGTTTGTTTCAAACTGATGGAAAATTTTATATTTGTATCTCCAAAAGTTCAATCTAGTTTAGCAAATGCAATGAGGGGGAAAGTTTTCCAGTTATCTTCCAAATTCAAGTGGCAGGACAACAGCAACAATCACAGACATTTTGAAAAGCACAGGGAGTATCCACAGAGGGGTTACAGTCTTTAGATGTTGCTGATGCTCAGAGTGACCTCAGAGTGTCATGCCCAGAGTGAGTCATGCTCTGTCACTGGCACTTGTCCTGAATGCACTTACCAGTGATTTCCATATTGAGCCATTGTTTTTGCGGAGAGTTGTACAACGAGTACCAGAAAGGTTCAGAAAGTTTTGAAGAGTAGATAAGAAATTAAAGGAACAAAAATAGTAATTACAATAGAAGAGATGTTACTGTACATAAAGCAACTGTTTTAATTCTTTGGTGATCAGTATTTTAACCATTTTGCATCCTAGTGTGATCATTCTTACTAATACATAGCTATGTTAAGGGCAAAAAAACTTTTTCTTTACCCTCTTAGGTTATGTCTTGAAGACCTGCAAATTAAACTGACGAAAAAGGCGTGCCTGGGTGGCTCAGTTGGCTGTCTCCCTTAGCTCAGGATATGATCCTGGGGCTGAGCTCCTAGTCGGGCTCCATGCTCAGTGGGGAGCCTGCTTTTTCCTCACTTCCTTGCTCTTACTCTCTTTCTCACTACCTATGTCTCTCTCTCTCTCTCTCTCTCCCCCTCTCAAATAAATAATAAAATCTTTTTTTTTTATTTTTTTAAGATTTTATTTATTTTTTCATGAGAGAGAGAGAGACGCAGAGACACAGGCAGAGGGAGAAGCAGGCTCCATGCAGGGAGCCAGATATGGGACTCGATCCTGGGTCTCCAGGATCAGGCCCTGGGCTAAAGGTGGCGCTAAACCGCTGAGCTACCTGGGCTGCCCATATAATCTTTTTTTAATTTAAAAATTAAAAACTGACAAAAGACAGATTAACAAGAAAAAAGACAGATTTTTATTCATGTATATATGAGAGTTCCCTGAAAAATGAGACTTAAGGAGACAGAATTTTGAGTTTATCAGCTTAATAGGGGAGGGGGAGGAGCAGAGCAGAGAATAAATGATGTCTTAGAAAGAGGGGGGAGAAAGGGCACTTATGCAAATGCCTTTTTGAAAAATAAATATGTCTTTAGAAAAATAGATAGAAGATATGACAGTTTGTGACAATGTCTATCTGAGTGTCATGCAACTTCTGGCTTTTCATCTCCAAGAAGAAAAGATTAAAGTTGCTTCCAGGTATGGTATTTTTATAACTACTGAGCTCTTTTGTGAGGCTCTGTTTTTAGGCAGATAAGACTGCTTAGGAACTCAGATGCCATTGTTCAAAATAATTCTTATGCCAAAGTGGCATATTTTGGGATCGCATACCCTGATCCCTTCAGGTGTTTTATAGTGTACTTTAGTTGTGCTTTAGGAAATTGGCTGAAATTTTGGACTGATGTGTAATAGATTATCATTTCTTTTTCCTTTTAAAATAATGTGAAATAGAACTTAGCATCTTCACACAGAAAATTTAATTTTCAGATGCAGATTATTGATGAGATGCCAGTATTGACTCATTTTAAGCAATGTCTATCTTATGTGGCAGGTATTTTTATTCACCTTCCCTCTTCCATGAGGCATGTAAATATTAAGTAACAAACCCAAGATTCTAATGCAAGTAAGTGGTAGAGCTGGACCTGAACCCAGAAATCCTGAATCCAAAATCTGTCTTTTAAACTACTATCAGGGCTATAGGACCCCTCCCAAGGAAAGAGATCCACATCGATCTGGTGCTCTGTGGGTATCCCAATGCATGACAGGGCTCATGCCATAATAATTGATCAGTTACTTACCCCAACTAAATTAATTAATGGGTTGAAGAAAACTAGAATGTGTTACTCTAAAATATGCCTTTTTGACATAAAAATTATCTTAAACTGAAAGCGATTAAGATGTAGCAAATGCAGGAAACGTCTCCCTACCTTCTTTCTACCTGCCTAAAGGCAGGATATAAACTCTCCTTCTTTGGAGACAGAGTTTTATCAGGTGACACTGAAGGAATCCATAAACAAACCTTATTCCATTAGTTTCCTGCCATATATTTATCTCCCCATAGTTTGCCACCCTTGGAAACCTAAAACTACTTCCTTTTGTCCTTTGTCCTGTCATTTCTCAACAAATTTGTTGTTCTTTGTTGAAGATGCTACACAAGCCAGAGTTCTAAGGCACCTCCTCGAGTTACTCTGAGTTTCTCCCTGATATAAATGAGAGGTACATGGTAATGAGCTTTTGTTTGTTTTTCTCCTGTTAATCTGCTTTTTGTTACAAGGGTCCCAACCAAGAACTTAGAAGGCTAGAGAGACAAGGATTTTTTTTTTCCTCCCTTACAGATGAATAAATGGTTAGATAAAAACATCTTTATAACATTTTACCAATCATCTTTAAAGATGTCAAGATCTTGAAAGAGTTCCTGAGGAATTCTTCTAGACTGAAGAAAACCAAAGAAATATGACAACTAAATGCAAAGGTGACCCCAGACTGGATCCTTTTGCTCTAAAGGATGCTATGGAGCAATTGACAAAACATGAAGGGGGACTGTGGATTAGGTGACTAATGATGGGACTAATAGCACATGTGAATGACTTGCAGTTTACCTCAAAGTGGAAACAGCTGAGCTGTAGCAAATGCCCAGGGAACTCCTATGCAAACTCCCCTTATCTGACTAAAGCAGAGCTTTGTGAGAACGAGCTATCACAGCCCCCTCCAGAGAGGTCTCTGATCAGGGAGGCCTGACCTTGAGCACTAGAACATTCCAAAAAACTGTGTAAACAAGCTTCATCCCAACCTTCCGTCCTTTGAAGCCCTAAACACAACTACCTGCCCCCTTATTAAGTTGACATGTAAACCCCTGCCTTGAGCTGTCCAGGTTACCTCTTCATCTGAAAGCTTCCACATGCAAAAACAAACCTTTCTCCTATGGTCTATTAATTCACAGGCCTCCCCCTCCCCCACTTCAAATATAAAATGGTAGAAGAAAATCCCCCTCCCCCCAGCATAATGTATCACTGTGAATTTCCTGATTTTGATGGTTATATTATGGTTACATAGGAGTGTCCTTGTTTGTCAGGAGAAAAATTGGCTTTTGTGAACACTTTTCCCATGACATCTACAGGAGTCTTTTTTTTTTTTTTTTTTTTTTTTTTTTTTTTAAGTTGTGAGGTAAATAAAGTTTATACTCTCTTACAAGGGGGAATAGGCAAGCTATATGTAATGGAAGGAAGAGTGATCTTGGCCAAGGCTCTAGCCAACCCCATCAACAGAGGCCAAATTTGGTGGAACCCAGGAGAACCTTCTCCAGGCTCAGACTCCTGAAGATCAGCTCCTTGTGATAAAATCAACCAGGAGAGGAGCCAAGGGGAGAAATTTTTATTTATTTACTTACTTAAATATTTATCTTTATATTAAGTATTTAATTTTAATTCCAGTATTGATAACCTAGTGTTGTATTAGCTTCAGATGTATAATATAATGATTCAGTCACTCTATACATTACTCAGTGCTCATCATGATAAGTGTACTCTTCACCCCCATCACCTATTTCATCCATCCCTCCACCCACCTCCCCTCTGCTAACCATCAGGGCAAAGGATAAAGGTTTGAGTGGGTTTTACTCTTCTCACATTTTGACTTCCTCATGCCCCACCACAGGCTGTTATCACCTTGTGCACCCACCTTAGAGTTCCCCAGAGTGAGATTGAGGGCAATGTGGGGCTTAGTATGCTCAGAACATGTCACCCCAAAATACACCAGTTTAACACATGCACTATTTTGAGCTAAAGGCACTCAAAAAACAACAGGTGTAAGAAAGACACTCTGACTTCCCCTTTTCCTCCTAAAAACAGGAGATAAAACTCCCGTATGTAACAAGCCCTCCCTGCACCTGGAGGAAAAGAACATTCTCATCACCAGAGAAAAGGAGTCAAGGCCAAGAAGAATTTGTACAAACTTTGTCAAAGTTACCCTTATCTTCCTTTAGTCTCCTCATACATTTTAGCTACTTTTTGATAATTACTACTCTTTGTTAAATCTAGTATACAAACACTCAGGCCTTCCCGCTTTTGGGGTCTTCATTTTCCTATAAAGGCTCCCATGAACTTATAAAAATAAAATGTGTTGCTTTTCTTTTATTAATCTGTCTTATGTCAACTTAATTCTCAGGTCCAGCTGGAATTCCTAACAGGGTAAAGGAAAACTTTTGCCTCCCGTGCAGCCCTAAAAATGTCCATTGGGGGAAGGGAGGCAGGGTTCTGAAGATTACAGCCACCAAAACAGAATTGTCCCTCCTTTGTCAGCAGATTTGCTGTCATACACTTACTTGGGTTATTCTCAACATCGACTGACAAAGGGAGGTGTAGAATTGACCATATTTATAACAGTCTGTTTTCCATGACAAATGACTTAATTTGAGGAACAGTATAGATTCTTGGCTCCCCAATTCCCTGCTGACACAGAGATAAATGCTGCTAGTCCCAAGGATTTATTTTAATTCACTTTCATATATTAATTTGATGCAAAGACATCATTAACTCCTCCACCATACCTTTGTTCCCTTGATGCTTCCCTTTACTGCCTAGGAATCTTGCTGAATGTCACAGATTAGTGAAGGTGGCTCTTGGTTTTGATACACTTTAAAGGCCCAGTGGGACTTCTAGGTTCTTCTTCACCTCTCTGTATCAGCTATAACTGTCTGAGTTTATGTTCTATTTGTTGAGTATCACTTTAGGCTTTATTTTCACTGTGTGGAGGATTTTATCACCCTGCATCGACCCAGTTACTGTGCCCATTTAATTATATTGCCTAACTTTCTTATTTGGATAAATCTTTCAAAATCTTAAGAAGGCATTTTAGAGAGTAATCAGACTGGTTCCCAAGATTTTACTCTTCACACTTAAGAATTTTATTTAAAATGAGCATGGTTGTTAAAAAGAAAAAAAAAAAACAAAACACCCAGACTGGAAAAAATTTGGAATAAAATGCATCAAAATATGATTTTCCTTTGTAATTGTCTATATGAATTTATATATTATTCATAGTGGGAAATGTAATTACTTTGTTTAATGAAATGAACACAGAACATTATCTTTCTTTTTAAAAAATATTTACTGATCTTTATGGGGCACCCAGGTGGGCAGTGGTTAAGTGTCTGACTCTTGGTTTCAATTCAAGTTGTGATCTCAGGGCCAAGGAATTGAGCCCCACATTGGGCTCTATGCTCAATGGGGAGCCTGCTTAAGTTTCTCTCTCTGCCCTCAACCCCTTGCTCTCTAAATAAATAAATAAATCTTAAAAAAAAAAAAAACATACATATCTTTAGATCAAGATGAAAATAAGCAGCCCTGGTTCAACATAGCACTTTCCCCAAAAAAATAGCTATAAGAAATATTTCTCTTAAAAAAAAGAAAGAAATATTTCTCTGATGCAAATCTGATTTCTTATCATCTCTCACTATAAGATTAATGATGTAGTCCCACTGGAAAAAAAAAATCATTCCTGGGGCACCTGGGTGGCTCAGTTGGTTAAATGTCTGCCTTTGGCTCAGGTCATGATCCTGGGGTCCTGGGATTGAGCTCCACATCTGGCTCCCTGCTCAGCAGGGTCTCTGCTTCTCCCCCTCCCTCTCCCTCTGCCCCTCCCTGTTACTCATGCTCTCTCTCTCAAAATAAATAAAATCTTTTTTAAAAAGAAAAACTCCATTCAGTAAACTGAATTTTTTAAAAGTTGAATAATAAAAAAAAAAAAAAAAAAAAAAAGTTGAATAATAGAAAATATTTAAAAATTTAAAAATAATTACAAATACAAAAAAAATTTAAAGTTAAATAAGGGGGCTCCTGGCTGGCTCAGTCAGTAGAGCATGCAACTCTTCATCTTGGGGTCATGAGTTTGAGCCCCACATTGGATAGAGATTACTTTTTTAAAAAAAGTTAAATAAGAAAGAAGACATTCAGTAGTGATTCTGTAGCAGTTTTAAAACTTGTAGATGGACTCAAAACAATAATGTAGTTTCTGTTAATAAAGGACTCATCTGTCTGTCCACTATTCACTCAGCAAGGCACCCAATTTCTGAGCCCCCAGGTCTGAGGCAAGCAATTGTGAATAAGACAAACGCATCCTTGCTACTCTGGAGCTAGCAAGCTGCGGGGAATGGCAGCAATGAAACAGGCCATCAGGAGCAATTACCCTGGGGGAGTCATGGACCCTGAGATCAGAGATAGGGGCAGCTGGGAGTAGTGGATGACCTCTTTGGACAATGCCATGATGAGCTTACTTAGAATTTCCTAAACTTAAGTTGTTTATGTTTTTATTTAACATATATATATACGTTTTTATTTAAATTTCAGTTAATTAGCATACAGTATAACATTAGCTTCAGGTGTACAACATAGTGACTCAACACTTCCATATAACACCCAGTGCTCATCACAGCAACTGCACTCCTTTAAAAAAAAAAAAAAAATTATTTATTCCTGAGAGACATAGAGGGAGAAGCAGGCTCCTCACAGGGAGCCTGACATGGGACTCAGTCTCTGGACCGGGATCATGCCCTGGGCCAAAGGCAGATAGATGCTCAACCACTAAGCCACCCAGGTGCCCTGTAAGTGCACTCCTTAATCCCCATCACCTATTTAACCCATCCGCCCACCTACCTCCCCTCTGGCAACCATCAGTTTGTTCTGTATAATTAAGAGAACATTTCTTGGTTTCTCTCTCTCTCTCTCTCTCTTTTTCTTCTTGCTCATTTGTTTTGTTTCTTAAATTCCATGTATAGGTGAAATCATATGGTATTTGTCTTTCTCTGACTGACTTATTTCGCTTAGCATTATACTCTAGCTCCATCCATGTCATTGCAAATGGCAAGATGTCATTCTTTTTGTGGCTGAATAATATTCTATTCTTCTTTATCCATTCATTGATCAATGGACACTTGGGCTGCTTCCGTAATTTGGCTCTTGTAAATAATTCTGCTATAACCATTGAGGTGCATGTATCTCTTTGGATTAGTGTTTTTGTATTTTTTGGGTAAATCCCCAGTAATGTGACTGCTGGAGCATAAGGTAGCTCTATTTTTAACTTTTTGAGGACCTCCATACTGTTTTCCACAGGTTATATGTTTTTTAGATGCAAATTCCTAAGTCTTACTGGCCCATCCTTTGGCTGGAAAAGCACAGCTCCCAGATGTGAATGGAGCCCTTCCATTACAGCCCTTACTGTAGAATATTGATGTGATCTACTGCCCACCACCTTCACCCCAAGAACTGAGACAAGATGTTTATTTCACTTAGTTGTCCTGGTGTCTAGCTCAGGGCTTGGGCCATTTAATACATTTAGTAAATGTTGAGTGAACTGCTTGCTGATGAGTAATGGGAGTGCATGTCCTTGCCTTGTAGGAGAGTCCATGGGACTCACTCTATGAATCTAAGGAATAATGAATTAATGAGAATTATTATTCATCACTGGTGAAGAATAGAAGTTAGAGAGCTTAAAGCTATTGTTTGTTAAGTGCACGTGTGTAAAATAGGTCACGTTATGTAATGCCATGAGTGCTTCTCCCAATCTTATCCAGATGTGGCTATAAAAAATGGTGGCCTGAGATGGCCCAGACACAGAAACAGCCTCACCAGGCCAAAGGCTGCCACGTATCCACACATGCACATGTCTCTCTTAATCTAACAGTGAGGATCCCAACACTTCTGATCAGTTTTCCTTCTCCTCAGCTCTACCCCAGCTTCTGAGGACAAGCCAGCCCTGCCACATTTCTTCCTGGACATGGTATGGTAGGGGAGCCAAAGGAGGGAAAGAGTTTGTAGGGGAGGAAAAAACCTTCCCTCTACCCTCCTAGGTTCTCCAGCTGGAGCCTTGTAAATTAGACCGACAAAAGACAAGAGGATTGCAAGGGATTAAGAGGAAAACAAATGAACAAATCAGTTTATTAATGTGTTTCATGCATACGTGCTCATGGGAGCATTCAGCGATGAGTAACTCAAAGGGGTAGTAGAACATCCTGGGCTTATGTAGCATCTTAACAAAGAACAGTACATTTTTAGAGAAGTCACAAGACAAAGGAAAATGACTTTGAGTTGCTAGGGGTGGCAAATTGTGGGAAGGCAAATATATGAGGAACTAATGATAGATGAGGGCTAATATTTACAAGGTTGTTACAACTGATTCCTTTGTTACCATCTTTGGGCTGACACAAGTCTAGAGTTGTCTCTGGTGATTAACCTCTGTCCTTCCTGGTAGAGAGAGGAGGGGAACACCTTTATAAATTAATGATCTGCGCTGCAGAGACCTTTGTTGTATTTGTTTCTTCTCAACTACCTTCAGCTCAAAATAATCCTTATGCTCAATCCCTATTTTGGGGTGGTATATTCTGCTACCCTTCAAGTTCCAAGAGATTTGGTCAATCTATATCCTGAAGAGATCTCAGAGCTGGGAGCCAACATACTGAGGCTGAAGAGAAAGAGTGTTTTGAGGAGATGTGATTGCTGAGAAGAGGCTTCTGAGAGCGTGGATAAAAAGAGAATTTGTGGAGGAAAGAAAAAGGGGACATGAGAAAGCCAACTAAGGTTATGACCTGGATCTTCTCTAAAAGCCCTGAAGAGATCAGAATAAAGAAAATCATTTCTTGTTTATCTATCTGTCTGTCTTAGTTCAGGCTGCTATAACAAAATACCACAGACCAGGTGGCTTATAAACAGCAAGAATTTATTGCTCATGGTTTTGGAAGCTGGAAGTCCAGACCAGGGTGCCAGCATGGTTGGGCGAGGGCCCTCTTCTGGACTGCAAACTTCTTGTTGTGTCCTCATGTGGCAGAAGGAGCTAGGGAGCTGTGTGAGGTCTCCCTCATAAGAGCATTAATTCATTTATGAGGGCTTCACCTTCACAACCTAAGCTCTTCCCAAAGGCCCCACCTCTGGGGGTTAGGATTTCAACATATGAATTTGAGGGGGAGGGGAAGTGGCAGGGATACAAATGTTCAGGCCTTCAGGCTCTAGCACCATCTGTCTCTACTTTGCCTTTTGGAACTGAACTTAATTAAATAGGACACCATTTCAGGACTGAATAATGAGGCCACAGCATACCTAGACCCCTCTACTTGGTCCTGATGAGAAATGATGGGCATCTCACCATGTCCAGCACTGTACTCCTTATCCTTTCCCCACAATCTGCTCCACCCACGATGCACTCCTTAGCTGATGGCAACTCATCCTTCCAGACACTCGGGCCAAATCCTTGGTGTCTTCCATGAGTTCTTTCCTCTCATTCCAGCATCCAACCCATCAGGAACTCCTCTAGGCTTGACTTTCTTTTCTTTCTTTCTAAGATTTTATTTATTTTTTAGAGAGAGAGTGAGCAAGAAAGAGAGAGAGAACATGAACTGGGTGGGGGCAGAGGAAGAAGTAGATTCCCTACTGGGGAGGGAGGCCATTGCTCTAAGTTAAGATAATGGAGGCTCAAATTGGGAGGAGCCATGGTGGTGGTACGTGGTCAAATTCTGGATATACTTGGAAAGTCAAGCCTAGGGGTACCTGGGTGGCTCAGTCAGCAAAATGTCCTCCTTCAGCTCAGGCCAGACATGTAGCAGGCCCAAGCTCCAGGCCAGATGAGGGCAGCTGGATGGTTTCAACTACAACCTTGAGTATATTCAATATATCATATAGAGATATGCTTTATAAATTGTGAGAGAAGATGGCCGCCTGCAAAACAAGGAGAGAGGCCTGAAATAGATTCTTCCCTTGTAGCACTCAGAGGGAACCAACCCAGCCAACACACTGATGTCAGACTTCCAGCCTCTGAGCTGTGAGACAGTACATTTCTCTTGCTGAAGCCATCTGGTTGTGGTTCCTTGTTACCGCAGTGCTAGCAAACTAATACCACAAGAAATGTATATTTCGGTGTGTAATGAAGATGGTAATCCTGCCTCTTCTTATTTCGCTGACCCTTTCAGAACTGGTTACAACTTGATTATTATGTCACGCTGGGCAATGGACAGTATGATATCACCAATATCTCCTTCAGTGTTTGTTACAAAAGAATGTCACTTCAGAGAAGGTTCGTTTGTGTTACCTTTGGCTGCTTTCCCTGGCCCTCCGTTTCACTTCTATCCAAGGTCTTCCCTGGGAACTTGAAAAACTTACCTTACTTTGCCCAGGGCCCAAGCTTCCAAACCTACCACCCATCCTCTCCAAGGCAAACATTCCGTCTCCTTTCAAGAATATGCTTGGCTAGTGATTCCTTTTGGCAAAACCAGACTACTCTTTTTCTCAATTTTCTCTGAACCATCAATTCATGCCTTTCGGGGTGGGCCTTCCACAGCCCATTCCACAGCAGATTTATTGCCCACTCCATCTTCCTTTTGCACGATTTAATCTGCTGTATTTTAATTGGGTAATAAAACTCTGTGTGCCACCCAGCAAAATTCCAGAGCAAGCAATCACCAGGGACATTCTCTCAGCAGCCAATTTCTAATTATTTATTCAGGCCCAAAGCCTAATTCCACCCCTGAGCACAGCGGTTCTGAGCTGCTGCACTCCCTGCTTGGGGAGGGGGAAGGGGGTTGGGTGGCAACTAGGGATTCCCTGTGAGCAACATCCCTAAACAACAGACTGTCTCTGAGTCCCAGTGGCCTTCATACCTGGAAGAAGTCTATCCTCTGCTGTCACAGCAAAGGAGAAGATTGCCCTGGGACCTGGCTTTGTTACCCCACCCCCACACTGCTCAGGAATGAGATTGCCAACACCGATGAGGAAGTGTCTCTGACACTTAAGGAAAAACAGAGACTTAATCAATTCATGGTATCATGGTTCAGGACAACTGGATGGCCATCTGGAAACAAACGGACACAGAATAAATTCCCTGTAACTAAAAACATTGAAAGGCAGTAGAATATGCCACCCTAAACTGTAGGAGTTTAGGACATGCCACCCCAAATACACGGTTTTGTTAAAATATGATACTTTGTTATTTGATTATTTTGAGCTGTAGACACTTGAAAAACAGCAAATTCAGAGAGAGGCTTTCCCTGAACTCCCCTTTTCTGTCTAAAGACAGATCTTCCAAAAAGAACTCAACTGTCATATATCCACTCCCAGGACTTTCATCAACCTGGAAGATTGACTCTTATAGCAAGAAAAGGAGAACAGACAACGACATTGCACTCAGACAAACTTTGTCACAAACTGTCATACCTTCCAATCTGTTTATCTAAAGACCCATTCATCTTTCCTAAGACTCATTTACTCTCCCCTGAGAGGCCCACAGTCCCCATACCGTTTCCCTAGTAAGATGGTATTTAATTCTGAATTCTAAGCCACTTCAGAGGGTTGTTCACTTTTCTCTGGGTGCTTCCCATGTATACATGGCATATACATGTTAACAAGCTTCTGTTTTTCTTTTGTTAATCTCTTTTTTATTACAGGAGTCTCAGCCAAGAATTCAGAAGAGTAGAGGAAACATTGTTTCTCCATCTCTATAATAGCCCTATAAATATGAATTTATAAAAATGTTAGGATAGAATATGGAAGAATTATTATAACTTCAAATAGATTTGTTCTAACTATTGCACAAAATCCAAAACCCTGAAAAGACTGATATATTTGACAATATGAAAATTAAAATTTAGGGACTCCTGGGTGGCTCAGTGGTTGAGCATCTGCCTTTGACTCAGGTCATGATCCCAGGATCTGGGATCGAGTCCCGCATCAGGCTCCCTGCATGGAGCCTGCTTCTCCCTCTGCCTGTGTCTCTGCCTCTCTCTCTCTCTCTCTCTCCTTGTGTCTTTAATGAATAAATAAATAAAATCTAAAAAAAATTATAATTTATGGGGCACCTGGGTGGCTCAGTTGGTTAAGCATCTGCCTTCTGTTCAGGTCATGATCTCAGAGTCCTGGGATGGAGCCCCACATCCAGCTCCTTAGTGGGGAGCCTGCTTCTCCCTCTCCCTGCCATTCCCCCTGCTTGTGCTCTTTGTCAAATAAATAAGTAAAATCTTTAAAAAAAAAAAAGAAAGAAAGAAAGAAAGAAAGAAAGAAAAGAAAAGAAAAGAAAACTAACATTTGTTTAAAACATGCATTACTCTCCAAAATAAATAAATAAAGTCAGAAGATAAATGACAAAGGGAAAGATTAGGAAAAATACTCAGTACTTGTGTCACCCTAAAGTCATATAGCAGATACCGTGGACAAATCAGTAAGAAATACCCATAGCCCAACAGAAAAAGCTGCAAGTGTCTAAACAGAGTTTGTTGAAAGAAAATAAAGAGTAGCTCTTAATTTTTATAAAAATGCCCATTCTAAAGGAACTGAAAACTGAAATTAGACTAATATAGTATTTTTCACCTCTTAGACCAGCAAATCTTAATCTCATTTATTGTTGGTGGGATTATAAAGTGGTTCGATTTCTATGATGATAAACTTATCAGTATCTATCCAAATTAAAAATATATATACCCTTTGACCCTGGGAATTTATCTTTAAGATATGTTCACACATAGGAAATAACACAGCATACAAGAATTTTGTATGAGGCATTGTCTGTAATAGCCAAAGCTTGGAAGTCACCTAAATGTTTATCAAAAGGAAGCTGATTAATTAGCTACAGTAAATCCATACATTTAGCTGTAAAAAAGAATGAAGTTCTTAATGAATCAAGACGGAAAGATCATATAGAAAAATACAAATGCATATACCATACCTGTGTAAAGCAGGCTGTTATGTATGTAAAAAAAAAAGTCACGGGAAATAAAACATGTTTATATGATTTACTTATGCATAGAAAATATCTGGAAGGAAGGGGCACCTGGGTGGCTTAGTCAGTTAAGCACCTGACTCTTGATTCAGCTCAGGTCATGATCTTAGGATTGTGAAACTGAGCCCTGAGTCGGGCTCAGCACTGGGCATAGAACCTGCTTAAGAGTCTCTCTCTCTCCCTCTGCCCCTCTCCCCTCCTCTCTCTCTTTAAAAATATATATATATAATATGGAAGGTTAAACAAGAAAAAAATAATATTGGTTATTTATTGAGGAGGATGGGAACTGAATGAAGAGGGATAAGGTAGGACAAAGTCTTTTGTTTTATAGCTTTTTGTAGTTTTTGGTGTTTGAAACCTGTGAATCTGTTATCTATTCAAAAAACTAAATTAAAAACAAGATCTGCTGGGTTGAGGTGGGAGAGAGAGAGGATCTGGATTATACACATAGTGTGGTTTCTTGGCAACCAAACTGCACCAAATCCTCCATCCCCTCCTTCTAGAGCCTTCTATGATGATGCCAGCACTAGGAGGTATGAAAAAGGGAGGCACCCACTGTACATCCCCGACTGTCCTTTTGGCGCTCTTGGGTAGGAGACAAACTTCCACAGGGATTAATTTTCCCCTAATGGGAAAGAGGATTAGAAGTGTCACATTAGGAGATGGAAACACTGAACAGAAATTCAAAAGAGACTTCCAAATGCCATGTTAAGAGGAGGTGGGGTTGCCTGACCTCACATCCATCCAACTCTGCTTCTGACATTGTTGTCAAATGAAACTATACATACACCACGGCGTTTGTATGTGTGAAAACGTTCCTCTGCTAAAAGTAAATATTTTATGAACCTGTTTCATCATTTCCTTATAAAGATACACCAATAGGCAAAAAAGAAAGGAAGTACCTGGCCTCTTTTCACCCAGGAAAAAGCCCGGCCATTGAGCTTTTGTCACATCTTGACTTCTTGATTCTTAAAACATTCCCCGAGTGTTCACTCTAACCAAATTTCATTTGAACACAAAATATGAGACCAGGGCACTCATGGACACCTTGCCCTGGGCACTGCACCCTCCCCAGGAGGCTCCAGTCCCTAAAGCTACATCTTAGAGAAGTAAATAGAGACCAGATGCTGCTAGTTCGAGGTACACATGCTCCTTCTTAGTGATTCAGTATTCAACAAATATTTAATCAGGGACTGTAAGGAGGGTACCTTAATATAGTGTGAATCTTACCCACAGGATTTCTCTGAGGCAACCCCTCCATTTTGGTCTCAGTTTGGGTCATCATTGAAAAGCAACGGATGGGAACTTGTTGGCAAGGAAAAGTAATTGGGTGTCTTTAAAAAAATAAAACATAGCATGAGGAAAGAAGAGCAAAGTCAGAATTCCTCTGGGGAATTTACTTCTACTGACAATATATTCTATTTATTTAAAGTGCCATGCAGTACAAAGATTATCTAAAAATTGACCAGATAAGGGTGCCTGAGTGGCTCAGTTGTTTGAGTGTCCAACTGTTGATTTTGGCTCAGGTCATGATCTCAGGCTCCTGAGATGGAGCCCTGGATCTGCTCCAAGCTCAGGGCAGAGTCTACTTGTCCTTCTCCCTCCTCCTCTGATCCTCCCCCCAACTCTCTCTCTCTCTTTCTCTCTCTATCTCTATCTCTCTCTCTTTCTTAAATAAATAAATCCTTTAAGAAAGGAAAGAAAAACTGACAGGAAAGATTTAATGTTCCAGAGATGGGGTACTCAAGGGCAAACATAAGATTCTATGAAGAAGAATTGTCAGAGAAAGACTATCTGTTTGCTTTGGGTGAAGTCACTGGTCATACATCCATGGAAACCTGGGATAAAACTTCTTTAAAGCTACTTTTGAAGCATGATTTGAGTAGAAGGAGTCATATCCAGATACAGATTGATTTGAGGAAGGGGAGCCAGGAAGAACAGTCTACCTCCTAGTCTCCTAGGAGAAGGGGGCCAGAAAGAGCCACTCCACCCACAGAACTGAATTCTTGGTAGAAGCTGTCCTTTATATAAATGTGCATCATGGCCCCCGGGCTTACCTGCCCTAGAAATGCAGGTATCATTTTCCCCATCTGATGTTCCAACCTAAACACACCTCTCCAGGATCTAGTTCTGCTACATCACTGATAGCAGAGATTCCAGAGGTCATCGCAACAAAACTACAATCATTTTGCACCTAAAATATAGGACCTTCACCCTGGGGAGGAAAAGAGGTGACAGGGAGAGGTATAGGATGCTAGAAGATGCCCAGTGGGGTTCATTCCTGTGTGGGCAGCCTAAGTCCTTATGCCTTGATCAAAGCGGATTACTATGAAAAATGGAAGGCACCCACTGTACATCCCCGACTGTCCTTTTGGGGCTCTAGGGTAGAAGACGAGCTTTCATCGGGGTTAATTTTCCCCTAATGGGAAAGAGAATTATAAGTGTCAATTAGGAGATGAAAACACTGAACAGAAATTCAAAAGAGACTTCCAAATACCATGTTTAGAAGAAGTCAAGAAAGGATAGTCAGGGCCAGGCACTAGTAAGACCTTGGAAACTTTCCAGAACCTTAATAGTTTCCTCACGTTTGCTTCTTCTCTTATCTTTCTATTATCCTTCCCATTAGCACAACTTTTAAAACCTTTAAAGCAAAAACTGTCTGTGTGTTTGCTTTAAAAACAACAGTTGGTCACAGGGTAAAGCAACCCAATGAAGGAAATTAAAGGAACAGGATATATAGAGCAGTTTGGGAGAGGGCAGGGGGCTATCTGAAAAGGACAGGGGAGCAGCAGCTTGGGCTGTTAGATGTCCCAGAACCCCTAATAATAAAGGACTGGTTTCTCAAAAGCTTTTATTTTTGTGTCATTGTGTATTTTTTGTTTCTAACCTACCTTGTTCCATAAAATATTTAAGTAACTAATAGGATATAAGAAACATGCAATAAAAGATAAAGGGAAGAGCAAGAAAATGTACATTTTTAAAAGAAATCATGACTCTGAAAATCAGAACATATCCACATAAGGTCTTACTCAGTTACTTAAGGGCAGGTTCAAATCCATCTCTGAGTTTCCAGGCTCCTGTAGAGGAGAGGAATACCAGATGAGCTACCTGATTCTCATTGTGCCTGAGAAGAGAAACAAACAAGCAGTTGTTGAGGTCAAGTTCTTGTGGTTCTTATCCGTGAAAGATCTTTCTCCTACGGTGCTTCATAGAGTGGTGCAAGAGTGATATGCCAAGCATCACCTCTACATTATCATCTAGAGGAAAATTCACAGAATGTTCCTTACAGATGCTAAGAGAAATGACTCCAAAGCAAAGCCCACAGAGAGCATGTCAGCAAGAACTCTCTCCTCCCCATCTAACCAGAAAGTGGCAGAACTAGATTTGGAACTTGGGTTATGGGAGGTCAACTCCTGTTTGCTTTTCACCCCCTTTCACCTACCAATTTCATACTCCTCCTTCAGTCTCAACTTAAACTTTACTTCTTGAAAAAGACTTTCTCTGACCCTGAGCTAGGCTAGGCTCCTAGATTTTCCTTGTCTTCCACACATCACATTAATCTTTGTTGTCACTTGTTTGATGTAGGTCTTTACCAACAGACTAAAAGCTCATGGGAGCAGGGACCATATTATCATCTCAATAGATGCTGAAAAACATTAGACAAAATTCAACAGCCATTTGTGATAAAATCTCTCAGCAAACTAGGACTAAAAGTAAACTTTCTCAACCTGACAAAAGGCATCTAAGAAAAACCTACAGCTAACATCATACTTAATGGTGAAAGACTAACTATGCTTTGCTACAAAGATCAGAAACAAAGTGAGAATGTCCATTCTCATCACTTATATTCAACATTGCATTGGAGGTCCTAGCCAGTGGAATAATGCAAGAAAAAAGAAATAAAAGGTAGCCATATTGAAAAGGAAAAAATAACACTGCCTTTATATGCAGATGATGTCATGATCTATGTAGAAAATCCTAAGGGATTGATTTTCCCATACCTATTAGTAAACATAGCAAAAATGGAAGACTCAAGATTAATATATAAAAACTAACTGTATTTCTATATAATAGTAATAAACAACTGAAAATGAAATTAAAAAGCCATAAAGTAAAATAGCATCAAAAATGTGAAATACTTATGTACACTTAACAAAAGTACAGGAAACAGGTAAACGGAAACTTCAAAACATTTCTGTGAGAAATTAAGGATGGCCCAAATAAATAGACATTCCATATCAGGGATTAGAAGAGTCAATATTGGTAAGATTTTAATTCTCCCCAAATCAATCTATAGAATTCAAAGCAATGCCAGGTAAAATTCCAGAAGACTTTTTTGTAGAAACTGTTAAACTAATTTGAAAACTCATATGGAAATGCAAAAAAACAAGAATAACTAGTTTCAAAAATGAACAGAGTTGGAAAACATTCTCAGATTTCAAAACTTACTGAAAAGTTATAGTAATTAAGATAGTATGATATTACACAAGGATAAACATAAGATCAGGAGTCAGCACTTTTTTTTCTGTAAAGGGCCAGATTGTAAATATTTTTGGCTTTGTAATCTGAACTCTGCTTTTATAGCATGAAAATAGTAATAGGCAATACTTCAAGGAGTGAAAAGGCTTGACTGAGTTCCAATAAAACTTTATTTACAAAACAGATAGTGAACCAGATTTGGCCCTCAGGCCATAGTTTGTCAACCCCTGATATAGACCAATGGAACAGAAAAGAATACAGAAATAGACCAACAGATATAGAGCCTTTTGACTTTCACAAAGGTACCAATGTATTTAAATGGAGAAAAGACAATCTCCTCAATGAACGGTACTGGAACAATAGGACAGTCATATGAAGAAAAAAAATGAACCTTCATAATCCATATAAAACAACAAAACAAAACCTCAAAATGAATCATAGACCAAAATATAAGATCTACAGTTATAAAACATCTAGAAGAAATAGAGGAAAATAAAGGATAAAATCTTTGTATTTTGCATTAGGCAAAGATTTTTTTAGATATGACGCAAAAGCCTAGTCATAAAGAAAGAAAATGGATTTTATCAAAATTAATCTCTATGCCCAACTTGAAAAGAATACATTGCTGAATATGCAGTAAGTTGTAACTGAGATTCAAACTTGTTCCTGGTCATCATGGTGGCTTCCAGGGCCAAATGATTTTTTCTGTATTTCAGTTTCTGAATTTGCAAAAGGAAAGTTGAGTGAACATATGAGTGAAATCTTTATATAAACCATCATACAAACAACGTGAAATAGAAGAGAACTCATCTGTGCAAAGTATTAAGAGAGCTACCTGACTTGCCTCAAGAGAAATGGGTTAAGGACCCACATGGTTGAGAACTGGAATTGGAAATCCCAGAAGGCACAAAACTTCTGAGAACTGGACCCTCTCTATACCTCAGCTTCTGTCTGCAGTTAATCTGACCTCTTCCTTTTTATAGGCTGGCCCTTCACTGTGTTATCCTCCTTCTCATGCCTTTGTGTGCTTGAGTTGGGCCCTACCTTAGAGCATCATTTCCTCCTCTGCTGCTACCTTGACAAGTGTTTTCAGCATTTCTTGTTTCACGTGTTTTAGGGAGACATTCTGATTGGCTCAACTCATCTTGACATGTCAGGTCACATGCTGCTGGTTAAGGTCCAGATTTGCTTGCTAATCTAGCCCAATCCACTGTAGCTAGGGTACAGAAAAAAGGATCACAGGATACAAAGCAGTTTGCTATCCAGGCAGGATCTATCAAACATTTCAATTCCAGGAGTACAGGTTAGTGAAAAACTCTGATCTGTCCACAACTGCCGTTATCTCTCTTTGTCAGATAATGATGCTAATGTCATAAAGGAGTATTTTAAGGGCAAATCGAAGGCCCCATGTCATCAACAAAAAATGTTCTGAGTTCTTAAAATGATATTACCTTCAATTTTTGCAAAATATGACTGTAATGGTTAATTTTATGTCTCAGCTTGAGCTTGACTGGGCCATGGGGTGCCAAGATATTTGGTTAAACATTATCCTGGGTATGTCTGTGAAAGAACTTCCAGATATTAGCATTTGAATCCATGAACTGAGTAAAGCAGATGGCCCTCCCCTGGTGTGGGTGGGCCTCTTCCAATTCATTGAGGCTTGAATAGAACAAAGGAAGAGTAAGAAATAATTCACTTTTTCTGCCTGTCTTTTACACTGAGATGTTGGTCTCCTTCTGCCTTCAGACTCAGACTCAGACAGGAACTAAACCATTTACTGTCTGGGTTTCTAGCTTGTAGACCTTGATACTTCTTGGCCCCATAATTGTGTGAACTAATTACTTATAATAAATATATACTGTTAAAGGACAAAAATTCAACTGAGTAAATTTGAAAATCTAATTCTATTTATTAAGTGATTCGCGAATTGGGTACCATTCCATCTAGGGAGTAAAGGGGAGTGCCAAGGAAGTGTACAAAAATGGAGGGTTTTCATAAGAAGGAGAGTGGGATAGAAAGTTACTAGCAAAAGAAAAGAAAAGAATCATTCCAGATAAGGTCACCTTCCCTTAGGTGGAAGGGCAGGGGACTTATTAGGTGTATTGCCTCATCTTCCTTTGGGAGAGGTTGAAAACCCATGTGACAGATTATCTCTGGTACTGATCAGAAAATTCTTGACTGACCAGTTAAGACTTACATTTCTAGGGAAGGTTGAAATGCTAATTAGGTTAGGCATTAAGCCCTGGTTTGGCAACTTGGCCTAAGTGACGCCATTTTGGGCCTGTGGTTTTTAACAATACACACACACACTCATGCGTGCACACACACACTCTACTGGTTTGGTTCTGTTTCTCTGGAGAACCCTGACTAAAACAATGACTCAAATGTACAGAAATCAAATCAACACAAAAAGATCAAATGAAAGTATATTTCAGGGACACCTGGGGTGGCTCACTTGATTAAGTGGTAAGCTCTTGATATTGGCTCCAGTCAAGAGCTCAGGGTCCCAGGATCAGGCCCTGCGTTGGGCTCCAGGCTCAGCAGGGAGTCTGCTTAAGGAATCTTTCTCTCTCCCTCCCCTTCCCTTTGCCCTCCTGCTTCCCACTCCCAATCACATACACGCTTTCTCTTTCTCTCTAAAATATATAAGTCTTTACAAAGGAAGAAGAAGAAAAGAAGAAGAAGAAGAAGAGGAAGAAGGAGGAGGAGGGAGGAGGAGGAGGAGGAGAAGAGAAGGAGAAGAGAAGGAGAAGAAAGGAATAAGAAGCTTACGACTAAGCGACGCCTCCTCCGCAGCCGCCGCCGCCGCCTCCACCTACTACCGCATCCTCCCGCCGGACGCCGCCGCCGCCGCAGCCTCATAAGACGACAGACGACTCACACGAAGAAGAAGAAGAAGAAGAAGAAGAAAGTATATTTCATTCCAGATTACGATTCTCTCTAGAGAGCTATGGGACTGAGTTCTGCTATGACATCTTACCTTATGCCTTCATCTTCGGCAAGATGGTGAACGAGTTGCTAGAAACACCTGAATGAGCTACATATTCACCCCCATTTCTCTCATCTGTCACAAACCCATCCCATCAGCTCTCCACAGCATCACATCTTCCTAACAGCTACTCCTCCTTACCCTAAAGAGAACCTCATAAGCTGTACGTAAAATACAGTCTCAATCTCTTTTTTCCTTTAATTACTCACTTCATTTAGTTTTATTTTTCTCTTTCTCATTGGGCAAAGACAACTTTGTATTTGGGTAAATTAGTCTAAGGTCTAATAATAAAGGAAGAATGTTTCTCTTTGACATTTATTAGCATGATGAAAATTCCCAAGTGGGCTCTGAACCACTAATATTTACTTCTTGTTGCAAACAGACTCAGATCTTTTCTCTCATTAAACACCTAAGACGATCCTTCTTTCCTGCCAAAAGGATTCCTGTTGGTTTTCTGTTAAGCCATTGCTTGCAGATGCAGCTGCCAGGGCCAAAGACAAACAGGCCCTGGGAACTTGCTTGGTTAAGTCGGTTGGATGGTGTATGTGATTCCAAAGAAATGCCTTTACATTCCACTCAGCTGCTACAAGTCATACATTTTCACGTATTTTTCCAGGATGTCCTTTCTCATCATTCTAGACTCAGCTGGATTTCAGTGCAGAGCACTGTTCAAATCTGAAAGTGCCTCTTGGGGTTTTTCCCTAATGGATTGCTTTACCTAATGGGAACTTAAAAAAAAAAAAAAAAGAATCTAATGTTTTTTCTTTCCAGTGAAGTCTTGATAACTGAATGAAAGCAGTGTCAATATAATTGTGAAAATATTTCTTTTCAAAGGCCTCATAAACCACTACAACTGGCACATCAGACCTAGCTCTGCCCATATGAAGGGCAGAAAATGCCCATATGAAGGGCAGAAAATGGGAAAGATCCCATTTTCTCATCCCCAAAGAATTATATAAAAGCTCTGAGCCATGTGTAACCATCACTTAAAGCCATTGATGATTTTCTTTCGGTGCTTCTTCTTTTTAACGTCTGCTCATATCTGTTTCAAATGTGGACTTGTTCTATTATGAAGACTTTTTTTAATGTGTGTAGATATTGATTTATTTAACTTTGGAAATGTACTTTGGAAATGGGAGCGTTTTTGTTTAAAGTAAGAATCACTAAGAGTAATACTTGGCTCTTAACCGACAAATGTGGTCTCGTGGATTTTGTGCCCTCATGGGAGTATGAAACCATAAATCCTGTCACTCCGAACAGGTTTTCTGGCAGAGTCTAGACAACTCATGACATTTAACATATTGTAGCTCACTTAGGCACTTCAGGAATCACCACCAGCTTGCAAAATGGTTATAAAATTAAAATTTATCTAATGTGTCAGATGCTTTCAATAGCCACTCATTTCCCACTGTTTGTATTAGCTGGTAGTTCCCAAATATGATCCAGACGTGGTTGGTGGTAATTAACAAAATCTGTTAGCCATTTTGTATTTCTCATGCCTTATCCCAAGTCAGTCTCTTCCCAGTGAGGGAAATTGCAGGGCAGCTCCTAGATACATTTGAGTCCACTGTACCCCTTTTACAGAGATTCTACGAAGGTCTAGAGGAAGCTTAATGTTGAATAATCAGGTAAAGATAGGGTGATAGCTATTTGTGCAGAGTCTTACCATTTTCTTTCATATGATACTCACAAAAATCCCATGAAGCAGGTAAGACAGTTGCTATGAAGGTTGTGTGTTGGCTAGGGCAAAGGCCACGCTACTAGAACAGAGACTATAACAATACAGTGTCTTAAGGTGTATAGAAATGTATTTCTCATTCACATAAAGCGTTGAGGTGAATGGGACAGGTTGGTGATATAATTCTGCTCCACATAGTCATTCAGAGATTCTGGTTCTTTCGTTTGTATAGCCCCTCCACTCCCCCTCAGGCATTTTTATGGTCATAGTGAGTGGCCGAAGATCCATCCTGGCAGAAAGGGGAAGTTGGCACAGATGAAGCACACTCACCATTTTGAGAACTGAGCCCAACGTGGCACACGTCCCTTTTACTCACATTCCCTTGGAAAGAACACAGACATGCGGCCACCCTGACTGCGAGGTGAAGCTGGGAAATGTAGGATAATGGACCCAAAAAGAAGGAGATAATGGATTTCGGTGGGTGACTAACAATTTCCATCAAACCATTCTCATTTGACAGATGAGGAAATTGAAAGACACTAACACAGACTAAACTTCTCAATATAGAATTAAATCTTTACGTGTTTCACTTGCAAGATATTATATAATTTCAAATGATACTTATACCCACCCAAAAATGAGCATGATTAATGTGTTAAGGTTTTCCAGAAAAACAGAACCAGTAGGAAGTATATATATATAGAGAGATCTATTTTAAGGAATTGGCTCACATGATTATGGAGGCTGGCATGTCCAAAATCTGCAGATTAGCCCGGGAGGCTGGAGACTCAGGGAAGAGCTGATGTTGCAAGTCCACTCCAAAGGCTTCAGCTGAGAGAACTCCTTGCTCAGGAGCAGTCAGTCTTTAGTCTCTCAAAGGCCCTCGACTGATTGGATCAGACCCATCCACATTATGGAGGGCAATCTACTCAAAGTCTACTGATTTAAATATTAACCTTTTCCAAAAATCACCCTCCCAGAATCATCCAGAATGAAGTTCAATCAAATATCTGGGCACCATGGCCCAGCCAAGTTGACCTATAAAATTAATTGTAACATTAATCCCTCAAAATCTTTTGGCCCCTGACTACATGCAATGCACCTGGTACCTAATTGCAAGTGCAAGGAATTTTAACATCTCTGATTGTCAGCTTGCCCCTCAGCATCAACAGAGGAAAGGATATCATTATTCCTCTCACACTGAGAGCATCACAGGAAACGACAACACGTGTGACAGTGTGAAGCTTTCAAGAATTGTAAATACTACCTTTGCACTATTTCCCCACAGACTGGTCAGTCTATTCTTCAGGAAGCCCACAGATACAACCCCTTAAAAAGGAGAAAGGAAGGAGATGGGAGTAGGAAAGGGAAAGAAGGTGGGGGAGGAGGTACAAAGCACTCATCGGCCATACCTCCGTCATCTTTCCAAACGCTGCCCGTAAGAGCATTGCATTTCATCCAGTATCATTCTCAAAAACAATTTACTGTCTCGTACTGTATTAGATGCTACATCCAGTGAGGGCATGAACATCAGCTAAAGCACACTTATAATTAGAGTGCTTGAAAGCATTAGCTACCAGGTGTTTCACCAGCTGAACAAACAGGGATGATTTAAAAAATCAATGTCAATAATTTCTAGCCATTTCCTAAAAAAAAATTACTTCCCATCTGCACATTGCATAGTGTCCTGGAAAGTGGTGCATTGTGGTGTGCTCTGCTCTGCCAGTGAAATGCTGAAAACTGCATCCCCCTCACAGGCTCGGCTCTTTAGCTGTGAATATCTGCATGTCCCTAGAGCTAAGCCGGCCTCCTAACCTGGCTGCTGCTCCATCCCCAACTATCCTTGGCTCTCCTTCCATCATTGTTTATCCTTTTGTAATCCTCAAACTAGTTTGTAAAGTGCATAAATCTCTAAGTTTGTTTTTTTTGTTTCCTCCAAGGAATCTCTGTGTTGGCGGTACAGTGACAAGTGTAGCTGCCTTCCCAAGAAGCCTACCACTTTTGAAAAAATGTATGGTGTTCATATCACTCTTCTTATAATTATAGAATAGCAGGATTGAAATAGAGAAAGTGACTTAGAGGTTTTTTTCCCCTTCCTATGGTATCCCCCTCGAGTTGTTGTGCCACGTGTTTGAACAAGCCCAGAGGTGGGGCACTCACTGCTTCCCCAGTTAGCTCCAGTCCCTCTTTTATTTTTTTAACAGTTTGTTTATTTATTTATTTATTTATTTATTTATTTATTTATTTATTTATTTGAGACACAGGCAGAGGGAGAAGCAGGCTCCATGCAGGGAGCCCGATGTGGGACTCGATCCCAGGTCTCCAGGATCACGCCCTGGGCTGAAGGCGGCGCTAAACCGCTGAGCCACCCGGGCTGCCCCCCCAGTCCCTCTTGATACTAGGCTGACCAATAAAAGTACCTTCTTCGTGTCTACTCTAATTGATTATCTAGGGACCATATCATAAAACAGTTTCTCCTGCTAGTTGATCAGTAGCAAAATTTTTCAAGACTTACTAGATACTTACAGATTTTATTATTAGCATACCCCAAATACCATAATCTCTATGAATCTAAGACTGATAACAGAGAAGTTGTGTGTGTCTGTGTGCATGTGTGTGTGTGCAGCCAAGTTATTTGAGTGATTCTTACTGAACTTTATTTTTTTTATTATTAACAATGATGACATTTGGTTTGAAAATCAAAAAGAATAAAAGGGCATACAGTGAAAAGTCTCCTTTTTTATCTCTCTCATCCATCGGATTATCCCCACCTCCCTTTCAAACAGGGAGCCACCATTACTAGTTTCTTATGTAGTCTTCCAGAGACTTTTTTTGCAAACAGATACAAACATGTATGCTGTCCTCATTTTATACAATTGGAAGCACGCCGTGCACACTGTTCTGCAGCTTTCTTTTTTCTAATAATATATGTGAAAGATCTGTCTATATCAGAGCATAAAGAGTTCCTTTTCTTTTCTTCCTTTTTTTTTTTTTTTAAGTAAACTCTACACCCAACATGGGGCTTGAACTCATGACCTTGAGATCAAGAGTCACATGCTCTATCAACCGAGCTGGCCAGGCACCCCAAGAGTTTCTTATCTTTATAGCTCCACAGTAGCTATAAGGCTACCACTCTCTGGATATGCCATAACAAATTTAGGAAGTCCCCCATGGGTGAACATATAGGTCATTTCCCTTTCTTGCTGTTACAAGAAGTACAACAATAACTAACATTGTATAGACATCATTTTGTATATGCCCAGGTATATCTACTGGCTAGACTCTTTTTAAATGAACTGTCATGTTAAAAAAATCTTCATTTCAAATTTTGACAAATATTGCCCAATTGCCCTCCATCAAAGTGGTAGTAATGTATCACCAACTATATAAAGATGCCTTATCAGGACATTTGCCTATGTGATATGTGAGAACCGGTATGTGAATGTAATTTGAATTTCTGTGTCTTCTATTATGAATAATGTAGAACATTCCTTTAAAAATATTTAGAGATGCCTGGGTGGCTCAGTCAGTTAAGTGTCTGCCTTTGGCTCAGGTCATGGTTGTGGGGGTCTTAGAATCAAGCCCTACCTCAGGCTCCCTGCTCAGCAGAGAACCTGCTTATCGCTTTCCTTCTGTCACTCTCCCTGCTTGTGCTTTCTCTCTCTCTCTCTCCTGTCAAATAAAAAAATAAAATCCCTTTAAAAAAATTTAACAACTCTTTGTGTTACCTTCTCTGTGGATTCTAGTTATAGCATTTCCCCATCTTTCAAGTGGATGGTTGTTTATTTTTCTTATTGATTTGTACAAATCAATATGTTAAGGACATTATCCCCATTGCCTGTGACATGAGTTGCAAATATTTTTTCCAGCTTGTTATTTTTCTTATGACTTTGCTTATAACAGCTTTATGCAAAAATGTTAATGTAGTTTAATCTATCATTTTAAAATAATTTAAATAGTTAGAAAGGCTTCACCCTTCCTATTTTAAGGTGTCAAAATAATTTTTTCATGTCCTTTTCTAATTTTCTAATATTTTCCATGTCCTTTTCTAAATAATATGTTATTTATTATTTTAGCATTTAAATATTTAATCTTTTTCTTTTTTTTTCTTTAATCTTTTTCAAGAAGTGTGAGCCATGAATACATCTTACAGATGGCTACCTACTGTCCCAAACAGTTATTGATGACTGTCTATCTTCTGTGAACTTTATTACAACATACAACAGTTGCAGAGAAAGTGTAGTTTTTGTAAAGAAAGGGTGTGGGAACACAGCTAAACCCATTCATTTCTAAATCATCTGTGGCCACTGTCGCACTACAAGGGCAGTTGAGTAGTTGCCATACAGCCTGTATGGTCCACAAAGCATAAAATATTTAACTTTCTGGCCCTTTACAGAAAAAGTATACCAACTCCTGATAATAGAAGAAGGACAAAGAGAAGATAACAAGGAAGAAGAGAAAAGGGGGTAGAGGAAGAGAGTGAAGAAGAGAAGAATGAAAAAAGGAGAAGATATTCTGAAAATAAATGAAATTTTCTTGTCATAAACTGTGCAGGAAAAAAAATATTCCTTAGGGGAGAAAAAGATTGAACTGAGAGTATGGGGGTTTTTTTTCTTTTTGATGGTATTTCTCCCTCAATAGCACTCAAGGAGCTTTGTTTTGATTTTATGCTATACTGTGGTCCACTTCAGGAGGTCCTACAAATCTCTCATCATATTTTTTTCTACTGGTTGAGGCCAGGAGTCCCTACAGAGGTTCTGAGTCTCGTGCTTGTTCACATATTTAATGAGGTGTAGAAGGTCTCTGGGGAATGCCTTGGAATGTGGAAAGCTGGGGTTCTTTTTTAACACATCTCTTTGGGATATTATGTGCTACCCCCTTTCAAATCTCCTTTCTTATAGGACAGACAAGAAACCCCCCTAAACTGGCTTTTATTATTATTTTTTAAAATGTGTTGTACAGGACCCAAAGGATTTTTTTTTCCCAGAAATTAAAGTATAGTGTTTCTTCCTTCTAAATATTAAACAACGGAATTTCTAGTCCAGTGTCTCAGTGGGTTACAAGAGCTTTTTAATGCTCCAGCTGTTTCCCTTCTTTTCTCCGACAAGGCAATTTTCTACAAGTTACTCACCGATCTCATTAGGGCCTTACCAGCCACCCTGAACATGTTCCACCCTCTTCTGAAGCAGCTAAGAAGGGCCAATTATTATAGGCAAAAATTATGCTGACCCACATGAGGAGAAAAAGTGTGGTAGGAAGTGTAGGATAAAGTTCCTTTTATATAGTAGCTGTACTACACTAATAAGCTCTAAAATGCTTCACAAATATTTAATTTTTTATATTATCTTTATTTCAGTAGTATGTCCACTTTTACACTCCAAAATTTAAGAGGCACATGGAAAATGTAAAGAGTGTCCATACATTATTAAAATACTAAAAATAAAGATTATATGTGAAAAACATTTGTATTTTTCAAAGCACCTTTACATACATCATTCTATTTGAGTCTCAACATATTCAAACAGGTATGGCTATGGCCATTTCATAGATGAGGAAACAGAGTCATGGATAATTGATTTCATGTTTTGAAATGTATTCTTTTCTATGTAGTTAAAATAGTCACATTAGTCACAATTCAAAAGTCACATAAAGCAAGGCACCTGGTTGGTTCCGTCGGTATGGTATGCAATTCTTGACCTTGAGGCTGTGAGTTCAAACCCTACATTGGGCATATAGAGTTAATTTTTAAAAAAATTTTTAAGGCACATAGAGGTACACAGAGAACAACTCCACTCCGCATCTCACCCCCTGCTACCCAATTTCCTTTCCTGGAGGCAATTGCCCTATTTCCTATATATTCCCCTGGAGATATTGTATGCTTATACAAGCATACCTAGCTACACACAGTTTTCTGCCTTTTTACATAAATAATACATACATTGTTCCAAACCTAGCTCTTTTTTTTCCTTTAATGATACATTCTGGAGATCTTTCATATCAGTATGTAGTGAACTTCTTTGTTACATTTGCATAGTATCTGATTGTATAAGTTTATAATGTATTTGAAGTCTTATAGTGATGGATTTTTATGTTGCTTCCAATCTGTTTTTAATGAGTAACCTTATGTATATGTCATTCACACATGTGCAAATGTATCTGTTGGATAATTTCCATGTTGGCATGTATTTAAAAATTTGAGAAGTATTGTGAAATCTGTAAGATTAGACAGAAATTTTGGGTGACTTAGCCAAGACTGCAGAGCTAATTTTTAATAGACTTAAAGCTAAAACAAATGTTTGTTAACCAGGAAACAGGAACTGTAAAGAATGGCATATTTTAGGGAACACTAACCCCATACGACATATAATTAATAGAAGCAACTGCAAGAGAAGAAATGGAAGAGTTACCTTTCTTGCCTACTCCATCCTTCTACACTGCCTTTTTACTTGTTCCTTGAACCCAAGGTCCAAGTGATGAGCTCACCTGAGCAAGCCCAGGTGGATTTACCTCCTGTCAGGCTGGGCCTGAATGTCTCATAGACCATAGATCACTGAGTTGTGGGCTCCTCTGCCTCTACTGAAGTTCAAGAAATTATTTTTCCCCTAGGCAGAGAACTTTATTAACCTTGTTTCAAACTTTATTCCTAGGCTTCTTCAGCTTAATTAGCTGTAAAAAAATGAATTGTATATAAGCAAAAACTGAAAAGAGCTGCAGTGTCCAAGGGGCTTGGGCTTAAAAACATTAGAGATCTAGATTTTATCAGATCCATGAACAAAATTTTAAAAAAGCAGTCATAATATAAAATAGCAGCTCCCAGTAACTTCTTCAAGTTTTATCTTCTTCAGAAATTGACTCAATTCAGTTTGCTTCATTCTTGGAAGCTTCATCAAAATTCTCCACAAGATCTGGAACGTCATCATCATCATCCTCTCCACTAGCAAGTGGTGCTTTTCCATCCACAGATTGTTTGGGCAGAGCTTCAGCAGTCTTCTTAAACTAGTCAGACTTCTGCACCAAGCTGGTTTAAGATACTGGGTAGCATTTCTGTCAGCTGCTTTGTCTCAGCATGGCCTGTATGGTGAAAGTGTTTGCTGCCAGCGATGCCTGAACTGTAGGGTGGTTGAAGTGGATCACCGTTCCTTGGTCTGTGAACATATTCACTTCTTCAATACCAGAGATATTGTTTTTCATGAGAGTTTCTTTCATCTTGTTGGAGCAGAAATGGGACCACATGCGGGGGAATAAGGTTGGCACTCAGGGGATCTCCGGTGGACCAGCTGAGATTAGGTGCACACACACGGGGACACAACACGGAAGATAGAGGGGTGAAGTTCAAGAAATTAAAGTGATTTACCTTAAAAAGTAGAAGGCTAGGAAAAGAAGGGGAATATGTTGATAAAGGCCTTCAAATATATTGTTCACCTGGAAAGATAGAACCTCACCAAAAGACTTGCTTGATGGGTTACTGTCCATGGTGCTGACAAATCCCTATGGGCTGAGGCAGGGCTTTTCCTATTCCCAGGGCATTAAAGAGTCTTATACAAACCCTCCTGGGGGACTCTGAACGGGAGAGAAAGGAAGCAATTGAGGGAAATAAGGACAAGAGTTAACTTAGGTTGTGAGATTGTGATGCAGAAGAACAAGGGATCGTTATATGATTTGTATTGTTTACAAATCATCACAGATAATAAAATTCTGCCCCCTTTGTGATGGTGATAGTGGGGGGACATATGTATATTGCATTATACATTCCATTATTATATGCACATATAGTATCCCTTTATAGGACTAGTGTCCCCCTGAGGACTAAAAGAAAAGTCAGTTGGAATAAAAAAAATAAACAAGACCCATTTATATGCTGCCTACAAAAGATTCATTTTGGAAATAAAGACACACAGCCTAAAAGTGAAAGGATAGAAAAAGATATCTCATGCAAATGGAAAACAAAAGAAAGCTGAAGTAGCCACCCTCATATCAGACAATAGATTTCAATAAAAAAGACTGTAATAAAAGACAAAGATGAGCATCACATAATGACAATGGGGTCAATACAGCAAAAAGATATAGCATTTATAAATATATATGCATCCAATGTAGGAGCACCAAAATATATAAAGTGAATATTAACAGATCTAAAGGGAGAAGTTGACAGCAATATAATACCCCACTTGCATCAATGAATAGATTATCCAGACATAAAATCAATGAGAAACTATCAGACTTAAAGAATACATTAGACCTGATGGAATTAATAGATATATACAGAACATTTCAAACAAAAGCAGCAAAATGTACATTCTTCTCAAGTACATATGGCACATTCTCCAGGATAGATCACATGTTAGGCCATAAATTAAGTCTCGATAAATTCAAGAAGACAGAAATCATACCAAGCATCTTTTCTTTTCTCTTTTTTCATACCAGACATCTCTTCTGACTACAATGGGATTAAACTAGAAATCAATCACAGAAAGAAAACTGGAAAAACTACAAATACGTGGAAATTGAACAGCATGTTAATGAACAACTCCTGAGTCATAGAAAAAAAATCTAAAGAAAAATTTAAAAATACCTCGAGACAATGAAAACACAAATTTGACAGACCAAAATCTACAGATGTAGCAAAAGTGGTTGTGAAAGCGAAGTTTATAGCAATACAGGCCCACTCGAAGAAACAAGAGAAATCTCAAATAAATAGTCTAACTTTACACCTACAGAAACTAGAAAAAGAACAAACAAAGCCTAATGTTAGCAGAAAGAAGAAAAAGGAAATAACAAAGACCATAGCAAAAATAAATAAAATAGAAACTAAAAAGACAATAGGAAAAAATCAGTAATACTAAGAGCTGTTTCTTTGAAAAGATAAACAA
This sequence comes from Canis lupus familiaris, assembly GCF_011100685.1. Lineage (NCBI taxonomy): Eukaryota > Metazoa > Chordata > Mammalia > Carnivora > Canidae > Canis > Canis lupus. The sequence goes on from NC_049233.1 coordinate 64,516,205, forward strand.
ATTAACAAACTTTTAGCTAGGCTCACCAAAAAAAGATAGAGAGCTCAAAGAAATAAAATCAGAATGAAAGAGAAGTTATACAACTGATACATAGAAACACAAAGGATCATAAGAGACTATAAACAAGTACCTACCAACAAGTTGAATAACCTAGAAGAAATTGACAAATTCCTAGAAACTTATCTTCCAAGACTGACTTATGATGAAATAGAAAATCTGAAGACACCAGTTACTAGTAAGTAACTCCCAACAAACCAAAGTCCAGGAGCAGATGACTTTCCTGGTGAAGTCTACCAAACATCGAAGATTTAATACCTATCCTCAAACTCTTCAAAAAAATTGAAGAAAAGGGAACACTTCCAAACACATTTTATGAGACCAGCATTACTCTGACAACCAACAAGGACACCACAAAAAATAGAAAACTATAGGCCAATATCCCAGATGCACATAGATGCAAAAATCCCAACCAAATATTAGCAAACTGAATTCAACATAACATTAAAATGATCATATACAATGATTAAATGTGATTTACTCTAGAGATGCAAGGATGGCTCAACGTTTGCAAATCAATCAATATGATATGCCACCTTAACAAAATGAAGGATAAAAATCATAAGATCATCTCAATAGATGCAGAAAAGGATTTGACAAAACAAACAAAACCCAGATCCATACAAACAGAGAAAAGATTGGTTTCTGCCAGAGGAGGCAGGGGTTTAAGAGGTGGGCAACAGAGGTGAAAGGGATCAAAAAGTACAATCTTACAGTGATAAATATGTCAAGGGGATGTAATGTTGAGCATGGAGACTATAGTCAGTAATACCGCATTGGCTTTGTATGGTGACGGATGTTTAAAAAAAGAAAGGAAAAAAAAGAAAAGTAAGTTTATAGAAAGAACCATGGAAAGAATCATATGGAATTTCTTGAGTGGGCAATTTTAGAAATAAGATGGATTGCCATCTGCTTGAGCTGATTTAACTATAATCCTGTCAAAGACTGAGAATAGACTGGATAACCTCCCAAGAGCCTCTCAATATTTGAAGTTACGACTTCAATGAAAACATTCATCCTACCCTTGCTCTTTATCTCTATTTGAGCTTCAGGGCAGCCTGGATTTAAACTAAAGTAACATCACAGGCTATAATGATTATTTTTGTCTTATCTAAAGTCAGTTGCCTTCAAGTGTTGTTTTAATACACACAAGAAGTTAATAACTTTCTCAACCTGTCAGTTCTTTCCCTAGCAGCATAAAAGTATAATATAGAACATAAATTCAATAAATTCCATTCGTTCTTCAATGCTGCCCCGCAATTGAACAGTCTTCCATTCATATGATTAAGCCTAAAAAATATTTATGCCTTGGTGCAAAAAGAGAAAAAAAATTTCTTGGATTTATATAAAGTTTAAGTACAAAAATATAAAGTTTTTTTTTAACACTTCTGTACTTGGTTTTGTTTTCATTTTTTAAATGCTGGATTTTCAAATTGGAGGGAATACATAATGTTGGGGATTAGGCTAGCAAATCCATAAGTGCTAGCATTTATTTTCCAATATTTTAATGGCCTCGCTGGCAATGCAGTTGGCTTTGTGTGCTTGGCTGTGACTACAATTATTGCTGTTACAGGGACACAAGGGTTTTGAACTGTCTGTGTTTGGGGAGCTCTTGCTTATGAGCAGTCAAAGCAACACCCAGATGTCAGGTCACTAGACAAAGTCTCTAGGGGCTCCTACTAGTGCACCTGTCTCCACACAGTGTGAGATTTCTCCACAGGCTACTGGGAAAGTAACCTATTCTCCCCACGGGTTATCTGATTCTGCCTGTGGGCATTGACTCAACCCTTCTCATATTCCAGGCTTAGAGACTGCCCTCAAGTTCTACATCAAATTTCTCTACTGCCGGATTGTGACTCAGCTCCAATCTGAAATCCATTAGAGAAAAGAAAACCTTTAAGGGAAAAGAATATCATCCTTTCCTTTAGATCACTGGTTCTCAACACTTCCTTTTTTTCACAGAGAGCTAATACAATGATCATCTCTCAACACACTGCAGTGATTCTCTGCCAAGGTGGATGAGAAAGGCAGGAGGGCATGTCCTTTTCTATTCCACCCAGAGAAGCTTATCAAATGAAAGGTAGGGTGGGTGATGAATTTTCTAAAGCCTCCCAAGTTTCTGATATGTCTTCCTGGCTGGATAGCTTTTTTTTTTTTTTTTTTTTTTTTTTGGAGGCTCCCCACCCAGCATGGAGCCCAACTCAGGGCCTCAACTCACAACCATGAGATCGAGACCTGAGCTGAGACCAAGGATCAGCCACTTATCGGATTGAGCCACCCAGGCACCCCATGATTGGATAGCTTCTATGTGCAATGCAGTCAGTCCAGTGAAACAGCTAAAGGAATATGGACACATGACCTTAATGGGGGAGGGGAATTCAATGACCATGCTGCAGTGAGAAATGTGGAAGGTTATATTTTGGTAGTTATAAAACTGTAACTACTCAGAGAAACAATGAAATAAGCGCACTCCATGAAAAACTTACTGTAATGAAAGCATAAATTAAGTACCATTCAGTGTTTATTTCCCTTCCTAAAAGTTTTCTTTACTATAAAGTTTAAAGATTTAACTTAAATAAAATGAGTTTCAAGGAAAAATAATAAAATGAATGTTCTTGTACCCCAAGACCAGAATAAAAAATGGAACATATCTAACACCTTGGAAGACTCCTCCGTGACTCTCTTCAGTAGCATGCCCTGCCCTCCTATGGTTACCAAGATATGCATTTTGTAATAATAATTCTCTCACTGTTCTTAATAGTTTAACCTCATCTTGTTTAGTTTTGCCCGTTTAAAAGTTTGCCTAGACATTTTTCCAGCTTGACTTCAGGAGTATGGGCTCCATCGCTATCATCATATTTGTTTCCATTGCCATGTAGTATTTCAGTGTATGGATGAAATAGATATTTGATTCCTTTTCCTTATGTGTACAGTGGCTATTTGGGCATTTTTTTAATAATAAATTTATTTTTTATTGGCGTTCAATTTGCCAACATACAGAATAACACCCAGTGCTCATCCTGTCAAGTGCCCCCCCTCAGTGCCCGCCAACCAGTCACCCCTACCCCCCGCCCTCCTCCCCTTCCACCACCCCTAGTTCGTTTCCCAGAGTTAGGAGTCTTCCATGTTCTGTCTCCCTTTCTGATATTTCCTACGCATTTCTTCTCCCTTCCCCTCCATTCCCTTTCACTATTATTTATATTCTATTTGGGCATATTTGCTTTCCCACATTAGATTTAGATCCAGTTGTCAAGTTTCTTTAAAAAAAAAAAAAAACCAATTGAACACCAATTAAAAAAAAAAAGGACCTAGTGGGATTTCTATTAGAATGACATAAAATCTATACATTGACTTTGTATGAGTTGAAATCTTTATTGTGTATCTTTATCAATGAGTATAATACAGCCCTCCCTTTATTTGGATCTGCTTTTAACATCTTTCCAGGAAGTTTATGACCTGGCACATAAAGACCTTAGCGATTATATTTATTCTCTACTTTCTTATTTGTTACTGCTATACTAAATGTCTTTTCAAGCTGTATTTTCTTACATTGCTGGCTTTGATAATAATTATATTAATAATGATGATTAGAGCAATAACTAACATGTAGTGCATGTTCACCATATGCCAGACACAGGTCTATTTGCACTATACTTAAGCTATCTGCTCCATGATCCTGAGTCATTAAACACCATGCCCAAGTTACATAGCTAGTAACTGATGAAGTCAGGATTGAAGAAAGGAAGTCTGCCTCCAGAGCACACCATGCCCAAGTTACATAGCTAGTAACTGATGAAGTCAGGATTGAAGAAAGGAAGTCTGCCTCCAGAGCACACCATGCCCAAGTTACATAGCTAGTAACTGATGAAGTCAGGATTGAAGAAAGGAAGTCTGCCTCCAGAGCACACACACTTAACCATAAGTGTTTTTCTAGGTATTCTTGTATTGGTTTCCTGAGCCTGGTGTAACCAATCACCACAAACTTGGTGGCTTGGTGGCTTTAAAACAACATGAATTTATTCTCTCATAGTTTTGGGGGCTAGCAATACAAAATGCTGTGGGGTCATGCTCCCTCCCAGGGCTCTAAGGAAGAAATCTTACTACCAGCCTCTTCTTGCTTCTGGTGGCTGCCCAGCAGTTAGTACAGAACTCCAATCTCTGCCTCTCTCTTCACCCCACCTTCTCCTCTGTGTGTATAATGTCCCTCTTGCTTCCTCTTGTCATTGGATTTAGGGTTCACCTGGACAATCTAAGATAAGCTTCTCCTCTCAAAATATTTAATGTAATCACACCTCTTGCCATGTAAGGTAATTTTCATTCATTTTCTATATAATCTGCACAGGTTCTGGGGATTTGAGTATGGACATATCTTTTGGGAACCACCATTCAGGCCACCACAACCCCAGAGAAAATCAACTGACTTTTACACATACATCGAGCAACCTGGCTATAGTCTCTGATCAATTCCAGTAAATATCTGTCAACTCTTGAGTTTTCTTTGTACACAATGGCATCATCTGCTAATTATCCAAATCTGCTTTTTTTTTTTAGGTTCCATATTGTGTGCATAGTGTATGCTACCCTAGTATCATGATCATCAACACAAACAACCACAAATGTTTACTGAGTGTTTGCTAGGTAAAATACATGGTACTGGGTGATATGGAGACCCAAGGGATGAATAAGACATAGTCCTTGCCTTCTCAAAAACATAATAATTGGGACATGATTTGTCTACAAGAAAAACAAAACCATTAAACAAATGGAAACAAGGTCACAATTACCTCTGCAGATCCAAACTCCATTCAAAAGAATTGCTTCCCTTCTGCCCCAACTACGTAGGCATGCCACATCACCCAGATGTTTGGTCACCATCTCCCATTCTCCTTTGTTTTTCTCCTTGTTTTGGACAAATGTCCAGTGCCCAGCCTATGGTCTGAGTCATGAGCATAATGAGATTAGAAGTGAATGAAAAAGGAAAAGCCAAGCAAGAGAAGCTTGCAGCAGAGCAACTCTTGCTCACTCTGCATTTCTCTGCATCTGGCAGGGCTTCCTGGCTCCTTCATAAAGCAGAGATTACTGTGGTCACGAAAGACTCTGAAATCTTTCCCAGAAGCCAATTGCCAGACTGAGAATTCTGATGGAATATAAAACAAATGAATAACACATTATTTTCTTCTCCAAGAAAAGAGCAAAAGGTTATGAAAATTAATAAAAGAAAATATAAGCATGAAATTCGGATTGAGGAAGACATTTTTATTTTTATTTTTTTTTTATTTTTATTTATTTATGATAGTCACAGAGAGAGAGAGAGAGGCAGAGACATAGGCAAAGGGAGAAGCAGGCTCCATGCACCGGGAGCCTGACGTGGGATTCGATCCCTGGTCTCCAGGATCACGCCCTGGGCCAAAGGCAGGCGCCAAATCGCTGCGCCACCCAGGGATCCCAAGGAAGACATTTTTAGCCTAACTTTCAACTGTTTACAGACAATTTTGAAGTAGCTTAAATTTAGCTAATCCATAGTACAGATTACCACCAAAAAATTTTCAAGTGGTTCATAAGATGGCATGTATAATAAATCCATTTTTGTAAGAAAAAAAGAAAGGTACACTTAGGAATAGAAAAGACTGTCAACTGTGACTATCTCCAACTACTGTGATTTTAGTTCATTTTTGTTTTCTTCCTTTTGAGTGGCTGTACTTTCTATAGTGAAAATGCATTACTTTTTTTTTAAGATTTTATTTATTCATGAGAGACACACATGCAGAGAGAGAGGCAGAGACATAGGCAGAAGGAGAAGCAGGCTCCATGCAGGGAGCCTGATGTGGGACTCAATCCCAAGACCCAGGGATCACAACCCAAGCTGAAGGCAGATGCTCAACCACTGAGCCACCCAGATGTTCCGAAAATGCATTATTTTTAATAATAATTTTAAAAATATAATGTTTCAAACTGTCTGACTCAGTTGATAGAGCATATGACTCCTGATTTCAGGGTCATGAATTCAAGCTCCATGTTGGGAGTGGAGCCTATTTTTTTTAATTAAAAAATAAATAAAATACAATGTTTTATCTAATTAAAAAATTATTGAAATGGGACCATTCTGTGCATGACATGGCAACTCTACAGAAATCATATTATGAAATGATGCTAGTGAACAGGCAGGAGAGAGACCCAGAATTAGGGGGGATATCAGATACAATCAATCTCTGAAACTGAAAATGGTAAAACTCTGGGGCACTTGGGTGGCTCAGTCGGTTAAGTGCTTGGCTCTTGGTTTCAGCTCAGGTCATGATCTCATGGGTTGTGAGATCAAGCTCCGAGTTGGGCTCCATGCTGAGTGGGGAGTCTGCTTGGGATTTTCTCCTTTTGCCCCTCCTCACTCACGTGGGTGTGCACACACACACTCTCTCTCTCCTCTCAAATAAATAAATAAATCCTAAAAAAAAATAAAATAGTAAAATTCTATAAAAATAATGTTATATACAGAAAGAAGATCACCGGCCAAGATGGTGAGACTGGACTGTCTCCCAAGTTTTCTCTCAAATCATGGGAAGTTATGTCTCAGGAAGACATGACCTGAGAAAGACTTCAGATAAGGATCACAAAAGGGGTCCCTGTGACCACTCTCATGCTTTCCTGAGCTTGCATTATCAGCTCTATCATCAACCATAACTTCTTTTTTTTTTTTAACCATAACTTCTTTATAGGAATCTTCTTTAGCCATTTATGCATGGACCAGGTAGACATTTTAGTTAAGTTAGAAAGCGGAATGTATAAATCCATGAAACTGTACTCATGTAAACTGCAATAGGTCAAAATGCCCTGGAGGACAACAAGAGGCTGCCACTGCACACCCTCTGATTTGGGGCTCTCCTGACATGGGAACACTTTCATGAGGATACTTCCTGACAAGGAGCACCATTGCTCAAACTCCACACAAGTGAGAGTGCCAGGAATCAAATCTTATGTTGAATATCAGCAAAGCATAATACCTTTATATTTTCAGATAAAAATGTATATAAATTAATATTTTAATATTTTCTTCTTACCCTCCAAAGAATGGTCTGCTCCCCCCACCTTGCCACAGTCATCTGGTGAAATTAAAGCCAAAGATACAAAAGGAAATGGAAAATGCAGGGAAACATGAAGAGAGGAGGGGGAGAAAGGGGACCAACAGACTTTCATATGTACTACAGAGAGACACTCACTGTTGCAGAAAATCCTTGGTCTAATCAAACCTAAAATAATAGGTCACATACGCACATACACTCACGAGTAGGTCACACAGCGACACACATAACGTAACCCTAACCATATCAGCCACAAAAAATACATAAACCTATGAAATTATTCAGTTTCCTTACACAGAGTCACATCATCACTGTGAATTTTTGTTACATGGCTGGAAAAGAAAATATTCAGTACTGAAATATCCCCAGTTGCAGAACAATTACACGTAAGAACAGCACTAAGTTAAGTAAAATCCTACCAAACAATAACTGCATTTGAAACCTTGAACTAGGGACACCTGGGTGGCTCAGCGGTTGAGCATCTGCCTTCGGCTCAGGACATGATCCTGGAGACCCAGGATGGAGTCCCACGTTGGGCTCCCTGCATGGAGCCTGCTTCTCCCTCTGCCTGTGTCTCTGCCTCTCTCTCTGTGTCTCTCATGAATAAATAAATAAAATCTTTTAAAAAATAAAAATTAAAAAAAAAAAACAGGAAAAAGTATTATTATAAAAAAAAAAAAAAAGAAACCCTGAAATGTTCATCATTTTAGGAACACTTTTGCTGATTGACATACTCACAACAGGAGTCTTCTTTTTCTTTTTCTTTCTTTCTTTCTTTCTTCTTTCTTTCTTTCTTCTTTCTTTCTTTCTTTTCTTTCTTTTTTTAATAAAGCAACAAAACCCATGGGCTTTCTGCTTCTCTGGTGAAGGGGATGGTGACTTGAAGGCCAATCCAATTAATCTGAGGGAACCATATATCCCACTATGGAAAGATTTGTTCCCTTCCCCAGTCACATGACCAAATAAACCTAAACAAAATTGCTGGACAAACCAAGGGTTTTAGAAGAGTTGATGTGTTGACTGTGAATTTGGGGATACTTCTCTTTAACACATGACCCAGAACACCCACCCTCCCCTCAGAGATTTTGGAGGCCCATCCTGGGAGCATCAGAGAATGTTTTGTATGTTGGAACTTAATTTATTTTTTTTAAGATTTTACTTATTCAGGGCAGCCTGGGTGGCTCAGCAGTTTAGCGCCGCCTTCAGCCCAGAGCATGATCCTGGAGTCCCAGGATCCCACATCAGGCTCCCTGCATGAAGCCGGCTTCTCCCTCTGCCAGTATCTCTGCCTTTCTGTTTGTGTGTGTGTGTGTGTGTGTGTGTGTGTGTCAGTCATGAATTAATAAATATTTTAAAACAACAAAAAAAGGATTTTACTTATTTATTCGAGAGAGAGCATAAGTGGACAGGAGGGGCAGAGGAAGAGGGAAAAGCAGACTCTCCACTGAGTAGGAAGCCCTATGTGGGGCTCGATCCCAGCCTGGGATCATGGCCTGAGCCGAAGGCAGATGCTTTACAACCGAGCCACTCAGGCGCCCCAGAATTTACTTTTGTTTATTCTATGATTTTCAATTGGTTCCAGAGCAAATATGATTTGGAAATATCAACTTTTACCTGTCATGGTCCTGAAATGCCACCATTTTTAAGGTCTCCTTTTAGCTCTGGAGCCTTGCTCATTGTCTTGTCCTGTACTGCAACACTGCACCTTATTCACACATTCTTTTCATCAGAACTTGATGGGAGCAAGTTCTGGCGGAAAGAATTTCTATGGGACTTGAACCTAACATAGACACCCAGAAATGGTAAACAGCAGGTAAATAAAAAGACAAACCCTGAATGGGAAGTTGGGAGGGTCTCATGGTAAACTTTCCCATGCACAGTTATCCTAAATAGTGGCTCTTTGTGGCTGATTGACTTATGACTTACACCTACTTCAAACTACCACTTCTTGGTAGACCAGATAGACTTCTTGGTAAAGACTCAGATTAGGGAGAGGTGCTAGAAGGGGTGGAGATGAGTATTGGTTCTTGCAGCAGAGCTAAACATAATGTAGTCTCACCAAGATGAGACCGTATAGGTAGCCACTAACATTTGTATTGTCCATGTTAGCTTCTGTGACCTCCTGATTAACGTGATTGATGGGTCAGTCTCTGGGTTCCTTCTCCTTTCCCACTCCCTTCCCTTTGCTCCCTTCTCTTCTTCACCCTTAGGTGTAACCCCAGGACAAGTGCCCTCCTGCTACTGAGCATCTGAGAAAGAAATGAACATGATTGGGAATTGATTGGTTTTGTGTTAAGTCCTAAAACCTCTCAGAGACAAAATCTTCCTCTTCCAGAGGAATCCAGAATCTTCCAGATGCAGAATCCACCTCTATCTATCAGGTGCAGCTTTTGAGTGGTTCAGTTCATCTTGCAGAGAATTGTAAGAGACTCAATAAAATCAGGAAGTCCACGTCATTTAATAGACTGCTTAAAATGCATCTGTAATTTGTTGGACTTTGTTGGAAATTGTGCCAGTACTACAAGTTAATTGCTGAATGTTTGTATAGTAAATACATATGCTGCTTAACAACACAAATACTCGGCTCCCTAAATATGTTTGATTAGTTGCAATACATGTACTGGTCATTAAAGATCCTAGACAACAAGATGATGTATGTTGTAAATTAAAATCAACACAAGGAGCAATAATAAATATTGTTAATGGAACTTAAAGTCAAATTTCTCTTGATGTCTAGTTAAGCAGGAAGCAGAGGTCCTAGTTTCTAGTTGTTACTTTTAAAAGGCTTATTATGAATTCACAAGAGGTCACTTGCTACCATAGAAAGTGCATTGGCTTGGAGTTAGATCAAGTACCAAATCCCGCTCCGTGACACACTAGCTATGTAACTTTGGACAAATTACTTAACTTCTTTGGACCCATTTGTTCATCTGTAGAATGAGTTGGTGAGAGGATTAAACAGATAAGGTAATTGAGATGCCAAGTGACTGCCCCTAATAGGTACTAACTATAGACTGAGTGTTTGTGGTCACCAGAACTCATATGTTGACTCCCTAATCCTTGATGGGACCTTGGGGAGGTAATTAGGTCCTAAGAGTGGAGCTCCCTGAATGGGATTAATGCCCTTGTAAGGAAAACATGAGACAGATGTTCTCTTTCTGCACTATGTGAGGATACAGTAAGAAAACAGCTGTCTGCAAACCAGGGAGAGGGATCAAATTACCCAATACCTTGATCTTGGACTTTCCAACCTCTAGAACTATGAGAAATAAACTTCTGTTGTTCAAGCCACTCCATTTACGGTGTTTTGTTATAGAAGCTTAAACTGACTGAGATAGTACTACATTCTAATAGTGCAATAGAAAAATATTTTTTGAAATCTTAACTAATATTTTCCCCAAGTATTTCCTTTTACCTTTGGCCTTTGGTCCTATTCAGTCATATAGGTCATTACATAAAAGGTATAAGATCAGAAGGCAGAGAAAAAGGGTATATCTATATGGTTTTGAATTTCAGAGGCCAAGGCTCTGAAGGGAATGGATCGACAATAAATCTGGGTAATTATAGGATAAATAAGGATGCTTTCTTTTCACCCTAAACTGAAAGGATTCTCTGGGCTAGCAAAAGGGATATTACTTTTGAAGGCAGGAGGATAGGCAGGGCTGAAAAAAGAAAGGAGTGTTGAAGGTCTCTACAAGGAATCATTAGATCCCCTGGGTACCTCAACTCCCTCTCCCTGCCTAGCCAAGCAACTTTTACCCCCTAACTGTGGCAAAAAGTCAAAGGCTTAACCTCTGCAGGGTTGGGACATAAAAGTTCTCAGTTTGTGCATAGCAGGTGCAGGTGAAGGTATGGGAAAGGGACTATAAGGAAAATGAGGATTTAATGAAAACTAAAATTTAGAATGAGTCTTCCAGCCCTCTTTCCCTTGGTTTTTTTATTTTTTAAAAAAGATTTAATTTATTTATTTATTCATAAGAAACACAGAGAAAGAGAGGCAGAGGGAGAAGCAGGATCCATGCAGGGAGCCCGATGCAGGACTTGATCCCAGGACCGTGGGATCACACCCTGGGCCAAAAGCAGATGCTCAATCGCTGAGCCACCCAGGCATCCCCCCTCTTTCCCTTTCGCATTCAAAACACTGACAGCCAGACATATATTCCCAAGGAGAAGATTGGAGGTATATTTCTGTGGAAACTAAACAGCTCAGGAAAATACATACAGACATTGACATTGCAATTTCTAAAAAAAAAAAAAAGGAAAAGAAAAAAAAAAGCTGTCTTATCTCTCTACATTGAAACCCACAAGTGAATGAATATTGACCCTTGCCACACACACACCTAGACTTTCTGATGAGCTCTTGAGTACTTGTTTCTTGGATATCCAGAGATTACCAGATATTTGTGGAGAATAATGGGAAGACAGAGAGCAAAGCAAACAAACAAGACACAGAATAAAAGAATCTTAATGTAGAGACCAGAAAAAATGGTCATTTTTTAATTAAAAGAAACGTTAAAAGAAATATTCTTTGAAAAACAAGAGATATAATTCAACCATAAAACAAGAACAGAATGCTATAAAAATAAAATAATGACCAGAAAACAAGAGCTATTAGAAGTTTAAAATACAATAGCCAAATTGAAAAAAAATAGAATTAAAAAATCAGAAGATAAAGTTGAATGTACTTTCTATCAATAATGAGAAATATGAAAAAAAGAAAATCAGAAGAGAGGGGTCTGGGTGACTCAGTCAGTTAAGTGACAGACTCTTGGTTTTGGCTCAGGTCATACTCTCAGGGTTGTGGGATGAAGCCCTGCATGAGACCTGACGCTCAGCACAGAGTCTGCTTAAGACTCTCCCTCCCTCTCCTTCTGCCTCTTCCACCACCACCATGATCACCCCAGACACATGCTTGCACACGCTTGCTCTCTCTGTCTCTTTCTGACTCTCCCTCTCAAATAAATAAATAAATCTTAAAAAAAAAAGGAAAGAAAAAGAAGGAAAATCCAAGAAGTCTACAATCCAACTAAGAGAAATTCCAGAAAAACAGAAAAGAAGGAACTAAAGGAAAAATTTATTAAAGGAATAACATAACTCTGGGAAACAAACAAGGAGTAGTAGAAGGGGAGGTGGGTGGGGGAATGGGGTGACTGGGTGATGGGCACTGAGCAGGGCACTTGACGGGATGAGCACTGGGTGTTATACCATATGTTGGCAAATCGAACTTCAATTTTTATCTTTTTTTTTAATCTTTTTTTAATTTTTATTTATTTATGATAGTCACACACACAGAGAGAGAGAGAGAGAGGCAGAGACATAGGCAGAGGGAGAAGCAGGCTCCATGCACCAGGAGCCCGACGTGGGATTTGATCCCAGGTCTCCAGGATTGCACCCTGGGCCAAAGGCAGGCGCCAAACCACTGCGCCACCCAGGGATCCCGAACTTCAATTTTTAAAAAAATATTTAAAAAGGAATAACATATTTATCAGAACAAAAATGGTTCACAAAAAAATAATAAATAAATAAATAAATAAATAAACAAACAAACAAACAAACAAACAAAAAATGGTTCACAACTGATGAGCCCATGGCAACTTATCATGAAATTTCAATCATAAAGGAAAACCAGAAACAAATGCAAAAGTCAAACAATGTAGAGATAAATTAGTTGCAACTCACATTAAAATAAAGGGTTCTTTGTTCTAAAATAGAAAGACCTCCTATAAAACAATAAGAAAAAGACTAACAGCTTAATAGAAAAATTGGCAAGAATTCACACAAAGGGAATTTTAAATGGCCCTTAAAATATTAAAAAAAAAAAATTGGGCAGCCCAGGTGGCTCAGCAGTTTAGCACCCCCTTCAGCCCAGGATGTGGTCCTGAGACCTGGGATCGAGTCCCACATCAGGCTCCTTGCTTCTTGCTCTGCCTGTGTCTCTGCCTCTCTCACTCTCTGTGTCTCTCATGAATAAATAAATAAAATCTTTAAAAAAATAAAATAAGGTATCCCTGGGTGGCTCAGTGGTTTGGTGCCTGCCTTCAGCCCAGGATGTGGTCCTGGAAACCTGGAATCAAGTCCCACATCAGGCTTCCTGCGTGGAGCTTCTCCTCTGCCTGTGTCTGCCTCTCTCTCTCTGTCTCTCATGAATAAATAAATAAATAAATCTTTAAAAAACAAAACAAAGCAACAACAAAAAAAAACGGACCAGCTAAATTTGAATCAAAATGGTATCCCACCTTAGTATTAAAACTAGTCTCTTAATAAACATTCACCATTTAAAAAAAAGTAAAAATAAAAAAATAAAATAAAATAAAATATTAAAAAAATACCAACATAACAAATTAGAGAGATACTAATTGACTCTCCCTGAGACATCTTTTCACCTATGAGATTAACAATTTTTTTAAAAGATTTTATTTAGGGGCACCTGGGTGGCTCAGTCAGTTAAGCATCTGCTTTTGGCTTGGGTTATGATCCCAGGGTTCTGGGATTGAGTCTGCGTCAGGCTTCTTGCTCAATGGGGATCCTGCTTCTCCCTCTCACATTACCCCCGGCCCCCACTCATGCTCTCTCTCTCTCTCTCTCTCAAACAAATAAAATATTTTTAAAATAAAATAGCTAAAAAACATATTTATCTGTAAGAGAGGGAACACCTGAGAGAGCACAAACAGGGGGGAGGGGAAGATGGAGAAGGAGAAGCAGACTCCTCAGTGAGCAGGGAGCCTAATGCGGGCCTAGATCCCAGGATCCTGAGATCATGACATGGGCCAAAGGCAGAGACTTAACTGACTGAGCCACCCAGGTGCCTCAAGAGATTAACAAATGTTTTAAACATTAAAATACTTCTGTTGGGGATCCCTGGGTGGCGCAGCGGTTTAGCGCCTGCCTTTGGCCCAGGGCGTGATCCTGGAGACCCAGGATCGAATCCCACGTCGGGCTCCCGGTACATGGAGCCTGCTTCTCCCTCTGCCTATGTCTCTGCCTCTCTTTCTCTCTCTCTGTGTGACTATCGTAAATAAATAAAATAAAATAAAAAGACTTAATAAATAAATAAATAAATAAATAAATAAATAAATAAATAAATAAATAAATGAAAATACTTCTGTTGGCAAGAGTATGGGGAAATAAGCACTCTCATACACTGATGATAGGAGAATAAATTGTTATAACCTCAAGGGAGGGTAATTTGGCCAAGTCTATCAAAAGTTAAAATAAAGAGGTGTCTGGCTGGCTCAGTTGGTAGGACATGTAACTCTTGATCTCGGGGTCATGAACTTGAGCCCCACATTGGGTACAGAGATTACTTAAAATAAAAATACATACACTTTTTAGCCAGAAACTTTACTTCCAATTTTTTTCCTAGACATAAACACCTACAACAATATGTATGTATAATATTATTCTCTTCAGCATTGTTTTAATGTATAAAATTTTTTAAACCTATATCAATAGAAGATAGGTTACATAATCTATAGTATACCTACAAACCAGCACACTACTCAAGAAAAAGAATGAGGTTTGTGTAGCTTACAAACTGAAATATAAAGTATATTAGGTTTTTGTTCTAATTTTTTAAAAGACTGTTATGTTTAAGTAATCTCCACACACAATATGGGGTTTGAACTCACAACCCCAAGATCAAGAGTCGCATATTCTACTGACCGAGCCAGACGGGTGCCCTGGAAGTTATGTTCATTTAAAAAAAAAAAAAAAAAAAAGCAAGGCACAGAACAGGATATAGAATATGTGTATTAGGGCAGCCCCGGTGGCGCAGCGGTTTAGCACCGCTTACAGCCTGGGGTGTGATCCTGGAGTCCCAGGATCGAGTCCCACATCAGGCTCCCTGCATGGAGCCTGCTTCTCCCTCTGCCTGTGTGTGTGTCTATGAATAAATTAAAAAAAAAAAAGAATATATGTATTAGTTATATTTCTGTGTAACAAACCAGCCCCAAACACAATAAAGCATCTATTTTATTATGCTCACAAGCCCTGTGGGTCAGGATTTCCAACAAAGCACAGGGGTAGGGGTGCGGTTTGTCTTTGCTCTGCTACCTCTGGGACCTGGGCAGAAAAGACTTGGAAGGACTTGATGCCTGGAGGCTGATATCATCCGGGGTCTTCAGTCACAGGTCTGGAGATTAACACTCACTGCTGGCTGGAACCCCTGCAGGAACCCTCAGTTAAATTGCCTACGCGCAGCCTCTCCATGTGGCCTGGGCTTCCTCACAACATGGTGGCTAGATTTCAAGAGCAGATATCCTAAGAGGCAAGACTAGGAGGCTGCCAGTTTCTTAACAGTAACTGGCCTGGTTCCTACCACCAGATTCTATCAGCTGAGAGACTCACAAAGGTCCTCCATCTAGGGGAGGGAACATAATAGACATTGTTCTCACTGGGAAGAGTACCCATGTCATACTGTAAAAAGAGCAAGTGGGATAAAATAAATCAGAGAGTCATCTCTGGAAAATACAATCTGCTATAACGTGCTACCATTTGTGTAAATATATATATTACAGACTATCTCAGCAGGAATGCCTGAGAAATATCTAAGACTGCTTGCCCCCAGGAAGGAGACTAAATGGTCAGAGCGCAGGAGTGGGAGGAAGATTTTCACTTCACGCCTTTCTATAGCCTTTTGAATTTTGAACAATGTGCATTTGTTACTGATTCAAAATATACATTGTATATCCCGTATCCTGCCCAAGATAAAGAGAGGACCCTAAAAGCTTCTAAAGAAAAAGAAAAAAGCAAGTCACGTACAAAAACTTAGGACTGAGCGTGACAGCAGGCTTCTTTGGAACATAGAAGACAAGGGACAGTACCTTCCCAGTTTAAAGGGAAACAGTTCCCAAACTAGAACTGC
This sequence comes from Canis lupus familiaris, assembly GCF_011100685.1. NCBI lineage: Eukaryota > Metazoa > Chordata > Mammalia > Carnivora > Canidae > Canis > Canis lupus. The sequence continues at coordinate 64,532,198 of NC_049233.1, forward strand.
ACCCAGAATACCTGTCAATCAAGGGTGGGATAGAAAAATAGACATGTTCAGGTTTTAAAATGTTTCTGTCTTGTGTACCCTTTCATTAAAAGAAGAAAAAGAAAACCTACTACAGAGTATAAGCTACTAACATTCTATAGGGAAAAATGTACAGGAAAGAATTGCTAAATATACTTTTAAAAAGCATGTGTTAATTCTCTGGGAGGTTGGGTGGAAGGGAACAATGGGGGAAAGACAAAAGCTACAAAGGAGCTAAGTCCTTTGTAGAAAGAGCCAATATATATCTGAAATTAAAAATATCAAGAAATAGCTGTATAACCATGTCATTTAGAAATCCAGGGAAAATGGCTAAAAAACAGCTAAAATGGTTGAAAGTGTTTGCCTCTTGATAGGAATTAGGGATGGGTCTGAAACTAATGATGTACTGTATGTTGGCTAATTGAATTAAGAAAAAAAAAAAAAAGGAATGAGGGATAGGAAAAGAGAACACCAGACTATTTTCATAATACAGTCCGTAGAACTATTTAACTTTTAAAATATGTAAATTTGGAGCACCTGGGTGGCTCAGTGGTTGAGCGTCTGCCTTCAGCTCAAGGCGTGATCCCGGAGTCCTGGGATCAAGTTCCCCATCAGGCTCCCTGCAGGGAGCCTGCTTCTCCCTCTGCCTGCATCTCTGCTTTTCTCTCTGTGTCTATCATGAATAAATAAATAAATAAATAAATAAATAAATAAATAAATAAATAAATAATCTTTTTTAAAAATGTAAATTTATTTGTCAAAAAAATGTTTTTATATTAAAAAATTAAAATAATACTTAAATTTTTCAATTAAGAATTTTATTTTTTTTCAATTAAGAATTTTAAAAATTGTCTTAGAAACCAAAAATTGCTGCTATCAGGGGCACCTGGCTGGCTCACTCAGTGGAGCATGTGACTCCTGATTTCAGGGGTCTTGCGTTCAAGCCCCATGTTGGACATAGAGATTACTTTTTTTAAAAAGTGCTGATGTCTAGTAAGCTTTCAGTAAGTGATTACTAACGTTATTATGCAGTAAGAATAGCCTTCAGAAAGGAAAAGATTATATTCCTTCTGAAGTTTTTGCAAAATCACGCATTCGCCTAAGCAGGTGATGTCAACAACCATCCGTTGTTGACAAAAGGATGACACATAAATGGGATCTCTAAGAGCAGAGCCCACAGGGGTCGATTGAAAAACATACTGCACCGAGGTCAGAGATCCTGCACAAAGTGTAACTTGCTGGCAGTTTGTGCTCTTTGAGAAGCAAAGAAAGTTCATCAAGCATCAACGGGGCAGCTTCCTCACTCTATTTCCTTGGTCCTCTGCTCACCATAACTATATTCTGATGAACTATTCATCCTCTGGTTAGTGTGAGCATGAGTGCTATGATGACTGGAAATTTATTTCCTTTATTGAGAAGTTCACAGCAGCCTTGGGTGAGTGTGTTTGATTATATAGGAGTCCCCCTGAATTGAAATACAAATCCAAACCACAATGAGATACCACCTCATGCCAGTTAGAATGGCTAACATTAACACCTCAGGAAACAACAAATGTTGGCGAAGTTGCAGAGAAAGGGGAGTCCTCTTACACTGCTGGTGGGAATGCAAGCTGGTGCAGTCTCTCTGGAAAACGGTATGGAGGTTCCACAAAAAGTTAAAAATAGAACCACCCTATGACCCAGCAATTGTACTGCTGGGTATTTATCCAAAGGATACAAACATAGTGATCCAGAGGGGAACCTGCACCCCAATGTTTCTAGCAGCAATGTCTACAATAGGCAAACTATGGAAAGAGCCCAGATGTCCATCGACAGATGAATGGATAAAGATATGGTAAAATATATATATATATATATATATATATATATATATATATACACAATGGAATATTACTCAGCCATCAAAAAGAATGAAATCTTGCCATTTGCAATGACATGAATGGAACTAGAGGCTATTATGCTAAGTGAAATAAGTCAGTCAGAAAAAGACAAATACCATATGATTTCACTCATATGTGGAACTTAAGAAACAAGACTGATGAACATAGGAGAAGAGAAGGAAAAATAAAACATGATAAAAAGTGAGAGGGACATAAACCATAAGAGACTCTTAACCCTCAAACTGAGGGTTGCCAGAGGGAAGGGTGAGGGGACGGCGCAGGTAATTGGATGATGGGTGTTAAGGACAGCACTTGATGCGATGAGCACTGATGAATCACTCAATTCTACCCTCAAATTAATAATACACTATATGTTAATTAACTTGAATTTAAATAAAGCAAGACAAACAAAAAAGGAGTCTCCCTGAGTTGATGAGTGGTATGTACTAAAAAAAATGAGTTTGGAGCCTAAGGACCCAAGAATGTGTCATCCCTCTATGAGGCTCCATCTGAGCACCAAGCAGCCTGTCTACATCACAGCTTCCTTATCTGTAGTGCCAACCACAATATTCCTGGCTGAAAACCACATGTGCATATTGCCTAAAATATTTAGTCCAGGCCATAGCCCAACCTTTATGATTGATGCATACAACTGTTTGTGATCTTTGTTGGCCCTACCTGTTCACCCCCTTCTCTGAAAACTGTCTGTGCTGCCAAACCAGAGGGGGGCATATGAACTGGGCTGGGTAAAACCCAGAGCACTCCACTTCTCTATGGTCAGTGATCCTGCCAGGGATAAGAATATGATCCTCTCAGGGATAGGATCCATCAGAGTCCTGACCCAAGAATTTATCCATCTGGACCCTATTTGCAAAACAGAAAACTGAGTCATATATTCAAGTAGTCAGAACTGTTTATAGGTTTGGCTCAGGGAAAAAAAAGAAAAAAAAAAGCTGACTGACCTTAGGCAAGTCACTTAAACTTTATTGGAAGAAAAGTTCCTTCTATGAAGAGCTTTGATCAAGACCATCTGGAAGGTTCTGACATTTAGAGATGAGAACTCTCCTTTTCCTGTTATCCAGGCATTGAACCAAGACAACCTGTCAAACTTCAGTCTTCTGCTGTAAATTTAGCCTGATGATTACTTCTCAGTCCAAGAACAGAGTTTTCCAGGAACCCAGATAATTGCAACTGGGTCCTAGCACAAAATAAACTATAATGCCTCCTGAGCACTTTCTTAGATTTTTGAGATTGGGTGAGATGGGTATATCATTGTGTTCTCAAAAGCTTGGTTGCAGACCAAAATCATGAAACTGGCAAGCTCTTATCCTAAGACAATTGCCACTCAATGTTTGGGCTCCAGCCTCTGTTAGAGAGGTTTTGCCAAAAACTGGAATCACATCACACCATTTGATACTATTCAGCAATAAAAAGGAACAAACTATTGGTACATGCAAGAAACTGGACCAATCTCCAGGGAATTATGCTCAGAAAAAGAAATTAATCCCAAAAGGTTACATACCGTATGATTCCATTTATGTAACATTTAAAAATGAAATTTTAGAAATGAAGGACAGATACATAAGCAGTTGCCAGGGGTTAGAGACAGCAAGAGGGGAAAGGGAGAGAGGTATGATTATGAAAAGCCACGTGAGGCACCCCTGTGGCATTGGAACTGATCAGGATCTTGACTGTGATGGCAGATACGCAAGTCTATGCATGTGATAAAATTGCATAGAACTAAACACACACACACAGATAAGTGCTAGCAAAACTGGGGAAATATGATACGATTGGTGGCTTAATGTTAACATGCTGGTTGTGATACTATAGTTTTGCAAAAATATTAGCATTGTGGAAACTGGACAAAGTGTACACAGGATCACTCTACATTATTTATTACAACTGCACATGAATCTATAATCATCTCAAAAAAATTTAATTTAAAAAAAAATAGGTTTGGGGCACCTGGCTGGCTCAGTCAGTAGAGCATGCGACTTTCAGTCTCAGGGTTATGAGTTCAGGCCTCATGTTGGGTGTAGAGATTACTTTACATCAAATCTTTTAAATAAAATGGGTTTAGGGATGCCTGGGTGGCTTAGCAGTTGAGTGTCTGCCTTTGGCTCAGGGATCTGGGATTGAGTCCCATATCGGGCTCCCTGCGAGGTGCCTGCTTGCCTCTGCCTGTGTCTCTACCTCTCTGTGTGTGTCTCTCATGAATACAAAAATAAATCTTAAAAAATAAAAATAAAAAATAAAATAGGTTTGTTTTTATACCACTAAAACCAGGCAAGTGAAGCCTTTTCTTGGTGATAGGAAGAGAGCTTTTTTTTTTAAAGATTTTATTTATTTATTTACTTATTTACTTACTTACATATTTATTTGAGACCAAAAGCATTTAGGAAGCAGGGCAGAGGGAGAGGGAGAGAATCTCAAGCAGGCTCTGCACTGAATGTGGAACTCAACTCAGGGATCGATCTCACTACTCTGAGATCATGACCTGAACAGAAACCAAGAGTCAGATACCTAACTGACTGAGCCACCCGGACTCCCCTGAAGAGTGCATTCTTTTTTTTTTTTAAGATTTTATTTATTTATTCATGAGAGACACCGAGAAAGAGAGGCAGAGACACAGATAGAGGAGAAGCAGGCTCCATGAAGGGACTCAACCCCAGGACTCCAGGATCACGCCTTGGGACAAAGGCAGGCGCCAAACCGCTGAGCCACCCAGGGATCCCCCTGAAGAGTTTTCCATATCAATTTAGAAAAGTAACATTTAGTGTCTCATAAAATGCTCTTTTTGAATTTGTGAATAATTTTTAGTATTTATGAAAATAAAGTCTAAATATTCTTGACCGGCATTTGACCCATGTAAGGCAGGAAGAGTGACATCTAGTTTGTTTGCCTCTCTCATGGTTTCAAGGTCAACACAAATGGAGAGCAAGATGGTTTGGATAAGCGGGGTCTCATGTTAAGAATGCACTCTTCAGGGGGATCCCTGGGTGGTGCAGCGGTTTGGCGCCTTCCTTTGGCCCAGGGTGCGATCCTGGAGACCCAGGATCGAATCCCATATCGGGCTCCCGGTACATGGAGCCTGCTTCTCCCTCTGCCTGTGTCTCTGCCTCTCTCTCTCTGTGACTGTCATAAATAAATAAATTAAAAAAAAATAAAAAGCTCTAAGTCCAGGAGCACCTGGTTGGCTCAGTCGGTGGAGCCTATGACTCTTGATTTCAGGGTTACGGATTCAAGCCCCAAGATGGGTGTAGGGATTACTTAAAAAAAAAATCTTAAAAGTTCTCATTTCAGCAGCACCTATACTAAAAAAACAAAAACAAAACATCAGGTCTGATGATTTCACATATGCATTCCTTGAAATCAACCAGAAGATAATTCTTATGCTATTCAAGCCATTTCAGAACACAGTAAAAGAATGCAAGCTTTCCAAATATTTTTGACAGCCAGCATAGTAATGAAAACATAGTTTGGGGGAAAAAATTACAAGTCAACTCAAAAACATCTGAAGTATAAATATTGATGCAAACATTTTTTTGATGCAAACACTTTATGTCAAACATTACCAAGCAGAATCCAGAATTAGATTAAAAGACTAATATAACAGATCAAGTAAGAGTTCATTTTAAAAATATAGAGATGGGGGAATCCCTGGGTGGCGCAGCGGTTTAGTGCCTGCCTTTGGCCCAGGGCGCGATCCTAGAGACCCAGGATCGAATCCCACGTCGGGCTCCCTGCATGGAGTCTGCTTCTCCCTCTGCCTGTGTCTCTGCCTCTCTCTTTCTCTCTCTCTGTGACCATCATAAATAAATAAAAATTAAAATAAATAAATAAATAAATGAAAATAGCTATTAAAAAATAAATAAATAAAAATATAAAGATGGTTCAACATATGAATTTTATTAACAAAATTCATCATAATTTTTTTCTTTTTTTTTTTCATCATAATTTTTAAAGGTGAAAAATCACCTCCTCTCAAGAAATTCCAAAAGGCATTTTTAAAAATTTCACATTGGGGCACCTGGGTGGCCCAGTCAGTTAAGTGACTGACTCTTGATTTCATCTCAGGTCATGATCTCAGGGTCATGAGATCAAGCCCCAAGTCGGGCTCCACATTGAGTATGGAGCCTGCTTAGGATTCTCTCTCTCCCTCTGCCTTTGCCCTTCCTTCTCACCCCCTGCTCATACTCTCTCTAAAGAAATGAAAAATAGAAAATAAAATAAATAAAAATAAAAATTTCACAGCAATTGCTAATTTAAAACCAAAGTTTATAAAATACCAATACAGGGGCATGTGGGTGGCTCAGTAATTAAGTGCCTGCCTTTGGCTCAGCGTGTGATTCCAGAGTCCTAGGATCGAATCCCACATCAGGCTCCCCACAGGGAGCTTGCTTCTCCCTCTGCCTATGTCTCTGCTTCCCTCTTTGTGTCTCTCATGAAAAAATAAATAAAATCTTTAAAATAAAATAAAATAGCAATAGAAAGGTGTTCTAAACATGACAAATTATGTATTTATTGTAGTGTGACATTTAATATTAATATATAAGAATCATTTCCATAAATATAATGAATAAGGCAAAATGCTCTATTATTTAATCTTGTAAAAGTTCTGGCTAAAATAATTAGAAAAGAGAAAAAAGAGGTATAAACTATTGGAAATAAAGAGACAAGGCTGTCATTTTCAGATGATGTCATTTTCAGAAAATATGATAGACTTGTTAGCATCATTAGGTGTTAGAATCATTAGAGAGTTGTATTAAGTGGTCAGGTTCACATAAAAACAAAGCTTTCTCAATTATACCTCAATAAAGCTGAATTTAAAGAAAAAAACACAAAACTTCTTATATGCTGACAACAACCAAGTAAAAAATAAAGGAAAAAAGATAGATAAAACAGAAAGAAGCTAAATAGGTAATCTGCAAATTAAATAAAAACTATAAAACACCAAGGAGCACAGAAGATATAAATAAATGGAGAGAAACACCTCGCTCACGCGTGTGTACTGCACATCCATTGTGTCCTCATAATTGTTACAGACTCCCCCGTCCCAATCCACGCCCATGTTCTAGAACAGCTACTGAGTCCCTTTCTCTGGGTTTCCTGCTCATTGTGTACATTTTTCTTGAGACTATCACCCAAAGTGTCCTGCCCATCTCTAGCCACAGGATAGCAAGCTAGCCAAGCAAGGATCATTATATTCTCTTTCAGAATCTAAAACTTGAGCAAAATGCCTCAACGATAGCTGGTGGAGCTAAGGGCTGTGAATGAAGTTGCATCAGGCTGGCGTCAGGTACCTGTAACTGCTTCTTTTCATCCCCAAATCTACTCCTTCTGCTTCCCTTCACATCTGTGAGCCACCTCAAATCCTTTCAGAAATTCCTTTATTTTATCTTTTTCTCCAAGGCAACCAAAGTCTGTTTCTGATTTTCTCAACCAAAGCAACTGTAACTGAATCAAATAGAAAGACATAGTATCATAAAGATACCAACTACCTCTAAATTAATCTATAATGCAATACAATACAGATCAAAACAATAAGAGAAATGGAACAAAATAATTTTCAAGTTCATTTCATAAAGTGGTACTCAACTTTGGCTACACATTAGAATCATTTAGGGAGGTTTACAGCTCTGTGTTCCAGACTGCACCCCAGAACAATTAAACTGGGACCCCTGGGAGCAGGATGGTGTTATCAATGTTTATGAAATTTCTCTTTAAAAAAATTTCTATTTATTTATTCATGAAAGACACAGAAAGAGAGGCAGAGACACAGGCAGAGGGAGAAGCAGGCTCCTCATGGGGAGCCTGTGGGAAGCTTGATCCCAGGACCCCGGGATCACCACCTGAGCCAAAGCCAGATGATCACCACTGAGCTAGCCAGGTGACTCTATGAAATCTTTTTGAGTGATTATGATGTGCTGTCAAGATTGAGAGCTACTTCTCTAGAAGAACAAACATGTAAGAATAGCAAGAAATTTCTGGGAAACAGAAAAGAAAAACAAGATGGTTTGTCCTATCACAAACTGAAATACATTATCAAGCTATAGTAATTAAAACAGTATAGTACTAGCACAGAACTGAGAGACAAATCAACAGAACAAAGCACATACTCCAAAAAAAGAGTCAAGTATATACAATTTAAAAATATAATAAAGGTAGTATTTAAAATCAGTGGAGGGACGCCTGGGTGGCTCCGTGGTTGAGCATCTGCCTTTGGCGCAGGTCCTGATCCCAGGGTCCTAGGATCGAGTCCTACATCCAGCTCCCTGTGAGGAGCCTGCTTCTCCCTCTGCCTGTGTCTCTGCCCCTCTTTCTATGTCTCTCATGAATAAACAAATAAAATTTTAAAAAATAAAATAAAATTGGTGGAGAAAAGATGGACTACTCCATTAATAATGTTGTGACAACTAGTTAACCATTTGAAAAAATTTAAACTATTAAAATAGATTCTAGATTAATCAAATATGAAAATGCAAAAAGTAAAACCATAAAAATATGTTTGGCTATATAGTATATATTTATCATTTTGGTAATGAGGCTGAAGATTTGGGGTGGGGGGGAACCACTCATCTGCAATTTTCAATCCATTGGAATGGGGGTTAAAATAAAAAGATAGGGCAACCCTGGTGGTGCAGTGGTTTAGTGCCACCTGCAGCCCAGGGTGTGATCCTGGAGACCAGAGATCGAGTCCCACATCGGGCTCCCTACATGGAGCCTGCTTCTCCCTCTGCCTGTGTGTGTCTCTGCCTCTCTCTCTCATTCTCTCTCTCTCTCTCTCTCTCTCTCTGTCTCTCATGAATAAATAAAAAAATAAAATCTTTTTAAAAATAATAAAATAAAATAAAAAGATAAAAATAGATTAACTCTCCCTAGAAACTAAATAATATAATAAAAACAATGAGATATCACTTGTGGACCATCATATTGGCAAAGTAAAAACGTTTCTTGGCGATATCTGCTCTTAGCCTTAGTGTGTGGAGGTTAGACACTCTCAGAGTATGCATGGAAGGAAACATGGAAAACATATAGACCCTTAATCCAGCAACTCAACTTTTGATAATATAATACAAGCTTATCATCAGCCACAACCACAAAGAGGTACACACAAAAATTTAATTGATGATAGTTTTGCTTCCATGGTGAAAAACTAAAAAGAAACTAAATGAGTGTCCTTTGAGAGGCTAAGATCTCTATACATGTGTTGACATTAGAGATTTCCATGACTCTTCGTCTTCAGTAGGATGGCCATTATTGAACACACACACACATACACACAGAGGTGTTGGCAAGGACGTGGAAAAACTGGAACCTTACTATGTACTGTCGACAGAAGTATAAAATGATGCAGCCACCTTGGAAAATGCCAAGGCATAGAACTGTCACATGATCCAGTATTTCCACTTCCACTTTGAGTATATACCCATAATAACCAAAAGCAGTAACAGATATTTGTATTGCCACATTCATAACAGCAGTATTTACAAGGGGCAAAAGATAGAAGCATCTCAATTGTCCATCAGTGGGTAAATAAATAAGCAAAATGTGGTGTATACGTACAATGGAGTATTATTCAGACTTCAAAAGAGAGGATATTCTGACACATGTACCACACGGGTGTCCCTTGAAATAAGCCAGTCACAAATGAACAGTTTTTGTATGATTCCATTTATATGAGGTGCTTAGAATAGTCAAATTCATAAACGCAGAAAATGGAATGGTGGTTTGCCCAGGGCTGGGGGAAGAGAGTCAGGAATAAGGAGTTATTGGTTTAATGGGTATTTTCAGTTTTGCTAGATGAAAGAGTTCTGGAGATGGATGGTGGTGATGGTTGCAGAATGATATAAATGTTCTTAATGCCACAGAACTGTACCCTTAAAAATGCCTAAGATGGCAAATTTTATGTTGTGCCTATTTCAATACAGTAAAAAAAAAAAGATTCCCCAGGAAAAAAAAGAGAGAAGCTTTGCTTATTTATTTTGATTTCCTCAAAGTTTCTCTTTATCATTATTGGCTGGGAAATTTGCTCCTAGGTTGAGTCACTCAAGAATGGCTCTGAAACACATCTCACCAATATGCGGTAAAGTTCCCTATATGTCATTCTTCATGGTTGCTTTTATAGTTTGTGATCATCAATCATTTTTATGTGTAATCATTGTTTATAAAATAGGAAAAGCCCCTCCCAAAAAAGAGCAAAGCCTTTAAAAAACATCAAAGAAGATCCTGACACCAGGTCAATCACAAATGCAATTATGAAAAACCAGGTGGTGACATCATATCTTAGTTTACAAGTCACTTCTTTGTGGGGTAATTTTCCATACGAGAATTTTGTTTCACATTTTCTCAGCAGTTCCATTTCATTCCCAGAAGCTAGCTGCTCATAAAGAAACTAGTGGCCCAATCATGCATGCCAGGGACCCAAAATCTGAAAGGATTCACTTGGCTAGCCAAGAACACTTAACTAGAGGCGATCTGGTTTCTTTCTCAGGGCTGGAACCAAACAGCGAAAATATTTCCACTCAAAATAGAAAATGCAATCTAAAAGAAATCCTGTTCCTTCTCTTTTAAAACACGAACATAAGCGGAAACATGGAATGGAACTTTGGATTGCCTGACGTCGTGGTTTAAGACAGCAACTGCAGCATGTGTAAAACAAAATCTTAACCTGGCACTAGACCATATGACAAATACTTCATTTGAAATCTGTATCTACCAAAAAAAAAAGAAAGAAAGAAAAGAAAAGAAAACTGTATCTAGTGCAGCTGCTTAGTATAGAAGGGAAATAATGCCAACTTCTTGTCAGAAAATCAAAACACTGAGCCATCTGAAAGCAGATCAAATACCTTGCCTTAATGTCCATTTAAATATGTACTGAGGTTTTTAGACACAAAAGGACCATTGTAAACACAGGATAGGGCCATATGTAATCTGATCCCAGGGACTAGCTGACTTTGATAAAGGTCCCTGCTTGCAGCCACACTCAGCAAAGTTGTTCAAAAGCAATACCAGAAGAACAAGAAAATTCCTGGTACTAAAACCAGTTATGACGGTCTCCTCTCTGACACGTTGTGTGTCATTCTAATACAAAGTCTGTCTTCCTGAGGACGTCACATCCTCTCTTGCTGAGGTTCATGTGGACTAGTTTTGGTGATTTTCTGCCAAAGCTGTTTAACTCTGTTTGCTTAGCTCTGATATTTGGGGAGAGATTTCCCGAATAAAGGGACATGATACATTCATATTTCTGAGATTTTAAAGCTATTTTCAAATATGACACCGAAGTACTACATCACAAAAATACTAGCCGAGGTCTGCTCTACTCTCATTCTTGCAGATGATTATAAATTATTCATTCTAGTCATTCCGCTGTACATGAGCATGTATTTAGAACTGGAGTAGCACACTGACTCTAACAAATGCCAGTCCTTGCTAAGAAACCTCAAAAATCCATCCAACAGCAATCTGGAGCTCAGTGAAGGCAATGCCAATAAATCAGTTGACTAAAATAATCAATTCTTGCTATCTAGTATAGCTGAAAATGAGTGTACCTTCACAACCCAGCACCTCCGTAACTAGGAATAAACTCTGAATAATAAATGCACAAGGAGACATGTACTAGAATGTTCACTGCAATAACGTTTGTAGTAGCATAACTGGGAAAACCCTAAAAGTCCACCAGCAAGAAATTGGATGTATAAATTATTATGTAATTATATAACAGAATACTCATAGAAGTTAATTACCATTTTTGCTAACTTAGACAGCTCTTAAACACATAATTTTAGTGGCTAAAAGCAAGTTGCAGAATATTTCAGTCAGTATCCTATCATATATATAAATTTTAAGGACATATGGGCAAAACAATCAAAATCTAGAAATAAACTTAATGTCCATAAAGAGAGGACTGGATAAATCAAAACAATATATTCATACAATGAACAGTGTTGTTTAAATGATAGCATAAAGCTCTACTGTAAACAATGAAAAGGTCAACAATATTGATGTTATTTTCTTCATTTTGCTAAGGGAAAAAAGCAATATGTATGTATGATCAGCTGATTTTTGTTTTCAGAGAAATTGTGTGCATATACCTAAAAATTAACTCTGGCCATTTCTAGTTAGCAGGATAACTGATAGGCTTTATTTTCTTCCTTAAACTTTTCCACATTTTTCTGATTTTTTTTTTTTTTTTTTTTTTTTTTGCAATTAGTATTACTTTTACAATCAGGAAAAAAAATTGCTACAAAAAAGTAAGAACAAGAGCACCATATGACAGATTTTATTTCCAAAGATGGCTGCACCAATGTACATTTTCCTCCCATATGCCTTTATCACAGTTGGACATTGACGCTGCTCCACAGAGACGCAGGAGCCCGGGTTCCTGCCCCCTGAATATGGGCCGACCTTTGTGACTTGCTTCTAACGAATAGAATGCAAAATGCCTACATTCTTTCCAAGGGTAGTTCTTAAAAGATGATACAGCTTCTGCCGGCTTGTTCTCTTTTCTCATTTTCTCTCTCTCTCTCACTCTCCCCCCCCCCCACCCCCCACCCCCTTGGAACCCAGCCACCATGTCATGAATTAGCCGAGGCCCCATGGAGGGGTTTCACAGAGATGGTTTGGCCAACAGCCCAGCAAAGAGCTCAGCCAAGAGCCAGTATCAACCAGCATCACCAGATACGGGGATGAGTCCACCCCAGCTTTGAGTCTTCCAGCCATGGCCCCAGACACCTCCGTGAGTATAATAAACAGTTGTTTTGTGCTACTGTATTTTGACATAATTTGCTACGCAGTCCTAGAAGCTGAAACACACACAACAAGCAATATTACACATTGCTTAAGGCTACCTATGTGGTAAGAGCAAATCAGCTGCCTAAAATAACCAGTTCTTGCTATCTAGTATAGCTGAAGATGAGCATGTCCCTGAGACCCAGCAACTCCATGTCTACATATAAACCCTGAAAAAATAAATGTGCAATGAGATATGTATGAGGATGTTCATTGCAACACGATAGTAGGGTCATTTGAAAAAAACCTAAAAGTCCATTGACAAGAAATTAGATACACAAACTACGATGTAATTGTATAATAGAATACTCATAGAAGGTAAAATAAGCAAATTATTCTATATACGAATATAGTGTGGATTAGAATCACCAAATTCTTTATAATAATTGCTTCTGGGAACGTGGGAGGAGAAGGGGACCAGAGACAGAGGGCCCCATGGGATTTTAGTGATGTGTGGTATTTTAATAGTGAAAGGTAAAAAGAAAAATAAATTTTTTTAAAAATAGAAAAATAAATTTTTTAAAAATATATTGTTTTGAGGCACATATGATAAAACAGTAACATTTATTCTGATTATGAAAACTCAAGCGATCATAATTGCCCATGTATTTTCCTGTATTCACTTTCTCCCCACCACACCAAAAATAAATCTAGTATTTAAATTTTAGTGGGTTTTTGGGTTGGCCTTTCTTTGTTGTTGTTGTTGTTGTTGTTGTTGCTGTTTCCCTTTCTGTTAGAAACAACAACATATGTCCTTATTAAAAATTCTTCTAGGAAAAAAAAATTCTTCTACGGATACCTGTGTGGCTTAGTTGGTTAAGCATCTGCCTTCAGCTCAGGTTATGATCTCAGGGTCTTAGGATCGAGTTCCAAGTTGGGCTCCCTGCTCAGTGAGAAGTCTGCCCCTCCCACCACTTGTGCTTGCCCTCTTACTCACTCTCTTAAAAAACTAAATAAAATATTTTTTAAAAAATTAAAAAAAATAGGGCAGCCCCGGTGGCTCAGCAGTTTAGCGCTGCCTTCAGCCCAGGGCCTGATCCTGGAGACCTGGGATCGAGTCCTACGCCGGGCTCCCTGCATGGAGCCTGCTTCTCCCTCTGCCTGTGTCTCTGCCTCTGTGTGTGTGTGTCTCTCATGAATAAATAAATAAAATCCTTTAAAAAAATTTTTTTAAATAGAAAAGATTCTTCCACACAAAACTAATCATTTAAGAGTCCTGCTTAAAATCCTTGACAATCTTGACAATCCTTGAAATCTTTTTATAATTTGAAGAGGATTGGCTAAGAAAGTCACTTTAAGAACTCAAGGTATAGGGACATCTGGCTAGCTCAGTTGATGGAGCATGCAACTCTCAGTCTCGGAGTTGTGAGTTCAAGCTCCATATTGGATGTAGAGATTACTTAAAAATAGAATCTTTAAAAAAAATTTTAAGTCCAGGTGTAAATTGATACTATAATTATTTGTAAAGACCTTTCTGGATAATAATAAATCAAATTCATTTAAAAGCAACCAAGTTTTTAAATTTCTTCTATGATAAATTGAAAGTCTACTTCTCCAGTCCATATTCCGTATGAGGAACCAGTGAGCTTTAGGACAGTTTATTTCACTGTAGACCATGGTTTTGTGTGTATCATCCTGGGGAGAAATCCACCAGGTGTTTCATGAGGTACTCAGTACAGCCTACTGAGGCTCCCTGGAAGCCTGTCCCCAAACGTGCCTCCATTTAGGACCACTGGAGTCATTCTGCAAATCAAGAGAAGGACCAGATATTGTGAGAGGGTAAATTCGGGTGTCATGGAGGGTCTCCTACCTTTATCTTTACCTTTAATCTTCCATATGAACCAAATGCACAATTCTCTGTAACAGGCAGGGCCCTAAACACGGATGGCACACAGAAAGGGTGTAACTGAGCTGGACCTAATGAAGGAATTCTTTGCAAAAACAATGGCAGGGTCAAGGGAACCAAAGAGGGAAGGTGATGCACACAGTCCAGCAACAAGAAGAAGCCCGGACTTCCATGAGGCTTCGGGTGTCACTTAAGCAGGCAAAGGCCACATGGAAGACAGGCACCTCACAGGGACTGTACACACGGAGGCAGTCACTACCGTAGAAAAGCCTGAGCTCTGAGGAGGTAAACACCTCAACCCTCTCCTCCTACCTTCCATTCTCCTGCCAGTGCTTCCCAATAACTGACCCAACCAGCAGCCCGCAGCCAAGGGCATCAGGGGCTGCACCCCATACAGGGCAACACGGCAGGACACAGAGTAGGGCAGAGAAAGGCAGAGAAAGAATCCGGGGGCCAAACAGAAGATTAACCATCACGTTTTCCCCTCAGAGAAAACGGAAAGATGAGGTTATCCTAGATGCTAAGAGCATAGTTGGATTGCCAAAAAAAGTATAAGTGGCAGAGAATATGAGTGAAGATCAAATATTCTAAACCCCTAAACTTCATGTTTTGTAGATGTTAACAGATACAGACCAGTTCGTGTCTAGAAACACCTGGTTACTTAGGAAAACATTTGAAATAATGTTTGAAGTAAACTGTAAGTTAAATCACTTAATGTTTGCGCATTCTTTGGATCATAGTTCTATTAATTATTCTGTGTGTTGATTGATGACAGATGCATAGATACACAGAGATAAGGACGTTAGGACATATATAGAGATATATAGAATGTATCCTACAAATAGGGAATATATAGGATTATATATTTTATATATGTATATATGGAGAAAACATCATATGTGTGTGTGTATATATATGTATACATATTTCTATAGATCAAAATATTAATGGCTATAGATGAGCAATTGCTAAC
Organism: Canis lupus familiaris; assembly: GCF_011100685.1. Lineage (NCBI taxonomy): Eukaryota > Metazoa > Chordata > Mammalia > Carnivora > Canidae > Canis > Canis lupus. The sequence goes on from NC_049233.1 coordinate 64,547,709, forward strand.
TTCTGTGTCACAAAATTTCCAAGCTAAAATTACTGCATGCTGGTGGGAAAATAAATTGATATGACCTTTCCAGCAGACATTGAGACAATATATCATCAAAAGCCTTAAAAATGTGCACAGCAAAATTTTTAAAAATTGATAATGCCCAATGCAGGTACTCTTATAGGCTGTTAAAGGAAGTGTAAATTGGTACAACTTCCTTGGATGTCAATTTGGCAGTACCTGTTAAAATTTTTCAGGCAAATAAATAAATAAATAAATAAATAAATAAAAATTTTCAGGCATATACACTTTGTTTTAATTTTTTTGGCATATACACTTTGAACTATTAACTTCATTCTTAAGGAATTTAATATATATACAAAATACATGTATATGAAGAATGCTTATTACATAGAAGAATGCATATAATATCACTAAATGTATGTATATACATGTGTATATATACGTATAAATATATTTGATATTTAAATATCCATCAGTAAAAGAATGGTTGAGAACCTTATCCCATTTCAGAGATCACCATCCATTCACTCACGCACCCTGGAAACCTAGTAAACAACCGGCCCCCCTCAGTGTCTAGAAGAGAGAGTTGGCTGGCACAAAGTACTTGATCAACAAATATTTTTTAATGACTCCTCCCTCACACAGCATCTCCAATCTGTTACCGAGGTGTGTTGATTTTATTTTCTAAATATCTCTCAAATCCATCCACTTCTTTTCTCTGCTGCTAGGAGTGGAGTCTATTTTTCACCTAGATTGTAAAACAGCCTTCTATGCATCTGCATCTACTGTGGCCACCTTCCAATCAATACTCAGCTGCAGTCAGGCCATCTTTCCAAAATAAAGATCTGATCCTATCACTCGCCCCCAATCCTTCAGTGGCTTCCTATTTGTGTTAGTTTGCTAGGTTGCCATAAGAAAATACCACCAGCAGAGTGACTTAGACAACAGAAATTTTTTTTTTCATAGTTCTGGAGGCTACAAGTCCAGGATCAAAGTATTGACAGGGTTAACTGCTTCTAAGGCCTCTCCCATCTCTCTTGATGGCTACCTTCTCTCTGTCTTCACATGGCCTTTCCTCTGTGAATGCCTATGTCCTAATCACTTCTTATAAGGACACAAGTCATATTGAATTAGGGCCTACCCATATGACTTCATTGTATGTTAATTATTTTTTTAAAGGTCCTATCTCCAAGTATAGTAACATTCTGATGTCCTAGAGATTAGGACTTGAACATATGAATTTTCAGGGTACACAAGTCAGCCCATATCACCATTGCTCTTAAAATGAAACTATGCCCGTGCCTGTGCTGGAGATCTTTGGTTTGTCCCTCCACACCCATGCTTCATTTGGCTTTACCCTGTCTGCCATGTTCCTGGAAGCTTATCTATATGAGCAGCATGGGCTCCTGTGCTCTCCACTTCCAGGAGGGTTGGGCAAATGGGAGGCACCAGTAGATCTGGAGAGTGGAAAGGGGATAAAGTTGAGGATTCTTTCCCCCTGGCTTCCTCTCTACCAGGTCCCCTCAGTAACCTCTCCACACAGTGACCGAGTGGATTCTAGTACCTGTTCTTTCAAGCTTTGGTGGTTAAGGGCTCCTTGTTGGTGCTAGTGTCAAGATGATGTTTATCCTTGGTAGTCTTTACTGCCCACATCTTTGTAAAGTGTCTTCATTAAATTGTCCTCAGATTACCCAATTGGATGTGTCATCTGCTCCCTGCTATGCTCCTAATACAACAGTTTACAAAATTTTTGCAAAGCTCTCTGCTCTCATCTTACACTTCTCACTCTCTCTGCTACAACCATCTAGACTTCTTTCAATTCTTCAGATAGGCCCAGCAATTTGAAATATTAACAAGCATATGTTCCTGTTATTTTAAAACTATTTAAAATTATATAAAAATGTATGTCACATTTTGTCTTACATCAAGTTCCCAGGGAAGCAGATGCTGAGAGGAGATTTGTGTGCAGGAAATTTATTGGGGAGTGCCATGGAGATCGACACCTGTGGGGCAGGGAGGGAAGCAGGACTGGACAGAAGGAACCATGGGGCTGGGACACATTGCTAATGAAGGCCTCACCTGATCCTGTGGGAGCTGGAGCTGAGAGGACCCTTCTAAATTGACCAGGATGGTCCCTGGATGAAGACCAGGAGGCTAGGCCTTTGGACCTTCACATCAGCAATCACTGGAAGTGAACTGCTTCTGGGAGGGGACATTACCTTAGGCAAAGCGACTTCCTCCAGCCGACAGTGGTCCTACGAAGAGAACCACTTGTAAGCTGCCAATCGTCAAGACCCTCTGAAGCAGGGAAATGAGTCCCCAGGTCCTGAAGGGAGGATCTAGGTGGCATACCACAATATCCACCAAGAAATCCTACTCCTGAGAATTCATTAAAAGGAAATACAGGTGAAAGCAAAGAGCTAGGTACAAAGATGCTTATTAAAATATTACTTATTGGGGATCCCTGGGTGGCGCAGCGGTTTGGCGCCTGCCTTTGGCCCAGGGTGTGATCCTGGAGACCCGGGATCGAATCCCACATCGGGCTCCCGGTGCATGGAGCCTGCTTCTCCTTCTGCCTGTGTCTCTGCCTCTCTGTCTCTCACTGTGTGACTATCATGAATAAATAAATAAAATCTTAAAAAAAATAAAAATAAAAAAAAAATAAATAAAATAAAATATTACTTATTTATAATTTAGAGATTAGATACAATCTAAATATTTAATAATAGTATGTTGAATAGAGTTTAAATAAAAATTGGGGGAAAGAAAAGAATCCAATAATGGGAAAATAAATATACTATTTCTGAAGAATGTAACACCATGTAATGATTTAAAAGCCCTTTTGCTGATGTGATTAATCATGTGATATATTATTAAATAAAAAGGAAGTTATAAGGGGATCCCTGGGTGGCTCAGCGGTTTCGTGCCTGCCTTTGGCCCAGGGCACGATCCTGGAGTCCCGGGATCGAGTCCCACGTCAGGCTCCCAGCATGGAGCCTGCTTCTCCCTCTGCCTGTGTCTCTGCCTCTCTCTCTCTCTCTCTATGTCTATCATAAATAAATAAAAATAAATCTTTAAAAAAAAGGAAGTTATAAAACAACTTTGTTGAAGTATATATGCTTGCATATACATATATCTGTAACCACGCATTGGAGAAAGAGACTGGAAAAGACATCAAAATGCAAATTGTAGTCATTGACAGCAGTAGGTCTATAGGTGACTTGTAATTTCTTATTTGTATTTCTTTTTTCATATTTTTAGCAATGAATATATATTGCTTACGTAATCAGAAGGAAACAATAAATTTGGGGATTTAAAAAATTATTGTGGTTGTAATGGCAAAGAAGAGTAATTTTTTAATTTGTTTTGCCTTGTAATTTTTTGCTTAATTAAAATTTAAATATAAGCCCCCAAAGGGAAGCATCATCATGGAAGTGTTCTGCTTGGGAGAGGGGAAGATGGGGGAAGACAAGAAAGAGTTGTGGGGCACAGTCTGTTTATTTGTCTCCTTCACCATCCACCCCACCCCATATGCCTTTGTTGGGTCCTTTCATATCCTCCTTGAAAATCGTAGGCCTCTGTGGCCTGCATCATGGATTTGTTTGACACCCCAGTTGGATATGCCATGGCTGATATCCAGCCCTGAGCAGGCTCCTTTATTTTCATGACATGATGTCCATTTTACTGTATGTTTAAATGTAAAAACGTATGCATTTGCTCTTAAACAGCAAATGGAAAAGCTATACTCTGTGATCCTGTCAGAGAAGATAACCCCAGACTCCGAGAGAGACTGTGATGGTGCAGTTGGCAGAAAGCGAGGGGTCACATGGCATGGGTCAGATACCAGTCTACTACAGGGAGACCTTGGGCAAATTACTAAACATCTTTCTATTTTGGTTTTCTCATCTGTAAAAGGTGATGATGCTACTGGTAGCATTGATGATATAGAGATGCCTCAAGTATTAAATGGATATGGGAGGCCTGGGTGGCTCAGTCGGTTAAGCATCTGCCTTCAGCTCAGGTCATGATCCTGGGGTCCTGGGATTGAGGCATGTGTTGAGCCCTCTGTAGGGCTCCCTGCTCTCCTTGCTCAGTGGGGAGTCTGTTTCTCCCTCTCCTTCTCCTCCTCCTGCCTGCCACTTCCCCTGCTTGTACTCTCTCTCTCTCTCTGTGACAAATAAATAAATAAAATCTCTTTTAAATAAATACATATATACATAAATGAAAGGATATATGTATAAGCATTTAGAGTGATTGGTACATGGTGTTTGCCATTATTTTCTGCTCAACTCATATCAAAATCTCAGCTACAAGAAATAATATTCATGGAGAATGTTGTCTATATATTCTTCTAAACATTCAGGGTTTTTTTTTCCCCTACAATTATTCAATTATAGAGCTCCATATTTGGCTAACACCATTTTACCTGCTAGTAAAATTATAGTTGACCCTTGAACAACACAGGTTTGAACTGTGTGATTCCACTTACACACAGATTTTTTTATATAAATATTGTATGGTAAATGTATTTTCTTTTCCTTATGATTTTTTAAAGAAAATTTTTTTCTCTAGCTTCCTGTAAGAGTACAGTATATAATACATATAACATAGAAAGTATGCATTAATCAACTATTTTATGTAATCAGTAAGGCTTCCAGTCCACAATAGGCTAATAGTTGGGGGGATTTTTTTTTTTTTTTGCTAATTTAATTCAGTTTACTATATATATTTTTAATGACGTATAGTCAACATACAATGTTACATTGATTTCAGGTGTACAACATAGTGATTTCACAAGTTTATGCATTACGCTATGCTAACAAGTGTAGCTCCCATCTGTCACCATACAGTGCTATTACAATCCCATTTACTATATTCTATTCTATGCTGTACCTTTTATCCTTCTGACTTATTCATTCCATAACTGGAAGTCTGTATCTTCCGTTCCCCTTCACCCATTTTTCCTATCCCCCCTCACACCCTTCCCTCTGGCAACCATTGCTTTTCTCTGTATTTATGGATGTAGTAGTTTTGTTTGGGGGGGGGTCAAAAGTTATACACAGATTTTCAACTTCATGGGGGGGGATAGGAGCCCTAAATTCCCTTCTTATTCAAGGGTCAACTTATGCTAAAGTATGCTTTGTTATGTCACTTGTCTTTATGAAAATGCTAAGAAATAGGGGCGCCTGGGTGACTCACTCGATTAAGCATCTGCCTTCGGCCCAGATCATTGTCCCTGGGTACTGGGATCAAGCCCTACATGCTACCTGCTTGGCAAGGAGTTTGCTTCTCCCTCTCCAGCTCCCACTCCCTTTGCTTGTGCTTGTGCTCGTGCTCTCTCTCTCACTCTCTCTCTCTGTCAAATAAATAAGTAAAATCTTAAAAAAAAGAGAGAGAGAAAGAAAAAGAAAAAAGAAAAGAAAGGAAAAAGAAAATGTTAAGAAATAGACATAAGAAACTTGTTGCCCTGCTCATCACAGGGATGGTGTTAATGATGTTGACCATATTCAACTTGAAGGTGCTTCCGAAGGACCCATACCAAAATCTTTCCCCAGACCTCAGGCCTTCTTGTTTACTCACGGGTTTTAAATGCACAAGCGATTTAACTTCTGTTTCTAATCACGGCCCCTTCCTTCAATTGACCATAGTAACTATTCTGAACCTCATGACAAGCATTCTTGAATCCTGTCCATGAATTCATGGGGTTTTTTTCTACCCTTCTTTATCCTCTACTTCGAATTCCCCATGTATTTGTAACCTAGTGTATCATGCATATTTCTATAAGCTAACTCAAAATCTTTTCTTTTATTAGAATGAGACAGAGACTAAGTAAATAAACAAGTAATAAATGTGTACTGATAAAGACGGTGTTAATGATGAGACTACAAAGGGAAACTCTGTTTCCTGATTGCATTCACACCCAAGTCTCAGCCAGGGTTGTGTCACTGGTTGAGTTTCACAACCCTTGTCAAACAGTTCGAAGTTGTTGCAATCTCTTTCAAGAAAAACAACAACTATCAGTTAGCCGGTACCAATCTGTCATTAAGAGAAACCTTTTCAGAGTCCTGAAAAAAAGTGGTAGGCTGCAAAATGACAACTAAATAACAGAGCAAATGTATATAAATGCCCAGTGTCTTCTGGAGTAATGACAATGAATTTGCATGAATTGTTGTAGGCTCAGCATGGAGTATTAAGCCTAATTTCTCATGGATGGGAGAGCAAGTTCACAAAAGCTCACAGGAAAGAAAATGACAATACCATTCTGAATCACGGAATTTTTTAAGTTGGATGGAATCTTAGTATTCTAAAACTGTAAAGCATTACCAAAAAGTCCAGCCCTCTTGAAGCCCACATAGGCTTACAGGGGCCACGTAGCAAGTTTCCAGATGCAGGACTGGGCTCCGGATCTGCTGATGACAGTGTCTCCGGCACTAGGCGCTAGGCCCAGATGACTCTAGCATAAATCCACGTGTCCTTTTGGATTTGTGTAGAAATCCAAATGATAGGCTAGAGGAAAGTCACCCTACTTGTCTCCAAGCACGAGCCGCTGTGTGAACACCTTTGCCAGGCACAACGATTTGAAGCCACGGGTCAGGACCAGGTCTGACTCCGGCCCCTGCCAGCCAGCTGGTCTGAGAGCAGAGCTGCCCCAACCCACTCTCAGCCCCGTGCTTCTCAATGAGGCTGAGCTTTAGAATCACCTGCAGACCTTTTAAAAAATACCGATGACCAAACACCATCCAGACCAATTAAGATTTAAGATTTTATTTTTAAGTAATCACTACACCCAACAGGGGACTCAAACTCACAACCCTGAGATCAAGAGTCACATGCTCTCCGGTCTGAGCCAACCAGGTGCGCCCCCCACACACGACATCATTATTTTTTTTAAAAAGCTTCCCCAAAAAAATAAAAATAAAATAAAAAATAAAAACCTTCCCAAATGATGCTAATATGCAGAGTTGAGAACCATTGTTATAAATAAATAAGCAGCTTGCCTATCTGATGAAAACCGAGCAGCCCCGAGACCAGCCGGTTTAGAAATAGTCCTAACCACCTTGTCATGCTTCCCCCATGACCTAATATAGTATCAAAGGTCTGTCCCTCTCCCCAGGTACTCTGGTACTACACTATTGCTGCTGACTCTTTTGCTCACATTAATTGAGCACCTACTCCCTACATATCAGGATCAGGAGATGATCATGGCACAGTTCCTGCCTTCAAGGAGCTCACAGACAGGTCAACGCAACATTCACAGATGAATGGAAAAGAATACTGGCCAATGTTTATCAAAGACATACCAGCAACATACCAGACTCAGCTCCAAAGCTGTGTGTGTGTTGACTCACTTAACTTTCCCAACAGCCTGAGGAGATAGGTACCATTACTATCAAGCCCATTTACAGACAAGACTCGTGGGCCATGGAGAGAATGTTTGTGGTTACCTAAGCTCTTTAGCTAGTCACAGAGAGGCTTGGAGGCAAACTGAGGCAGCCTGGCTTTAGCATCCACACCTTTAGCCGCCACCCTGAGTTGCATGAGTGGATATATTCAAAGCCATGGAGACATGAAAAGACATTGACATTGTTCATTCAGAGAGTGGGGAACAATCCATGTGATTGAAAAGTTGGCTTGGGGCCAGTCTGTGAAAAGCCTATGCACTGTGAATGGGGGGGTCTCTATTTTCCCTTCTATAGACCAAGGGTAGCCAGCCAAACTTTTAAAGTGAGGAACACAATGATCAGATCCACATTTTACTTTTCTTTTTCAAGAATTTATTTATTTAACAGAGAGAGAGAGAGGAAAGCACAAGCAGTGGGAATGGAAGGCAGAGGGAGAGGGAGAAGCAGGCTCCCCGCTAAGCAGGGACCCTGGGATCATGACCTGAGCTGAAGGCAGATGCTTAACCATCTGAGCCACCTAGGCGCCCCCAGATCTGCATTTTAGAGAAGAGGCATGGGGTGGAAAGACTAAAAATGAAGGACAGAGAGGCAGGAGGACAGAGAAAAGAGGCAGGTCACCTAGACATTTCTGACTTAGAAGTGACAGGATTTTGTGGCTGATTGGAGATGGAGAGAGAGGAAGAAGCTCCCAGGCTTGTAATGAGAGAGACTTGGCAGGCAGGTGCTCTGAATAGAAAAGCAGTGGGTCTGTGGAGGGCAGGTAATGAGTTCAGCTTTGGACATGTTCGGTTTCCGCACACCTTAGCACCTGCCAGTTGCTGAGAGGCGTGACAGCAAAGCCACGTCAGACCCTTTGGGCTCACAGAGATATTTCTTTGCAAAATCATAAATATGGAAACTTCCTCAAGGTTCTCAAAAAAAACTGATTTTCAAATTTGGATGTCATTTGAAGAGACACTGAAAAGCACACTGTGATGGGGACTTCATTGCTTCCAAAGGTGCCATCCAACCAAAATTAGAAAAAAAAAATTCTCTTTATAGTTATGGAAGGAATCAAAAATAATCAAGCCAGCCCCAAATGAAGTTTATGAGAAGTAAAAAGCACATACTTTTCAGCTACCTAAATATTTGAGTTCTGGGTTTTTTGGGGGGTTTTTTTTGTTTGTTTTTTTGTTTTTGAGTTCTGTTTTAAGGAAAATGGTGGCACTGGGTGTGTGTGTTTAGAATGCTTAGTTCTAAATAGACTTTTCTCCTCCTAATTTTATGGCATAGTTCATATTCATCTTTTTGTCTCTAAACTGTTTGCTTTTGGGGCACCTGGGTGGCTCAGTCGGTTAAGCGTCTGCTTTCAGCTTAGGTCATGACCCCAGAGTCCTGAGATTGAGCCCTGCATCAAGCCCTGTGTCAGGCTCCCTGCTCAGTGTGGAACCTTCTTCTCCTTCCTATGTCTGCCATTCCCCTCTCTGTTAAATAAACACAATTTGAAAAAAAAAACAAAAACAAAAACAACAAAAAAACCTGTTTGCTTTTATCTACTTTGTTCAAGAGACACCTATAAAACGAATGTTTATTACACAATTTAGCCATAAATTATGACTAGTATTTACATGTGAATTTTTAAAGTATAATCCCTAAATATAATTTAGAATAATTCTCTGATAAATATAACAGCTTAGATTAGTTTGAAATCATTTTCAAAGAATAGTTGGTAAAGTAATTCTATTTCTTCCTCCATAAGCATTAATAATTACTTTTCAAAAAAAGAAAAAATAAAAAAATAAAAAATAAAAAAATAAAAAAATAATACTTTTCAAAAGATCTACCCAAATTTTGGATTGCTTTTCTATAAACTTATATTAGATCAAGGGTTGCTGTGATGGTCACTTTTAGGATTTCAGAGGAAAGCCCTGCCATCCTCTGCAGACAGGAACTCTTCCTTGAGAAACAAGCTTTGACTTATCACTGGGCTTTAGTAAAAACTAAATGGTAACCACAGACCACGATGCACACTGAGCTGCCCTTCATGAATTGGGTGTGGTCTAACCCACCAAAACCATAAAGTTGGGTCTACACAGCAACACTCCACTGTCAAATTAAAGTGGCATACATGACATTGGGCTTCAGCAGTCCCTGGAACAACTTACATGAAGAAGTGGCCCAATGCCCATGGCCCCTCTTCCTGAGACCTTACCTTCTCTCTCCCAGCCTGCACCTATGGCTTCATGGGGAGTTCCCTGTGACCAGTGGACTAAGGAAGAAAAAATTTGATCCTGGTTTACAGGTTCTGCATATTATGCAGGTACCACCTCAAAGCAGACAACTCTAAAACTCTCTCCTGGGACATAGCTGAAGGACAGTAATAAAGGGGAATACTCCAGTGGACAGAATCACAAGAGCACTGCAGCTGGTTGTTTATTTTGCTGGAAAGAAATAGCCTTTCAGAGGTGTTGCTCTATACCAATTTATTTGTGGACAACAGCTTGGAAGGAACATGATTGGAAAATTGGTGACAAGGCAGGCCAGGAAAGAGGTCTATGGGGAGACATCTTTTTTTTTTTTTTTTTTTTTTTTTTTTAAATGTTTATTTATTTATGATAGTCACAGAGAGAGAAAGAGAGAGAGGCAGAGACACAGGCAGAGGGAGAAGCAAGCTCCATGCACCGGGAGCCCGACGTGGGATTCGATCCTGGGTCTCCAGGATCGCGCCCTGGGCCAAAGGCAGGCGCCAAACCCCTGCGCCACCCAGGGATCCCCTCTTTTTTTTTTTTTAATAATAAATTTATTTTTTATTGGTGTTCAATTTGCCAACATACAGAATAACACCAAGTGCTCATCCCGTCAAGTGCCCCCCTCAGTGCCCGCCACCCAGTCACCCCCACCACCCAGGAGATATCTCTGAATGGGAAAAGAGTGTTAAGATATTTGTGTCCCGGGGTGCCTGGGTGGCACAGTTGGTTAGGCATTAGACTCCTGGTTTCAGCTTAGGTCAGGATCTCAGGGTCATAAGATCAAGCCCTGCAGTGGTCTCCATGCTCAGCAAGGAGTCTGTTTGAATTTCTCTCTCCTCCTCCTCTGCCCCTCCTGCTCATACTCTTTCTCTCAAATAAATCTTAAAATAAATAAATAAATAAATAAATAAATAAATAAATAAATAAATAAAATAAAAAGATATGTGTGTCCCTTGTGAATATTCACCAAAAGATGACCTCAGCAGATGAGTGTTTTAAAAAGACATAAGTAGATGAGATGGCCCGTTCTTCGTATACCAATCAGCTTCTTTCCCTGGCCATCCCTGTCATCACTCAATGGGTTCATGAACAAAGTGGCCATGGTGGCAGGGATGGAGGTTATGCATAGGCCCAGAAACATAGACTTGTACTAAGGCTGACCTGGCTACAGCCACTGCTAAGTGCCATCACTGCTGCAGCAGTGAGTTTCCCATATGGCACCATTTCTTGATCAGCCAGGTGGAATGTTGATTACATTGAACCACTTCCATCATTTTGTTCCTCCTGAACAGACACTTATTCTGGATGTGGATTTGCCTTCCCTGCATATGTTTCTGCCCAAACATCTGTGAACTTACAGAATACTTTATCCACCATCATGGTGATCCACAATACTATTGTTTCTGATGAAGGAACTTGGCCAGTGATGTGTGGGCCCACGTCAGTGTCATTCACTGGTCTTACCATTTTCCCCACCATCCTGAAGGAATGGACTGATAGAATAATCGCCTTTTGAAAACTCCAGTTACAACTCCCAGCTGGGTGGCAACATCTTCAGGGCTAGGACTTTGAATTCCAGGAAGCTTTATATGCTCCAACTATGGTGTTGTTTCTCCCATTGTTTTGCCACAATTTGCTAATCCAGGAAACCAAGGGGTGAAGATGGGGGTGGCACCACTCACTATTATCTCTAATATGTGATTCACTAGCAAAATGTATACTTCCTATCCTTGAGATCTTCTGCTCTGCTGGCCCAGAGATCTTAGTTCTAAAGGAAGGAAAGCTTCCACCAGTAGACACAGTAGTCAGTCCACTGAACCAGAAGTTGAGACAGTCACCCAACCACTTTGAGCTCCACAAATCTCTGAATCAACAAAGGGAGTTACTGTGTTGTTTGGATTGATCCTGACCCAAGGGAAATTTTGGTTGCTACTACACAATGAAGTTTAAGGAAGAGGATGTCTGGAATAACAGATCTGTTGGGGCATCTCTTAGTACTATATATCCTGTGTTTCAAGTCAGTAGGAAACTACAACCAAATTCAGGCAAAGGTTTAGGTCACCTCTCCAGGTTGAGAACTATGACCAGCTGAAGTACATGCTGAGGGCAAAGGAAATTATGAAATGGATGATGGAAGGCAGCTATAAATACCAGGTATAGCCATGTAACTGGTTGTTGAATTGAGGACTAAGTCAAGTTCTTCCTTATGTTTGTATATATACGTACACACACATATATATACACACAGAAATAGAAAATTTGTTTTCTTCCCTCATCGTGTATCATTACATACTAACAACAGTAAACTTCATATTACATTACTTATGTAGATCATCAAGAAGAGTGAGCATGACTCAGAGTTTGCATCCTTTTCTAGGGAGAAGGTTGTTCAGGGTCATATGCAGGAATAGTTCTATCACATCAGATATAGGACCTTGTTATTGTCCTTATTTGTTGATTAAGTATGGTTCAAAGTGGAGTGTGAGTGCCAGGTTGACAAGAGGTGGACTGTATAACCATCAGTTCATGTGTCAACTTGGGTAGTCCCCTTGTTCAGCCAAACACTAATCTAGGTGTTGCTATGAAGTCTTTTGTAAAGGTTTTTAATGTCTGTTATCTATTGACTTGGACTCTCCTCTGGGTGGGCCTAATCCCATCAGCTCAAAGGCCTTAATAGAACTGGTTTCTTGAAGAAATTGTCACCTGTGGACTAGGTCCCACTCATTCCCAAGTTCCATCCTGTCTTTTCTGATAGTCCCTGACCAGCAAAAAAGATGTTAGAGATAGAGTCCAGGAATACACTAGAAGGGTCAAAGAACTCTAGAGTGTGAAAGGAGCAGATGGAAGCCATAGCTTAGGAAACCAAGGGACTTGTGAACCATAGTGCAGACGTGAAAACAGTGCCAGTAATTAAAGACTCCGGGACTTAGCACATGTTCTCCATCAGAAATGGTCCATCAGAAATGGTCCCCCAGATCTCCGCTCAAGTGCCCAAGACCATAATCACTCAGTCCATAGCCTGTGACTCACCACTCTGGCCACTTTTCCTCACAGCACTAGGTGACAGGACATACTGCTTTATCTGTCATCAGGTACATACTCTTTCCCAACCAAAGTAACTTGCCCGGCAAGTTCAGCATTCAATCTTCAGTACCCTGGAATTTAGCTGGCATCCAACAGCTGTTGAATAACTAGGGGTACTCCCTTCCTTAAGAGCTTAAAGATGACAACTTCCAAATTAACTCTTTAAATAAAACCTCCTGCTAATTGGCAATGCAAAACAGCTGAACTGTAATGTTTTGGTTGGTAAGAAAATATTGATAAGCTCTTAATAGTTTAAATAGACTCCTACAATCATGATAAGCCACAAAGTATTTGCTGCAACAGAAAAAATTTAAAATCTGGGGCACTTGGGTGGCTCACTCAGTTAAGCAGCTGCCTTTGGCTCAGGTCATGATCCTGGGGTCCTTGGATTGAGCCCCACATGGCACGCCCTGCTCGGTAGAGAGTCTCCTCTCACACAAATAAAATAAAAAAAATTTTTAAAAATTAAAATAAAATAAAATAAAATAAGAAAAACTTAAAATTCAGTAGGGGCGCCTGGGTGGCTCAGTTGGTTAAGCGTCCAACTCTTGGTTTTGGCTCAGATGGTGATCTCAGGGTCAGGAGGTGAAGCCCTGCACTGGGCTCTGAGCTGGACATGGGGCCTGCTGAAAATTCTCTCCCTCTGCAACTACCCGACTTAAAAAAAAAAAAAAAACCTTAAAATTCAATAGATTGCTCTTTCAGCCATTTCTTTTTATTTACAGTTTGTGTTCAATGCAAATCAATTCCATAACATGAGAAGTTACTATGAATCAAAGCATAAATACACAAACACAATATACAATCCAAAACTGATGTACAGCATTCAGGGATGAAACAAAACGTAATGTTCATTCACACACACAGTAGCTTGAGATCTGTTGGATATTGTTGTTCTGGTGTAGGTTCCTAAAGATGGGAAAAATGACTTTGGTTATCAAGACTACTGTGGCCATATTAGATACTGGAACATCTAAGCATCAGTGTGTGACCATGCGAACAAAAGACCTTAGAGTGTCTATTTTTAAAAAGCTTTCTGTGCATCGAGGCAGTTGTGAAAAGATTTACTTTCCAGAATCAAGCCCACTTTAGGCTTAGGACCAGGTTCTAACTATCTAAAAATATTGACTAACAGAAAGTGTTCCAAATGTGGCTATTCTGATTCAGAGTTTTTTTTAAAAAAAAAAAGTATTTACAGAAAAAGTATAAAAGTTTTTCCGAATTTAATGTAAGCAAGCTTCCAGTCTTCACTTCCCAAAAACTTGATTTATGATTTTTGGCTCCCGCACATATTTTGCCTTTTTTAATTTCAAGATTTGTCGATTTTACCTTCAAAACAGATCATTTTTAAATTTTAAGAAGTACTCCACCTATGCAGAAATAAGCATTTTGAAATTAGTTGAAGTCAACGTACTTCTACTCTTTGGAATCAGTTTAGCTAAATGAATCTGGCACCCTTGTTCAATAGGAATAAGTGATAAGTATTTAAGCAAAATTTATTCGTTATGCTTCACAATCAGGGGTAGATTCCAATCCATCATTGCCCTGGCACATGTCAATTACTATATAAAAAATCAAATGCAATGTCAAACCCAAAGCCTCAGAGGAAAGAGTTCAGTTCCCAAGAAACAGTGATAGCTTAACAATGTAAAACTTTTATCTAGAGTACATAGGCATTAAATTAGTACTGCTGAAACAATGCATTGAGGATTTACAGTAACACCTGGAAGTTCCTTCTAATGTACATATAAATAGAATCATGGAAGCTTCTTGTATTAACCGTTTTATGGCCTTCAAGATTTAATGAACCGAATGAAAACTGAATCTGTTCATATCCCATCTTTTACATCTCGGTAAGAGAAAATCTATTCTCATTTTCAAGGTAGAATTTTACATGTCCATACTTTTTAAGCCACATTTAAAGAAATTATCTCTTATCTAATCTTGGATGTTGTCTCTTCATCTTGTACATGAAACTCCAGTAGATTTAATAGACATTCATCATCTAGTCAAACCCTTCACATGTTCTTCAAACCAATCAAATTTGGGATCCTCAACATTTTGTGTCAATAAAATAAGGTGTGCAATTAGCAGATTCAATGAAGACCTTTATTTTTCCTTGTCACACTGGATGTCTAGACGCCATTTGGATTGGGTTTAGAAGATGGGGAAGTATAGACGTTTCTTGGCCTGAGTCTTTTAACAGTAGAGATGTAGAAGGGAGAATGAGATCACGAAGAGACTGGCTGTTGACAGCAGAGCACCGCCAGTTGGTGTGGTGGTGGTATTTGCTGGATTTGGGGCAGTCGAGGTACTCTGGGAGGAGTTACTTGAAAGTGTTACAATAGTTGTTTGATTTGAATAAATCTAAAATATATAAAAAAGTTACACTGATAAATTTCCACACATCACAGCTGCCTCCCTGTACACCTACTATGCAATTAGATAGATGATATGTTCTTAAATTGCTCTTCTCCCATTATTTCCTTACCCCTGCCCTTTTAATTCTGAATTCTTGCTTAGTCCCAGTAAATCATTCTTTCAGTTTCAACACAAACTACCTACAGATGCCTAAATTACTACAAGTAGCAGCAACCAAAACTGTTCCTCGGTAACTATAACTCTCAAGAGTGTGACTTTATTTTTAATTCTTTTTTGAAGAAATAAAGGACCAAATTAACAAATCTAGTTTTTGTGACCATATTGACTTACTGGCATCACAAAAAGATTTACTCTATTCTCCCAGGAAGTGGAAGATTTTACAGTTGCATGACTCACTTGGATTCTAAAATACTGTACAATTTGTGAATTTGTAAAACGGTCTACCCTGGATTTGCTAGGTAACTTTCCCATACCCACTTAACACAGCCTTGCATTTAATTGGAGGGGACATGGGATACCCTATCTGCTCCCTGAAATCTTGAAATTCTATAGATATATACAGTCCCCGAAATGGCTACAATATGGGTTTTAAACTGAAAGATAGGAGCCCTTTCCTTGAAGCATAAAGACTTCTCCTCCAAACAACAGGAAGTCAGAATGACTTCACAAAAGACACCAAGGAGGTCTGGTGTTAAGTTTTCACCAGTGGCAGCGTCCCTGCCTGGTCATTAAGCCCAGCGCTGTGGCCAAGAACCAGGGTTCCCCCAGGGTCCCGCTGCCTGAGTGGCATCATTCCCCACACTGATTTTTCAAGTCACGAAATGCACAGTCCAGCGGGGCACGTGATAATCTCTCCTTTGTCACAGAACAAAGGCAGATGGGAGATTTCAGCTCTCCCTGCGAGGGAGGGTTTACAAGGGCTTCTGATTACAGGCAGGAGGGAGGATGTGGCAAGGGAGCAGGTCTGGGCCACATGCACATTTCGCTGCCTAGGATCCCAAGACAAATCCATCCTGTAGCAGCATCAGCTCCCTTTGTTGTAAAACCCATCATTAGGCAAATAGGGGCTTAAAATATGTAAACCCTACCCGCCACCCCCACCCTCCAAAAAAAAAAAAAAAAAACTAAAGAAAAATGTTGATCAAATCAAACATCTTTCCTGGGCACCTACTGTGTGCAAGATTCAGCTTGTCCTACCAGGAAATAGCACTCCCACTAAAAGGAAAGCATGAATGATATGGGAAATTATTTAAAGCGGGGCGCTGTTTGGGGACAATACCTGGTTTGGGATGCCTGGGTTATCTGTTCTCATTTATACAAAGACCCCATAGTGCAGCAGGTGACCTTTGTCACAGAGCCTAGTGCACCAAATTGGAGAATCTAAAGGTCCTGCTCCACTAACAAAAGAAACTAATGTTAATCTAGGAAATGGACATCAGACAGCAATTTCCCCACCCAAACTAGATGTGCCTCACTAGAGCCTCCCTCTTTGAAATTTCGGGGGTGTGTGGGGGGGAAATCTGGTCGGAGAGGAGATGGGGTGCGGGAGGGGGTGGGGGAGCAGCCCGGTTCCCTGCGGCCGCGCCCCTCCCCCACCGAGGAACCGCGGAAGGCTCGGGAGCGCAGCCGACCCGCAAGACAATAGGGTGCAGTTACCGGGCCGCGGAGGGGAAACTGAGGAGCGCTGCCCGGTGAGCCCAGGCCGTCGCGCCCAACTTGTCGGAGGCAAAGCCCGGGAGACGCTCCTCCCCGGGGCCCACGTCCCCACCCCTGGCCCCTGGGCGCCAGCTGCCGGGAAGACCGACCCTCCTCGCCGCCCCCCGCCCCGCTCGGGCCCCCCAGGCCCGGCTGTCCCCGGAGCCTCCGCCCTCGCGGCCGCCCCCACCCCCCGCGGGGCAGCGCAGCGCCCGGGAGCCGCGCGGACGCGAGGTCGGGTCCCGGGAGAGCGCAGCCGGGCAGGGGGCGGCGGCGGCGGCGGGGACAAAGCCTGGCAGGGGGGGGGGGGGCGGGGGGCTCGGGGCCGAAGCGTCCCCCGCCGCCCGCCCAGGGGCACCGATCGGGCGGCCGCGGGGCCGCGGGGGGGCACGAGGTGGGGCGCGCACCGTAAGGCGGTCCCCGGGAGGGCGCGGGGTCGGGGGGGCCACCTCGGGGGCCCCGAACCGGCCGGGCGGAGGAGGGCGGACAGCTGCGCCCCCGAAGGGGCTCGTCCCCCCTTTGTGTGCGGTGCGCGCGGGGCGAGGACGCCCCTGCAGCGAGCCCGCTGCCCTCCCGGGACGGCGCGAGGTCTCCGCGCGCCCCACAGCCGGGCCGGGGCCCCCCGCCCACGCGCGGAGGTGCATTGTCCCCGGGGCCGCGCCCCCCACCCCCACCCCCACCCCCACCCCGGGCCGAACGCCGCGGGGCTGTGCGTCCGCGCCCCAGTCGGCGGCCGCGGGGAGGGGGGGCGCAGGCCGGTCCCCGGGGGCCGCTCCGCCCCGCCCCCCCAGCGCCGACCCCGAGCCCCCGGGCGCCCGGGCTTCACCTGCGTGGGTAGGAGCAGCGCCAGGAGCAGCAGCCCCAGTCCGAGCCTGGCCACCATCGCTCTGCCCATGTCCGCTCCGTCGGGGTCGGTGCGCGGCGCGTGTCCCTGGCTGCGGGGCGAGTGGAGGACGCGGGCTCGGGGCGGGCGCAGGCGAGGTGGGGAGCGCGGCCGGCGGGACCTTATATACCGGGACCATCACAATAGCCGTGACGTGCTGCCGCCCGCCCACCCGCGCTCCCCCCGCCGCCGCCCCCCGCCCCCCCGCCCCCCGCCCCCCGCCGGGCTCGGGCGCCCCTCCCTCCCTCCCTCCCTCCCTCCCCTCCCCCCGCCGCCCCGGAGCCCCCGGGGGGCCGGGCCGCGGCAGGTGGGCGGCGGGGCGCCGGCGGCACGCGGCTTTGTGCTCCGGGGCGGGCAGCGCGCAGGCTGGCACAGGCGCCCGGCGACTCCCACGCAGGACCCGGGGCGAACTCGCGAACCACACACGCCGCTCCCGGGGCCCGGCCCAAGTTCCCTTTGTTTCCCCGGACCTGCCATCTTCCCCCCACCCCCGAAAGAGACGTCCGGGGCCCCCGCGCGGCGAGCCGCCCTCGGTCCCGGGCCGGGGCGCGCGGGGAGGGGGGCCCCGGCTTGGGCTCTCCCCGGCCCCCGCCCCAGGGGAGGGGGCCCCTTCGCGGGCTCCTGGGCTCCTGGGCTCCGGGGCTCCTGGGACGCGTGTGCTCGGCCCCCCGCTTTGTGCTCCGAGCCCTGCGCCGGCCTCGCCGCGGAGCCCCGGGGCGCATCCCGGGGGCGCACCCGCCCCCCAGCCTGGGCTCCGCTCCCCGCGCCCCTGTCGGCGGCCACGCGGCCACGACCCCCCGGGGCGCCGGCCGCCCCTCCCCCTCCAGCCCCAGCCGCACTGGGGACCCCGCACCTCTCTGGCGGCCCCTTTACAATTCCCGGCCCCTCCGGAATTCCTGGAGGACACACTTCTTGGGGCGCCGTTGCAAAGCACTTGGTCGTCATCCGCTCAAAGCCTGAGCTTTTGGGGACGGGCCTTGACTTTTCCGTCGCTGCCATTAGGCAATTTAATGAACTGGCGCAAATAGGAAGATTAGTCATTCTGCAGGTTTGAGTGGAAAATATTTTCCAGCCGTTCTACTGCAAAAACTTTAGGGCATCCAGCAGAAGTGGAAGTCATGTTACCAGTGGAATATTTTCGGTTTGAATGTTTATTGCAGGATTTAAGCCTCTTAAAGTTTGCCGGAGCGTCTGAGGGTCTTTAAAGGAGGACAACGGAGACCCAAGCTAGTAGGGTCGTGGATTTGTTGGAATCTCACCTTTCCCCAACAGTCCCGTGACAATGGGCTCCACAGTGGTGGGTCGTTGGCCCAGTGGCTCTGTGCCTCAGTGGTCAGCCTCTAACTCAGTAACTTTCCACATTCGGTATGTGCTTGGGAACACAGGAATTTCTGTCCTGCACCAGGGTTATCCCATTGTATAGAAATAACCTTCTCCAGCCTCCTGCGGTGTGAACGGACTGGGGCTCGGGGAGTGCCTACTTCCAAGGCAGGGCTCCGAGCACCTGGGCAGGTGCTCGAGAAGCAGCTTATTGTACTAAGTGGTGGTATTCACAGCATGCCTTTATTTTTATTGATCCCCCCCCACCTCCTCCCTCCTCTTATTAACTTAAGGAGCTGGACTAATGGAATGGTTAAGAATACAGGCTCTCGACTCAGAGTGCCTGCGTTCAAATCCTACTTGTGCCAGAGAAAGCCTCAGTTTCCTCATCTGTAAAATGGAGGTAATAGAACCACTCTTAATTGGTTATTAAAGAGTTACTGTGTATAAAGTGTTAGAACAGTGCCTGTCTCATGCCGGAGCTCTCAGGTGGTGGTTGCTCTTGCACGGAAGGTCCCAGGAACTGGAAAACGACTTACCTTCTTTGCAGCTGTGACTTGTGAAAGAAATAACAAGCATCAAAGAGTACCCCAAATTGGGAAGGGACTTGGGATCTCTGCTTTGTGAGCCACTTCATCACCAGCTAATGAGACTGCATAATTCACAAAGCAAGGCCCTTCACATCTGCTTAGCAGTTCCCCTGGGCATCCTATACAGGGTGTGGCCCAGAGCGTTGGCAATTCCCGATTCTGCAGGCTTAGCCCTCCTGGAAAAAGCCCTCTTGACAAATGCCCATTTCACCGGCCCAAACCTTTCCCCTGGGATTCTTTTTGTCGATGATTTCTTCATGTTTATCTGCTCCTGGTTTCCTGTACTCATTTGTCTGCTTTTTCCCTTAGCCAATAATAACTCACGCTACTAAATTGTGAATCTCATCAGTTCTCCTAGAATTTTTCTTAAGACACATGTCCAATTTCCTTTTTTTTTTTTTTTTTTTTTTTTTAAGTAGGTTTCACATGCAATGTGGGGCTTGAACTCACGACACTGGGATCAAGAGTGCACGCTCTGGAGACTGAGCCAGCCAGGTACCCCTCCAATTTCAATTTTTACAGAGAAATTATTTCACGGAATGATCTTAAAACCAGTTGATTCAATAAATTGAGGAATATGTGGAAAGCCATAACTTTATATTTTACTATTTTTTTCATGAGATGGCATGTGACCTAACTTTTTTATACTAGTTCTCTTATTAGTAAAACTAAGGGAGCAATACCTACAATTTCTTTTTTTTTTTTTAAGATTGTATTTATTTATTCATGAGAGACACAGAGAGAGGCAGAGAGACCCAGGCAGAGGGAGAAGCAGCTTCCCTGCGGGGAGCCCGATGTAGGACTTGATCCCAGGACCCCGGGATCACACCCTGAGCCAAAGGCAGACGCTCAAACACTGAGCCACCCAGGCATCCCATTACCTACAATTTCTAAGTTCAGAACTCTGAGGAATAGTACAGAACCAGACTGGCACACCTTACAGTAGACTCCAGAGTCAGACCTGTATTTGAATCCTGACTCACCACTCTTTAACAGTCCACCCTACACCCATGAATTCCTCACCTGGCAAATTTTACCCGCTTCACAGGATTATGCACTTAACTGAGATAAGGTGCATGTTTAGCAGAGTGTCCACCACATAGTAAGAACTCACTAAGATGCCACTTCTGTTGCTATAGGGCATATTCATTATGGGTTTTTTTTTTTAATATTTCATTTGTATAGCATTTGCTCTTTTTTTCAAGCATCTTTGCATGTGGCATTTTATATGTGCGGCGATGAGACCAGTGAGGTCAGTGACCTTAGTTTCATTTACATTTCTGAGGCAGGAGAAGTAACTTGTGTAAGGCCCCGTAGCCAGTTATGGTGCCTCACCTTGAAGCTAGAGCCACAGCTTCCTGACCCAGGTCCCAGGTATTCTCTACTTCGCCAGCAAGAGCGGAGGCCCTGTCTTCTCTACCTCATAGCCTCTGCACCTAGCAGTCAATCAGTATTTGCTGCTTGAATGGACTCACATTAAGGGAGCAGGTTAATTTGCTTTTTAAGGCGAACTAATAAATCCTATTTCTAGGGCAGTAGAAGATATTATTTGACATTTTTAGCACTTCTCAGAAAAATGGATGTGAAATATATTAAAATCCAATAAAAGATATTCCTTCTGTGCTTTATACCAGAAATGGTGGCTGGAATAATCAAATATTTCATTTAAATTCTATTCTACAATATGGTGCTATTCTTATTTATGTTCACAATATTCTTTCCCCTTATTTCATGCCACCC
This sequence comes from Canis lupus familiaris, assembly GCF_011100685.1. Taxonomy (NCBI): domain Eukaryota; kingdom Metazoa; phylum Chordata; class Mammalia; order Carnivora; family Canidae; genus Canis; species Canis lupus. Next base: position 64,569,040 of record NC_049233.1, read on the forward strand.
TAGATTTGGCTGGCATTTAATATTTTAATTTATCCTGATTTTTTAGCTAAGCCTTGTTCTGTACTCAGGAACTCCAGTGTCGTTTCAACTGTGAGTTGACAGCGAAGGTAACAAAGTGAATTAGCGCTTCTGACTGAATAGGTTCTGAGTCCCGTGCTGGAGCTGGTTCAATCCGCTGGTGGAGGCTCCCCCTGACTCTGTGGGTACATGCTGCCCCCTGCTGGCCATAAGGACCCCCCTCAGCTCTAACTGTCAAACAATAAAAACTCCTTTGTGTTGATTTTAAAAACCCTGAATTTTTGAAGCCCCATAAAGCTAATAAACCACGGTGAACTTCTTTAACTTTTGGTTCTTTTTTTCCCCTGTAGAGTCTCTCAAAGAAATTCTCTCAGGTCTTAAGCTCCATCCAAATAAGAAAACAAATGTAAAGTGAAAGAATTATGTGCACAGAATTGCATTTTCAGATGTAAATTGGGTAGTAGGATGCCTACCTCTAAGCATCCGGGGATTTTTTTCTTAAGGAAATGAAAAAAAAAGAAGCAGCAGCACCAACAACTCTTAATCTCCTTGGCCAGATTTTAAATTCAGTGCCCCCATTGTGTTGGCAAGGATGTGAGAAAGCAGGCCCTCTCCTCAATGCTGATGGGATTATGGAAAGGAATTTGACATCTATCAGTATTAAAAATACTTTTGCAGAAATCTAAAAGGATATATGTTCAAAGATTTGTTGCAGCACTGTTTATAACCACAAAGGATTGGAAATCAAGTATCAAAGACCCGAGGCCCAGCTATAGAAGTGACAGTATATCCGTATCATGAAATATTTTAAGTCATTTAACAGAAAAAAAAAAGAGTACTTATGTACTACAAAGAAAAAGCTCCAAGATAAATTCTTAAGTGAAAAAAAGAATTTCTGTACATACAGAACACTATGTACAGTATATTATCTGTGATTAAAAAAAGAAAAAAAACTAGACAGAAAAAGACTATTTCCACAAAGATACAGAAGAAATTGATAGCGGTGCTTGCCACCAAGGAGGGGACCTGGCTGGCCAGGGCAGAAACGTTAAGACCCATTTTTCATTACATACTGGTTTGTACTTTCTGAATTTTGTATCATTATTCATTCACAAAATATTTAAATAAAATTATTTATTTATTTTTTTTTTTTTTAAATTTTTTAATTTATTTATGATAGACACACAGTGAGAGAGACAGGCAGAGACACAGGCAGAGGAAGAAGCAGGCTCCGTGCACCAGGAGCCCGACGTGGGATTCGATCCCGGGTCTCCAGGATCACGCCCTGGGCCAAAGGCAGGCGCTAAACCGCTGCGCCACCCAGGGATCCCAAATAAAATTATTTAAATAAATTAATAACCCAATACATTCTAGGGCCTTCCTTCCCAGACTCCCAGAAAACAAGCAAGTGGAAAGCCCACCTCTGTAGCCCTAGTGGCCTTGGGATGTCCTGGCCCTCTCCAGGAGCCCTCCTTCCTTCCATCATTCACAGGCTATGGGGTGTTGTTTTTTTTTTTTTAAGATTTTATTTATGTATTCATGAGAGACACAGAGAAAGAGAGAGAGAGGCAGAAACACACAGGCAGAGGGAGAAGCAGGCTCCACGCAGGGAGCCTGACGTGGGGCTCGATCCCCAATCTCCAGGATCACACCCTGGGCTGAAGGCAGCGCTAAACCTCTGAGCCACCCGGGCTGCCTCACAGGCTCCTTAACAAAAATTATAGTATTGCCTCATTTCATCCATCCTATGACAAGTGACACCAGTTCTCTCGGGTCCAGGTGACACATGCACAAAAGCTCTCAGGAAAAATAACCGAGCTGTAGGAAAAAAAAAAATGAAAAATCCCCTGGCGAAGCTTCAGTCTCCTTATTTTATCCTCTCTGCAGAGCAACCAATTCGGGAGTCTGAAGGGGAAGAAAAGCTTGGGTTTGGGCCTTACTTTTGCCAGGGGAAGGCCTGAGCTGGGTAGGCTCATTCCCTGTAAGAGATCTTTTCAAAATTCCCATTCTGCTCCTGGACAGGAGATGGAGTCAAGGCCTCATAGGGTCATTAAATTCTAGGGTAAATCATTGAAATCTCACTTCTACCTCACAGAAGAGAATCTCCAGGCCATAAAATGATGCTATACATCATTTGCCATTTGTGTGTGAACCCTCAATGATCCTTTGCATGAAAATAATGCAATTGGAAGAGTGGGAAGTATGTGTATTTTTCATACCTAGATGACTTTCCATCGTATTTTCATGTCTCTTTGTTTTTCCTGGTCTTTCACTTTATGTTAGGTTTAAAGCAAGCGGGTCTCTCATGCTCTAAGAGATGACTAAACTTTTAAGTGGCCGGGATAATTGGATTAAAGATTTTTATTAACCAAAAGAATGTTGTAACATATAACACAATGGTATATTTAATGAAACGTTACTCAACAATCTCGAAAGCAGATGCTGCTTGCGTCTTACCCAATAGAGTTTTAAAATGTGACTCCAAAGAAGAAGCATTCTGTAATAGTAAGCCATTAAAATAAAGCCAGATGAATTTAATTTAATTAGCTAGACTGAAGAGAGATTCTCTATTGAGAACCATATATTTGGATCTAGATCTTGGAGTTTTAAAAAAAAAAGTAAAAAAAAAAACTTTTTAAAGATTTTTTCTTTTTTTTTTTTTTTAAGATTTTTATTTATTTATTCATGAGAGACACACAGAGAGAGAGGCAGAGACACAGGCAGAGGGAGAGACAGGTTCCATGCAGGAAGCCTGATGTGGGACTTGATCCTGGGATTCCAGGATCACGCCCTGGGCCAGAGGCAGGTACTAAACCACTGAGCTGCTACCCAGGGATCCCCCAAGATTTTCTTTTTGAGTAATCTCTACACCCAGCGTGGGGCTTGACTTTACAACACTGAGAGCAGCAGTCACATGCTCTACTGACTGAGCCAGCCAGGCAACCCTCCTCTCAATAATCTTTTATATATTTTTTTCAGATTTTATTTATTTATTTTTAAGATTTTAATTTATTTATTCATGACAGAGAGAGAGAGAGAGGCAGAGACACAGGCAGAGGGAGAATCAGGCTCCATGCAGGGAGCCCGATGTGGGATTCGATCCCGGGACTCCAGGATCACACTCTGGTCCAAAGGCAAGCGCTAAACCACTGGCCCCCCAGGGATCCCTTTTTTTCAGATTTTAAAGTAATACATTTCCAAAATACAGGAAAGTATAATAAAGAATATCATCATATTGTACAGCTGAAACTCATATAACACTGAATTTAAAGGAAGGATATTAACGTTACAGACAGCTCACTAATCAGAAGTAACCACTAATACATTTTTTAATATTTTATTTTTGCTTCCATCTATCTGTATATTTAGTTTGTTTCTTTGTTTTGCTGAATTATGAGCAAATGTGCATAAGATTTTCTTTTTTTTTTTTAAGATTTTCTTTATTTATTCATGAGAGACCCAGAGAGAGAGGCAGAGACACAGGCAGAGGGAGAAGCAGGTTCCATGCAGGGAGCCCAATGCGAGACTCGATCCCAGGACTCCAGGATCAGGCCCTGGGCCAAAGGCAGACGCTCAACAGCTGAGCCACCCAGGTGTCCCAACCGTACAATAGTCTAATTTGACATTTGTTTCTATTATACATAACATTAAAACATCCTTATGCATGTATTCTGTTTTCATTTCTGCATGTTTTCTTATGCTATGTTCCTAAAAGTGGAACTTTGGGTCTTGAAAATAAACTGCCAACTTGTCCTCTAGAAATTTATACTCACAACACTAGTGAGAGTGCCTGATTCACAAACCTTTGCTAAATGTGAGAATTATAGTGTCAACGATATTTTTAAATTTCATCAGAAAAAGATGTTATTTTTATTTGTATTTTCACTGTCAGTGAGATTAAGCTTTTTTTCCAGCTACTTATTAACCACTTGGATTTTTCTTCTTTTATTTTTCTTTAAGATTTTATTTATTTATTCATTAGAGACACAGAGAGAGGGAGAGAGAGGCAGAGACACAGGCAGAGGGAGAAGCAGGCTCCATGCAGGGAGCCCGACATGGGACTCGATCCAGGGTCTCCAGGATCACGCCCTGGGCCGAAGGTGGCCCTAAACCGCTGGGCCACTGGGGCTGCCTGGAATTTTCTTTTTTTTTTTTTAAGATTTATTCATTTATTATTTTAAAGAGAGAGTCGGGGAGGAAGGGGCAGAGGGAGAGAGAGATTCTGAAGCAGACTCCGTACCCAGTCAGGGGCCCAATGCGGGGCTCGACCTCACAACCCTGAGATCATGACCTGAGCCCAAATCACGAGTTGGATGCTTAACTGACTAAGCCATCTAGGTGCCCCTGCAATTCTCCTTTTACAAATTGTTCTTTGTACATGTTGCCTGTCCACAGAAGTGACATGTCAAGAGTGAGCTCAGGCTGAGGAGACGCTGTATTAGATGTGACTTGATTAGATCAAATAGAGTCCATTATTGAAAGGATACAGAAGCAAGTTAGCACAGTCAGGCTTCAAAGCAGAGAACTACCGTATTTTCCAGGATAGTTAGAACGTGTTCCTAGCTCCTGAAATCCTCCGTGGGGGTGCATAATTACAGATGAAAAAAATCTAGGTGAATGTGGTTGAAATTAGACCTTCGAGAAGCTTAGTGGTCTCTCTCAACACCCAGACTTATATACATAAGGCTAACACAGTTCTGCTCATAAACTCCTCTGAACAGTAGAGGCCACCTCCACTGGTCCTGGAGTTATCTCTTCAATCTCACAGTTACACTACGCACAGTATGATTATAAGATATGGTACCCGGAGGCATGAACTTGGTTCCCTCAGTCACCTTCAGCCTCAAGAGGAAAACACATCCTCGTTCAAATACATTTGAAATTAGAATATTTATGATAGGTGTCATTTTTCCACATACCCTTGGGCATCAAGCTAGTAAGCCCTTGACTCTGCTCAAAGGCTCATCCTGTTTTTTTCTCATTTTATTGTCAGAGCTTTTTATTTGTTTTTATTTTTTAAAGATTTTATTTATTTATTCATGAGAGACACAGAGAGGCAGAGACATAGGCAGAGGGAGAAGCAGGCTCCCTGCAGGGAGCCCGATGTGGGACTCAATCCCAGAACCCCAGGATCTCATGACCTGAGCCAAAGGCAGACGCTCAACCACTGAGCCACCCAGGCACCCAGAACTTTTTATATATTAAAACAAAACAAAACATTTGCAGGGGCACCTGGGTGGCTCGGCCAGCTAAACCTCTTGATTTCAGCTCAGGTCATGAGCTCAGGGTCATGAGATGGAGCCCCATGTCCAGTGCTACGCTGGAGGGTGGAACCTGCTTAAGATTCTCTCTCTCCCCCTCCCTCTTCCCTTCCCCTCACATCTCAAAACAAAACAAAACAAAAAAAACACTAGAAATTCATCTGAGTGAGGTTCTTACATGTATGCATATGACTGACCAGAATCAAATTAAGGGTAGGACTGCCAAACACTACCTAGTAACCGATCTACAAAGAACTCTACAGGATCACAAAAAGTAAAATGAGAAAGACAATGTTTTATTTATTGATTTGTTTGTTTATTTATTAAAGATTTTCTTTATTTGAGAGAGAGAGCATGAGCAGGGGGAAGGGGCGGAGGGAGAGGGAGAAGATTCCCCACTGAGCAGGGAGCCCAATGCAGGGTTCAATCCCAGGACCTCAAGACCACGACCTAAACCCAAGGCAGACGATTAACCAATTGAGCCACCCAAGTGCCCCAGAGCATGCTTTACTTAAAACTCTCCTCTCTAGAGAATTTTATATGCGGTTTGAAGAAATATTTGATAGATACTTGAATGAAATAATATCAAAACCGTTAACCTGTTTTGTTGTTTTGCTGGTTAATTGGCTTGAGATAGTAGAGGACATGTTGAGTGGTGCTGCCACAGAGAGTTCTTCCTTCTTCCGGAAATTTCTCAAACTCTCCTCTACAGGAAGGTACAAATATTTTAAACTAATATGGTTAAAGGCATACCAATTAGTTGCTCTACCCAGGGCACCCAAATGTCTCGGTTACCTTTTAGCCATTCTCAGCAACCTCCTTTTCTCTGTCCCAGCACCTTGGAGGGTTAGAACAACCTAACGTTCAGATCAATAGCTCTGGACAGCAGCAATCCTCTGGGGAGTTGCATGGGAGCACATGCCTGGAGGAAATCAGACCCTTCAGAGGGGGTATGGTTTGCAAGAGTCTCCTAGGGGCTCCCAGCTAGCTCAGTGGTTCAGTGTCTGCCTTTGGTTCAGTTCGTGATCCTGGGGTTCTGCAGGGAGCCTGCTTCTCCCTCTGCCTATGTCTCTGCCTCTCTTTCTCTGTGTCTCATGAATAAATAAAATCTTAAAAAAAAAAAAAGTCTCCTAGAATCACTAGCTACAGCATTTTAGCTTTTTGTTTTGTTTTTTTAAGTAGGCTCTATATCTAATGTGGGGCTTGAACTCATAATCCTGAGATCAAGAGTCGCATGGTCTACTGGCTGAGCCAGCCAGGCACCCTGCATTTTAGCTTTATTAATTAGCAATAAAAGAGGTAGCATAAGTTGTAAAGCATTAATCAGTAAATGGCACACATATGACACAATGAGTAAACAAATAATTCAAAATAATTAGCATTTATTCCCTGAATGTGTAGCTGCCATTGCAAATAAGTTTTAAAAATCGTGCTTGATTTGCAATTGTTTTTTTCCCTTTAATTGCATCTGCCACCTGCTCTTAATTTGAAACAAATTAAACCCTGAAGGCAGCATCCAAAAGTAAGAAGACTAAGCAGATTTCACCTTGGGGCAAAAATTATACAACAATTTCCCCCATCTCCAAAAAAGAGTGAATCATTCTTTTCCAGAAGTGATAGATTATTTTCCATTTCGACAGCATACCCCAGTAAGCGACAGGGTGATGCTAACTAAGGATGTAACAACCGGCTCTCTCCAGCATGCTGGACTGCATAAACTACATGAAATTCTCTCTTTGGAGTTCTATGCCAGTGCTGGCCCACATAAATATAATGCAAGCCACACATTTTAATTTTTCAGTTTTTTTTTTAAGATTTTATTTATTTATTCATAGAGACACACAGAGAGAGAGGGGCAGAGGCACAGGGAGAAGCAGGCTCCATGCAGGGAGCCTGACGTGGGACTCGATCCAGGGTCCCCCAGGATCAAACCCCGGGCTGCAGGTGACGCTAAACCACTGTGCCACCGGGGCTGCCCAATTTTTCAGTTTTCTAGTAGCCATGTTTAAAAAGTGTTTTTTAAGAAAAGGTAAAATTCTGTCTCTGTCTCTCTCTGTGTGTCTCTCATGAATAAAAATCTTAAAAAAAAAAAAAAAAAAAGGGGCAGCCCGGGTGGCTCAACGGTTTGGGGTTGCCTTCAGCCCAGGGCGTGACCCTGCAGACCCAGAATCAATTCTCACATCAGGCTCCCTACATGAAGCCTGCTCCTCCCTCTGCCTGTGTCTCTGTCTCTGTCTCTCTGTCTCTCATGAATAAATAAATAAATAAATCTCTCTTTTTAATAAGTCTTTTAAAATAAATTTTAAATAAATTTTTAAAAATTTAAAAAGGTAAAATTAATTTTGGTAAAATAATTTATTTAACTTAATATATCCAAAATACTATCATTTTAACATATAATCAATATTAAGCTATTATTGGGGTGCGTGGGTGGCTCAATTGGTTAAGTGTCTGACTCTTGATTTAGCCTCAGGTCATGATCTCAGGGTCATGAAATGGAGTCTGGTGTCAGGCTCTGCACACCAGGCATGGAGCCTACTTAAGATTCTCTCTCTCCCTCTCCTCCTCTCTGCCCCAATCTTTCTCTTTCACTCTCAAAAAAAAAAAAAAAAAAAATTACAAAATTATTAATGAGATAGTGGACAATCTTTTTTGGTTCAGTAGCCATCTATTGTAGCATTATAAATCACTACAAACAGCAGCTTACAAGAACATATTATCTCGTGGTTTCTGTGGGTCAAGAATCTGGTCATAACTTAGTGGGCCTGTTTCAGGGTCTCTGAGGAGACTGCAGTCCAGGTGTGAGCCAAGGCTGGGGTCTCCCCTGAGGCTCAAATGGAGAAGTATCCACTTCCAAGCTCACAGAGTTATTGGCAGGATTCAGTTCTCTTTTTTTTTTTTTTTTTTTTTTAGGATTCAGTTCTTTGTGGGCTACCAGACTAAAGGACTCATCTTGTTGCTGGCTGCCAGCTGGAGGCTTCCCTTAGTTCTCTGGGGTGGGTTACTTCATCAAAACCATCAAAGAAGTCAACAGAAGGAGTCTGCTAGCAAGACAGAAGTTACAGTCTATGTAACGTAATTGTGGAAATGACACCCCATCACTTTTGCCATATTGTGTTAGAAGCAAGTCACAGGTTCACCCATATACAAAGGGGAGGAGATTCCATACAGGTGTGAAACAAAGACTTTTGAGTGCTCAGAATCTGTCCACCACATGTACTAAAACTTTGAGATCCACTGTGTGTTTTCTATTTATAATACACCTCAAGTCAGACCATGTTTCAGGTTCTCAGTGGCAGTTGACTAGTGGCTACCATATTGGACAGCACTTTTCTGTAACAACTAAACCCAGAGATACTAGAATTACAGGATGTCCAAATACCAGTGTAAGCCATCATGTGTTTGTATAGAGAATTCAAAGTCAAAAGAATTGGAAGCATAAAAACACAGATTAAAAATATTTTGTTGTTTTTAATAGGTAAAGAGCTTAGTACTATCATTTAAATCCAGGGATCTCTGGGTGGTGCAGCGGTTTGGCGCCTGCCTTTGGCCCAGGGTGCGATCCTGGAGACCCGGGATCGAATCCCACGTCGGGCTCCTGGTGCATGGAGCCTGCTTCTCCCTCTGACTGTGTCTCTGCCTCTCTCTCTCTCTCTGTGTGTGACTATCATAAATAAATTAAAAAATAAATAAATCTGGATCCTCAAAGCAAGTACAGGCTAGACAATAAGTTTTGCATTTGTTTTTACAACTTCACACTTGCCCTAGCTGATTGGGAAAGTCCTATAGGCTGAGAGAGAATGAAGGGCAATTTGCAGGAGGGCTCGGTGACCATAATCCCAGAGGGCTCCCAGGAAGGTATCTTGGTAAGTAATCTTTTTTTTTTTTTTTTTTTTTTTTTTTTGTAAGTAATCTTATACTCTTCCCCGCAGTTCTTAGCAGGAGACCACGTTAGCAGTCAACACAAAGACTCAGTCCTTTCCTTGCATGACACTTTACCAGAGCAGGAGGCTCGAAGGAGGGTGGAAGATGGGAGTATTTTCCAAGAAATTCTCCAGTTTCCCACTGACTGCTATGTGAAGAGAATCTGTTCCCTCTTAAATTAATTAAACAGGAGGCCATTACACTGAGGTGGCTCTAATGCCTTGGCAGCCTACATATGCAAACCAGAACCTAAGCCTATACATGCCTCAAGGTTATGAAATTGAAATCTAAAGACAACCAATCACAGACAGCCAACTAGTCTTTTCCCAAATAAGAGAACTGCTTAAGCTATAGCCCATCGAATGATTTCCTTGCTTTGCTTCCACATCGAGTCTTGCCCCTACCTCCTCTCAGTGGGGTGCTCTTAATCACTTCCCATTTGGGGTTGCCCAATTGGAATGGATGTCTGTTTAAATAAATGCTTCATCATCTTAATGTGCTCAGTTTATCTCGTCACACCCCTGAGTGTGAGCTGGAGTCCAAAGAGGAGTGCGCAGATGGACTGTTTTCTTCACTAAAGCCTGAGTATCCCACGTACAAGCCAAGGGGCTCACTCCAGCTCCTCCCCGCTTTCTGTGCTACACAGCACTCAGTTCAAACATCAATTATATATGCAAATGTGCACTTGCTTCAGTTGTTCATGTGTGATGTTCATGCATCTGTTCTCAGGCCTTCCCCTTGCCACCCAAGAGCAGCCCCAAGCCCATCCTGACTTTTGGCTGAAATTTCTAGTCCCATCTCCCCAAATGCCTCCTCAAAGTTTCTTTCTGAATATTACCCTTTTATCTTCAATTCAACCTATCTAATAACAAATGTTAAGTGCTGGGCCAGGGGCTAGTCGGCCTGACCAGGGGCTGGGGGCATTTGGTGGAGCAGAAGCCAGGGATGTCAAAGGCAAGTCCCGTGCAGATGCACCGCCCAAGTCAGGATTGTTTCCACACGGTAGAGTGGACCCTGTGAACCTGAAAGAGGTGGTTTAATCTTCTCAGATCCAAAAGAATTATCTTGACTCTGGTAAGCTGGGGGGACTTCCATTAGGATGTCTCAGGCAGCCCAAGGTACCCCCTCCCCACCTCTGCCATTTCACAGCAAGACTCCAGGGACATCCCCAGTCCTGCTGAAATGGAACAAAGAAGCTCCCAAGTAATGGTTCCCCTGGTGACCATAGCGGATAGTATGAAAATCGTGTCCTAAATCTACATCTGTGACTCACAGACGAAATGTAAGATTCATAAAATATATATTGGAACCAGGGTGGAGAAATGATAATGCCTAATGTGATTTTATGTGTCAAGTTAGGTAGTGAGTGGGAAGGACGATGCACTTACAAAGATGTCCTCATTCATTAAGTTCTCGTAGTAGAAAGAGTGACATCAGTTTTAAAATCGTGTGACACCGAGTATCACACTGTTATTACACCATCATTCTCCCCCACTCACTCATCTTTTACAAACAATTCTAAGAGGCTATGGTTTCATTTATCACCTAGATCTGAGGTAATATATTGGTAATAAATAAAATTCCAGGCCAGAAAGTTATAGACTGAATGTGTCTCCCTCAAAATTCATATTGTAGGAAAGGATAAAATTTCTTTTGAGGTTTTTGCCTAGGGCCCTTGTAACAAAAGGCAGATTAACAAGAGAAAAACCAAAAAAAAGTTTTGTTTTGTTTTAAGATTTGATTTATTTATTCATGAGAGACACAGAGAGAGAGAGAGGCAGAGACACGGGCAGAGGGAGATGCAGGCTCCATGCAGGGAGCCCGACGTGGGACTGGATCCTGGGTCTCCAGGGTCATGCCCTGGGCCGAAGGCAGACACTTTAACTGCTGAGCCACCCAGACATCCCAAAGATGTTTGTTTTGTTTTTTGTTTTTTAACATGGATACTTCATGGATACATGGGAGACTCTCAGGGAAAAATCAGTAACTCTCAAGGAGGTGGCTTCAAATTCAGGCTTAAATACCATCTTCAGCTACATTAAAAAAAAAAGAAGAAGAAGAAGAAGAAGAAGAAGAAGAAGAAGAAGAAGAAGAAGAAGAAGAAGAGGTAGAAGGAGAATCCGAACGAAGAAGAATAAGCGGATCAGCTCCTTGCCTTCCTTCGCTACTTCTCCCTCCTTCTCCTCTCCTCCTCCTCATCCCTCTCCCTCCTCCTCCTCCCCTCCTCCTCCTCCTCCTCCTCCTCCTTCTCCTTCTCTCCTGCTCCTTCTCTCCTTCTCCTTCTCCTTCTCCTTCTCCTCTCTCCTTCTCCTTCTCCTCTCCTCCCTCCTCCTCCTCCTCTCATCCTCCCTCCTCTCCTCCTCCTCCTCCTCACTCCCTCCGCCTCCTCCTCCTCCTCCCCTCCTCCTCTCCCCTCCCCTTTTTTTTTTTGCCAGTTACAGGGCACCTTCTCCAACTGGTCAATCTCTTGTGATTTAGAGACAACCTTCTCTTCCTGGTGCAGAGAGGGAGTCACCCTCACAATTGGGATTTCCTCTATAAATGTAAGTTTCCTTTACAAAAGTCTAATTTCTGCTCCATTTTTAGAGCTTCTCCTATGTCTGCCGTTTCTTAAAATAATCACCTCAAAATAATCCTTATGCCTAAGAGGCATATTTTGGGGTGGAATATCCTGTCATTCTTCCGTAAACTGAAACCTAATCCTCAATTTGATGGTATTTGGAGGTAGGGCCTCTGGGAGGGGATCAGGAGAGGAGGGACACATTTCTTTACAAAAGACTTTCCAGGAGCACCTGGGTGGCTCAGTCGGTTGGACATATGCCTTCAGCTCAGGTCATGATCCTGGAGTTCCAGGATCAAGTCCTGCATCAGGGTCCCTGCTCAGCGGGAGTCAGCTCCTCCCTTTCCCATTGCCCCTCACCCTGCTCCTACTATCTCTCTCTCTCTCTTTCTCTCACTCACTCTGTGTCTCTCAATGAATAAAATCTCTAGGGAAAAAAAAAAAAAGGGCTTTCCAGAACTCTCTCACCCCCTCTACCATGTGAGAATGCAGTGAGAGGGCTGTCTGTACATTAGGAAGCAATCTTTACTAGATACTGAATCCACATGTCACTGAACTTCCTAATCCTGAAATTCCTAGCCTATAAAACTATGAGAAATAAATTTGTTGATAAGCCACCCAGTCTGTCATATTCTAACAACCAAGACCCAAACAGACCAAGACACAGGGTGTAGACATATCTAGGCCTGCCCTTAGACCCAGGTTAGGGAGGTTCCTGGCCTGTGCCTTACCACCTGTGCTACTGGGATGCATCTCCTCTGTGACCAGCACTGGTCAAGCCCTCAGAAAATGCTTCTCTAACATCTCTTGCCCTTTGCACTCAAGACAAAAGGCACCTGAGTACAAATGCCAGGAGAGTTAGTGGGTTGTGCCATGGCCAAAGGCAAAGACAGACATTGTTTCAGGTTGTGGAAAGCATATGAATGGCAGAAACACTTAGGTAAGAGAAAAACAAAACAAATTAACTTGTCAATTCTTCCTGACATATCGTGAGTGCAACAGGTTCTTGCATTTCCCAGGGGATTCTGAAGGTCCATTTTCTTCTCTTCATGTTCTAATTCATGGTTCTGGAGGTTCTGATGACAGGGTGGTATTCAACACAATTGCCTATAACTGCTAAAGAACATTTTGTGATATTAAATATAAATTTGCATACTCATAAATTTGCTGTAATAGGCAGGATACATGATATCCATTTCTTACACTGGACACCAAACACAAGAGTTTAAAGTGCTTTGTTTTTACTGAATTATTCAATAGCTTTTACTAAATTTTCAAAAAAGATATTTAAAATGTCAGATTCATGGGGCATGTGGGTAGCTCAGTGGGTTGAGCATCTGACTCTTGGTTTCGGCTTTGGTGATCTCAGGGTTGTGAGGCTGAGCCTGCATAGGGCTCTGTGCCCAACAGCACCTGTTTGTCCTTCTAACTTCCACCCACTGGCAAGCATAGGCACATGCTTTCTCTCTGTCTCTCAAAATAAATTAAATAAAATCTTAAAATAAATAAATACATAAAATGTCATGTGTGTTTACTTTTATTAAAATGTTGATATTGGTTAATAATTTGCTCTTCTTAGTAATTTTGAATATTTTAGAAGAAAATATTATTTAATATATGTATTTCAAAAAGTTACTTTTTTAAAAAAGATTTTATTTATTTATTCATGATAGACATAGAAAGAGAGAGAGAGAGGCAGAGACACAGGCGGAAGGAGAAGCAGGCTCCATGCCAGGAGCCCGACGTGGGACTTGATCCCGGGGCTCCAGGATCACGCCCTGGGCCAAAGGCAGGCACCAAACCGCTGAGCCACCCAGGGATTCCCCTTTTTTAAAAAAGATTTTATTTATTCATGAGAGACACAAAGAGAGAGGCAGGAAAAAAAAAGAGAGAAAGAGTCAGAGACATAGGCAGACGGAGAAGCAGGCTCCCTGTGGGGAGCCTGATGTGAGACTTGATCCCAGGACCCCAGGACTCTAGGACCCCAGGACCCCAGGATCACGACCTGAACCAAAGGCAGATGCTACTCACCCAGGTGCCCCTCAAAAAGTTACTTAATTTTTCTATGTTTTGTATTTATTTTAATATACACTTGAATGTAAACCTATTCAAACAATATTTGAACACAATTATATTTCTTTTTTAATCCTTTAGATCATTGCCAAAAATCTTGATAACATAGTGATTTTGCTGAATTAGAAGTAAAAAAAAAACAGATTTATAGAAATATTTATAAATTATGTGTCTTTCTGGGTCTTCCCAAAAATCAGTAGCTCATTAAAAGGACATTCAGACATGTGCAATAGTCATTAGACTTAGTCATATTTCACCAACTGTCATAGAAAAGCTATTGCTTCAAGCATGTTTTATTTTTGCCATTATGAGGGTTGATTTATCAATGTGGGAAGATAAAGAAAATTTTATTTATTTGTTAGCTTGCTTTATAGTTTTTAAATACTTTGACACTTGGGATGCACCTCTCTGTGTATGCTTTCCCTGCATGTTAGTGACCTAGCATGAATTAGGTGCCTATTACTAATTCCTCAGAATTAAGAGCAGCATTTGCCTGGCACAGTTACTCACAGCAGAAATCCCTGCAGTCATTCGGATACAAGAGATGCCCTTTTAAAAATGAAGCTATTCCTGAAAATTCTCCATTTATAATCCTGATAGGATGTCACGGACATCCTTCGTAAAGTTATATACAGAAAGGTCATATATCATAAAGGGAAGAGAAAAACTTAGCAAGAGAAAGAAAGCAGATAAATTGAAGTAGACATTTTAACTGTTGTTGGAAGGACCCTATCAATGATCCCCTAATAGATAGGAGGATGAGATGTTGTTAAACTTAACAGCCAGGGAAATGTGAGGCACCCGGTGGCTCAGTTGATTGAGCATCCAACTCTTGATTTCAGCTCAGGTCAGATATCAGGGTTGTGAGATTGAACCCCAGTGGGGCTCCAGGCTGGGTCGAGCCTGCTTAAGATTCTTTCTCTCTCTCAGGACGCCTGGGTGGCTCAGCGTTTGAGTATCTGCCTTCAGCTCAGGGCGTGATCCCGGAGTCCTGGGATCGAGTCCCATATTGGGCTCCCCACAGGGAGCCTGCTTCTCCCTCTGCCTGTGTCTCTGCCTCTCTCTCTGTGTGTCTCTCATGAATAAATAAAATCTTTTTTAAAAAATCTGTATGAAGAAGACTACCTGAAATGACTGCTAACACTTAGGGGGCAAAGTTCCCCTCTTGTGCCTACCTGTGCCCACCTGGCCCTGGCACAGCAGCCATTTCATCCCTCTGTGCTTTGGCATATGCTTTGATGTGGCTGGGTGCCTTAGTCCACAGGCAGACTCCTACCCATCCTTGAAGACCTCAGCTCAAATATAACCCTCTCTGAGAAGTCTTTTGTCAAATTCTCCCAGGCCCAGCATGTTTATTTACTCTTTCTGCTTCCTTAAGGCCCTTCATATCATTACACATATTAAAACATACCATGTTGCATGACAATAGTCTGTCCTTTTGTCTGACTCCTCTGGACAGTAGCTTCTTAAGGGCAGGGCAATATCCTAGCACCTATACTATGTCTAGAACATAGTAGGGATGTAATAAAGGCACAATGGCTGAGAGAATAATTAAGTGAACAAACATACACGGGTACTATATACCAGACAATGACATGTGAACAGACAGGTAGGCAATTAGTGTGTATCTTGCTTTATACCTCAGTGTATCTTATTTATGTGTTAGTTCAGTCTGCTGGAGACCTGAGCATTATGCTTCTTTTCTTGGCAATATCTTTGAGACACAGGAGACAAGTGAATGATTCAAATGACTTCTTTCTTTTTTTTTTTTAAAGATTTTATTTATTCATGAGAGAGAGAGAGGCAGAGACACAGGCAGAGGGAGAAGCAGGCTCCATGCAGGGAGCCCGATGTGGGACTCGATCCTGGGACTCTGGGATTGCGCCCTGGGCCAGAGGCAGACACTCAACCACTGAGCCACCCAGGGATCCCGATTCAAATGACTTCTGTACGACACGTGTCAACTTATAAGATGACAACAATCACTTTAGACCAGTGCATCCGATAGAGCATTCTGCAGTGATGGAAATACTCTGTATCTTCACCCCTTAGAAAGTGGTAAGTGCAAATGATGAACTGAACTTTTAATTTTTTTTAAGATTTTATTTATTTATTCATGAAAGACAGAGAGAGAGAGACAGAGACACAGGCAGAGGGAGAAACAGGCTCCATGCAGGGAGCCTGACGTGGGACTCGATCCCAGGACTCCAGGACCATGCCCTGGGCTAAACCACTGAGCCACCCAGGGATTCCCTGAACTTTTAATTGATTTAAGATACTGGATGTGACTAGTAGCTACAATATTGGACACCATAGCTTTAGACAATCGCTAACCCACAAAATAGTAGGTAAGTTCTACCTCAATATAATTTTTTTGTATAATAAAACAAAAACCCCCACTAACAAGCTGGGTAATCAAGAACCTTCCTTAACCCTTCTGTGTCTCACTTTATTCATCTGTAAACCCAACAAGAGGAACTAGTGGATAGAAGACTGACAGCTCAAAACTCCATGAATGCACCTGTGGGCTCAGTTCTCTTTCTGCCACGGCAAACCCTCTGGAGGGGCAGCTGAAGGGAACAGCCCCTCCCACCCTTCCCGAAGTGAGAGGGCAGCCAAATGCTTATGCGCCCATCCAAGTGGCTTCAGGGGTTTCTGCCAGAGAGTTATAGATGATAGGTTCACTCCAATCTGGGTCAGAAGATCGCACAGAAAACACCTAAGGTCTCTGGGGGAAATCCTAAATGCTAAATCTTACAGAAGAATGGAAAAAGCTCTCATTGGTGCAACGTGATGCCCTTTCAGTTCTTCGGCTGGGGCAGGCTGGGGTAGCTTCCTTCATCAGGGATACGCCACTCAGCTTCTTTCCCTTAGGTCTTTTTGTGCCTGGAGAGTTTGATTTTGTAAATCCTGCTGTGTTTATAATCCGGTTTACTAAGCCTGATTATCTAATTTTCACCTGCAGAAAGAAAGCATTTTGGAATCTCTCATCTCCAAGGAGAGAAAAAGCCAAATCTCCTCCCCAGGTTCTCTGAGACAATGGGGCTCACGTGGGCATAACAGCTTGGAAAGACCTCAACAGCCCTTCTCTTTCTCTTAAAAGGGATGGTGGGGGAGGGTGGGGGAGAGTTGGCAACAACCACAACACCACCACCACAACACCAACACCGTGAGGACAGGCAACCCGGGATGGAGAGAAATAGAGGCGGGGGTGGGACAGGAGAGGACAGCTGCTGTAGCTCTAGGCCTGTGCTTCTCAAACTTGACTGAGTATCACAATCACCCCTGGGAAGGCTTGTTAAAGGATTACTGGGCTCTACTCCAGAGCTTCTGACTTACTACTAGGTCAGGGGCAGGACCCTAGACTGTACACTTCTAAGTCCCTAAGTGATGCTAATGCAGATAATGATCCCACTATCACACTTTGAGAACCATGCTCAAAGTCACTGCTTCAGCCTCCAGCTGTTTTTCTTGCAGTCCCTTACAGGGTTCGAGTCAGTTCCTCAGAATGAGAATATGTGTAGTGTGTGTGCTGATGGGGGGGGGCGGGCTGAGTTCTACTCTTCCCCACTGTCCGCCCCTCACCCCTCACCCACCCCCCACTTCTGTCCAGACCCAAGTGCAACAAGCCCGACTGCATGCATGGTGGCTCTGCCAGTAAGGGGATCGGTGGGAATGTCTGGAAGACCTTTCCATCATCTGTCTCCTTGGGATGGTCACGTGGCCAGCACCCTTGGCTGGAGAGCGTGCTGGCCAAGAGCACACCTATGCACAGAGGGACAGCCTTCTCCTCAGAGTATCACAGCATCCCAGCAGGACACTTGTCAAAGAAAAAACATTCCTAACCGTATTAAGGGCTTTTGACAAAGGTCTGCCTTGGCCATGTGTGAGAGGAAGTTCAGATTTTCACAGAGAAGCCATAGGGAAGGATGACTCAACTGTCTAGTTCATTGAAGGGTGTTAGAGAGACACCCTGTCTGTGAGCAACAATCTGGAGCGCATCTTTTTCTTCCTTTCTTTTTCTTTTTTAACATTTATAGATTACTTACCAACATGCCATGCACTGTCCTAAATACTTTACATATATTAACTCATTTAATTCTCAGCGTCCTTTAAGATAGATATAGGTTTGTTTGTTTTTTAAGATTTTCTTTATTTATTCATGAGAGACACGGAGAGAGAGGCAGAGACAAAGGCAGAGGGAGAAGCAGGCTCCCTGTGAAGAGCCCAATATGGGACTCAGTCCCTGAGCCAGGATCACACCCTGAGCCAAGGGCAGACACTCAACCGAGGAGCCACCCAGGTGTCTCATACAATAGATTTAGTTTTATGCCCATTTTACAGTTAAGGAAACTGAGGCATGAGGTTAAATGATAAGGTCAAAGTCACACTGCTAATTAGTAGAACCAAGATCTGAATCCAAGATATCTGGCTTCAGAATCCATGCTCATAACCATTCTAGAGAATTCTATTTTCTGTTCATCCATTTATTCATTTGTCTTGAGGAAGATTACTGACAAGAATAGAATACTTGTGTGGCCAGCATACACAGTTCCCAAGAGGAAAGTCTAGTTGAGAAACAGCCTCAAGATTATCTGTTGCTGGGTAAAAATGGAATCAAGATAAAGTGGGACGCCCGGGTGGCTCAGGAAGTTGAGTGTCTGCCTTTGGCTTAGGGCGTGATCCGGAGGTCCTGGAATCGAGTCCCACATCGGGCTCCCTGCAAGGAGCCTGCTTCTCCCTCTGCCTGTGTCTCTGCCCCTCTCTCTGTGTGTTTCTCATGAATAAATAAAATCTTACCAAAAAAAAAAAAAAAAAGATAAAAGGAACTGGAAGATTTCAATGGATCCTGACAACCAGATTCATGCCCCAAGCTCCTCTTGCTAACTGGACAGGAAGATTTGTGTTGACCAGCCAGCCAGTGCTGAAGACATGGCCAACTTTTAAACCAGACTCTTAAAAAAAATAAATAAAATAAATAAATAAACCAGACTCTTACCTGAATTTCTTTCTTTTCTTAAGATTATATTTATTTACTCATGAGAGACACACAGAGAGAAAGGCAGAGAGATAGGCAGAGGGAGAAGCAGGCTCCCTACAAGAGCCTGATGCAGGACTTGATCCCTAGGACCCCGGGGTCGCGACCTGTGCCAAAGGCAGATGCTCTACCACTGAGCCACCCATGTGCCCCTATATTGCTATTTTATTTTATTTTTTTTAATTTTTTTTTATTTATTTATGACAGTCACAGAGAGAGAGAGAGGCAGAGACACAGGCAGAGGGAGAAGCAGGCTCCATGCACCGGGAGCCCGATGTGGGATTCGATCCCATGTCTCCAGGATCGCGCCCTGGGCCAAAGGCAGGCGCCAAACCGCTGCGCCACCCAGGGATCCCCTATATTGCTATTTTATAAACCTTGGTTTTAAATTGGCAATCGTTCTGAAATTTTTTTATTATTTTTTTAAATAAGCGATTAGAGTACTACAAGTTAACAACAAAGCTGTTCTAGAGGACAGATGGCATTAACTGCATTGTAAATTTATACTCTGGAACATCTTAGTTTGAGATTCTTCAAACAGCAATTGTCTTGTTTCTTCATATGACAATTAAGACTGGCTGACAGTGAATAAGTGAATTTAGCCTGGTTCTTTGTGCTGTTGATCCTTTCAGCTCTGTCTCTGACTCCCCTCAGCATTTTCCCTCAGGTGTTAAAAAGAAGACAAAGCCCATCTAATAGTGTGCCAAAGCATTGGAAACACCACTGATCTTCCCCCTTCAGGCTCCAAGCAAAGGCTTTTTACCTCGATCAGACTTGAATGGTTTATCAAAACTTCAACATTAAGTTAGTTAGTGGCATTGAATTTTAAGGTTACTAAGATAAGACACAACTACCTATGATGGCTCTTTTATTTTCCCCAATTTTTTTCCCTTAGCAGAAAAAGGAGTTTTATGACCATGCCATACGATCTGCTTCTATTCAAGCTCTAATTATAAAAGATTGAGCCATTTAAAATTGCTACCTTGTTGGTTAAAAATGATCAAATATCAGCAATCTCATATGGTTCAACCTAATATAAATACACATGGTAATACCTGCCATTTGCAACAATATGGATGAACCTGGAGGACATTATACTAAATGAAATAAGGCAGACACAGAAGGAAAAAAATTGCATGATCTCACTTATATTTGGAATCTAAAAGGTCAAATACACAGAAGCACAGAGTACAACAGTGGTTACCAGGAACAGGAAGGAGGGGAAATGGGGAGATACTGGAACAAAGTTCCAGTTACGTACAGTAAGTCCAGAGATGTACAGCATGATGACTATAGTTAATAATACTGCTCTGAGGGCAGACCGGGTGGCTCAGCGGTTTAGTGCCGCCTTCAGCCCAGGGCCTGAACCTGGAGACCTGGGATCAAGTCCTGCATTGGGCTCCCTGCATGGAGCCTGCTTCTCCCTCTGCCTGTGTCTCTGCCCCTCTCTCCCTCTCTCTCCCTCTCTCTCCCTCTTCCTCTCTCTCTTTCTCTCTCTCTCTAACTGTCTCTCATGAATAAACAAATAAAATCTTTAAAATAAGAAAAAAAATACTGCACTGAATAAGGGAAATTTACTGTGAGTAGATTTCAATAAACAAAATCTTTAAAAAGAAAAAAAAGGGACCCCTGGATGGTTCAGTGGTTAAGCGTCTGCCTTCGGCTCAGGGCGTGATCCTGGAGCACGGGATCGAGTCCCCCATCTGGCTCCCCGCATGGAGCCTGCTTCTCCCTCTGCCTGTGTCTCTGCCTCCCCCCACCCCCCACCCCCGCTCCCCCCCACCGCCCCGCTCTGTCTTTCATGAATAAATAAAATCTTAAAAAAAAAAAAAAGATTTCAGGTGCCTTCATCACACACACAAAAATAGTAACTATATGAAATGATATGTTAATTAGCTTGACTAGCAATCATTTCACTCTGTATTATGTGTATCACATCATGGTGTTGTTCACTTCATTTTTATGTGTGTTGTACACTTTAAATACAATTTTTATTTAAAAATAAAATTTTAAAAATACACATGATAATTTTTTAAAGATTAAAAAATACACATGATATATAACTCAGTTTATAGTTGAGAAACAGCCTCAACTGTATAAGGATCATCCTGGTCCTTGTAACAATAATAACAAAAGATTTTCTAAAGGTTCCTAGTTACCTATACAATATGTACCCAATATAGGGAATCCCTAGGTGGCTCAGTTCTTTAACACCTGCCTTCAGCCCAGGGCATGATCCTGGAGACCCCGGATCAAGTCCCACATCGGGCTCCCTGCATGGAGCCTGCTTCTTCCTCTGCCTATGTCTCTGCCTCTGTCTCTCTCCTCTGTGTCCTTCATGAATAAATAAATAAAATCTTTAAAAAAAAAAAAAAAAACAATATGTACCCAATATAGACCTTAGAAATTGTGGGATACCAGAGAATAAATGGTGGCAAGGGAGTGTTCATGGAAAATTAGAACAAATTATAGATTCAGAGCTTGAACATAATTACACAAAACATGAAAAGCTGCCCCTGAGGTTATTCCACAACACATGGTTCAAAGAACTGAAGATACTCCTGGCTAAGGAACTTTTCCTTTTTTACTTTACTAGTAAGCTATAATTTTTGGTTTGTCCTTCAGGCTAGGGTAGAGAACAAGTAAAAAGCACATTTATTTAAAAAAAAAAAAAAAAAACTGAAGCATCAGTACCTAAATATATTTGCAGAGGGCCGAAAGAATTTCTCGTTTCATATTTTGGATCACTTGCTTCCTTGCATGTTATTGGCATTGTCATCCCTATTGACTCTAAGATCCTTTTCACAGTGAACATTATTAAGTTTGTGCAACTTTGAGGGAGTAAGTCATAACTAAAATATGCAATAGATTTACTTTATGTTATGGGTAGAAGGAAAGAAGCCAGCAGTATCTGCTGCAGGTTTTTTCATATCTTAAGGCAATTACCATAGAAATCTATATTTAGATTTTTAGTAAGCATTCAACAAATTTAGTTTATTCATGATAAATCAATCTAGACCAGTGATCCCAACTGTGATCCAAAGAATGTTACTGAAAATACTTGTGGGATACAGTTAAGCTAGTCCTTAGAGGAAAATGTATACCTCTAAATGCCTGTATGAGAAAATAAAAGAGGCTAAAAGTTGTTGAGCTAAGCATCTAGCTAAAGAAATTAGAAAAAAATACAACAAGGGATGCCTGGGTGGCTCAGCGGTTGAGTGTCTCTGCCTTTGGCTCAGGGAGAGATCCCGGAGGCCCCAGGCCAGGATCGAGTCCGCGCATCTGGGCTTCCTGCATGGAGCCTGTTTCTCCCTCTGCCGATGTCTCTGCCTCTCTCTATCTCTCATGAGTAAATAAATAAAATCTTAAAAAAAAAAGAAAAATACAACAAAATAAACAGAAAGTAAAAGGAAGGCAGTGATAAGGAAAAAATAGACCAATTAACTAGAAAACACAAATATCATCAAAGAAATTTCTTAAAAGCCAAAAGTTGGGTATTTAAAAACGCTATTCAAACTGACAACCTCTGGAAACATGAATTAAGAAAAAATAAAGAGGATGTAAATAAGTACATTATCATTTTAAAAGAAAGTATTATTAACAAATTTAAGCCATTTAATTGGGAAACAATGAAATAATTCATGGAAAATATAACTTAAAACTAATTCAAAAAGAAATAGAAAGTTTGAGTAGTCCTTTTTTTTTTTAAGATTTTATTTATTTATTAATGAGAAACAGGCAGAGACATAGGCAGAGGGAGAAGCAGGCTCCCTGTGGGGAGCCCAATGTGGGACTCAATCCCAGAACCCTGGGATCATAACCTGAGCCCAAGGCAGACACTCAACCACTGAGCCTCCCAGGCACCCTGGGTAGTCTTATTAAAAAAAAAAAAAAAAAAGAAAAATAGGGCAGCCCAGGTGGCTCAGCGGTTTAGCAGCTCCTTCAGCCCAGGGTGTGATCCTGGAGACTCGGAATCAAGTCCCAGATCGGGCTCCCTGCATGGAGCCTGCTTCTCCCTCTGCCTGTGTCTCTGCCTGCCTCTCTCTCTCTCTCTCAGCCTCTCATGAATAAATAAATAAAAAATCTTTAAAATAATAATAATAGGGATCCCTGGGTGGCGCAGCGGTTTGGCGCCTGCCTTTGGCCCAGGGCGTGATCCTGGAGACCCGGGATCGAATCCCACATCAGGCTCCCAGTGCATGGAGCCTGCTTCTCCCTCTGCCTGTGTCTCTGCCTCTCTCTCTCTCTCTGTGACTATCATAAATAAATAAAAAAAATTAAAAAATAAAATAAAATAAAATAAAATAATAATAATAATTTAAGAGCACCCAGGTAGCTCAGTTGGTTGAGCATCCAACTCTTTGTTTCCACTTGGGTCATGATCTTGGTGTCCTAGGATCAAGGCCCATGTTGGGCTCCTCACTCAGCAAGGAGTCTTCTTGAGGATTCTCTCCTTCTCCTTCTGCCCCTCCTCCTCCTTGCACAAGTGTGTGTGAGCTCTCTCTCCCCCTCTAAAATAAATACATCTTTTTAAAATAAATAAAAGTAAATAAAAATGATTTAATCAGTAGATTAAAAAATCTTAACACACACAGACCAAGACATACAGATATAATCTGCCAAACTTTAAAGCGCTAACTAAGATTATTCCAATCTTGTACAAACTCTTCCAGATATAAAAAGAGAGGTAACATTCCTTTAACCATTCAATGAGGCTGATATCATTGAAATTCTAAAGCTATACAAGGATGGTTAAAGAAAGGAAAAAGCCTAATTTTGCCCATAAACATAAATATGAAAATCCTAAGCAAAACATTAGCAAACATGGGGCATCTGGGTGGCTCTGTGGTTGAGCATCTGCCTTCAGCTCAGGGTGTGATCCCGGGGTCCTGGGATCAAGTCCCATATTAGGCTCCCTGCATGGAGCCTGCTTCTCCCTCTACCTACGTCTCTGCCTCTCTCTCTCTGTGTCTCTCATGAATAAACAAATAAAATCTTTTTTAAAAATTAAAAAAATAAAATAGCTTCTCTCTTCCATTAGTTCCCCCCCCATATTTATCTTCCTGCAGTTTACCAACTCCAGAAGCCCAAACCATTTTCCTTTGTCTTGCTACTTCTCCACATTACATTGCCCTTTGTTAAGATGATATATGATCCCCTGATTCTAGCCACCCCTTTGAGGTGCTCATCATTGAGTTCTCCTGTGCATATACTTTGTACACATAAACTTTGAAAAAGAAAAAAAAAAAAAAAACAAAAAACCTCTGGGTTTTTTTTCTCCTGTTAATCTGTCTTTTCTCAGTTTAACTTGCAAGATCCCAGTTATTGAACATAAGAGGATGAAGGAAAAGGTTTTTTCCCTCCCCTATAATTACATTAAAATAAGAAATTGGGATGTCTGGGTGGCTCAGCAGTTGAGTGTCTGCCTTTGGCCCACGGCGTGATCCCAGGATCCGGGATCGAGTCCCACATAGGGCTCTTTGCAGGGAGCCTGCTTCTCCTTCAGCCTATGTCTCTGCTTCTCTCTCTCTCACTGTGTCTCTCATGAATGAATGAATGAATGAATGAATGAATCTTTGAAAATAAAAAAATAAATAAAATAAATAAAAATAAAATAAAAATAAGAAGTCACTGGGGTACCTGATTGGCTCAGTTGGGGGGAGCACGTGATTCTTGATCTCAAGGTTAGAAATGTAAGCCCCACATTAGGTGTAGAGATTACTTAAAAATAAAACCTTTAGGGGCATCTGGGTGGCTCAGCCTGTTGAGCATCTGACTCTTGATTTTGGCTCAGGTCATGATCTCAGGGTCATGGGATCGAGCCCCTTTTGGTTCTCTGAGCTCAGCACAGAGTTGGCTTTTCTCCCTCTCCCTCTGCCCAGCCCCCTCGCCCTGCTTGCATGTGTTCTGTCTCTCTTAAATAAATAAATCTTTAAAAATAAAAATTTTTTATTTTGTCCAAAAAAATTGGACAAAACAGATGAAGAAGAAACAAAAATTGCTAACAAGCAAATGAAAAGATGCTCAACTTCATGAGTAATCAGAGAAATGCAAATTAACAGCACAATGAGATAGCATTCCACACCCACTAAATTAACAAAAATTAAGAAGCATGACAATGTAAAGCTGCACTTACTAGAAAGAACGTGAACCAAATGGAAAGTCTCACATTCTGCTTGGTCAGGTAATCATCATTTTGGAAAATAGTATGGCTTATCTTAGAAAGCTGAACATATGCATACTCAAAATTCCAGTCTTTTTACTCCCAAATTGACACTCTGAAAATTTTGGATTAAATATATTTGAAAGATGGTTCATGGATACATTTTCCAATATCATAGAAAAAATAAACAAAAAATAGAAAGTAGCCATAGTCCATCAGCAGAAGAATAAAAAATAAATGATGGTGAAGGGATGATGGGAAGTGGGAGACATAGGGTTCCAGTTATAGAATACGTAAGTCACAGGGATGAAAGGTACAGCACAGGGAATATAGTCATGGAATTGTAACAGTGTTGTGTGGTGACAGATGGCAGTTACACTTGTGGTGAGCACAGCATAACATATACAGAAGTTGAACCACTATATTAGACACCTGAAATTAGCATAGCATGTGTGTCAACTGTACTTTTTTAACTTTTTTTTTTTAAGATTTTATTTATTCATTCATGAGAGACAGAGAGAGAGAGGGGCAGAGGGAGAAGCAGGCTTCATGCAGGGAGCCCGACGTGGGACTTGATCCCAGGACTCCAGGATCACGCCCTGGGCTGAAGGCAGGCGCTAAACCGCTGAGCCACCCAGGGATCCCCTCAACTGTACTCTGATTAAAAAAAAAAAAATACTGGCAGTTCAGCTGCACGTTTTGAAGGTGCCACCCAATGGAAAAAGTGATTCAGGGGAAGGGGAAGCAGCAGTGGCAGTTCTGACAAAAAGGCTCAGGGTTCCAAAGGTGGTGGCAATGCAGGAAAGGCCAGACACATTCCATGTGAAAAACAAGGGGAAATCATGGGAGCCATGGAAAAGCTAAAAGTCTGTAAAGAGATTCAATGAATGGGGCACCTGGGTGGCTCAGTGGTTCAGCTTCAGTGTTCATGTGAAATAGTCCCATCCTAAAGTCAGTGGAGGAAAACCTTTCTTTAAAAAAAAAAAAAAAAAAAGGATTAATAATTAAATTGTAGACCTCATGGAATATTATGTTGGATTTTTAGTTCTTTCCTTTGAATCTATGCAAATAAATACATAACTGATTTAAAAAAAAATCATAAGCCCTTTGGCTCAGGGCATGATCCTGGGGTCCTCGGATTGAGTTCTGCATCAGGCGCCCTTGCAGGGAGCCTCCTTCTCCCTCTACCTATGTCTCTGCCTCTCTGTGTCTCTCATGAATAAATAAAATCTTTAAAAATAAAAAGAACTCAATGAAGTGGCCGCACAGTATTGTGAAAATAAAGCCAGGCAAAGGGGTGACATGGGTTGGATGACCAGACATTCCACGGTGGGACCTTTTCAAGAAGCAGCATTTGCCTTGTCTATAAGTGGGCTGGATAAGCCTATGTTTACACACCCTCCAGTTAAAATTTGGATATCATATTCTTAGGACTGAAGAGAGGAAATAAAATTCTACAAAAGACTGAAAAAAACATATATTGGCAAAAACATGGGGAAAAAATCTTTGTTTCTGAAAAAAACAAAAACAAAAATAATAAATTATGGTATACTTACACTATGGAATATTATAAGCAGAAAAAAAATGGATGAACTAAAAAAAGAGAGATGGATGAACTATATAACAACAGACAACAGACAAGTGAATCAATCTTAGAACTCTAATATTGAGTGAAAGCACAAGTCATCAACAGATAGTGTATCATGTGTGACCTACAATACATCATTTTGTACATTTCAAGAACAAAACTAATCAATATATTGTTTGGGGAAACGTGCATGTGATCTTTTTTTTTAAGCTTTTCTTTTTCTTTTTCTTTTTTTTAAAGATTTTTTTGTTTATTTATTCATAAGAGACACAGAGAGAGAGGCAGAGAAACAGGCAGAGGGAGAAGCAGGCTCCATGCCGGGAGCCCAACGTGGGACTCGATCCCGGGTCTCCAGGATCACACCCTGGGCTGCATGTGAATGAAGCATGCAGTGAGTTCCTCGAGTTCTGCTGGTACTCGTGTGTACATCCACGGGGAAGGCAGGTGAATGGAAAAGGCAACTACACGGAAAAGCGGGCAAGGGTATAACCTGGCAAATTAAAGAAGGGAAAATCTGCATGACCAACAACTACATAAAAAGATATTTAATTCGCTACCAATCAGGGAAAGTTTACAAATTAAAACATGCCATTTTTAATCATCCATATGACTGACAATATTTATAAATCTGATGACATAAACTATTGAGAATGGGGAAAAATATGGTTTTCCTGAGCTTGTGCAAATGTAAACTAGTAATATAAATGTAAATTAGGCCATTTTTAGTAAGATTGAAGAAAAACACGCTTATGCTAGGTCCCAGAGATTCCTACTCTAAGTAAATGCCCTAGAGACACTTTCACACAGTGATACTTCCTAAGTACCCCTCACTTCAATGTTTGACAGACCTGATTGTTCTTTAGGAAGGAAACAAATAAGCTGGGAATAATTTATATAGGAATTGCATACAGAAGCCCAAATGTATATATATATTTTTTTAACGACTTTTTTTTTAAGATTTTATTTATTCATGAGAGACATAGAGAGAGAGAGAGAGAGAGGCAGAGACACAGGCAGAGGGAGAAGCAGGCTCCATGCAGGGAGCCTGATGTGGGACTCGATCCCCGGGACCCCAGGATCACGACCTGAGCCAAAGGGAGACGCTTTAACCGCTGAGCCACCTAGGTGTTCCTTTTTTAAAGATTTTATTTATTTATTCATGAGAGACGCACAGAGAGAGGCAGAGACATAGGCAGAGGGAGAAGCAGGCTCCCTGTGGGGAACCTCATGTGAGACTCCATCCCCTACCCCCCACCTGGAATCAGGCCCTGAGCCAAGGCAGATGCTCAACCCCACTGAGCCACCCAGGCGTTCCCCAAATGTATATATAAACACGGAATGAATCTCAAAAATAAAGTGGAAAAAAAAGTATATCTATTCAATTTTTTAAATTAAATAATATATATCTCACTTTGTGAGATAACTAGAACACGTTACTTGTTTATATTGCTTGTATGTGGGCTGGAATGATCTGAAAAAGTGAGAAAGATTGATGATTCAGGAAGGGGCAGACAGAGCCAAAAGAATGAGCTCCTTGAGAAGGTGAGAGGAGATGGGGTGCAGAGTGGAGGGATGGGGCTTTGTAATGGATTGTTCTTAAGATATTGTCGGTGATTAGCTAACCTTGAGGCTTGGGATGAGCAAGGTGAGGCAGTAGAAAGGAACTTTCTTCTCTGGGTTAGTTTTTATCCTCTTAAAGAAATAGATAAGCAGTAAATAAACTGTAAGAGAAAATATAAGAAAATAAAAGCCAGCCTGTTACAAGGTTCAGAGTATTGACAGTAAAGCTGCTCCTCCAGCATTAAAAAAATAACTTTATTTTCTATTTTTTAAAATTTTATTATTCATTCATGAGAGACAGAGAGGCAGAGACATTGAGGGAGAAGCAGGCTTCCTGCAAGGAGCCTGATGTGGGACTTGATCCTAGGACCCCAGGATGAGGACCTGAGCCAAACACAGAGGTTCAACCACTGAACCACTCAGGTGCCCCCAAAAAATAACTTTAAATTTATCCACAGGCCCCAACTAAAGGGACCATCTGATTTATTCAACTCTTTATGTAATATTAAATATTTGAGCTAAATTAAAATTCTCCTCTTGTGGGCAGCCCGGGTGGCTCAGCGGTTTAGCGCCACCTTCCACCCAGGGCCTGATCCTGGGGT
Organism: Canis lupus familiaris; assembly: GCF_011100685.1. Classification (NCBI taxonomy): domain Eukaryota; kingdom Metazoa; phylum Chordata; class Mammalia; order Carnivora; family Canidae; genus Canis; species Canis lupus. The sequence continues at coordinate 64,597,827 of NC_049233.1, forward strand.
CCTGGGATCGAGTCCCACATTGGGCTCCCTGCATGGAGCCTGCTTCTCCCTTTGCCTGGGTCTCTGCCTCTCTTTCTCTCTCTCTCTCTCATGAATAAATAAATAAAATCTTTAAAAAAAATTTATCATCTTGTGATCTGAAATAGTGTAGCCCTGTTGACTGAAATGGAAATTAGGTCCACTAGGTGGTCTAAATTTGCAAAAACTGCTATCCCCCAAAATGCACTGCAGCAGGAGCTCCTGCCCAGGACAGAAAAGAATGGGATGTTTCTTTTCTTTCTTTAAAAGTAGGCTCCACACCCAGCATGGGGCTTGAACTCATGACCCAGAGATCAAGAGTCATAGGCCCTACCAACTAAATCATCCAGGCACCCAAGAAAGGGGTTTCTGTGAAAAAAATTACAAATCACAGACATGTGTAACCCCAACCCCCCCCCCCCCCCCCCGCATACTACTTGTTAATCTCACAGAAGTTTTTAGTATTAATTAGCATTTTAAATTAAAAACTAATTTGGTTTGGGCCACCTGGGTGGCTCAGTCCGGGAAGCTTCTGCCTTCAGCTCAGGTCACATCCCAGATTCCTAGGATCCAGCCCGCAGGGGGCTCCTTGCTCAGGGAGGAACCTGCTTCTCCCTCTCCCTGGGGCTCCCCCTGCTTGTGTACCAGCTCTCTCTGTCAAATAAATAAATAAATCTTAGACCAAAAAAAAAAAAAAAAAAAGAACTCAATTCATCTAATGAAATGTTATTGATCGATCGATTGATTGATTGAAAGTTTTCTTTTTTCCTTTTTTTCTTTTTCTTTTTTGGGTTTCTTTTTTTTAAAGGCCAGTGACCACGTTGCGTCTATGTAGCCTATTATCACTGTATCCTTTTATCTCCTCCTGTAATCTTGCATCATCATACAGTAAATTTTGTCAGTCTGTAATACTGATAAACCCCTATTAGTGGCAGGTTTAACTACGTATCCGTAACCTCCTACAAATGACTTAAACTAGTAAATACAACTGCCTATCACCCAATATGTCAACAGTATAAACTAAGTTGACAGTCGTACAAAGTTGTATCAAGTCAACATCTGAAACGATTTCTAACTGCTCAATTTCTTATTGTTCAAAATGCAACCGAAGAGCCACTCTGTGGAGCAGCGAGGAAGACTTGGAAAATAAAGTGTGGGAAACTACACACTAGTGGTGGGAAGGTGGGGGGGGGGAGGGAAGGAGGAAGGAGGAAGGAGGATGCTCTGATAACAAAGAGGAACATATCCCTATTTTTAATTTAACAGAGCGTGTATCCCCATTGGTATTACAGGTTGTCCCTTGGAATTTCTGCCTTTGTAGTTCTTTTATTTCTTTTTATTTTTATTTTTTAAAATATTCTATTTATTTATTCATGAGACACAGAGAGAGAGAGAGAGGCAGAGACCCAGGCAGAGGGAGAAGCGGGGAGCCCGACGCAGGACTCGATCCCAGGACCCGGGGTCACGACCTGGGCCCAAGGCAGGTGCTCAACCGCTGGGCCTCCGGGTGCCCCTCTGGTCCATCTTCCCAACGTGGCAAGAGGGCTGTTCCCACCAGGTCCCCGCGAGGCCGTCTTTTCGGACCGTCTTGGCCCTCGAGTCCCCGGTGCAGGACCCCTGCGACCCGGTTACCTTTCACTGGCTCCATTCTGGAAACGATGCTGTGAACTTACCTTACTTCTTACCAGTAAACTCTGGCGGGTGCGGACGCTTTTCTGGAGACAACGTCGTGACTCGCAAAGATGCTCCGAAGGCTTCGTGACCCCGGAAAACCCAAGCACGCCGCCTTAAGGTGAGCTCCCTTCGGCCACGTGGAAAGGCGCGGCGCGGGCCTCGGGGCTCGGCTCGGCCCCGGGCCGGCCCCCCCGCCCCCCCCCCGTCCCCCGCAACACCGCGCGGTCCTCCGGGGCGCGGCCTCCAGCAGGGGTCGCTGCGCCGCCGGCACCGCGCCCGAGCGCCCCGCGCGGCCCGCTCTCCCCGCGGCGGCGCTGACGGAAGGGGCGGGGCCTGGGGCGGGGCCTCGGCGGGCGGGGGCGGGGCGTCGGCCCGCGCGGCCCCGGGAGGGACTCGAGAGCGGGCGGCGGCCGTCGGTGGTTCGCGGCGCGCACGCGTGAAGCCGGGGCGCGCCGAGCGCCTCCGCCCTGCGCGCGCTGCTGCCCGGGCTCCGCGGCAGCGGCCCGCGTCCTGCCCCGAGCGCGGCCGGCCTCGGGACGCCCGGCGGACCCGGCGGCTGGGGGTCCGCCCGGCCGCCACGGCTGGCCCCGAACGCGGCCCGGCGCTCGAGGACGCAGGTGCCCAGCTGCCTTTGACCTTGAAGACCCGGGAAGGTGCGCGGCCCGCGGGGGGGACGCGGGGGGGCCACGCGGGAGGCCTCCGCGAGGGGCCGGCCCCGCCGCCGTCGGCCCCGCAGCAGCCGCCCGGGCCTCCAGCGCAGGGCACAGGCTCGCGGCCGGCAGCGGCGCCCGGCGGGAGCCCCGCGGGTCAAGGGCCGCCTTCCTGCCCTCGGGACGTCGCTGTGCTTACGCCTCTGGCCTCCCGAGGATCTCGCCGCAGACCTCCGGGCTTGCAGCGTCTTCATCGCCGCCGCCCGGCGCTCGCCGCTGTCGGGCCCTTCCCGCGATGCACGTGCTCTCGGGGCCAAGTCCAGACCTTGACGGCAGGGCCTCGGAGAGCCAGCCTCCTGCCCTGCAGGCCGGCTCCAGCTCGGGGGGATCTTTTCTGGATTCATTCTGATGCTCCATTTCTCTTGATCTTTTTCTTTTTTTTTTTTTAAGATGTTACTTATTTATTCATGAGAGACAGAGAGAGAGAGAGAGGCAGAGACACAGGCAGAGGGAGAAGCAGGCTCCATGCAGGGAGCCCGACGTGGGACTCACGACCTAAGCCGGAGGCAGATGCTCAACTCGACCCCAGGGTCACGACCTGAGCCGAAGGCAGATGCTCAACTGGATCCCGGGGTCACGACCTGGATCCCAAGGTCACGACCTGAGCCAAAGGCAGATGCTCAACTCGACCCCAGGGTCACGACCTGAGCCGAAGGCAGATGCTCAACTCGATCCCGGGGTCACGACCTGGGTTCCGGGGTTACGACCTGAGCTGAAGGCAGAGGCTCAACCGCCGAGCCTCCCAGGCGTCCCCATTTCTCTTGGTCTTTACTTTCATTCCACGGCGGCTAGTTAAGCACTCACCGTGTGCCAGGCACTGTTCTGGGCAGTTGGGATTCAGCAGAGGAAAACATACAGGTGAAGAGTCCTGCCCTTTTGGAGTTTATATTCTATTAGGGGAGACCGTCCAAAAAGAAAAAAAAACAAAAAACAGTAAACTGATAGGTGAGAATGCTACGGCCGAAAAAAAGTAGAGCAGAGTAAGGGGAGATTGGGAGGGCAAGATGCTCATTAAATAAAATGGGATGTTGGCTCAGTGGTTGAGCGTCTCCCTTCCACTCAGGCCGTGACCCTCGGGGGTCCCAGGATCAAGTCCCATGTCAGGCTCCCCGCATGGAGCCTGACTCTCCCTCTGTGTCTCTGCCTCTCTCTCTGGGTCTCTCGTGAATAAATAAATTTTAAAAAAAATAAAATTGGAATGAGCAGACAGGGTTGAGGTGACCTTTGAGTTGAGTTGAAGAAAATGAGTTCCCTATGCAGTTACCTGGGGTAAGCGTCTTCTAGGTGCAGCTGGGACACAGACCTTACCCACAAATGTTCCTGTTGTATGTGAGGAGCATCAGGAAAGCCAGTGTAGGGGATCCCTGGGTTGCTCAGCGGTTTGGCACCTGCCTTTGGCCCAGGGCATGATCCTGGAGTCCCAGGATTGAGTCTGGCATCAGGCTTCCAGGATGGAGCCTGCTTCTCCCTCTGCCTGTGTCTCTGCCCCTCTTTCTCTCTCTCTTATGTCTATCATGAATAAATAAATAAAATCTTTAAAACAAAAAAAAAAGGAAAGCCAGTGTGACTGGACCAGAGGGAGCAGAGGTGGAGAGTGGCAAGAGATAAGGTCAGAGAGGGAATGGGGAAACCAGATCACATAGAGCCGGTAACCTTTTCTCAGTGCTTTTGTAGGAGTGATCCGGTCAGTGTCAATAACTTTTTGAAAGAATCAACTGCTCTGTGGGAAGTAGACTCTAATGGAGCCTTTGTAGTATTACTGTCATCATCTATCACGGTGACTTAAGTCTGTGGTAGCAGTGGAAGTGGTGAGAGGTGATGGGATATGGGACAGGTTTTGAAGATGCAGCCTGACGGTGGATGTGGCTATGAAGGAGAGTCAAAGACTGGAAACTTTTGTTCTTAGCACCTACGAAGGTGGAGTTCTCATTCACTGAGATGAGGAAGGCTGTATAGCGGGAACAGATTTAGGGTTGGGGACATGTCAGGGGACCAATAAAGCTTGAGGTACCTGTTACACATCCACATGGAGGTATCAGGCATTTGCAAATTGTGTCAGGAGTCCCCAGGACCACCCCTAAGCTCATGGATTCATTAGGAAGATTCAACAGGACTTGGCTCTAGCTCATGGCTGTGATTTATCACAGCAAAAAGATACAAAGCACAGTCAGCAAAGGGAAAAGATGCACAGGACAAAGTGCAGGAAACGTCGTGGTCTCCCAAGAGTCCTCTCCCAGTGGACTCTCCTAGGACGTGCTTCAGTCCCCAGCAACAAGTTGTACTCCCTGGCTTTTGTATGTGCCGAGCTGGTTGGGGATGGGGATAGGGATGGGAAGGAGGCCCAGTTCCTGCCCTGAAATATCTATCAGGGAAGCTATTAGACTCTGCCTGGGGTGTTGATTGGCTTTAGTCACATAGGCACTGTCTGCCAAGCAGGTACTCGGCCTAAGAAATTGTACAAACAGTTTAGGTGCAGTGAGCAACTCCTGTCCGTTCTGAGAATGCGCATCCTGAAATCCAAGTTTCCAGATGCCAGCCAAAGGCCCACCTTTGCAAGCAGGCCTTTTTAAGGAAAGCCTGCTATGTTAACTCTTTTCTGCACAGATAAACATGTCTGGGATTTGGGAGAAAGGTCTGGAATGGGGCTATAGCTTGGGGATTAGTTGGCAGATGGGCAGTATTTAAAGCCACAGAAGTGATTAGCGTCTTGATACGCATTTGTCAAAGCCGATTGATAAAGTGAACGTAGACTTGAGAAAGAAGCAGGCCAGAAATTGAGCCCAGGGGCCCTCCAACATTAAGATATCTGGGAGAAGAGACGGAACAGCAGGTAAAGTGGGAGGAAAACCGAGGGCAAGATGTCCTGGAAGCCAAGTGAAGAGGAGGGGAGTGACCCGTTATTTCAGATGCTGCTGAGAAGTCCAACAAGATGAGGACTAACAAGTGACCTTTTGGATTTAGAAAATGAGAGACATCAAGGAGAATAGAGAACACTTTCTGAGGAGTTTTGTTGTAAAGAGGAACAAGGAAAGTTGTAGCTGGCATTTAGTGGGATTAAGAGAAGATTGGTTGGTTATTCAGTGAGAGAAATCACAGCATGCTAATGAGAACGGTCCGTTAGAAACTGAAAATCACAGTTATAACTTGCTGCTTCCCCAAGGTTCTGTTTGAGGCCACCTTTGCCATTAGAACTCTTCTCAGGCATCCCTGCTCCGGGCTTTTAGCCTGTGCTAAATCCAGCCTCCTTTGGACGTCAGCTTTCACTTCGGCCCCTGACAGCCAGTTTACTTGCCCCCATTGCCTTCAAATAGCAGTTCCTTGAGGGCAAGAACTGTATGTTTTATACGCAGGCCTCGGCTACCTGGCTGCTTGGTATATGCAGGTGAATGAGTGAAGGAGGGTCGGATGCAGTGATGGTTAGGATGCCCACTTCATTTCTGGAAAACAAATCTGCAAGTATTCACTGGCTTTTATATGTGCCAAGCTGGTTGGGGGATGGGAATGAGGAAGGAGGCCCAGTTCCTGCCCAGTCACTACCCTTAGAGTTTGGGAGATGAGAATAGTGCAAAAGACACATAACATTGGTGCAACAGAACTTTGGAAAAGGGCAGTGGAGGGCTGGGAGGGGTTAGTGGGTCCTGTGTGAAGCCCAGAAGACAGAGAAGCTGTGCTAAAAGAACAGATACATTTTTTTTTCCAGTAATAGAATCCTTTCTTCAAATGGACTATAAGGAACCCCAGTATTTGCCAGCACTGCTATTCTAGTCCAGGAGGGGGTTGAGGCCTGGTGAGCCCTCTCCTCCAACACTCCCCCCTCTGTGGTAGAACCTTGGTTCTCAGACTGCCCCGTGGCCCCGGGTGTCCACTGCTACAGATAGTCATCATCTCCAGCAAAAATTAGGTTAACGTGTTTTCTCAATTTTATGTTCATAAATTTTATCTAAACTTCAGCCTGTACCAACGTTTGCCTGATAGAGAGTGAAGCAGATCACAAAGAGGGAGTAGCTAATAAACGGAAATAATGCAGGGCTTGACATTTTGGTTATGTTAATTCTTTCCATGTGAGTATGATTTTAAATAGTTATTTTGTGCCAGTAAAAGTTTCCTCGCGTAGGTAAATGTGATGTGTTTGTGATACATACAAAGAGCAATATGATGATATCGGGGCATTCCTCACAAAAGGTAACAGTGTGGTATAAAGGCAGGACTTGGGGAGGGAAGTGAGGGGTTCCAGAGACTGCCCTAGGATGGGACAGGACTTCCCCCTCCTAAGGTGTCTCCTCTTAGGACTTCTACGTCAGGGCAGCGGTTCCTTCCACTCCTCTGCTGCTGAAACTGCCCGTTCTCTCTGGTATTGCAGTTGGTGAAAGTTGGTTTTTGTTCAAGAGAAAAAGAGACCTAAATTTCATGGTGCAGCAGAAGGAACAGAAGACTGGCAGACAGTTCAGCACGGTGCTGAAGAGCCCTGCCTTAGCCAGGGAGCCTGGGGTTGAATCCACTTAGTATTTGTGTGACCCTGTAACTGAGAAGAGCTGGTTGGAAGGAATAAGTGAATTAACAGGCAGGACCTGACCCATAGTAAACAATGAGCGTTAAGACGACTTGTCATTGAATCCTGGCTGTTCGTATGACTTAGCAGATTGTTAAATTGCTCCAAGTCTCATTTGTGGCCCTCTGTAAAGTGAGGGTCCTGTACAAAGTCCTCCCTGGAGAGGCTGCCCCTTTCATCTCTGTAGATACTTAAGGCTCTGGGAGTGTTGTTAGTTGGGGGGGAATGTGCAGCCAGGTTCTCGGCTCCCAGGCATACATATGGCCTTTGGCATTATACCTGATAGCAAAACACAATTTGCTGAAGTCCTTAGACCAGTGTTTTCAAACTTTTTTTTATTGCTATCTACATACACATTTTCCATGGTGACCCAGGGTATATGTGTATATACTTAATATATGTGTATGTGTATTTTTTTTTTAAGATTTTATTTATTCAAGAAAGATACAGAGAGGGAGGCAGAGACATAGGCAGAGGGAGAAGGAGGCTCCCTGCAGGGAGCCCAATGCTGCACTTGATCCCAGGACCCCGGACCACGACCTGAGGCAAAAGCAGATGCTTAACGACTGAGCTACCCACATGCCCCTGATGTACTGTAATATTTTCTATACTTTGCAGTTTTAGTTTAGTTTTTTTTTTTTTTAAAGATGTATTTGTTTGACAGGGAAAATGTGAGAGAGCATAAGCAGAGGGAGAGGGGGAAGCAGACTCCCCACTAAGGAGGGAGCCCAACACAGGGACTTGATTCCAGGACCCCAGGATCATGACCTGAGATGAAGGCAGTTGCTTAACCAACTGAAACGCTCTGGTGCCTTTAGTTTTAGTTCTTAAGTAAAAATTTTAATGGCTTATGACCCGCAGTTTTAAAAACACCTAAAGATAGGCAAATTATCATCCTTAATGCCAGCCTTTACCTTCCGTGTTACAAGAGCATCTTATTAACCAGTCTGGTCTAGGCCCAACAGTAAGTGGTGATTTCAGCCAGGGCTGTCTTGGCCCATAACTTGGACATCAGCTGGATAAATTCTAATGAGTCTAGAACTTAGGACCAACACAGAATTTCTGAGGCTGATAGTAGAGAGCTCTGACCACTTATGGTTAACCTTCCTATGTATTTTGGGAGGGTGGGAAGGTATGAAAGGCTCTGCTTATGAGAGAATTACTTTTCTTAAAATTTTACGCTGTGAAGAACATATGTTAAAATGTTAACAGCGATTGTTGTAGAATGGATTTAGGTGGCTTGAATTTTCTTTATATCTTTTTCAAATTTTCTATCATGAAAATATGTTTCACAAATAATCATTGAAATCTTCTTTCTCTTAATTATGATGAGAAGAGTAGCAACTGCTACTTTATTTATTTATTTTTTTTTTTAAGATTTTATTTACTAGGGATCCCTGGGTGGCTTAGCAGTTTAGCGCCGCCTTCAGCCCAGGGCCTGATCGCGGAGTCCCGGGATTGAGTCCCACATCAGGCTCCCTGCATGGAGCCTGCTTCTCCCTCTGCCTGTGTCTCTGCCTCTCTCTTGGTCTCTCAGAAATAAAAAAAATCTTTAAAAACAAAAAAGAAAGAAAAAAAGATTCTGTTTACTTAGTTGAGAGAGCGCACACACACGCAGTGGAGAGAGAAGCAGAGGGAGCAGCAGACTCCCTACTGAGCAGGAAGCCCAATGAGGCTGGATCCCAGGATCCTGGGATCATGACCTGAGTTGAAGGCAGACACTTAACCACCTGAGCCACCCAGGCACCTCAGCAATTACTACTTTAAAAAAAATTAACCTGGCAAAACATCCACCATTAGGCAATTTTTTTTCTTTTTGGCGGGGGGGGGGGGGGGGGGGGGCGGTGGTTCTTAAGATTTTATTTAAGTTATCTCTACACCCAGTGTGGGGCTTGAACCCACAACCCCAAGGTCAAGAGTCACATGCTCCACCAACTAAGCCAGCTAGGCACCCCTTCATTTTTGATTGTCGTGATCCATGAAATACAAAGTCTAGGAACTACTGAAATATTCTGTTTTCTTCCTTTATCCCTGCTTCTATAAAATTTAAGGGTTTTTTTCTATGCACAGTTATTATTTATTCTCTATTAGATAGAGTATGTATAAAAATTATTCTCTTTAAGGTGCGTCAGATAGTTTCCAGTCAGTATGTTAGAGTACTCTGGATTTCATGGCATTTAAAAATTATTTCAAGTTATAGTTGTGTTAAAAAAAACAACCCTTAAGTTGTGCCTGCTTTATTTCTCAGTTAAACGCAGATTGGAGTCCCAAGAGCAGTGAGATACAGAGTTGAGCTTGTCTGTCTTGTTCATGCCAACAAAAATAAGGCCCCAAATGTTAACAAATATAACTTGGAAGTATGTGCTTTTGAGTGGGCTTACGGGTAATTGCTATTGTCAGCTTTGTAATGAATGGAAAGTAGGAAGGAAAAATCATTGAAGCCATCATCAAAGAAATCTGTCTAAAAGTATAGCCTTGGCACCATGGAAAGTCATTCACAGACTCAAGGTATGAAGATACTGACCATATGGCAGCCGTTCTCAAATTACTAAATCGTGGCCTCTACAGCCATCTTGATGTACTTGGGAAGGTTTGCTACCAATCATAAGATGGTTTCTGCCGCCTTTGAGGTAACATAGGAATTGACTACTCTCTGGCACATCAGCACCTCAGTGCCTCAGGAAACAATTACCTAGTTTGTGGGTCTCCTGGCCCCGTCCTTCTCTGCTAGCTAATGCCTCTGTTAAACAGTAGGAGGAAGATGGAAAAGGAGGTAAAATCCAGATCTGTCCAATCTGCTCATTGCTAGCTCTGATTTGCTGGGCTTTGGGGTTGAAATTAAAAGATTCTCGCTGGGTTTTGCGAAGTTGTGACTTGGTGTCCTTCCTTGTCAAAGTCAATATTGTGAGGAGGTAAAGTATGTCAACAAACAAGTCTTTCTCTCCGTGAGATCTTTTTTTTTTTTTTTAGAACTATTGTTAGGGACGCCTGGGTGGCTCAGCAGTTAAGCGTCTGACTTTGGCTCAGGGCCTGATCCTGGTGTCCCGGGATCGAGTCCCATGTCGGGCTTCCTGCATGGAGCCTGCTTCTCCCTCTGCCTGTGTCTCTGCTTCTCTCTGTCTCTCTGTGTCTCTCATGAATAAATAAATTAAAGTCTTAAAAAAAAAAAAAAGAACTATTGTTAATATTTTTCAGTAACAATCCGTATCCAAGCTAATTTGGGAGCTGGAGAAGAGGACAACCAATGTTTTCATACATATTAGTATCTAGTTCCACCTTTAGGGCCACCCTATGAGGTGAGCACAGCCGGCAGACTCACCATGGCATGTAGTTCACAGCCCTGCGTCCATGCAGACCAATATGGTCTTTTGTAGGGGAGAATAAGTATAGTACTGACAAAGTGTTCATGGTATGTATGGTTTATGTTGTCAGAATTCCAAGACACTTCGCTTGTGAAATAAAACTGAATTATTGTCTGTTTCAGGTTATATGCACCATGGCTATGACTAGTGTCAGATTGCCTGCCAGTGTTTTGAGAAAGCCAGATGCCTGGATTGGACTCTGGGGAGCGCTACAAGGGACACCTCCATATAAACTCTGTGCTTCCTGGAATCGATACTTATATTTTTCTAGTACCCAGTTAAACACATCAAATTGTAAAACATTTTTCCATAACGTTTTCTCACTGAGACTCCGAGGGCTTTTAATATCTCCAGAATATATTTTTCCATTTTCCATAAGACTTAAAAGTAATATAAGCTCTAAAAAGTCCACTAAGAAGACTCAGCAAAAGGCCGAAGAGGAAGAGGACTCTGATGAAGAGAGTGATCGTGAGATGAGTGAGCGGGAAGAGGAGCTCGAGGATGACCCCAGTGTGGTCAAAGACTATAAAGACCTGGAAAAAGTAGTGCAGTCTTTCCGGTATGATGTTATCCTAAAGACAGGCCTAGATGTTGGAAGAAAGTAAGTATGATATGCATTTTATTACAGAATCCTTAGTCTTTTTGTCATTTTAATGCAGTATTTCCGATCACTCAGCCCATATTATGGTGAGGAGCAGCCACAGATATGAGAGGACCTTCCAGGTCACCTGTTTTCAGTTATTTCCTTCTACAGATGAAAACACTCCGCAGGAAGTCAGGTGATTGCCTGCACATCCCATGTGCCATATTTCCCTGATTCTAAGACACAGTCGACTCTAAGATGAACCACCAATTTAATACCAGCTTCTTGAGGAAAGTAATGACCATGTTAGAGGTAGATAGCGACAGAAAACCACGCCTGGGTTTCACAAATGCCACTGTGTAAGAAGGTACCTTTTAGAAGCAACAGAAGCAGTGTGAATTGGTGGTAAAGAATGCAGGCTCTACAGCTAGACCCCTTGTGCCCCGAGTGAGCGTGGGCAAGTTCCTTGAATTTCCTAAACTTCAGTTTCCTCATCTGTAAAATGTAAAATAGCACTTACTTTAGAAGTTGGTGTTCCTCTGTCTAAAGCATTTAGTAGAAAAAAAATATATATATAAAGCATTTAGTAGGGATCCCTGGGTGGCGCAGCGGTTTGGCACCTGCCTTTGGCCCAGGGCGTGATCCTGGAGACCTGGGATCGAATCCCACATCAGGCTCCCGGTGCATGGAGCCTGCTTCTCCCTCTGCCTATGTCTCTGCCTCTTTCTCTCTCTCTGTGTGACTATCATAAATTAAAAAAAAAAAAAAAAAAAAATTAAAGCATTTAGTAGGTGGAACTAGAGGATATAATGCTAAGTGAAATAAGTCAGAGAAAGACAAATCTATGATTTCACTCATGTGGAATTTAAGAAACAAAACAAGATCATAAGGGAAGGGAGGGGGAAAAGAAGACAAAAATCAGGGAGATAAACCATAAGAGATTCTTAGTCGTAGGAAACAAACTGCGGGTCCCTGGAGGGGAGATGGGGGGCGGCTGGGCATTAAGGAGGACACGTGATGAGCACTGGTGTTATGTGCAACTGGTGAATCACCAACCTCTATCTCTGAAACTAATAATACACTATGTTAATTAAATTGGATTTAAATTTCAAAAATAATAAAGCATTTCAACAGGACCTTATACATAGTAGGTACTCGATACATGTTAGCTATTATGAAGAAAATGCTATGTGTGTTCATAGTGCATGAAGACAAGTGGAACTTTCAAGATTTCTTGAGTATTCTTGTTCTCTCTGCTAGGCTAATATAAGAATAGTGACCCTCATTGTTCATTCATTCCTTTAGCAGTCGTTGTGTGCATACTGCATGCAAGGTAAGAATCATGGTATAGATAATATATTCAGAAAGATTTCCATGTGTAATTTATACCTTTATGACCTAATTTAATGGCATAGTTTAATTTTTTAACTCCATGAAGCTTAAGGACTCATAAAGGTGACTGAGCCTATAAGCATCCTTGTTGAGATTTACCGAATGTTCTCTAAAATCTAGCAAACTTGTAAAGGTGGGGGGGGGGGGCTCTCTCTTCCCCAGAGAAGTAGCTGCTGCTGCTGCTATTATTAAGCAGAACCCCAGATGTTAATCACCTGGAGTCAGAACAGCAAGAGAAATGCGTACTGATTTTTGTCAGCATCCTCTCCTGGTCTAGTTGCCCTAGCGATTACATTAAGATCAGCAGCTGCTGGATTGGAATTTCCCCAACCTCAGACTAGCAGAGGATTTTTTTAATGGCCTCACCGTACTAGTGGTGCCTGGTTTTCCTCTCAGAGCCCAGAGCCCTTTGGTGGTCATGAATCACGGGAGCCCTCGCTTTGCCTGGGGTGCCGCAGGAGTCAGGTGGAGTACCCCAGGCCCTGACAAAGCTTACCTGCCTGATGATACCAGCACATCTTTGCAGCGGTTCAGCATCTCTTCAGAAGCGCACCGAGCATGGAGATTTTGTGGACAGGCTGGTCACTGTCAGAATAAGCATTAATGGCAGGTGTTTTTCTCAAGCTTGTGTAATTGTTCTGAATATATTTCTATTTCAAAGCATTTGACTTTTTTTTTTTTTTTTTTTTTAAAGCAAAGTGGAAGATGCATTCTACAAAGGTGAACTCAGGCTGAATGGGGAAAAATTATGGAAGAAAAGCAGAACGGTGAGCCATTATGACAGCCAGATATTTTTGTCCATTGCTGTGCCAGTACTCAGTGCCACCCGAGTTTCCCCTCAGGCTGCTTACGTGGGGACATCAGTGGCTCCTTGTGTGTATCTGTGTTACCCCCTTGGCAACTCCCCATGGGCCTGGTCAAGCCGGTGAGAATCACCAGCCAACTTCAGTCACACAAACCACTTGCTCTTTTGCAGCTTTAATGACTCGAAGATAAAGCTTTCCCTTTTTCTTTAAAATTATAAGATAGGCCACTATCACAACTGGTAAAAATCCATCTAACTTCCAAGTCATTAGCCCCATGAAATGCTAATAATGAGACTGAAAAGAAACAGTTGGTCCATGTAGAAGTTTCTGGACTGCTGTTACCTGAGCAGATGTGTGATTCTATTCGGTTCAGCAGTCCCCGCCGCACCCCCCCCGCCCCCGCATTTGCTATGTGCCCTGCTCTGTGTGCCGAGCAGTTATCAAAAAAGATTCCCCATTTTCTGACAGGCCCATAGTAAGACTGTTGTTAAGTGAAAGAAATCAGATACAAGAAAATGTATTTCCAGTATCCAGTGTTGTTACAATAAATCATATATATATGGTATATGTATATATGTATCATATGTATGTGTATATGCATATATACACTTAAAATTACATGTTTTGTCAAATAAGTTGCATATATACATGCATCTAGTATTTATCTTTGGGGCATTTTATGGGTTCTATTTTCTTCATTCTTTGTGTTTTCTGAATTTTTTTACAAGTATAGATCACTTTTATAATTGGAAAAATAATAACGATAGTAAAAGTTAAAGCACAATAAAAAAGCGTATGACAGAGACTCTTAGAAAGTTTGGAAGACACAGACACAGGAGGCATTAGCAGACACAGTCTCTTAGCGTCTAGGAAAGAAATGTTCCAGGGAAGTTCGACACACTTGTGGAGATTGCTTTTAAGCTTGTTTCATATTTCACAACAACCCTGGGGCTGGAGGGCTTGAACTACATCCTTTTGCCCTGGGACGGGGTGGGGGATGTGAGCTGGTGGCCACAGATCCCGGGGAGCACCGAGGCTTTTCAGAGCCCTCGATCTCTGGGATCATACAGGTTTTTCGGGCTAAACGGACAGGAGGGGGTGGGGAACCCGCCAGTTCCTGGCTCACGGTGGAGTCCAAGGTCCACGATCTGGGATGGCACCTGAGCTAGCAGGTTCGGCGTGCCAGTCATTGCTCCCGGGAGCTGCAGGAAATCAGGCACTGATTTCCACACCTGCCTCTGGAGATCAGGCTCTTCTCGGCCCAGAAGTGCTTTTTCCGGGTTGCAGCCCTGCCCCCTCTCCTCAGGCGAGGTGTTCCCAAGACGAGCCCTGCTCTCCATGCACCAACTTCTGTGCCGGGGCCTCATTTACAAACACCACGAGTCTATTTTTCGCCCTGTGCTTTGAGATATTGTTAACTACAGTCTAATTGCTGCTGCTTCATTCTGCCTTGGGTGTTCCGTTGTCTCGGCTGCCTTCCAGATTTCTCCTGAGGGTCAGCAGAGGAAGGGGCCAGTGTTAACACTCGACTGCCTTGTTACTAGGAGGCCTGTAGCCATAGTAACTGCAGCTAAGGGGAGATTTGAAATGTAGATATTTGGAACAGCCCGTAATCCCAGCCAGGTTTGCTTTGTGTCTGCTGTGCCGTCTCCCACAGCAGAAAGGACAGGCCCTTGCAGGGAATAAAGGACGCCTCCCCTTCCGTGGCCTGCTGCACGGGGCTGTGCCTCGCTGCTGGCGCTACAGGATCAGGCAGTTTTCTGATGCCCCGGCTCTAACCCCCCTCCTGTAGCAGAGCAGAGCTTCTCTGTAAGCTGTGAACCAGGTGCTGGGTTTCTGCTGATTTAGACAAAGGGTATGTAGAGCCCGAGTGTGGGGACTGAAGCTTCCTACACTCTTCTCTCCCTGGGATTGACTGGCTAGAGGAGAAACATTCCTTTCCTGTTCTCTGCCTTAGAAGTAAGCTACCAAAGGGATCTGCTGCTCAGCTACACGCTAGCCTGCTTTTTTAAGGGACAGATATTACTCACACAGTACATCTGTGAAGGGATATCCAAAAAGGGTTCCCTTTTCTGTGTATCCTTTTATACCTTTTATATTTTGTATCACAAGCATTTGTTACTTATTAAAAAGTGAATTTTAATGAAATAAAGTCATGCTGATGGGCAGCCCTGGTGGCTCAGCGGTTTAGCGCCGCCTTTAGCCCAGGGCGTGATCCTGGAGACCCGGCATCGAGTCCCGCGTCAGGCTCCCGGTGCATGGAGCCTGCTTCTCCCTCTGCCTGTGTCTCTGCCTCTCTCTCTCTCTCTCTCTCTCTCTCTCTCTCTGTGTCTCATGAATAAATAAATAAAATCTTAAAAATAAATAAAGTCATGCTGAAAAATATAAAGCAGAGTTCTCAAGCCTTGTATTTCTGTATATCTGGACATCGATTGTAAATGTCCACACACGTTGGGCCAAATGGTCATTTTTGTTGTTGTTGAACTCTTAAGAACTACAGGAGGACAGTGCCCCTAGATGATGCCTGGGTCAGCCCATGCCTCAGACCCTGGGGGAGAAGCAGTCTGCATGCCTCCTAGTGGAGTGAGCCTTTTTGCTTCTCAGCCCAGAGGGAGAAAGTTAACGGTTTATTTGTTTTGTTTTGTTTTGTTTTGTTTTTTAAGTTAACGGTTTATCTACGTGAGTTTCATGTCTAGCTGCTCTAAGCTGCCTGGGTTGACCAGTATGGCATTGTGGCAAACGTGTGTATTCCCATGTTGTGGACGACTGAGTATTGAGCCCTTGAATGGGTGACAGAACGAGTATGAGAACGAGCTTGCCCTGGTGAGGTCGGGATGTTTTTTAACAGCATGAGTTTGGGATTGCCTCAGAGAGTATTAATTAGAAAATAAGGTAAAAATGGCACCATACTTCTTTTTTTTTTTTTTTAATTTTTTTTTAACTTTTATTTATTTATGATAGTCACAGAGAGAGAGAGAGAGGCAGAGACACAGGCAGAGGGAGAAGCAGGCTCCATGCACCGGGAGCCCGACGTGGGACTCGATCCCGGGTCTCCAGGATCGCGCCCCGGGCCAAAGGCAGGCGCCAAACCGCTGCGCCACCCAGGGATCCCGGCACCATACTTCTTAAACAGAAACCCTCCAGTAGGCTTTTTAAATGGCCCTGTGTGCCCACTTAGGGGTTGCTGCCCGCCTCCTTGGAAGCAGTGTTGAGTGGTCTGAGATGGCCCCAGTCATTCCTGGCTTGTGTTCTAGTAGAAGCTCCGTATGGCACCTCCATCCATTTAGCTCCTTCCTGAGTCACTGGGCAGATCCCCTAGAATCCTGAGCTGTCAGGACCAGGTCTCCACCATGGGCTGTCCCTGCCAGTACTGGTATGACCACCCTAGGACATGTCCCACACTGCTCAGCCCAAGGCTCCTATCTGGGCAAGAATGGGTTTGACTAGCCCTTTGAACCCACTAAGTAAGTCAGCATCCAACTTGATCCTCTTTTCTGTGACATTCCACCTTTGTGAATTAAGTCCTGTCTACTTAATGATGTGGCATCACTGGGGTTAATCAATGCTGGAAGAGGAGTTTCTTTACCATTTCTCTAAGAGATACAGCCAAGCGTTATTCCACAGGGACTAATTTTCAACAGACTGCCCCATCCCCAATTATGTAGCTCATCTGGGATGAAATCAATGAAAAGTCATCCTGGAAATGGTTGTCTCAGTGCTGGTAATCATTACTATGCACATACTCTAGATCGTGCCCTGTTTGTCTCTTGTCATTGTTACCAAAACAAATGCCTCCATGTGTTTCCTTCAATCACCCCGTGGCGGTATTTGAGCCACACCTCACAGGAGCTGCCCATATAGCAGCCAGCTGTCTAGGTCTGATGAAAGGACACAGATGCTACTGGGCAAGGGTGTTGGAGGCATCCTGAGTGAGGCCCTTTCACCTGGAGGCACTAGGGAGAAGGGACGCCTTCAGAGGAGTCACTGCCTTTTCTCACTTGCTCCTCTGGGTAATGATGGTCCCCTGATAAAAAAAAAAAATCAAAGTAACAGTGTTTAAAAAAAAAAAAAGTAAAAGTGTTTGCAGGCCACCTGGCGTGCTCAGTCAGTGAAGCATGCGACTCTTGATCTCAGGGTCATGAGTTTGAGCCCCACGTTGGGTGTAGAGATTACTGAAAAAATAAACTTAGGGCAGCCTGGGTGGCTCAGCGATTTAGCATCACCTTCAGCCCAGGGCCTGAACTCGGAGACCCGGGATCGAGCCCCACGTCAGGCTCCCTGCATGGAGCCTGCTTCTCCCTCTGCCTATGTTTCTGCCTCTCTCTCTCTCTCTCTCATGAATAAATAAATAAAATCTTTAAAAAAAAAAATAGACTTAAGTCTATTTGCATTGGCCTGCGTTTCCCAAGATGCAATAAAGGCTGACTTTTCTTTTAATTTTCAGGTGAAAGTGGGAGATACATTGGATCTTCTAATTGGAGAGGATAAAGAAGCTGAAACAGAGACAGTCATGAGAGTTCTCCTGAAAAAAGTGTTGGAGGAGAAAACGGAAAGTGAAAAGTACAGAGTGGTCCTACGCCGGTGGAAAAAGTTAAAGTTGCCTAAAAAGAGTATGTCTAAATAAATGGATTGCTTTTCACAGATAAGGCTGCTTTCTAGTGATGGGAGAAAGGGCCGGCTTCAAGAGGACATTTTTATCAAAATAAAGTTCTCTTACCTTCACTGGAATCTGCTGAGCTGTTTTAGGGAAATTGGGATCCATAGCTTGGAGACACTGCCCATGGCCTGGATTCTTCTCCAGGGCTTGATTTGTGCTCATTTTGACCTCGTTTTGGCCTCGTGAGCGTGAATGAGATGTGTGCTGAATGAACTAACCCCAGAGAGGGTTTTAATGACTAGCCTGCTGTTTCCCACATTAACTACCTCGGGAGTCTGTGTAAAATAAACTGGCCTTGTTGTTTGTGCTTTCATTTCAGTTTTATCCCTGTTGATCAGCTTCCCTGGGTTTGGGCTTCTTAAGGCAAAACCAAGCAAAGTCAGGGTCACCCACTGGAAGACTCCTTTCTCCACCAGCCCTTCTGAATTACCAGCACGTGAGCTTTAGTTCCCTTCAGTTTGTCTTCAGAAGTATGGATAAGTAAAGTTGTTCCAACTCATTCCAAGTGGGTTAGTTAGGGCCCATTTAAAATTAATTGCTGAAAGCATTGTTAAAAGAAGGAAGGAATATATGACACAGGCCTTCCATAGCCCACAAAACCTGAAATATTTACTATCTGACCCTTTATGGAAAAGAATGTGATGACCCCTCCCCCTTGCCCCAGTTTAGGGTAATAAGCTAAGAGTTTAATTTTCAGGTGAAAGATTTTAGTAGTAGGTTGCAGGGGAAACAGATTTTATCAATGAAGAGAACAAAGACCAATTCTAATTCTCAAGAAAGTGTTTGTTATAAAAAAAAAAAAAAAAAAGGCGAGGGGGACATAGCCTAAAAAAATACAATATTAAGGGCTCCCTGGGTGGATCAGCAGTTTAGCATCTGCCTTCAGCCCAGGGCGTGATCCTAGAGACCCGGGATCGAGTCCCACGTCAGGCTCCCTGCATGGAGCCTGCTTCTCCCTCTGCCTGTGTCTCTGCCTCTCTCTCTCTCTCTCTCTCTCTCTGTCTCTGTCTCTCATGAATAAATAAAATCTTTTTTTTTTAAAAGAAAGGACACATCATCTAAGAAAAGGGCTTCTGCAGAAATAAATTGGTTTGTAGGAACAGTCTCCTAGCACAAGAAGGGTCAGCTCAAATAGAGACCTGTTAGATAGATGGTGTCATGGAAGAAAGACCGGCAGTATCTGGGTCCTTTTATTTGCCTTCCGGGAATTCTTGTGAATTCAGGTTAACTGACAGTGAAGGGAGACTTGTGTGGCCCAAAGCACCGGGATGTCTGGGCTCGTGAGTCTGGAAGTCTTTAACACCTTGGATTTCAGAAGACTCCAGAAAATCGATTTTTATTTGAAAGCTTAAGTAAGCTCTCAGGAAGAAATACTACATACAGTGCAGAGCAACAGAGGGAATTTTTCTGTTTTACCGCTTGTTAATTGGGCTTCACCAGTAAAAACAATATGTTTCTTTTTAACGTGAGTCAGTTATGAATTATAATTCAGGAGATTCACATCCTTCCTTTTTCTCATTTCCTTTGCCTCTCCACGTCTCCCACTCTCTTTCCCTCCCTCCCTCCCTCTCTCCCTCTTTTCTCTTGACTTCTCTTTGGAAACTTCCAGAAAGCCGCAAAGTCCTGTGTGGTGAGGGGCAGCAGGACCTCCTGAGGGGTCAGGGCTCCTGGTTTTCAGGCTCCGTGTTGCCATTAGGAAGTTGGGTTACCTTGGTGACGGTTTGACCTCAATCTCTCGGAGCTTCAGCTTCCTCGTTGGTCAAATGGGGACAAGGGTCCTAATGGCCCTACCTTGTAGAGCGTTCAGAGGAAGGACAAAATCAAAATGCGTTGTGTGAGGTAAGAGGAGCCTTGCTAGCTACGGAGCAGAAAAAGCCACTTGAAAGGCTTCTCGAAAGTCTCTGGGTAATCTGTACCTCCGCCCGCTGCTTGCAGTGTTTGGTGGCTCACTCCAAGGCCTCTCTAAGAAATCGAACTAAGGAAAAACACATCTAATGGAGAATGTTGGTTTGGTGACAGCCCGTGCAAAAACACGTCTCAGTTGTCTACAGTGCGAGGAACTTGGTACATATTTATGAAATTGAAACAAAAGCAATTCCTGAAGATTCATGGAACTCTCGCAAATCACTCATTACTTAACCTGAATGACAATGTCTTTGTAATGTCACCGTGGCCTCCTCAGTGGAAATCAAAACTTGAGAAGATTATGATGAAAAGATTATAAAGACGTACATATTTCTAATGCAGTGGTCCTCAACCAGGGGTGACTTCATGCCCCGCCTCCCCAACCCCGGGGGACATTTGGCCATGTCCAGAGACATTTTGGTCGTCACAAGGGACAGGGGCATGGAATGGATAGGGACCAGTGGTGCCTCTGAAACCCCGCAGTGGCCAGGACGCCCCCACCGCAGAGCTCTCTGGCCCCGGATGTCAGGAGGGACAAAGCTGAGACACCCTGCTCTAAGGCAATGACGAGGTGGTTTTTTTGTTTGTTTGTTTTTTTCAAGTTCTGATATGTTGGTGTAGAGGCTGATCTGGTCCTTCTACCAGTGATGATGGTTAATTCTTTCAAAGAACTAGCTCCCCTCGAGGAAATACGATGCTAATTGCCTTTCTCTGCCAAACAGCACTTACTGCCTTCCCTGGAAAAATATATAGGTGGCCAGGCAACCGTTCCATTACCTTCTTTTTAACGTTCTGTAGAGAAAAGTAGACATCTGGGGGATATATCTTAAGTCAGAGTTTATTTGGTCAGCAAGACTGGGGAGATGGAAACCTAACTAGCACTTTCTAAGAAGCTGCAAAGAAATCTAAGATTTCCGGCACATCTAAGATTCCTGCTGGGGTGCTGGCTACAGTCTGTGAGCCTTCTGAAGGGTGCAGGGGATGTCAGGCAAGTAGAAGGACACTCTCCTGTCATCCTGCCTTATCTTGGTCACCCATATTTTGGCTTTCAAAAAGCTACTGTCACGTTATCAGCCCGCTCACCGACAGTCCCCGGGGAGCCCACTCCGGAGAGCAGAAAGCGCATCCCCCAGGCTGCTTTCAGCGAGTCACACAGGGAGCCCGAAATCCCCCACGGTAGGATTTTTCACCTTGGAAATCGCAGTCGCCACAACTCAGCATTTTATTTTCCCGTTGGAGAGTCATTTGTTAAACATTTACCAGCACACCAGGGGGCGGGGCGGGTACGGATGCACACCCGTCAGGTTTTCCACTGGGAAATGCCCGGGCACAGTAACCCACCCGCCACGTTATTTTTTCTCGTCTTCTGTTCTGTGGTTCTGTGTCCTCCTCCCATACTTGGACCAGCCGTGCCAACGCATCTCACGTGTGTCTTTCTGTCTGCATGCGTTCTTAAAAAATGTGTTAGGCCGTTCCATGCACACTTTTTTTTTTTTTTAAGATTTTATTTGGAGAAAAAAAAATATTTTATTTATTTGGGCAGCCCTAGTGGCTCAGTGGTTTAGCACTGCCTTCAGCCCAGGGCCTGATCCTGGAGACCTGGGATCGAGTCCCACATGGGGCTCCCTGCATGGAGCCTGCTTCTGTCTCTGCCTCTCTCTCAATCTCTGTCTTTCATGAATAAATAAATAAAATCTTTAAAAAAAAGGATTTTATGTATTTACTTTTTTAAGATTTACTTATTTATTTATTTATTCATGAGAGACATAGGCAGAGGGAGAAGCAGGCCCCATGCAGGGAGCCCAGTGTGGGATTCAATCCCGGGACTCCAGGATCACGCCCCGGGAGGAAGGCAGCGCTAAACCGCTGAGCCACCCGGGCTGCCCTGTGCATATGTTTTATTTTTTATTTAATTTTATTTTTGTGTGTGTGTGCGTGTGTGTGCACATGTTTTAAATGTCATGCCTTGGGCAGCCCCAGTGATCCTGGAGACCCAGGATCAAGTCCCATGTCGGGCTCCCTGCCTGGGGCCTGCTTCTCCCTCTGCCCCTCTCTGTGTCTCTCATTAATTAGTAAATAAATAAAATCTTTTTTAAAAATTAAAAAAAAATGTCATGCCTGGCGTGACTATAGAGCTCA
Organism: Canis lupus familiaris; assembly: GCF_011100685.1. Classification (NCBI taxonomy): domain Eukaryota; kingdom Metazoa; phylum Chordata; class Mammalia; order Carnivora; family Canidae; genus Canis; species Canis lupus. The sequence continues at coordinate 64,619,622 of NC_049233.1, forward strand.
TTTTGCATCTTGATTTTTTCACTCAGTGGTTAAGACCCACGGACGGCACATCTAAGCGGTGGCTTCTCGCTGCTGCGGAAGGCCTGCGCGTCCCCCACGCCGGGCCTGCCCGCGCCCCGGGACAGCGGCAACACACGGAAAGGCCTGGGGACGGAGCCTCGTCCAGCCCCAGCAGCAGCCAGCTCGCTTGCTTTGGCCAGTCGAACAGGTGCGGGGATCCGGCTCCAATCCTCTTGGCCTGCTGCTACGGGACCATCTAGCGCCGGAATTTCCCTGAAAGTCCTGAAACGGGATGCAGCTTTCTGAGACTGCCCCTGTCCTGTTCCTCTCAAAGGCCGGCTTGTTTGTAAAGGGCTTTTCTTTTGTTGTCCATCATTGGCCAACAGACCAGGCACATCAAAAGCAGGCTGGTGAAAGTGGGATTTCGCAAGGTCTTAGGGACAGGGATCCCTCACGGTGCACTGGACTCTGCGATAGAGATGTCAATTGTACTCAACGGGCCTTCTATCCTGGGACTTTATGTTTTGGGGGAGAGAGAGAGAGAGAGAGGGAGAGGTGGGGCGAGCCTTAAGCACACTCCACCACCAGCAGGGAGCCTGGCACGGGGCTTGATCTCATGCCCCTGAGATCATGACCTGAGCCAAAGCCAAGAGTGGAATGCTTAACTGATTGAAACACCCCAGCGTCTCTCCTGGGACTTTATTCTTTTTTTTTTTAAAGATTTTATTTATTTATTCATGATAGACACACAGAGAGGCAGAGAGAGAGAGAGAGACACAGGCAGAGGGAGAAGCAGGCTCCATGCAGGGAGCCTGATGTGGGCCTCGATCCCGGGTCTCCGGGATCACACCCTGGGCTGCAGGCAGCACTAAACCACTGAGCCACCCAGGGACCCATGGGACTTTATTCTTGAAGCTGGTGAGGCCCTCCCCAAAGGCAGATAGGTGAAGCCCCAGAAAGTGCAGTCGGGGTGGATGAGCAAGTGTCCAAGGGGGGCAAGTGCTGTTTAGCGGCCTGGACCGCTGTACCCCTTCCTAGACCCCCGCTCCCAGGGTTACTGTTAGATGCTTCCCTCCCCACACAATACATACCGTTTTGTTTAGGGTTGTAGGGGAGACCCTTGCCCTCTAGATTCCGGGGCAGATGTGCTCAAGGAGAGGCCACGATGACAGCAGCGGTGCCACCTTCAAGCCGCACGGCCAACGTCAGCCTGAAGAGAGGAGGCCGGTCACCGGGGGCCCTGCCCGCCAGAGGCCCAAGCCGCCCGCGCCCTGGCCGCGCCCACGCTGAGCCTTCTGCTCTGAACCAAGGAGACGTGGGCTCCACACCGCGTGTCAGGAGCAGCAGGAGGGGACACCGGGGACCCACTCTGCGGGGCTCTGCGGCCAGCACGCCCAGCCTCTCCCCGTCCGCTTCGGTCTGGAATTCGGCTTCCAGGGAGGGACGGTGGTGTTGAGGGGTTGGCCACCAGAACCTTCTGTCCAAGGCCTCTTCACTACCGACGGATGAGCTTGGGCTTGCTGAGTCAGGGAACGGGGCCCAGGAGCTACCCGGGCTGGCACAGGCATTTTTGCGGAGCCAATGAGCTTCCCTTGGAGGCAGAGAGATGCTTACCGTAGCCTGTTCTGGATCCTGCATCGAAAGGTCTCCCAGGCCATTGGCTCCCACGGGCAGGTCCAGAAGCTCGGGCCGGCCAGTCAGCAAAACCCCAAGCTTTCTAGGCAGAGAGACGGTGGAATTCACCGCAGCCAGCCACCCACGAGGCAGCCCTGAAACCAGGAGCACGGACTCTGGGGTCAGCCTGGCCCCTGCCAGCTGGGACCTGGAGCAAGGCACTCCACCCCTACGAGCACCCCCAGATGTAAAGTGGGGGGTACAAACGGGGTTTCTGTGATAATTAACGTGCGTCCAGTCCCTAGCACATTCCTAAGGCATCTCCGGATTCAGAAAATGGGAGATCTTACAAAGACCTGAGCTCCCCGTAATTTAAGGGCCCGCTGTCACTTCTGACTACACGGCTGTCACACTCTAGGAGCATCTGGGTGAGCTGTGGCATTATATGCCCTCAGCCTCTGGCAAGGACAGAGTTCACCCTCTGGACTACAAACTTGATTTAGAAGAACGAATGACTTCCTACTCCTTAAATAAAACCAATGTGGGATGCCTGGGTGGCCCAGCGGTTGAGCGCCTGCCTTAGGCCCAGGGCGTGATCCTGGGGTCCAGGGATCGGTCCCGCATCTGGCTTCCGGCATGGAGCCTGCTTCTCCCTCTGCCTCTCTCTATGTGTCTCTCATGAATAAGTAAATAAAAATGTTAAAATAAATAAATAAATAAATAAATAACTTACTTAAAAATAAAATAAAATCAATGAACAGGCTTCCCCCTGCAGAAACGCTCGGGCAAAGCCACCACGTTTGGCCGGTGCTCCTCAGCCATGATGCATTAGCGTTTGTAAACCCGCTTCTTCCCACTGACCTGAAAAGCTAAGATCTAGTTTGTTGCTAGTTTAGAAGCAGTTTTATTTGACCACAACGGGAATCCATTTATTTCAGCCCAGATCTATTTCGAATAATCAGAAAAGCGCTAAGCCTTCAGTTTTCTGTGATCTACGCAGCCTATTTTGTGAAGTCACGAGTGCGGCCGTGGACCAGCAGCACCTGGCAACTTACTAGAAATGCCAATTCTTGGGCCCCATCCAGGCCTCCTGAAGCCGACTCTGGGGATAGGGCCACTGGTCTGACTTAGCATGGGCTCCGGTGGTCCTGACCCTAGCGGATGCTGATGGGGCCTTACCCAGGTCCCCTTCACCAGAGCATCCACTCCCTAGCCGCTGAGGGCCAGCTAACCGCTCACAGCGGCCCTTCTGGGCCTCAGCCCTTGGCCATCCGGCCAGGAGAGCTGCCCTTTTCCCTGGGGAAGACCTCTGACGAGGACCAACCAGCCCCTCTGCCTCACCTGGGCCTAATTCTGCCAAACAACCCATATTTTAGAACTTTCCAGTATGGGGAATGGAGCTAGACTGCAGTGGAGACCCTCGCCCTAGCTCCTGGCCTTCCTGGCCCTGCTGACCCCCGGCCCGCCCCTTCTCCTGAGAGCAAGGCTATAACCTCTCTCTGGCCCCTGCTGCACCCCCTGCCCCGCTTCTCCTGTGAGCGAGCCTACAACCTCTGCCTCAGGCTCTGCCCCTAGGGAATCTGATCCATGGCAGTTGCTTTCACAAACTCTTCCCACATTTGCTATTACCAGAACGTGGCTACCACAACCACCAGGGAGCTCACACACGGCAATTCTAAAACCAGCACACCCATACCTAAGGTCCGACAGGTTGGAGCTCAGAGGGTGTGGGTACTAAGGGGCACCACTGACTTGCGCGTGGCTGTGGCTCTGACTCCGAGTCACGGCTCAGGGGACGTTCGGCACTTGGGATGCGTGGGGCGTAGAACCAGGCAGGTCTAAACCCGGACACGGCAATTGGCCAGCTGTGCGAACTCGAGCGGGAGACTACCTGTGGGCGTCCTAACCCCAAAGCAAGGAATAAAGGTTCCAAGACACGGAGGTTATAGGAGAATCTGGTAGATGGTCTATTCACCACTCAAGGCCGAACCGTACTTTTCTTAATAGGGACAATTATGGGACTTACCTCACAGGGTTTCGGGGACGATTATAAGGTAGAGCTCTCAGCAGTGTGGCCGGCGCCCGGTGGCTACTCCAAGAAGGTGGGGTGCCATTCCGGCCACTGGGCGGGGAGTGTTCATCCCTTTCCCACCATTGGTGGTGATGGGGGGTTACACTGACGTAGCAGCTCCCTCTGGAGTCCACGGCACCTCCCCATTCCAGCGATCATTCTAACTAATTTAGTGTGTGGTACTTATCTCCAAGAACTAGATTTTAGAAGTAAGCTCACGTATGTTGAAATTCTCGGTGACGTACCCACAGCCAGAATTAAAGAATGGAGTCTTCCCTCCAGTCTTGCTCAAACTTGTTCCTCCAGCCCCTGACCAGCCCCAACCTGCTGACGAGGCTCACACACCGAGGTGTCAGGATTCACAACTAAGCAAAGGGTCACTGGGGAAAGTGTTCCAGTCACAAGCTGCAAGTTTATGTCTTTGGGACCGTTGGCCAAAAACAATGTTTCTCTGCCAGCTGGAGATATTTTTACTACGAGTATCAAGTAATTTATAATTAGCCAAAGGGAAGAAGAAAAAACATGCATCCTTTTGTTATCGGCTAATAATATGTTAGCTTTGAGGAACTAAATCCCATTTGATCCCAAGTGAGGAGGAAAAAAAAAAAAATGAGTGAAATGAAGCTCTGCTCGCTTGGCAGAGGGCTGGCCTGGCACCTAACCAGGAAAGGTATGAAAAGGTCAAATGCACCTCCCACTACGTGGCCAGGAAGTGGTTTGTGTAGAAAAGGGCTAGGATTTATTTGGCGACTTCTCAGTCATTCAGCTGTGGCCAACTGAAATCCTGTGAGCGGTGCCCCTGACACCCAGGGTGTGGAAGCCTGAGAGGCCGAGACGCACCCCCCCCCACCCCCCACATTCACATCCTCCCCTGGGAGGCACTGAGGAGGCCACAGGGAAAGACACGTAGACCAGCGCAGGTTCCGAGAGCCCTGGGCCCTAAGAAAACAAGAGGTTACGAAGACCGTCTTTTTTTTCTATTTTTATAACATTTTATATAACTCATAAAACAGTGCTTGTATAAAAATTCACACAAAGTTGCTAGAGAGCATACAATTTCCAAAAATGTCCTGGGTTTGTTTTGTTTTGTTTTGTTTTGTTTTTTGTTACATTCAGTTTTCTAAGGATGCACTCAAATCAATGGTAAGATGCAGACATTATGCGGTATTTCATTATCTTTGGTAAAACTATGCTCATTATTTTGTCTCCTCACAGTATTAACTCTGATATCCACTTTGTGCAGGGTCTGCTTTCACTAGGATGTCAGAAGAACATTAAGGCTGGATCTACACGAGGCAAGTATTTCCAAATGGCATTAACAGCCCCTTGGCCCCCACCTCCACTTCCTACTGCTAGCCACACAGCCGGGCAGGGGAGAGATCGCAAGGACCTCCAAACGGGGGTCTCAGGACCCCTCTGCAATCAGACAAGAAGCAAACATTTGGGGGGGAAGGTGGAAACTGAGGCCATCTCTAGAGGAACCCCAGTGGCCATGCTGCGGCGAGGTCAGGCCAGTGACTTACCATTTAAACGGCGAAGCCTTTCACCGCTAAGTAGATCCCATTGGTTGGTTGATGATTGCTGCCGACGGTTACCCCCTCCACCCAAACTTAAAAAAAAAGGAAGATCTGGGGCCAACGCTGAAGGGGGAGGGGCACACTAACGCCCATGACACTAGACACAACTTTATTCCCTGTCAAACATTTGTTGTCATGTAGACACAGCCAAAGTGAACTGAAGCAGGATTAGAACACTTAGTACATTCATGACTACCTTCATACATTCTTTTAAGACTTACTAACGGAGAAAACGAGGGTCACTACCACCTATTGTGACTTGCTATTTTACTTAACATCAGAATGTGTCTGTGCTAATTCTTTAGTCCTCTGGATACAAAGGGGAAAAAAAATAATCCAAAAACAAGCAAGTAAAACCCAGAGTTTAGATGGGGAGGAGGATGGGGTTTACCAACACATTTTATGGAAAATAGTAAATTTTGAAAACAAAAGTTAAGTATCTTGTACTTCTATTGCTTCACATAAAAAACTGCCCTGGAGCCCACCTGTATGGCTGGAGAACTGAGGACACCATACAGACGGACGCAGGAGCTGCAGGTGTTTCCTGATGAGACGGTCCAGAGGGACAGGAAACAACTCCCAGAGTGTGTCCACCTCTCTTCACTGAAAGGGACTCTAAGATTTGGGCCCGGGGTGGGGTGGGGTGGGGTGGGGTGGTAGGTGTGGGGGAGTAGGTGGGGTGAGAGATGGGTTGGGTAGGGGGAGGCAAGGGACAGGGCGGGTGGGGGGGAAGCCCTACACAGGAAAGGTATTAAGGAAACCACCAAAATGCAGTTTCCAAAAACTGAACATGCTCTAGGTTGTGAAGAAAACACATTTCATTCCTAGAACTTGTTGATTTCTCTGACGTGGGGAGACAGGACTTTTTATTATTAATAAATGATTGTGCTTCTGAAGTTGTAGGGTCATAGTCCACCCTCTAGAAAGCAGGGCAATTTTCACATGGCTTGGAATCCTCTCGGACACATCCTAGAGACCAGGACAAATTCCACGGCACTCTCCAACCACGACAGGGCTGGCGGGCGAGAGTGCCACTGCCGTCTTTGGGTAGGGCGTGTGCACGCACGCGCAAGTGTGTGTTGGAGAGACTAAGGCATAGAGAAAGGCCCAAGTGGGGGGAGGGGGGGGAGTTTCCTGGCTGCTCTAGTCCCTTCTTTCCAGGCACAAAGAGGCTGAGCTCCTTATTCATGTAGGTCCCCTTCGTCCCACTTAAGTTTTTTAGTAAGAAGAAATGTGTGTGCACATGTGGGTGGGGGTGTGTGTGTGTGTGTGTGTGAGACAGAGTCATTAAGTCCCTGTGCATTTCTAAATTTCAATAATTTAGGTCTGCAGTTTCAACAGAAATAATCTGTAAATGACATTTAAAAGCAAATTTACTAAAGTCAGATTGGCAACTTTACATTGCTCAAAATCCTGTCATTAAAAAAAAAGAAAGAAAGAAAGAAAGAAAGAAAAAGGCCCTCTGGGTGCAGGCAAAATTCACAGATTGTTTCTATTATTTCTGCATTTTAAGGTAGCAAAACATTAAGCCACTAGGTTATTAAATCTGCAACATTCCACAAGGATTTCAGGATGACCCTGTGTGGTTCAGTTCATATTCTAAGTTTCTGGGATGAAGTGTTCAGTTTGAGTTACACGGTTTCCTTTCCCTCTTAGGGAGCTGGACCCCAAGATCAGGTAGGTAAAAAGTACTGTTTCTCAGGACTTGACCTGCTGGGGAATTTGCTGACGGGATGTCCTGGAGAGTACGCCACTGGCCTGGAGCAGTCTGACCTTCCCCAGCAGTGAGGAAAGAAGAGAGGTCTGACTCCAAGGCCACGGGACCGGCCAGATGTAGGGCAGCAGAGCTTTGGGGGGGGGGGGGGGTTGTGAGGGGACAGCTGAGTGGATCCTGGGAAGGGACAGGGGAGCCCCATTTGAATGACCTGTGACCTTCCAATGCCAGGTATCCCCAAGAGGGCCCAAGGCCTGGGCTTGCCCTGAGGAACAAGGATGTGCTATTGACGGGAGGGGCCAACACTGAGGCGTGGTGAAGCCACCAGACAGCTCCCAGAACCCGGGTGTTGCACAAATACACACACGGAAAGTAAACAGCTCTGGAGAGCCCAGAGGGGTCCCTCCTTCAATCAAACAAGAAGCCAAATATTCACACACACACTGTTTTTCAAGGAAATGTGTCCGCCCCGCCAAACAGCATCCTTGTGTAGAGAGGGAAGGGGGCAGTGGAAGGACACAGCTCAGAATGACATCGTGTACGTGTTTCCACGTCTATCTACATTCATGTCATCATCATCATCATCATCATCATCATCATCCAGTGTTCTCGTCTACAGAGAGTGAGCACAACATTCTACCGACATGGCAACTAGGAATAGGCCAGGTCGCGTGAGTGGGCCCCTTCCTCAGCACCGCAGCGGAAGGGAGAATGCAACCATGGTGGGAAAGGACGTCACACTATTCCATCCCCTCTACTGCCATCCAAGGGGCATCTTGACTCTTCCAAAGTCGGATGTAAAAGACAAGGTCAGTAAAATCGGTCTCTATGCCACCCGGAGCTATTATTAGCCATCATGCAGGAACATGGCATTTCTAAAAATTTCATAAATCTGAAACCATCTTTAAAAAAAAAAAAAAGAATCCCAGCAACTGAAGTCATCTTACAGTACTTCATCTCCAATATTTAAGAGATAATTTTTCTAAGTAAAGCGGCCCCCAAAGAGCCCACTGATTTCTTTTTTCCCCTTAAAAAGGGTTTCTTTTTAATTAAAAAAAATTTTTTTTTAATAAAAATGGAAGATGTAAAATGTGGGAAGAGGAACGGGAGAGAGGAGAGCTGCTGAATATGCATTTGAAATCGCAGGGGGCAGGGGACGCCGCCAAGGGGAGAACCCTACTCCTGAGGCCCCTCTACTCTCCGGGCTCAGCGCCCTCCCCGGCTGCGGCTGCCCCGCGGGGACACAGGACAGGAGTCGGGAGGGGGAGAGACCAAGCGCAGGGCCTCGCTCACTTGTGGCTGGGTGGTGTTCACGTGTGCAAATGGACTAAGCCGCTCCCCACGGACATAAGGTGCGCGTCTGTGGACACCGTCCTCGTGCTCTAAAAGAACCGCCGGGTCCCCGGGGGTGGGGGGCCCCCCCCCGCCGGTCACTTCTCCACTTTCTTGGCTTTCTTGAGGATGTCGCATTTCTTCCTGTTGGGGCGGCGGCACCGCTCGTCGATGCTCGGGATGCACTCGTAGTGCCACACCTCCTCCATCTTCTCCACCGGGTACACGGCCTCCACGTAGTGGCGGATGAGCCGCAGGCGCGTGGGGTCCAGCTGCTTCTTGTTGCAGGCGCCCGAGTGGTTGTACTGCAGCCGCAGGTTCTCGGCAGTGAAGAGTTCGGGGAAGAGCCTGACCAGGAGCCGCGCGGCGAAGTTGCCCACGGAGAGGCTCTGCTGCACGATCTCGCGCACCTCCTTGTCCGACAGCAGGTACGGCGAAGGCACCGGGAAGTCGGGCGAGGGAACCACCAGCTCGTCCAGGGGGATCTTGCAGAAGTCCTTGCTGCTTCTCTCGGGGGGCAGCGGGGGCCCCTCGAACTCCTCTCGGAACCTCTCGGGGTTGATTGCATAGCTCGCCAGGTCCCTGCACTCGGGGCCCGGCACGTGGACCTTGCGCTGCTGCTGGTAGGAGCGCCGCTGCTCCGTGTCCCGGCGCCGGCAGCGCTCGTCCAGCTTGCCCACGAACTCCAGCGTCCACACGCGGTCGTTCTTGGCGCGCGGGTACAGCAGCTGCACGTAGTGGCGGATGAGCTTGATGCGGGACGGGTCCAGCTGCTTCTTGCCCAGGGAGCCGCTGCAGTTGTACTGCTTGCGCAGGTTCTCGTGCGTGAAGAGCTCGGGGAAGAGGTGCACCAGCAGGCGCGATGCGAAGTTGCCGATGGACAGGCTGCTCTCGTAGATGCTGCGCAGCTGCTCCTTGCTGAGCAGGCGCTCGGCGCCCGGCACCTCGAAGTCGGGCTGCGGGATCTCCAGCTTGTCGAAGTCGATGGGCACCAGCCAGATCTTCTTGGACCGCCGTCCGGGCCGCTCGCCCTCGAAGCTGTCCTCCACCTTGACCACGGAGATGTCGTCGGGCAGGCTGGAGGAGTCGTAGCAGTCGTCGCGGGCCGCCTCGCCCTCGCTGCCGCCGTCCAGCGCCAGGCCCTCGAGCTCGTCGTTGAGGCGCTGGGCGCACTGCTGCAGCCAGGCGTCCTCCTCCTGCATGTCGGGGAAGTAGATCTCCGTGTAGTTGCGGATGATCTGCAGCCGCTGCGGGTCCAGCTCCTGCTTGCCGCCGTCCCCGTAGCAGCTGAACTGCTCGCCCAGCTTACGGTGGTCGAAGAGCTCGGGGAAGAGCCGGTGCAGAAGGAACACGGCGAACTCGCCAGGCGACGAGGCTTCGTCCAGGAACTCGGTGAGGTCCTGCGTGTCCACCACGTGGTCCGAGGCGATGGTGCTGCTCCGCTCCAGGGACAGGGCCTCCTCCTGGTCCTTGCTGTCCAGGAAGTGGCCCGCGTCCACCTGCTCGGCCTCGAAGAAGCCGGGGACCTGGCCGCCGGGCTGGCTGTCCTCCATTTCCCGCTGGGCCCAGAAGCGGCTGAAGAAGTCGTTGAGCTGCGGCAGGCACTCGGCCTGCCACACGGCCGTGTCCTTCACCGACGGGTAGTAGACCTCCACGTAGTTGCGGATGAGCTGCAGGTGCAGCGACTCCAGCTTGCGCTTGGCCGCGAAGCCGCACGCACTGCAGCCGCGGGAGAAGTCCACGTCGCTGAAGAGCTCCGGGAAGAGCTGCACCAGCAGGCGGCAGGCCAGGTCGCCGCCCGACAGGCTCTGGTCCACGATCTGCTTGAGCTCCGCCGCCGTGAGCTGGTACTCGGGGGGTGGCTGGAACTTGGCCACCATCTCGCTGGGGCTCACCTGCTTCTTGATGCGGCTCACTTCCAGCGACAGCAGGTCCACCTTGCTGTGCAGCTGGGACATGTTGGAAGAGAGCGTGTTGAGCATATAGAACATCTTCTGGATCAGAAAGTAGATGTTGGGGTCCCCGTCGCTGGCCGCCGCCGCCCCGCCCCCACCCCCGCAGTCCCGCTTCTGGGGCTCGTTCAGGAGCCGCAGCGGGGACGGGCTGTTGCTGGCGTTCGCCTTTTCAAAGAGCTCGTAGGTGCTGAGCCCGTCCCCGGCCGGGGGGTTCTTCTTCTCCATGATCTTGTGCGAGATGCCGTACAGAGGCTTCTTGTAGGACGGGGCGGTCGCGTCGTTGCAGGGCTCCTCGTCGCCGGGCCACCCCATGCCCGGGGCCTTGCCCCTGCCCGCCGGCTCCCCGTTGCCCTGGCAGGGCGAGCTGTTCTCCCGGTTGCGCATGCCTGCGAGGAGCGCCTGCAAAACAAACGGGGTGTTAGGCCGCGTGTCAGGCCACCCTCAGGTCCTACCCGGCCCAGGGCCCAGGCCCAGAGCGGGGGGGGGGGGGAGGGGGGGGCCTCTGCAGCGCCAGGGCTGCACAGCCCATAGCGACCGCTGCCCCCCCAGTTCGCCCCTGGAGTTCCTGGGAACCCGAAGGCTTCAGCTTCCTGTGGCTTCTCCGACCTGGGCTCCGCGGCTGGCTCTCAGGTGGGGACCGTGAGCCCTGCCTGCAGCAGCTCCGGAAAGGACAGCTCCCGAGGTGCCCGGCGGGGAGCACAGGCCAACCCCAGCGCTGCCTGCAGGGACACCTGCGATTGGAACACGGCTGGCCCGGATCGTCCCAGAGCCCGCGCAGCTGTGGAGCGCATGAGGTGACCGGGTCCCCGGGCTTCTAGGTGGCTCTCTGCAGCTGGTCCGGCAGCCACTCTCCAGGGGCGCCCCAGCGTCTTAAGGCAGCCACTGTAGGTAATGAATTAGTGCCTCTCCTGTGCCTCTCCAGGGGTCCTGGCCGGGTACTAGCCAGCCTTGCTCAGCAAAGGATGGTGAGAAAATTAAACTCCACAAAACTGAGTTCGGGGACTACTTCCTCAGCTCACCCCAGCACCGCAGGCGCACTCTGCAAGTCCACTCCTGCTGGACTCCCAGGGCACCCCCAAATCTCCTTTAAAGACCTCAAAGCTTGAGTCCAAGCTCCAGCACCAGCTAGCAAATCACCTTGGCCCTTTGAGAACCCAGAGTTCTCGTTGCTTTCACCAGTGGTTTCCCCTGTTGCCAGGCCCCCTGAACATTTTAAGAGGCTTATTTACGTATATATGGAAAAGTGCTGTTCGACACACGCCCAAAGGCAACTCAATGGAGAAAAGATAATCTTTTCAACGAATGATGCTGAACAATTAGATATTTATATGTAAAAACAAACAAAAACTTCCATCATACGTATACCATATAAAGAAATTAACCCAAAATGGATTGTGGACGGGGGCATCTGGGTGGTTAAGCCTCTGCCTTTGGCTCAGGTCATGATCCTGGGGTCCTAGAATCGAGCCGTGAATCAGGCTCCCTGACCAGCGGGGAGTCTGCTTCTCTCTCTCCCTCTGTACTCCCACCTCACACGTGCTTTCTCTCTGTCCTTCTCTCTCAAATAAGCAAAATCTTTATTAAAAATTTTTTTTTTAAGATTTTGTTTATTTATTCATGACAGACAGTGAGAGAGAGAGAGAGGCAGAGACACAGGCAGAGGGAAAAGCAGGTTCCACACAAGGAGCCCGATGTGGGATTTGATCCTGGGACTCGGCCATCACACCCTGAGCCAAAGGCAGAGACACTCAACTGCTGAGCCACCCAGGCGTCCCTAAAAAAATTTTTTTAAACCAGAATACATAAAGAACTCTCAAACTCAATATTGACATACAACCCAATTAATGACTTCAATAACTTCAAAGGACATATATAAGTAGCAAATAAACATATAAAGATTATTAAGATATTAATAAGTTGCAAATTAAAACCCACTGGGAGATCCCTCATCATCCCTACCAGAATGGAGACAAACAAAAAGACAACACCCAGTGTCGGAGATGTGAAGGAACTAAAAGTCTCATACACTGCTGGTGGGGACATAAAATTGTATGACCACTTTGGAAAACAGCTGGTAGTTTCTTAAAAAGTTAAATATACACGGACCATATAATCTGGTATTCCATTCCTAGATATTCATTTACCAAGCAAACAGAAAACACATGATCATACAAAGACTTGTACACAAATGCTCCCGGTAGCCCTATCTGTAAACACCCAAAAGCTGGAAACCCAGAATTTTATCAATACACAGATAAACAAACAGCGTTACATTCATGTAATGGAATACTACTCAGCAGTAGAACTGATACAGTACTCACGAGGACTCTAAAAATAATTACGCTAAAGGAAGCCAAACAAAAGAGGCCATACTGCAGGATTCCATTCATGTAAAATTTTAGAAAATAAAAACCTACCAATACTGTTGGAAAGCAGATTATGGTTTCCTGGGGGTGGAGGAAGGACGTAAAGGAGCCTATGGAAACTTAATCGTAGTTCGTGATTCATGTTTATTATCTTGATCATGGTGATGGGCTCACACGTCAGAACTTATCAAATGCTACTCTTTAAATATCGTGCCATTCACTGTATTTCAGTCCTAACTTAATAAGACAGCTTAGTAAAGCTGTTTTTGACAGATGTTAAACTTGACCCAAAAACTTATTGGAAGGTGTTTTTGAGGCTTTAATTAAGAAGAGCTGGGATCCCTGGGTGGCGCAGCGGTTTAGCGCCTGCCTTTGGCCCGGGGCGTGATCCTAGAGACCCGGGATTGAATCCCACGTTGGGCTCCCGGTGCATGGAGCCTGCTTCTCCCTCTGCCTATGTCTCTGCTTCTCTCTCTCTGTGTGTGTGACTATCATAAATAAATAAAAATTAAAAAAAAAAAAAAAAAAAAAAAGAAGAGCTAACTGGTGAGCAGCGGTGGTGCAGGGGAACGACCACACAGGGCTGAAGCACAAAGTGTTTGCTTTCACGGACAGGTGTGTGTGCCAGGCAACTGCAAAATTGATAAAGAACAAAGTGCATCCTTTGGAGGTTTCCACACCCAGGGAAAAATGTGGTTGGAAAAACGGTGGCCAAGGCTAGTGCTTCTGAAACCCTAATATACCTATGAATCTCAACTGGAATCTTGCTACAATGCAGATTCTGGTCCCTAGGCCTGCATTTCTTTCTTCTTCTTTTTTTAATTTTATTAATTTTTTTAGCAATCTGAACAACCAACACGGGGCTCGAAGTCCCGACCCTGAGATCAACAGTTGCATGCACTTCTGATTGAGCAGGCAGGCGTCCCTGGGCCTGCCTTTCTAAAGAGCTCTCTGGCGCTGTGGGTCCTCTCTGAGTAGCCAAGGCCTGGAAGACAGTGTCTGCTCTCACTCTGTCTCATCCAGGCAGATTCAATGTCATGTCTAAGTCTTCGGGGAACTAATGCCAGCACAAAACAGTACGTGACGTGTTTTTCTCTTGTGGCCTAAAAAGGGTAGGGAGAAGAGACAGTCCCAAGAGACTAGATTTATAATGGCAGGTGAGCAAGACAGTGGTGCCAAGGTCCATCTTGGAAGGCCTGCCTTTCTAAAGAGCTCCCCTCTATACGCAGGTCTAGATGAAAACAGAGACCGAGGCCACATAAACATGTAGGACTTTGATCTCTCTCAACCACCCACATGTTGTATTTCACTTTGTATTTTAAATTAATGAACTACTTCCTGGTCCCTCATTTTTTTTTCCCCCAGTCTTTTAGATAATGGAATAATCTGACTCATGCAGAGACAGGCTGATTTTTCTCCTGCCTCTCTGTTGATAACAACCATGCAAAAAAGAAAAGCTACTTTACTCTGTAAGAACCTGAAGATAGAGGAATTTTAATTATGCCATGGAGCTGGCCAATACTTTCCTTAGGGTTTGTTTGTATAAGCAAATGAGGGTTCAGAGGCACCTGGCCCTCCTACATCCCTCCTCCTCCTCAAGAACAGAGGACCAGGGGCCTGCTGGGGGCAGGGGGGGCGGGTCGTGAGAAGCCTACCCCCGTGAATGGCCTGCCCTGCCACCAGAGACTCTCCCACCTGGGGTCTCCTCACCCCACTGCCTGCAACTTCATCACACTGTGTGACTGCTGACGTGATGGGAGCAGGCCATTCCCAAGCCCTTCCCCACCCAGCACCTCGCGAAGTGCCTGGGACACAGAATTGCTCAGGCACGTTTGTCAGCCACATGCACGGATGGCTAAAGCAGGCCAAGGTGTTCTATCATTCTCACATCTAAGAAAAGGGAGCTGTTCGGATAGGCCACGAGCCTTATGAAGAACACGTCTGTAGAGAGGCATAAAAGTGTGGGTGAGATCTCAGCTCCGGAGGTCCTCCGTGACCTGGGCCAAATCAAATGATTTTTTTGTGCCTCGGCTTCTAGACACTCAGGCGTAAAGGACAGGAGGTCTCCCGGGGTAGTTATGAAGACGCAATGAGATCAAGTACGGAAAGCCCTGTCTGAATCAGAGTAAGTGCTTAATAAATATTCACTGTTAAAATATAATTATTACTAAGCAATGCTACTCCTGAGCCAGAGCAGAGGTAACACACAGGGCCTTTTATTAAACTAGTTGTAAAGAAAAAAAAAATAAATAAAAATAAACTAGTTGTAAAGATTACCCTCAACCAGTACACAAAAGGACTTGCCTACCAATACAAGGCATCAGGGTAAGTCACTCATAGAAGGCACTTCTCGGGGATCTGTTTGCCCCAAAGGCTGGGGGGAGGGGACGAGTACTGGACACTGAATGAAGGTGGGGTTTTAAGCTCTTTACATATCTTTTGTCCTGCCTTTCTGGCAGAAGACAGAGGATTATGAAGGGAGGAAGACACACACACACACCAGAAATCTGGAGAAAGGGAGGGATGGAGATAAAAATCTTTACCCCAAACACAGTATGTCTGGAACGATGGATGGATCGTGACCCATTTGTTGGTTCATAACCAGGAGAAAAAAGAAAGAAGGAAAAAGGCAGGGAGGAGGAGAAAAAAAAAAAAAAAAGAACAGAATTGAAAAATACCAGGGTGCATGGCATATAGTAAGAAAACGAGGGAAAGTTCTATTTTGTTTCTGTGTATTTACGTACAAACCCACGTATGTGAGCTGTATTCCTCTATCAGAATCTGTGACTGTGGGGTCACAAAAGCAGGGCCCTGATAGTTCAAAGTGCCTTGCTTGCTAATTCCCGTAGGCCATAAATTAAATGTGAGCAACTTAGTCACCATTAAGTTCAATTACACCAAAGTAATTTTGGAAGTCCTGTGGCTCATGAGATTACCATGAGGTTTTACCAATATAGAGGAATTTGAGTTTCTAATGGCAATCGCTAAAAAAAATCATAAATACATTATGAGTCGTTTTAGAAAAAGGGTCTTTGCTTTACAAGTGATCCCACTAATACATTTAAAATGAGATTCTGGGGACACCCGAATCTGGGCTCAGCGGTTGAGCACCTGCCTTCAGCTCAGGGCGTGATTCCAGGATCTGGGATCGAGTCCCACATCAGGCTCCTTGTGGGAAGCCTGCTTCTCCCTCTGCCTGTGTCTCTGCCTCTCTCTCTCTCTGTGTCTCTCATGAATAAATAAATAAAATCTTTAAAAATATGTGAATAAATAAAATAAGATTCTGTCAGAGGTCACCAGAAACATCCAATGCAGCAAAAGTGCCACATTCTAGACAGAGGTCTGCCCCAATTAATATCCAGTAAGGAGAATAAGTACAGGGAAAATTTTCTGGGTGAATGGTCGGAATGCCAATAACAAAGAGAAGTCACCGCTCTCCCCCACGTTCCTACAGCGGGCAGAAGGCCAAAGTGTATCAGAACTGGAAATCCCCTCTAAAACTCTCACTGTTCAGGATCATTAATAAAAATATTTCAGTTTCTACTAAGCATGTTAGAAACACTGCCATCAACTAGAAACATTGTTGGCTAACTTGCTTGAATAAAATATTAAGTTAGAGTCCCAGTAGAGGGCAACATTCCTCACTCCCAGAGACCTTAGATACACAATTCCACACAAAACACAACGGAAGCACCAAAGAGAAGGTTCTTAGATATCCCGACGCTGGTGTCCTGTCAACTCAGTGTTCCAATTAATTCCGCAAACGCTGCCAAGGCGACAACGGGCTGGCTGCATTTGCTGCTGATGATAAAATCTCTGCTCAGCTGTCTAGGAGTATCAAGAAATCTTTAAATCTGTGCTACTTGGCACTGGGTGTCTGGCTGACACCATTCCCAATTCTCCGAGGCTCATCTTCCAGCCATATGGGAACTCTGCAGCAGAGCTCAGGCTCTGCGGTGCCAGCATCTCTCCTGGGTTGGGCCAGGGCATTTCATTCTACTGCTAGCACCCACCCTCAGGCTCAAGAGGCGATGATGCCCAAATTCCCTCTGCTGGGGAATATGGACAAAAAGAGAGCTTGTTGGGCTCCAAGTGAGGGTAAAGAGGCCACTTAGGGGAGATTCCATGCGTCCCTGCCCAGCTACATCCCAGGGACTGGGTCACCAGGGAGACGCTCCAAGCATTAAACATCTTGCCTCGTGACTCCAAATCCAAGCAGTCACTGAATTCAGCTCGACAAATGAGGAGTGGCTAAATGGTGCCCAGAGAGTCGGCAAACTGGAACACCAAGAAAGCAGCACGTCTTCCAGAGAGTACGCAGTAGAGAATTCATGTGGCATCAAGGCCAACCCAGTGAATGGGCTCCTGGGACGGGTGTGGGGGGGTGGCATACCTCTGCCCCTCCCCCCCAGCTCCCACATGAATGAATAATCAAGGCAGAGGTGGTGCTTACCTTTTTCACTTTCAAGAGAATTTTTCTCTTTACCATTACCATCATCAAACGACCAGACACAGTTAGCACTAAGGCCTGGAAAGCTCTCTACCTGCCAGAGCCAGGAAACAAATAGTACGAAGTGCCCAACATCTGGCAGGCACTGTGCAAGGCTCCGGGGACACGGAGGACAAGCCAGACAGTCCCTGACCTCATGGCATTTACCCTGTGGGTCATCCTTATACTGTTAACAGATGAAGAAATTGCCCTGATGCCTGAAGAAATACAAATCTGGGAGATAAAGCAATTACAGTGGAGAAGAGACAGGCCAGGAGTGGAGCAAACCGTCAGGCCAGGACGCCTTCAGAGACTTCTCCCCACATCTTACAAACACCGCGCAGCCCTGGGGGCCACCAGCACGGGTGGAACTGCCCAGTCTGAAACCAAGCAGGCTTGCGAGAACTAACTTTCCTGAGCCTCGAGAAAATGGGAATGGCACAGCACCTCTCTGCTGCGGTTGTTACAGAAATTATTTTGAATCTCCAGCTGGTAGCAGAGCCACTGACGCTTAGGAGGTATTCGGTATGTTTGCACTGAATGAGTGAGATGACATTTCCATTCTCCAGTTGGAAAAACAAAACACAGTGACACTCTAGCATTAAAAACAAACAAAGAAATGAAAAACCCCAGGAGAACAAAGCTAACTCCTGCCTGGCGTGCAGCTCTTGACGATTGCCCCTACTTCCGTGAACAAAAAGATGATTACCAATAAAAATGTTGGCTACTCACCTCCCACATCTGCTGTATTTGGCCATGAAGCCTTTTCCAGTGGAGGTGCCAAGTAAGTCTTTATACAGCCTTTTGTTCGGTTTTTTGAGGGAGGTTTTAGGTTTCTTCGAAGTATTGTGCTAAACGTCACTCTCAACAAGTCGTCAGCACTGACAGGAATCTGAATATGATGTACCTTTGGCATCAAGGTGACCACTCAAATCCTACCCTCCACCCTTCATCCTCTTCCCTTTTCCTCGGGCTCGGGGGAGAAGATGGAAGGTGGTCTATGTCCTGATGTGGCTGGGGTTCGGAATCAAGGGCGCCAAGCCTGGGGTGTCCTAAGGGGTGTCAGATGGTCTCCCTTGGCAATTCCATGCCATTTTGGTTCTGGTAAGTGTGGAGGGAGGCAGGTGAATGCTGACACAAGGGGGAGGGGGAGGCTGGAGATGGGGACTGCGAGGCCGTTCTGAAGGCTGAGCTGGGGCAGGCCCTGTGCTGGGCTCCCTCACACACAAGAAACCAATGTGAGGTAACTATGGACTCTTCGTACAGGCTGGACCAGAGGAGGTGGGGCTCGCCTCCCCAGGCGCAGGGAGTGAGTGATCCCAATCACTCCTGATACTTCGCACCAGGAACAAGGCTGCCCCACTGGATCCTGGCACTTTAATATCTATGCCTGACTTGTCGCATCTGTCTGGTAGAGCTATTACTTCTCTCATCACTGGTTTGTCTTTTGGATTAAACAAGGAATGGTGCCATTTGTCAAGAAGGCACTCGGTCACTGGTCATAAACTTCTCTTCCACTTTTTTGGGTTAGCGCTTGTTTCAGCCTCCTGGATCCTCTTGTTTCACTCGGGTAAAAAAGCCACATATGTTGCCCCCAACCACCACCTGCATCCTGCCACCTTATATGTAAGAAGGATCAGAGAAGATTCGGGGGGAGAAGGACCAAGGGCTATTCACTGTGAATTAGAACTAGTGCCATTTTGAAAAATCAACATATACTAGAATTTCATAAAACTGATGGGATTGTTCTAAAATCCCAAGGGTTGGGATCCCTGGGTGGCGCAGCGGTTTGGCGCCTGCCTTTGGCCCAGGGCGCGATCCCGGAAACCCGGGATCGAATCCCACATCGGGTTCCCGGTGCATGGAGCCTGCTTCTCCCTCTGCCTGTGTCTCTGCCTCTCTCTCTCTCTCTCTGTGTGACTATCATAAATAAATAAAAATTTAAAAAATAAATAAATAAATAAATAAATAAAATAAAATAAAATAAAATCCCAAGGGTTCTGAGGCTATTGATTTACTGACACATCAACTCACACAGACTTTTAAAAGGAAATACTGCCTTGAATTCACATGACACCTTTCTACAAGGACCTCAAGAATTTCAAAAGGTTTATACTTACATATATTCTTTTTGCAGAACAGGAAGGAGTGCGTGGATATCTACTTTACCTTATGTATAGTAAGGAGAATAAACAAAACTAGTGAAACCCTCAAAATAAAATCCAGACTTAACATGTCTTTTCCAATCTAAAATCTAACAGGTTAGAACTGCCTGCTATATCCAATCTACTGAAAAGTAAACATAAATGCCCAACTAGAATATGTAAATTGGACGAGTAATACTAGAAATATTCAAATACAGTTTGGTTCCCTTTTCTCCAAACGTGTCAGAGTTCCAGGATGATGCCTGAAGTCCCAGCTGAAGCTTGCTGCCTCACCAAACTGAGAGGCCTCTGAAACCTTCCCATCGTTTATACGATGCTCAGGGAAATCCCTCCACCGTGAACCTCAATTGGGTTCCAGCCCGATGCTTCACATACTGAAGGAGTCAACTAAAATACATTATCAGAAGAAGCTTCTCCTTCCCTCTCTACCCCCAAGAATGCGAGGACACTCCGTCCTCTGTGATGCCATTCCAACAAAACCATACTGAAGGAGAGGATAAAAAGGGGCTCCACTGTGCAAGGAGACAATGGGACCACCTCAGATGGTCCACAGAGGCCACACTCCAGCCTCTACACGGTCAGAATCCCTTCCTGGGGTGCTTGTTGTTTCTTACTGTGGTGGACTTTTATAAAAATGACAAGAGCTGGGCAGCCTGGGTGGCTCAGCGGTTTAGCGCCGCCTTCAGTCCAGGGTGTGATCCTGGAGACCCAGGATCGAGTCCCACATCGGGCTCCCTGTATGGAGCCTGCTTCTCCCTCTGTGTCTCTGCCTCTCTCTCTCTCTGTCTCTCATGAATAAATAAATAAAATCTTAAAAAAAAAAAAAAATGACAAGAGCTGCCCTAGCCTTATGTGAGAGCCTCTTTGCAATGTGAGTTTGTTGTTCCTACCGTCGTGGGTGGGGGGAGCCTGTTCTTAGGCCCTCTGTGTCCAGGCTGGCCCACGGGACTTGCTCTGACCAGTGGGACATCAGCACACGTAGTGATGCAAGCAGAGGTGTGAAGAGCATCTGTGCTCCGGAGCCTGGCCTCTCTTGCT
The DNA here is from genome assembly GCF_011100685.1 of Canis lupus familiaris. NCBI lineage: Eukaryota > Metazoa > Chordata > Mammalia > Carnivora > Canidae > Canis > Canis lupus. The sequence continues at coordinate 64,639,943 of NC_049233.1, forward strand.
CTTAGAACTCTTGCATGGTACGTGAACAAGCCTGGACTAGCCTCAGGGGACCCGGGGGATGGAGAACATGCAGGAAGGGAAGCTGCAGCAGGCCGAGCAGAGACCCCAGACACGACAGTGGGGCCATTCCAGATCGCCCAGCCCCAGCTGTGTCAGGCCAAATCAGGAACTATCAGCCGACCCACAGAACTACAAATATAAGCATAGCTATTTTAAGCTGCCAAGATTTGGGGTGGTTTGAGACATTGGCAAAAGTGAACCAATACACTCAACTTTGTGTTCCATTTCTTGAACTCTGGCTTTACTTGCAAACTTGAAGGAGTCTATAGAATTGGTCCTAAGTAGAAATGTAATGTGACACACAGAAAAAGACGTTTTCAGGAGTTTCTTTAGGAACCTAACCTAGTGCTTCTCAAACTAACTCAACACTTGCAGGATAACCTTGAGGCATCGAACCCATAGAAAGACTACAGAGGGCACTAGGTTTATGTATATGGACAGTCGGTGCGGCACTGCTTGCAGTAACACGGGAGTGGGAGACATCTATGTAGCAATTGTTAGGAGAAAGGATAATCAATTATCCTGTAATAAGGACTCCTGGGTGGCTCAGCAGTTGAGTGTCTGCCTTCGGCCCAGAGCATAATCCTGGAGTCCTGGGATCGAGTCCCACATCGGGCTCCCTGCATGGAGCCTGCTTCTCCCTCTGCCTGTGTCTCTGCCTCTCTCTCTGTGTGTCTCTCATGAATAAATAAATAAAATATTTAAATAAATTAATAAATAAATAAATCATGCTGTAATATAAAACATAAGAAAAAATGGTTACTTGTTTCTCTTTTTTCTTTTAAAGGTTTTATTTGAGAGAGATGAGTGAGAGAAAGAGAGCACACGAGCTGCTGGCGGCGGGGAGAGGCGGGGGTGGAGCTGAGCAGGAGCCCAACATAGGGCTCGATCCCAGGACCCTGAGATCATGACCTGAGCCGAAGGCAGACATCTAACCCACTGAACGACCCAGGTGCCCTGGTTACATGTTTTTCAAACAAGCTATTCTACTAACCATCTTAGAGCTCTCATTCTACCAGTATGCATCTCACTCTGCCATCAGAAGTCTGAGATTTCATCTGCAATCATCACTCACTGCACTGAAACCTGCTGTCCACACATAAAACTGTCCCCAGAGTCACAAGTCACACAGCAAGTGGCTGGTGTGGGCAGCCAGAGTCAAGGGTGGGATATCCACAATTAATTTACTTAAAATGCTCATATAGTTATAAAAAATTTCAACTTTTTTTTCCTAGGTGGGCATTACTGATTTTTTAAAATGTACTGTTGGAATATGAGTCATGGTTGTTTTGTTTTGTTTTTATTTTATTTATTTATTTAATTTATTTATTCGTAAGAGATACAGAGAGAGAGGCAGAGACACAGGCAGAGGGAGAAGCAGGCTCTATGCAGGAAGCCCGATGTGGGATTCGATCCCGGGACTGCAGGATCACGACCTGAGCCCAAAGCAGATGCTCAACCACTGAGCCACCCAGGCGTCCCTGAATCATGGTTGTAAGTGAAAACAACCAAAATGTCTTATCAACTGATGAACAGATGAACAAAATGTGGCATATTTATGATGGAGTATTATTTGGCCATAAAAAAGAAGTGAAGAATTCATCCAGATGATCCTTGAAAATGTTATGCTGAACCTTGAAAATGTTATGCTAAGTGAAAGACATAAAAGGCCACATATTCTATGATTCCGTTTGTATGGAACGTCCAGAATAGACAAATCCAGAGGGACAACGTAGACTAGTACTCGCCAGGGACTGAAGGAGAGGAATGGGGAGCGACTGCTACTGGGTACAGGGGTTCTCTGCAGGGTGATGAAAATATTCTTAAACATTATTATAGTAATAGTTGTAAAACTCTGTGAATATACACAAAAAAACCCACTGAATTGCACAACTTAAATTAGTGAATTGCATCGTATGTGAGTTATATCTTAATAATTCAATAATTGAGGGGGTGGCACCCAGGTGGTGCAGTCAGTTGAGGGTCCAACTTCTGGTTTTGGCTCAGGCTGTGATCCTGGGGTTATGAGACTGAGCCGGACATCAGGCTCTGGAGTCTGGGAATCCCTCTTCCTCTGCGCCTCTCCAATCCTGCTCACTCACTCTCTCAAATAAATAAATAAAATAGATCTTTAAGGGGGGGAAAGAAAAGCTGTTTGGGGAAAAAAAACCTCAAATAAATAAAGGTATCACTCAATGATCCATAATATAGAATGTAGGCTGATGCTCATTATAATATAAACATGCATATTTAAATCCTGGTGAGAATCTTAATCTCATTTTGCTTATTATAGCAAATGATAGTTTTACTTATTGAAGACTCACTCACTAAATCTCTAAAATCCATGTACTTCCAATTTATTTGGATTTGCCCTAGCATCTAATAGTTTCTTGGGTTTTTTTTTTAAGATTTTATTTATTTTTTCATGAGAGACACAGAGAAAGAAAAGCAGAGACCCAGGCAGAGGGAAAAACAGGCTCCTTGCAGGGAGCCCAATGTGGGACTCAATCCCGGGACTCTAAGATCACACCCTGACCCAAAGGCAGACACTCAACCGCTGAGACACCCAGGTGTCCCTAATAGTTTTAATTCTTTAAAACAAACCAGTAACAACCCAAAGAGTGCCAGGCTGATGCTCCATGGTGTTCTGGCTAATGAAAATGAGATTGAAAATGTGGGCTCTCTTGGACAGTCAGACAGCAGTTGAATTCCTCTCTGGGTCTCTCAAAGAGCCTGTCAATCTATGTTGGAGAGCTTGGGAAAATGTCCTTCTAAGAGTTTAAGGTGTAGACTACTGGTCCATGGGGAGGTGCAGAGGTGAAGCATCCTAGGCCAGAACCCCGATACCCCAAGGCTGCCTCTCTCTCCTTGGTCTTAACTGTTCTTGTTTCCCACCTGGACTGCTGGTTGCTAGAGGGGGTCACCATGTCCAGTTCTGTTGTCTTTCTCTCTCTTAGAATTTAGCCAAGTTCAGGGTGGTACAGTGTCCAACTTCCGGTTTCAGCTCAGGCTCATGAGATCGGGACCTGCATGAGGCTCCATGCTCAGCTTAGGATTCTCTCTCCCCTTTCCTCTATCCTTCCTGCTCGTGCATGCAAGCGCACATGCTCTCTCTCTCAAATAAATAAATCGTTTTCTTTTTTAAAAAAGAAATTTAGTCAAGTTCAATGTAACCAGCAGGTGATGAGAAAAATAAAGTAAATTCATACATAAAAGTATAGGCTAGGGAGTAACAGGTATGTTACAAAAGAATTCTGCTGGGCAGCCCGGGTGGCTCAGCGGTTTAGCACCGCCTTCAGTCCGGGGCGTGATCCTGGAGACCTGGGGCTCCATGCATGCAGCCTGCTTCTTCCTCTGCCTGTGTCTCTGCCTCTCTCTCTCTCTCTCTGTTTCTCATGAATAAATAAATAAAATCTTTAAAGAAAAAAAAAAGAATTCTGTTTACAAAAAGATTCACTGAACAAGTTCTCCTAATATAAAAGATGGGCTTGATTCAGGAAAAGACCTCCCAACCCTCAACTTTTCCAGGAATCTGTGTACAGTGTGTACTGTGTAAAATGCAGTAGGCCTTTCTTAACAGTCCTTCCTAGCAAGTGGAGCAAAGCAAAACAAAGAACTCAAAAGCAGGTTGCACTGTGCAGACTCCCCTAGTCCCATAATGAATCCAGACATATATAAGAATTCTAGCTAGAAAAGACACCTTCTAGAAATTTAAGCCAAGGATGGGACAGCTGAAATGAAAGCTTTCTCGTGCCCAAGGGTTTAGCAGTCGCCTAGATGCCCACAAGTAGAGAGAGAGAGAGAGAGAGCGCATCTGAGGGTCAGAGCCCAAGCAAACGGCGGAAGGGGCTGGGCCCTCACCTCGGGAATCAGCCGCCGCCTCTTCACGCTGGGGACAGAGTCAGGCTGGCCATCGCCACCCGGCTGCTTTCGCTTGCTGGAATCCTGGAGGGCAGTGAAGACGCTGTCCAGAGGGTGCTTCTCGGAAGACCTGGAACTCACTGAGCAGTCCAGGGCAGCATCTTCGGCCTCTGTCTCCACTTTCACAGTGTTATTTTTTAGAACTGTGGCAGAGAAGAAATAGGGCTCAGTGGGAAAGACCACTGGGCCGCTCGGAGATTAGCAGGGTTCCCGGAGCGGGGGGTACTTGCGGGCTGCCCTGTGACACTATCACTCAGAAAATAGAGTCTAGTCACATTACAACTGCACTTTCCAACCTAGCGATGTTTATCTGACCGTGTTAGTGCTAGACAGTAAAACGACCCTGCAAGAACTTTTTGGTCAAAACTGGTTTTAAGGTCTTTTTTGGGGGAAAGACAGGAGATGGAGAGAAAGAAACAAATACTATCTTTTAAATGATACTTTAAAAAAAGTAACTCTGGAAAGATACATAAGACATTTACAGCAGGTAAGTACGGGCAGAGGGGGATGGGAAGCAAGCGTGAGAAGAGGCTTTCTATTGATTTTTCACTCCGTAACTTTTTATATTTTTTAACCATATCGTGTATGACCTAATAAAAAATATTAAATTAAAATTACTTTTTAAAAAGAAGCTTTTTTTTTTACCTTCTTCTACATCTTCACTGAATTCAGTTGAGTTCATCTTCTATTCCACTAAATGAAAAGACAAAGACAAAGTCTTGATTTATTGCTTGATTTATTTCTTAATTTTCCATACCCATAAGAAATTCCCTTCCCCTCCCAACCCTGGCTCTGGGTAATGGAAGGTTAAGCTGATACTGTTCCCTCACATCATGGAAAACTGCATCCTCTCAGTGTTTGCCTGCAGTCGCTCAGAAGCAGCCAGGCCTCCCGAACACCCTCTGGGGGGACTTCTCGAAACTTCACGCAGAACGCGTCTTAAAGCATCAACAGAGTCACTTTCAGACCGAGGGGGGAACGTTATTTGAGAAAATCAAGTCTTACAAAAGACCCAAGTTCGGGTGATCTCCTGTGGGTCCCTGCTTTCTAAATTCCAGCCACAGAATGAAAAGGCTGGCTGAGGATGTAGGCCGAGGCTCCTCTGGACACGAGCGGGTCATGAGACTCCAGGTGTTCCAGAAAGACCCACGCCGCCCCAGATGGCAGCCAACAGTCACATGGCTACTGAGGATTGGAAGTGTGGCCAGCCCAAATGAAGATGTGCTGGAAGTATAAAAGTACACTCTGGATTTCAAAGATGTAGCAGAACAAACAAAAAAAAGTAAGATAATCTTTTTTTATGCTGATTATATGTTGAAACAATGTCAGATTTATTGGGCTAAATAAAACTTTATTATTAAAATTAATTTCACCTTTTCTTGTAATGTAGCTACTGGTGATTTTAAAATTACGTAAGTGGCTTACATTCTATTTTTATTGGATGGTACTGGTCTAGCCCTTCCTTCCAAAGCAACAAGAAGAGTCAGTGTGGGTTTTTAAAACTCTCGAGCTCCACATAATCTGGTCCAAACCCTTCTTCTTACCGATGAGGGAATGAGAGAGGAAAGGGGCAGGGGCGCCACAAGAGAGCGAGGGGCACTGTAGGGGCTCCAGGGTCCAGTGCAGAGGCAGCCCTGACTCTCACTCCCACTGCCCCAGACAGAATGGAACGGACACCATGATCACAAGTGGCATTAAGTCTCTGAGATTCCCCATATTACATAACAGCATCCATAAATAGTATAAGGAGTAAATGAGGTAGTGACGTTGGAAAACACGGACAGCCGGCACTATTGCCATTGAGTTGCGGTTCCCACGACTGATTAAGCTGCCTACAGATACTAAGTTCCCATTTTGCTTAAGCATCAGAGGAGAGCAGGACTAAGAAGTATCTTTTAAGAAATTTCTAGAAGGAAGAGGGATGCTATCTACAAAGTCCAGTAAACTATTTACCAAATACCCAAAAGATGGTGTGCGGTCCCTTGTTCTAGATGGATCAATGAGGGGGTGGGGTGCAAGAGACAGTGACCGAGTCTAGGTGATCTATGCACGCAATAACAACTTCAAAATTCACTAACAGCAACACACATATAGTGCTTATGATGCGACGTGCTATCCTCAGAGTGTCACAATGACTTTATAACAGGCATCGCTACAGGACTAATTTTCGGAGGCACAAGAAAATATAAGATTTATTTGAAAGTGCGATTACACTGAAAATAATTCCTGTTTACCAAATTATCTGCTATCTGAAAAACGTAACACACAAGATGATGTTGAGAGAAAACAGTAAGTCAGATTCAAAGGTCTGAGAGCTATTTTACCAACAGTGAATCTTAGCAAATACAATTTCCATTAAATTCAAGGAAAAAAACTTGACATCTTCCCCCAGGGCAGGGGTGGGGTATGAGGGGGGGGGCACTGGCAGGTAGGCAAAGTGTAGTCTGCAGACAGGAAGGTGGCCAATGCCAGGGAGAAGTTCAAGTGTCCGGACCCGCAGCCCAGACAGGAGGCTTCCCAAGGGAATGCACTTAGGGCCTCGCCTGCCTGCCAACCGCCCTTGGAAACCCTGCCACACGGCCCAGAACCCACTCCCTGAAATCAAGAGCAGAGGGGAGACGCAGCAGAGCAGACGGGCAGGACCGAGTGCGGCTTCTCAGACAGGGTTCGGCGTACAAAACAAATTACTCTCTGGGGAGAAGTGGTGGGAAAGGGAGGAGAAGGCGGACGGCTTATGTGGGGGAAAGAAAGGGTCAAGGTGAAAGAAACCACAAAGACTCAGCTAAGCAGACAGCATTAAAAGGACAAGCAAATCCTGGAGGAACACAGGTGTCGATGAAAAAACCACAGCACAAGAACCTCAGTGCTGAGCAAGGCCAGCCTGGCCATCTAGTATTTTATCTACCCCACTGCGCTTTCCCAGCGAGCAGCATGGAGCTGGGGCTGGGCTGGGGCTGCGGGGGTGGCAGGAAGGGTATTCTCCAACCCACACCACGCAACACAGCACTTGCCTTCTGACCGTCCCATGTCAGAAACTGGGGAAGGAAGAGCACACATCTGAGCCACCCGTGGGTGCGCAGAAAGCCAGAAGGGGAGCTGGCAAGGCTCCCAGTGGCCAGCTTCCTGGGCAATCAAGACACCCAGAGGGTAACTGCTTTGGGGCCGGAGTCACCTTAGACCAGTGAGCGATGCTAGGTTAGCCCAGAGGTAACCCAGACCACACAGCACGGGGACCCCTTCCCACCCAGCCAGCAAAAGCAGCCCAGCTCCTCGGCAAGCTGGGGAACCTCCCACTGGCTAAGCCTGAAGAACTCACAACGCATCTGATCGTGCGGCGGGGACAGGAGCGAGGGTCCTCGGTGACATCAGCTGCCCACAAACCGTGAGCCAGACGCATCGGCCACTTCATGGACGCTGCCCTCTCACCCAGAGCTATTTTAATCCCAATTTTACCAATAGAGAAACCAAGGACATACCCCTTAAATACAGACAATGCTTATGTGTCAACTATACCCCAATGAAAACAGAAAAAGTTATTTTTATTTTTATTTATTTTTTTTTTAATTTTTTGTTTATTTATTTATGATAGTCACACAGAGAGAGAGAGAGAGAGAGAGAGGCAGAGACACAGGCAGAGGGAGAAGCAGGCTCCATGCACAGGGAGCCCGATGTGGGATTCGATCCCAGGTCTCCAGGATCGTGCCCTGGACCAAAGACAGGCGCCAAAACGCTGCGCCACCCAGGGATCCCAGAAAAAGTTATTTTTAAATTATCATTTTGGGGGCCCCTGGGTGGCTCAGTGGTTGAGCATCTGCCTTGGGCTCAGGTCGTGACCTCAGGGTCCTGGAATTGGGTCCCGCGTGGGACCCGCGGGGAGCCTGCTTCTCCCTCTGCCTGTGTCTCTGCCTCTCTCATGAATAAGGAAAATCTTAATAAAAAATAAAATATCATTTTGATTATGAAAATATACTATTCGAATACCGAAGGGGCAGAGGGGACACAAGGCAGGTGACTTGTCCAGTGTCACCAAGCTGCTAAGTGGCAGGAGGAGGGTTCAAAAAGAGTCTATGTGCATCTCCACTCAGCCACCTGCAGTGGAAATCACGAATCCTCCTCCTTCTGTTAAGGGTCTTCTGATGAGGGATCCCTGGGGGGCTCGGCGGTTTGGCGCCTGCCTAGGGCCTGCTCCTGGAGACACCGGATCCAGTCCCATGTCGGGCTCCCTGCAGGGAGCCTGCTTCTCTCCCTCCCTCTCTCTCTCTCTGCCTAGGTCTCTGCCTCTCTGTGTGTCTCTCATTAATAAATAAAATCTTTTTTTCTTTTGTTAAAGGCTCTTCTGATGGGCACCGGCGCCCGTTTCCACCGTGGATCCCTCTGCCCAGCAGCAGCGGAACACCCGGACCTGCCTTCGCTCGCAGGCGGCTACCTGGAAAACCAGCCGGTCCCATGCAGCGCGCAGACTGTACCCCACCGTACAGAAGGGGTGCTCCGGGAGGGGCGTGTGGGTACTTCCCGGCGTCCCCGCGCGGGCACAGTGGCCGTGTTGGCGTCCCGCCGGGTGGACCGGAGAGGGCCGCACACCGCTACCTCCGCACGCGGCCACCTGCCCAGACGATGGTGACAAGGCTGCTCAGGCGGCGTGGACGCCGGGCCTGCCACAGGAGTTCCGTTTCTCCCGTAAGCGCAGGTTACGCAGGAGTCACCAGCCAGCACGGCCACCGGGCCGCTGGGACTGTGACCCGCCCGGCCTGCGGGGCGCTGTCGCCGGCACACCCTCTCCTTTCCAGGATGCTCTTATTTCTCTTACCACGTCTCACAAACTGCGGCCTTAACCTTAACGACGCATCCGCACGGCCCGGAGAGTCAGCTTTCGCCCCCAGTGGGTGGCTGTCCCCTGCCGCGAAAACCCCTGGCCAAACCCAAAGGGACAAGTGTCAGTGGGCCCCGTGCAGCCAGCTGCCACCTGTGGCTAAAATACCACAGGTTCTAAGACGTCCATGACCTCTTGGGGGGGAAACTCTCAAACGGAGCCAGTCTCCAGGGGTTAATTTAATTACTGAAAATGTTCATTTCTTTCTCTTTTTTTTAAACCAAGCAGCCTAGGAAGCCTCAGGCTAAGTGACTGTCATGGGTACAGAAAGGTTTCAATGTTGCACAGCTCGGAAGAGTGTATGTGATTTTATTAAAATGCCTCAGAGCCTCTGCTCTCCTGCCCGGAGCCAGACGGGCAGTGTTCGACTTTGGGGGGGGGGGCATGACCCCGGCAGAGAAGCCTCCCGTTCACAAGAAGCACAAAAAGGGAGGGTAATTCCCCAAACGTTGAGAAATAACAACACACAAAAAAATAATAAATAAATAAATAACAAGACGCTTTAGCCACTGGAATATCAAATTACAAAGGCAAAGTTGCTCAGATTGGCCACTTCGATGCACTACATGGGCAGGGCCTCTGCAGCTCCTGGGGGGGTGGGGGGGGACAAGGGCGTCTGCGAGGACAGGCGGGGGTCTGGGGGGCAACGAGCGGGAACCAGCGCCCCTGGGACAGAACGATTCCAGGAGATGCCACAGAGAAATGCAAACGGGGAGAAGGTTCACGAATTACAGGCCATCGATGCCCATTTGGGGAGCTCACCTTAAGAAGGGAAGACGCTTGAAGTCCTTTTTTTTTCCCCTCCCTCCCTTTGGACTGGAGAACCGAAGGCACCAGAAACAAAATCCCGAAGTACAAAAGGACATGCGGCTTAAAAGCCCACTGTCCCCGGGTCCCCAGGAGCCTCTGGGCAAGCGCGGCCGGTGCTGGGGTGCTGGGGTGCTCGGGGGCGGTCCTGCCGCAGGGGGACGGGTCGGCGCCTGCACCTGGGCCGCAGCCGCAGCCTTGACACCACGGACATTGGACATTTTGAAAATCAGCTTGGTCTTTTCTTTTTTTTTTCTTTTCGGAAAGCCAGTTTACGAGTATATTCAAGACCCTTGGAAGGGTTCCGTGAGATGAGAACGGTTTTTATACCCACTGCGCTCTCGCTGCCCCTTTCCTCTCCCGCGGAGGAGAGCTTTCCAGAGGCTACAGGACATGGTATTTTGCAAAAGACTGACCTCCGAGGCCGACAGGCAAATTCAGCTGTCTTCTATGAGGTCCGATATTCAAGAGAGTTGCCAAGAACGTAAACAGCACAGGGGCGCCTGGCTCGCTCAGTCAGCCGAGCCTGTGACTCTTGATCTTGGGGTTGTGAGTTCAAGTCCCACATCAGGTGTAGAGATGACTTTAAAAATAAATTTTTTTTTTAAGATTTTATCTTTATGAGAGACACAGAGAGAGAGAGAGAGAGAGAGGCAGAGACACAGAGGGAGAAGCAGCCTCCATGCAGGGAGCCCGACATGGGACTCGATCTTGGGTCTCCAGGATCACACCTTGGGCTGAAGGCAAGTGCTAAACCGCTGAGCCACCCGGGCTGCCCAAAATAAAATCTTTAAAAAAAAAAAAAAAAAAGAACATAAACAATACCAATCTTTTCACTAAGATTTTTTCTTTGGAGGGGAAGAATAGTTACCTTTCATTAAAATATTAATGTTACCTTTCATAAATTAATAAGTTACCTTTCATAAAATATTAATCCATTAAAATAATATTTTATTATTGACACTACCTTTTAATATTATGGTTGTTTTTAAATGACTTTTTAAAAGATTTTATTTATTCATGAGACACACACAGAGAGAGAGAGAGGCAGAGACATAGGCAGAAGAAGCAGGCTCCCTGCAGGGAGCCCGATGTGGGACTAGATCCCAGAACTCCAGGATGACGCCCTGGGCCAAAGGAAGGCGCTCAACTGCTGAGCCACCCAGGGGTCCCTGTTTTTAAATGATTTAACAAATATTTAAACACTTCTCCATTTTAATTTCTTTAAAAAAAATTTTTTTAAAGACTTTCATTTATTCCTTTACTTAGAGAGAGAGAGAGAAAGCATGCAAGCAGGGGGGAGACACAGATGGAGAGAATCCTAAGCAGACTCTGCACTAAGCACGGAGCCCGACATGGGGCTCAATGCCACGACCCCGAGATCACGACCTGAGCGAAAACCATGACCCGGATGCCCAACCGACTGAGCCACCCAGGCGCCCCTCCATTTTACTTCCAGCACAGTAAATATTGACAGATATAACCCATATAAGCCAAGGCTCTTGGGGTCTTCAGTGATTTTTTTCAGCATATAAAGAGATGCTGGAACTGGAAGGTTTAGGATCCTGTTCCTTCTTTTTCCACTTAATGTATCATGGAAACTCCTCTATCACTGTTTTTTCTAGTTTGAACTAGAAACTTTGAACTAGTTTCTAGAAACTAGAAACTGCTTCCCCCCGGAAGCAGACTGGGTGACAAGGACCCAGAGTGAGTAGCTTCTCTGGGAGGGGACGGTGAGGGCCACGGTAGTGTGCTTCCGTGGGGAAGGAGCGCCCCGTGTACAGGTAGGACTGAGGGCACTAGAGGGGCGGCCCCCTGTGCCCATCGGGGCCAGCTCCCGGGGTGCAGGCGCACTATGCCATTCTCTGGGACCCCTCTCCCCACTGCCCTGCACGCTCAGAGGAGAATCCATACTTTACACTGTGTAGAAGATGCCGCGTGGAAAGAACTTTACAGTAAACTAACTTCTCTAACAATCCTATGAGGTAGGGACTCCTGTTGGTCTCATTTTACACGTTTGGAAACTGAGGCACGCTTTTAGAGACAAAAAGGACCTTGGAGACGATCTCGTTTCCCACGTCTGGGATCCCAGGCTCAGGAAGGCTGGGAACATGCTCAAGCCTCCCTGCCCGGGGCTCTGGGGAGCACACCCCCCACTGTGTGCCAGGGGGGGCACTGTCCTCTGCAGGGGACGACGGACCACACAACTTCTTTACAGGGACTGATCGCAAGCAATCCAAGTAGAGACAGAGGGCCTGGATAAGGAAGACGGGACTCTGGGAACCTCTGTCAGAGGGGAGGATGGGTCAACACTGTAAGATAAAAGTAACAGGAAGGAAAGAGCACTCAGAACCCCAAGGTTCGGAGATATTACATTAGGGTTTCCATAACAACCATAACTCACTCAAATCTAGTAAACACGGGCCGCCTGCCACAGCTGCGCAGCCCACCAATGCTCACCGTTTTGCAACCTGGATACAAATAATTTCCAGCTCTGACATATACTTACCAGACTTTTCTCTTTTGCAGGGTGGGTAGAGGAGAGAAATAACATTAAAGCAAATTCTAGGGGGAGAAAGAATCTACTTTGAAAATAACTTTGTAAGGGACGCCTGGGTGGCTCCGCCGCCGTTGAGCATCTGCCTTTGGCCCAGGGCGTGACCCCAGGGTCCCGGGGTCGAGCCCCACCTCCGGCTCCCGCATGGAGCCTGCTTCTCCCTCTGCCTGTGTCTCTGCCTGTCTCTCTGTGTCTCTCATGAATAGGTGAATAAAATCTTTAAAAAAAAGAAAAGAAAAACTTTGTCAATGTTTAGCTGGGCAAATCTTGATCTTTCTCATCACCTTCTGCTTATAAGGGCCTATACCCAAATCCTTCTGTCACCTGCGGAGCCTCAGGCACTTGGAAGTTCTGATGTGCAGCGGCCACACTGAGGAAGGCAGAGGATCTCAGGCCAAGCGCAGGCAGGAATGAGTGTTAGCCTGAGGGTGGAAATCCTGGTGCAGAAGCCCTCCACAGCCATCAGCTGTTATTATTTACTGATAAACACAAAAGTTGCAGAGAAAGTGGGAGAGACAACAAACTGAATGTGACCTGGAATGAGATTCCCCACAGATCACCATTGTTATTTCCATTATACAAAGTTAGGAAGTCAACTTCCACACATTTTCTCAACACACGAATTCGACACCTCAATTGACAGAAGAGCTGAGCATTAAATTATGTGTAAAGATTCAAAATCAATTGTTCATTACAGGGCCAACCCAGTCAATAATAACATACTTCAAAGTTCGCTGGGGATATGTCAACTGCGTAATTAAAAACTGCCATAAAGCAGCTGGAAGGAAATATGCCAAAATGTTAATCACCTCCAATTAGGAGATTATGGATGATTTTTTTTCGTAAGATTTCCTTCTATTTTCCAAATGTTCTACAGTGGGCATCCAGTTCTTTGAAAATGAAAAAGAAACTTTCAAAAATGAAAAAATAAGAAGTATTACAATATGAAAACAGCACAGGCCCAGGCTATATTCTAACTTAGGCCTACAAACAACTAGATGCTAGTTATGTAAGATCAAATCATTTTAACTTTTAAACATTTAAAATGCTGATAATCTAAGAAACGAGAGAACAACTGACAAATCAGGAAAAACCTTTCATTTCATAACTGTCTCTGAATTATTGCCTCTGAAGGTAGAAAATGCTCCTCAGTGTAGGGAGGAGAGATTAGGAAAAAGTCTCAGCTCATAAGCCTGGGTGTGAATAAGAAGGTGAAGAGATCAGTTCTGAACCATAAGGAAATGTCATTTCCTAGCGGGTATATTATAGGCTCGGAGATTTGCCCGATACTTGAAGGGTTTTCAAAATAAGGCCAATTTTATGGGAAGAAAAAAAAAAAAAAAAAAAACCCAACAAGACCAAAAAACCAGAGCACGGTCTTCTGAATCAGGGATGGAAGGCCAGGTCACTGGAGGGTTTGTGGCTGGCTGGGGAAACCAGTGGACTGGCCGGAAGCTTAGCAAGTTCACCAGGGCAGGGGCCTCCCTTTCGGGGTTTCTGTGCTCTGCATGACAACTGTTAAACGTGGCCCTTTCTTCAGCCTGTTCTCTGGTGTCCGAGAGATGTTCAGACCCGCCTCTGGGATCCTCCTCCCAACTCCTCAAAACTGGCCCCAACTGGGCAAGCAGAGGCCTGCTCTGAGGGGCCTGGCTGCAGGGACAAGCAGCGGGACGTAGAGGGGAGAGGGCAGGTCGGGAGGTCTGCAGAGCTGAGGAGCGGCTGAGCCAGAGAAGGGAAGGTGTGCTGAGGGCGCTGGTTCAGGTGGGTAATAAGGACCTGACTTGGGGAATCCTTGTTGAGAGCTGAACACAAGCCACAGCAGGGAGAGCGGGGGTGACCTGGGGTGGGGACTCCTTGCCAAAGCCCCACTGCCTTTACAGGGGCACGGTCTCCTCCCTGAGTGTCCCACAGGTGTGCAAAGGACAACGCGCTCCCGTGCTGCTCAGCCGGGGCTGGGAGTGGCCAGGGGTCCTCTCCAGCACGTTCCTCCCGGAGAATCTGCGCCCGTGGGAGCAGGGAGGCGCCAGGGCCTGCGGCCGGCCAGGGCTCGCACAGGACCAGCAGCGGCCCAGAAATGGGAAGTACTTGGGCTTCCTGAAACCTCGAGGTTCGGGGCGCAGCCAGCTGACTCAGGACTCCGGCCCTCTCCCTCGGAAACGGCCGCCGAACGCGGCGCAGGCCACCGGGCTGAGGTGTGGTCCGGAAGACCAGGCCCCTGCGGCCCCGATCGGATCCTCCGCACCTCCCAAGGCCCGTTTCCAGAGCAGGGAGGCCAACTCTCCCCGGCGGAAGGGCTGCTTGAGAACGTGAGGCCCAGAAGAGCCCTGGGCTGGGAGCCGGAGACCCCGCAGCCGGTGGCTCAACAGTGTCGCCTCACACAAAGGCTAACGCCGAGGAAATACGCTCGGATCCGTTCCGAGGTAACCTGCGGAAGACACACTCAGGACTTAAGTTTATGGTCTAACAAAAACTCACCTCATCCCTTTCACAGCCGTCACAACTGATCTGACTTTCTGACACTCGTCATAGTGATTTTATTTATTTTTTAAGTGTATGTATCTTTTTTTTACGATTTTATTTATTTATTCCTGAGAGACACAGAGAGGCAGAGATAGGCAGAGGGAGAGGCAGGCTCCCTGTGGGAAGCCTGACGCGGGACTCGATCCCGGGACCCTGGGATCACACCCTGAGCCAAAGGCAGATGCTAAACCGCTGAGCCACCCAGGGATCCCCCAAGTGTATGTATTTGAGAGAGAGAGAGAGTGAGAGGGAGCAGAGCAAGCGAGAACATGAGTGGGGGGGTGGGGGCAGAGGGAGAGGGAGAAGCAGACTCCCCGCAGGGCAGGGAGCCCCAGGTGGGGGCTCGATCCCAGGATCCTGGGATCAATGACCTGAGCCAAAGGTCACTGACTGAGCCACCCAGGCGCCCCTGTCAAATCGACTTTAAAAATTAAGCACAGGAAAGGAGGACAACAGCTCACATTCTGCAGTGCTGGCTCCTCGGTCTGTTTTACATATTAACCCACGGAATCCTCACAAGAGCCCTCTGATTTTGCAGGTGGAGAAGCAGGGAGAGCAGCGGAGAAGGCATCAGAGAAAGCAAAAAGAGGGAAGGAAGCAGGGTGGACTCAGGCTCCTCATTGGAGCCTTCCAGAAAGAGCTGGACCAAATGGGGCAGGGCCATCCCACACTCTGCCTCCTGCCTTCCCACTGAGCGCCGGTTTGCAGGCTGGGCTCTGATGCTGAGCAAGCCACCTGGCCAGATGGGCCCTTGGACCACCAGAGTAGGGACAAGTGCAGCTGATCCCGAAGAAAAGGGAATTCCCTACTGAACTCTAGGGTTAGAAAGATTCGGGTTAAAACCCTGGCTCCGCCTCTGTTCAGCTTATTAACACCCGGGACAAGTTGCTTACCAGGCCCTGGTTCTTTCTTCTGTAAAATGGAGCTCAACACTCTACACTACCCCGAGAATTTTTGCAAAAACTACAAAGGAGAAAATGACTGGCACATTGCATTTAGTGAATGTTATCCGATATAAACCTTTAAAAAAAAAAAAAAGAAAAGATTTTCAGAGTCATCTTAACAGTGGATATATTTTAAAGCTGCAAAATTAATATGGCTCAAAGCTTTTAAAAGTTTAGTAACTTAAAATAAAAGTTTAGTAATTTTTCTTTTAAATAAAAGGCACAGCAAAACTAACTGGAAGGGGATGAAATCAAATAAAATACTCTCCCTAAGGACAGAAGGAATGTTCCCATGCCATCTGCTCTTGCGGGGCTCGGGTCTCTGCGTTTACAGGACCGGCTGGGAGTCCTGGGGCTCTCAGAACTCGGCCCTCTTGGCAGTGGCATCCTGCCCCTGGGACTTGCAGGACATGTTTGCAATTTGTTTTTATTTTTAGACACATCTGCAAATGCAGTCTGAAAAATACCAGTCCTCGCAAAAACCAGGGCAATTTTCCCCCGAGTGTTCTAGAGCTGTAATTGTTGCTGCCTTCCTTAGAGCACAACCACGTCTTCCAGCATGCCTGCCTGCGGTCCGGCCTGAGCGTGACTGCGCGTGACGCCCTCCTCGGCTAGGCCATGGCTAGGCCGTTACCGTTAGCACCTTCCTGGGGCCCAGGAGGGGTCCCTTCCTCAGACATCAACCTGTAAGAGGCACCAGACTTACAACTTTAACCTGGGCACCCAGAAGCTGGGGCTCAAGGAGGAAAAGAGGGCCAGCACACCCCAGCAGTCACCCATGTGACTGACTGTACAGTGGTGACTAATTTTCCTAGGAGGTACAAGCTGAGTTTGCTCTGTACTTCCCACTTTTTCGAGTGCATGGTCTTGTGACCACATGAGCTAATTAGAGGTGGGGCAGAGTCTGGTGTAAATACCCCCCCAAGCCCAAGCCTCCGGCCTTCCATTCACCAGCTTCCATGCTCAAACCCACGGCCCGGCTCCACTGGAGGAGCAGGTGACTCTCCAGCTCTGGGGTGTGAGCTTGAGCCCCAGGTTGGGTGGAGACAGGACTCCTATAAATAAAAACTTAAAAATTTAACCAATAAGTAATTTATTCAAACTGAGCAATCAGTGCCCTTATAGATACTGATGCAACTGCATTTCACTGCCCACTGATACTGAAAATGAGAGGAGCGGGGCCACTGGTAGAGAACAAAAAACTAAGAGGATTGACTTCAAAACCCGTGTTTCAAGCTGGATTGAAAAGGAGGTGTGGGCAGGTTACCAGGTGAGCTGCTGAGAAAAACTCAGCGCTAAAACAATCACTCGGGGGCGGCTGGGGGCTCAGTCAGTTAAGCGTCTGCCTTCGGCCCAGGTCATGATCCCAGGGTCCTGGGACCGAGCCCCATGTCAGGCTCCCTACTCGGCCAGGAGTCTGCTTCTCCCTCTCCCTCTCCCTGCCACTCCCCCTGCTTGTGCGCTCTCTCAGTCAAATAAATAAATAAAATCTTTTAATAAATTAGTAAGTAAAACAAAAGTAAAAGGTCCGATCACTTAGTGACTAACACGCCAGGCATGAACCACCACTCCAAGTAAAATAGCACCTCTCCTGTTTGACATATGGAAGGCCCGATGCCAGCACGGAGCACTCTTAGCATGGCATGTGGGGGTCATGTGTGGCAGCTAGTTCCAGAAACCACATGAGCTCTGAGCTGAAATAATGTTGCAAGAAATACTGGGGAAGGGGGGGGGGGGGAGCGCAAGAACAACTGTCCAATCTGAACGGGGAAAGAAACAACAAGACCAAAGTGATGCTCACAAAGCACATAAAATATCCCATTTGGGGGGGTGTGTGTTTTTACGTGACATTAAATCTTATTAAGGGGCACCTGGGTGGCTCAGTTGGTTAAGCATCTGCCTTTGGCTCAGGTCATGATCCCAGGGCCCCGGGATCGAGTCCCGCATCGCATCTGGCTCTCTGCTCAGCGAGGTGCCTACTTCTCCTTCTCCCTCTTCCTCTGTGCTCTCTCTCAAATCAATAAAATCTTTAAAAAAACAAAAACACTGGGGCACATGGGTGGCTCAGCTGGTTGGGCATCTTCCTTCAGCTTGGGTCATGATTCCAGGGTCCTGGGATCGAGTCCCCACATTGGGCTCCATGCTCAGTGGGGAGTCTGCTTCTCCATCTGCCTCTCCCCCTGCTTGTGTTCTCTCTCCTTTTCAAATAAATAAATAAAATCCTAAATATATATATCTATGTCATACAGTAAGATTTCCTCTCTGGGGGGAGGGGTGCACAGTTCTGTGAAAGATAACCACATATATACATCCCTGTAACCACCAGCAAGGGGAGGATACAAAGTCCCATCAACCAGAAGATCAATTCTACAAATAATTCCCCAAACTTCCTTTAGCCGGCAAGTAGCACAATGAATAATAAGGGGAGCAACTATAATTCACCACCTGTCATCACAATCAGGTGCCAGGAAAAAAAAACGCTACACCCCAACCTCCCATACACTAAACACCAAGTTATTTTTGCTGGTTGGCTAGCAACCTTCTTGTGTTTCTCCATTATAAAATTCTGAGGTATTTAAAAGACACATCCCCAGATTTTTCATCGTGGTGTCAATTCAATTCATAAAAGCTTCTTGTTTCCTTCCTCATTGCTTCAGGGGCTTTTTTTTTTTTTTTTTTCAGTCAGTTCTAAAAAGCGGCAGGTGGGACGTGATGCAGAGATTACATTTTCACCTAATCAAATCTGTCAGGGTTGATTCTAATTTTTCTCTTCGTAATTATTACACACTCTGCAATTCCTCCGCTCCTGCAAAGGATGCTTAGGAACCTGGAAGTGACCAAAAGGGGGACGGTATTGATAAACGGGGCAACGTGGTACACCCATCAACAGGTTATTGGGATGATCATCCTACTAGGTCCTAACTGGTCCCTCTTCTTTGCTGTAACTAAAGGGAAGGTCATAAAACTTTTGTTACATTACTTCATGGAGGGAATAGGTGTCTCCAGTAAAATAAGTAAGTAAATATTAAAAAAAAAAAAAAAAAACCACATTCAGTGGTGGGAGTTTTTACGTGACCGATATTAAATGCTCTGGTTTGATCCGTGAATCTCATTTCAAGGGCCACGCGGACCCCAGGGGACCCCCGGGCAGGGGTGGGCTGCACCGGCCCCGGCCTCCTTGTGGAACCCAAGAGGCTCTCCACTCCTTTGGCAAGTGTTTACTGAGCACCTACTGCACCATCAGGCACCGGGTTAGTGGCTGGGGATGCAACGCGGGGAGGACGCAGGAGTGTGCAGGCGCCTCTGCAGGGAGGGCGAGGGCCTGGCGGGGTCCTCTAGGGTGATATGAAACCGTGAGCTACGGACGGGTGATTAACCAAAACAGAACAAAAACCGAGGGGGTGGGGGTGCGGATAACAAAAGAACCTCCTCCTTTCCTCTCTCAGACACCCCAGCCGGCGGAGAGCTCACTCCCTGGCCTCAGTTTCCCGCAGCCACAGCTCCCCGGCGCGGCGGCCCGTCACAAGTCCCTTTGGGAAGTTGAACATTAGCAGCCGCGCCCCGTGCACCTCGCCCGGTAGCCGGTGCGGGATGGGGGGGGGGGGGACAGGGTCCCAGCCGGGCCACCTGGGCCGCCGCCCTCTCACCCCCGTACAAACACCTCGTTAAATAAAGCAGAGCCAAGGCCCCCCCCGGGGGAGCTGCAGCCCAGCTCGCGGCCGGGCGAGGGCAAAGCCTGCGTGGGAACCCGCGTCTGCAGCGAGAGGGAAGGGGGCGGCGAGCAGCGGCGGGCGCCCGGGCTGCACCCCGCGGGGCCGGGAAGGCCTCGCGCCAGGCCGGGTGCGCACACCCAGGGCGCCGGGCCCGCCTCCAGCTCCCGGGCAGCGGGAAGCGCGAACCGCGCCGTGGACGGCCCGGGGGGGGGGGGGGGGGGGGGTGCTGCGCCCCCTGGCGGCGGGGCCCGTGCCCGCCCGCTCCCGGCCGCCGCCGCCGCCGCCGCCGGCCCAGCTCCATTTGCAGACTCGGGAGGCAGCGTCCCTGCGAACGGGGGCTCCTCCGGCCTCCGGCTCCCCGCTCGGCGGCGCCCTCCAGTCCCCGCCCCCTGCGCCCGCCCCGACACCCCCTCGCACACGCCGAGCCGCGAGCCCCGCCGCAGCCCCGCCGAGCCCAGCGCCGGCTCCGCCGAGCCTTCCGGCCGCCGCGGCCGCTCCATCGCGGCGCCGGGCGGGGGTGCGGGGCCCGCGCACGGCGCGAGTGGGGCGGCGGTGGCGGCGGTGGTGGCGGCGGCGGCGGCGCGGGCCGTTCCACTCCGCGTCCCCCCCGCCCGCCGGCGCGCGCTGCCCGAACGCCATGGAGCCGCCGCGCTCCGCGCTCCGAGCGGGCACAAAGGGGCGCGCGGCACAATGGGCGCGGCGAGCCCGTGGGGCCCCGGCGGCCCGGCCCGGCCCGGCCCGCGGGGGGGTGGGGGCGCCGCTCCCGGCGGGCGCGCTCCGGGCGGCCCCCTGCGCGCCCCCTGCCCGGCCCTGCCCCGGCTCCAGCCGCCCCGGCCGCGGCCCCCGCTCCCGCCCCCGCCCCCGCCCCCGCCCCGGCACCGGCGCCGCAGCCCGGTCCGCGCCGCACTCACCTGGGGCGCGAGTTGTGTACTTCGCCGAGCGGCCCGCGCCGAGGCCGGGCGCCACGTGGGGGTGGGGGGCGCGGGCCGGGGGCGGGGGCGGGCGGCGCGGCCCGGGAGGCGCTGGGGGCGGCGGGAGGGCGCCGTGTATTTTCCCCTCTTTGTGTGTGTCCGTGCGCTGCGCTCTCGCGTGACGTGACGGGACTCCGTGTGTCATTTCCGCACAAGGACACAGGAGCCCCCGCTGCAGTGGAACCACAACCCCTCCGCCCCCACCCCGCCCGCCCCTCCCCTCCCCCTCAGCGGGGCACACGCGGGACCGGCGGCGGCGGGGGCTGGGGCGGGGGCGGGGGCTGGGGCTGGGGCTGGGGCGCGCCCCGGGGACCCGCCGGCCCCGCGCTCGTCGGGCGCCGCTGCACGTGGGCCCGCGCGGGGCGGGGGCGGGGCGGGGCGGGGGCCGCGGACCCACGGCGCGCCCCGGGGCAGCGCGGCCGGCAACGTGCCTGCGCGCCGCGTGGCCGCCCCCCGCGAGCCATGGCTCCCAGCGCGGTGGCCCAGCCCCGAGGAGTTGGACCTGAAAAGCCTCTTTTTCCACTTTTTTTTTTTTTTTTTTTTTTTTGCCCCTCCGCGGGACGGCGACTGTGCGAGGCGTCTCCTCCCCTCGCGCCCGCGTCCCTGCCCGGTGGGTGGCAGCCCGGCCGTGGCCCTCCCCTCCCCTCCCCTCCCCTCCGGGCGGGGGTTCCCGCGCCGCGATGCGCACAAAGACCTGGGGGCGCCGGGACCCCGCACCCCACCCCCTCCGGGGGGCCCCGGCCCGGCCCGCCTGCAGCCCGGCGGGGGCGCGGGAGACGCCGGCCCTGGCCACTGCCCCGGGCGGGGGGGCCGCCCCCCGGCGGGGGGGGGGGAGCCCGAGCCGAGCCGAGCCTCGCAGCCCGAAAGTTTCGGGGTGTTTGAGGCGGACGCGGCCCGAGGCTCCGGAGCGCGCGCTCGCAGCCCCGAGCACGGAGCGGCCGCGGGGTGTCCGCGGTCACGAGCCCCCCGCGCGCTGGGCCGGGGCCGAGCCCAGCCTCCCCTCCCCTCCCCTCCCCTCCCCTCCAGCTCCGGGCGCCGTGGGTTGCAAGTTGGCCGACCCGAAACCTACCCCTCGGGCATTCTCTGAAGTCCCGGGGACTTGCAAGGGGTGTGGCGTGTGAAGGTCAGGGAAGCCCGATCCAGCAGTTGAAACCACGTTTACGTGTTAGGCAAACAATGAGGATGTAGGTGTTTTGTGCGTGTGCGTGTGCGTGTGCGTGTGTGTGTTTTCCTAACTCTTTTAATTTGCCGGTCGGAGTAAAAAATATAAAAAGAAAAATGCAAATGGTCCCATCTGCTGCTCACAGCTGACTGGCTGCAAGGGAGGACCATGTGGCCCAGCCCCGCGCGGCCACCGAAGGTAGTAGAATGGATTTTAAAAGAAGGCAGATGCCGGCTCCGTGCAGCCCGGTGGCGGGGACGCTCTGAATGCCGCAGACTTCGGGATTACCGACTCCTCCTCCCGGCCACTCCCGTTGGGGATTCGGTCATTATGCAAGTTTCCTCCCTTCGGGGCTGAAATCAAAAGACACGCGGTTATCTGAGACCTTGGAGGAACTCCGTGGAACCTTCTGGAGCTGCATTTGGATAGCCCCATTCGGAGAGGAGTCAGGACTAATTGCTATGCAAAATTAGCAAGCCTCCGGGAGTAACCGAGCTCTGCATCCAGGGGGTGCTTTTATAAAAGAATCTATACGTGCTCAGTGTCATTCAAAACAGGATGATGAAAAGAATGGGGCCGAGATAGCAGCCCTTCAAATTCAAAAGACTTGAGACGCCCTATCTACATTTTAAAATAGGGCGGGGGGAGGAAGGGAGGAGGACCGCTCGGGGGTGAATGGTTAATTTATACATTCCCAGAGGACGGAATGGAGGCGCTTCGATTTCTGCCGGGAACTTGACTTTTTTGCACTCGCACATTAAATAACACGTATGATCCACTGCCTCGCTTGACTCGCTTAACAGATACAGCAGTTGTAGTCTCACCTTCAATGTAATGTGACAGTTATAATTAGAATTTAAAGAGTATAAATTGCATTTCATTAGTTCGGTTTTCTAGGATTTCCCAGTAGAAGAGTTAGGAAGACTTAAGAGCAGCGTTTAAGCTCACTTTGCATTTTTAAACCGCTCTGCAGCAGTGGTTTAAAAATGTAAAATGACCTTGTTACGTTTTTACAAAGGGGATTAGATGAGATGGGTGTTGTGAAGAGCTGTGTCTTTGGCCAGCCCTTCCCGGTAACAAGTGAGGTGTTTAAAGATAAATAATAAAACAGTAGAAATAAAATAAGAGAAACCAACAGTTGTTTTGTGCATATCTGAAACCAAGGATTTTTTTTTTTTCAAATGCAGTAATTGTCTTAATAAATAGCATCCATGACGAGCAGAGGGCTTACCTTATGGCTGACATTCTAAAGCATCTCTCTTAGGAAAGGACAAAGTGACCTTGAGTGTTATTGTAAATTACATATCTTAATTTGCATAACTCGGCCGCTCTACTTAACAAAGTAAACTGTCCCTTCCAAAAGAGTTATTAACTGAAATGGATATCATTGCCATCTAGGAAGGGAAATCGCCCGCCTTCAAAGGGTTTTGTAGGTTTTTTGTCCTGTTGTGTGGGAAAATCGTACATGAAGGTGAAAACAGCACCTGCACTGGAATAGTTGTATCACACTTATTTTGGAGGCTTTAAAAAATAATAGGTCTAAAAAAAATAATAGGTCTGAAAGTGCGAGCAGATGAAAGTGATGCCTTCTGAAAAAATAAGAATGAACATGGAGTAAGATGGGGAGAAGAATGAGGCATGAAAAACCATTCTTGCTCAACATGACCCTAAGAAGTCAGTAGGGGTGACGGTTCCTGGTTGGTGGGGATGTGTATAAAGACCTGAAAAAAAAAAAAAAAAAGAAACCCTGATTTTTAGATATCTGCCTGATTGGAAATTTCTTAATTATAAATGCATTTTTCAAGTTTTCAAATTAGAGTTGCTGCAGTTGATCTAATGAGCTCGTTTCCAATTTCACCTGAGTCCAATGCAGCAGGGGGAATCGGCTACTTGGCCATAGAAGGATTCACATAAAACAGTGTAACAACTCAAAAGGAAAATTATTGCACAGCATTTAATGAAGAATGGGATATATATAATGTAAATATATATATTTGAGAGTGACAGACAGATAGGCATTAGGTTTCAGATATCTTTTAACTGCTATTCTAAAGGTTTCTGTCATCGCTAAAATATATTTATAGTTGCCAAGACAATATTTAGTAGGGCTTTCTTTTTTCTTCCTCGGTAGTTAAGTCTTAAAACAACGCAACAGATTTCACTGTTACTTGTGAGACATTTCCACTTTATTTCTTGCCTGCTGGATGTATAATTTTGCCAACTCTTCCACTTCAAACACAAGTAGCTGACAGATCCAGATTCCATGAATACTGACAACAGAAAAGTAAGAAGGATAAAAAGTGGGACCACGTATTAACTTTTATTAAATAGAATTTATGGAAAGACACACCTTGAAAAATAACTTGCAAAACTGGCTTTTGTTCAGGGAAATTAGGCTCTGGGAGTTCAGCTTAACCCCTAGTGTGCTGGGGAAGAGGGAAAACTACCCTCCGTGGAATCCAGGGCTGGTAAACGACCCCAATATGGGGGGGAGGGGGGAGCTTAAGTTTTGAATGAAAAAGCTGCAGAGAATTCGTGCTGGGCAGTTCTTCTTCTGTGTTGAAGGACTGTTTAATAATTCATAGCAGGTTTGAGATTTTAAGCACCCAACATAGCCATTAAGATCTGATTTTAGTTGAATTTCTGGCTTGCACAGTAGGATTCTGCAAAAAGAAATGTTAGGAAGAGCGAAAATTGCTGTAATCCCGCTCTCGATTTCAAGCCCTTGAGAAAACAAATGCCAATCTGAACTATAGCTCATTCTCAACTCAGAGCGCTGGCTGGAGGCGGTGCAGACACCAGGGCCCGCACACCCAGAGGGGCGCCCAAGGGCCTGCAGTCAGGAGTCCCCGCGACGACCACACAGCTGCGACAGGCAGGAAGCAGGGAGCAAGAGGAGGCTGCTTTCCCAGCCAATCAGAGTCCATCAAAAAAAAGAAGAAAAAGGAGACAAAACTATTCTAGAAACTATTCTAGTGCCAATTTTCAAGAAATTATTTCATGCTGTGGGTCAAGACTCCTTAAATGAAATGGTGTATATACATAGATACGCACACATATTTGGTCTTATTTGACCTAAAATGTTTTCTGTACAATGAAACACCTCATAGAAATGAACCCGAAATCCAGTGAGTCTACTTCTAGGAATCCAACCTGGAGAAATACCCAACCAAAGCTACATCTACAAGGATGTTCATTGCAGGATCATACTTAGCACAAAAAAAAAAAAAAAAGAGAGAGAATTTGAAAAATTGTTAAATAAATGACATGCTATGACATACTGTGTAGGCTTTAGAAAGAAAAGCACTCTTTTTTTATGGATACGGAAGCGTAGTCTACGCCGTATTATTGAAAAAAAGGAAAATTGGAGATCTGTTTGAAAGAGGGCTTGGGCGGCCTCCATTTTGACCTCAAACTTTCCAGAGGGTTCTTTTTTCTAGTTTGTCTCTTAGCTCAGGGGGAAGACCCTGAGGGCAGAGCATCCCTTGCTGGGAACCAGAACTACGCCCTGAAGCCATAAGGACCGCCCAGAGCCTACAGAGAATTGACTCCAGGACAAGGATCCATTTGACCTTCACTGCCTGCCTGCAGGTGCCCGCCCACCTCTGCCCCACATTTCCCATATATAAACCTTATATAAGGAGTTCTGGCCCTTTGGAGACAGTCTTGGAGAGGCTAGTCCACTTTCTTCCTGCTTTTGGCCTCACTGAAATAAATTCCTTTCTTGTTCAGGGCCCCTGGCTGGCCCAGTGGGAAGACCATGCAACTCTTGTGCTGGGTCATGAGTTTGGACTCCATGTTGGGTGTAGAGATTGCTAAAAAAATAAATAAATAAATAAATAAATAAATAAATAAATAAATAAATAAATAATCTTTTCTTGTTCCACCACCACTTGTTTCTCTGCCTTTGGGTTTTGTCAGTGGCGACTGGCTCAGCCCGGCCTGTTTGGGACCCTGGAGCCAGTGCTCTCACATCCCGGTGTGCCAGGCTACATATGTATTATATATTTAAAAAAAAAAAATATATATATATATATAATATATATTTCAGTGTAATTGAAAAGATCTGGAAGACATGGGGGGCCCCGGTTTCCCCTGAGGTGCAGGATGGTAGGGAGAAAAGAGGGATGTTTGCTTGTTCGAATTATACCTTTGTGTAATGTTGGATTTTGGATTTTATTCCCCCCCCCCCCCCCCCCCCCCCGGCCCCCCTGCATCCATTGCTTTTACAGCCCTTTACCGCCTCCCGCAGATTAAAGCCTGAGTCGTCAACGTGGCCTACAGGGCAAAAGTCACCCTGGAGTAGCTAAAAGTCATGCAGAGCTGGTGTGAGAGTCTGGATTTACTCCTATCACCGGGGTCCCCTTTATCTACATGTTCTTATGACTTAGAGAAGAAAAAGAGAGAGATCTTAATAATAATGCTCCAATAAATAGGGCATTTGACTACAGAATCCATGGCTCCCTTTCCCCAAGCTTCTGAATTCTCAGTCCAGTATTTTTTTTTTTTTTTTTAAGATTTTATTTAGGGGCACCTGGGTGGCTCAGTGGTGGAGTGTCTGCCTTTGGCTCAGGGCATGATCTCGGTGCCCTGGGATCGAGTCCCGCATCTAGTTCCCTGCATGGAGCCTGCTTCTCCCTCTGCCTGTGTCTCTGCCGCTCTGTGTCTCTCATGAATACATAAGTAAATTTTTTTTTAATATTTTATTTATTTATTAGAGAGAGAGAGAGAACGAGTTGGGGGAGGAGAGAGGGAGAGGGGGAAGCCGACTCCCCATTGAGCAGGGAGCCCAACAGGAGACCCAGGGCTGGATCCCAGGACCCTGGAATCATGACCTGAGCCGAAGGCAGATATTTAACTGAGCCACCCAGGTGCCCTCAACCCAGTATTTTAGAGAAGTAACTGTGAATATATCTAAGGATTTCCCTAGAATGATGGCACATTAAGGTCTGAGAAATAATAAATGCCAACTTCTTGATTATACCAATAAGGAAGCTGAGGCAAAAAAGGAGAGGTGGCTTGCCCAAGGCACGTTGGTTTCTGGAACCATGTTTTTGGGTTCCTCTTTCTGACTTCTACCAAAGGCCAAACAGATTAAAAAAAAAAAAAAATCAGAGGCCACAAAAAAGTGAAATATCCAAGGTTTGTGCTTCACGGAGTATATTTATTCAGAACAGCAGCCCCTGCTTCCAGCCTCATCCTTCCATTAGCAACTTGGATCTCTTCCTCGAGGGGCCTCGCCAATCCCAGGTGCAGGCAAGAGGCCCCTGCTCTTTCCTTCCACGGTGCCTTTTCTTGCCCTGTCATAGCAGCTGACTCTGATCTCCCCCCCAAATCCATGTGTTGAAGTCCTAACCCCCAATATATCTCAGAAAGTAACTGGATTCCGAGAGAAACTCAGAGAGGTAGCTAATGTTAGACGAGATCACATGGGTGTGCCCGGGTCCAGGGACTGGTCTCAAAAGCAGAGGGAGAGTCACCAGCCATGCACACGGAGAAAAGGCCATGAGGGGACAGGAAGGGAAGGTGGCAATCTGTTAGCCAGAGAGGGGCCTCAGGAGAAACCCAACCCTGCTGGTACCCTGATCTTGGACTTCCGGCATCCAGGATTATGAGAAACAAAGGTCTGTGGTTAGGGCCTCTGGGTCTGTGATGGTTTGTTAGGTAGGGCAGCCTGAGCTAAAAGGGACACCTGCGCACAGAGAGCTGTAAGTGCCTCTCTGTGAATCCTGGAGGGCAAGGAGGGCAAGACCATGTCCCAACACCCCATCTCCCGGCATCTGGCTCTGTGCCTGGGCCAGTCGATTCTCAACACAAGGATCTGGTAAAAGGATAAATGAATTGCTGTTAGAGACCATGTTCCATTCTTCATCCTTTCTTTTTCCTTTTTTTTTTTTTTTTTTTTTTAAAGATTTGATTTATTTATTTGAGAGAGAGAGAACCACGAGCAGGGGCAGGGGCAGAGGGAAAGGGAAGAGCAGACTCCCTGCTGGGCAGGGAGCCCGGATGATGTGAGGCTCCATCCCACAAGTCCAGGATCGTGACCTGAGCTGAAGACAGATGCTTAACTGTGCCACTAAGTCATTCCTTTTTTTTTTTTTTTTTTTTTTGCCCACCACATCCTTTTTTTTAATAGATGAAGAAACAAAGGGTCAAGCATTAGGAGCAGGATGAGTCCTACAGGGTCTATATGAATGGTGCCTCCTGGAAATGTTGCTGTACCTTCTATGGTGTTCTAAGGGAAGCAGCTGATTCACAGTAGGATCTCCACCCCAGGTCTGAACCCAGCCCCCAGCCCCAACCCAGAGCTCCGTGAGGCTCACGGTCATACAGTTCTTCCCATCATTGCCTCGGTCTGCTCAGGCCGCCACAGCAAAATACCACGCACTAGGGGCCCTCGATGACACAAGTATATTTTCACCCATTTCTAGAGGCCGGAAGCCTGCGATCGGAGTGCCAGCCTGGCTGGGCTCTGGGGACAGCTGTCTTCCCAGTTTGCAGACGGCTAGCTACCTTCCCGCTGTGTCCTCACCCGGTGGACAGGCAAAGAGCAAACTCCCTGGGTAGTTGTTCTTAGAAGCGCAGGGGTCCTCTCACGAGGGCCCCACCCTTAGGACCTCATCTCAGCCTCATCACCTCCCAAAGGCCCCATCCTCAAACAGCATTACACCGGGGGTTAGGGCTCCAGCATAGGACGGAGGGACACAGTTAGTTCATAGCAATAGCGCTTGCACATTTAGTCACCCAGTGGGCCTTTGATCACGGATCTGAGAGGAGTGGAACAGGTATATCGCCTCCTCCCAACTCTTCCCGGTTGTTTTGTTTGTTTTTTGAAGATTTCACCTATTTATTCAGGAGAGACAGAAAGAAGCAGAGACATAGGCAGAGGGAGAAGCAGGCTCCCTGCAGGACCCGATCCCAGGATCCCGGAATCCTGACCTGGACCAAAGGCAGACGCTTAACCACTGAGCCACCCAGGTGCCCCAATTCTTCCTATCTTTTTTTTTTTTTTTTTAATTCATGAGAGACACAGAGAGAGAGAGAGAGAGAGAGGCAGAGACACAGGCAGAGGGAGAAGCAGGCTCCATGCAGGGAGCCTGATGTGGGACTCGATCCCGGACTCCAGGATCACGCCCTGGGCTGAAGGCGGCACTAAACCGCTGGGTCACCCGGGCTGCCCAATTCTTCCCATCTTTAAACAGATTTTTTAAAAAAACGTCCAGAGAGATTACATGGTTTGTAACTCATTTTTCATGTAACAAATAATTATTGCAGACCTAGTGTGCACCAGGCTCTAGGTGCATGGGTGGCAACTGGCACAACCTGCTTTACATCCTAAGTGCTAATTCTTCTGCTGTTTTCCAATTAAGACTAGTCATCTCTCAGTTGAATGACACAAACCAAAAATAGTGCTGAGTAGCTTAGAATTTAATCTTTTCCTTTCAGAAAATTCCATTCCACTCTAAGACACATAGGAGTGCTAGGGCACCCCCTTCCTGCTCAGGCTGGGCATTTCTACCTCCTCTGCTGGTGCTTTTTTTTTTTTTTTTTAAGATCTTATTTATTCATTAGAGACACAGAGACACAGGCAGAGAGAGAAGCAGGCTCCACGCAGGGAACCCTACGTGGGACTTGATCCTGGGACTCCTTGATCACAACCTTGGCCAAAGGCAGGCGCAAAACCACTGAGCCACCCAAGGATCCCCCTGCTGGTGCTTTTGAGGCTTCTATAGTCCCTGGCAGTGCCTGTTCTTCCTTCAAAGCTTCCTCTGTTGTGTTTTCACCACCCTCTTCCCTGCCAGAGGTAGTAGCACCCAGGTCTATGCTCCCACCTAGGCCTCATTTGCAGACAGCCCTTATCTCAGCCTAACTGGTCGGACTTGGTTGTACTGTTATTCACGCCTTCCATGCCACACTTGTACTGGACTCCACGCTGCTTCAGAATGTGTGTCACACCTTCCGTGGCCTTCCACAGTAGCTATCGCAGGTGGCTCTTCCCGGCTGTGACCCTGACACAGGCACTGGATATTCTGGCCGACTGGACT
Source organism: Canis lupus familiaris (assembly GCF_011100685.1). Classification (NCBI taxonomy): domain Eukaryota; kingdom Metazoa; phylum Chordata; class Mammalia; order Carnivora; family Canidae; genus Canis; species Canis lupus. Next base: position 64,669,513 of record NC_049233.1, read on the forward strand.
GGGGGCGAAGGCTCGAAATGTGAGTTCAAGGCTGCATGGGGATGATGACGCCAGGCCTTCCTGAGGGCCCCAGACCTGCTCAAGAGGAGGACTCTGAAGTGCATGATGACAAAGCCACACAACCGAATCTTCTCTTTTAAAAAAGTATACAGAGGGGGCGCGTGGGTGGTTCAGTGGTTGAGCATTTGCCTTCGGCCCAGGGTGTGATCCCAGGGGCCCAGGATCAAGTCCCACATCGGGCTCCCTGCGTGGAGCCTGCTTCTCCCTCTGCCTGTGTCTCTGCCCCTCTCTCTCTTTGTGTGTCTTTCATGAATAAATAAAGTCTTTAATAAATAAATAAATAAATGTTTTAAATCTTCCCTTTTATTTCTAAATATTTATTTATTTATATAAATTTACACATATTAAATACATATATATACACACACACACACACACACATTATATATATAAACTATACAGAGGTGCCTGGGTGGCTCAGTTGAGCATCAGACTCTTGGTTTAGGTTCAGGTCATGATCTCAGGGTCACTGGGATCGAGCCCAGCGTCAGGCTCTGGGGTCACCAGGAGTCTGCAGGAGATTCTCTCCCTCTTCTTCTCTCCCTGCTCATGCACACCCACTCTCTCTCAAAAAAAAAAAATTTTTTTTTAAATTATAATAAAAAAATGAAAAATATACAGGTTGGATGGTGTTTTTCTTTCCTAGGGTAGGGCCGCCATAACAAAGTACCACAAACTGGGTGGCTTAGAACGTCAGAAATTCAATACCTCACAACTTGGGAGTCAAGAAGACCAAGATCAAGGTGTTGGCCAGGTTGGGTCTTTCTGAGAGCTGGGAATGAGCTTCCAGAATGAGCTTCCAGAATGAGGTTCCAGACCTCTCTCTTAGTTTCTGGTAGCTTCGGGTGTTCCTCGGCTTGTAGATGAAATTCTCCCTATGTCTTCACATCGTCTTCCCTCTGTACGTGCCTTCTCTGTGCCCAAATTTCTCCTTTTTATATTATTTTTTGAAAGATTCATTTATGTGAGAGAGGGACAGCGGGTGTGCGCATGCATGCGTGAGGGAGGGGGAGGGGCAGGGAGAGAGCTCCTCATGCAGACTCTTGCTGAGCGCAGAGCCCAGCGTGGGGCTACATCCAATGACCCAGGAGCTCATGACCTGAGCTGAACCAAGACTTGACACTCAACCGACTGAGCCACCTCGGTGCCCCCAAATTTCTTTTTATGAGGAGGCCAGTCATATTGGATTGGAGTCATCCTAATGGCCTCACCTCAACTTGGTCATCTGCAAAGACTCTTTCCACATAACATCACATTCCCAGGACTTCAGTGCCTTTTGGGGGATACACTTCCGCTCATCAAAGATGGGGAAAAGGGCAGCCCGGGTGGCTCAGTGGTTTAGCGCTGCCTGCAGCCCAGGGCATGATCCTGGATCCGTGGCCGTGGCTCAGGGGCATCTCCTCGGCCGGGCCTGCCCCCAGCCACCTTCTGGAAAGCTCCCCCAGCCCCGCTCCTGCCCGCCGCGCCTGCCCTGGAGCCTTGTGCTTCCGCCCCAGATATTTTGCCCATGGCTCATATCATCCCCTTGCGGGGGCTCCTGCCTTGGGGAACAAAAGCTTGGGGGCGATTTCAGCTTTCTGTTCCATCTCCCGCCTGCCCCAAGACGACAAACCCAGATGGGAACTTCTGCTGGGAGGCGGGGAAGAGAAAGGGGGGAGACAATAGGAGAATAAAAACAGAGATTAATCTCTCAAAAATACGGTCTTGCTCAACATTCTGATTTGAGGTTATCGATAAAGCGGTTTCAGAATTTCTGTGGCTTCTAAGGAAGCGCTAGGAAGGGTCTCCTAGGAAGGAAATCCCAATTCAGCCAATTAGATTCCATTTTTTCACAGTAAAATATCAGTATCGAACAGTGTCTTATTTTATTTTTTTAAAGATCAATATATAAATGACCACATTTCTTTCTTTTTTTAAGATTTATTTATTTATTTATTTATTTATTCATTCATTCATTCATTCATGAGAGACACAGAGACAGAGAGAGAGGCAGAGACACAGGCAGAGGGAGAAGCAGGTCCCACACAGGGGGCCTGACGTGGGACTCGATCCCGGGTCTCCAGGATCACGCCCTGGGCCGAAGGCAGACGCTCAACTGCTGAGCCACCCAGGCGTCCCCAGTGTCTTCTTTATAATACTATAATTAATATCTACTAGTATAGTACCTTGTTTTCCTGATTCTGCCATTGGCAATTTCTGAACTCAATAATACTTTTTTTTTTTTTAAAGATTTTATTTATTTATCCGTGAGAGACACACACAGAGCAAGAGGCAGAGACACAGGCAGAGGGAGAAGCAGGCTCCATGCAGGGAGCCCGATGTGGGACTCGATCCCGGGTCTCCAAGATCAGGCCCTGGGCCGAAAGCGGTGCTAAACTGCTGAGCCCCCTGGGCTGCCCAATAATAAGTTTTTTGGAAAAAAAAAAGAAAAAAGAAAAAGTTGTATCTTGAAGGTTTAGCCATTGAATTAATGTAAACACCCAAGACTGTTATTACTGAGCTGTCATTGGTTTAAAGGACTAACGTTATTACTGAGCCATTACTGGCTTAAAAGACTAAAGCAATGCAACCCTTGTTCTCTGGGAAGATGATAAGTTTGGGGGCAGAAAGTTCAGACTCAAATCACCTTTGTTTCATCATTTTCTTGGGTGGTAGGAGAGAAATGCTGGTCTCACTGTGATACTGATTTGAGTGGGCAGGAGTGGGGCAGGAATATTAGAAATATGCCAGATGAAAATCCTTCACATAAACGAACTTATTACCCTCCTGACCTATATAATCAGCATGGAGCAAAGAGGAATCATTGCCCTCTGGAACTCGCATGTGTGAATTTGAGGGGAAAGGGACCAGAGGAATCCGATAATCTACATTCCCTGCTTCCCTCTGAACATCTCACAGTAGAAATCAGAGAGGCGTGAGGTTACTTTTCTTTAATAAAATTAAAAACAGGTTTTTTTCTTTTTTTTTTTTTAAAGAAGGAAAGTATTAGCACCAGTAGAAATGTAGAAATAAGTGGCATATGCATGGTGGCAGGGAAACTCATAACAAGTTTTGGGACAGATAGGGCACTTATGTTGTGATTCTCTAAGACTCAAACATTTGGTGTTTCCTGAATCCTCTTTCTGGAGATACTGAAGTTTTCAAACGGTATCTATCACAAAATATGTTGCATCCAAGTTGATACCCAATGGTTTAATAACATTTAAGATGTTAAGAAATTAAGACACACCAGAGGTACAGCTCATGTGGCCATGCAAAATCTTTGTATGATGCTTGTTGCAACCCCAGCTTTGAGCAAGTAAACTTTGTACTTGTGGCAACTGCCATTTATTCGGCCTTGACATTAGGTAAGTAAATTATTTCAGTGCCAAAGGGATCTCTCGTCTAGGCTGGAGTAAGTGAATGTGTTTTCCCAATGGCTACGTTCCCAGAGAATTTTTGCAGGGACAGAATTTGGGTGATATCGATCGTGGAGAGAGGTAGGGGAGGCCATTTAGTACCTAAATTGGGGTTGCGCACCCATGCAGTTGGCAGGAGGTGAGAACTCTTTGGAAGGTGGCCCGACTGGTTTCAATGTGACAAAAGCATTCAAAATTCGACAGATGTTTATTGAACACCTACACCTGCAAAAAGCTTTGAGTCCTCTGGGGAATTAAAAAATGGTTAAGTCAAGCCCCTGCCCTCACAGAGATTTCAGTCTACCCAACGAATCGACGGGGGGACCCTGAGAACTATAATACAGAGTGGCCCAGAGGGAGACTCCAGGGACGGATGGGTGAGGAGGAGCGGGCCCAGGAAGGTTCCCTGAAGGACAGGCTGGCCAGAGAGGCTGCAGGACGTTGGGGGGTGATTGTGACCCAGGCGGGCCCAAGAGAGAGAAGCGTGGGCAGCAGCGCAGCAGGGCACGGCAGGCCGGATTTGGGAAACTAGAAATAGCCTTTTTGAGCAAAACACAGAGAGCTGGGAAGTTCGAGTCCAGGCAGAGGTAACCGGGGAGGCCTGAACCACAGGTAGCGCGGGCAGGTGGAGGCCTGCGCTGGTGCACGCCACCAACCTTCGGGAGCCCCACGCCCAGCTCGGTGCCGGACAGTTTCATCGATGACACACGTGACCCCTGGCAGCCACAGGCCAAGAAGAGCCTGATCTCCAGCAGTTAGCTCGGCTGCTCTGGGCGGTGTCCGGCTCTGACTCGGGGCTAGTGACCCAGCCGAAGGATGCCAGGAAGAGTGCCGGGGACACAAACAGAAACAACCGGTAAGGGACCACCACCCCTTTACCGTCTTGCACCTCCGCGCAGATTTTTTTTTAATCAATTTTAAAAAATATTTTATTTATTTATTCATGAGAGACACACACAGAGAGAGGCAGAGACACAGGCAGAGAGAGAAGCAGGCTCCATGCAGGGAGCCCGGTGAAGGACTCGATCCCAGGACCCCGGGATCATGCCCTGAACCAAGGGCAGACGCTCAACCACTCAGCCACCCAGGCGTCCCCTCCACGGAGATTCTGAGAAGCCAGTTTGTGTTTTCAGGGGGCACATCTATAATACTGGAACAGGGCCACATGTTTCTATAAGGAAAGGCTGCCCACCCCCGCCCCAACCTGAGAAATTTAACAAAGACATAACCAAAGTAAGTTCTGAACCTGTTGGGTAACTAAGAGATCATCGACAAAAGGAAACCATAAATTTACATTTTCATGGCATACGTATAATGGGGTTAATATTCTCCAGATGAAAATTTCTCCCTTTGCAGGTCTTCCTTTTTTTTTTTTTTCCCTGCTTGAATTTCAATTAGTCTCAACCTAATAAAGGCTTTTTATAGCCAACCAGAAACACTTGCGGTAATCAAAGGCTTTAAAGAACATAGTGCTACTATGCTGTAAGCATTCAGGGGATCCTTCATAAGCACAGTAAAACCCCGTGATAATGCACTCAGCAAAAGCAAGCATAATTTTAGATATAACACAGAATTGGCAACTGGCTCCTATTCTGGGCTGAGCGAGTGCCCGTTTGAGAACAGGACAGGGATAAGAGTCAGGGGTGGGGGTTAAAGTTCTATGGGGGGGTGGGGGGGATATAGGGGTCTTGGAGTGGACGCCAAGGTCATGAAGGTGAAGGAAAGGCATGCAGACTTGTTTCAGAAAAAGAGGGGAAGAGTGAGTCTCTGGTCCCCGGTATTCTCCAAGGTAAATCTCTGAATCTGGTCAACTACCTGGGACCTTTCTGGAATCCCTGATGCTATCCTGCTGCCTCTGGACTCAGAATTGTCCCCAACTATGTTTAAATTGGAGCCAACCACCACCACCAGGTGGCACCAAATCACAGCTTTGTCCGGATGAATTTAGCTATGGCAGCTGGACTCCCAGAATTCCTCACCAGCTAGCTCCACACTGGTCATTTTGTTGTTAACCTCACAAAACACCGTGACCTTACTTTCACATTTTTGAATTCTTTGGCTCTCACTTATCCAATTACAGTAGGGTTTTACTGAATTAATTCATGATAACCAATAATCAGGGCAGGTACTCTCTTGATAGACTACAGATCAAAGGAGACTACCTTAGACATTGTGCTGGTGTTTTACATACATTAGCTAATTTAATCCCCTCAGCAACCTATGACATTTGAGTAATATGAAACCACCACACCTATGGGCCAAAAGTTGTCAACTCTGGACATCTTCACATAGTTTAATCTGATAGTTATTATTAAAGTATTCCTTGAGTGCTGAGTTCTATATATACCTCATAGCTTGAGCTTATTAACTGCATTATTTTTTTTTAAGATTTTATTTATTCATCTCACACACACACACACACACACACACACACACACACACAGAGGCAGAGACACAGGCAGAGAGAGAAGCAGGCTCCATGCAGGGAGCCCGATGCAGGACTCGATCCAAGGTCTCCAGGATCACACCCTAGGCTGAAGGCAGTGCTAAACCACTGAGCCACCCAGGCTGCCCTATTAACTGCATTATTAAAGAATTTCAGGGATCCCTGGGTGGCACAGCGGTTTGGCGCCTGCCTTTGGCCCAGGGCGCGATCCTGAAGACCCGGATCGAATCCCACATCGGGCTCCCGGTGCATGGAGCCTGCTTCTCCCTCTGCCTATGTCTCTCCTCTCTCTCTCTCTCTGTGACTATCATAAATAAATAAAATAAAATTAAAAAAAAAAAGAATTTCAATAAGTTTATATGCCTGATCTATCAATTTCTGAAATGTGTGGCTAAAATATTTTAACTAGGGATCCCTGGGTGGCGCAGCGGTTTGGCGCCTGCCTTTGGCCCAGGGCGCGATCCTGGAGACCCGGGATCGATTCCCACATCAGGCTCCCGGTGCATGGAGCCTGCTTCTCTCTCTGCCTGTGTCTCTGCCTCTCTTTCTCTCTCTGTGACTATCATAAATAAATAAAAATTAAAAAAAAAAATTAAAAAAAAAAAATAAAATATTTTAACTAAAAAAAAAAAAATAATAAAATAAAATAAAATAAAATATTTTAACTATAAGATTTATCCATTTTTCCCAGAATGTTTAAAAAGTTGTTTCTTTGTATATTTTGAGGTTGTATTGTTAGGTGCATACATGTTTTTGATGTTCATAGTTTCTTGCTTTATTCCTTTAATCAGCATATAACATCCTTCTTTGTCTCTTTTTTTTTCCAAATATTCTAAATTGTCAGCTATTAATTTTTTTTCTCTTTTTTCTTTTGGTTCACATTTTTTTCCATCTCTTATTTCAAACTTTTTGTGTCTTTTAAGTTTCTCTTTAGACAATTTATTATTGGATTTTACTTTTTAACCTAATCTGATTGTTTCTGTTTTTAAGATTTATTTATCTATTTGAGAGAGGGAGAAAGAGAGCGTGCAAACACAAGCAGGGGTGGGGGCAGAGAGGAAGGGGAGAGAATCTCTAAGCAGACTCTCTGCTGAGTGTGGAGCCTGACACAGGGCTTGATCCCAGGACACTGAGGTCACAACCTGAGCTGAAGTCAAGAGTTGGACACCTAATCGACTGAACTACCCAGGTGCCCCTCTAGGTCTATTTTTTAATTAGTCAATTTCATTAAAAAAAATTAATTCTAGTGAGTTAACGTACAGTGTTTGGTCAATTTAATTAATGTATATTATAATTCATTGCAATATAAGTACTTATTTCTGCCATTTTATTTTATTTTTTAAAGATTTTTTAAATTTATTTATTCTTGAGAGACAGAGAGAGAGAGAGGCAGAGACAGAGGCAGAGACAGAAGCAGGCCCCATGCAGGAAGCCCAATGCGGGACCCGATCCCAGGTCTCCAGGATCATGCCCTGGGCTGAAGGCAGATGTCCATCCGCTGAGCCACCCAGGCTCCCCTATTTCTGCCATTTTATTCTACATTTTTCATTTACTACACATCTTATACTTGTTCCCCCCTCTTTTTTTTTTTTTTTTAATTTAAAGATCTTTATTTATTTATTCATGAGAGACAGAGAGAGAGGCAGAGACATAAGCAGAGGGAGAAGCCAGGCTCCATGCCGGGAGCCTGATGTGGGACTCAATCCTGGACCTCCAGGATCATGCCCTGCGCGAAGGCAGATGCTCAACCACTGAGCCATCCAGGCATCCCTATTTCTCCCTTTCTGTATTTTTTTTAGAGCGGGAGGGAGAGACAGAGGGAAAGGATGAGAGAGAAAGAGAGAGAGAGAGAGAGAGAGAAAATCTTAGGTAGGCTCCGTGCCCAGCACAGAGTCTGATATGGGGCTCAGTCTCGCAGCCCTGAGATCATGTCCTGAGCCAAAATCAAGAGTCAGACACTGAACTGCCTGAGCCACCCAACTGTCTCCTCTTTCTGTATTTTTTAAAAATCAAGGTATAAATACCTTAATATTATTGGTGTCAACATAATGATTAGATTTTTTTTTTTTTTTTAGATTTTTTTTTTTTTTTTTTTTTTTAAGATTTTTTTTTTGGGATGCCCGGGTGGCTCAGTGGTTGAGCATCTGACTTCGGCTGAAGGCATGAGCCTAAAGTCCTGGGATCGAGCCCTAAAGTCATCGGGCTCCTTGTGAGGAGCCTATTTCTCCCTCTGCCTATGTCTCTCTCTCTCTCTGTGTCTCTCATGAATAAATAAATAAAATCTTTAAAAGAAAAAAAAAAGGTTTTAAGTAATTTGTACATCCAACGTGGGGCTTGAGCTCACACCCCTGAGATCAAGAGTCACGTGCTCTTCCGATTGAGCCAGCCAGGCGTCCTGTGATTAGATATTTATGTATACAGTTAATCCTTGGAGAATGTTGGGGGTAGGGGCACTACCCATCACAGTTGAAAATCCATGTATAAATTTTGACTCCCCCAAAACTTAACTATTAATAGCCTCCTGCTGACTAGGAGCCTTACTGGTAACATAAACACCTGATTAGCACATATTTTATATGTTATATGTATTATATACTGTATTCTTACAATAAAGTAAGCTAGAGAAAAGAAAATCGTAACAAAAACACCAGTACTGTATTTATGGGAAGAGATATGCATATAAGTGGATGCACACAGTTCAAATCCGTGTTTGAATACAGGGGACAACTGTATTGCAAGCTGATCGCCACTGTAAGTTTAATTAACATCCATTATGACACATAGCTACAAAGTTTTTTCTTTCTTGTGATGAGAACTTTTAAGATTTATTCTTCTAGCAATTTCCAGATATGCAATACGATATTATTCACCAGTTTCCATGTTGTGCATTACACCCCCATGACATATTTATTTTATAACTGGAGGTCTGTACATTTGGACCTTCTTCACCCATCCTGCACCTCCCTTCCCACCCCTCACTCCCCCCCCACTCCCCCCCCACACCCACCCCACCCCCGGCAACCAGCAGTCTATTTTCTGTATCTAAGAGTTCCAGGTTTTGTTTTTTAACATTCCACATATAAGGGAGGTCATGCAGTATTTGTTTTTCTCCACAGATTTTTATTTTTCTGGCTTAAGTGTTGAGCATTTCAATCTGCCTGGAATCTGTTACTTCAAAGCTCATGTTCTCTTTGTTGCACCACAGCACGAATTAGAATATCAATGGAACCTTAGAAACTTCTCATCTACCCCATTGGATCTAAAACTGGAATATATGTGAGAATTACTTGGAAGCTTTTGAGAAATTGTTATTCCTGGACCTCACCTTCAGAGATTCTGGCTCCGGCTGTCTGGGTAAAGACCTGATGCTAATAACACAAGCCCCTGGTTTCGATGCAGGTGGTTCACATACCACATTGTGGGAATATTCTTACCATCAAGCCCCATAACTTTCCAAATGATAAGCTTTATGCTTGTCTTTGAACTTTAAATATTGGTTTTTAAAGATATACTCCTGTGTGTGTGTGTGGGGGGAATAAAGATACATGCCTGGGCAGGTTCTAATCATCTTTATCTAGATCTCTTTCACCTTATATTGTCTTATATGCCTAATAAAGTCTGTAGACCTACTTTAAAAAAATTTTATTTAAATCCTAGTATAGTTAATACACAGTTTAATATTAGTTTCAGGTATGGGACGCCTGGGTGGCTCAGCGATTGAGCATCTGCCTTTGGCTGGGGTGGGGGGGTGTGATCCCGGAGTTCCTGGATGAATCCCATGTCGCGCTCCCTGCATGGAGCCTGCTTCTCCTTCTGCCTGTGTCTCTGTCTCTCATGAATAAATAAACAAAATTTTAAAAAATAATTAGTTTCAGGTGTAAAATATAGTGATTCAATGCTTCCATACAACACCCTGTGCTCCTCACAAGTGCACTCCACAGTCCTCATCACCTATTTAACCCATGCCCCCACTCACCTCCCCTCTGGTAACCATGTTTGTTCTCTATGACTAAGAGCATGTTTCTTGAGGTACCCAAGTGGCTCAGTTGGTTAAGCACCTGCCTTTGGCTCAAGTCGTGGTCCTGGGGTCCTGGGATCGAGCCCCATGTCAGGCTCCCCACTCAGTGTAGAATCTGCTTCTCTGTCCCCCACCCTGAGCTCATGCTCTCTTGAATAAATAAAATATTTTTTTGAAAGATTTTATTTTATTCATTCATGAGAGAGAGAGAGAGAGAGAGAGGCAGAGACACAGGCAGAGGGAGAAGCAGGCTCCGTGCAGGGAGCCCGACGTGGGACTCGATCCTGGGTCTCCAGGGTCACGCCCTGGGCCAAAGGTGGAGCTAAACCACTGGGCCACCAGGACTGCCCAAATAAATAAAATCTTAAAAAAGAAATCTGTTTCTTGATTTGTCTTGCTCTTCTTTCTCTTTGCTCATTTGTTTCTTAAAATCCATGAGTGAAATCGTATGGTATTTGCCTTTGATTCATTTTGCTTAGCGTAATACTTTCTAGCTGCATCCATATTGTTGCAAATGGCAAGATTTCATTCTTTTTTATGGCTGAATAATATTCCATTGTAAAATATACATTTTCTTCCTTTTTTAAAAAAAGATTTATTTATTTATTTATGAGAGAGAGAGAGAGAGGCAGAGACACAAGCAGAGGGAGAAGCAGGATCCATGCCTGGGGCCTGATGTGGGACTCGATCCCAGGACTCCAGGATCATGCCCTGGGCCAAAGGCAGGCGCCAAACCGCTGATCGACCCAGGGATCCCCAATATACATCTTCTTTATCCATTCAGCAATCAATGGATACTTGGGCAGTTGCCATAATATGGCTGTTGTAGATAATGCTACTATAAACATAACGGTGCATGTACCCCTTTAAATTAGTATTTTTGTATTCTCTGGGTAAATACTCAGTAGGGCAATTGGATTGTAGGGTCGTTCTATTTTTAACTTTTCATGGCAACTCCAGACTGTTTTTCAGAGTGGCTGCACCAGTTTGCCTTCCCACTAATAGTGCAAGAGGTTTCTGTTTTCTCCACATCATCACCAACACCTGTTGTTCCTTGTGCTGTTGATTTTAGCCACTCTGACAGCTGTGAGGTGGTATCTCATTGTAGTTTTGATTTGCATTTCCCTGATGATAAGTGATGTTTAACATCTTTTCTTGTGTCTGTTGGCCATCTGTATGTCTTCTTTGTCTAGACTTACTTTCATAATCTGTATTCTTCTAATTAGAATTTGCAATCCACTGCTCCTTTACTATCTATTTGACTTGCTGTGTTATCATTATAAAAACATACATATTTCCTTTATTGACCATTTACTGTCAACCTCTATAATGGATGCAGTCAAGGGCATTTGGGCACTCAGCCATTTTACTAATAAGCACGACTGTCTTCATTTTTTTAAGAAAGCAAGAAGAAATTTGGGGGAATTTGCCTGATATCCCATCCAATGGAGAAGATAGTACTTGAACCCAGATCTGTGTATTCTATTTGTTATAGCCCATTGCCTGGTCACTCTGGTCATTTTTGTAGCAAAGACAGTTTTCTGCACCCAGTAACACTTAATGATCAGGGGGAAGAAAAGCATAAATTAATCCTGGTCTCTTCTCTCTCTCTCTCTTTTTTTTTTTTTTTTTTTGGGTCTCTTCTCTCTTATTCATGATTTCCAAGTCAGGGGAATCACAATCTGGTAAAACAAAAAAGAAGCAAAGAGGACTGTTTGGGAAAACACAATTTTGGAGACAAAGCAGAAAGAAGAGCCTATGTCACACACAGTGAGCTTCTTCGTCTGAACAGCTACTGTTGCAGGTCATCGAAGTGACAGGTCCCATTATGTGAAAATGTCCATCACAAGCTAGGAGTACTTTCATTTTGCACTCTTTAATTTTCATTTTTCTGATTAATTCAATACAAATTTTAAGCATACAAAAATGTAAAATGTACTATTGGTACCATTTTCTACTTCCTGTACTCAGTTTTATAATGCCGATGTTAAACATAATAGAGCAAGCAACTATATGTAATTGTAGAAATTATTGCTAGGAATTTGCATATGAAATACACACCTTTTACTGCCTCTAGTTGGCATTGTTAACTAGGTTATAAATAGTACAGCTGACACACTGCAAACAGAAAGCGCTTTTTGATGGGCACATACTATGAATGGAAGAAGTGTTCAAACACAATGTTTAAGTTGGAAAGCTTTCATTAGAACTAGCCAAGGGGGAAAATGGTTTATTTCCTAATCATAGCCTTGTTTAAGAATCCAATCATATAGAAAGATTTATGGTAAAGCTTTCTAAAAACAGATATTTATGCTACTACTTAGGTAAACAAGTGATACATCCAGTCTATAAACATATTTTAATAGTGTTGATGGGCACTTTTAAGAAAATTGAGCTGTTCCCTTTGGATTAAATAATTTCTTACTGTGTATATATGGAGAGGCAGAGGAAGTAATAGGACTAAGAAAAAGATTGGAGAGCCATTTATATCTATACCACTCTTGAAGATAAAGCTCATACTAGGGCTTTTTGCTGAAATCATCTACTAGAATTTGAAATTTTAAAACTTTTTGAAAAGCTCTAACCATTGAGACAGAGAAAAAAGATGCCATTCATTTTGACTGACCATAAAAATTAAATTAATAGGATGGTATTTTTGCTGATGTTTTATTTTGCTTAAGGGCAGAAAATTCAACACTCACTATGAGGGCTGTTTCAACCATTACAAGGTGTAGGTACAAAGACTAGTGATGCCTTTTGTAAATGACAAACCTAACATTTGCAGACATATTTTTATGGACTGTAATAATTCCGTTTTCTAAAGTTTTATTTTGTTTTGTTGTGGCGGTAAAGCAACTATGACACAAAATTTTGATGTTGAACAGTATACTCATCCAGATAACAGGAAAGGTGAGGGGGCCAGGGACAAAATTTTCTTCCTACACATTTGTTTTTAGGCATCTATATTTGCCTTAGTGCCTTGATACCATGGTGATAGCTTAGCAACAGCTAGATACAAATTAAAGTAATCTGTCATGCCAGCTTCTGGTCATAAAAAGTTGGTAGGTAGAGTACTGGGAAGAAAAATATAGATGCTTAGGTGTTAATAGTTTAGTCAAAAAGAGATTTGCTCTCTTTACTGCCTGCTCTTACCTATCTTTCCATTATATATATAAAGAGATGAGAATCAAAAAAAAAAAAAATCCAAACCCCAGTGTTATAACTGGTAAGATAAAATTTAAATCTTTCTTTTTTATAGAAGGGTCACAGCCCCTCTCTCTTTAAGTTTTTATTTATTCATTTGACAGAGAGCGCACACATGCACGCAAGAGAGCACAAGCAAAAAAAAAAAAAAAAAAAAAGAGAGCACAAGCAAGGGGAGCAGCAGAGAAAGAGGGAGAAGCAGATTCCCCCACTGGGATCATGACCTGAGCCTGAGGCAGAGGCTCAACCGCTGAGCCACCCGGGCATCCAGGTTCTGGTATTTTAATAGCGGCTGCCTGGTGTGCTGTGTTAAGGATTCTGAGGTTCTGTAGGTAAAGCGGCTGTGAATACTTATCCGGGTGGGAGGGAGACTAGGGGTAAAAAGACTTGTTAAGTGGAATGTAGGATGTGCAAGGAAAGGAGGGTGAGCCCAAAGCACCCAATAGAAATTACATTTATTTTAAGTCTTACATTTTATTTTATGTATTTAAAGTAAGCTCTATGACCAACTTGGGGTTTGAACTCAGGACCCTGAGATTAAGAGTTGTATGTTTACCAACTGAGCTGGTTGGCACCTCTTAAGTCTTACATTTTTTAAGATTTTATTTATTTATTCATGAGAGACAGAGAGAGAGAGAGAGGCAGAGACACAGGCAGAGGGAGAAGCAGGCTCCATGCTGGGACCCCAATGTGGAACTCGATCCCGGGACTCCAGGATCATGTGCTAAGCCGAAGGCAGATGCTTAACCACTGAGCCACCCAGGCATCCCAAGTCTTACATTTTATATTAAAATAAATATTTAAAAAAGCTTACATTTAATTCCATTTTATATATATATAAATATGTATATATATGTATATATATAATTAATTAATTCTATAATGTATATATATTATAGAGGGGTCACAGCCCCTCTCTAAATTTTTTTTCTAAGTTTTTATTTATTCATTTGACAGAGAGAGGGTGCTCACATGCATACATATATAAATATATATATATTTCTTGCATGCCATGAAAGTTTAAAAAATCATTTGTAATAAATTACCTAACTTTAACTTTGTGGGGGAGAAATATGTTCTTAGTTAATGTGCATGTTCATTCTGTGGCTTCCCATACCACCTGGCTGTCTGCTGAGCATTCTTGGGAGTCTCTGCACCTCATTTGGTAAAGCCCATCTAGAAGACCGAGAGAAATAAAAATGTTTAAATTTGTGTATGATAATGTGAGATTCAGAGAAGGTAAGTAACTTGCCTGTCAACGGCAGAGCTGGGATCTGAAGACTCTAAAGGCCAATTTCTTTCTTTTTTTTTTTTTTTTTAAGATTTTATTTATTTATTCATGAGAGACACAGAGAGAGGCAGAGAGACACAGGCAGAGAGAGAAGCAGGCTCCATGCAGGGAGCCCGATACGGGACTTGATCACTGGACTCTAGGATCACGCCCTGGGACAAAGGCAGGTGTCAACCACCGAGCCACCCAGGCGTCCCTAAAGGCCAATTTCTTAACAAAGATTCTATCCTCCAAGACAAGTACCAGGATTCCCTGAGTCGAAGGCAGACCCTTATCTGACTGAGCCACCCAAGGTGCCCCAACACTTCCCTATTTAAAACTTAATATAAGGCTCCAGTAATCAAGACAGTGTGGTACTGTCTTAAGGAAACACATAGAGATCAAGGAACAGAACTGAGAGTCCAGAAATAAACCCTTGTACTTATGGTCAACTGATTTTTTTTACGAAGTTGCCAAGGCAATTTAAATGGGGAAAGAATAGTCTTCAACAAAAGGTTTCTCTAGAACTGGATATCCACATACAAAAAATATTTAATTGAATTCAGTGGTTTTCAAAGGGGGTGATTTTGGCTTCACAAGGGGAGAGTAAAAAAAAAAAAACAAAAAAAACAAAAAAACAAGGGGAGAGTACATTTGGCAATGTCTGGAGACAATTTTGGTTGTCACAACTGGGGGCAGGGGTGCTATTGACATTTACTGGGCAGAAGCTAGACATGCTGCCCAATATCCAACAAGGCACAGGGCAGATCTCCACAATAAATGATCCAGCCCAGTGTGTCAATGGTGCCGAGGATCAGAAACCCTGATTTTCCTCACACCATATACAAAAATTAATTGAAAATTAATTATAATTATAGACCTAAACTTAAGAGCTAAAACTATACAACTTTTATTTTTTATTTTTTTATTTTTTATTTTTTTTAATTTTTATTTATTCATGATAGGCACACAGTGAGAGAGAGAGAGGCAGAGACACAGGCAGAGGGAGAAGCAGGCTCCATGCACCGGGAGCCCGACGTGGGATTTGATCCCGGATCTCCAGGATTGCGCCCTGGGCCAAAGGCAGGCGCCAAACCGCTGCGCCACCCAGGGATCCCTATACAACTTTTAGAAAAGAATACTGGAAACAATCTTTGTGACTGTGAATTAAGCAATGATTCCTTAGATATGACACCAAAAACATGATCTATAAAAAAAAGTTGATAAATTGGACTTATCACAATGAAAGACTTTTGTGCTTCAAAAGTTACCATTATGAAAATGAAGTTAAGGCATAGACTGGGAGTAAATATCTGCACACTGTACATTTGATAAAGAACTTGTACCCAGAATATATCAAGAATGCTTATAACTCAGGGCACCTGGGTGGCTCAGTCGGTTGAGTGTCCAACTCTTCATTTTGGCTCAGTTCATGATCTCAGGGTTGTGGGATCAAGCTCCACATTGGGCTTGTGCACATTGTGCTCAGTGGGAAGTCTCTTTGAAAATCCTCTCCCTTTGGGATCCCTGGGTGGCGCAGTGGTTTAGCGCCTGCCTTTGGCCCAGGGCACAATCCTGGAGACCCGGGATTGAATCCCATGTCGGGCTCCTGGTGCATGGAGCCTGCTTCTCCCTCTGCCTGTGACTCTGCCTCTCTCTCTCTCTCTCTCTCTGTGACTATCATAAATAAATAAAAAAAAATTAAAAAAAAAAAAAAAAAGAAAATCCTCTCCCTTTACCTCCCTCCCTGCTTGTGTACTCTCTTTCTCTCTAAAATAAATAAATCTTAAAAAAAAAAAAAAAGCTTATAACTCAATAACAGGATAATAACTCAATTAAGAAATGGGCAAAATGTTTGAACAGACATTTCACCAAAGAAGAAACATAATGGCTAATATGCTCATGGGACGATGCTTAACATTATTAGTCATTAGGGAAATGCAAATAAAAATCGCAATGAGATACTATCACATTTCTACTAGGATAGCTATAATAAATATTAGACAAGAAAGGATTGGCAAAGATGTGAAGAAATCGGAATCTACAGGTGTTGCTGGTAGAAATATAAAATCATACAACTACTTGGGAAATAGTTTGGCAATCTTTTTTTTTTTTAAACAAGACACTTTGACATTCATTCATTTATTTATTTATTTATTTATTTATTTATTTATTTATTTATTTTTATTCATGAGAGACACAGAGAGAGAGAGAGGCAGAGATACAGGCAGAGGGAGAAGCAGGCTACATGCACGGAGCCCGACGTGGGACTCGATCCCTGTCTCTAGGATCACGACCTGGGCCGAAGGCAGGCGCCAAACCGTTGGGCCACCCAGGGCAGCCCTAGTTTGGCAATTTCTAAAGTGTTAAACATAAATTTACCATAAGTTTTACTTTGGGGAATCTACTTAAGAGAAATGAAAACATGTCCACACAAAGACTTGTTTTTGAATATTCATAGCAGCATTATTCATAATAGATAAAAAGTAGTAACAACCCAAATGCCAATCAACCGGTAAATAGATAAACAAATGTGGCATATCCCTATAATGCAACACTATTTAGCAATAAAAAGGAATAATGATTCATGTTACAACATGAATAAATCTCAAAAACATTATGCTGATAGAAACCAGATATAAAAAAAATATAATTCCACTTATAGAAAATGTCCAGAGAAGGCAAATCTATAGACAGAGAGTAGATTAGCGGCTGTTCAGGGGTTGACTGCAAATGGGCACAAGGGATCTTTAACACTGAATTGTGGTGATGCTTTCACAACTTTGGAAATTTACTAAAGATCATTCAATTGTATAATTAAAGTAGGTGAATTTTATGGTATGTAAATTATACTTCAATTAAGCTGCTTTAAAAAAAGAATGCAATTAAAGCAGTTCTAATCTTCAGAAAAAGAAGGATAAAGGATAAAAGGAAAGAAGCATAAAACAGGCAGCAGTTAGAAAGTTCACAATAAATTGATCATATTCTATGTACAGAAGTTTAGGGTACTATGCAGTTCATGATATATTTATGGTGGTGGAAATCATCAATATGCCTATAAAGTGAGAAATCATGCAAATAGTAAAATTACAATGATTACTTTAAGGAAGGGAAGGTTGCAAGGGTAGCTTAATTCTTTGAGAATGATGTTTTCTAGGCAAAAAAAAAAAAAAAAAAGACCCAAGTGAAACAAGATAATAACAAAACACAGTAAGCTCATACTGTTACAACATGAATGATCCAAGTCAGATTATTTTGTTTCCCTTTGAACAAACCCTAGGAGTTTCCTTCTCCCAAGTCTTCTGTAGGGTAAGGAAATTTTCTCCTTCTTCCCTTCTAGAGTCTTTGGCTGGCCTAATTATTAAATTGGCATAAGACAGATTAACAGGAGAAAAGCAAATTTAATTACAGATGTACAGGAGTCCTTAAAAATATGAAACTCAAATAAAGCAAGCAGCCTTTATACCGTTTAGACAAAAAACCCCACTAAATTTGGGAAGAATTGACAAGACAAAGAGGTTTGGGCTTCGGGGTAGTTAGTGAAGAAGTAACAAGATTTGTTTATATAGTCTTCTCAGCCCTAAATCCTATCTCTCGTGATAAGGATGTCTCTCTTCCTCCTGGTACAGGAAGGGTACCTTTCACATGGGAGATTTATTTCCTGTTTTCAGGAGGACAAAGAAGGGTCAGTGGGTCCTTCTACATTGGCTGTTTTTCAAATATCTTTTTTTTTTCTTAAGTATTTTATTTTTAAGTAATCTCTATACTCAGTACTCAACATGGGGCTTGAACTCACAACCCTGAGATCAAGAGTTGCATGCTCTTCCGACTGAGCCAGCCAGGTGCTCCTCAAGTATCTTTAATTCAAAACAACCAATATGCCAAAGGGGCACAGTTTTGAGCGGCCTATTTTATTCCCCTTCACTTTGAAGAAGCAAAGGTGGCTTCTCATCTCCTGCAAAATCCTTTCTCTGTGGTCTTTGCCGAGAGCAGAAGGTTTGACTATTAACTGAGGCTCTTTCCTTCCCTAGGAGGTTGCAAACTTCAGTGGGAAGGAAGAGTCATCATTTTGCCAGTAATGGGAACTACCAACTGAAAAAAATTGTTTAAGTTGCAGAATTTTATTTTTTTCTATTTTTAAAAAGACTTGTTTATTAGAGAGAGAGAGAGAGAGAGCACAAGCAGGGGGAGTGGTGGATGGAGGGTCAGGGAGAAGCAGGCTCCCTGCTGAGTAAAGAGCCCATTGTGGGGCTCGATCCCAGGACCCTGAGATCATGACCTGAGCCAAAGGCAGATACTTGGCCAACTGAGCCACCCAGGCGCCTCTCAAGTTGTAGAATTTTAAAGGAATTTGTTACATAGTTTTTTGTTTTGTTTTTGTTCCACAGTTTTAACCTGCTACTATGGAGAAGCCACAGGGGAATTATTTTTCCAAGTTCAAAGACTTTCTTAGTAGCAGGTTAGGATGTTTTCTTTTGGAGTATTTACCACATACCTTGAGAAACCAAACAGAAATTCAGCTGCCGGGATCCCTGGGTGGCGCAGCGGTTTGGCGCCTGCCTTTGGCCCAGGGCGCGATCCTGGAGACCCGGGATCGAATCCCACGTCGGGCTCCCGGTGCATGGAGCCTGCTTCTCCCTCTGCCTGTGTCTCTGCCTCTCTCTCTGTATGTGTGACTATCATAAATAAATAAAAAATTAAAAAAAAAAAAAAAGAAATTCAGCTGCCTTGTTTAGAATTTAAGCTACCTGTTAATAATGGTTATGAAAACTGCAGCATCATGGAAAAATATTTACATGTTATGTGAAAACAGCAGGACCCAAAGTTGAATTTATACTATGATTAGAACGATGCAAAAAAAAA
Organism: Canis lupus familiaris; assembly: GCF_011100685.1. NCBI lineage: Eukaryota > Metazoa > Chordata > Mammalia > Carnivora > Canidae > Canis > Canis lupus. The sequence continues at coordinate 64,688,772 of NC_049233.1, forward strand.
AAAAAAAGATATGCATGGTAAAAAAGGCTGAAAGAAATATAAATGAAATGGTGAGATGATTATGGTAGCATGATGAGATTGTGAATGATTAATTTTTTTCTATTTTCTAAAAATTTAAAAAAGTGGTTATTGATGTGAATGTGTTCAAGCCCCACGCTGTGTGTAGAACTTACTTAAAAAAAAATTTTTTTTTTAATGTGTTCAAGAAGTGAAATTTAAGCTACCCCAACAGTCAAGGCAGAGCTGAGCCCACTTGTTTGCTCATAGAATGCACAGCGATAGGTACACGATAGGTCAGTCCCGGAAATGAGCAGATCAAGTTGAGAAAAAGCTGATGTAGCTTTTCCAGGAAGATGCTTGGTGTCTCATAAAAGAAAAAAAAAAAAAAAAGGACAAAAGCCTGAGAAACTTTTTCTTTCTACAGAAAAGAAAGAAATATGAACATTCCTCCTCCAGGGGAGCTGAAAACTTAGTACTTCAGAGCCCAAGGGCAGGTGGGGTGAGCTAGGGAAAGACCAGGATCCCACCAGCAGTTCTGGCCCCTCTGGGGACTCTCCCCAAATGACACTTGTTTTTCAGTCCTTTAGAAGTATGCTATCTCCTTAATGGAGAGGCAAAACCCATTCTGAAAGAATAAAACAGTTCACACTTGAGATCAGGACTGAAGGTAGGGAAGAGAAGGAGGCAAATGGTTATTTTGTTAGATTGATTTATGCTTTTTAAAGAAAGTACAAATAGCTTTATAATTACTAAACCGTGATTAACAATAATGGAAACTATTAATTATAATGGGATGACAATTATGTCCTCCCAGTAAAATGAATGGAAGAACCAGTCCAATTCATTTCTGCCCTTTTGTGCTTTAACAAAGGTGTGGCAGGTCTTCTCTACTTAGAGAGGCAGTCAGTACACATTATAAAGATAAATCCTGCAGCTTCTATTGGTCAGAAAGGTGATCTTAAGTATAGGATTTCAAAGTGGGAAGACAAAATGAAGTGGCTGGAAAGGATCTTCCTGAAGCTAAGAACTCTACGAAGGAGCTTGACAATGGTTTTCTATAAAGCAAGGTTCTCTTTATCAATGATGAACCTGCTGATTAGCTAGTCTTAAAAAAGAAAAAAAAAAAAAAAGGAGAAATATCCTTTAGCTGCGATTTTGTTGATTACACATAATTTCCCCAAACTTGCCTGCCCAAAGAGGGCCATGTCACAACACATGGTCAGGCTTTGAAAAAAGATCATCACGGATTATTCCAACTACTTTCTGGTCATTGGAGTGCAATGTGTTGTGGATACGGGGCCTAAAGACAGTCTCTTTTGAGAGCATTTTGTACTAATGTATATGTCTTTTACCCCAACTTGTTGATGTCACCCACATCCTGGGTCAGAGCAATAATACTGTCATGGGTAAAATAAAGTCTCAAACATTAGAGAATGAGACCTGGACTAGGCAAACAATGACAATGATCATTTATTTTTAGGTGTGCCTAGATAACCACATTGTGTGAGCCAGAAAACATGATGAGGATTTAGTGTTATCAAGCAAAACTTACAAAAAAGTTTAATGATAGTCATAAACTGTATCTTCTTTCAAAGTAATTGTGAATGGCAAACAGCTCGCTATCTCATGGATACCTTATTGATACTGTTTTTTTTTTTTTTTTTCTTTTTATGCCAGGAAACGGGTTTTCTAAGTTGGGGAATTTAAGAAAAGAAAATTTAGTGGGGGGACCCCTGGGTGGCTCAGCAGTTAAGCATGTGTGTCCAGCTCAGGTCCTGATCCAGGAGTTCTGAGATCGAGTCCCACATCAGGCTTCCTCCGTGGAGCCTGCTTCTTCCTTCACCTATGTTTCTGCCTCTCTCTCTTTGTCTCTCATGAATAAATAAATAAAATCTTAAAAAAAAAAAAAAAGAAAAGAAAACTTAGTGGGGGTACTGCTTTTAAGTTTCTGGGGGAAACAGAATGGAAATATTTTTTAGTTTATTTTTTAAAGATTTTATTTTATTTTAAAGATTTTATTTATTTATTTATTATTATTATTCATTTACTCATAAGAGACACACAGAGGCAGAGACATAGGCTGAGAGAGAAGCAGGCTCCCCGCGGGGAGTCTGATGGGGAACTCAATCCCAGGATCACAACCTGAGCCAAAAGTAGATGTTCAACTACTGAGCCACCCAGGTGCCCCTAGAATGGAAATGTTTAGAAAAGAATGGCTCCAAGGGTACAACTAAGAGATGTGTCAGGTGTGAAGGACGACAGTGGGAGCAGAGGGGGAGGGCCTGCAGAGAGGTGGGTAGGGGCTGAGGGGGAGTGACCACTGCTGCTCCTGAAGGAGGCAGGCTGTGGGGGAGTCTGCATGCAGGGATGGAGCTCTTGAACGTCACAGAAAGGCCACCAGCCGTTGGAAGGTCATCTCAGGGTTGTGTGGCCAGAGACCCGATAGATCTGTTCCACGAGCATTCCTGGAGTGTCTAAGGCACTGGCGCTGGTCTAGGTCAGGGGGACCTGGTAAGTGGATGGGTTTGCAAGGGTTAAAGAGTCAGTAGACTGAGAGAAGAGGTGTTGGTGCTGAGAAGAAAAAAAAGTGGAGGTAGAAAAGATAGACAACTTGAAGGGAGGAATTCCATTGTAGGGATTGGGAGGATGGAACACATACAGCCAGCAGAGCAGACGCAGAAGATTTGGGCATGGGGGCACAAAGGAGACAGGAGGCTACGGGCTCCAGATCTTTCAAAGGAGGAAAGAGAAGCAGAGGAAGAGAGAAGGGGGCGCTACCTGGAGAGATTCTGTGGTGGGGAGATGGGGAGTGAGGGCAGGCCAGGTGGTCAGGGATGGTCTCCTGGGCCTGCTTCTGCATCTCTAAAGGCCAGGGACTTTAGATGGGCTTCTGCACCGTCTTCAGCCCAGGGCCTGATCCTGGGGTCCCGGAATCGAGTCCCACGTTGGGCTCCCTGCCATGGAGCCTGCTTCTCCTGCTGCCTGTGTCTCTGCCTCTCTCTCTCTCTTTCTCTGTGTCTCTCATGAATAAATAAATAAAATCTTAAAAAAATAATAAAAAAAATAAAGGCCAGGGCTTACCTCCCAGAGCATGGCTGTGGGCCTGGAACAAAACAGCATGCACTTGGCATGCAATATTGCAGCCTTTACACACTTAACGAAGACAAGACTGACAGGGAGGAGAGTGGGTGGTTTCAGGAGCCTGAAGTGATGAGGTCTGGAGGGGCCAACTTGCAAGCTCGGGTCATCAGGCGGAAGGGAGCAGCGCGATGGCTAGTGAATGCTTTCCTCTGGCAAGAAACTGGGGGGTGGGAGAGGGGGTGGAGGGAGCATTCTGAGACCAGGGTCTTACCTAGTCAGCAGTGATGTCCCTGGCTACAGCCAGGTGGTAGGCCACGAGGTGTGATGAGGCATGCCTCGGTGCCCCAAATTTCTCCCTAAATTATCTGAAATTATAAGGACATAAGAGTTAACAAACAAATATCAGGGGCATGAAGAAAGGCTCTCACTATTTAAAACTGGAGAGTGGGGCAGCCCGGGTGGCTCAGTGGTTTAGTGCTGACTTCAGCCCAGGGTGTGTTCCTGGAGATGGGGGATCGGGTCCCATGTCGGGCTCCCTGCATGGAGCCTGCTTCTCCCTCTGCCTGTGTCTGTGCGCCTCTCTCTCTCTCTCTCTCTCTCCCCCCCCCCCCCCGTGTCCCTCATGAATAAATAAATAGAATCTTAAAAAATAAAATAAAATAAAACTGGAGAGTGAACTGGCCAACTTGTTAAGTTTAACTAAAGCCTGCCAGCAGGCTGGGAAGTGGGAGCTCTGCTGAGCAGGGAAGCCGGAAAGACGGAGGCAGGGTCGTCACTCAACACTGAGGGTGAGACACCTGAGCCAGGCTAGGAAAGGTCCCCGAGAAAGCAGAAAAGCAGGTGCTGACACAGAGGAGTCCAGGATTACAGGCCGCACAAAAGAGAGCTAGGAACACCTAGGCCTAGACTGCGAGGCCCTGCAGGAGGAAATCTGCCCTGAGGTTTTAGGCCTTCCTTCTTAGCCTCTCTCCAGGTCTCAACTCTCCTCCTCCCTGAAACTCAGCATGGCATCTTTGTGATCCAGAGTCAGAAATGGCAGACTTTTAGAAAAGAAGACAAAGCTGGAAGGGACTTCAGACATTCTCTCATTTATTTAACAGATGAGGAGATGGAGGCTCTGAGGGGAGTGACTTGCTCCAGGTCACACAGCAAACCAGCTACTAAACCAGAATTCGAAGCAGCCTAGGACCCTGCCTTATAGTACTCCTCCATCTGCTTCATAAAACCTACAGCGTGGGGTGAGTTCCTGCACGTCTAGAGAACACAAGGCACGACTCCTCCTTTGTGGAAGTTAATGATTAAAACCCAGTCTGATCTCAAGCATCTAACCAAAGTTACTAATTAAGCCAATGTCTGTGAGAAAAGACCATTTCAAACAGAAAAGTGTTCTCTTAAGCTAAATCTACAGGCCTTCAAATTGTCATGGTATAAACTGTACAATCATAATATTTAAAGTATATTAAAAATATTTCATAATACAATACCTTAAGCCTCTGAAGCTCACGTTTTCTCTTCATTGAATGCCACATGCTGGGTCCTGATAAAATGGTTTCGTAACTTTGGGGGGAAGGAATTTAACTAAAATAACTTCACTTAGTGTTTGAGTGAAGGGGGTAATAAAATCTGTTTGCTGTGTTCACTGTCTCCAGATAGGGCTGTAATTACACCACATAAGGAAGAAAGGTAGCTGAGTCTCAATCTAGATCATTTATGTAAACTCAGCCTTCTTGTCAACGGTGTTCTCATATTGCATGCATGCAAACCACAAAAATCATCTCCTATGAACCACAGAGAGACAGTGTCTGATTGCAGGCCTGTGAGATTGCTTATATTCTTTCTGTAATTGGATGTCTGTGGTTCAAGATCAAAATTTGACATTCTGAATTAAAAAAAAAAATCACCAGTTTATTCCCCAGAACAACAGTTTTGCACGTGACACTCGTAAAAGTTAAAGGTATTCTCTACACCAAAGTATGACAAATGAATGCATTGGACTTGAAAAGAAGCATCTTGTTTGGCTTAAAAAAAAAAATAAAAAAGTTTGGTTCTTTGAAATGTGTTTGAAAAACATTTGTCTTCTAGAAAGAAAAACAAGCCATTCCTACTACAACCAAGTTAACATTTGATAACATTTTAATCTTCTACTTCAAATATTTGGCATTATTTTTTCAGCAATTTTTCCTAAAAAAAAAAAAATCTTACAAAAAACGATGAAGCGCAAAGTATATTCATACTGTACCTATAAATACAGAGACATAATTGCAAAACAAAGCACAATTTTTTCCCGTAATCATCAAAACTACCCTCCATTATGACAAATTGGTCACTAGTTTTTGATTTGACAGTCCTCCCTGGCTGGCACTGATGTGTTCCTCTTGACACCTGCAGCTTCCAGCATGCTCTGTCCTCTCTAGAAGGAAAACCACAGGCCACCGCCCTGGCGCCATCCCTGGCTCGGTCCAATCAATAAGGACTTATTTCCTGTCCATTTGCTGAGGTCACAGGAGCGAATCTCATTAATTATTTCTGCTACTGCAGCCTCAAGTGTGCTTCTGGCGTGACAAGTGAAAACTGCTTGACCTTTTTTTTTCTTCTAATTTTGTTTGTAGCAGTTCCAAAAAGAAGGCAGTATTCTTTTAGCGATGTGATAAGAGGAAGGAAAAAAAATGTATTAGGTTTTTAAAGTCATTAACACATTCCAATATTTCAGTATGAAAGCTCGCGCTCTCTCTCACTCTCTCTCAATCACCTCGTTCCCCAGTTTTTGCAGCTACCGAACAATAGTGTCTTTTTAATTTGGTGTCACGAAAATCTGGTCACAGCAAACACAATGTTTTCTAAAGCAGATCTGGCCTCCGAGGGAGGAAAGCTCTCCAGGGCCTCCAGTGCCTTGTTTCCATGGTAACGACACAGGTCAATAGCTGAAGTCACACCTTTGCCAGCTTTGATTGTTTCTCGCAACTGTTAAGAAACAAATGCACAATAAAAGTCAGTTTTTAAGTCCCACAATTAAATTGGGGAGGGGAGGTGGAAGACAAAGAAGGGGGGAGACAGTGGAGATTCGTTGTTCCTGCTACGCCCTTTTGAGGTAAAGAGGACACCATTCCCCAGTGATTTTGAGGCACGAACATTCCCTAAGGCTGCTAGGTGTCTGCGCTCCAGAGCAGCACACAATAGGCTCCAATCAGCCTAATTACACCTCCTCCCCGACTCCCACCCCTCGATATCTTGAAATGTGCCCTGCTGGGGGATGGCGGTAATGAAGGCAGAGGGCATTTACATCTCTGGCATTTTGAATTCAGCAGCCTAATAGTCTTCTGTGAGGAGGGCTTCATTAACATCCTACTTAGTAACTTTTTTTTTTTTATGCTGTATGCTGACACGGTAGGGCCCTATGGAAATTCAAGAAAGACACCTAGTTTAGATCTGCACGCTCCATTTTTAAAGCTAAAAGGTTCTGTTTGGGAAGAATGAACTGAAACCCACCTTTGTAAAGAATAAAGTAAACTCTTGCCAACTGGAGTTTATTTCTCATCCCTCTTGTTGACCACTGGGAAGGACCCACCAAAGAGTTCCACGTTGGAGGCGAAAAAGATTTATAATGATTTGGTCAGTTTGCCTCCCCTTCCCCCAGATCCCTCTTCTCTTTCTCAGTGAACACCTCTGCCTAACTCCCTAAATCAGAAACCCAGGGGTTCCTCCTTCATGCCTCATTTCCAGTCACGCACCATGGCTGTACCAAGTGCGCTCATCCTGGACTGAACTTTCTGGCCCCCAGAGGCTGGGTGGGGTGGAAGGATGAGTTTTAGTCTGTGAGCTGCGAATGATGCAAGTCACTTCTGGGCTGCAGCCAGAATTAAACCATCCAGTGAGTCCCTCCAGAGCTTTCCCCCTGGCCTACAGACCGGCCATATCTTCCTGAGTGACCACACCGAGTGCCCCAGTCCCTCTCCAACCTGCATGGGAGATGAGGTACACACATCTTTGTTGTCTGAGGCCACGGAGATTGTGACGTGGTCTCTATCCATGTTGACTGCAAGTCCTTGCTGCTCTATCTCTTTTAGAGCTCTCAAATTCATCCTCTGCTCTTCATTGTCACTGCCACTACTAGTTCAGGCTCTCGTCATCCCTTGCCTGGGTTGTTTTCTGCAGCCACCTCCTAAAGAGTCTTCCCACCACCAGTTCTTTGCCCTGGACTCCATCTGTCATGCTGCCAAGGAGAACTTTAGAAAATGCAAATGTGATCTTGCTTAAAACCCTTCACTAACTTCCCATAGCCTTCAAGAAAAAAAAAAAAAAAGAGTCCAAGCTCTTTCACGAGGTAGGCCTGGAAGTCCTTTCCTGACCTAGCTGGTAAGAACTCAGCCTGTTTTTACCCCTGTTCTCCCTTTCATCATTATTTAGGGAAACTGCTTGCAGCAATCATCTCCCCTGAGGTGGTTCCCATATTCCCCACTTCCTTCAAACTTCCCAAATTCCACTTGAGCAGAATACCCTCGGCTGGGATAAGAGCCCCTCTTCCTTGGGGTTCCTCAAGTCCCCTGTGCATCTGGAGTATAGCATTATTCTACAGTGTCGTACTTCGACTCTCCATTCCTGTATCTATCTCTTCATTAGACTTTTAGTACCACATCCTGCATGTAACTTAAAGGAATAAAAGAAACAACCTGCTTTATTCCTCTAATTATACAGATGAGAAAACAGAGGACCAGAGAAGTTCAACAGCTCACTCAAGATCACAGGTGGAGGGTGGTACAGTTGTGGTCAGAAGCCAGGGTTTCTAACACCCAGTCCAGCAGTACTGAATCCTGTACTCTCCCAGAATCTCGCCGCCCCACTGGTATTGCCACACTGCGTATGAACGTCAGGACTATTTCAGCCTAGGATTCCCTGGACTCGTGCCAATCACTGAATGCATGAAGGCACCAAAATAGTGCTGCATATCAGAGGCAGCCAGATTCAAACTCCCATTCTAGCTTTATAATCTTAGAGGAACCATTTAACTGCTTAGGATAATATCAGTCCCTTGTAGGACTGTTGGCGGCGGGGGCGGGGCGGGGGGGACCTATGCAAGACAGCACAGAGTGCCTGACAGTGTCTAAAACACTACAAATATTCAGAATGACTTAATTCTTCTTCCTCCTCGGGCCCTTAGAAAGCTGATCCATTCACAAGATGAAGTCTATTTTAGCTTGATGCATAACAACCTCAAAGGTAGTTGGAATTGAAGAAAGAAAGAAAGAAAGAAAGAAAGAAAGAAAGAAAGAAAGAAAGAAAGAAAGAAAGAAAGAAAGAAAGAAAAGGGGAGAGGGAGGGAGGAAGAAAGAATATGCTATTTGCATTATCTTTTTTTTAAGAGTTTATTTATTTGAGACAGAGAGCGAGAGAGAGCACAAGCTGGGGGAGCAGCAGGCAGAGGGAGAGGGAGAAGTAGATTACCCACTGAGCAGGGATCTCAATGTAGGGCTCGATCCCAGGGCCTTGGGATCATGACCTGAGCTGAAGGCAGATGCCTAACTGACTGAGTCACCCAGGTGCCCCTGTTGTCATTATCTTTAATTACCCCACACCTAAGTTAGACAAGCCAACATTCTGTATTCTAGACTTTTAGGTTGGGACCTATAGGCATGTGTATAGTAAGTGCATGATGGATTTCAATTTGCAAATATTAACTGAACACCTATTATGTGAAAGGAGTACGATGATGCTTCTCTGCTTCATGGATCAGGAACTAATTAAAGGTATACTGTAAAAAGCAGCAAAACCAAGGGACAAATGTACGGCTATGGACAGTCAAAGAAATGAGAGATCAACTTTAATTAGAGATTCAAGAAGATCTTACAAAGTAGGTGAGATCTGAGGCATGTTGTGAGAATGCTGATAAGTGGTCATGGGTTGAGGGTAGCAAGGGAATTATATTGAAAGAGAACAGCCAAAAAAAAAAAAAAGAAAGAGAACAGCCTGAGCAAAGGCACAGAGGAGGCCAGAATACAGTGTCCAAGGAATAAAGAGATTGGTGTGACAAACCTTAAAGGAGTAGGTATTAGGGGATCCAAGAGGGCTCTGAAAACTACGCTAAGAAATTTGAATTAAGGGGTGCCTGGGTGGCTCAGTGGTTGAGTGTCTGCCTTTGGCTCAGGGCATGGTCCCAGGGTCCTGGGATTGAGTTGTGCATTGGGATCCCCATAGGGAGCCTGCTTCTCCCTCTGCTTGTGTCTCTGCTCCTCTCTCTATGTCTCTCATGAATAAATGAATTAAATCTTAAAAAAAAGAAATTTGAATGAAAAAAAATTTTTGATTATCAAATATTTTAAAAGTACAGAAAAATTCAAAGACTAGTACAGGCAAACTATGGTCCCAGGGCCAACTTGCACCCCCTGTTTTTATAAATCAAGTTTTGTTGGAATGTATCCGTGCCCTTTCTGTTCAATATTGTCTATGGCTGCTTTTGTGTTCTAGTGGCAGAGCTGCAGAGGTGAGTAGCTGCCACAGAGGCTGTACTGGGCTGCGGAGCTTAAATTACACTTTAGTTTTTACAGAAAGTCTGCTGACTCCTCGACTAGCACAACGAGTGACCACATAATCTTCTACCAAAAGTCAACAATTGTCAATGTTTTGCTTTTTTTGTTTTATCTACCTGCATGTACCTGTTTTCTCAACCATTTGAAAATAAGCTGTGGGCAGTGGTATGATGGTAAATTACCTTTCTAGGGGAGGAAAAAGACCTTGTTAGTAGCACTTGCAGATTTTTGTGGTACAAAAACTCCCATCATGGATGATTTCAAGCTACCAAGGGTTGTGGAATCACAAAATTCTGAAATATTTAACAATAGGCTCTGAGCTGGTAGGACTTGTCTTGGACACATGTTGGGCTGCAGGATGCTTCACCCTTGTTTTGACATGCAGCCCCTAAGAACATTCTCCTACATAGCCAGAATATTATTTTCATAACTAGGGAAGTTAATCATAATTCTCTATCATTCTGTAATACCCATGTGCAAATTTCCCCAGTTGGCTCTAAAATGTCTTTTTTTTAGTCTTTTATTTTTTCCCCAAATCATGATGAATCCTGGTTCACACATCACATTCATTTGTTATGACACTTTAATATTTTCTCCCCCATGATATTGCCATTTCAAAAGGACCAAACTGTGCTGTGCAATGTTTTACATTCTGCATTTCTGTCTCTCTCTTTTTTAAAGAGTTTATTTATTAAAGAGAGAGAGGCCTCACCCAAGCAGGGGGAGCAGCAGAGGGAGAAGGAGAAGTAGGCTCCCCACTGAGCAGGGCACATGACTTGGGGCTCAACCCCAGGACCCTGGGATCATGACAAGAGCCAAAGGCAGATGTGTAACAGACTGAGCCACCCAGGAGTCCATTTTCTCTATTTCTCTGATTGCTTCATTTAGTTTGTTACTTCATAAACTTTATTCAGTAGGCCCAACTGAATGTTTTTTTTTTTTTTAAGAATTTTATTTATTCATGAGAGACCCAGAGGGAAAGGCAGAGACATAGGCAGAGGGAGAAGCAGGCTCCCTGTAGGGAGCCTGATGTGGGACTTGATCCCAGGACCCTGGGATCCCAACCTGAGCCAAAGGCAGACACTCAACCACTGAGTCACTCAGGTGTCCCAAAGGCCCAACTGAATATTTGATGGTGACCTGTAAGATAATTAATTCTTATAATGAAGGGTAGTTCAGATCAGGGCAAAAGAGCATCTAGGAGGATATCACTGAATATTACTCAAGCCCTTAAAAGAGTTCATTTCTCTCACCACACACTATTGTACTTCCAGTTAATACTTAAATCTTCTCTCTACAGAGTTGTGCTTTGCATAGCTTCCATGAGGAAAATGGCCATTTCATGATTCATCAGTAATTTAATTCTTCACAGAAGGTACTATTCCTCACAGACACCTACATAAATTTCGACCAACAAAACCTAAACTATTGGCTCAAAAGAAATCCTTTAGATATTACTCATAGGCCATAAATAAGACTCATTTTTACTATATATTAGAATAGGCAATGGGTCTATCCTGACCAATCTCATCTTTTCTAAATAAATGTGATAAAAGACATATTAAGTTGGAATTTCTAAACTTGGCTGACCATAAGATTCACCTGGGGAACTTTGCTTTTTAGGTCATTCCAATGATTAGCCAGATTTGGGAGTACCTAACTTTCTGGGGTACATATTTTGAGTTACTATGGGTTGAGGTGCCAGGGTGGCTCAGTCAGTTAAGTGTCTGCCTTCAGCTTAGGTCATGATCCCAGGGTCCTGAGGTTGAACAGGAGGGGTGGGGGTCGGGGGGGTCTCAGCTCAGCAGGAAGTTTGCTTCTCCTTCTCCCTTTGCCTGCCACTCCCCGTTTGTGCTTTCTCTTTCGCTGCCGAATCAATCCATCCATCCATCCATCCATCCATCCATCCATCCATCCATCCATCAATCAATCTTAAAAAAAAAAATCAAAATAGTTGGGTTGCATTTATACTATTTTGACCACACTTCCAACTGGCAGTCTTGGCAACGATCAAATTCAATTCAGCCACCATGTATTGGGCATGTATATGGCCTAGGTGTATAGCAGGGGTGGGAGATACAGAGATTAACACAGTTGCTGCTTCCCAGGGCCACTTGTTACAGGGGTGCCCTAGGGTTGTAGAACTGAAGGGGGTTGAAAGGAATACTGAGGGACTGGACCTACAACCTTTGTTTTATTTTTTTATTTTTATTATTTAAAGATTTTATTTATTTATTCATGAGAGACACAGAAAGAAAGAGAGAGAGAGAGAGGCAGAGACACAAGCAGAGGGAGAAGCAGGCTCCATGCAGGGAGCCCGACATGGGACTCGATCTCGGGTCTCCAGGATCAGGCTCTGGGCTGAAGGCGGCACTAAACCGCTGCACCACCTGGGCTGCCCTACAAACTTTGTTTTAATAGTTGCCAGAGATAACACCGCAATTAGAAAAATTCTTTCTGCTTCTACCTTCACCTACATTTTGACTGAGCAAAGCCCAAACTAATGCATAGACAGAACTTTCCATATTAGGATATGGCTAGTATGGTATGTCCTCTGGCCTTTATGGCTTGAAAAACATTTTAGCCGCAGGATAAATGACAAAAAAATACAAAAAGGTGAATTACCAGTCTGTATTTTACTTCTCTGATATAGCACTTTAGGGCACTAAAATAATTAAATCTCTAATTAAGTCAACTGAATAATTGTATAAGTGCAGCATCACCTGCAATAAATTAAGTCCAAATCCCTTGCTAGAGGATCCAATTAAAGATATTAACACAGAGATAAAAAGATGCAAAGTACTTAAAGTTAAGTGCATTATTATTTAACATTTATTAAAAGGTGTTATTAAACACCTTTTCAGTGATAAATGTTGTTTTTATGAAACCTTTTGAGAAATCATTATATGCCTGTGAAAACTATTTGGTTAAAAAATTCTCTGAAATATTAAACATGAGCCCATGCCATGACATCTAAGCAGCTTTAGCAGAAGTGGCAGCCACTTCTCTCTAATGAAACTAAAGAAAAGACTTTAAGGGGGAATCCCTGGTGGCTCAGCGGTTTGGTGCCTGCCTTCGGCCCAGAGCATGACCCTGGAGTCCTGGGATCAAGTCCTGCATCGGGCTCCCTGCATGGAGCCTGCTTCTCCCTCTGCCTGTATTTCTGCCTCCCTCTCTCTCTCTCTCTCTCTCTCTCACGAATAAATAAATAAAATCTTAAAAAAAAAAAAAAAAAAGACTTTAAGACCTAGAAGAAACCCAATCCTGATCTTACCTTCTCACCTCATTTTGTAGGAGAAGATATTGGGATGAGATCGGCTAAGTGATAGGAGCCAACAGCAAACTTGAGAAATAGCCTGGATTTCATTTCCACACATCCAGAGCTCTTCCCCTCTACAGTGCTGAACAGAATTGGAGATAACCCCAAGCTTTCTTTTGCCCAAACAGATAGAGTGCTATAGAGAATGGGATGCTGAAACTCATCTGGAAAAGAGGGTAGACCTTGTTCTGTAGAAACTGTATAACAGAAAGAGAGTATAAAAGCAATAAGTTTTTTTTTTAATTGTTGAAAACATCTGGATAAGGATAAAAGGAAACAAATGGAAGCCGTGCTTTTATGGAAAGAGACCATACGGTAGAAGTGGATCATGCTTCCCTAACAGGGATTATGAAGCTGGCAGTAACGTAGAACGAGTTTTACTAAAACTCACGTTCTAACACTTGATAAATTCTTTTTTTTTTTTCACTTGATAAATTCTTGGGGTGCCTGACTGATAATCTTAGGCATCAGAAGACAGAAGAAGCACTTTCTGCTTCAGTATGTCAACATAATTGGGTGTAAAGGTGATAGAAATCTGGTGCACACAAGCGCACAAAAAGTAATGCCAACCTAGTATTAGCATCAGTGAAAGAAAGGACCAGCAGGCACAGACCATAAACTGGGAAAGCACATTTAAAAATTAATGAAAAGACTGCCATGATTCCAAGAGATCATAAATAGAAATAGTTCAAGGGTGATGAACGCCTCTGAGAAACTAAATTTCAACAGTGGTCATGATTAATTATGAAAGAGACCAAAACAAATGGCTACAGAATAAGCTCTCTTGGGGCTCAGATTCGAAAAGGCCCAGGTGTAAAAGGAAGAGCATATCGTCTCCTCCATTGCTGAGCCCCAGCTGAGCACCTGCTCTGTACAAAGCTCCACTGTGGAGAGAGGATGCTACCCTTGATTTGAAAGAGCTGACAAAGGAGAGGTACGAAGCTGTAAAAATTGTGTGGGATTCCATCCATAAGTCTGTACTATCACCAGGATACTTGTCACATATGTTTTCAAAGTGCCAGTCCTCACAGAAAAATGTTCAGCAACAACCTTGTCAGAATCTGCTAAAGACTGATGAGGGTGCACAGGGGAAGGAGATGATGACAAAAAATAAGAGGCATCCAGATGTAAAGGCTGTATGTCAAATAAGAGCAAGTGTGTTCAAAGAGTTGCAAAAGACAATGTATCATTAAGAGAAGACAAAGGAAATAGAACAACTAAAGAATGGGTTAAAAAATTGTAAAGAGAAAAATAAATTCCATGAAGAGGGGCTTCTAAGGATGAAGCATGCATTCAAGTAACCCATAAGGCAGCTACCAAGTTGCCTTAGTGCTGGCTTCTGGTATTGTTTGCGTTTCAAGACCACCACCACTCCCATTCCAAATACAGTATCATCCTCTAGGACAAATTGCTGTGTAGCACCCCACTGAGCCTCCTCCCTGCTGGCAGCTCTCACTCATTTTGTCTGATGCTCCTGTCGACACTTCCCTTCTCTCTCTTTCTCCTTGCTCTGGAGACCTAGTTTCCAGTCTAGGTCTTCAGAGAGGCATCCACTCACTTCTGTCCTCTTTATGCTTATGGTGCACATAAATGTTCTTCCCAGCTGCTGAAAGATGTAAGAAATCTCAAAGATGAGAGATTCAACTACCGAGTGTCTTCAAACACAGGACAAGTGAAAAAGGTGAGGACAGAGGTGCACCTGGAACAAAGACCAGTGAATTTATGGACAGTGATGGCATAATTTCAAATAAAGTTATCAACTAGATTGGGTCTGTGAGCTCTAGACAAAAGGCAGTGGTGATTGCAGCCCCAGGATAGGTGGGTCACAATGAGCGAATCATTACAAAATATTCTCATTTTTCTTGTGATATGGCCACTCACTGTTAGCCTCAGAAACAAGACAAAGAGATAAAGATACTCTAAAGATATCTTAGAGTAAAGATACTCTAAAGATAGAGTATATTTGGGTTTTTAGAATCTTAGTCCTCTGTGGATAAGACAGAGAAATGGGGCTCTGGATTGGAGTATGATAATATGAGTTCAAATATATAAAACAACTACTCCTAGGAAATGTTTGGTAGTGGATTTATTTTGAGCAGAAAAGCGATCTCTAGGACTCAATATTTGGTTTCGTTTTTTCAGTAAATAGTGCTGAAAAAAAATGGAGAGCTATATGCAAAAGAATGAAACTGGATCACTTTCTTATACCATAAATAAAAATAAACTCAAAATGGGTTTAAGACCTAAATGTGAGACATAAAATCGTAAAACTCCTAGAAGAATGCATAGGCAGTAATTTCTTTCACAGTGGCCTTAGTAACATTTTTCTAGATATGTCTCCTCAAACAAGGGAAACAAAAGCAAAAATAAACTACTGGGGTTATGCCAAAATAAAAAGCTTTTGCACAGTGAAAAAAGCCATCAACAAAAACAAAAAGGCAGCCTACTGAATGGGAGAAGATATTAGTAAATAATACATCCAATAAGGAGTTAATATCAAAATATATAAATAACTTATACAACTCAACACCAAGTAATCTGATTAAAATTGGGCAGAGGACCTGAATAGACATTTTCTAAACAAGGCATCCAGATGGCCAACAGACATGAAAAGATGTTGAACATCATTCATCATCAGGGGATGCAAATCAAAACCACAATGAGACATCACCTTACACCACTAAGAATGGCTACTATCAAAAAGACAGGAAATAACAAGTGTTGGCGAGGATAGAGAAAAAGGAACCCTCACACATTGTTGGTGGAAATGTCAATTGGTGCAACCACTGTGGAAATCAGTAGGAGTGTTCCTCAAAAAATTAGTAATAGAGGGATCCCTGGGTGGCGCAGCGGTTTGGCGCCTGCCTTTGGCCCAGGGCGCGATCCTGGAGACCCGGGATCGAATCCCACGTCGGGCTCCCGGTGCATGGAGCCTGCTTCTCCTTCTGCCTGTGTCTCTGCCTCTCTCTCTCTCTCTCTCTCTGTGTGACTATCATAAATAAATAAAAAAAAATTAAAAAAAAAATTAGTAATAGAAATACCATATGATCCAATAATTCTACTACTGGGTATCTTTTGAAAACACTAATTTGAAGATATACACACCCCTGTATTTATTGTAGCATTATTTACAATGGCCAAGGTACAAAAGCAACCCAAGTGTCCACTGATAGATGCATGGATAAAGAAGATGTGGTACATATATGCACACACACACATACATACATTCACACACAAATATTCCTCAGCCATAAAAACGAATGAGATCTTGCCATTTGAGACAACACAGATGGACCTAGAGGGCATTCTGCTAAAGTGAAGTAAGTCAGCAGAGAAAGACAAACACCATGTGATTTCACTTAATCTAAAAAAAATGAAACAAATAAGCAAACAGACATCAGGAACAGACCCATAAATTCAGAGAATAAACTGATGGTTGCCTTAGGGGAAGAAGACTGGGGGACGGGCAAAATGGGTGAAGGGGAGTGGGAGATACAGGTTTCTAGTTATGGAATGTTTAATAGAGTAGGTCCAGGATATAAAAGGTACAACATAGGGAATATGGTCAATATTCCCTATGGGAATAGGGTATCATAATGGTGTTGTATGCTAAGAGACAGTGGCTACACTTGTGGTGAGCGTATCACAACATAGAGATTTGTCCAATCACTATGCTGTACACCTAAAATAATGTAACATTGTGCGTCACTAAACTTCAATAAAAAAAGAAAAACAAAACAAACACCCCAACCTGATTTCTTTCCTTTATCACAGTTCTATGGATTACCTGAATGAAGATGGAGAAGAAATACATACTAAATTTTAATTTTCTGATGTCATAGAGCCAAGAGAGAAAGCTAACACATGGATAGCATCAAAATTTTAGTGGTTTTGGGATGCTTGGGTGGCTCAGTGGTTGAGCATCTGCCTTCGGCTCAGGTCATGATCTCAGGGTCCTGGGATCGAGCCCCATGTAGGGCTCCTGGCTCAGCAGAGGGCCTGCTTCACCCTCTCCTTCTACCTGACCCTCTGCCTGCTTGTGTGCTCTTTCTGTGTCAAACAAATAAATAAAATCTTAAAAAAAGAAAGAAAGAAAGAAAGAAAGAAAGAAAGAAAGAAAGAAAGAAAGAAAGAAAGAAAATCTGATTTATTTTTATTTTTTAAAAAAGATTTATTTATTTATTCAGGAGAGACACAGAGTGAGAGGCAGAGACACAGGCAGAGGGAGAAGCAGGCTCCCTGCAGGGAGCCGTGTGGGACTCAATCCCAGGACCCTGGGATCATGACCTGAGCCCAAGGCAGACGCTCAACCACTGAGCCACCCAGGTGTCTGGAAAAGCTGCTGATTTAACTAAGTATCTTATTTCACCAGAAGGAAAGGAGATGGAAATAGAATTTTTAGTTACTTTCTCAATCACATGAATTGATGCACCAGTGTGCGTCCCAATGTGAAAATGGCCATAATAACAATATTAGCAATAACAACAAAGAGAATCTTATAGTACTTATGTGTGCCCAGATACATATATCTTCAATCCTTATAATAGCCCTATGAGGTAGGTGCTAACATAATTCTTATTTTACAGACGAAGAAACTTAGACAAGAAAAGTACCTCAAGGTAACGTAGAAGATAAATGCTGGAGTCAAGAATCAAATAGTTCTTGCTCAGGGTGCCTGGGTGGCTCAGCTGTTGAGTGCCTGCCTTCAGCCCAGGGCGTGATCCTGGAGTCCCGGGATCGAGTCCCACATCAGGCTCCCTGCAGGAGCCTGCTTCTCCCTCTGTCTGTCTCTGCCTCTGTGTCTCTCATGAACAAATAAATAAGATCTTTAAAAAAACAAATAGGGATCCCTGGGTGGCTCAGCGGTTTGGCGCCTGCCTTTGGCCCAGGGCACGATCCTGGAGTCCCGGGATCGAATCCCACGTCGGGCTCCCGGTGCATGGAGCCTGCTTCTCCCTCTGCCTGTGTCTCTGCCTCTCTCTCTTTCTCTGTCTGTCTATCATGAATAAATAAATAAATAAATCTTTAAAAAAAAAAAAAAAAACAAATAGTTCTTGCTCTTAACCAGCATGGTATAATGCCATTTCTTTCACTCTTACATGAATTGGGAAGCATTTCAATTTCATTTGGGAAGAGAACACCTATCTATGTCAATAATGTCCTTTCTAAGCCTGTGCACAAGGGCACATTTTTTCACTATACATAACAGACTTTTAAAAATACATTAAGTCAAATAACTTTGGATAAAACCATATTTACAGAGATGACAAAATTTTGAAGCCATCATTATATTAATCCTGCACTTCTATTACAATATATACATTTAAAAAAAAACACAACTAAAAATGCCATATGGCTGCAGAACAAATGTCAATTAGAATTGGAAGTGGAAAATTTCCACATTTCTGCTAAGAAAAAGGCCATAAATACTTTAATTGATTAAGTATAGTCTTCAGGTCATACTTACTTTTTTTTTTAAAAAAAAAAAACAGGCCCTGAATAAGGCTCAGATAATCATCACATCCACTATTGAGCCACAAAAAGAAACTAACATATTTTTACTTAAATCCTTAATAATGGGGGATCCCTGGGTGGCTCAGCGGTTTCGCGCCTGCCTTTGGCCCAGGGCGCGATCCTGGAGTCCCAG
The DNA here is from genome assembly GCF_011100685.1 of Canis lupus familiaris. NCBI lineage: Eukaryota > Metazoa > Chordata > Mammalia > Carnivora > Canidae > Canis > Canis lupus. The sequence continues at coordinate 64,707,340 of NC_049233.1, forward strand.
GATCGAGTCCCGCGTCGGGCTCCTGGCATGGAGCCTGCTTCTCCCTCTGCCTGTGTCTCTGCCTCTCTCTCTCTCTATGTCTATCATAAATAAAAAAAAAATAAATCTTTAAAAAAAAAATCCTTAATAATGAAAACTTATTTTTACCAAAAATCTCAACCAAAGACTCTGACTACAGTTATGGTACTTGGGGGCTTCACACAATCACAGGACATCATTACCTCATGTTATTCTTACTATTCTTTAAAACCAGGGTCGCCTGGGTGGCTCAGCGGTTGAGTACCTGCCTTCAGTTCAGGGTGTGATCCTGGAAACCTGGGATTGAGTCCCACATTGGGCTCCCTGCATGGAGCCTGCTTCTCCCTCTGCCTGTGTCTCTGCCTTTCTCTCTCTCTGTGTCTCATGAATAAATAAATAAAATATTTAAAAATAAAATAAAATAAAACTAATCTCAGGGGGCACCTGGGTGGCTGAGTAGGTTAAGTGTCCACCTCTTGATTTCAGCTCAGGTTATGATCTCAGAGTTGTGAGATTAAGCCTTGCATTGGGCTCTGTGCTGGGCATGGAGCCTGCTCAGGATTCTCTCTCCCTCTCTCTCTGCCCCTCCCAGACCCCAATGCACACACCCTCTCACAGAAAACACACATACACACACACACACACACACACACACACACAAATAAAAGCAATCTTAGGGTTCATCATGCTACATTTAAATCATTGGATGGGGTGCCTGGGTGGCTTAGTCAGTTGAGCCGACTTGATTTCAGCTGGGGTCATGATCTTGGGGTTGGGGAATCGATCTCCAACTGGGGCTCTGGACTCAGTGGGGAGTCTGCTTGGGGATTCTCTCCCTCCCCCTCTGCCTCTCTCCTGGCTGTGCTCTTTCAACAAATTAAATAAATAAATAAATAAATAAATAAATAAATAAATAAATAAATACATACATACATACATACATACTCTTAAAAAAAGGTCATTGGATGAAGGATTAAGAACTTTGATTTGACAAATATAATTTAGCCCATACTTTAACATTTTTCTGTTCTCTTATAAAACAATATTTTTTTCTTTTCTAAGATAGCCTGGGAAATTCCTGTAATATGTATGGAGCTTTAAGATGCTTTTTAATAAGTTATATTTATTATTTTGCAGAATTAAGATCATCCTTTATAATTGTACGAGCATGTATAACACACATGACATTTGTTACACTGCTCTCCTTTTCCCTTGCTGAGTCCCAGGACTTGCAGTCCCTGGAGGTGAGAGGTAAGAGAATAGGGGAGCTCTAGGAGGGACAAATGCTACTCCTTCCACAGATGGCAGTCTTTCAAGGGCCTGGAGCAGAAACTCCCAGATGAAGCCACACAGGAAACTTTTTAAATCTAATATGGAAAAAAAATAAAAATAAAAATAAATAAATCCAATATGGGATTAGGTGTTCTCCTCCTAAAACTGGTTAATCCATTTCTGCTGTTTTCTAATAATATGAAAAACAATTGTAGAGAGGCAATAAGCAAATGTTAGTAAAGAAACTCTGGCCCTGGACATGTGATCCTGAGCAAGGTGACATGTCTAAACCCTCACCTGTAAAATTGCAAAGATCATATTTATACCACGTGAATTATCATGAAGAACAAATAAGATGATGTATGGCAAATTACTTTGACATCAATAAAATGCTGTTCAGGGTGCCTGGATGGCTCAGCTGATTAAGCATCTGCCTTTAGCTCAGGTCCTGATCCTGGGGTCCTGGGATTGAGCCCCATGTTAGGTTCCAGCCCAGAGTTGGGCTCCCTGCTCGGTGGGGAGTCTGCCTCTGTCTCTCCCTCTGCCTGCCACTCCGTCTACTTGTGCTCTCTAATAAATAAAATCTTGTTTTTTTAAAAAAAGATTTTATTTATTTATTCATGAGAGACACAGATAGAGAGAGAGGCAGAGACACAGGCAGAGAGAGAAGCAGGCTCCATGCAGGGAGCCTGATGCGGAACTCGATCCCAGGACTCCAGGATCACGCCCTGGGCCAAAAGGCAGATGCCAAACCACTGAACCACCCAGGGATCCCAATAAATAAAATCTTTTAAAAAAATGCTATTCAAATGCAAGACCTGAAGAGGAAGAGAGCATGGAGTTTGTTATAGAATTTAGATGTAATATTTACATAATGCACCTGGCTTTAATTACAAACATTCATAGACTACTTTACATAGATTCATGAAGTTGTTTTAAATATTTTAAGTCTCTGTATTATTAGTGAATTGGAAATATGCTTGTGCTTAAAAAATGAATCTCCAAATCACCCTGACCATTTAAAACTGGATCTATTCTTCCTAAAAGGAAAACAAAACAAAACAAAACATGATAAAGACAGGTTTGATCTCATGTTTCTTGCCTTCTCCACACATTTCTATTAGGCTCAGTCTTGATGGTATATGGCCTGGCTGATAGTGAGATTTCAGTCTGGCCATACCACCCTGAGCACACCCCAGTTGCACCCAATCTTGGAAGCCAAGAAGGGTCAAGCCGAGGGAGTACTTTGGTGGGACAGTAAGATTTGTTTCTGAACTGACACCAAGGCCCAACCTCTTACTGAAGTAAATTTAGGAGTCCACGCTGTGGGGTACTATCCACAAATAGCTTCATAACCAAATAACTCATTTCATACAAATTATCATGTTTGAATATACACATATATATATTCCTATTATATATATAGATAACCTGAATATGTACATATGTATAGTTTAGTACACACACACACACACACATATATATATGTATGTGTGTATATATGTATTATAGAGGTATTTTCATGTAGTTAAAAACATTTTACTAGCACACTAAAAGTTGACCTAAATTGTTGACCTCTTGGCAGAGAATTCAGGCAAAGTCTGTCCTTAAGACAGACAGGTAAACTTAAAGCTCAGGATAGGAGCAGATATACTTGATTTCTTTTTTTTTTTTTTAATTTTTATTTATTTATGATAGTCACAGAGAGAGAGAGAGAGAGGCAGAGGCACAGGCAGAGGGAGAAGCAGGCTCCATGCACCGGGAGCCTGATGTGGGATTTGATCCCGGGTCTCCAGGATCGCGCCCTGGGCCAAAGGCAGGCGCCAAACCACTGCTCCACCCAGGGATCCCGATATACTTGATTTCAAAATGTAATTAAGTGGACCAAAATGTACACTTTATTTATTTTAAAGATTTATTTATTTTATTTGAGAGTGAATGCATGAGCAGGGGTGGAAGAGGATGGTAGAGGGGGAGGGAGAGGAGAGAGGATCTCAAGAAGACTCCCCACTGAGCAAGGAGCCCGACATGGGTCTTGATCTCATGACCCTGAGATCATGACCTGAGCCAAAATCAAGAGTCGGACCCTTAACCAACTGAACAAACCCACGGCTCCCAGATGGACCAAAATGTACAATAAATTTTTTGAAAATTTATTCATGAGAGACACAGAAAGAGAGGCAGAGACACAGGCAGAGGAAGAAGCGGGATGTGGGACTCAATCCCAGGACCACGGGATCACAACCTGGCCAAAGGCAGATGCTCAACTGCTGAGCCACCCAGGCATCTCCCAAAATGTTCAATTTAATTCTTAGTTTATAAATTTTCATTGGCATTTGATAGGCTGGGCATTTGAGGTTAGTAATATGGAATTATATTAAATTGAGGGTTAAATTGCATTAAAAAGTAATCACGTCTTCTGAGGAAAATTTAACTATTTATAAATAATCTCAGATTTACCGATATTCTGATTCAAAGATAATTTTTAGTTTTAGTATCGTATTCCAAAGAGGAACTTAATTCTACATATTTAGGTTCAGAAAGCAAAACACACCATAGGTTGTAGACTGCAGCAATGAGCCAGTCTTTGTAGCTTTTTGAGGAATTAATCAATAGTAAACTCTGTAATCTCATGACGAATACTAAGTTGGTTATTTAATTAAAAAGAATATTGTGGGACAAGAGAAATCCAAAAGTCCTGGGGATTATTTGAGGAATACATAAACTATATGAGTTCATATCTTACTTACACATTTCTTAAATCCTCCTCATGCCTCAATTTTCATCTGCTTTAGTGGATGCTGATACCTGGGGATCACTTGCTTCAAAACTACTATCACTACCACTGCTATCCACATGACCCTAGATTCCTAACATCCTAACATGTATCCTGATACAACATGAATTTAAAAACACATTTATGACTTCCATCACTAGAATGCATGTCCAACAACAGAAAAATTCTATCTACTGAGGGTTATGACAACGACATATCTGCCAGGCAGGTTATATCAGACCAGGGGCAAATGCAGGAATCAGAAGAAGTTACTCTCTGTGCCACATAAATATAATCATACCTGCTTGATTGACATCTCTTTCAGCTGTAGATCTCTATGTTACGTTGTTATGGAAAGTGCATTTGTTAACATAGATCCTTGCCCCCTTCAAGAGAATGGTAATGAGAACTCATTTTAAATGGTTATATCCATAAAGCTTCCTTAGAAGAGTGAAGAATACTTGCCAGTTTAAAAAAAAAAAAAAAATCCCAATAATTACTGCACTGGTTCAGCAAACAAAAATCCTAAGACAGTCACTTACCAGGCAATCACTATTTCTGAGACCAGAACTATGTTGGATTATAGAGTGATGCATACCATTTCCTGGATGTTTGTTAAACCAGAGCCTGCATATGAATTCTCTCTTACTTTATTGGTAGTGTGTCTTTTTGGGAGGGGGAGGGCATTTGACTATTTTAACGGGTAACTCTGGAAGTCAGATTCTCTCCGTTCCCCAAACAGAGTATGCTGTTTTCTTTTTCTTCCTTCCTTTCTTTCTTTTGATTGTTGGAAGCAGTAGTAGTCTATTTGCTTTGTGATTTTTTTCCAAATTATTTTGCAAAATGATTCCTTGTTGTATTTGATCCTTGAAGTCTCTCTTCCTTTACATCATATTCAGCCATGTAGTACATCTAAAGCACCATGAGAAGCAGTATGGTGGTAAGGAATACATACCGTGGAGTCTGCCAACCTGGATAGAGTAACGAGTCTGTGAGACAGTAACTGTGTGAACACTGTTAGGTTATTTGATCTCCTCTCCATAAAATGAAGGGATTCAAAGAATGTGATAGAACCATCTGATTAGAGTGCTTCGTGGATCTTGAGCAGATTGCACAATGAGCGACATGACTATTAGGGTAGGCATCTTAAAGAGATCATAACATGTAGAAGAAAGGCCCACAACCTTTTTTAAAGAGGTGCACAAAAATCTTTTTAGGAATGAATCAAAGAAAAAGGTTCGTATAATTCTCTTAGATCTAGAACAGGGACACCTCTACAGGGGGCACCATTGCACTATGCAGGAATCCATCCTCAGAAGTACAACTCTGGCTTTGCTATGATCTTTGAGTAGATAAGATCTTTCATCAAGCCAGAAAGCCAAAGACTTGGGGGAAAGGGACAGAATCCACTCACCCAAAATCTCTAGGAGCATCTTCCACATCACTAACCAACGCTGCAGTTCTTAGAATCTCTACTGCCATCACAGTAACTCTGTTTGAAAGTTGGGGTGGCATAGGCACCTGGCTATTTCAGGAAAGGTAGTTAAGCACATCCAGAACCAGTACCGTGCCTGATGTGGTGTGTGGGGAAGCCGAGTAGTGTTTTCAAACACTGCTTAGGAAACATGGGGGAAGGGCTTCAGATGTGCCACCTAAACAGATTATGGCTTTCTGATAGACCACTCATGTTGCAATCACAAAAGCTGTTAATTCTAAATAAAACCAGGCTGTCAGATTAGTGTCTGAGTTTGCAAATATCAATCTAGGTAAGGACAAAGACTTCTAACTTACTAAAACCACATTCAGGGTCTACATAGTGGTGTCTCTCTTTTCTTTCTCTTAAAAAAAAACACATAATTTTGGAAAGCCCATACCTCACCCCTGTTTTTATGACAAGGGAAGAGAATGGTATTTCTTTCAGATCTACTTAAAACAGCTTCAGTGGACTAAACAGGCTCCTCTAGGGGACAGAAGGCTCTATCCTCTACATAAAGGCATATAGGCACTTCCTGTGCACAGGTGGCTCCTGATACCACAAACTGGGAGCAATAATTGAATCCAGCTATCCCACAGTGCAGAGCACTCACCCACAGAACCAGCCTGGAGGGCATTTTTAGTTAGTTTTCTAGACTAAGATTCAAAAGGTTACCCCAATTGAATCTTTGTTTCAACCCAGGGAGTACAAAGCAGTGAGGATGTAACCATCTGATTAGATATATACTTGGGAGGAAAGAAGAACAAAGGCAGAGCCAAAAATACCTTATGAATTAGAAGAACAGAATCTAGGCGGAACATTTGGTTTATCTCAGGTTATTCACTCATTCATTCATTCCACAGTAGTTCAACAACTCTTTATTTGGTACCTAGTATGTGCCAGGCACTGTGTTAGGCCCTCAGACTACAGTGGTGAGCAAGACCAGACACGACTCCAGGCTTACAACAAAGAACTAGTCTTCACTAACAATCTAAGTCTGCCTTAGCTTCTTAATGAATGTTAGATATTAGGTAGAGATGTAATTTTTTTAGATGTCAGTAATTTTAAGGATGAGATCGTCCCACTAAAAATTATTATTGTGAACTACTTTGGCAATTTACATATAAAATTAGAAACCCAAGATCAACAAGCTCGAACTACATGATTTGAAGAAAAATTAGATTTACAACTGCATAGAGAATTGAAGTTGAATATTATCAATAGTATTTGGGTTAACAACTGAGAGAATGGCATATTTTATGATGTCATAAAGAGGCTTATTATTGATAGCACTTAATAATATTATTCGTGATCCACAGGGGGGACAGAGATTATGATCATCAAATCTGTTGATGCTATTGAGGTGTGTGGGATTGCTAACACCTCAGAGAACAAGAATCTAATTTTAAAATAATATTAAGAAATTTGAGGAATAGATCATCAAAGCAAGATGACAGTCACTGAGCACAAATGCAAAATAAAATATCCAGAGACTTAAGGAGGAAAAAACTAACTTGATGATTGGGGATGAATGAATGCCCAAAGGGTAATTGTTTTGCAAAAAGACTTGAGGGCTCATAGTAAGGTACAACTCTGGTTCAAGATACTAACTACTGTATGTGGAACCCAACGCAGGCAGGGCTTGAACTCATGACATGACCCTGAGATCAAGACCTGAGTTGAGGGGCGCCTGGGTGGCTCAGATGGTTGAGCATCTGCCTTAGGCTTGGGTCATATCTTGGGGTCCTGGGATTGGGCCCCGTGTATGGTTCCCTGCTCAGCGGGGAGCCTGTTTCTCCCTCTCCCTTTGTTACTCCACTTGCTTGTGTTCTCTCTCTCTCAAATAAATAAAATCTTAAAACAACAACAACAACAACAACAACAACAACAACAACAACAACAAAAAGCCCCCAAAACCTGAGCTGAGATCAAGAGTGGGGTGCTTAACTCACTGAGCCACCCAGGTACTCCCAGAATTTATTTTTGTTTGTTTTTAAAGATTTTTATTTATTTATTCATGAGAGACACACACACACAGAGAGAGAGAGAGAGAGAGAGAGAGAGAGAGAGAGCCTGCGACACAGGCAGAGGGAGGAGGCTCTATGCATCCCAGGACTCCAGGATCACACCCTGAGCCTAAGGCAGACACTCAAATGCTGAGCCGCCCAGGTGTCCCAATAATTGTATTTTAAAGGAGATATGGAATCAAAGAGAGTTGCAAAAACTGACTTTAGTAAATTAATTATTTTTAAAAATAGATTAAATCTATCCATGATTGCTGCAAGGAAAAAACACTTGTCTGAAATATGATTGCCAAAAGAAAAATATCTGGTTTTATTTGACTTTTAAGGAAACAAGGAGTAGGGGATTTAAAACTTTCAGATGGCAGTCCAGGCTATACCTTCCAAGCACCTATCCCTGAGCTGTGGTTAGGTCCTCAGGTTAATGCCTGCAATGCCTGCTCAGTGTGCTGGGTTTCCATTCTCAACTATCCTCCAGCACTTCAACAACCTGAGGCCTAACATAATTTGCAGTGTACAAAAATTACACTTTCCAACCGTGCATTATGTTTCTTTTCTTTTTTTGAGATTTTATTTACTGGGCAGCCCTGGTGGCGCAGCGGTTTAGCGCCGCCTGCAGCCCAGGGTGTGATCCTGGAGACCCTAGATTGAGTCCCACGCCAGGCTCTCTGCATGGAGCCTGCTTCTCCCTCTGCCTGTGTCTCTGCCTCTCATTCTCTCTCTGTGTTTCTATGAATAAATAAATAAAATCTTAAAAAAAAAAGATTTTATTTATTTATTTGACAGAGAGAGAGAGCACAAGTAGGGGGAACAGCAGACAGAGGCAGAGGGAGAAGCAGGATCCCACTGAGCAGGGAACCCAACAGGGGGCTTGATTGCAGGACCTCAGGATCATGACCCGAGCCGAAGGCATGCTTAACCAACTAAGCCACCCAGGCGCCCCCAATCGTGCATTTCCGCCTATTGCCAGAGAAGCATGCAATTTTGGGGGAGTCTAAAATTAAATTCTGGTTATGTCACTAAACACATGATTTCAGGCAAGTTATTTTTCAATTCTTAGTAGCTCAGGACATAAGTAAAAAAATTCTTTAAAAATTTGAGTCTACATTTCAAAACTAGAAACCTTTAAAAAATACAACGTATTTATTTTAAAACATGCTGAAATGTTACCACCTTAATGCCCATGTTCATATTTTTAAATGCCTTCTTCCAGTCTTTATCAACATTTTACATAGTTGCACCCATATCATAAAGGTAATTGGATTTTCTTCATTAAATTCTATTACAAACACCTCATTGAATTGGACCACAAATCCTTTATGGGAATAGATGGGAGAAGGGAATGACAATGTTCTTACATAGTCTCTGTCCTCATCATGAAAACAGAAAACCTAAATATAAAGACAACCTCAGGAGGTTAGAGGAAACGAGAGATTTGGTGCATCCAGTGATGCCGTATGGAATACTTTACCAAAGGAGCTAATGTGAAGTCCCAGGGTAGGAGAAGTAGCATCTGCCCAAGAAAGGGGTACGCGGAAGAGAAAACACTGTAACATCTGGTCTCTAAACGTGCCAGTGTGAAAAATTCTCAGAGCCAGTTAGCTAGGGTTATGAGAAAGAACAAGCAGGCAAAAACTGTCTGCCAGAGAGAAAGAGAGAGAGAGAGAGACAGAGAGAGAGAGAGAGGGAGGGAGGGAGGGAGGGACTGGCTTTGTCAGTAAAGAAAGGACAATAATATTTACAGAAAATTTTCTATACTCAAGCTTCATAAAGTCAAATTTTGGACTCCGTAAGCAGCAAAAACGGTTAAAGCAATCTCTGTATAAGAAAAGAGAGAGAGAGAGAGAGAGAGACTAAAAGGGCAAAGCCTGGAAAGGAGAAGCATGACATGAGAGGAAAGACTCTTTTTTCTTCTTGAAGGGAAGTGATGATATGTGATCACGCAAATGCAAATGTCCGCGGACAGCACTGTTTGCTGGTGGGAAGAGAATTTTAATGTGTACCCTATGCAAATGCGTTTTAGAATAAAACAGAATGTGCGAGGCCTTCTGAGGATGGGGGAGGAAGAGAGGAGCAGCAGTTCTAGACACTGTGCTTTGGGGGTGGGGCACAGCCAGAGCCTGGGGCCACTCCGCAGCCCTGAGCACGTTCCAGCAGAGAGGGCACGTCAAAAACCCACTCCTTTAAAAAAAAAAAAAAAATCTCTCTTACGTTCAACCGAGAACTGGATGCCTAATGAATTAACACCTGTAAGATCTCTCTTTCCCCAGTGCTTAACCTTGAGCAAATCCGCGCTTAGGGTGAACCTCAGGACGAAGACATTAAATATGCAACTCTCTTTTCTGTACTGGGTCATGGAAAAAATTATATGACCTGCACAGGAAAGACTAGGGAGGGCTATAAAGAAAGCTCCTGTAAACCACTTAGGAGTCTTTGTGTCAAAAATTAGCAGGGATGTCAAAGGAGCCCCTGAGGGCCCCAGGTGAGTTACTTGTGAAAGAAGGAGGAGGTCATTACAGGGCTTGACAGGGTCTGTTTTGACCAAGTGCTACTTATTCCTACATATCTGTGTATCTGAAGCAAGTATTAAAAAGAAATTGGGAAAAGGTCTGCATCTCTATGCTGAAGATATTTAAGCAAGCCATTTTGAAAGTGTTAAAAAAATTAAAATTGTAGAGAGCCGAACCATAGGTGCCATGTTTTGCCTGAAGTGGTAAAAATACCATCTGCCTCCGTCTTTTAGCAGCAGGCTTGTTTCGAGGAGCAGTAGGCTCAACTGCAGGCATACGCTCAGCTCCAGCTGGGGAAAATACACAGACGTTTGTAGATGTTTTTCTAAGCAAGAGTAGTCAACATATTCGTTTTCTTTCAGACATGTATATGTTAGCATAGCAAACCAAGCATGAATGTGGTCTGAGAAGCTTCTCAACCAGTCCCAGCAAGTACCCATGAATTCCTACACTTCGATAGGTGGTGCTCTTCCCTCTGGCACTGCACTGAAGCAGCCGGCTTGACCCTGGGGCCAGGAGCCTGGGGAACGCGGGCTATAGGCCCAGAGATATGTGCCCAGGGCTGCAGACCCATCACTGTCATTGAGATCCCCATGGCATGGGGCATAGGAGAGAAACAGCACCAGCTTTCCGGGTCACAATTCACTTCTGGTAATTATATTCCATCTCCTAAAACTTCTGCAGTTTTAACTTGGCTAAGATGCTCCTTGTTTTTCTATTTTAGGAGCTACTGGGTAGAATGGCCTTACGGTTGGTTACACAGCTCCCATCCTTGCCCAGACTCCAGCCAGGTGGAGGAGTTTCAGCAATAGGTAGAGTGGCTCCCATGACTGTGTCGGCCACCTGACAGGGGTGGGAGAGACGTAATGAATTAATAGTCGTCGAGTGCTTTGATATCTTAAGATGAAAGGCGCTCTAGCGGTGTAAAGCATTCATATCCAGACTCTATCGCAACAGGAGCTCAATTAAAAGATAATTCAATTTCTCATCTGAGTGTTTGAGCACAGGCCACTGTTTTGCTGAATGTGATGGTCTCAAGATCCAGCTGAGACTGATTTTGAAATGACCAGCTCTTCCTTCCACCCCTTCCTCACCACTCTGAGGCTGATGGAATTTGGGAGGCGGCACGTGAGGCCACAGAGCACACAGCCAAAATAATTTGCAATGGTCCTCAGAATCTGATTTTTCAGGTACAATCTGGCTTTTGGGTAAATACCACTTGGAAACAACAAAATTTCCAGCGATAAATAAATTTCATGATGGTCTCCAGAAATGGTTGCCGAGTTTTTCAAATGTAGTTTTACAGATAAACCCACAAGGACAGCCCTAAGCTGCTAAGCATGGTGCCTGCATCAGTCAGCAGAGCAACATGTTCATGCAAAACGGAGATGAACAGACCGTGGGTCATGATACTCATTACTCCTACAGGCCCACAGCACTGTTAAGAGACAGTGTCATAAGCTGCACCCTGCAGATCTCTCCTGTACCTGGCAGAGACTGATATAATCTTTTTTTCCCATGTTACTCGGGTTTAGGTCTGTGTAAGGATGATAAGTCTATGGCCCTTAAATGTCAAGTGATGGCCCTTAAATGTCAGAATCGCACCACATACTCCAGAATGGTGGGGTTCCGTTTCCAGGCAGGGGAAATATTATCACTAGGCACTTGGGAAGGCAAACTTAGGGCTATTGAACATTAAGACGGATTGTGTTATATAGTCTATAGACTATAGTTATATAGTCTATATATATATACACACACACACATATATTTTTAAGAATTTACTTATCTACCCATGAGACACACACACACACACAGGCAGAGACATAGGCAGAAAGAGAAGCAGGCTCCATATAGGGAGCCCAATGTGGGACTCGATCCCTGGCCTCCAAGGTCACACCCTGAGCCGAAGGCAGGCGCTCAACTACCGAGCCACCCAGGTGTCTGTAGTCAATATGTTCTTAAAATGGTTCACTGTAGTCTATAATCATCCATTCTAGACCTCCCAGAACTTCCCGCACTTCTAGAATAGTACTAATGCAACTCACATGCAGTTGCCAAGCCCTCCTACATCAAAGCCCATGCTGGGTATTGATGATGCCACCATGAATGAGGCTCTGCCTTCAGAGCTTTTACGTTCCAGTGGAAGAGAAAAAAACAGAAGCAAGTGACTAAATGAAAATGATAATTTTATTATTTTATTTTAAAGATTTTATTTATTTATTCATGAGAGACACAGAGAGAGAGAGAGCCAGGGACCCAGGCAGAGGGAGAAGCAGGCTCCCTGTGGGGAGCCCGATGTGGGACTTGATCCCAGGTCCCTGGGATCATGACCTGAGCCAAAGGCAGAAGCTCAACCACTGAGCCAGCTAGGTGTCCTGAAAATGATAATTTTAGATTACTATAAATGTCAAGAAGAAAAAAAAAAAAACACAACAAAGGAAAAGTGGCTACTTCAGACAGAGAGGTGTGAGTCAAGGAAAGCCTACACTGGTCTTGCTTACAGTGGCACGCACATGTGCACGGAGCCTTGCACATATGTGCATACATATGTGATACATAGTGGCTGGGTGGATAAAGTGGATGAAGGGCTGAATCTAGACCTCAGGAATACACCATAAGAATGCCCTCCACCCCCCAAGAAGAATGTCTTCTCTCGAATGTGGAATGAACCCGAAGAACTGATTAGCACTGTTCTAAATTGCTCACTTTATAGGAAGGAGACTGAAGGAAGACCAGGAGGTCAAGTGATACTAGATTCTGCAATGAGTTGGCGGCCGAGCCACGGCTTCGTTCCAGGGTGTTCTATCTGTGCATCATATTTTTTCCTTTCTTTTAACCTCTTCAATTGTCATGTGTCTCTGCAATAAAAGACCCTGAAGGAGTTCTCTGAGTCATAAATAAGCATCAATGATCGATCAGTAGTCGCTCTAATGCCAAATCGTGTTGAGTTTTCCCTTACTTTTTTGTTAGCTTTCCTTTACTATCACACAGTGAAATCCCAGCCTTTATCTCCAAGCTACTATATTACAACCTCCCCAAACAATCTTCTTAATCCTGTTGATACTTGCAGCGTGTCAAAAGCATCTTACCTCTCTGATTTGAGATAAAAAACCCTATACCAGATTTTCTCCTGAAACTAACTTCATGTGTCTTCTATTTCCTTACTCATTTCTTACTCTATTATTTTCTACACTCATTCACTCCCTTCCTCTCTCCCTCATTCACTCACTCACCATTTACCATGTGCCAAGTGCTGTGTTAGCACCAAGTATACAAAGAGAAGACATTGCCCCTGCCCTTGAAGAGCTCACAGTGTACGGTCTGTCTCATCAGTGGGGCATTATAATATTACACAGTAAGTACAATGACTGTGAGAGCTGCACACTGTATTAAAGAACGAAGGAGGGATGCCTGGGTGGCTCAGTGGTTGAGCATCTGCCTTTGGCTCAGGGCCTGATCCCAGGATCCAGGATCGAGTCCTACATGGGGCTTCCTGTGAGGAGCCTGCTTCTCTCTCTGCCTATGTCTCTGTCCCAATCTCTCTGTCTCTCATGAATAAATAAATCTTAAAAAAAAAAAAAAAAAAAAAAAAGAATGAAGGCAAGTCCTTCATCCAGGCTGGAGAACCAGGCAAGACTACCTGTAGGAGATGATCTTAACACAAGCCTTCCAGAAAGAACACGGTAGCTGAAAAAGGGGGAGGGTCATTTCAAGCAAAGCGTGAAGGCATGGAAAACAGAAACAGTATGTTTTGTGTGATCTGGTGCTGCTGAAACACAGGGTAGGAAGAGATGGCACTGGAGAGTCCCTCTAGGCGGTGAAATCTTTCAACAAGGTTTGAGTCAGCCTTACAGACGACACGAACCAATGAAGAGTTTTAAGCTGGAGGTTAAACTATCAGGTTTATGATTCAGGTAGACATACCTGAATGTTGGCAATGGACTTGGGGTGACAAGAGAGAGTCAGGGAGACCAGTCAGTAGGCTTTGCAGTGGTCAGGTGAAGAAACTCAATGTAAGTAACGGAAGAGAGAAGTCAAGAGGAGGGGTTGAATGTAAGAAAATGTAGGATACAAAAATGGTGTGACTTGGCAAAGAATCATTCTAGGGGTGAGGGAGTAGGAGGAGTCAAGGGTGACTTCTAAGTTTCTCACATGGTTAACTGGTGGGATGACACTGCCAACATCAGAAGACAGAATAAGTTAAAAGGACCAGAGATACAACATGAGTGGACACTGACATAAACCATGGGCTTTGGGTAATGATATGTCGATGTAATTTCACTGTAACAAACACATTACTCTCCTGCAGATTTTTAAAAAAATATTTTATTTATTTATTCATGAGAGATAGAGAGAGAGAGAGAGAGGCAGAGACACAGGCAGAGGGAGAAGCAGGCTCCACGCAGGGAGCCCGATGAGGGACTTGATCCCACGACTCCAGGATCATCCCCTGGGCCAAAGGCAGGTGCTAAACTGCTGAGCCACTCAGGGATCCCCATCTCCTGCAGATTGTTGATAGTAGGGCTGTGTGAATGTAGGGTCAGGGGGGATATGTAACTCTTTTGACCCTTTTTGCCCAATTTTGCTGTGAACCTGAAACTTCTTTAAAAAGTAAGGTCTATTTAGGGGTTCCGGACTGGCTCAGTTAGATAAGCATGTGATTTTTGATCTTGGGGTTATGTGTTCGAACCCCACATTGGGTGTAGAGATTACTTAAATAAAACTTAAGGGCAGCCCTGGTGGCCCAGCAATTTAGCGCTGCCTTCAGCCCAGGGTGTGATCCTGGAGACTTGGGATCGAGTCCCATGTCGGGCTCCCTTCATGGAGCCTGCTTCTCCCTCTGCCTGTGTCTCTGCCTTTCTCTCTCTCTCTCTCTCTCTCTCTGGGCCTCTCATGAATAAATAAATAAAATCTTAAAAAAAAAAAAAAAAAAAACCCTTAAAACTATTTAAGAAAAAAAAAAAAAAAAAAAAAAAGACCAGAGATGTCAGGCAAGATGGGGAGTTCAATTCAAGATGCATTGAGCTTCCTTGCCTGTGGGAGACCCAAGGGGTATGTCCGCAGCCTGAGTTTGGGTACATAAGGCTCAAGCAGACATATGGAAGTCCTCAGTTAAGAGGTGCTCTTATGTAGCTTTTCTTAAAGGTAGCAGAAGTTTGTGAGACAGAAAAGGAGGAACTGCACCTCAGTCAAGGAAATGAGAGGAAAGGCACGGAGCCATGGGTATACAGCTCACAACTGTCAGGAGAGCACAAGGTTCCGGATCAGCCCCGAGGCACCACTGTGGGTTTCAGCTGTCCCAGTGTGAGCAGAGCCCATACAGCTTGTATTTCTTCCTCCCTGTCTCTGGAGTGCAGGTGTGCTCCTACACTGGATATTCCTGATTGTTGCATAAACCAGATGGTTAGCATGTTCCTTTAGCCAAGCAGCTGTACGCATCCCACACAACTGCTAAAATGTTCCATTTGTCCCCGAGGGGAAAACAGAATGTGACCCGACCGTGTCTGGAGGCTTGCATTGGTGCACTGAAATCTGAACTCCCACAGCAGTTTTTAAACGTGGCTGTGTGTCGGAACGATCTGTGGAGCCTTTTTTTCAAATACTTCCACCCTGCCCCTGCCCTGCTCTCCCCACCAGGGGATTTTGATCTCGGTGAAAGAGGGTGTGAAGCTGCACCCAGGCATGTGTGTTTTCAAAAGCTCCAGAGAGGATGCGAAAACTACTATGTTTAGGAGTCTAAGTCTGCTCTGTGTGGTGCTTCTCACATATTATCCAGTGGTGCTAAAAGCCAAAGATGCCAAAGGCTTCTTTCTAGCAATGGTGAGTGATCTTACCCAGTTTATTCATCTTCATAGCACTTACCACCACAGGACATTATATGATGTGTCCATTTAGTTGTTATTAGTTATCTACCTCCCACCCTGGATTGTAAACGTCCCAAAAGGAAATGCTTCCTTTTGGCTTCCTAAAGGCTTAATGTTGTAGTCTCGACACCTAACAGTGTCTGGAATGAAGTAGGCACTCAGTAAGTACCCTTACCTGCTCGTGCCTGCTACTTAACAGGGAATGTCCTTCAACTTTAATGGGATGATTATCTTTTGACCTTTCACACAGAAACATAAACCATACACCAAACAAATGTCTAAAACTGTATAGTATGTATAAAATCTACTTACCTTAGCATAGTCTAATCTTCCCTTCTCTTGAGCCTAAAATAGAAAGGGAGGGAAATTAATTTGTTAGTTCTTTAAAAATTATCTAGTGCTTCTATAAGTTTTACTTCTCCACGAATAAAGGTCAACACTCTCTCCCTTGGTCCCCTACCATGTATCTCTCTATTTGTCTTCATAGTTGTATCCCTATACAACTATATACATAGAACAGTTAAACACATTGAAATGTTGAAAGAATAGTACAGTGAGCACAGGTATATACACCAACCATCTAGAGAGGACAGTGGCAGACATCATGACTCTTCACCATGCGTCAGCACACGTCTAATAAGCATAGGATGTCTCATACATAACCACATGACTTCTATCAAATGTTAAAAACTAACAATAACTCCATATTATCTAACATACAATCCATATTCAAATTTCCTCTATTGCCCCAAGAATATCTTTTATAGCTTCCCCCCACCCCAACCAGAATTAATCATGATTTACACGTTACATATGATTTTTATATCTCTGGTTAGTCTTTTCAATCTAGATCCTCCCCATTTCTCAAGAGGTGAAAATAAAGGGCAGCCCAGGTGGCTCATCACCGCCTTCAGCCCAGGGCCTGATCCTGGAGACCTGGGATCGAGTCCCACATTGGGCTCCCTGCATGGAGCCTGCTTCTGTCTCTGCCTGTGTCTCTGCCTCTCTCTCTCTCTCTGTGTCTCTCATGAATAAATAAAATCTTAAAAAAAAAAGTGAAAATAAAAACCATTGACTTTTTTCATGAAAAATCACTGACTTTTTTTTAGATTTTATTTATTTATTTTATTTTTTATTGTTTTAGATTTTATTTTTAAGTAATCTTTACACCCAATGTGAGGCTAAAACCCACAATCCCAAGATCAAGAGTTGCACATTCCACTGGCTGAGTCTCTCAGGCACCCCGAAAATCATGGACTTTTTGGGTTTGTCATATTATTTCTCCAGTATGTTATTTAACTTTGTCCTTGTTTTGCTTGCAAACTGAAAGTTGGGTCTGAAAAGCTTGCTGAAACATTTCTGCCATGAGTATTTTATAGAGAATATTATGTACTTTATATTGTAGCAATTCAGGAGGCACAAAATGTCAGGCTGTCCCACTCTTAGTAATGCTATAAATTTGATCACTTGGTTAAGGTGGTGACTATCAGATGTTCCACTGTAATGACATGTTTCCTCCTGTATAATCAGTAAGTAATCTGTGGGGCCAGTTTCTCCCCCACTTCCTTTGGCATAATTTTTATTATGTTGTTTTACATTGAAAGACCCCCACCTCCACCCCCACCCCCACTACCATGATTGATAGAGAAGAAAGGCGCAATTGAAAAAACATACTAGGGGTTTCTCGGTGGCTCAGTAAGTTAATCATCTGACTCTTGACTTTGGCTCAGGTCATGATCTCAGAGCTGTGGGACTGAGCCCTGAGTGGGGCTCCATGCTCAGCCGGGAGTCGGCTTGGGATTCTTTCTCTCCCTCTCCTTCTGTCCCTCCCCTTCATGCTTTCTAAAATAAAATGGATCTTTAAAAAAAAAAAAAAAAAGACATATCCTATATGGGGTCAGGCTTTATTTTAAAAATATTTTTAGTTTTAAAAATTAACACATATACTCAAATATATATTAAAGTTCTACAGTGATAGACAACCAATGTATTAATCTTTGTTGGTATGTTAGCTCATTTTTTGTAGACTTCAGAATAAAATTCCTGCTATGTCTCTGTACACATTCAATTTGCAAATAGGTTAGGTCTTGAGACCATTTTGTTCCTGAGTAAAAAATGACACTTTATAGTTAATGAAGGTGGGCAGATTACTTCAGTGAGAGAAAAGAAGATTTTTTTTTAAAAGATTTTATTTATTTATGAGAGACGGAGAGAGAGAGAGGCAGAGACAGAAACAGGCTCCATGCAAGGAGCCTGACATGGGACTCGACCCCGGGTCTCCAGGATCACACCCTGGGCTGAAGGCGGCGCTAAATCACTTAGCCACCAGGGCTGCCCAGAAGATTTTTATATAACATTGGTCCTGACTCTTCCTGCTTCTTGACGATCCTTTAAAAAACAAACAAACAAACAAAACAAAACAAAAAACCTTATACAAAGATGCCTGCATTTTGTTTTTCTTGTTTTCATAGTAAGCAACTTTGAAGAAGACACTGGTCCTGTATAGCCGTTGGCAACATCACTAACTACTCTAGCTTAAAATTGTGACTTGAATGTTTCCTATGAAACAAAAAGTTTCTGCAACCAATGCATTATATCAAAGAATTTGGGGTTTTCAATCTGCTCTTTAAATTTTTTAGGGATCTAGATTTTCAGTGAACCAAGAAAATTTTGATCTTAGTCCTCAGATGCATTATACCTTAAGTAATATGAGTTAGTTCTTGCAGAAATTTAAAAACTAAGCTTCTTCTCTCTTTCTAAAAAAAAGATTATTTTTTATTTATTTGAGAGAGAGAAAGAGATAGCCAGAGAGAGCACAAGCAGGGAGAGGGTGAAGCAGGCTCCCTGCTGAGCATGGAGCCCAATGCAGGGCTCGATCCCAGGACCCTGCTGGGATCATGACCTGAGCTGAAGGCAGATGCTTAACCAACTAAGCCACCCAGGCGCTCCATTAGGCTTAGTCTTCTCTCTGCTCAGATATTTTATATTTCTTTGTATGTGTGTCTGTGGACATCTCCCCATATAGTTTTGTCTACACTGAAAATACCACTTTATCGTAATAATCTGCAGTTTGTAGGGACGCCTTGAGCACATCTGTACAGTGCACTCATGAGCTAGCTACTAAACTCTGTTAGTGGACAAATGTGAACTGGCCTTGATCCAAGGAATAATCCATGGCTTGTGACCAAAATTTCAGCAATAGCATTTCACAATTTGCTTAGTCTAAGTTCTCAAACTCCCAGCTGTCTCTTGAATTCATTTTAGGCTAAGAGATATCTGACATTGAGGCTGATCCTGTGGTCACAAGCTTTCCACCTTTTCAATTGTTTATCCTTTTCCTTGCCTCTTGCTGATTAGTATGGATTGCTCAAACAAAGCACTTTTCAAATGATGCACAAACTGGGAGCTCTAGAGAACTGTTCCTACTGTCAACCAACACACGCCTGCAACAAATTTGCCATTTCCTTACTACTTTCAATTTTGTTCTTGTTCTTTATTTTAAAAATATTTTATTCATTTATTCATGAGAGACACAGAGAGAAGCAGACATAGGGAGAAGCAGGCTCCCTATGGGGAGCCTGATGTGGAACTGGGTCCCAGGACCCCGGATCACACCCTGAGCCAAAGGCAGCCGCTCAACCACTTACTCACCCAGGTGTCCCAATTTTGTTCCTATTCTAACCAGCTCATCATTCTGCATCTTTTGACATTCTTAACCTTCAGTGTTTAACACAAAAGGTATATAAAAGTGTTGAAAGAGGTATTTGTTGAAAGTTTGGAAGTTGAAGAGCTTCTGTATCTTGAGATTGCAAGGTAAGGAGAGAGGGAGAAATGATCTAATTTACAATGACTTAGGGTAGACTTTTCCCTTTGGAGGTATTGAGCCACTTTCCAGTTTGTCTCATAAAAAAAAAAAAAATCAACAGTCGTTTCTTCAGGTAGGAAGAGTGAATGTACTGCTGCTGCTCATAGATAAGAACATTAGAGTGGTCCTATCAGACATTTTTGTAAAACAATTTTCCCCCTATTTTGGTTATAAATTATCTATCTTAGAGAATTCTATTATTTTGAGCTATTTTCAAACCCCCTCTTTTATTTTGTATTGCTAGCTTGGTCACCATCCTTTCCACCCAGTAGAGAGATACTTTGCTGGGGACGATGACAGAGAAACACTATGTACATAATCCACATCTGTTCAATATCAGCTCTTACATGTTTTGAAAAGCTGAGAGATTAGAAGCCTACATAAAATGACGGCACTATTATCACACCATTACAACCTGAACAGATTATAGCTGTTGATACACAGCTCACCTGAATGTCCTTTTTATTTTATCACAACAAACATCCTTGGTTCTGTGGAACCATTTCATCCTTGACTGCTTTAGCTTGTACATAAAAGTCTCAGTTATTTTGTAAAACAAATAATATAAATATTTAAATCTTTATAGGTATATAATATAAATGTATTTCCAGCTGGTATGTGTGTTAATATCTACAGAGGTCATATACATGCCTTAAGAAAGTACACATTCTGATACAAAATATTTTTTACAAAAGGCTTTTAGAGCTTATAAAAATATAGCACATTAAAAAAATACAGTACATTAGAAATCGATGGAAATGATGATTCAATCCCCTCTATTTCTCATTAAACATTACCTATTCTATTTCTTTTTGTAAAACAGTTAATTTGGGAGGACCCATAATTACTCTTTTATCAGATGACTCGTTGTTCACTAGGTATCTACTGTGTACCTCCTGTGCATCAGGTACCTCAAATGTACTGGAGACGGAGCCATGAATAGAACAGATAAAAATCTCTGTCCTCATGGAGCTTGTACTCTAGGGATTGCACAGTCTTGTTTATTTACATAGGCTTCACTTACAGTATCCCTCTAGGCCTTAAGCTCTATGACAGTACAAGTTTTCTCTCCTGCTCACAAGTGTATTCCTTGTCCAAATCAGGACTGGTATGGAGCACATGGTCAATAATATCCGGTGAATGAATGCCTAGATGGATAAATGCTTGTTTTTTATATGTGTTGGTTATGTACTGTCTATTCAGGAAACCAGGATTTAGTTAATTTGGAACCATTAGCTGATGTTCGACAAATCTTTTTTTTAAAAGATTTTATTTATTCATGAGAGACACACAGAGAGAGGCAGAGACACAGGCAGAGGGAGAAGCAGGCTCCCCACTGGGAGCCTGATGTGGGACTCGATCCCAGGACCCCGGGATCACGACCCAAGCCAAAGGCAGATGCTCAACCACTGAGTCAGACACCCAGGTGCCCCCTTGACAAATAATTTTTACCTGTATTGAACAATACCATATTTTCACTTTACTGCCCAACTTCTGTTTATAAGTAGGCTAGGGAGGGAAATCTATGGGATACATATTGGAAGAATTCATGAAAATCAAACAACAAAAGGATAGAACAGAGAAGAGTGATCTAGTAGCCTTCCCATAGTTGCAGCGGGTTAGTGTAATTAAGTGCCTCAACCTTGAAAGTAGTGTGTTAAAGTGAAGAGAGCCCGGAACAGAAACCTCAGGACATTTCAAGAGCCACACCCAAGGCTTAGGATGCTAAGTGTGCCTTGTGTATGGAGGAAAGTGAGTGACCTAATAATATCTTGATGGTGACCACTCCAGAAAAACCTCGTGGGAAGATGTCATATGCTGGGTATCAATCAGAAAATATGGTTTCTAGCCCATAATACATTAATACCTCCAATAACTTTAAAACTTTTATGTGCATCTTTATTTTCTTATCTGTAAAATAAGAGTACTGGACTAGACCTTATGCTCCCAAATGCTGGACTAGCTATCAGAATCATCTGGGTAGTTTGTTAAAAATGCAGAGCCTCAGTACCCTAGCCCCGAGTTCGTGACTCATTTGAAGATCACTGGTCTGGACCATGTCTAAAGTCTTTTTCCATTTATGCTTCTGTGGGCGCTAGTGTTTGCTTCAAAGGCTAAACAACTATATAAACTCCTTAAGTCTCAAGGAGAATGGAGTGCTATAACTTTCCCCTCTTTTTCTGACATCTGCCACTTATCATGTATATTTCTAGCCGAGCAAGATATTATTAAAATAACTTTCTCACTGGGGCCCAAAATAGGCTGATATAAAATAAATCCAGACTGTATTTCAACAGCCAGCAGTCCTGAACCTCTTCCTGCCACACTGTTCATCTCCAGAAGCCACTGTAAAATCTACCACACATGGCAATTCCCTGAGGGCTTCATTACTAGGGTCTTTAAAAGGGATTCACTCATCTTTTTGCCTCCTGTAGGTATGCTTCTTGTCAATCCAGGTCATGAGAAAAGAAAGTAATTTTTCCCAGTCTTTAGCAGTTCACAGAGAATGTGTGGTTTGAACCTTGTTTTATCTTTAAAAAAAAAAAAAAAGTGAAAATAGACAAGACAGTGTGCCAGTGCTCATGACACTAGAGGCCTCCTTAGACAGCTATAGTGAGCACTGTAAAACAATATTCTGTACAAAAGCAAAAAAAAAAAAAAGCCATTCTGAGTGAGAGGATGCACAGAGGGATTAATTCCAAAGGTTTATATACCAGTCTCTGCAGACCAAAGGCAGATAGATTCCCTGTTGGTAAGTAAGGGATGTACAATGTGGTCTTTTACTTTAAGAAACAAATGCTTTCTTATAAGTCAGGTAACAAGGAAGGATTAGATGACATAAATGAACTATTTCCAATTTTCAACTACTGTTATCTGGACTTGAAAGTCAGAAATGGAGAAACCTTTTTCTAAAAATAGAAAACTAATATTCCACAGCAGGGAGTCCAGAAATTGTTAAGACTGATCATCTCTACTTATCATGTTATTCTTCCCTAATGCTAGCAGCTATATTTGGGGATAACAGTCATTTTTAAAGATTCTCTCTTTAAAATTCCAAGGAAAATTACCTTTCTCCTAAAACTTTTTAGTGGAAAGAACACTACGACCACCCATTTGCCCTCCACCTACATTAATCAATTGCTAATATTTTGGCATCTTTGCTTTTTTTGGATGATGATTTGCTGACTACCTGAGAATAAGTTGTAGACATCATGTCTCATCCCCTCATACTTCAGCATTTATCTCCTAAGAACTAGGATGTTCTTCTATATAACCACAATCCAATTATCACATCCGGGTTTAACACTCCCTATGGTGTTTAAGAAATCCATACTCAAAATGTTTCCAGTTCAATCAATAGTGTCATTCAGAGCTGTTTTTATCCCAATCCAAGATCATATTAGAAACCATACATTATCTTTGGGTGTCATGGCTTTTAAATCTCTTCTAATCTACAAGAGTCCCTACATGACTCCTTTTCTGTCTTTCATACCGGCTTTTTTTAAGAGTACAGGTCAATTGCCCTGGAGAATGTCCCTTATCCTGGATTTGTCAGATTGTTTCCCCATGATCCCATGATTAGATTAAAATTAAAACCTTTTTTGGTGGTGGTGGGGCAAGACAACTAAATAAATGCTGCTCTTTACTTCTCCATTACATCAGGAGTCATACAATATCAGTTTGTTTCATTATTGGTGAAACTAAGTTTATTCACTGCTTCCCTTTGTATTTAATAAGTAATCTGTGGGGTGCTTTGAGGCCATGTGAATATTTGGTTCCCTTCTAACCCCCTTCATCCAATTGTCTTAATCTATCATCCATTAATAATCCTTGTTTGAATAAAAGATTACCTTGGTGGCTGCAAAAATGACGACAGTTTAAAGGTCTTTTGCAGGAATATCACTGGCTCCTCTAGAGAAGACAGGTCTTACTGGAAATAAATTCTCTGTGCATTTGTATTGGTATGAAGAGGTGGAGTTTAGTTTATACATGAGAAGGTTTACTCGGGAAGGAAGAGGAGAACCTCCCTTCTCATCCTAGAATGATTTGGGTAGAGTGTATGAGGATTTAAAAAGCTTACAAATCAGAAATCTATTAGATCTGTTAGTTCCAAAGTTGATGCACTTGAATTTTGGTTTGGTAGGAGAAGCAGGACTTGTATCAATCCAGCTTTCCAGTTACGAAGTGGAAAAAGTATCAGAATAGACAGGAACAGGGCAGGCCTCTTCTTTGTGATCCTGATCATTCTTGCCTATTAATAAAACAACACAGAAGGCATCAGCAAGGAAGCTAACACCATTCAGAACTGGACTTCTTGGGAACCTGATGCTACCATCTCTTTCAGCTGGGAAGGCTAATCTTTGGAGGGAAATGTGAATGTTCAAGAATTAGCTTTTTTGTATTCTCTCCTTTTGTTAATCGGGGAAAAAGGAAGCAACAGACAGGTGCACAGAAGGGTATGGTGTTCAATTAAAAGAAAGAGGAGGGTAGGGGCACCTGCGCAGCTCAATCTATTAAATGTCTGACTTCTGATTTCAGCTCAGGTCATGATCTCATGTGTGTGGGATTGAGCCCCGTGTTGGGCTCCATGCTCAGTGTGGAGTCTGCTTGAGATTCTCTCTCCCTCTGCCCCTCACTCCACTTGCACAGCTCTCTCTCAAAATAAATAAACGACATCTTTAAAAAATAAAAAGAGGAGAGGCTTTATTATCTACATAATAAATTTTTCCTTTTTCAGAAGGCTTGGTCATCCCCCTGCAAACCTTTTTCCTTGCTTTCTTCAAATCTGGAAGAGTCGTGAAATTTAAAATGCACACACAGACAAAATCTACTCAGATTGCCAAAAAGCCATGAAAAAGGAAATCAGGCTGAAAATGGAACTAAGCTATTTCCTCCAGTGGCCAGGTTCCAAGGTGATGGCCACCAGTCTTGATGGTACTCGTCAAAATCATCATGTCAAAAACCAAATTTATACCAATTTTCTCCCTTAACTTTCCTATTTCTATTAACGGCATGATTCTTCCTGTAATTCAAGTTCAAAATCCAGGGTTTGGCCTCTGACTGCCCCTCCCCAAGTAGACACCCGCCAGCTTCTCCCTATCATACAAATTTTCAGGCCCTATGCATTTTCTCTTTGAAACATGTCTCCCCCCACCCGAAGATTTTAAGTAATGTCTACACCCATGGTAGGGCTTGAACTCACAACCCCAAGATCAAGAGTCACATGTTCCACCAACTGGGCCAGCCAAGCACCCCTCTCTGAAATTAGTTTTACACCTAACCTCCTTACCTTCCCAATCTTGTTGCCAACACTCTGATCAGTACTTTTCTCCTGCACTTATCAACAGGTTCCCCAAAACTTAACTGACCTACTTCTCTCTAGTATTTCCTTGTTCCTTTTGTCCTATTGGATGTAGCCAGACATATTTCCCTAAAACACATTTTCAGACCATGGCATTACATGGTTCAAAAACTTTTCTGTGTCTATTCCATGACCTGAATCAAGTTCATTTTCTGTAAGCAAATATCCACAGTCTTTTTTTTCAAATTGAAGTAAAATTCATACACAACATAAAATTCATCATTTTAATTATTTTAAAGAGTATAATTCAGGGGCATTGTACATTCAGAATGTTGTACAACCCTCACCATTATCTAGTTCCAGAATATTTTTGTCATATTGTAGCATGTATCAATATTTCATTCTTTTTTACTGCTGGATAATATTCCTTTGTATGGACATTGGGTTGTTTCTACTTCTTGGCTATCGTAAACATTGCTTATCTGAACATTCATGTGTATGTTTTTGTTTGAGACAAACTCTTTAAAGATAGGTTTTATGTACTATTTCAGAGCAATTCTTTGCCTGTCCCTATCTGGTCCCTATACTGCCCTATAGTTTTCACATTTGACTCAAATGATAATACTTTTATTTCTTTGAATATAGTACACTTGCCCATCTGCATTCCTTTCTTTTTTTTTTTTAAGATTTTAATTATTTATTCATGAGAGACAGAGAGAGAGAGAGAGAGGCAGAGACACAGACAGAGGGAGAGGGAGAAGCAGGCTCCATGCAGGGAGCCCGACGCGGGACTCGATCCCGGGTCTCCAGGATCAGGCCCTGGGCTGAAGGCGGCGCTAAACCGCTGAACCACCAGGGCTGCCCTACATTCCTTTTTTAGGACTTCTGGTGCCTAGGAAGCCTCTCCTTCCCATCTTTGCTGTCACAATCTTCTTCTTTGAGGACTCTCTCAGATATCACTAATTTCACAAATCATTTCTTGACTTTCCTTTGTGCTCCCTAAATGACATCATTATAGTTAGTATTCCTTGTATTTGTGTGTTTCTCTTGTCCCCCTCTTTAAGAGGCCAGAGACAGGGGCAGCCTGGGTGGCTCAGCGATTTAGCGCCGCCTTCAGCCCAGGGCGTGATCCTGGAGACCCCGGATGGAGTCCCACGTCGGGCTCCCTGCAGAGCCTGCTTCTCCCTCTGCTGTGTCTCTGCCTCTCTGTGTGTGTGTGTCTCTCATGAATAAATAAATAAAATCTTTAAAAAAAAAAAAAAAGAGGCCAGAGACAACTGAGGAAATTAACTGCTATGTCTCCTGTAGTCAAGCACTTTGTTTCCTTAAATGTAACAGAAACCTCAAGAAACTCAGGAGATATCTAGAGCCATTTCAGTCTTTGTAGTCTCCTATACACTCCCTTCAAATGCCCACACTGTCCACCGTCTGTGGTGGAGGATGTCAATATTTTTCCTTTTAAAACAACTCAAAATAACTTAAATAATTAGAAGAATATCTAGTGGCATTAATGAAGACTCTGAATGTACATTTTCTCTTTTAAGAATATATATGTTATGTTTCTGTACACCAGCCTTGACGAGCAATCTCTGCTTTATGTTTTGAATAAGAAGTACAGTAGAATACTTAGGGATGAGTGAGTTAAAGCTTAGCATTGGTAAAATGTAGTTCACTTAAGGTAGTTTATGGCTGGTTATGACAGTGTCAGGATGTCACAAGCCTAAGTGACATTTCAGTACTTTCAGAAATAGCCAGGAAAATATAATCATAATTCCTATCTCTTCAGTGACTTATAAGGGCAGCAGAAAACTAGAAGGATCATTAAAAATAAAGCTTGCTGACCTGCAATAGCCTCTGGACTCCCTGAGAGAGTCAGAGCTCTGTGGTTCTCTGAAGGATTCTACTTTCTTTTATTAGGAATCAAAATGGTAACTGAGTAATGACTTCCCCTCCCTAGGGTGAATCACCCATTCACTCAGTATTTTTACCTGATCATTATTTTTCAGCAGCTACAAATTTAAATTTAAAATTAAGGTAGAATTTAGTATGGAAACGTTGTTCAACAAATATTTTTCAGCTGTTTCAGGGCTGGCCTGGTGCCCTTAACTGCTTCTTACAAAAGGGTATGGTGTGTGTGTGTGTGTGTGTGTGTGTGTGTGTGTGTGTGTGTACGTTCACTGCCTGCTTTCAGGTGTGATGGAAGACAGCTATCTAAGCTATCTAATCTTAAGACTTCGGAAGTTGAAGAGGAGGTAGCAGTGCCCTGATATGAAAAATTCCAGAAGTTTCTTCTTCCTGGCTTCACAAGGATGTTGAATGCGTACTAAGGGTATGCGAGATGTTGAATGGGTATGTGATCTCCTCTTCCCTTCCCTGTCTAGTCATTAATTCTCACTCTCCCGAAGTACGAGATCGAAAGGGTAGATGGGACACAAACCTGTCTGCGTAAAGTAGGGAAGTGATTTTACATGTGATAATAAGAAATCATAGGTGACTTCCATCATTGGGAGCAAGACTTTTCCATTTCTCAGTGTCAAAACTAGTATTAAGCTTCTAATAGAGAGTAATATTTTTCTTATAATGCATCTCTTGCCTAAGAGACCTTTGTTTTAGATTTATTTGAGAGCTGAGAGGGACCTCAGAAATGATCTGGTTCAACAGCATCATATTACAGAAAATAATAACAAGGACATGAAAGAATGTGATTAAGGTCATACAGATGCTAGCTGAGTCCAAACTAGAATCCAGGTCTTTCAAAAACCTGGTCCTTTGTGCGCTGTTTCTGCTATTGACTTTTTCTATTCCAACTTGACTTTTTCTATTTAACAAAACAGAGCTGCCATCAAACAGCCTAATTCTGTGAAAACCATACCACACACACTTTTTTTTTTGACAAATATTAATTGGATGACTATTCCAAGTAAGTCACTATGCCAAGTGCTATAGATAATTCAAAGGTGAATTCACTATTATCCTTAAGGATCTTGAAATAAAATTCAACACCTGGGCAGGAAAGGATCACAAAAATGCAGTGGAAGGAAGTGTCACTATGCTAATTGCATCCCCTAACTCTGACTAAGGGGGAAATCTATGGAATAACATTATCTTCATCTAGAGGTTTATATAAACATGAACAATATAATTTCGAAGACTAAAATAAACTCAGGTGAAGAGTCTTTAACCTGAGGAATGTTTCCCCTTTCATGACAAAAACCAACTTCCTATTTCTTATTTGTTTCAGATGAATGAATCTTCTCTTCACCAGTGATCCTGTTCATGACGTAGACACGGAGCTATAAGGAGGGCCTGAAGCCACTGGAGCAAACCACAGCGGCCTGGCGGGGCTGTGGGATGGGCAATAAATTGCCAGTCTTTTCCTGAAGGATGAGGATCTAGATAGTATCACAAGGAACCTAGGCTGGTGGACAGGACATCATCTGCTCAGAGACATCATCTCGGCAGGGTGCACTGACCTCTGGAGAAGATCTATTTGATTCATTTGAGTTACTGTCTATGGCACTGGTTATTTGGAAAGGACATCCCTTTGAAAAGTTAAAATCAAGTTGCACGTAGTGATTTGGGAATATTTCACCAGCTGTTTAGGAAATCCTAGGTTCTCATGTTGTCTACATTTATGACTTTGTATACTTGCAAAGAAACTAAAAATTAATATGTCTCTTTTCTGTGAAGCTTCTTTAAAATTCACATCTTCAATACTCTTATATATACATGAATATATGTAAATAGCCAAAGGAATATATGTAAATACCAACTCTCCTTGGTAGTTTCCATTCTACATATTTAGCTGGATCTTTTCAACCAAAATGTAAATCTGCAATGTATTCTAATGTAACCCAATTAGAGTACTAACACCATCTGTATATATATTTTTGGTTCAGCTGTCAAAAAACACACAAATACACCCAGTAATACAGTATTCAATAGTTGTATGATATTTCATTGTACTATACTTCATTTAACCTTTTTTCTATTTTTAAAATGAATCAATTTTACTTTTTTCCTTTTAAAATTAGTATTTTAGTGCATATTTTAATAGGTAAGTATTCACATCCGATCTTTCTTGGAGGATAGATTATTAGAAGTGGAATTACTGTTGCAAACTATGTACAATTTTAAACTATATATTTTAAAAAAGATTTTATTTATTTATTCATGTGACACAGAGAGAGAGGCAGACACACAGGCAGAGGGAGAAGCAGGCTCCCTGCACAGAACCTGATGCAGGGGGATCCCTGGGTGGCGCAGTGGTTTGGCGCCTGCCTTTGGCCCAGGGCGCGATACTGGAGACCCAGAATCGAATCCCACGTCAGGCTCCCGGTGCATGGAGCCTGCTTCTCCCTCTGCCTGTGTCTCTGCCTCTCTCTCTCTCTCTCTCTGAGACTATCATAAATTAAAAAAAAAAAAAAAAAAAAAAAAAGAACCTGATGCAGGACTCAATTTCAGGACCCCAGGATCACAACCTGAGCCAAAGGCAGACGCCCAACCACTTAGCCACCCAGGTGCCTCTAAACTATACATTTTTAAGTAAAAACAAACACATGTATTTAAAAAGTCAACTACAAGACTTCAAACAAAACAGCCTACCACTCTCCAGACCTTATCTGTTCTGTGTCACTTGGTTTAGCTGTTTCTTCTGCTATTTACCTTCAAACAGTGCTTTTCCTTGATTTTAAATTTTAGACATTATCTACTGATCCTACCATGAAAGGAAAAATTAACATTTCTTACATGATGAAACATACTTTTTCCCTACCCTCCTCCCACTGATGACACTCTTTGGTTTAATATTCAATATTCTGTATTTATATTTTTATGCTGTATAAATATTATTCTCAAAGCCATATAGAATATTATGCTGTATTTCCTTTCTTATAAATTTATAATTTTTACACAATAGCTAATAACTGCTTATCTTCATCCATATGTTTCATGTGGCTGCTTTAAAACTTGGCCCCAAATTCCTTGACATTCTTCCCATTGCTAGGTGAGTCTACAAACTGTTCTTGATTGCTGGTGGCCTTGTGACTGATAAGAAACGATGGAAATGACTGTGTGCTTTCTGAGACTGGTCATAAAAGAAGATGCAGTTGGGATCCCTGGGTGGCTCAGTGGTTGAGCATCTGCTTTGGCTCAGGGTGTGATCCTGGTGTCCTGGGATCGAGTCCCACATCAGGCTCCCTGCATGGAGCCCGCTTCTCCCTCTGCCTATGTCTCTGCCTCTCTCTTTCTGTCTCTCTCATGAAAAAATAAATAAAATCTTTAAAAATAAATAAATAAAAGAAGATGCAGTATCCACTTTGTTTGCTGGAACACTTATGTTTGGAATTCTGAGCTGACAATTAAGAAATGTGACTATTCTGAGGCTGCCATGCTGCAAGGAAGCCAAGCTAAATGGAGGACCCATATGTGAGTACTCTGGTTGGTCAGCAACATGGTCTTGACATTCCAGGTGCCAGTATGAGTTGAATCTCCAAATGATTCCAGTGCCCAGCACTGCTGAGTCACCTCCAGCCTCTGGGTCATTCTAGCTGAGGCCCCAGATGTCATGCAGTAGTCACCTCTGTGCGCTGTCCAAACTCCTGACTCACAAAATACACGAACATAATTACACGGTTATCTTAAACAGCTAAGTTTTGGGGTAATTTCTTATGCAGCAACAGTAACTGGAACACTTAGTTTTCTATGTCTCTGTTGTCAATTTGTCTTTAATTCTCAACATGGTTGGGCACCTGGGTGGCTCAGTGGGTTGAGTATCTGCCTTCAGATCAGGTCATGATCTCGGGGTCTTGTGATGGAACCCAGTGTTGGGCTCTCTCCTCAGTCTGGAGTCTGCTTCTCCCTCTTAATTGCCCCCACACCCAATTCATATGTGTGCATGCACATGCTCTCGCTTGCTGTCTCGCAAATAAATAAATAAAATCTTAAAAAAAATCCTCAATATGGCTAAGCATGTTAGTTCCATTGTTTTCCTTAGAAAAATTCCTCCTGAAGACCTCTGTCCTCTTCTTCCAATTTGGACTAGATGCACAGCCATTACCCCAGGACTTGCTTGGATGAGAGACAGTGTAGCGTGTCACTTGTACTTAAGGATGTGGGCTCCTTTGCAAAGCTGCCTGGATTTGAATCGTGGCTCCACTACTTGCTAGCTGTGTGACTGTGTGCAAGTTCATTTCTCCATGCCTCAGGCTCATTAGTAGAGTGCTTGGCACACCATAAGTGCTCTTACTATTGGCATTATTATTATTCTTCCTTTCATGTCATACTGGGAATTCCCACTGCCCCGAGCCTATGTCTGATCCCTAGTTCCTAGATTCCATGTCCTTCTCTTTCTTGGTTATTTCTTTGTCTTAATAAAATACATCACCCGAAATATATCTCTTGAGAAAAGATGCTTGGGAGGTAAAGTTTTTCGAGACCTTGTGTATCTGTTTTGAATTGCCTTTATTTAACATCGCACTTGATAATGTGACAGTCATAAAAGTCTAAGTTGGAAACAATTTTCTCTTTGAATGTTGAAGCTATTAGTCCATTGTCTTGAAGCTTTCATTGTCACTACTGAGAGGCCTTTCTGATTCTCCATCCTTCGTATGTCGGGTTTTCTTTTTCTTCCTGGAAGTATTAGGTTCTCTTTTCATCCCCATTGTTTCAAAATGTGATAATGATGTGACTTGGCATGAGCCTTTTAAAATTAATTATTGAGGGCACTGTTTCAATTTGGAAACTTAGGTCCTTCAAGTCTTAGGATTTTTCTTTTCTTTACAATTTGTTGTTGCTGTTAATCTTCCTACCTCCATTTTCTGTTTTCTCTCTCTGGGACTCCTAATAAGTATTGGATCTGTTGAACTGAATTCTCTTATTTTCTCTTCTATTGACTTTTTGTTCAACTTTCTGGGCGATTTTCTCATTCATATCTTCTGTTCTTCTGATTTAAAAAAAATCTGCTTTCAGATTTTTCTGTTTTACGATTCTGAGGTCTTACTCTTGGACTGTCCATATTTTATGTATCATCTGTTCTTCCTTCATGACTTTAATGTCTTTTCTCACTGAGTAGATTGATGATAGTGCTTTTGGAATGTCTTTCTTTCCTTGCACGGTCTGTTTCCTCTAAATTCCCTTTCCATCAGTTTGCTTTTGACCCCTTCTTTCATGGCAGAGGCTTTCCTCAAACATCCAGTGGTCCTCTCTTACCTACTCTATTTCAGTGGGATATACTGTGCACTTGGATACCCTAAGGCTCGTCACTCAGTGGGCCTCCGTGTGGGATGTAGGAGAGCTGTGTGGATATGTGGCATGAGGGAGCCCCAAGCATCCATGTCCGCAGGTCTCTTCTCCTGGGCTTGAGATTCCCCAGAAATGAGTCCTCTCATTTTCTACCAGGTGACTATGAAGGATTTTAAGCCTGCTGATGGCATTTTGAAAGCCAATAAGGGAAGAGGGTGAGAAGAGAGAACATCTTATGGTTCCAAAAGCAGATATCACTTAGGCTCTCTCTGCTTTAAGTATGGCTGCTCTCCCTGCCTCAGCTGTGCCTGGTTCCCCAAGTCCAGTCTCACATTAACCCAATCAATTAAAACAAAGCTACATAAATTCCATGAAGCTGTGGGGAAAAGGGCACTACTTTATCATTCTAGAGTTTCTGGGTTAAAAGGAAATAAAAAAAATTCCCTCTCAGCCTTTATGCCTTCTCTTCTGCAAAAAAGTAGGAAATTCACCCAGTTTAAGCCCCCTTTCCCCTCTGTCTTCACCACTTTTTTTCTTTTCTTTTCTTTGATAATACCTCAGGATTTGAGTATTCAGGGTCCAAGTTTGTTTTAAAATAACCCAATGAGCTGACAGACGGAGCTTCTGGAATTCTGCAGCTTGTGCTAGAGTCTGCAGATGGGAAATTGCCGTCAGTTAAAGGGTGGTGCTATTAGCATAGCCCAATTTTTGAAAGCCTTTAGGAAAAAAAAATCCTTTGAGTTAATTAGCATCCACCACAGGCACTGGTTTTGTGTTGCAGTATTCTAAGAATTCAGATAATAAGAAAACAGTATTTCAATCTCTAACTTTTAACTAACACTTGCCTCAAAGACACATATGATAAAGTACGAATGTTACCTGTTATATGAAAATGGTCTTATTATATTATATGGCTCATCATGAAATACCAATTATGTTCTAAAATCAACTAAATACAATTCTAGTGATACCTAAAATAGGAACAGTTTTGTTTTACCTCTCCAATCTGCTTCATCCACAAATCTCTTCCAAGAAACTCCTGATGTAAGACCACGGGAGCTGAGTTTAGATTAAAAGTCACGGAGTCACTTGTCTTTTCTTTAATGAAAGGCTGGAGATCAGAATTTATCTGGGAGGGGTAGTCAAAAGAGTTAAATTGGTAAAATGCATACACATTAGCCTGTTTTAGTTACTTCAGAAAGACCCAGTTCATGCAGTGAAAAATGGAATATAGCTCTTAGATGAATTTTTTTAGATGAACTTTAATAAGCAAAAGAACAGTCATGTGAGTAACAATCTTTAAAATTCTTTAAAATAGGGATCCCTGGGTGGCGCAGCGGTTTGGCGCCTGCCTTTGGCCCAGGGCATGATCCTGGAGACCCGGGATCGAATCCCACATCGGGCTCCCGGTGCATGGAGCCTGCTTCTCCCTCTGCCTGTGTCTCTGCCTCTCTCTCTCTGTGACTATCATAAATAAATAAAAATTAAAAAAAATTTAAAAAAAAAAAAAAAAAAAATTCTTTAAAATAATTTTCTTCTGACATATTTCTTTTCTCTCTTTTTTTTAATTTCTTTTCTCTTTGGCAACAGATTTTGTTTTACTTTTTAAGCTAAAAGCAATAATTTAAATAAAGTTTTAATAAATAGAATTGCTTAATAAATAAATCTAAGGTTTAATAAAATATACAAAAACTCATCTGGAGATATTTTACATGTATTGAACATATATATATATATTCTCATCTCTTAAGAGCTATGTAAGTAACATTTAAGAAATATATACTAGGGGATCCCCGGGTGGCTCATTTAGTGCCTGCCTTTGGCCCAGGGCGTGATCCTGGAGTCCAGGGATCGAGTCCCACATCAGGCTCCCTGTGTGGAGCCTGCTTCTCTCTCTCTCTCTCTCTTTCTCTCTCTGTGTCTCTCATGAATAAATAAATAAAATCTTTTTTTTTTAAAGAAATATATACTAAATGGAATTTTTAGGTTACCTATATAGAAGAGAGCTAACTTGAGACTTTTATTTATTTATTTTTAAAGATTTATTTATTTATTCATAAGAGACACAGAGAGAGAAGCAGAGACATAGGCAGAGGGAGAAGCAGGCTGCTTGCAGGGAGCCTGATGTGGGACTCGATCCCCAGACTGAAATCTCGCCCTGAGCCAAAGGCAGATGCTCAACCGCTGAGCCACTCAGGCGTCCCTAACTTGAGACTTTTTGTATTTCATTATGTCCATTCAAAAGAATCAATTATTAGAATTAAAGCTTTCAATTTTACTCCGTATACTTCTAAATTTCACTAACTTTCCATAATTTGTTTTACGTAAGAAACTGCAGGGAACTGTAACAAAAATGCAAATTCTTTCATTCTGTAAATGGCAACATTACATGTTATTTAATAATTTGGAAGAGTTCTCTCAAGAACCCTTTCAGGTAGTAAGAAAAGACAAACACCCCAAATATGGTGTAAGTTGTAGCTTTCTATCAAAATTACACGGTACTTACCAAGCATGCTGTTTATATTACATAACAATCATCTTATGACTGATAGATTTTAAGCGTACAATAAACATTTTTTTGAGATATAAAAGCAGCTTATTAAATGGCAAGAAGTTTCTTATGTATCATTTTAGCTATTTAAGTACTGGAAAAGGAGAAAATGTGCAAATACCTTATGACTCATGGCCATGTGCTTCCCATACTGAAATGCCATATCCTGAACGTCAGCATCATGCTTTGCTAATTCCATGGCAGCTTGGCAGCTCTTTGCTAATAAGGCACCATGGGAGAGAAAAGTCTGCTCCTTCCAAGTCGATATTCCAATATCTTCTGTGATATGATTTTCCTAAAAAATGCAACAGAGAGGATTTTACAAAATGTTTTAGGAGCAATTTTATTGTTTTGGTTTTTGAAGAATAGAAGAATTAAGAAATTAACTATTTAAAACACTCAGGCTATTGCATCAAGACAGAACTAGAGGATGCTAAACCCCAGTTCTAACTAAAGAAAACTAAGGGGGTGGGAATTGCTGTTTCAGGGTAATGGCGGGAAAAATGAAATGCTGAAGTCAATTTTATTTTGAACTAGGACACTTCTATTAAAATTTATTTGTAGGATATGGCAAAATTAGAAACTCAGACCTCCAAACTAACTCCCTTCTATACTCATGTAAGTTTTGAGTGCTGGTATTCCAAAACACAAGAAGCCTATTGCCTTTAACTTATGTGGAAATGTCAAGGGCATAATGAAGAAATGGCATTCTCTTAGAAACAGTTAAATAAAAAATCACAGAGGAGGTAACACATTACAATGGAGTATGATTGATAGATATTCCATCCAAATTTATTCCCATAAATAGAAACAAGGACATAAGGGAGTATATAAGTATAGTTTATTTAATTTCATCTTTTTAAATTATGAAAATCATTGTAGTATCTATAGGTATACACACATCTACTGTACTGCCTCTAGACTAGTAATGTCCAATAAAAATATAATGTAAGCCACATATGTAATTTAAAATTTGCCAGTAGTTACATTAAAAAGTGAAAAGAAACAAGTGAAATTAATCTGAAATTAATCTTTATGACATATCTTATCTATCCTAATATATCCAAAATATTATTTCAACATATAACCAATATAAAATTATTGAGATATTTTATACTTTTCATACTAAGTTCTCAAAATCAGTGTGTAATTTACGCTTTCAACACATCACTAGCCACATTTCAAGTACTTAGTAGATATAAGGAATTAGTGGCTGCCTTATTGGACTAGTCTGCTCTAACTGTGGGCTCCCTGAGGATAAGAATGATGATCAAGGTGTATAAAACAATGTTCATTTTTTTGATACTTCAAACTAACTAGAACCCATCCAGAAGGGTTAACTAAACCAAACACTTTCTTCCTGCTACCATACCATGATCTTCCTTCCATCATTATTTGAGAACAAAATAAAAAAATAAGAAGAGAACAGGACCATGAAAAGGTCAGTTTAGATCTAGCCCTACTTATTTCACCATGCTGAAGATAGGTATCTTCAGCCCATTGGTCAGATCAAATTCTCAGCTTAGTTTTATTTATTATGACTTAAACAACAAAAAAGTTCCACTTATGGTAACAGTTGCAAATGTGCAATATAACATTTTGTAGTAATAAAAAAGGCCACCCAAGGGAGAAACAGTACATAAGAGGTTTTATCAAACATTAGGTATATAATACCTAAATAATAACATATTTAATTTTAGGTATCTGAGAATATATTTTTATATGTACAAAGTTAACATACCATATTAAGAAATCAAAGATAAAAACCATATTACCTCTCTCTCTATATATATATTAAATAGGCATTTAACAAAATTCAACTTCTATTCTTGAGGGGGGAAAAAAACCTAAATAAAATAGGAACAGACGTATATTTCTTTAATATGATGTGTTTGTGTCAGCCCCAAAGTCAGCAAATACTTCTAAAGAAACATGAGTCTTTCTCACTAAGTCAAGAATAAGAGAGATGCACAACGCCACTGTTGTTTAATAGTGTAATGGAAGAGGCAAGAAAAGGACATATATACTAGAAAGGAAGATTTTTTAAAAGATTTTATGATTTTATTTATTTATTCATGAGAGGCACAGATAGAGAGAGGCAGAGACACAGGCAGAGGGAGAACCGGGCTCTCCACAAGGAGCCCAATGCAGGATTTGATCCCGCATCTCAGGACCATGTCCCGAGCTGAAGGCAGAAGCTCAACGGCTGAGCCAACCAGGCATCCCTAGAAAGGAAGATTTTAACTCTCACTATGTGAACATAATACAACTGTATATTGGAGAAAACTAGAAGACTCAACTAAAAACTACATTAAATAAGAAGATAATTCAATAAGTAGCAGCATATAAAATGAGTATAATCGATAATATGATAAATGTATTAACCATAGTTTTCATAAACAATAACAGGAAGTATTATAAATAGGGTCTTTTCTTCCATTATATCTATGAAAAGATTAAAAAGCTGGGAACAAACTTAGAAATGTGAAAAACCGATACAAAGAAAATGTGAAGGGACGCCTGGGTGGCTCAGTGGTTGAGCACCTGCCTTCAGCTCAGGTCATGATCCTGGAGTCCCAAGATAGAGTCCCACATCGGGCTCCCTGCATGGAGCCTGCTTCTCTCTCTCCCTATGTCTCTGCCTCTCTCTGTGTCTCTCGTGAATGGATAAATAAAATTAAAAAAAAAAAAAGAAAATGTGAAAATACTAGTAAAGGAACACAAGTAACGTGAAAAAATATAAAAACATATCATGCTTAGAGACAGTACAGTCCAACTCCATAAAGTGTACTCCATTAAACTAAAAAAAGGGTGCCTGGGTAGCTCACTCAGTTAAGCTCCTGCCTTTGGCTCAGATCGTGATCCCAGGGTACTGGGATGGAGCCACTCACAGGGTTCCTTGCTCAGTGGGGAGCCTGCTTCCTCCTCTCTTTCTGCCTGCCACTCCCCCTGCTTGTGCTATCTTTCTTTGTCAAATAAATAAATGAATCTCAAAAAAAGAAGAAAAAGAAGGTGGAGGAGGAGGAGGAGGAGGAGGAGAGCAGTGTGTGGGGGCCTGGGGGAGGAAGGTGGATGGGAACAGCAACAGATGTCTAGCCCTACTAGACATTGTAACTGTAAAAATATCACATATTATACTATA
The DNA here is from genome assembly GCF_011100685.1 of Canis lupus familiaris. Taxonomy (NCBI): domain Eukaryota; kingdom Metazoa; phylum Chordata; class Mammalia; order Carnivora; family Canidae; genus Canis; species Canis lupus. The sequence continues at coordinate 64,745,380 of NC_049233.1, forward strand.
AAGCCTTATTTATTTATTTATTTATTTATTTATCTTTTTTTTTAAATTTATTTATGATAGGCACACAGTGAGAGAGAGAGAGAGAGAGAGAGGCAGAGACACAGGCAGAAGGAGAAGCAGGCTCCATGCACCGGGAGCCCCACGTGGGATTCGATCCCGGGTCTCCAGGATCGTGCCCTGGGCCAAAGGCAGGCGCCAAACCGCTGCGCCACCCAGGGATCCCTATTTATCTTTTAAATATTTTATCTATTTATTCACGAAAGACAGAGAGAGAGAGAGAGAGGGGGGCAGAGACACAGGCAGAGGGAGAAACAGGCTCCATGCAGGAAGCCCAACGTGGGACTCGATCCCTAATCTCCAGGATCACACTCCCTGCTGAAGGCGGCACTAAACCGCTGAGCCACCCCAGCTGCCCAAGCCTTAATAATTAACAAAAAATGTGTACTTTTTATACAGAAAGACAACTGGACAAATGAGAAAGTCCAGAAATCAAACTATATATAAGAATGTATTAAATTTTAGGAAAAAAAATGGACTTTTCAGTAAATGGTGCTGGTACAACTGGATAGCTGTCTGGAAAAAAAACAGACTGTTCTGCATTATACCATTTATAAGGGTAAACTCCAGGGATGCCTGGGGGGCTCAGCGGTTGAGTGTCTGCATTTGGCTCAGGTCGTGGTCCGGGGATGGAGTCCCACGTTGGGCTCCCTGCATGGAGCCTGCTTTTCCCTCTGCCTATGTCTCAACCTCTTTTTCTGTGTCTCTCATGAATGAATAAATAAAATCTTAAAAAAAAAAAAGACTTTGTTTAAAAGAATAAGGGTAAACTCCAAATGGCAAAAACAAAAGCAAAACAACCAATCACAAAACCATAGGCAACGTCAGAAGACAAAGGACAAGGAGGAAAAAGTATTTGCATTTCTGATCCCAGACAGATGGGCAATCTCCCTGTGGTAGGCTAATAATGTCTGTGCCCCCTGCACCCGCCTCTCCCCAAATGTTACCTTAACATGGCAAAAGGGACACTGTGGATGTGACTGAATTGAGGATGCTGAGATGGAGGGATTATCCCAGATTAACTGGGTGGTCGTGCAGTCATCACAAGGATCCTTGTCAGAGGAAAGCGGCAGGGTGAGTCAGACAAGGAGAAGTGGTGACAGAAGAGAAAGAGATTAGAAGATGCTATGCTGCTGGATGAAAGATGGAAGGTGGGGACATGAGCAGAGGAATGAAGGCCGAAACGAGAAAAAGCAAGGAAATGGGTCTCTCCTACGGCCTCCAGAAGGAAAGCGACCTTGTTGACATCTTGATTTGGGGGCTTCCAACCATTAGAAAAATTTGCCACCTCCTCAAAGCCTTACTAAGTGCTGATGAGGCTGTGAAGAAACAGGCCTCTCAAGCACAGATAAGGAAAGCGGAGACTGGATGGAAATCTCATGATTTATCCATGAAAATTCCAAATGTATTTGCCCCATGACCCAGCAATCCCACTTCCAGGATTTAATCCTACATATAAGCCCACACACACATGTGAAATGAAATACATACAAGTCTACAGTCTATTGTTCACTCAGCTGCAAGGGTAATCCTTTTACAGCTTAAGCCCGAGAGATCCACATCGGCCTTCAAGCTGTTTCTCTAACACTTCAGGCCTGCTCTTCTGAGGCCTCTGAACTTGCTATATTCTCTGTCACGCACTCTCCCCAGATGTTTGCAAGGCTCCGTTCCTCATTGCTCTGGGCTCTCTGCTCAAATTTCAACTCATCTTTCAGTCTCCCTGCTTTCCTTATCATTTCCCATTTCCTTACTGTGCTTTAAATATCTTTTCCTTGATACTACCAGACTCCTCATATAGTATTGGTTTAATGGTTTATTGCTTGTCCCCTTCACTAGAATATTGGCTGCATGAAAGCAAGGACTTTGTGTGTTTTGCCTTCTGCTGAAATCATAAGCATTCAATAGAGTATATTAAGTGTGTAATAGATAGGCGATGCCTGGGGGGCTCAGCGGCTGAGCATCTTGCCTTCAGCTCAGGGCATGATCCCAGAGTCCCGGGATCGGGTCCCACATCAGGCTCCCCTCAGGGAGCCTGCATCTTCTCCCTCTGCCTTTGTCTCTGCCTCTCTGCATCTCTCATGAATAAATAAAATCTTAAAAAAAAAAAGTGTGAATAAATATTTGCTGAATCTTTATCTTTCTTTTGGTATTGTTCTCTTTCTCTCATTTCCACCTTTCTCTGTCCTTCCTAACTTGGAAAAAATAAAGAATTGAAATAATTCTTCTGGAATACCTTCCTACCACTCACAGAATCAAAATAAACTTTAGTATCCTATTAAGGCACTCTTTTTTGGTACCAAGCAATATTTCTAGCCCCATCTCCTCCCCAAAATAGTCCTTTGAGGCCTGCATTCCAGCAACACAGAACAATTTGCTGTTTCTTGAATAAAATATGTACTGTCACACTTATGTGAATTTCAAAATATCATTCCCTTCAAAAAGAATACCATTTCTTCCCATTCTCTCTCTACCTATTACATTGAACACATCCAGCTCAAATATCACTTCTTTGAGGAGCTTTCTCAAATACTCTCACAAATACTTTCCTCTTTAGACTAAGGTTACCTTACTTGTATTACAACATAGCATTTAATTCTTTCTAAATTGTATGATTGCTTATTTGTCTTTTCTTGATGAGGTTAGACCTAATATCTTAGGCATCTTTATATACTTTCAATCATTTAGGCCATATTTCATGTCCAACAAAGGTTTGCTCAAGGAATAGAATCATATTGTTGCATTTATTATTTATATGTTCTTTAAAAATTTTTTAAAACTGGGCAGCCTGGGTGGCTCAGCGGTTTAGCGCTGCCTTCAGCCCAGGTCATGGTCCTGGAGACCCGGAATCAAGTCCTGAGTCGGGCTCCCTGCATGGAGCCTGCTTCTCCCTCTGCCTGTGTCTCTGCTTCTCTCATTCTCTCTCTCTCTCTCTCTCATATGAATAAATAAGTAAAATCTTAAAAAAAAAAAAAAAAAAAAACTAATGAGTAGCTCTACAACGAATGCTATTCAGCAACAAAAGAGAAGGAACTACTGACACATGCTCTATAATGGAAGAATCTCAAAAAAACGTTAAGCCAAGTGAAAGAGGCAGGCACAAAAGGCCACATATTGTATGACTTCATTTAAATGAAATGTAGATTAGTGGTTGCCTAGGCTGGGGGTGGAAACTGTGAAGGGGCATGAGGGACCTTAGAGGGTGTGCATAAAAATGAAAATGTTCTAAGGCTGATTTATGGTGATGGTTGTACAATGTGATACAGTTTTTTAAAATCACTGAATTTTATGCTCAAAATGGGTTGATTTTAGAATATGAAAATGTAGCTCAATGAAGTTGTTAAAAAAGAAAAAAATGGATGAGTAATATTTTACATTTCTTGGTCTCAAGAAATGCTTAAATTGTCATTTAAAAAATTTATATGACTCTTGGGACCCCTGGGTGGTTCAGCGGTTTAGTGCCTGCCTTTGGCCCAGGGCATGATCCTGGAGTCCTGGGACCGAATCCCATAAGAGGCTCCCCATGTGGCGCCTGCTTCTCCCTCTGCCTCTCCTCTCTCTCCGTCTCTGATGAATAAATAAATAAAATCTTAAAAAAAAATTTATATGACTCTCAATTAACTTTTTGTGGTTTGTTCACTATCCTCATGTATTCTTACAACAAACTTTACTGAGGTTCTATAATGGGTCAGGTTCTCTGCAACACAATATAGATATGAAGATTAATAAATAGTCTGTCCTCAAGAAGCTCATAGGCCAGGAATGGCATCTATAAATATATGTTTATAAGGATATAAATGTATAGATAAAGCAATATAATTCTATTTCAGAATAATTTTTGTAGGATTTCCAATAAAAGATTCAGTTTGGGTCATTGTATTTTTCTTATTGTGATTAAGATATTTTATTGTTCATTATTTCTACATTTTAAAATAGGCAAGTGATACATGATCACTGAAAAAAAAATTAGAAAATTCGTGACCAAGAAAACAATTAATTTATAGTCCCCAGAAATCTACTACCATAAGTTAATAAGGGTGTAAGTTAATAATTCTGTTTCTAAGTTAATCAGAACATTTATTCCCTGAACATTAAATTATTATATATTGTGAACTTGGTTACAAATGAAACAAAGTCCCTCCATTCATTTCCATCAGCTTGCCATGTATATATTATAAGAAGACCATGCTGTATTACAAAGGAAAAATTAATGTACAATTATAAAATACCAAGGACCTGGTTTGATAACCACATTCAAATCAGTATCTTCACACATTAGATACAGAATTGTGTGAAATGAATGAATGTAGTCAGACTAAATGAGATTTAGATATTCTTATAGCATCGACTTACATATGTGTAGTTTTTACTGGATTTATTATCTATAAAAGGAAGATACTGTGAATGAATATTACTTTTGATGGGATTTCCTTTTTTCCATAAAGGTAACATACACCAACGTGCCTATCAAATGACTGTCAGACAGAAGCACATTAATTTAAAAAACGCAGGTCCCTTATTCACTGTCACATGACCTTTTTGCTCAAGTAAGGCTGGTTCAAATAACACACACACACACAAACTGAAGACTGCAAGACGATGTTTGCCTGAGATAGTGGCACCGGTGGTTTTGCTCAGATATAATATGCTGTTCTGCTAACTGAATTGTCTGGGGGACAAGTACTTTGAGTTGCTTTTCTAATGAAAGTAATACATTCGTACATAAGTATTCACAGGAGACCAAAGTGTGTTTATAAAGTGGCTTGTCACGATGAAAGGTCTGGTCCATGGCCACAGAACAAAAGCAAATTAACTGATGCAGGAAGATGACAAAGCCCCAACTAGAACTTTGCCAAGTCAAACTTCTACCTTTCACATTATCAGAAAAAGAAGAGTTTGGGTGATTAAGGAACTGGCTATCTGTGGAGTTAAAAGCACTTTAAAGAAAGTAGGCAAATATCCTTCATTTTCATGTTTCCAACCTCTGATCCATACTTGGAGCCACTATCTTTATAAATGCAGCATAAATTTGGGTTTGGTGAGAGACCAGATCTCTCTAAATGTATGCTTTCAGTTGCCGTTTTCAGCTATTTTGGAAGTTAAACGAGAACCTAGCCTTATTTTAAAGTAAATTAAGTTCAGGAAATTTTTAATAAAGACTCTCTAAATTTAGGAATAAAAAGGAAGTAAGGGAGAGCATGAGACCTAGTATTTCCTGGGAACTAGCTATGTGATGGCACTTTTACGTTCGCTATTAAATTAGCTCTCAAAAATCTTAGTTCTCATTTTTCCCATTTAAAAGGTAAGGAGGTTTGGGGTGCCTGGGTGGCTCGGTTGGTTGGGTGGCTGCCCTAGGATCAGGTGATGATCTCAGGGTCCTAGGATAGAGACCCCCTTGCCAAGTCCATCAGGCTCCGTGCTTGGTGGAGAGTCTGCTTCCCTTCTCTTCTCTGCTCCTCCCCATGGCTTGTGCTCTCTCCTTCTCTCCCTCCCTCTCAAATGAATAAGTAAAAATCTTAAAAAAATAAAATAAAATAAAAGGTAAAGAGTTTTGAAGACTATATTTTGACCCAAATCAGATATTAGTAAGTGGCAGAGCTGGGTTTCAGAGGTATAGCAACTAAATTCTATTTTGCTTAATACAGAATAGAAATATATACAAAATCTTTTGTAGTTGAGAAACTAGGCTGTATTTAAGAGTGAATGACATGTTTTATCTATGTATCAAAAAAGCATTTTCAACCTGTAAATTAAGTCTTTTAATAATATCTACTGAAAAAAATCCAAGAGTCTAGAGCATGAGTAATAAGATCAGAAACAGTAGACATCATAAGCATTTTTTTCTTCCTAGAGAGTAAAAAAAAAAGTGTAGTATTTTAACAGAATCATCTAACAAGGTAAAATAATTTGCTCTGATTTATAATCCAATCACATGGGAGACAGTAAAGAAGCTTTATATCTATGTAAATCATGGGAGAGAAACTGGTAAGATCTGATACATGCGTATAACTAAATACTGTTTTAAAAAAATGCTTTTTTTTAAAAAAAAGATTTTATTTATTTATTCATGAGAGACACACAGAGAGAGGCAGAGACACAGGCAGAGGAAAAAGCAGGCTCCCTCTGGGGAGCCTGATGTGAGATTCAATCCCAGGACCCCAGATCACAACGCTCAACCACTGAGCCACCCATGTGTCCCTAAAAAAATGCTTCTATACAATTTAAAGCTATTAAAACTTCACTCACCAATTAGAGAGAAGGGTTACCAGGGAATCCTTGGTTGAGAGCCAGCCAGTTCCTTCCTGGCATCCTCACTAGTTAGTTCTTGCTGAGATGTATGGGAATGACCACGCTGAAAAGGGGTCAGGATGGAGAAAGGCTTTTACAGCACAAATCCTTCAGCAGGTGGTATCTGTAGAGCTAGAGGGCAGCAGATAGTCTTCAGATGGTTTGCACAGTAGGGTATGTAGTAGGGAATACTGAATAATTCTTTGAGATGAACAGATTGGTCAGCATCAAGAGGAAACATGGTCTGCTTTGAAATGCACAGCGTAGGCTGGTGTTTGATATACCACACATCCGTGCAGGAGATGCGGGTAGCTGATTTTTCTGTGAGCTTACTATATGCACCACTATATGTGGATATAAAAATTAGAAGTTCAGCAGAGGAGAAACACAGTAAATAGAAAGCAGTTTGGTATCTGAAAAGAGAGCCATGCTTACAGTACAAAGAAGGGAGCAAGTACTTCTATTAAGGAAGAGTTAAAGGAGGCTTCAATGGGGGGACTGTTGGAACTGAATCTAGTTTTGAATGATGAACCGGAATTAGCCAGGAAGGGAAGGGAGAGGATAACTTTGGGGCATCAGTATTAGTTCCATACTGTTGAAGCATACAGTGGGAGGTAGGTGAAGAAAGAGGAGACTAGTTACGTAAGAGGTCCAGAGGTTTGGATCTTATCATTTAGGTGCTAGGAAACTGTTCTTGGCAGGGGAAAGGATATGATTACACGTGCAATTTAGCTGGGTTGTTCCAGAGACAGTTTAGATTGGAGGGGAAGCAATAGAAAGAGAAGATCCATTAAGGGGTGAAGTATTCTAGTCTAGGTGAGCAGATAGGTGAAGCGGTAGCTAACAGAGACAGAGAGGCAGGAACCAGAGAAGTTGCTCAAAAAGTGAAACAAAATAGCTCCCTGTTGTGGACAGGATGCTGCTCACCCAGGATCCACTTTCCTCCTTTTCCCTCCTTACTAACAAGACCAAATAATTTTGTTCAGGTACTTGCTGCTCTGATGGTAAACCAGACTAATATCACCTTGGACAAATCTGCCATGATGATGGTTCTGGGACCTGAAGCCTCCTACAGCGCAGTCCCCTTTCCTTTCCACATTCTTTCCCTTTATTTAACCACACCCTTAAGTGTGCCCTCAGGGCACAATGCCCTGGATCTGCCCCCACGAGACAGGACTAGGATCCACACCTACTCTTAAATATTCTCCTCCTGGTGGTTCCTTAGTATGGTCTCCCAGCCTCCAGGCTATAAAGATAGGTCCTAAGGGAGGTGGGGGTTGCAGCCTAGCTGCTACCAACACATGCTTCTGTCCCTGAGTCCCCCTAATAAGCCACTTCCCACCAAACTGAACTTGTCTTGCCTTTTTCTTCAGTCTTATAGCTCTTTCAGCCTTTGGGGGTCATTTTGCATGTACCCCATTTCATGGAATACTTGCCAATGATTACTTTAGGAATGGGCACCTGGTTTACTTCTAGCTAAGGAGACAGGAGGGAAGTCTACCAGGAGGCTCCAGGGAGAGATCCAGGGGGAACTAAGCAACTGTTTCTTCTGGATGTTGCTCTGTCTTGGTAAGACACACCCAGGACAACTATAGCCAAACTGCCACCAGCCTGATAATACACAGGACACTAGGAGGCAGGGCAGAGAGACAGAAAACCTTGATATCATGGCGTTGTCAGGTTAACTGTGCCCGATGCCCCAAATTGGCCAGAACCTTCACGTGGGACTTCTAGCCTCCAGAACTGTGAAAAAATAAAATTGTTGTTCAAGCCTTCCAGTCTCTGGTATTTTATTGCGGCAAACCAAGCTGACAAACATAAGCACCTTCTGCATAAATGTTAGGACTTGATCAGTGATATTCTGAAAGCACATTTAGGCTGTCCCTCACAGTGTCTTGCAGCAGAGTCTTCACAACCATCATATTAACATACCACCTTAAAATATGTTGAGAAGATCTATACGGGGATTATCTATTTCTGCATTACAAACCACCCTACACCTTAGTGGCATAAACACGGCAACCATTTGATTATGCTCACAGATTCTGTGGGTCAGGAATTGGAACACAGAGGATGGCTGGTGTCTGTCTGCTACATGATTCCCTGGGGCCTCTCAGGAAGACTCGAAAAGCTGGGCATGATCTATTGGCTAGGGGCTGGAACCACTGAGTGATCAGAGATCCAATCCCCATAAGATAGCTTATTTACCCATACTTCGGTGAGGTCCTTTTGGGACTGAGGATGGAGCGCCTCCTGCGGGCTCATCACATGACTTCTCTCGGAAACGCAGCTGAGTTACTTGAGTTCTCAGAAAGACCAGACAGAGGAAGGGTTTCAAGATAGCAAGCATCCAAGGAGACCTTTTTATGGCCGAGCCTGAGAAGTCATGTAGCGTCACTTCCATACTATTTTATTGGTTGAGGCTCTCACAAGCCCATTGAGATTTAAGGGAAAGAGACATAGATCCTCACTACTTGATAGGAGACAATGGGAGGAAAGTAAAAAAAAAAAAAAATTGGAATAATAATTGTGGCCTTTTTTTTTTTTAAAACCACCACACTGTACTTCTGAAGAGAGCTCAGGAGAGCACCTGCTTTCTCTGCTCCTTTGCAGTTATGTGCCTGGCTAAGGTGATGATACAGAAGATGGAGCAAGGCAGCCATGGGGGTAAGCTAGGTGAGTGGCAGAGGGTTAAGGATGATGCCTATGTTTCTGACCTGATAATGTGGATAAACACTGGTACCCTTTAGGAAGACAGAGAAGAATGGAGTGGGTTTGGAGGGAAAGATCATATATCAGGTCTTACATATACTGAGTCTGATGTGCCTGTAAAGAGCTCCAAGAAGAAATATTGAATAAGCAGCAAAATATCTAGCACTAGAGCTCAGGAGTGGTCTGGAATGGAGATATAAATTGAGACTCACTGGCATATAGACAACTGGTAATTGAAGGCTTGGGCTTCATTTTCTGAAAGGTCTATTCTTGTCCTGTGATCAGAATGGTATTCTATTAAACAATTTACATGCTTAATAGTCATGTTTTATCTCTCAGGCAAATAAACTGCCTCTTAAGTTGTTTTGCTGTGATAGCTATCAGTGAGTGACCTAGAGTACCTTTAAATGGTGTACAAATTCAATTTAAACACTGAACAAATAAAAACATTCACCAACAGACCCACTCTAAACGTGAGGGTCTACTTAATTGACAGGACCATTATATGTACTAAGCTGTCTCAGTCACCAATAGCTTTTTTGCCTTCTCAGTATGTGTATCAACCTTCACTTTTCACCTCTATATATTTAACTTAATACTCCTACATTTGATTCTAATATGCTTACTTCACAATACATTTGCTATTTCCTTTAAATAAAAACACTGTGTGGATTAAAAAAGATACAGTACTATTGCTTAAATGCGATGGTGAGTACCTTTATTATTCTTATTCTTCTTTAAACTACATGTATCTGTTGCATATACTCTTTTGTATGAATGATACATTTCATAATTTAAAAAAGCATTTTAAATCACTCTCAGGGCAGCCTGGGTGGCTCAGCGGTTTAGCGCCGCCTTCAGCCCAGGGTGTGATCCTGGAGCCCCAGGATCGAGTCCCATATCATGCTCCCTGCACGGAGCCTGGTTCTTCCTCTGCCTGTGTCTGTGCCTCTCTCTCTGTATCTCTTATGAATAAATAAATAAAATCTTTTTTTTTTTAAAACCACTCTCAGTAGCCTTTAAGTCGGAATAAATTCAGTATTTTTATTTGCAATGAATGATTTAAGACTGTGCCTACTTTATGAAAAAAGGATGTTAGTAAAATTATAGGTATTTATTATCACCACTACTAGCATCTTCAAAGTCTTGGATATGTGAGTGATATAAGCTTGAACAGATGCCCAGCAAACAATAAAACATGACATGGCATGTTTTATTAGCTCGTTAATACATGCCTTGGGTGCAATGTGAGGGACAGGTTGTGAGTAAATGTACCAGTGAAATATACCCCAGAGTATCTTAATAGTTTTATATGGCACTCACTGTTTCACTTTTAAATCTCTTAAAATATGTTTTCTTTTCAATATAGTTTTTACACACACACACACACACACACACACACACACTTTTTAATCCCACAGAAAGGAAAATAAACTCTTCCTATTTCTAATCTACAAAAATAAACTTCCAACATGAACTCCCTTCCACTTTGAAAAGGTTAATTAGCTTCTTTGAACTCAAACTCACTGATTCTCTAGTTAACCTTCCTTGCCGACTTTCATCCATTTTTATGGGAAGAGTCTGCAAAGCCCTGGATTTTCCACATTATTTTATGCTTCTGCTTGCATGCTGCACAATGACGTCCCCATAGAAACACTGTATTCCTCTCTGGCTGCCTGAGGATGACTGCTATCATGAATAACATGAAGAAATCCATGACCAACTAACTAGTGGAAAGGAATGGTCATCAATGTCCTTCAACCTAGGAAGGCAACAGTAACTATAACAGAAATTTAGGAAAAACTTACTAAAATGTACAAGACCACATCGGAGGTCATCTTTGCATTTGGATTCAAAGCTCATTTTGGTGGCGGCAAGACAACTGGCTTTAATGACTTATGATTCATGAACCCAAATACAGATTAGTAGGATGTGGCCAGTATGAAAAAGAAAAGATCTCAAGAAAACACTGAAAGGTACACAAGAACAGACTGAAAAAAGTCAGGGAGAACTGCAGAGGCCAAAGAAGTGCTAGGAAAAAGGAGCAGATTCTGCAGTGACTTTGTGGTGATTGTGCAGATTATTCATAAAGATTAACAAACTAGGAGAGCTTTAACAAATGCACACACACACACACACACACACACACACACACACACACAAAACCCCCACTGTAGATGCTTCCTGAACAGCCATGACATGACCTTCCTGAAATTCTAAGGACGAAACCTCTGCTGTCTTTAGCCTGGGGAGGGTTGACAATCCAGTTACTTGGTAGTTTCTAGTCCTGGAAGGCAGGACTTGGGTCCTCAGGCTAGAAGCCTCTAGTCAACTGCTCCAATCAGAACCCTAATGACAGGGTTGGCCTAGATAGACCTCCAGGTCTCCAGAGATCTTTTGACTCTTTTTTTTTTTTCAATATTTTATTTATTTATTCATGAGAGACAGAGAGAGAGAGGCAGAGACACAGGCAAAGGGAGAAGCAGACTCCTGGCAGGGAGCCCGATGCAGGACTTGATTCCCGACCCCGGATCACACTCTGAGCCAAAGGCAGACACTCAACTGCTGAGCCACTCAGGCGACCCCCTCTGACTCTTTCTGACTCCCAATTCACTACTGGTAAAGCTACACCCAGACTCTGGGGCTTCAAAACAGTAATCATTTGTGTCTGCGGATGAGCTATGTTCAGCTAATCTAGACTGGTGACTCTGCTTCTCACCGTATGTTTCTGGGTTGGCTGGAGAGGCTCTGTTTCAAGTGTTTCTCATTCTTACTGGACCAGAAGTCTAGCCAGAACAGATTTTCTGCATAGTGAGCACAGAAGCCCAAGAGAGCCTCCTATTGGCCAAAGGAAGTCAAATGGCTGGGTGCAGAGTTCAAGAGCATAGAAATACACCCTGCCCACCGTGAGAGAAGATTGCGGTTAAATGACAAAGCACATGGAAACATTTATTATATTTCACAATTTCTTTGGTTCAGAATTCAGTAATGGCTCAGCTGGGTGGTTTTAGCTTGAGGCCTCTCATAAAAGACTAGAAATACTATAATCTGTAGACAAAGACACTGAGACCAACCTGTATAAATACCTACATTTCTAATTATTGTCTATTACTTTTTAAAATATATTTTTGTGCAAAGCAGTAAATTTTATGGGAAAATGCTATTTAGATGGTACTTAGCACTAAAACAAAAGGCTGTGATACATAAAGAACAGGTTAAAAGATGATGAACATTGACTTAATTACACAAAATACACAGTGAGACAGTAAGAAAGCAGGAGACATAAATTTTCAGTCACTTAATAAGTTGAGAAAGAGAACACCTGTTGAACTCCTTGGCCCTTGACCTACATGTACTTCCACTGCACAGGGAAAGGTACTCAAGATAGGAGAGGTGCACAGAGAGTTCTGGAGATCTACAAAGGGTTTCCCTGAAGTCTTCAGCTGAGTATTACCAATGCATGGGTGCAAGAATACTATCAAAGTGTGAGGAAAGAACCATTCAGAAGGTATTGAGGGAACAATCCCTAGAGCTCATACAGGGCTGGAATTAGTTCCTGTTCCCACTAGTCAGAGTGGAAAGCCTCATAATTCACAAGGTATCAGCAGAGTACTCAGAAAGGTTTTGCTGTAGAAGTGGGGAAAATTAGACCTAGACTAAATGCTATTCCAGTCCTGCCTAACAAAACTTAAAAGACCTGAAAAGATCAAACGTTTTCCAGTAACTAAACTGTATTCCAGAAGAGCACTCAAGAATATTTATAGAGATACAAAAAGATCTAGAATCCAATGAAATAAAATTCACAGTGTCTGGCACCCACTCAAAAATAACCAAGCATATGGGCAGCCCTGGTGGCTCAGCGGTTTAGCGCCGCCTTTGGCCCAGGGTGGGATCCTGCAGACCCGGGATCGAGTCCCATGTTGGGCTCCCTGAATGGAGCCTGCTTCTCCCTTTGCCTGTGTGTCTGCCCCCCCCCCTCTCTCTGTCTCTCATGCATAAATAAATAAAATCTTAAAAAAAAAAAGCATGCAAAAAAAAAAAAGTAAGGGGGCTAGGAAAACACAATGCAAAATGAGGAGAAAAATCAGTCAATTGAAATCAACTCAGAAATGACACAGATGATAGAATTAGGAGACAGGGATATTAAAACAGTTTTCATAACTGTAGTCCATATGGTCTAGGAACTAGAAGAAACATTGAGCATGTTAAATAGAAACACAGAAGATATAAATTGGTGAACTTGAATGTACACCAATAGAAATTATCCAAAATGAAATGCAAAGAGAAAAACACTGAAAAAAAATACAGCAACAGTGGGCTCTGTTAAGCAACCTATTACAGAAGTAATTTGAGACCCTGTGAGAAGGAGAGAGGAGGACAGAAAAAGTATTTGGAAGAAATAATGATCAAAAATTTTCCAAATTTGATGAAAACAATAAACTCACAGATCTAAGAGGCTCAATGAACCCTAAGCACAAGAAACATGAAAAATATGACACCAAGGCACATCATAATTCAAATGCTCAAAACCAATGGCTGAGAAAAAAATAGAAACAGTGCAAGAAATTTAGACACATTTTGTACAAAATGTGAATAAAAATAAGCAACAAAAATAAGGATGGCAGCAACTTTCTTTTTGGAAACATATGTAAGAAGACAGTGAAGTAACATAAAAATTTGTCAATCTTGAATTTTATATCCATTGAATATATCTTAAAAACAAGGTCAAAATAAAAGTTTTTTCTTATACAAAAGCTGGAAGAATTAATCACCAGTAAACCTGTACTAGAAGTAATGTTGAAAGAAGTCTATGAAGGAGGAAAATAACACCACATAGAAATTTGGATGATTGAATGACTGACAGAAAGAAATGAAAAGCACTGAAGATATTAACTATGGGGATAATATAAAGACTTAAAAAGGGATCCCTGGGTGGCGCAGCAGTTTAGCGCCTGCCTTTGGCCCAGGGCGCGATCCTGGAGACCCGGGATCGAATCCCACGTCGGGCTCCCGGTGCATGGAGCCTGCTTCTCCCTCTGCCTATGTCTCTGCCTCTCTCTCTCTCTCTCTCTCTGACTATCATAAATAAATAAAAAAAAAAAAATTAAAAAAAAAAAAAAAAAGACTTAAAAAATTTTAAGACCCTTTAAAATATAATTCAATGTTTAAAGCAAACATAGTAACACTATGTTGTGAGATTTATACTATATACAAACTAAATACATGAAAATAACACAAAGCCTGAGAGGGAAGAAGTAGAAATAACCATTTGTAAGCTTCCCCTATAAGTAAAAGTATACTGTCATTGAAACTAAACTGTGATAAATTAAAGCCATATATTATAAATTCAAGAGTAACTACTAAAAATGCAGCAAAGAGTTGTAGTTAACAAGTAAAAATGGAGGCAAAAGGGCATTATAAAAAAATAATGTAAGGGAAGGCAGAAAAAGAAGAAAATGGAAAAAAGAACAAATGGGATAAATAGCAAACAAATAACAAAATAGCAGAGTTAAACTCAATCGTTTCAATAAACACATCAAGTATAACTGATTTAAACTCACAGATTAAAAGGTAGAGATTGCCAGACTAAATAAAAGAGCAAGATCCAAATAAATGCTACATATACAAAGCCCACTTTAAATATAAAAACAGTACAAGAATGGAAAAAGATATACCTCATTTCAATTAAAAGAAAGCTGAAGTGGTTAAATTAGTATCAGATAAGGGAGAGATCAGAAAAACAAAACAAGACAAAAATCAATATAAAGAATATTACTAGGGCTAAAAAAAGATCATTATAAAAAAGATAATGATAAAGGGATAAAATAATCAAGATAACATAAGGATCCTAAAGGTTAATGTGCCTAAAGCAGAGCTTTGAAATACATGATGGAAAAACTGACAGAACTATGGCCAGGAGAAAGCAAAAAATCAATAATTATAGTCAGAAACTTTAACACCCTTCTCTTAGTAATTGAGAAAACGAGCTGAATGAAAACAATTACAGATATAGAAGACTTTAATGACACTATCAACCAATCTGACTTAATTGATATTTACATAACACTCCATAAAAAATAGCAGAATACATATTCTTTTTAAGTGAACATTTCCCAAGATACATCTTATCTGGGTCATAAAACAATATATTTAAAATATATTTAAAATATATTTAAAATATATTTAAATATTTGCAATTTACTGTACATCAATAAAGCTGTATCATTAATTTAACAACTATTTTTGAGTAACTACTAATGTGTTAGGCACAGTTCTGGTGTTGGGAATACAATGATAAACAAAATCCCACCTCTCATGGAGCTAATATGCTTGTAGGAGAAACTATAAGAATAATATCAAATAGTTACAACTGTGATTAATAAAATAAAGGGAATTAGGTAGGGTGGCTGCTTAGGATTGGGTGGGGGGCTCGTTGATATATGATATGAATATCAAGAAGGGGCCAACTGTGTTAAAGTGGAGGAAGATTACCCCTAGCCTTTATTGTTTTGGCTTTCCAATTGTTTTTATATACCTCTAACCCCTATAAATCATCATAATGACAACTGATGAATTAGCTTTCCCAAAGGTTAATTTGATCATGTAATTTATTTGTTTAAAAATCTTCAATCCAAAAAAAAAAAAAAAAATCTTCAATCCCAGGGGATCCTTGGGTGGCTCAGCTGTTTAGTCCCTGCCTTTGTGCCCAAGGCACGATCCTGGAGTCCCGGGATTGAGTCCCGCGTCGGGCTCCCGGCATGGAGCCTGCTTCTTCCTCTGCCTGCGTCTCTGCCTCTCTCTGTCTCTCTGTCTATCATGAATAAATAAAATCTTAAAAAAAAAAATTCAATCCCTCTCTTACGTACTAAATCTGGTTTTAGCTCTATATCTGGCATTAAAAGTCTTCAATCATGTGACAAAAGCTACTTTTCCAGTATTTTTATGATTTTTCTATTCTAACTTGGATGAATCCCTAAGCTTAAATATGTCTCCCGACTTTTGATCATGTTTCCTCTGGTGGAATGCCATCCTCCTCCATCAGCAGACATCCTTTCCATCCTTAAATGTCCATCTCATATATTACATTTTCCTTCATGTCTTTCCTGATTTTCCCAACCAGATGTGACTTTTGTTCACATTTTCCTCCTGTTAGTTTTTTTCTTTTTTTTAAAGATTTTATTTATTTATTCATGAGAGACACAGAGAGAGACAGAGACATAGGCAGAGGGAGAAACAGGCTCCATGTAGGGAGCCTGATGTGGGACTCCCAGCACCACGGGATCACACCCTGAGCCAAAGGCAGGTGCTTAACTGCTGAGCCACCCAGGCATCCCCTGTTAGGTTTTTCAATGGACAAAACTCATCTTGCTCATCTTTTTCTTGTATTTTAGAAGGTGGCATTGAGCTTTGCAGGTAGGAGCTAATCTGTAACTTTCTGGTGGACTGAATTATCTTTTTTATATTTTACTTGAAAGCTGCTAAGGGACTAATAATAGAAGATAAGCATAAAGAAATAAAAAAAACAAATAGATGGACAGAAGTTATCTTTCCTATTTCTCTTAATCTACTGACAGCATAATCTACACTTGGAAAAAAACAGAATGGATCTTTGTAATTTTAGTGACTATGTTCAAACCAGTTCTTTTCCAAGAGAACTGGATCCTCTTTAAAACCCTCTCACTTTCTGAGACTGGAGTCAAGCCAGCATTTACAGAACCTCTGAAGACAGGAAAGAGGTTCCCCACTTCAAATGCTGTTCCCCATTTCAACACCAACATGAGAGTTGTAGAGGACTGTGGTTAGATTCTCAAGGAAGGAATAGAAGAGGGTGGGAAATAAATAATAAAGAACCAGAGAAAGAGTGTCTAGGGGTCTCTAAGACAACTCCAAGGTTTCCATGCCTTGTTTGGAGGAACTCCTAGAACTCAACCCACAGTCGAACTCATGATTTATTACAGCAAAAGAATACAAAGCAAAACCAGCAAAGGGGAAAAAGCTGCAAGAGATGAAGTCTGCAGGAAATTGGATGCAAGTTTCCCAGAGTCCTCTACCAGTGGAGTCACACAGGATGTGACTGATTCCTCCAAGAATTAACACATACTATAACATATGAAATGCTGTCTACTGGGGAAATTCATTGGAATCTCAGAGCTCAGTTTTTCAGAGGGGTTGGTCACCCCCTATCTAGCATATGCCAAAATTCTAGACTCCCAGAAAGTAGGTATTCAAAATAAACCACACTGTTTGCAGAAACAGTTTGGGTACAGTGAGCTTTACTTATCAGTTAGATAATGGTAGAGACACTCCTAAAATCCAAGTTCCTAGATGGCAGCCATGGGCCAACCTTATAAGCAGGTTTTTCTTTTCTTTTTTAAAAAGGATTTACTTACTTAAGGGGGTAGGGGCAAAGGGAGAGGGAGGGCGAGAATTTCAAACAGGCTTTCCCCTGAGCACAGAGCCTGATGCAGGGCTCCATCCCATGACCCTGAGATCATGACCTGAGCCAAAATCAAGTCAGATACTTACTTGGCTGAGCCATCAGGTACCCTATAAGCTGGCTTTTCTAAGGACAGCAAGCTTTTTCTGCATAGGAATATATTGAAAATATTCTTAATTTTGATTAAAAAACAAATCTCACTTTCAGATTTTTTTTTTTAGCAAATAGTATGAAATAGAGCAGAGTCATATACATAAAGAGGCTCATCATAATACATAATATTGCTAAAATTCATTACAAAAAAGAAAACAGGGTAAGCATCTAAAAAATTGTGCAATGGTTCCGTAAATTATAGTAGTATGGAGAAATATTAAGTAGCCATTAAAATTAAATTTTGAAGACTTTTAATGACAAATCCTAGGGAACAAACCACGGTAAAAACTTATATAGAATAGTAACTCTAAAATGGGAAAGATACAGAATGAAATCTAGAAGGAAATACACTGAGGAGTAATCACGATTCATTTCTGGGGAATGGTTTATGTAATATAATTTTTATTTTCTTCTTGACCTTTTTCTATGCTTTCAATTTTTATTTAATGAACATGCAGTTACTCTTCTAATTAGAAACAAAGTATAAGATAACTATATTAAAAAGATTATTTTAGATATAAAGGTCTGTGGATTCAAAGCCAATTTTACTAAAACGTAAAATATTTATTGGGTATAGTGAGTAACAGGAATACCACGTACAAAGCAGAACCTTACTGGGGAACTCTTAGAATGGTAAACAACCATTACATTTAATATGCAATTTTTCAGGACGCCTGAGTGGCTGGGATTGAGTATCTGCCTTCTGCTCAGAGTTTGGTCCCAGGGGCTGGGATCAAGTCCTGCATCAAGTCCTGCATCAGGTTCCCCACAGGAAGCCTGCTTCTCCCTCTGCCTGTCTCTCTCTCTGTGTGTCTCTCATGTATGAAATCTTTAAAAAATATATGCAATTTTTCTATTTAATATGCTTTTTTTTCCAATTAGCTAACTAACAACAACAAAACAGGTAGAGGGAGGGGAGATATTATGAATGCTAAAGAAAGCACATGGCTAATTTTTATTATAAGGGAAAAATGGCTCACAGACTAGCAAACACAAAAATAAAAATGTTGTTTTTCAATGGCTAGAACAAGGGATGAATTTCCGAAATCACTTCGAATGTTTACATGATCACAATTTACCTATTATCTGTCAAGTGTTACCGACAGAAGTCACAAAATTTTCATCGTTTAGAGGAGGATTAGGTAATTACTCTACAAACTTATGGAGAAGGTGATTTTGAATCTGTTCAGTTGTAATTCCCCTCCGTTTGCTTTTAATGCATCTCCCCTGGTCACATAGATACGACTCCACAAAAAGCTATTTTTGTACTACCCAGGTTCTCCATCACTGCATTAAGTAGCCATATAGAAAACAGACTGCTATTGTATTCTCTTCTCCCTAGGGAGATGAAATGGTTTGCAGCTGATTTTAAATCACAAAGCAATTCTTTTGTGTACTGAATTGGCCCAAGGCTACGGAGGTTGTGCCACTCGCTTCCCACATGACCTCCACTTGTGGCTGCTACCCAGTCATGCCAGAACACGAAAACCTTGAAGGCGCTCCATGTGGGGCGGTGCTCTCTGCCTCTGAAGTGATTCCTGGGCCAAGTCAGAAAACCCAAATTCTGAACTGCCATTGCAATGGCAAGCACACTTAAGAGGAGGGGGAAAATAAAGAGTGCCAGGATTTTTCTGGTTAGGAAGGGAAATGTGGTTAACCTAAATTGGACCTAGGGCACAAATGGAGACATCAAGAAGCACCCCCACAGCTTCAGTTCAACTATGCATTTTGCTTCCGTTATAAAAAGAAAAAAAGGAAAAAAAAAAACCAACAAAAACCCAAAACAGCGCTTTATATGGTTTGGCTATATTCAGGAATGTAATTGCTTAAAGAAGGTCTCTAGTGCTTTCAAGGGCTGTGTTTGAGGAGATGGTAGGGAAAGAGGGCAGACGAACAAAGCATCGCTACAGATTCTTTTGAGTAAAACTAGCTAATCAAAGTCAGCAATTAGTGCTTACTAAGTGGCAGTGCACAGATCAACAGTCTTTCAAAGACTTTTGTTGCTTCCTCTTTTCTCTTTCCCAGGAAGAAACAGATTATGTGGGACTTGGACTCAAAAAACCTGGGTTCAGGTCATGTCACTGGGAAACATGCATCCCCAAATAGTTTCCAGACACTGTGCTTTCCTGCTATTTGTCATCCCTGAATTTCAGGCTTTTCCTCTATAAAATGGGCATACCAACCAATGTCCCCCCTTTCATGGTGATTGTATAGAAAGAAAATATTAGCACACTGTAAAGTACTCTCGGAGTGTTTATTATTGTTGTTGCCATTAGGTTGCCTGACACATAGGAAGTACTTAACAAATGTTCACGAAATTATTATCGAATTAGGTTAGTTATGGCGGACAAATGGTAGGAGCGGATAAATCAAGAACCCTAAAACCAGTAATAACACTTTCGCCTAAGGGTAGCCCCAGTGGCGCAGCGGTTTGGCGCCGCCTGCAGCCTGGGGTGTGATCCTGGGGTCCCGGGATCGAGTCCCACATCGGGCTCCCTGCACGGAGCCTGCTTCTCCCTCTGCCTGTGTCTCTGCCTCTTTCTCTCTATGTCTATGAATAAATAAATAAAATCTTAAAAAAAAAACACTTTCGCCTAAAAATTAAAGTACTTAACTGTAAAATATTAATATCTTACATGGAACTAAGTTGAACACCTAGAACTATCCCAGGGGAAAACAATGGCTCAACCACCAGAAGAGGTCACTATAATCATCAAAAATGGTGGGATCTCAGGTACGGCAGAGGATGCTAACGAATTGGGTTTCATTAAGGTAGAGAGGCAGAAAATGAGAAGAGTCTGGAGTTCAAATCTCAACTAATAAGTTGTATGACCGTGGGCAAATTATTTAATCTTTTCTAAACCTCAGTTTTCCCATATATAAAATGGGGAAGCGGTAGTGTCTGCTAGCAGACTTCTGTGAAGATTAAATGAAGAAACATAGATGAGTTGCTTGGCAGTGTTATGTGCTCATCTATCATCATCTTTATCATACTATATATGAGGCAACTTTTTATGAGTGGAGCTACATTAGGAATCCTCCATTTTACCATCTGCTATTAACCCTCAGCTATGGTATAGTGAAGTATGTTAGGTTTTTGAAAAATGCAGCAAAGGGGGGTCCCAATGTGGTCATATATCCTTGCCAGGTCTCCACATACCACTATGCTGCTTAGGCGAAGCTAGATATGCCTACTGGGAACTGTGGTTCCTTGAACCAAATGTTAGCAGACGTTCAAGGTACAATTCCTCATATTTTACTTACCACTCTTTGAACCATCCAGAGTCCCTGGGTTATACTTTCAAATTTTCTATCCAAGTTGCTCATGCCCTATGTTTCATTTCCAGGAAAATTTGTCTTTCTTTTTTCAAATGGAAATGTCAAAAAGCCTAAGATGTGCATACGTGCGTATTTTCTCTAATTTGCAGTGAATCAAATCTTGCTAATACAGATGCTAAGAAAGTTAGAATAATGAAACACTAAGACAGGAATCCTGTATAACAGTATATACCATGTTAAATGATGGTGGTGGTCAATGAGGCAATTGCTTCACATTCAATATCTTACTGAAATGAAGTAACTGCATTTTAAAGAAATAAAACCTAACCCATAAGATGTCCTGTTAAATGAGTCAAAAAACCTTAATTCTAGGTCCATATAATTAATTCAAATGATCCAACTGCACAACCATCCTACTTCTTATCACAGAGAAGTTAATAATTGTAGTAAATTCTGGATCTTGTAAAAGACCTTCCTCCCTCAGGCCCCCAAAAGTGGTCTTCTTCAGATCATGTCCACTCTTCTGGGACATGGAAAGCCCCTTCCTCGGGGGAAAGGCTGGGCCCAGCCACCTCAGCACGAGCTGTTTCTCCAGCCTGCCTGCCTGGTGACGGTGCTACCTGCCAGCCAGCAGCATCCTGGTGTCTACCGGGCTGCGGCAGATTGAACAGACTGTGAATCCAGCCAGAGGATAAGAGGTTGTTTTAATTGGCTAAATCTGCTATGTACTAAGCGTATGGCCATGAATTTGTAGCCAAAACACTAATCTAAAAAAAATGTCATGTACAATTTAAACACAAAACAAGAATGACATTTTCACTCGTCAATTCTAGTTTTGCCATGAGGGTTTTTAACTTAACATTTTATAATGAATACCAAATCCTTACCTTTGCTGAAGTAGAATTTTCATGGTATACTCCTTGGACCAAGTCCATAAGAGCGCTTGCTAAAAGTTCCACAACCTAAAAAACAATAAAAAAGAATCAAGATAAATAATTATAAAATTTTGCCCGCATTTTTACCTCAGAATGCCTCAGAAGGCTTGGTAGCAAGGCAGTATGTGTGTTTGATAGAAAAAATAGGGCTATATACAAAGATCCTGGCAAATGGCATTGCTCACCTGGATATTAGAGCTGTGATCCAGTTTTTTTCAGGCATAATTCAAGAAAAAAAATCTTATAAGCATAGCATTGAACTAATATACATGAAAATCCAGTAATAGCCATTTTGAACATAAGCTTAAATTTTAGATACCTAATGAAATTTTAACTCGATTTATTTTCTGTATGTTTATTTCTGTCAGGTGGATAATTTTTCAATATCTCCATTCCGGGAGTCATTACAATGCTAATTTTCATACTTAATACAGAAAGAAAAGCAAAAGCAAAAGAATGGTTAACCTTTCAAATGTGTTCATTCTGTTGTACTTAAAATGCACTGTGGATATGTTTGGTGTAGGGCCCCTGGGTCAAATGTACCATAAACACTAAAAATTTTTATAGAACTGCAATATTGAAATCATATTCATCAAACCTGTAGTATTTCCAAGACTCAGGCTATTAACAAAACAAAAAAAAAAAAAAAAAAAGAAAAAGAAGCAAAATCAAAAGCTTTGAACTTGTTCCAGAATGTAAAACAAGCAGAAAACAGTCTCTTTGGAGGTACTGCACAATTTACAGTTGTTTGCATAAAACATCTTAATTCAGGAGAATAAAATAGTGGTATTACTCTAATGTTCAATGCAGCCATTTCAAATGGAATTCCTCAAAGCAGCCCCAACCACTTCTCAAAAAGTCTTAATATCTTGTATATTTAGCTTCCTATATTATGCAGTTCCCGTATCTGATTCCCACTCTCTGCTTCCTAAAATTTAGCTCAGTTCTGATTGAATTAAAGGATTTTGTTTCAGCTTTTATCATTCTTGTAATTGAAGACATTATTAAGCCAAAGGATACAGACCCAAACAAGAAGGTACTTTAATCTCAGGTACCTTACATTTAATAAACATTTTCTTAGAGGCAGATTATATTAATTTGTGGAAAGACTTGCTTTAAAATTTTAATACATGGGCATTTATCTCCAAATTTATATTTACATTCATACTATGTAACACAGACAAGGCTGCTGATATGGAAATTTTGCTGATTAAAGGCATATTTTTTTTTCTAGCTCTGCAGATGGGTTAATTTGTAAGACCTATACAAAGTCTTTTTTTTTTTTTTTTTTAATCACATTGCCCTTTAGGTAACCAAATACTTAAGAAATATTGTAGCAATATGAGCTGCAGAGGAACTAGAAGGACAATGATCCTACAGTGTTACCAGATGTGTTGAGTTATTTAAGTGGGGAGAAAAGAAAATGAATGGATTTTTTCCCCCTGAAGGTATCAGATAAGCCCTATTCCCAAATCCAGAAGGATAGAGTATCGCCAATAGGTCTATGAAAGATTGTAACTAAATGCAAAGCATCAGATTGGATTACAGTTTATACAAGCAACATCCCAAGATCCCCCTGATGGCTGGACACGTAATACAGATCAATCACTCACTAAGAAATGTTACGGTTTTGAAACAGTTTGAGCTCTGAGACCAGTACTGGTGAAGCGAAGAGGGATTTCAAAGAGAAAGTCCAACATTCAACGTCAAAATGATGGCATGAACTTTTAACAATGGCTCTGGATAACTAGATTATGCCTTTACTTCCCCGAAAATTTTTTTTTAAATTTTTATTTATTTATGATAGTCACACAGAGAGAGAGAGAGAGAGGCAGAGACATAGGCAGAGGGAGAAGCAGGCTCCATGCACCGGGAGCCCGACGTGGGATTCGATCCCGGGTCTCCAGGATCGCGCCCCGGGCCAAAGGCAGGCGCTAAACTGCTGCGCCACCCAGGGATCCCTTCCCCGAAATTTCAAACCAGAGAGAAGCAACAGAAACATTTTATTCTCTCACTCTTTTTCTCTTTTATGTAATTAGCAAATATAGGCAGACCTACACTTACAAGTTTATAATTTATAAATGACCCATACTTCCAAATAAGCCACTCACTCAAACAGGATACACCTTCATACTCAGTGATGACCACTGAGGAAAAAACTTTGGACTTCTTTGGGTTAACAAGTCAAGGATGGTAAGAGATTATGAAAAGCAGGAATAGCCTAAGGGAGTTGAGTGTTTCCCAGGCAAGGGTGACTGACTCAGTGCACACATAAGCCTCTTTCCATTGCCTGAAATGTTTCCTTTACTTTTATTTTTTTATTTTTTTTTACTTTTATTTTTTTAAAAAGATTTTATTTATTTGACAGAAAGAGAGAGAGAGAGAGCACAAGCAGGGGGAGCGGGAGAGGGAAAAGCAGACTCCCCATTGAGCAGGGAGCCTGATGATGCGGGGCTGGATCCCAAAACCCTAGGATCATGACCTGAGCTGAGGGCAGAGCTTAACAAACTGAGCCACCCAGGTGCCCCTTTACTTTTAAAATTATACCAAAGACAGATGTGTTTAAGTCTCATCTTCCTTTAAAATTGTTATATTTCTAGAAAGACCACAGGACTAGCAACAACACATACTTTAACAAGGCCATTTAATGATCTGAACCTTTTTTTC
Organism: Canis lupus familiaris; assembly: GCF_011100685.1. NCBI lineage: Eukaryota > Metazoa > Chordata > Mammalia > Carnivora > Canidae > Canis > Canis lupus. The sequence continues at coordinate 64,769,905 of NC_049233.1, forward strand.
CCAATATATGGCTTACCAACACAGGCATTCACCTGTTTAGACATCTCTTATACTTAAATATAAGAAAGCACCTGCGTAATACTTTTCTCCCTTAGATTCTTGTGAAATGACTTGTTCCAGCAGTGCCAAATGGTAGCATGGATAGTGTCTGCCAGGGAATCCAGAAGCCTAATTGCCAGATGTCCAGGGACTAAGAGCCTAAGCCCCCCACTTCTTGGCGCTCTAGACAAGACCCAAGGGCTTCTGTTCTTTAGGCCTAGGGAGGATGGGGCGCAAGCGAACACTTTCTACTACAAAAAGAAGACAGACTTAAAAGAGCATCAAGGTTAGCCACTCTTGGAAGGTCAACAAATTAGAGGGCTGTAATGAAAGAAAGTAGAGCATTAAGAGGCAGAGGATCCAGATTCTATTTCAAGGCCTACTACTAATTTCACTGGGAGATCTGGGGCAAACCGATGCATTTCTCAGAGTTTGGGGTTTTCTCAAATATAAAATGAGGGAAGTTGCAAAACACAACTCTTGAGGGTCCCTTCCAAATCTGATTCTGAGCTTCTAGAAATGCAAATCTTAGTATTTATAATTAGGCATGTAAATTTGAAAACTGTTTTTTTTTTTTTTTTTTTTTTTTTTGGTAAACTTTGATGAGTTATCTTTGCTCAATTATTTTTATCTGTTTTCTTCACATGGACCTTTCTCTCTGTCTGACCTCTGATGACTTTCTTTGTGAAAGTGTTTGCACCCAGTCCTCCTTGGTTCCAATACCTAGAATCATAATGAAACAATTTCCATTTTCTGAACCAGTTCCATTTTTTAAACGACTGTAACTGGTAGCCCACCCCACCAGCTGACAAAAACGTCGTCTGTGGGGCAATTAAAGGTCAACATTGCTGAGTTCTGGGTCTTGAATGGCTCTAATGCTTGGGAAGAATCATACTACCAGATTCAGAATGATGCCAGGTTTAAGTGCAAACTTGAGTCAAACAAATAATGGCTCTACTTCGTTGCATGGCTTCCTCTCTACTGAGGACACATGCAGAACACATAGAAGAGGATCTGTCACCATTAATGTTACAAAGTTTACTTTAGCTGTCTAGAGAATAATCAAACAGGAGATAAGTTTCTTTATTTCTGCATTTCTGGGAGGTGCAAGAATGGGAGAATTCCTTACCTGCATGTGCCATACAAAAACGCTTTTCTCTCTGATTTGTCCTAAACCTGACTGTACAGCAATGCCATATGCTATTCCCCAATCTTCTGAGTAACACCCTAGATTTCAGTGAGCCTGAAGTGGTAACTGCTCAGACTGTCAATGTTATATGGGCTGGCTCCTTGGGCCACCATGTATGAAATAAATTTATTATTATTATTATTATTTTTATTGAGGTATAATTGATGGATTGAGTTTTTTAAAATAAGTTTTATTTTTTAATTTTTAAAAGATTTTATTTATTTAATCATGAAAGACACAGACAGAGGGAGAAGCAGGCTCCATGCAGGGAACCTGACATAGGACTCAATCCCAGGTCCCCAGGATCATGCTCTGGGCTGAAGGCGGTGCTAAACTGCTGAGCCACCCAGGATGTCCTGGATTGAATTTCTTAATGGTTAATTTAGAGGACAAATTTCATCAGTCTCAGGGGAATATGTAATTGCTTCATTCTTTATCTTTTGGAAGGTAACTACAACTCAAAGATTCTTCTTAACGGAAATGCAAAAGTGATGCATACACACTCACAAAAGGTGTTGTGGTGATTATGGCCCTAAGCTGTACTAAAATTCTTATCATAAAGAATAGGAATTGGGAAGAGTAGGGGTGGTAAGAGAACAGCAATGACCAAAAAGCATCCTCACACTGCTATATAAAGATACAGTATCTTAAGAACAATAAAAAAGCTAGTTACAGACAGAACAGTACAATAGGAATTTTTAAAACAAAACGAGGTCAATCTATGTGTTTATATATGCTGAGAAAAATGTCTGAAAGGACAACAAAACAGTAATAATGATAATGTGGTAAGCTCTTCCATGATTTTTAATTAAAAATGTTCTTTTCAACTTTCCCGAACTGCTTAAATTTATAATTGCTACACTTATCATGGCTTAAATTTACAATGTATTACATTTTCTCCCTTTTTTTATTGTACTGCTTTTCTGATCAGGGAAAACCACCACCTGGGATACCTGGGTGGCTCAGTTGGTTAGGTGTCTGCCTTCAGCTCAGGTCACAATCTCAGGGTCCTGGGATTGAGCTCCACATCAGGCTCTCTGCTCAGTGGGGAGCCTGCTTCTCCCTCTCCTTGGCACTCCCTCTGCTTGTGCTCGTGTCAAATAAATAAATAAAATCTAAAAACAAACAAACAAAAAAACCTATTTCTGTGGGTTGGGGTGGGGTGCTGGGGAGAACAGCCTGCTTTTCATCTTGGAGAGCCTTCCTAAGCTGTCTCCACAAATGGATTTCTGGAATATATCGATCAATCATTAGTCCTTGGATTAGCAAAAATAAAACCAGTAAGTGGTGGTTAAGCATTCAGTGGAGACAAGTTGTGCCTCTCTCAGTATGTGATCCAGGAGTACTGTCAGTTAGCATTTGACAGATGGAATAGTATCGACTGAGTTGTAGATGGTTAACTACTGAACCAGACCACTTGATAGGAGCAAAGGATCACCTAGCCCAAATTATAAGTAAATTCAACTATAGCTTTAGAACAATGTTAACCAGAAAGTAACGTGGCTCAAGAAAAGCTCAAGCCAGCACTAACTTATCTGAGTTGACATGGTAAGGTAGTATGGTGGATCCTAACTCACTTTAAAAAGGTTGCTATGTACTTAAACTTGTTTAGTATATAGAAACTGTGGAGGCTATTACAGATTTATAATCATCTTCTAAAAACTTGCACTGGAAAGGTTATTTTAATGACAGTTTTTACTACAGTGTGGAATGACAAGACAATGTGTGATCCATCACTCTATTTAGGAGGCAAATGAACACACAGCCCCTCAGCCAGCCTTTACTACTCTTAACAGCTGCTAGCAAAGGAAACAGTCATGTGTGTGCACGCATCTGCAGTGCTGATGGCATTAATTACACACAAATTTATTGCACCCCTTCCCCCACCTCCAAGAAGAAACAGCAATGCAGGAAACAGTAGCAAAGGTAAAATGCCCTTGGGGAAGAATTAATCTCATATATATTTTGGGAGGAACAAAAGATAGGTTTAGAGTAAATATGTCCTTTCCAAAGAGCTTTGATATTTGAAGGGATGTTGTCAAGATTTTAAGGCACAAAAAACTGTATTGTCAGTAATTATTATTGTAAAAATGTCTTAGGAAAAATACTTCCATAGATAAAGGATGCGATAGCTTGCTAATAGTAACCAGGGCCATCAGCTACACTCTTTAGTTCCTCTTCACACAAATGATGCACAAAGTATTTGAGAGGTGCATTTAAAGAGGCAAAGATTTACTTACATTACCAAGGTGAGGCAGAGGAACTTGTTAAGGAGTAGCGCTCTCCCATAGAGACCAATAAGAACATCTAACATTTGTAAAGCACTTTATCATTTACAAACTGGGTTTAAGCAAAATATTTTGTTCCAGGTGGATTGAATCCCCAGTGCTCAGCCAGAGCTTTCAGGCTGGCAGCCTCAGTGGAGAAGCGACCTCTGAAGAACACAGGGAGCAGCGCAGTGGCCAAATAAGGGGGTAAATCTACTCACCCACCACCTGGGCACAGACAACCCAGATGAGTCCTAATCTGCATGCTGATTAATATAAATGAGTAGCTTTAATAAAGCCATTGATGAAGTCTATGAAAGAATGGTTCTCTCCACTCCTTCCTATGAGACAAGGACCAGGTTTAATGAAGACAATGATGAAAGGTCTGTTGTAATAAACACACCACTAACTCACAGGAGTTCTGGAGGAAGCTTCTAAACTAGGCTTTTTGAAGAGAGCCTTTTCAATGCTGCCAAATGTGTAAGACCGTGCTTATTTGTGGGAGGGATAGCAATCTGTTCTAGTGGAGCTGGAAGTTCTTTCTGGCTAAGGGGGAAGAGCAGAGAGAGAAATGGCACAACCAGTAGGACAGGTGCAGCAAAAACTAAGCAAATTGATAATCTTAATTTTTAATTTAGAACAGCTGATACATTGGTTTATCGCCTCTAACTACTGGTAACATTTGTCAAAAAGGGCTCCGGAAATTCAGTGAACTAAAGAAAAGTTTAAAAATCAAGACTGGTAAACCTCAAAAGAAATGGGCCACAAGTTTAAGAAAATGGCTTGAGGGGCACCCGAGTGGCTCAGTGGGTTAAGTGCCTGCCTTTGGCTCAGGTCATGATCCCAGAGTCCTGGGATCCAGCGCTGGACCCGGTTCCCTGCTCCGCAGGGAGTCTGCTTCTCCCTCTGCCCCTCTCCCTCTACCTGTGCTCTGTCTTTTGCTTTCTGTCTCAAAACAAATAAATAAAATCTTAAAAAAAGAAAAGAAAATGGCTTGAAAAGAAAATGGAGGTGATGAAATTTAATACTATATTAGCTAATTCATTCCATAAACATTTGCTGATAACTTATTATGTTCCTGGTACTATACTAATGCAACTAGTACTAATGACCTTATAAAGATAAACGATATTACTTTGTCACTGACCACTTAACAAGGTTAATGCATAGATGAGCTGCATAACCTTGGGCCAGCCATATCACTCTTCTGCCCTCAGTTTATCTAGGTAGGAGACATTTGCATTTTATCAACAGTAAGCCCCATGACCAGAAATACCTAAATGTGTAGCTGTATACATTCTTTATTCATAACAATTGTAAGGATGATGCCAAAATATGGGTTTCTTTCAGTAGCAATAAAGTGATTCAAAAATGGAGTTCACTTTTGTTTTTAAAGATTTTATATTTATTTATTCATGAGAGACAGAAAGAGAGAGAGATGCAGAGGCAGAAGCAGGCTCCTCGCAGAGCAGGGAGCCCAATAAGGAACTCAATCCCAGGACCCTGGGATCATGACCCAAGCCAAAGGCCGATGCTTAACCAACTGAGCCACCCAGGTGCCCATGAGTTTACTTTTTAAATGAAAGTGCATGGTTCTTGGCTTACTATTCACCACCGAATAATGATAATCATTCACTGATTTAAACAATGATTAGCTTCCTGAAAAAGTGGCAGGTAATTTAAAATGCTTACACCAAAATGAAACTTTTCATAAGAAATCAAGGGAAAAAAGAGAGAGGCTTTCCAGCAGGTTATAAAAAAGTTGGTTAAGTATCTTGCATTATTACAAAAACTGTAAATAGTTGCCGGGAATTGAATGCTTCGTCATGAAAGAAAGTAATTCCAACAGTACTGTACAGCAGTTAGTTGCTTTATTTTTCACTTTCTCCAATGTAGGAATGCCTGTACATGAAGTCTGTTGTACTTAGATGTTCCACACTTAGCAGCACTGTTACACTTTGTTCTGAAAACTTCTCAGAGAGAATTATGTCTGCCATTTCAGTGATGTGCTCACTTTTCCCCATGTGGCTGATAACCTCCATTTTGCTTTCACTGCTTCTTCCTTTGATGGCACTCTCAGTGATGTTAAGTGATATTTTCCAAGTGTGATTTTACTTAACAGCTAATCCCACCTTTGAGAAACACAAGTTCACAATGTGAAAACCTCAGAACGCCAGAATCATGGTACATTATTTCATTCAACTGAAAGGATGCTGCGGGCTAGAACACTGCCTAATACCATCAACTTTCGAGATTTTAAAGTTGCAGCCTACAGTAAGAACTGTATTTTATATCATGACACGGTGTATGCACACATGCATATGTATAAAAATGAGTGAAAATTTTTGTGAAACAAAAATTTCATTATTGCCCTATTTTCTACTGTGTTCCATTAAAAAAAAAGTGTTCATAGTGATTTGCTATTGTGATTTCACTACCACCAAGAAGCACCATGTGATCTGTACTTTGAAATATTACTTTGTGTTATGCTGATACATGTCATGTATAGCTCATACCTTGGTTAGGCACCTTAACACCTTAACAGGGTCCCCAAATTTTTGACAGGCAGTTTACATTATTCTTCTGTTATAAAGGTGTTGATTTCTTTATCATTTTATTTCAAAAACATTTAAATTAATAGAATTGAAACAGAGGCAGAAGGCAGGTTAAAACAGAATTGTTCTTGGGTCCTATGGCGTATAGTGTTAGGATGCAATTCTAACTTGTATATATCATTAATATGGACTCTTAGCTTTCATCTTACTAGATTCATGAAAAAAAAAATTAGTTTAGACCACATCTGACCAGAGTTAAAAATTCCAGGATTTTTCCAAGATTTACAAACACATCTTGCAAATTCCAGGGATCCCATGTCTTTTAGATACATAGTTCAATTTTTAGTTCAATTAGTTCCTTTTCAAACTGGGCTACACTAAAAGACAGATGTTTGTAATTTAGAGACATCCCAAGGTTTGCTTCAAAGGCAGCCACAGAAATAAAAGCATGACTCATATGCATTAAAATCCATGCATCTTGTCTAAAACTGTAATTGTATTTCTTCCAAATACGTTTGCAGCTCTTCAAAATCTGTGAATCAATGGAATTCTAAAAATAACTGGCTCTACTGGTACTGTGTTCTAGAAAATTAGGTAATCCTTTTTTCCCCCTCCTTCAAAGAAATCAGGTTATAGAAACTTGAGACTGGCTGTATTGTACTTTTGAATAAAAAATGAATACCCTTGGGTTAGAAATTCCCCAATCTATAGAGATACAATTGGCTTTCTTTCTTTCTTTCTTTCTTTCTTTCTTTCTTTCTTTCTTTTTTTTTTTTTTTGGTTGATATAATTTACATGAAGACTGAAAATAGGTGATACAATTGGCTTTTCAACTGGTATTTCCAAGGCTTAACACAATGCACACAAAAATTTTTCTTGCACTGCCAATACTTTTTCCAATAGATGAATGAGTTGTACAAATCATAGCTATTTTAAAATAAATTTGCAAAAGTATCACTTTGTTTAATCACTATTTTCAGAAATTTACATTTACATATCACCTTATGGCTTTTTAAAAAAATATTTTATTTATTTACTCATAGAGACAGAGAGAGAGAGGCAGAGACACAGGCAGAGGGAGAAGCAGGCTCCATGCACAGAGCCTGACATGGGACTCGATCCAGGGTCTCCAGGATCAACGCCCCGGGCTGCAGGCAGCGCTAAACCGCTGCGCCACCGGGGCTACCCTCACCTTATGGCTTTTAAAATATGCATATATATATCTCTAGATCTTAGATATTTATAAAAGATTTTTCAAATCTCTAATACATTTCTGAGTTTATAAACAACTTTTTCTTGATTCCTTCATTTTTCTTCCTATTTCACGACAGTTTCAGGATCCAAACGTATTGCAAGTTTAGACTCTTTCCTACAACACCAAGAATTGTAGACTATTGCCGTCAGTAAGTGTATGGAGATGGAATTAATGCCTTTATTTTACAGATGAGGAAACTAAGAAAACAGGTTGTCTCTACTTAATAGTTATTTCTCTAAAATGTTTCATAAAGCATTGAAATATTTATTCCAATATTTTAAAACTACTAGTTGTTTAAGATACTATAAATTTCAATATTGGTAACTGCAAAATTGCTGGCAAAAAAAAGGTATCATGGTTCTTAGATGGTTTGTTCGAGTTCTACTACAGTTAAGCATGAGGATTTGGAGCCAGATTGCCTATATTTAAACAGCAGCTCTACTGTTTCCTCAAGGAAATTATTTAACCCTTTCCTGTGCCTTGGGAGAGATCAATACACACAAAGCACCTACAATGGTGTCTACTACATAGTAAGCATTCATAAATATAAGTTGTTCATATTATTTTGTAAATGTTTTGTACTAATTTTAATAAATATTAAATATTCTACATCATAAAGTTTCTAATTTCACTTGAAAAATGGAACGTTAATACACTTAGAGACCGCATGCCTGGCTGGCTCAGTCAGTAGGGCATGCAACTTTTGATATTAGGGTCATGAGTTCAAGCCTCATGTTGGGCATAGAGCTTACTTAAAAAAAAAAGACATTAGATAGACAGTCTGGAGAAAAAAGATGAATGATCTAAACTAGAATTCTGAGATAAAATGAACCATCCAACATTAAATGGCGAATTAAGAAAAAAAAAGGCAGAGATAGAAACTAGATCCATAGACTTCTCCTTCGTAGTTCTTTCCACTTATGTGGCTTTATAGGTCATCTCTGAGGAGTATAAAATAGGTAAGTGCTACACAACTCAACACACCATGAAAACATAAGTGATCCACACAGAAGTGAAAGCTGAAGCAGCTTAGGAATGACATAGCTAATCCAATATTCTAAATATGAAAAACAGGAAAACTATCCTTTAAAAATCCAAGATTGGCCATACAGTATAGTTTTGGTGTTTACTCATGTCTGACTAACTTGCTATGCACACTGAAAATGGCCCCAGAACAAAGACAATTAAGCCACATGAATAAAACAAACAATGCATTTTCCAAAATGTTTAAAAAGAAACTTCCTTGGCACAGTCATACTTTCCAACAAACTCACTTTAATGTTTTCACAGTTTACAATATCAGAAATGACCTCAGGGTCAGGCATTTGTCAGTTAATGGCCTGTTGGGCTAATGGCCTTCAGCTTTGCCTTGGGCACACAAGTCCTCCAGTAGGTCATTAGCTGCCAGGAAAAGGCTCTTCCCCAATCACTATTGCTAAATAAATAAAATTTGCTCCTGGGTTAAGGACTCATAGCCAACTTTGGCTTAGGGTGATTTTTTTCCATGAGTATTTACAACTCTGAGGAATCAGGAAAATGATGGAAATGCTAAAACCAAAACTGTATCAGTACAACTGAGCTATATATGGCTACTAATGACAAGTAGCCACATGGATCCCTTTGAATGCTCTTACCTGTTCTTCTGCTTATGGTGTTCAAATTTGGTATCAATCTAATACAACCAGGCACTGGATTACAAATGCACCACATTTTGGAATTTTATATTTAAGTCAGTTGTTTGGAGCTCCAACCTTTTTTTCCCAACATTTGATGTTATAAATGGTAGGTAGGTTCCCAGGGCAGCCCACTAAAGCTTGGTTAGACCATAACATTAGAAATGCCACGTACTTAAAATAGAAAATAAAATAGAAAAACAGAATCTTATAATACCTGCAATTAAACAAAACAGGAAAACAAAACTAAATAGGAAGTATTTTTTAAATGGCCTTTAAACATTGACAGTTATAGGGAAATTTGGTTTAATGAAATAATGAGGGTAGAGCAATGGTTCTTTCTCATATCTTTTTCATTTCTAATTATATAATTTTCCTTATTCTTAACAAAAGACCATTCCAAGCTTTACTCTGTTTGCCGACTCCTAAGTAAAGTTTTTCGACTGATTTTTCCTTTGAAAGTAGCACAGAGAAGGCAAAAAGATGGATAACAATTTTTCTGAAATAACAGGCAAGATAAAGAATGAAAAATGAGAGAGGAGGTGTATGAAGAGGATGTGTATACACTCTAGGGATTGCCTGAGATAAAATTAACTGATTTGTGAACAGAAAGAGACAAAGAAAGAAGCATCGAGGACAAATCTGTGGGATAAAGAAAGGATGAATGAAGAGATGTGAGGTCAGGTAGCTGACAATGTAGAAGAAGAAATCTGTTGTGCATCTACTCAGTACTTTTGTTAACTCCTAACTCAGGAGGTTCCTTGAGGAAAATCATAGAAAGGCAAAAGGAAGAGTACTGAATAACTCGAGCTGAAAAGTAGATTTTTTTTCCTCCCTCTGATTTTAAGTATACTATAAGATTACCATAATCAATGTATTTCTACCTCTCATGGCCAACCATGGTGTGGGGTTCAACTCTACCCATTTAGAGAATATATTTTTGTAGAACCCAGACTTTTTTTTAACGGGCTTCTTTGAATGCCAGGCATATGGAAGAAATTCCCTTCCCAGTCACCAGTTTTCTGGTTGACAGACACTCAGAGAAGTGTCCATTTTGCCTGATGGCATTTGACCTTCTTACGGCAAAAGACACTTTATTCCATTGTTTTATGGCACCCAAAGGGCAAAGTTCAAGTTTTTAATGAGATCATAAATTTTAAAAGAACATAATATTTGTATTCTTGTTGCTAGTACACTTCTCAAACACTAACCATTTATTGCTTTTGCTTTCAAGATCAAGGAAGTGGTTTAGAATGGATATAATGTCTGTTTAATAGGTAGTCGTGTTAGCAAATTATAAGAAACTGGAAAAATCTGGGGATTTTGAAATTGTAATTTTATGATGGCAACTTGGCTTTAATTGATAGGGAGATAGCTGCTTTTATTGCTAGAACATATGACACCCCACTTACCTTCTGCACACATTTACTCTAGTCATGAAAATCTATACTTGAGTGGGCTATGTGTAGAAAAGAACATTAGGGATCCCTGGGTGGCGCAGCGGTTTAGCGCCTGCCTTTGGCCCAGGGCGCGATCCTGGAGACCTGGGATCGAATCCCACGTTGGGCTCCCGGTGCATGGAGCCTGCTTCTCCCTCTGCCTATGTCTCTGCCTCTCTCTCTCTCAATCTGTGTGACTATCATAAATAAATAAAAATTAAAAAAAAAAGAACATTAATCTTGGGTGTCAGACTAAAGAAGCTAAAAGATATTAATAATTTCTTTTTTTTTTAGATATTAATAATTTCTATAAGTAAAATAGTGTACACAAGATCACAATGTCTATTTTAAATGAATATGATAGAGAAAATCTCAAATTTCATATGATACGGCATGTTTCTAGGTTTCACTTTTCTTTTTTTTTTTTTTAAGGTAGGCTTTACACCCAAAATGGGGCTTGAACTCCGGACCATAAGAACAAGAGTGGCATGCTCTATTGACTGAGCCAGTTAGCCACCTCTAAATTTTTCTTTTTCTTTCTTCTTTCTTTCTTTCTTTCTTTCTTTCTTTCTTTCTTTCTTTCTTTCTTTCTTTCTTTCTTTCTTTCTTTCTTTTTCTTTCTTTCTTTCTTCTTTCTTTCTTCTTTCTTTCTTTTTCTTTCTTTCTTTCTTTCTTTCTTTCTTTCTTTCTTTCTTTCTTTCTTTCTTTTCTTTCTTTCTTTCTTTTTTAAGATTTTATTTATTTATTCATGAGAGAGACAGAGAAAGAGGCAGAGGCATAGGCAGAGGGAGAAACAGGTTCCCTGTGGGAAGCCTGATGTGGGACTTGATCCCAGAAACCCAGGATCACTGCCCTGAGCCAAAGGCAGATGCTCAACTACTGAGCCACCTAGGCCCCTGCCCCTTTTTTTAAGAAGAGAGAGAGTGCACATGCATGGGCGGGGGGGGGGGCGGGATACAGAAGGAGAAGGAGAGAGCATCTTAAGCAGGCTCCATGCCCAGCATGAAGCCTGATGTGAGGCTCAATCTCACAACCCCGAGATTATGACCTGAGCTGAATCAAGAGCTTAACTGACTGAGCTAGCCAGGAGCCCCAGGTTTCACTTTTTAATGTGAAATTGAAAGTAGAATTAATATAACAGATAATACAAACGTCAAGTAACCAATACCAGTCTCTTTATTAAAATATATAGATGATGTAAAAGGGGGAGATTTATATGCATAAATTGAGCATTATTTATACAAACAAAATTCTTCCTTGTAAACAACATATTTATGCCTTTAGGAAAACAAAGTTAACATAAGGAAATACATCAGCTATGTAAGGAGTACATCTGTGCCCTGGTTATTTAGAAATATAAATCACTAATGCTTAATAGAACAGTCCCCAAGACTGACATCATAATGTTCTGGGGTGTTCAGATGAGAGCCAGGCTAACTCACAGTCTCCCACCTGATGTATATAATGATAAGTCCATTACATGAAAATGACTATAAAAGTAGAAAAAAATAGCATGGTGAATTCAGTTTTTTAAAGACTACGGTTATCACTATACATGTAAAAAAAAAAGGACTTAAAAAAAAAAAGTGACAGGTAGCAATCCACACAGCCTTATTTGTACTGTGGCTTAATCCTAAAGTACAGATCCAGTCTACAAAATAAACAGGGACCTGAAAAAAGCCTCTAATGGTCAGCCAGATTTCTAAATTATAGTGCTTTTCCATTTCATGTTTTTTCCCCAATTATTCATTCAGCATGTCTCACTGATAGCTTGATGCTCAGACACTAAAATTTTAGATTCTGGTATGACCCCATCATTTCGGGATTCAGTGATGTTCTACATGAACACAATATAGAGCAACTTATTTCAATGGAGTCAGGGAATTTATGGCTTAAAAAAAAGGCATTCTAAGGTCTCTAAGTCTAGGGTCTGTGTACAGTGAAGTACTAAAACAAAAAAGTGGACCTTAGCTCCCATAGTGAAAATGAATGAAAATTCAAACAGTAATTTTTAAACTCACTCTTGAATTCAAAATCTTGTTAATTCACATTTCTGTGACTACAGCCATAAAATAAGAAGACAATTACCAGAGGATTAATATACCAATTTCTATACTTAGAGATATTTAAAAATCTAAGTGTTACCTAAGGCAATTACCTTGAAGACCCCTAAATGTCTTTAGGGAAAAGCCAAAGGGAGAATAATTGACTTTGCTAATTTTACCCTTGGCAATTATAAAACAGCTCTGAATTTCTTATGACTGCAGAACCCTTCATCTATGGTCTGCCCCAGGAGAAGTGTAGACATAAACACATAGAAATTCAGACAAGAATCCAGTAACACAACAAAATAAAAAACTGGTAGAATAAATGTCATAAAAAATTAAAGTTGCTACAAATACACTGACTTTAATTACCAAGTTAAATACATATCCTCAAAAAAAAAAAAAAGCTGTCACTGTGAAAAAACTGACATACTATATACAGATATTCTGTATTAATTTCTATTTGCTCCCTCACTGCTCTGGTCTCTCTTTTTATTGCTATTGCTGACAAATTTTTCTTTTATTTTTTTGGTGGGAAGTATACTTGACATACAATATCCTGTTAGTTTTAGGTGTATATTATAGTGATGCAATACATTTTAAAAAATATTTATTTATTTGAGAGAGAGAGAGAGAGAAAGAGAGAGAGAGAGAGCGGGCCAAGGGGAGGGGCAGAAGAAGGGGAGAGAGAGAGAATCTTTAGGCAGACTGCACCAAGTGCAGAGACAGACACAGGGCTCGATCTCACAACCCTGAGGTCACAACCTGAACTGAAACCAAGTCTGACGCTCAGCTAACTGTGCCACCCAGGTGCCCTTGTGGAATTTTTATACATTGCAAAATAATCCATACAGTAAGCCTAGTTACTATCTGTCACCATACAAAGTTATTACAATATTATTATATTCTTTATGTTTAACATTACATCCCTATCTATAACTTACTTATTTTATAACTGGAAGTTTACCTCTTAATCCCCTTTACCTATTTTGCCCACCTCAACCCCTCCCGTTTTGGAAACCAAGAGCTTGTTTCCTGTATCTATGAGTCTGTTTCCGTTCTGTTTGTTCATTGGTTTTGTTTTGTTTTTTTTTTTAGATTCCACATATAAGTGAGATTATACGACATTTGTCTTTCTTTGTTTGACTTACTTCACTTGGCATAATATCCTCTAGGTCCATTCATGTTGTCATAATGGCAAGATTTCATTCTTTTCTATGGCTGAGTAATATCCATACACATACACACATACACACACACACACACACACACCCTCATATATATGGCATATAGTATGTATACCACACCTTCTTTATCTGTTCATCTATTGACAATGCTTCTTACAAGAGAAAATTAAAACATCATTAAATAGAATTCTAACTTTACTAAGGCATTAACTACATGTATAAGACTTTAAAAAACTTAATGTTGCCCCAAAGACATATTTATCACTACCTCCTGCTCCACCTAAAAAATGCTTATTAATGATTAGTATTATCCTTAATCAACTTAAGCTTCTGAGAACTCATATAAGAAAATTAGTTTACTTCTGAGACATTACTTTCCTCAAAAAAAAAAAAAAAAAAAAACCTGTCAAGTATTTAAATGAAAGGAACTGGTTCTGAGTATGAAGATTTGCCTTATCAAAGAGAAGTCTTGACTTTCAAGAGCTTTGTTACCCCTATAATCTCCTCAGTTTAAACTACTGTTCACATGGCTTGGAAACCATCTATTATGATTAAAACAGAGCTACTGGAAGACTAGATTTGTAGAAGATTAATTATGGACCCCTGGACATAGTACTCAAGGTCTTTCACAAAAACTGATCCCTGATCCAGTGAAGCATCTTTTGAAATTGACCTTCATCGAACCTGCAAACTTTGAAGAATAAGGGACAAAAAGATCCTTTTTTGGATGAATAGAATGGTTGCATAGAATAAAGGCTTCAATTCAACACACAACTATCAAATTAAAACAAAACAATTTACCAAGGCCTAAAAAGGAAAAAAAAATTCCTCACCAGAAAGGGTCAATAAAATGAAAATCTAAAAATGCAAAACCTGTGCAGAGACCATGAAGGTATTAGGGCTCACTGAAGAGGGAAGAAATGCAGGATCATTCTTATTTCAAGGAGAAGCTTCAGGCTGAACTGTTTGCTTGGATAGGCTGTTTTTGGTGTGTGTGTGTGTGTGTGTGTGTGTGTGTGTGTGTGTTTGAATCAAATACTGCCACTGAAATCCAGTGCCTAATGGAGCAGATGGTGGAGGTCTTAGACTCTGGAACATTTATAGTGATGCTTCTGAATGCAAAACACTAAGAGTGGATTTCACAAACTACGAAACTGAATTGATTTTGATGGGAGTAAAGCCTCCATTTTCTCTGAACTTGAACTACACTGAAAGAAAGAATGTGTGGACGATACAAGCTAGCTAAGAAAAAGGAAGCCTCATTCCCATAAATGAGTGGTTAAAGCAAGTGAATGTTTGTGTCATTACAGTGTGATTATATTTGTGTGAAATACCACCATCTAAACCTTATATAAGATTTCAACAGAATAGTTTAAAGTAAGTTAGAACTAATAATTAGAGAAGATAGAAATTTTTCTAAAGGCAGTAAGCCTTGCTTTTAATGTAGGGGCCAGGCTGAGGCTAATTACCGAAATGTGGATCTAGTTACTAAACCCTATCTCTTCTTCTTAGGTATGTGAGTCTAATCCATGAGTGGCCAGTGTGTGTGACTACAGCTAATCATGTGCGGCACCAGGCACCCAGAAACTACTACACCAAGCCTGTATTTTCTGAGGCCTGTTCCCTCTCCAAGACCCAGGGTTCATCACAGACCACAATAGGTACGGTCAAGAGGAAAGATGGATGATATAGTCACAGCGTGGCTCTCAAAGGCAATGGATCAATCATCCTTCCACTAACATATGAATTCTGGTAAAGGAGAGAATTTAGTGAGACCCATCAAAGTAGACTATACACATAGAAAATAGAGCAATTCAAGGATAAATAAAAATAAAAGGATGCCCAAATGGTAATAAATCTCTGGAAGGAGATTTGAGATTCTCTATTATTCTATTTTATATAACCAATTCATTTCTTTTGCAGTTTTTTTTTTAAAGATTTATTTATTTATTTATGATAGACAGAGAGAGAGAGAGAGACGTGGAGACACAGGCAGAGGGAGAAGCAGTCTCTATGCCGGGAGCTCGACGTGGTCCTCGATCCTGGGACTCCAGGATCGCACCCTGGGCCAAAGGCAGGTGCGAAACCACTGAGCCACCCAGGGATTCCCCTATAACCAATTAGTTTCTATGTGAATATAAACTATATATTAAAGGCACCTTACCATTTCTTCCCTAAAAATCAGCAGGCCCATCTCATGAAAATATGTGCTAGCCAAAAGTCTGACGAGAAGAGAGAGGAGAATGCTATCTGTGTCCCACTATCTTTATCTGTATCTTCCAGAGTTTTGGCTGGGCACATGGCTACCCACAAGAAAGTTTACATTTCCTAGTCTCCCCTATAAGTAGGTGTGGCCATATCATTAAATTCTGGCCAGGAGGTAAGCAGAATGATTTTTTTAAAGATTTTATTTATTTATTCATGGGAGACACGGAGAGAGAGGCAGAGACATAGGCAGAGGGAGAAGCAGGCTCCCTGCAGGGAGCCCAATGTGGGACTCAATCCCAGGACCCTGGGATCATACCCTGAGCCAAAGGCAGATGCTCAACCACTGAGTCACCCAGGCGTTCCTAAGCAGAATGATCTTAAGTAACTTCTGAGAAATGTCTTTAAAGTGGTGATACTATATAATTTATCATCCAAACTCAGACACCTAAAAGTAAAAGGGAGTGCTAAAAAAATTAAAATTTTATACTTTATTTTTGTAAAGATTTTATTTATTTGACAGACAGAGAAGGACAGAGAGCAAATGTAAGTGGAGCAGCAGACAGAGAGGGAAAAGCAGGGTCTCTGCTGTGTAGAGAGGATGACCCTGGGATCATGATCTGAGCTGAAGGCAGATGTTTAACCCACTGAGCCACCCAGATGCCCCAATTTTATACTTTTTGAAACATGTATTTAGTTTTGTTTGCTTAAATTTTATTTAAATTCCATTTATTAACCTATAATATGTTCTTGGTTTCAGAGGTAGAGGTCAGTGATTCATCAGTGTTATGTAACACCCAGCACTCATTACATCACAGACCCTCCTTATTGCCCATCAGCCAGTTACCCTGTCCTCCTACCTGCCCTCCCCCTCCAGTAACCCTGTTTGTTTGTTTCCTATGATTTGGAATCTCTTATGATTTGTCTCTGATTGAAACATGTATTTATTAACTAACAATTGACTTTATTATGTTATGTGGACTTGTTAATAAGTTCTCTTACAAAACTATTTTCAAAAATGAAATTTAAAAACAAAGAAAAATAACATACATCCATGTACATGAAAACAAAAAAGAACTTTATATTGGTTATCTGAATATTAAAAAATAGCTAGTAGAATAATTATTCTTGGTATATATTTACACAGTTTAACTATTTCTTAGCCACATTTGTCCCTAATATTGTGCAAATGGCATTTTTCTGAAGAATGTGCTTTTTTTTTTTTTTTAAAGAATTTAAGTAATCTCTATATTACAACATGGGGCTTCAACCTACAACCCAGAGATCAAGAGTCACATGCCCTACCGATTGAGCCAGCCAGGTGTCCTGAAGAATGTGTTTTTAAAAATACGGCACTTAAAAATAAAACTGCCAGCAATATTCTTCACAGTTGCACTTTATGACTAATTTGAAATTATTCATACCTTCAATTGATTCTTATTGGCAGATCACAGTATTTTTTAATTGAGAGAATGCTCAATCTATAGATTCTGAGTTACCTGTAGGCTCTGAGCAAATTTGCTAAATGGAAGAGGAACTCCATTCTAATTATTTTTAAATATTGTAAAATGTAACTATTCTAGTCCAAATATTTTCAAGGTACTTGTCTTTGCTTCCTTCAGAGTACTTTTCTTTGACAAATATTTTTATAAGACAAAGCTTGTCAAATAAATTGCCTATATGATTCTTTTGAATGTTTTGCTAAAATTAGATGCTGCAAAATCTAGGCCTTCTCAATTTCATTTTATTCATGTGTGTGTGTATAATTTATTCAAAATAGGAACACTACCAAAAGATTCTTCTTACAAGGTGAGATATTCCAAATCACAATTACAGAACTGCAAATTTTAATCCTGGGTAGTATTTGAGATCTTACTATTTATTTTCTTCTCTTCCTCCCTTGCTTTTGTAAGGAAAAATTCCAATGGAATTTTCATTAACTGTAATTCATTAATTCTTTTCATTATAATTCCCTAAAAGTTTCATTTGGTGTTCTATTTGTTGAATGCCTGATTTAAGATTTTGAATGGATTCTGAGCAAGATGTCACCAAAACTTTGATGACTCATTCAATACCATTTTTGGTTATAAAGATTTTGAAAGTCTGATTAATGATAGGCAACAAAGACAGAAGGCACATATTGCTGTGCTGACCCTGTATTTCTGTACTCAACACAAAAATCCTCAAAATCTTAACAGTTCAAAGACTTGAACATTAAAGATACTTGTAAATTTTTATAACAATACTTTCTATTTTAATTAACAGAATGTTGACGCTTGTTTGAATGTGATTATGAATTATGGGTACGCCACAGAGAATTCCAACTATTCCATAGGTTTTGTAATGTAGTAAGAACATTGTTTTCACCACAACACTGTGTGTGCCTCACCAAAATGTGTACCTGTATTGTTATTATAAACTAATAATTTTATCTCCCATGTTGTACTTCCAGTGTGGGGCTTGAACCCTGAGATCAAGAATTGGATGCTTTACTGACTGAGCCAGCCAGGTGCCCCTTCCATGTTGTACTTTAAACTGAAGTTCCAATCTCACTCATAATGGCTTTACCTCTGATAGAATATACTTCCAAAAGCTTTACCTTGATTTCATGAATGGATGGAAAAAATAAAGCTTTTCCTGAATTAACTAAAATGATTTAATTGCTTAAAGTACCTGAAGACACTCAACTAAAATGGAATTATTTAGCTGTTTGCAAAGTTCTCTTCTGCCAACAAATGGGAAGTTATTGCTTACCCTTGACCACGTGCACATAAAAACTTGTAGTCGAAAATGAGTGAAATTAATTTAGAAAAATAGACATTTGTCTAAAAGTTAGGCTTCACAAAGTGGTATGAATATATACCTTCTGTAGCTATATATGTTAAGTCGTCATCTTCGGAAATCTTCTGGAAGTAAATACTAACTTCGGAAATAGATCGTGATACTTTTTCAGTGGATCTGATGCTTCTTGTTTTCATGTGGCCAGTGATAATAGTATGGCCTCCCCAGTGGCTAGGGAATGTTCACATTTTGTGTAAATTATGCATTCCTTATCAACTTTCTCAGTATTTAAAAAAATGAAATATATAGTTTTTAGCTTATTGCTGCCAAGAGGGTTTATTGCAAAAACAAAGTGTTGCCAAACAATTAAACAGTTAGAGATTTACATTATACAGGCAAGCGTGGTCAGTGCCTCTCTACCTTCTCTGATCAGCCTTGATTTCCCATAGATACTTCACTGATGTCCAACTTCCACCTTACTATGTTTCCCAATGAGCTTTTGGACTGGTACCTGGTGGCTTGGTGACTCTTGAAGGCCATGCACAGGCCGCATAGGTTAACCTAGGCATTCAGCACACTTTGTTCTATCAGCAATTGCCCTGCGTTCTTTCCTTGATGGGGAGGTGTCTGAAAGGGTTGGGAAAAGAGATAAGTTATTGCTGGTTGTCCTCTAGATTTAATATCATGCTAACATGAGAGCACTCTCTCCACTGTACATGGGTCTCACATACTATTAGCCTACACTGGACAAAAACTGAGGCAGAGGTTGGAAGTATAAAGCAGACATCTACGAGACCTATCCTGGCTCATCCTAATGTAACTATTCATAATCGTTCTCTCTTAAAAAATTCAGGACAAATGTTAAATCAGATGGGATTCTGGGTCAGCACTTAAGACTATTCTAAGCAAACCAGGATGTCCTCTCACTTCACCTTCAAGAGAAGGAGATCTGTCTTTCTCTGTACTTCCTCCTCCTCCTTTCCTGTGGAATGGAGTGAGAACATGATGGCAGCCATTTGAGGCCAAAAATAAAGCGTAAGATAGGGATGGCGGAGCAGTAAGACAAAAAACATCTTGGTTCCTGAGTTTGTAGAATTAACCCCAGATTGCCTACTCCTGGATGTTTTTACATGAGAAAGAAATAAATTCTATCTTGTTCAGGCCACTGTTATTTCATGAATAAACTGATTCAAACTCATATATAAGGAATATTTCTATCATCTTTCTAGAAAACAGCTTGGCAATATGTATCATCAAGAATGCTAAAAATGTTTAAACCCTTTGCACCACTTTTAGGTATTTATCTGAACAAAATAATCTGAAATGAGGGATATGGCTGTGTAAAGATGTTTACTGAAGATCTATTTATGACAATAAAAAATTAGAAGTGACTTAAATTCCCAAAACGAGAAGTCTGTTAAATAAATGATATTACATCTAAATAGCTGAATATTATACAACCATTACAAAGTGTGTGAAAGATGTTAATAACGTAGGAGAATACCCACATTATAATATGATATAGGAAAAAACTGGCAGGATTAAAAAAAAAACCTTATGCATGTTAAGTTCTCATCTATGTTACAAAAAATTCACATATATAAAGGCAGGAGTAAGCAAACAAAAAGCTTGAAAGGAAATACATCGCAATATTAACTAACAGTGATTATCTCTGGATAGTGAGGTAAATAGGTAATATTTGTTTATATATCTTCTTTGTGTTAAATATTTGACAGTATTTTATAATTAACAAATAATTATAACCAGAAAAAAACAGAAGTTAATTTCAAAACTCCTTGCTAGCATTTATTGGTTTTACCTGGTGCTGACACTGCCACCATCATCATCACAATTTTACTGAGCATCTATCTACATGTGGGGAATTGGGGCAGCAGGGTACACAGACCTCCATAGCTCCAGCAGAGCCTCCTAAAAGCCATCCAGATACAAATAAATTACCCAGTATTACCTTGGTATTTTGTAGCAGAGCTAGTCCATTGCAGGCATTTGCTAGAAGAAAGTCTCCACTCAGGATAGCTATTTTATTTCCAAATTGCATGTCTTTCAGTGCTCCATCAGAAGATTGCAATTCATTTAAATTTACTATCCCACGATGTACGAGGAGAGCAGTATGGATAAGTTCTGTGATCTCTGCCAAACTTCTTTGACTAAAATATGAAGGTAAGATTTGTCTGAGTTTCAAGAATACCATCATATCACTAATGCCAGTTTTCAACAATAAAATATTTCAGTGACTAGTCTCTTTGTCTCTCTCTCTCTCTCTCTCTTTAAAATATTATTCATTTTTAATGAAGTTTTTAATAGAGGGCTCTCCACTAAGCAGTTTGGGATCTATAAGCAGATCTTGACATGTTCCTTCCGTATAACATTCCTCACCTTCCATCCCATGAATAACCAGGATTTTCCAGAGAAGCTGGCCAGTGCGGCCATCCTCTACAGTTCCATTTAGATACTTGTTATTAGTATACCTTTCCCACCTCTGTGATTTTAGGATTACTGAAAATCCTTACTAGTACCTAATGAAACTCCAATTTAAGGGGAAACATAACCTGTGTCAGGCATTATGCTAAGCACTTTTATACATTATCTTTTTTAATCCTAATGCAAAGCTATGGTATTTACAGAGCTGAATAAAATGTGGTCACCTTCCTTAAAGATCTTACATTTCAAAATAAAAAGATATATACCTACAGTAGTAAATAAAACAGAGAAGGCCCTGGAGAAGTTTATAGTATAGTACTGTATCAGATGGGATGTCAATAAATGTTTTTCTTTCCTTTTTTTAGAAAAAGATTTTATTTATGTATTTGATAGAGGAGAGAGAAAAGAGCACAAGTGGGAGGAAGAGGGAGAGGGAGAAGCAGCAGAGCCTGATGTGGGGCTTGATCTCAGGACTCTGGGATCATGATCTGAGCCGAAGATAGACACTACCATCTGAGTGACCCAGGCACCCCAAAATGCTTCTTTTCTTATACTTTTCTATAGTTTATACATTTTCTACAATGACAAAAGTATTATTTTAATATCATAAAAATCCAAACAATTTCTAAAATATTTAAATTCCATAACCATCCTATGATAGGTATTAACTTCTTGTTATATGTGAGAAAATTGTTGCACACTGTTAAATGGCTTTCCCAAAGGCACACAGTAACGTAGGGCTGGAAATCTGTTGGAATTTGTTACAAATGACTTCATGGAATCAGACTACCTGGTTTCCTTGTCCTTGGTTGTCTCTTCCACACTAACTCTGGGCTTAGCCATGTGACTGACTTTGGCCAAAAAGACCTTAGCAAATGTGACACAAGCAAAGCCTGAAAAATGCTTATGGATTAAGACTTGTCCAAAGCAGTCACATGAGTGATCCCAGGCAGAACTATCTGGTCAATCCACATATTGCTAAGAAATAAAATGACTGTTTCAAGTTACTAAATTATAGTTTGCTACGTAGGAATAGATACCTGATACAGAAACTAGCATATCTGGGTGTGGTGTGCTGTTTAACAAAAGCCTAAAATATGTGTCACTGGCTTTGAGTCTGATTGATGGGGGGTGGGGGTGGGGGGCTAAATGGGAAAGCTGAAGAAATGGCAAATTCCTAGTGGCATCTGGAAAGGCAGTGAGAAATTGTTATTGGAGACTGAGAAGGGACATACTGTGTTAGAAGGTAGTGAAACAACTGGCAAAACTGTTGCCTATGGTAACTTGAAAGATAGAAAATATGTATAATGAAATTATGTATCTGGATGGGGTGATTGATTCTCAGGCAGAATGGTGAAATGTCATTTGGATTATTGTAGCTGTGCATGCCAAGGTACAAGAGAGATGAGCTAAAGAGAGAACTGTTAGTTTGGAAGCACAATTTACAGGACTAGTAAGGGAGAAAAGACTCCCTATGCTGAAAATAAAACTTTTGGGACACCTGGGTGGCTCAGTTGAGCGTCTGCCTTCAGGTCAGGGTATGATCCTGGAGTCCTGGGATCGAGTCCTACATTGGGCTCCCTGCCTGGAGCCTGCTTCTCCCTCTGCCTGTGTCTCTGTCACTCTCTCTTCTCTCTCTCTCTCTGTGACTCTCATGAATAAATAAAAATCTTAAAAAAAAAAAAAAAGAAAACTTTCACATCTCCAGTCTCTCCAGAAAAAATCCTGCCAAAGAAAGAAATGGTATTAAGAAAAAGATAAAAACAAAACTGTGGCTATAAGACCTTTTCTAGAGACCTAAAAATATAAGGTGATGCCCAACAGATCCCTTTGCTAGACAAAAGGTCTTCTAAGAACTCCAAGGGTTCTGTCCCACAGCAGCCTTACACCCAACTTAAAGTTGAGATGTCCATCTCCAAAAAGAACTATGGATGTGGCTTTTAGGACACGAAAAGAACATTAATGACATTTAAGGAAAAAGCAGTTAAGGGAGTTGTATGAGCTTCAAGTAAAAGTGACAAGAGACAGTCCAAAAGGGAAAAAGGAAAACGAAAAAAAAAAAGGAGCTTCTAAATCAACTTCCATGGACAAGAAATCAGGCTGAGACGGCTACTCAGCTACAAGTATAAATCTCCTCCTCAACGAGGGCGTGGGAGGAGCAGAAGAGCAGCACGGACGGGAGGAGGAAGAAGGGAAGACAAGGAAGAAGCAAGCCGACGGGGGAAGGAAGGAAGAAGAGAAATTCTTCTTTTTTCTTTCTTTCTTTCTTTCTTTCTTTCTTTCTTTCTTTCTTTCTTTCTTTCTTTCTTTCTCTTTCTTTCTTTTCTTTCTTTCTTTCTTTCTTTCTTTTTCTTTCTTTCTTTCTTTTTTCTTTCTTTCCTTCCTTCCTTCCTTCCTTCTTCTTTCTTTCTTTCTTTCTTTCTTTCTTTCTTTCTTTCTTTCTTTCTTTCTTTCTTTCTTTCTTTCTTTCTTCTTTCTTTCTTTCTTTCTTTCTTTCTTTCTTTCTTTCTTCTCCTCCTCCTCCTCCTCCTTCATTGAAGTAGAGTTGACACACAGTGTTACATTAGTTTCAGCTGTATAACATAGTGATTCCATACTCTATGCTATGCTATGCTCACAAGTGTAGCTCTCTCTAAATTGTTTCTTATTGCAAATGTTCAGGGAAAATAGTTCAGAGAGTAAAGGATTCTGGAGGACAGTGGATCAGGGAACCTCTCCTGAGAAACAGACTGGGTCCTAGTCAAGAAATATTCCTTGCTTCTAGAGACAGAGGTCCTCATACTGTATACCCAGTTGGATTTCAGAATTACTATGGGCCATTGATTATTATGTGCTTTCCATTCCTCCCTCTTTTTCAATGGAAGTGACT
The DNA here is from genome assembly GCF_011100685.1 of Canis lupus familiaris. Lineage (NCBI taxonomy): Eukaryota > Metazoa > Chordata > Mammalia > Carnivora > Canidae > Canis > Canis lupus. Next base: position 64,793,851 of record NC_049233.1, read on the forward strand.
ATTGTGGTTATCTTGTTCCTGGCTCACCATTCTGTGCTATGTGTAGTGGCGGTACAGGTAGGTCATAACTCATCCTTTTTGTTCCCTGGATTAAGAGGAGTTGCATCTACAAAGAGACCTAACCAAAATTATGAGATCGTGGACCTTGAGCTTGATGGCATGAAATACATGAGACTCTGGGGTCTTGGGAAGTGGTTAAATATACGTTGCATAAGGAAGGAATGTGAATCATGGGGACCTGAGGGTAGACTGTGGCAGACGATTATACCAATGGCCACTGACAAATCATACCTCCTGACATCCATGTCACGTCTCCTCCTCGATTAGCTCTGAGTTGATTATATGACTTGTTTGGCTAGTGGGATACCAGCAAAAGTGGGACAAACAAGCTTGGTAAGTGATTTTGCACTGGGGCTCACCCTCTTGGAATGTTTTCCCAAGACTACATGTGAAGAAACCTAGTCTAGCCTCCTTCAGGATGAAAGGCAACATGGAGAGAGGAAAACCCAACTTTCCTAACCATGCTTACTTTCCAGTTGACCTCCCGGTAAATGCAGCCACATAAATAAACCCAGGAGGAACTAGCAGAGGATCAGTCCAGCCAATCCACAGAACCATGAAAAATAAAATGTTTACTGTGTTAAGCCAGCAAATTTTGGGGGCAGTTTGTTATATAATAGAAAATTGATAGAGACTTCAAAATCCTTTCTATTTCTACTATACTAGGCTGCTTCCTAGATTGCCAGCTGCAAAATTTTAACATTTTCTCTGAGGAAGGTAAATTTGTGCTGGGACTTGAATGGCAGGTATGGTATCTCAGCTAGAGAGGAAGGGCAGACACAACAGTAGAGATTAGGAATCCCAGAATAATGAAGAACAGGAATCACGGTTTGGTGAAGGCAAGAGGGGGAGGAGGTCAGGTTGGCCAGAGTACAGGGTCTGTGGGGATAAGTGAGAGGTAGGAACCTGGAGCTAGATTACAGCAGGTTAAAGGGCCTATATTTTGTTCCACAGGCAGCGTTTTTGAGGAGGGATGATATTTCTTTTTAAATGATTTAGGAAAAATATTCTGAAAGACAGCCTTAGACATGGAGACAAATAAATATAAAAAATCAGATAATAAATATAAGACTTTTTAATCCTAAATTAAAGACTACTGAAAAGTTAACAGAAAACATTTAAAAACAAAAGGAGCTAATATTTAAAAGTATCGTTTAAAATAGTAACTAAAGAAATAAAAACATATTTTATTAGTATTCTGTTCTCTAGTTTATAATACCAATCACTGGAAAAATCCATATAGTCACATTTCACAGAAATCACACAATGGGAGTGTTGGCAAGTCTATAACTCAGGAAGGGTTAAGGACTGGACAGATGTCTCCGTCAGCCAGCTTATGAAAGAAAGTAATAACCAGGCATGCAAGAAGTTGTAGGTGTTTTTTTTTTCTTTTTTTAAAGATTTCATTTATTCATGAGAGACATACAGAGAGAGGCAGAAACTTAGGCATTGGGAGAACCAGGCTCCGCGGGGGAAGCCTGATGTGGGACTTGATCCCAGGATTCTGGGATCATGCTCTGAGCCAAAGGCAGACACTCAACCACTGAGCCACCTAGGTGTCCCAGTTGTAAGTGTTTTGAATTACTCTGAGGCTGAAACTAAATGATCATGAGCTTTTAAGAAAGACATCTATAATCATAAAACAGCATTCATTAAATAGCAATCTTTAAATGCCACATGCTCAGAATCAAAAACAATCGTAATAGTAAAAGTGAAAAGCCATAATTTGTACAGTACACACCATTTACAAAGAACTTTCATTTATATTATCTACTTGTGCTTCTAATTACAGCAGGTCTGGTGAGGTTAAATACTTGATCAAGAACATTCAGTTTGTAAAGGACAAAGCTGGAACTTAGAGCCACCTTGTCATAATGACCAATGATAATTTAAAATGTTTATTTACATAATGAATAGTGAATGAGGAGGGAAAAAAGGCCAAAGTTACCAATGTTATCAACACTGGTATATGCCCATCACAACTTGTCCAATTTTTATCCCTAGTTCTAAGCACTACAGAAGAGTTTTCTAGGAGAGAATATATTATGAATAGATTTGACTCTTTTTGTTCATAATAACTGGGAAAAGTAATCAAGTTGTTTCCAAATCATTTGAGCAGAACCAAATCAAGTGATTTAGCTTGTCAAGAATCTGGATAATAGTTCTACTTCTGCCTCTAACATCACACAGTTTAGGGGCAAATCCCTTCAACTCTTAGGCACAAGGTCTTATCACCACTGAAAGAGAAACAATTCCTTCCAGTTCCCAAATCCTAAGATTCAGGGATTAAAAAAAATTTACCTAGACTTCAGTTAACAGTTACAAAGAGACAAAAATATTGCTATTAACAGTTTTCTATAGAAAATATAAATGAAATAAATTGTCATCTTTGAAATCTGTCCTGTAATTCCCCTATTTGGTACTACAATCTCAATTTCTAAGATTTTATCATCAGATAAACAACTCCAGATCACATTATGCAAGAGTATAATTTAGTGTATAGCAGAGAAGTAGTGACAGTAGGAAAGAATCTGGGAAATTTTTCTTCTCATTATCTTATTCCTGTTTTAGCCAACCAAAGCAATCTAGTAAACTTTCAACATACTGGATTTTAAAAATTATCTTAAATAAAAGTCTTCATGCCATTTTATGTACATACATTTTAGTACTCTTGGGTATTTTTCATGCTAAATCTTGATTGGAAAAGAGTCACAAATGAATACCACTTATGTTAAATAATCAGAGTAGGGAAGTAATTACCACATTGAATGAAACTGAGGATTAATCAATGTTTCTACAAAAATTTCCCCCAAATCATATTCTTTCAGTTATATGAAACAGCTTCATCTGTTTTGATCCATTTTTTCGCAACATTTCTCCATTTTTTTTTTTTAGCATCCTAAGTTTTAGATGTAAGTATGGCAGACACTGCTAGTTACCTATCCATTCTTATGTTCCTCACTACCAACATATCTTTGATTATACATGGAGTGACAATGTACTCACTTAAAAATACTTCCCCAAGACCCCCTGAGGCTAGTAGTGATCATGCAGCACAGTCCGGCCTAAGAATGTAAGCAGAAATCTACTAGGTGGAGTTTCTGAGAAATCTTCTGAGTTCCTGATGTTAGTAGACAGATTCAGTTGGCATGCACCTTTGGCAATTTTTTTTTAAATAATAAATTTATTTTTTATTGGTGTTCAATTTGCCAACATATAGAATAACACCCAGTGCTCATCCCGTCAAGTGCCCCCTCAGTGCCCGTCACCCATTCACCCCCACCCCCGGCCCTCCTCCCCTTCCACCACTCCTAGTTCATTTCCCAGAGTTAGGAGTCTTCATGTTCTGTCTCCCTTTCTGATATTTCCTACCCATTTCTTCTCCCTTCCCTTCTATTCCCTTTCACTATTATTTATATTCCCCAAATGAATGAGACCATATAATGTTTGTCCTTCTCCAATTGCCTTATTTCACTCAGCATAATACCCTCCAGTTCCATCCACGTTGAAGCAAATGGTGGGTATTTGTCATTTCTAATGGCTGAGGAATATTTCATTGTATACATAGACCACATCTTCTTTATCCATTCATCTTTCGATGGACACCGAGGCTCCTTCCACACTTTGGCTATTGTGGCCATTGCTGCTATAAACATCGGGGTGCAGGTGTCCCAGCGTTTCATTGCATCTGTATCTTTGGGGTAAATCCCCAGCAGTGCAATTGCTGGGTCGTAGGGCAGGTCTATTTTTAACTCTTTGAGGAACCTCCACACAGTTTTCCAGAGTGGCTGCACCAGTTCACATTCCCACCAACAGTGTAAGAGGGTTCCCTTTTCTCCACATCCTCTCCAACATTTGTGGTTTCCTGCCTTGTTAATTTTCCCCATTCTCACTGGTGTGAGGTGGTATCTCATTGTGGTTTTGATTTGTATTTCCCTGATGGCAAGTGATGTGGAGCATTTTCTCATGTGCGTGTTGGCCATGTCAATGTCTTCCTCTGTGAGATTTCTGTTCATGTCTTTTGCCCATTTCATGATTGCATTGTTTGTTTCTTTGGTGTTGAGTTTACGAAGTTCTTTATAGATCTTGGAAACTAGCCCTTTATCTGATACGTCATTTCCAAATATCTTCTCCTATTCTGTAGGTTGTCTTTGAGTTTTGTTGACTGTATCCTTTGCTGTGCAAAAGCTTCTTATCTTGATGAAGTCCCAATAGTTCATTTTTGCTATTGTTTCTTTTGCCTTCGTGGATGTATCTTGCAAGAAGTTACTGTGGCCGACTTCAAAAAGGGTGTTGCCTGTGTTCTCCTCTAGGATTTTGATGGAATCTTGTCTCGCATTTAGATCTTTCATCCATTTTGAGTTTATATTTGTGTATGGTGAAATAGAGTGGTCTAGTTTCATTCTTCTGCATGTGGATGTCCAATGTTCCCAGCACCATTTATTGAAGAGACTGTCTTTCTTCCAGTGGATAGTCTTTCCTCCTTTATCGAATATTAGTTGACCATAAAGTTGAGAGTCCACTTCTGGATTCTCTATTCTGTTCCATTGATCTATGTGTCTGTTTTTGTGCCAGTACCACACTGTCTTGATGACCACACCTTTGGCAATTTGGACTTAGCCCATCTTCCTGTCTGAAAGAAGGCCTACCAACCTGGGGGATGAGAAGGGATTTAGGATCCTAAAGGGGCTAACGGGGGCCCACAATTTAAGGATGGTAGAGTAGGAACAGCAGAGAAGCTTGGGCCCCAGATGACTTACTTCTTTGAGGGATATACCAGCTCTGAAATGCCCACCTCTAGCCTTCTTAGCTGAGATAAACACTGCACTCTTTTAAGCTACTGTTGTTAAAAGTCTTATTATATACAGCCAATAACTTCCTGAAAGATGTGGTTCATAAAAATTGCACCACAAAAGATAGCAAAGATATTTTATGTTCATATTTCTGCACTCTGGGTTTAATTCACTTACAATCATCTCTTGGAGGGGGCACCTGGCTGGCTTGGTGGGTAGAACGTGTGACTCTTTTTTTTTTTTTTTTTTTTAGAACGTGTGACTCTTGATCTCAGGGTTGTGAATTCGAGCCCCAAATTGGGTGTAAAGATTAAATAAGTTTTTTAAAAAATTTAAATATTATCTCTTGGAGATGCCTGGGTGGCTTAGCGGTTTGGTGCCTGCCTTTGGCCCAGGGCGTGATCCTGGAATCCCGGGATTGAGGACCGCATGGGGCTCCCTACATGGAGCCTGCTTCTCCCTTGGCCTGTGTCTCTGCCTCTCTCTCTATGTCTCTCATGAATAAATAAAATCTATAAATAAATAAATAAATAAATAAATAAATAAATAAATAAATAAATAAAAAAAAATCTCTTGGAGATCTACATCATTTACAGAGAATCTTCTTGTTCCACTTAACATTTTTACAGAGGTCCACTGTAGAGATGTGCCATACAATTCTTTTTTCCACACAACTTTTGCTGCTAAGTGATAAATATACCTTTTTAAAAAGAATTTCTAGGACTCAGCCCATGTGTTACTTCTGTGAAGTCTTCTCTTACTGCCCCAGAATTAACTCCTTCTGTGCCTGAAAGCCTCTGAACACAGCTGTTTATTGTACTCTCCTGTAATTATTTCTTTAGCCATCTATCTTCCTGCTACCCCTCTCCCTTACTACACTGTAAATTATACTATCCTATTTCTCTAGGCTGCCCACACATATTTGTTAAATGAGTAACTCTAATTAGCAATCAATTTTATAAAGGCATAGTGGATTATTGTGATTCTTAGTTTCAAAAGGGAAGGATGATATTAACTACAAAGTCAGGTTCATAGAATCAGAGTTCAAAGTGACCCCAAGGGTCAATTAACCTCAATTAGCCCCATCCAGGGATGAGTGATAACTATATCACAGGAGCCAGGTCTGCTGATAAATAGTTCTAATTATTAGAAATTGTTCTTTATATTAACCTGAAATCTCTTAAAATGTTTTACATGTTTAAGTTGGCATTAAAACAGTAGAAGGGTCAATTGTGTTTCATTACACAGGTAAGGGAGATAAAAGACAATGGCATCTTCTTTCTCTTTCTTATTTTTTTCTTCCTCCTTCCCTCCTTGCCTTCCTTCTTTTTGAGAGGTTTAAAAAAAAAGCGCAAGAAAGTACAGAAAATAATACAACAAATATATAATATTGCATTTAGAAATAATAATGGTTTATACTTTTTTTTTAAAAAAAGATTTTATTTATTTATGAGAGACACACAGAGAGAGGCAGAGACATAGGCAAACAGAGAAGCAGGCTCCCTCTGGGGAGCCCAATGCAGGACTCAATCCCATGACCCCGGGATCATGACCTGAGCCAAAGGCAGACAGATGTTCAACCACTGAGCCACCCAGGTGCCCATGAAGAGTTTACACTTTGTCATTTTTAATAGTTCTTAAAGATGCATTAAAAAAAAAAAAACCTTTTTATTCTGGCAATTTTCAAATATACCAAAGTGGAAAATACAGCATAAAGAACCTCCGTGGACCCCAATCTTATTTCAGCCCCACCTTTCACTCTTCTTTCAGTTTATTTTGAAGTGAATGCCAGATATCATGTCATTTCATCTAAAATACTTCAAATGTCTTATTTTTTAGAAGTGTAATAAGAGCAATTATGGTTCCCACTTACTAAATTATTACTAAAAATTAAAAAGATCAGAAATTACTAAATTAACTGTTAATTACTTTGAGCCATAATTACTATATGCTGAGCACTTTATGTAAAATAATTCTGCAAGCATAACAGTAATTCAATTAACAGATTAATAAATAAAATAACATCAAACTCACAACAGCTTTCTGAGATAAGCATTATTAACCTTTACCATACAGAAGAGACAGGAGTTGGGCTGGCAGGCTAACTGACTCACTCAAGTTCACATAGCTAGTGAACTACAGTCACAAGCTTGTGAGGCTCCCTGATTCTAAAGCCCAGGGTCTTTGCATATCAATGGAAAAATCCCAAATACAAAATGTACAAAACTGAGGTTTTTCTAAAAGTATTAAACTGATAGGTAAGGGTTATTTATTTAAAAACATTTCCTTTGGGTTTTTTTGTTTGTTTGTTTTGTTTTAAAGATTTTAATTTGAGAGAGTGTGAGAAAGAGAGGGACACAGAGAGAGAGAGAGAGCACACAAGCATAAGCAGAGGGGAGGGGCAGAGGGAGAAGCAGACTCCCCACTGATCAGGGAGCCTGACATTAAGCTCCATCCCAGGATCCTGGATCATGAGCCAAAGGCAGACGCTTAACTGAGTGAGCCTTCCAGGTGCCCCCTAAAATAATTTCTTTTGAATCCTAAAAGATTTTTTTTTATTGGAAAACTTTTACAATGTGAGAAGAATAAATTTGAAAATGTCAAAGAAAAAAAAAAAAGAAAGAAAATGTCAAAGAAAATTTTGGAAAACGAAACAAAAGGCCTACGATTCTGAATTTTAAAATTTATAATCAAGTTACTGCAGTTTCGACAAGTATAGTAGTATCATGAGAAAAAACTAATAGATTAGTGTAATGGAATCCAGAAAGAGATCCAAATATATTTGGAAAACTAATTATTTATGGTAAAGATAACATTTCATATTGTTAGGGAAAGATGGACTATTCCTACAGAAGATGTTAGGGCAAATGGTTATCTGTTCAGGGAAAAAAAAATAGGCCCCTATCTTGCACCATAGACAAAAATATATTTAGACAGATTAAAGATCTGTGAAAAACTCTGTATTTAGGAAAACATTCTTATGACCTCAGGGGGAGAAAGCCTTGTAAAATAAAATGGGAAGTCAGGAAGCCATAAGAAAAATAATGGATAGATTTGAGTAGTTAAAATGTAAAAGAATGTTTATTAGTGAAATAAAACATTAAAAAAATAAACCCAGGGAAATACAGACTTAAAGTATTTACAACACATACAACAGACAAAAGATTGTATTCAAAATATGTGTGGAGCTTACTGACAAGAAATTAAGAAACATAAATAGCTCAAGCACAAAATAGGAAAGGATATGAAGAGGTAATTTCACAAGAAATACAAATGGCCAAAAACCACATAAATAAGGCTCAACTTCACTAATAATTTGGGAAAGCAGTATTATAAAAATGAGATAATACTTTTAGCCCATCACTCTGCTCCTCTGCTCAACACCTACCAATGGCTCCTCAACTCACTCAGAGTGGATGCCAGAGCCCCTACAATGGACTCCAAGGTCCAAAACGACTGCCTCAGCTCCTCTACCCCTTACCTCTCTGAATTCATTTATTACCCTCTTTCCTCCTTGTCCACTCTTCTCCAGCTATGATAGATCTGCCTGGATTTCCTTGAATGTACCCAGTCTGTTCTTGCCACAGTGCCTTTGCCCCTTCCTCTGCCCCAGTTTTCCCTTATGGATCTAAGAAAGCTCAGTCACTTTCTTCCTTCAGATCCTCACAAAGTGTCCCTGCTCAGTAAGGTCTTCTCTGACCATTCCCCTTACAACAGCAACTGTCCCATACCTACCAGACATTCCTATCGCCTCTTCCTGCTTTTCTTTTTTTTTTTTCCTCCATTGCACCTGTTGTCCTCTGACATGCTAGCTATTTTGTCTTTTTGTTTCCTTCTCCACAGCCCCATAGAAAGAAAAATCCAGGGCAGCCCGGGTGGCTCAGAGATTTAGCACCACCTTCAGCCCAGGGTATGATCCTGGAGACCCAGGATCAAGTCCAGTGTTGGGCTCCCTGCATGGAGCCTGCTTCTCCCTCTGCCTGTGTCTCTGTCTCTGCCTCTCTCTCTCTCTCTCTCTCTCTCTCTGTGTCTCTCATGAATAAATAAAATCTTAAAAAAAAAGAAAAGAAAGTTCCATAAAGGCAAATGGAGTGTGTGTGTGTGTGTGTGTGTGTGTGTGTCTCGTGGTGGTGGTGGTGGTGGTGGTGGTGGTGGGTGAGGGGGATGAAGAAAAGCAGGGAAGAGCAAAAGAGTTCTTAAAATATACTTTAGGGCACCTGGGTGGCACAGCTGGCACAGCTGGTTAAGCCATCCAACTCCTGATTTTGACTCAGGTCATGATCTCAGGGTTGTGAGACGGAGCCTTGCAGCAGGCTCTGCTTGAGATTCTTTCTCCTTCTGCCCCTCCTGCTCATGCTTACTTTCTCTCTCTCTAAAATAAATAAATCTTTTAAAAAACATTTTAAAAATACCAAAATATCAAGGCATATGAACTACAACAAAGGAAAGATATATGCTTCTAATATCAGGTAAAAGAACCTTTCTTGGTGACAGCCTTTAATCATAAGTGTCAAATATTAATTTTTCATAAGTGGGCCAGATCCAAAGTTCCAAGAAATTCATTCAATCATTACAATAATTACAAAAATATGATGATTTTCTTATTCTGCCATTTATTCATGTTGATAACCTAAGTGAACATGGAAATTTGAATTTTGAATTTGCCATGATCACAGCATTCAAAAACAATGTTGGTTCATTCCTACATTTTTAATTAATTAATTAATATTAATTTTTAAAAATTCCTACATTTGTAAATGAGAAATCTGATTAAAAACAAGCTACTGAAACCAAAAAAATCTCAACCACTGAAGCAAAATGCTAAAGCTGTAGGCCATAGTAGTGATGACCTCCAAAGAGAGGCTGAATCAGAGGTTCAAGGGCTGTAGAGAATAACCAGGTCTTATTTCCAGCTCTGACCACACATACTAAGCAATCACTGAACGTACTGAGGGCTCTGTGTCTCTTTCAGGAAAACTCACCTGACATTTTAAGTTAGAGTACATAGAAAAGAGGCTGGTTTCATTCAAGGAGATCCGATACCTGAATTTGTTAAAATCTTGCCATGTCATGAAAACATAAGGTGTAGAAGTGACGGGGGAAAAGGACAAAAATCCTTGAGTAATATTTCAAAGAAATCTTTTTTTTTTAACTTACAAATTTATTTTTTATTGGTGTTTAATTTGCCAACATATAGAATAATACCCAGTGCTCATCCCGTCAAGTGCCCACCTCGGTGCCTGTCACCCAGTCACCCCCACCCTCCGCCCACCTCCCCTCAAAGAAATCTTTAAAACAAAGTTCTCCCAGGCTGCCTGGGTGGCTCAGTCAGTGGAACATCTGACTCTTGATCTTAGCTCAGGTCTTGATATTTGGGTCATGAGTTTGGGCACTGGGCTCCAAGTGAGGCTTGGATCTTACTTAAAAAAAAAATAAAAAGAAAAATAAAACAAAATTCTTCCATATTCAGTATGTAATTCTGAATTACTGGTAGTTTTACAGAAATATAATTTTTTTAAAGAATTTATTTATTTATTCATGAGAGACACACACAGGGAGAGAGAAGCGCAGAGACACAGGCAGAGAGAGAAGCAGGCTCCATGCAGGGAGCCCGCCATGGGACTTGATCCTGGGTCTCCTGGACCACGCCATGGGCCAAAGGCAGCGCTAAACCGCTGAGCCACCTGGGCTGCCCGCAGAAATATAATTTTAAAATAATCCCAGCTTAACACAAAGACTCCTGTCTCTTGATTTATTTCCAAAAAAGAAAGCTTAGTATATTTTAGATTTTTTTAGTAAAAATTGTATATATTTAAGGTGTATAACATAATGTTTTGATAAACACACGCACACTGAAATAATTACTATGGTCAAGCTAATTAGTATATCCATCTCCTCACAGTTACTTTTTTCCCTTTTCTTTCTTTTTTTTTCCCCCAAAGAAAGCTCAGTATTGATGTGTTCTGTAATTAGTTCCCTTCATACCTGTCAACCAATCTACAAAGAAGTGAGCTGTCTTCAGAGGTGGCAGTCATACTTGAGAAAGCGGAGGATGTTGAGATTCAGTAAGGAGTTACCACAGTTATTACTAGAAATTAGCCAACCAAAACAAAATCTGTAATACATTTTCTCTTTATGCACGAACACAGTAAGGTTCTACATAAGTGATCGACTAACACGCTTATGAAACTAGTAAAGTATAACCAAGCCAGGTAACCTACTGTATTTAAGAACATTAAAAAGAAAGAAAGAAAGAAAGAAAGAAAGAAAGAAAGAAAGAAAGAAAGAAAGAAAGAAAGAAAGAAAGAAAGGAAGAAAGAAATCAACCCATCATTTTGAATAACGAGACACGAACTTGACTGCCAACACATAATTATCCTGCAGGTCAACGAGATGTTTATTATGAGGTGGGGGATGGGTAGCTGTAGTATCTGGTGTCTGAAACTAGTTTAAGCTGGCTTGTTTCCTGCCAGGGAAGCCGGGCTAGGCATCCTTATCTAGGTCTCTAAGAGTACTTTTTGGTTTGGGTATCACAAAAGGGGTTAAAAATACTTGAGACTACCAAAAAAGCCTAACAAGACATCTGGGTGCTGCGGCTGTCACTGTCAGGGCAGCCCTTGGAGGGAATGCCCGTATCAATTCGGTTTCTCAGATGGACAGCTGATCAACATTAAACAGACTTGCTCTGGGCAGACTGAGCTGAGCTTCCTGACATGAATTCCAATGAGAGCCCTCTGCACTCTTCCACCGAGCTCTGCCATTTTTTACTGTTGCAGCTCCCTGGACATATGGGAATCCCTAGTGATGAGCACATAAAGCTGCCTCTAACTCAAGTGACGGCTCATTTCCCCTGGCTGAAGGCAGACATTAATATCCTGAGGAGATCAGACCCGCCTCTCTGACCCCCATCTACCGAAGCAAAACGACTGTCCTATTTCTTCATTTAATAAGCTTTTAATGAAGAAAACCAAAACCCCCTTTCTGACTGCAGCACAGTTCTACATGAAAAGGTTACACAAATACATCTGATTCCATGTCAAAGTTTTCCAAAATATGTGTCTCCTTCCCCACTGGAGTGTACATTCTGTCGTTCGCCCGCCCACAGGGCTCATTCTTTCTGCTGCGGTCCAGGACTTCAGTTCTCTGCTCCGGTAATTATGAACTGTCTCCACATCACGGCAAGTGGAGGATTAAAGAACTGATTACAAAGAGCACACTGGTGTTTCCATTTTCTTACAAACCTCTTTCTTCCAAGGTTCATCATGGAGCTATGAAAACTGCTTCCGGCACGACCAGGCTGGGCGGACTGACAGCCCAATGGCAAGCCAGAGAGTACACAAGAAAATGCTTTGCAAGCTAAATGAGTGTATAAGAAAACTGACACTATTTGGTGAATAGCATACATACTTTTGGGAGGGATAAAACCAAGTATGTATGATCCCCAGTGAAGATGACAAGCAGGCTTTCACCTGTGACTCATGGCGCTCCCTTAAAAATAAGGGGCATCTGAATCATTACTCAAGTTCAGCACTGAGCCCACTGCCTATACTGTGAGGGCCCTGTGCACTCTGAATTGCTTCACAAGAGGCCAAAGTTTGAATTTTCTCTTCTTTAGAAAGCAAGGAGGGGCTAGGAGAAATGGGAAGGTTGCATGTTAAATGGGGCACAGGAAGTACTGTGGGAGGGAAGGAAGTAACAGAAGGCAGTGATGGACTGGGAAGGCTTCCCTTAGACCACCAAATGTGCCTGAGGCTGGAACATGTGAAGGTGGAGTGAGCATCAAGGGGCAGAGATCTGTTTCCTATGAAAAAAGGTGTCAAGGCATAGACTGTACACTGGTATGCTTTAAATTAGATTGCCTCCACTGCTAACTGATCTACCTAGGTATCGAGTCTTAAGAACAAATCCTAAATGTTCCCCAAAATATTTTACCAGGCCTTTTCATGTATAAATGTAGAGTGGCTCCCCAGCAGGTTTATACTACAGACAATCAAAGGAAGCCACGGCAGGTACTCAGGGTGCAGGCAATGCACAGTTCAGAACCTACTACATCCCAGATATCATTTTTTATATAGCATCTCAACTAATTCAAGTTCAGTTATTAACCCAATGTTAGAGATTAGGAAATGGAATTCCACAGGGGAAAGAAAGATGAGTGAGTCTCTATAGAAAATATTATCCGGGAGAGGCAAAGACATACCATCTTAATATTAAATTGAAAGAATATTATTTCCAAATATCTCCTTGAACAGTTAGATCCTATCAAATACTCTTCTTATCATGCATAAAACTATTTTCAAACTACAGATATGGCTATAAAAATTCTTAATGGGGTCACTGAAAGCTATTTTAGCCTTTTCTCCCAAATAGCTTTATTGAAATATAATTTACATATTATAAAATTCACCTGTTTTAAGAGTACAGTTCAATGAATTTTAGTATTTACAAACTTGTGCAACCATCACTACAATATAATTTTAAACTTTTCCATTACCCTAAAAAAAATAAACCATATGCTCATTCAGAGCTATTCTTTTTTTTTTTTTTCAGAGCTATTCTTTATTTAGGCTAGTAGTCTCAATTCTCATTTTAATTTTTTGAGTATTTAGAATTTTTAGAGAAATTAATTATAAAGAACAACAATATAAAATGTAAATGTCAACATAGTTTTACTAAAAAGAACACTACAGTATGTGGTAAATAAATAACGTGCAAATGATATACATGTTCTTCAAAGAACAGCTAATAAATGACAGATCCATTAGGTGTCTCAAAGTAATGCTTTTTTTTTTTTTTTTTTTTTAGATTTTATTTATTTTAGAGAGAGCAAGAGCAGTGAGCAGAGCAGAGGGGAAGGGAGAGGGACAAGCAGCAGAGTGTAGAGCCAACATGAGGTTCAATCTCCCGACCCCTGAGATCATGACCTGAACTGAAACCAAGAGGCCGACACTTAACCGAGCCACCCAGAAGCCTCAGTAATGCTTGTTTTAAAAAAACTGACTATAAGGTATTTCAAAGGATCAGGATGCCTGGGTGGCTCAGTGGTTGAGCATCTGCCTCCGGCTCAGAGCGTGATCCCAGAGTTGGGGAGCCTGCTTCTCCCTCTGCCTATCAAGCAAATTGCTTTGAAAGGTAAATGTATATCACTTATTCACAAAAAAATAAGCCTTATTGTTTTCTGTTCATACCTCATGTCCCAGGCAACACTTAAATTTCACGTTTCTTCGTTAGTGTGTTTTCAGTCATGAGCCAAAATTTCACATTTCTATCCAGTGTCCTGGGATCAAGCCTCTGGACAGGCACCCTGCTCAGCTGGGGTCTAGTTTCCCTCTCCCTTGCACCCTCTCCTCAGCTTGAGCTCTCACTCACTCTGTTCTATCAAATGAATAAATAAAAAACCTTAAAGTCTGTGAGTCATAATTTAAATGTTATTAAAAGGTATCTCTATTCATTCTTTCAAATTATATCACATTATTTAATTCTAAGATGGACTTAATGTGTGTTCATGGGGGTGGATATACACAACTACTGATTTCAAATGAAGTAAGTGTGCCATCCGAATTTCTGTTTCACAGAAAAGTGATCCAGGAAAATTAAAAGGTAAGATTAAAACTCACCTTTTAAACATATTATAACCATTAAATGGTCTACTTAGGAAAATATACAAGTCAGATGAGAGCATACCCTTACTATTAAAAAATATAAAAGTCTATACAGTCAAGCTGTTCAATACTGGTGGACACTAACCATATGTAGCTAGTAAGCACTTGCAACATTGTGGTCCGAATCCAGATTTCTTTTCCTTTTTTAGATTTTATTTATTTATTCATGAGAGACACAGAGTGAGAGAGAGAGAGGCAGAGACACAGGCAGAGGGAGAAGCAGGCTCCATGCAGGAAGCCCGACGCGGGACTCGATCCCGGGACTCCAGGATCACACCTTGGGCTGAAGGCAGGAGCTAAACTGCTGAGCCACCCAGGCTGCCCCCAAATCCATATTTCTATAACCATTAAAGACTTCATACCAAAAATTAAAAAAAAAACCTGAATAATAAGTGCTTTAAATTGATGACATATTGAAATGATAATATTTTAGATACATTAAATAAAATATATTAAAAGTTTCACTCACTTGTTTCCTGTTATATTTTTGGTGTGGCTATTAGCAAATTTAAAATTATATTTCCATGAGGCTGCACCAGGTTCACCACCCCTCCATCTTGCTTCCTTCCTTAGAAGTTATTTTTCTTATAGCTTAGCATATTTTCTTTCAAACTTTTGCTATATGTATTTAATAGGTTTATAAACATACAGCAAATGCATTTACAAAGAAATGCTATGCATTTTCCAATAAAAATAAGTTCATATTATACATACTATAACTTGCTTTATTCACTTCATATAGTTGGAAGAATTTGTCACTATATATAGGATCACCTAAATCTTTTTGTTGACCACCTAAATCTTTTAAATGATGGTTATTTATAGTATAAATGTACCATAATGTTCTTCAGACTCCATTAATAAATATTTAGGTCATTTCCTATTTTCTAATATTATAAACAATGCTGCAGTGAACATCCTCCTACATGTATTTATGTGCATATGTGTAAGTATTTTTGTAGGTTATACCCCTAGAAGTGAAATTACAGGGTCAAAGAGTATATCACTTAAAATTGTGTTATAAATTTCTAAATGGACTATTCTACTTCTGTTATTTTTATTTTTTTAAGGACTTTTAACTTATTTTTTAAAGAGAGAGAGAGAGATAAGGGGGAGGGGTAAAGGGAGGGAATCTCAAGCAGATTCCCCACTGAGCAGGTAGCCCAAGGCAGGGCTTGATCTCATCCCCCTGCCATGATCTGAGCTGAAACCAAGTCTGACACTTAACCTACTGAGCCACCCAGGCACCCCGAGGATATTCTATTTTTAAAACAAAAAGACAAATGATCTGGTTTGTGACAGTCTATAATTTCTCTATGAGTCTCTGAAACAATAAGGATATAAGCTTCATGTCAAGGATTCAGTGAAGAAAAACAATTTTAACTTATGTCCTGAAGTCAGCCCAGACTTAGCCAATTGATTATTGTGGTGGATACCTCTGGGGTGATTGCCCTGATGATGATTCCATTTTCTCTGGAAATGCCACTTCTCCATCTCCCCATACTGAGATCCTATGGTAGCCGTTCTGATCGTGTCTGTTTTATGTGGCCCTCAGTTTCTCCTACCCTGGCTGAGTGACCCAGCACTAACAATCAAGGGCACTCAGATTATTTCCCCAGGGAATATGAAATTCAGAGTTATAAGGGAATGCTCCAAAGCAGCCTTTATGGACTTCAGTTATTTCTGTGTCACTTTTGTCATTTCTGCATATACCATGTGTATTCTTGTGTACTTAAGTTCTTTCTTTAAATCTTATCTTTAAGTCTTTTAGGATTTTGTCTAGAGACACCATATAGCAACGAGCTAATGAATGCAGATTCTGGAGCCACCCTGCCTCGATCCACACCCTAGCTCTGCCACTTACTAGCAGTGTGTTCTTAAACAATTTGCTCAACCACTCTCAGTGACCAGTGCTTTCATCTGTAAAATGGAGATAACAACCACAACCATGTCAGAGTCCTGGGCTTCAATGACTGTATATACTGTCCTTAGAATGATAACTTTACATTTTAAGTGCTCCATAAATATTAACTATAATGGCTTTTTTTTCCTAAAGATTTTATTTATTTATTCATGAGAAATACACACACACATACACACACAGAGAGAGAGAGAGAGAGAGAGAGAGAGAGAGAGGCAGAGATACAGGCAGAGGGAGAAGCAGGCTCCTTGCAAGGAGCCTGATGTGTGACTTGATCCCAGGACTCTGGGATCATGCTCTGAGCCAAAGGCAGATGCTCAACCACTGAGCCACCCAGGCATTTCACTATTACTGCTTTTAAATCAATTCACCTTTCTATTTAAATAAATCTTTAAAGGAAACTTTACATCCCAACTATCTAGCTGGTATAGGTCAGAACTGCCTATCGTGCAGCAAGACAATATAACCTGTGGTGGCAGAGAGTCACCCACTATACCACCGTAGGCATTCTTGTGAGGGTGTCCTGGGACCACAGTCTGGACTTCTGGGCTTCTGAATGCCTCCCTTAGTGATGGGCAATCCTTTCCTGTTCCTGTAGTCTCATCCTCTACCTGTGACCAGCCCTTGAAATTCTTCTATAAAATCTATAAAAACTCACTGATCTCAACTAACACATCTAAGTTACAGAGAAGAACCAGCAGATCAGAAATGTCTACCAAATTATGTAAGGTTCCATAGACTGGTACACATAGGTTGTAGATACAAGAACTAAATTCCAGATGCCCTAATTCCCATCCAGTGCTTTTTCTTCTATGTCAATATATTTATAACCAAATACTTTTTTTCCATGTTGATACCCTACCTTCTCAAAACAAAAACAAACCCAAAACATCAAACCACTTGCTATGTATTTCAAATAATCTCAGTGTTGTTTATCTCCTTTGCAAATGAGAGAAAATCAAGACTGAGGCATAGGGGGAGATGAAGTAACTTATAAGGTTCTGCAGCTCATAGGCAAAAAGCCAGAATTTAAAACCAGAGTTTTCTGCTAAAAGAACTGTTTAGATACATTTAATTCATCCTAAAATATAAATAAAATATAAATAAATGATTCATGATTATTCATTCCCAAAGGTTCTGATGGGGAGAAGCAAGATAAGAAAAGAGGGCAGCAGATACCAGAGGTGGTGAATGATCAAGTGCTGTGGGGAGAGGAAACAAATCTACCACCTTTCTACAGCTGAAACTGGCCCAACCACTGCACCTTCTCCTCCCCATATTTCTCTCTCCCCTCTCCTGTGTCTAATCATGGATTCTCATGCCAGCCTTCTGAATCCACACCACTTATCTCTACTTCTGGGAGAGGTAAATAATATGGCTTATTAAAATATGCACATATCTAAATAACATACATTAAAAGAAAATAACAGATAAAATGCACTCTAAAACTCCAGTCAAATGTGCATAAGCTTCTGCCAATCCTGTATATTGTGAGTTCCTGGGTTGCACGAAGCACTGTGTCTGGTGCCACCTTTACACCAGAAACACATCAGAATCCTGCTCTCAAGGAGCCTAAAGCCTGGCAGAGACAGAAAATAATAAACAGAGACATCTGAAAACGTCCCCCACTCACCTCAGAAAATACATTAACTTTGTAAAGAGATAAAACTACACATTCCAGTCAGCTAACATTTTATTCCAGCTTTCAACTGAAATACCACACAGCATCTTAAAAAGTCTGGATTTAAAGAATTAAATGGAGAACTGGAAGCTCATATAATATAATATAATCCAACTCATAGACAGACACTTCTACTCCCTAAGGCTTTTTTATAAACAGGCAGCTGAGAGTGTGGCTGCCTACACTGTTGTGCTTATTCTGACCAAACTGCAATGTCTCTCTAATTTTCCAAGAAATCTCATCTTTTTCCACTTTGTGTGGGTTTTATGTTGCCATTCATGCTTTTATACATATCCACATTTAATCAGCTTGGTCCTCTGCTACCATTATTGTCTTCCCTACACACTGGTCTAGTTAATTGTTATGTCCACAGTATGGTTTCTTTAAAGGAAACCAGTTTCCTTTCACCCGTCTGCTTCTTAAATGTTCTTCCAATCAAGTCCAATCACTTAAAGAGCATCCTAAGCCGATAGTCATTTTAATATACAGATATTAAAAAATATCGATGACTCTTTTCTTTATAAATGAATGTATCTGTAAATAGGCTTAAAATTAGGAAGGCTGCAAGGGGTACGATAAATCTGAAATATCTGAGAATGAGCCACCAACTTCTGCCATTAAAAACCTTTGTGATACTTGATGATACCCAAATGGTTCACAAAACCAATTTGGAAGTCAAAGATCAGTAGAACGAAATAAGGAAAAAGAGTCATTTAATAAACACTCAATTCAGAGTACATATGGTTCTATTACAAGCAGCTAAAATATGTTCATCTTAATATAAAAATTTCATGACCATGAAACAGCCCACTGAGTTAATTTACGGGGAAAAAAAGATTTACAAACTAAATATTTTGATTATTTGTAATTTAAAATTCAGAACAAATGAAAACAGAGAGATCTGTCAACCTGGATTATTCTGATTATCGTTAACATCAATAAGTTTATTAATGTGTGATTACTCTTGTGTGTCAGACCCTAGAAATATATTTAGGGGGTGAAATGGGAATGCTCCGTGGAAGAGGTGACAGGAGAGCTGGGCTTTACTTGGAAGAAGAATACTGAGCTCAGTGAAAGCAAGGACACAGCCACTGGCCTCCTCTGGTGCCCCGGGCAGGGCGGGTTGCCACAGCAGTGCTAGGATGGGGTGGGGGGGTCCCCATTCAGCTCGCTGTCTTTGCTGCTGCTGCTGCCGCCACCGCCACCACCACCACTGGTCCCAACAGGGCTCACTGCCCCTGCCAGAAAATGAACAGAGTCGACAGCTGCCCTGGAATGGTTGGAGAAAGGCTGCAGCCAGCAGACACAGGAATATGGGCGGAGCGTAGGTTTAGGACAAAGGCATGGGTGTCTCCTCTCAGACAAGGCTGAGAGGAAAAGAAATGAGAACAATACAAGAAAGGAGAGAAGTCCAGGAACACCCTTCATCTTCTGGCCAGGGCCCCAAATGACTTGGATAAATTAAGGAGAACAAGATGATTGAATTGCTACTATTTGCCAAAAAAGTCATTTTAACCCAGACACAAAAGAAAATTAACAGGCTTCTGTTTATATTTTGCTTCACTTAGGTTAACTATACTGAAGAAATGCGAGTTCACAGTTGGGTCTTAGGTACCTAAGTCAAATATTCACTGCCAGTTAATTATCAGAATGTCAAGTCATCGTACTACCTAATTTCACCAGCATACTTTCATCTGGACACAAGAGCCCTGCTGTGGTCCAAAACAGAGACCTACATATTAATCAGAGTGGTGTGACAGAATTAACTCAGTTTGAAGACAGCAGAGAAATGAATAAGCTAACTTAGCTCTTTGTCTTCATTCTCATTCTAAAGAAAAGATAATACAGTGAAGACTTTGTCAGGGAAGGTAATACAGAGATAACTCTGGCTTGTCCTTTTAGCCCTTTTAAGAGATAAAAATGCACCCACAGTTCAGGCTTCCTGGGCCTAAAGTTTAGGTAATAATTTAAACAGTTCATAATCGAACTGCTTTCCACTATAAGGTCTTGCTGGACCATAAGCCCTTCTCCATAGGAGAGGACTGAGCCAGGAATCCTGAGAGGAGAGATTGAAGCCTTAGTGCTAACACCTGGGAAAGGAAAGGATGCTGGGTTGTTTCTCAGGGAGCTAAAGGTAAAGGTAGGTGGTTTTCATTCTGAAATCCTTGATACCACCAGCAGTTTGATTTCTTTGTATTTCCACAAAGACCTTATAATTATTCTATTATTTTATATATTGAGTTGTTAAATGGCATTACTGTTTGTTGGAGATTTATTAAGTTATTAGTTACAAATATTTCTTCATATAATATTTGATTTAAAGCCTAAAGTGAGAAGATCTACCCTGCACTATCTGTATATGTTATGTACAGTTTGATAATATATTAAATCAAAAGAAAATTACATTAGACTCTGCTCATTAAAAACACATTTAAAATTCAAGTCCATTTAGCAAAATAAGCATGTTTTAATATTCTGTTTCTTTTTTCTCTAACGTGTAATTTTGACAGAAACTGGGGTAAAAAATAAATAAGACACAGTGCAGTCCTTGAAGGGCTTGTAATCTGATTAGGAGAAAGACAAAAGCAGATAATGTCAATGAACTATGGTAAATATTGCAGTCATTAAGAATATGTTTGGAGTAAGAAAGACCTGGTTTACCGGTCATACGACCCTGCTAGATAATTTATCTATATAAAGATATAGATGAAGATAATTTAGATACAGAGAATTTAACTGTATCTATATAAAGATCACTATATATAGTGATTACTATATAGTGATAAAGTATATATCACTACTGACCCTCTAATATTGTCATGGGATATGAATGAGATAACATGTATGATGCCTGGCACATGGTCTGCTCAGTACATGGCAGCTATTACTGCTATGACTGCTAATGTCTGTATAGACTTATGTACAGTGTGCTAGGGGAGCCCAGAAAAGGGGAATTTAGGTCAGCCTGGGGTCAAGGAAGATTTCCTGGAGAAGATGAGGGTTCACCTGTGTCCTAAGGAACAGGAGAGAGTGAGATGAAGAACAGTAGAAATGGTGTGTAACGCTGAGGAAATACTTGGTACGTGCTGGCAGGTCTAGTGCAATAACAGTCATGACTCAGTTCCCCCTCTCCTTGGCATCCTACAGCAGAGGTGCTTCTTCTTCCACATGGCTCACCATCTATCCTCCCCAGAAATACCCACCCTTCCCCTCACTGCTATGTTAGTTTTGTCCTTTTAAGGATAATTTAGCCCTATAAAGGAAGGGAGACCAGGCCTCTGTAGAACCCTACCTGCTCTTTCCTTTTGTCTTAGTGACATGAGAAGAGGTGAACTGCAGAGACACTGTAGCTGGTAGCTAAGAGTTGAGGCTCTGGAGTTAAGACTGCCTAGATTCATATCCTGATGCCATCACTGTGTCATTTTGGGCAAGATGCTTTTACCTCCGTATCCTTCAGGTTTTTTCCATCTGTTAAGTGGGGATGATAATCTCTTACGGTTGCTGTGAGGATTCAGTAAGTTAATGCACATAAGAAAATTAAGAACAGGGTCTGGATGCTAAAAAAGTATTAGCTATTAACTATAACCCAGTAAAACTAAACTAAAAACTCTGTTTCAGGGAGAGGACACCCTTGAGAAAGTAGAGAACATAACAGATTAGAAATGTGGTCATCTGTGGGGGGAAGAAGGAAAAAGCAAGAATAAAAAGGGCAAAAAAAGAAGTATGATGTCTACTGAGTACATATTTGATGCCAAAAGTACTGCATTAAGTGCTTCCTATGTACTTTCAAATGATTCTTTTCAAGGTTTATTTATTTATCTTAGAGAGAGAGGGAGACGTAGAATCTCAAGTAGAGTCCCCACTGAGCACAGAGCCCAACTCGGGCTCAATCTCATGACCTGAGTTGAAATCAAGAGTCAGACACTCAACTGACTGAGCCACCTAGGCACCCCAGTTTTCCAAATGATTCTTAGAACAGCTGTGCTAGGTAGGTGGTGGTGTCCCTATTTTTACACATGAGTACATGGGGCTCAGAAAGGTCAAGGAGTTTGTCTAGACAAATCATCAGGACCATGATTTAAAACCATAGATGGATGAAAACAGCCGTGGTCTCCCAACACCTACTTCTCTTCACCAGAATGATAAAAATAGACTCCATTTCCTTAGATTGAAAATTATGATATCAAAGTTCACATTGCTGAGAAGAAACATGAGCTGCCTATGTTTTCATATCATTGTCTAGTCCTACTCCAGGAAATATAAACATTTACTCATGTTCTGATTTCAATGTGCTTTGGTGAAGATTCGATTTCATAAAAATCATGAGATACATATATAAAGCTAGAGAACCTTGTCTAGAAGTTCAGAGTATATTATCATTACACAATGTATAACAAAAATATTATTCTCTAGAATTCCAATTTTACATTTTCAGACAAAAATAACTTTTCCTATATTTGTTTTATAACATGAGGTAGGTCCAACTCTAATCTCTGATTTACATTTTTTTCAAGCTGAAATATTATGTAAGGCATTCTGTCGGTCTTTAATATGCTTGTGATTCATATTCCATATTAACTTGGCTTCTTAGGTATTTTTTTTTCCTGCCAAAGAACATAAATTTCTTATAACAAAATGAGAATAAAGTTAGAAAAAATAGTTAAAATCATGGAAAAGGTGAATAATAGGAGACTATCTGGTTATATATAAAGCATTAACTTCAAGAGTTGAACCCAGAATTATAAACTCTATCTTCTGGATCTTTTACATACACAGAAGGACATTTCATATTGTCACTTCTTTGTCAATGGGGATGTTTTCCTCAAGCATGGAGGAAAATCTCTTGCCTCTGTCTCTATCACACACACACACACACACACACACACACACACACACACAGGTTTTGTCACATGTTGGTCCTATATTGATGAAAAAGTACCAATCCTCAGGGAAACCTTCAAATACTCTAAGAAGCTGCAAATGTGGGGGTTGGGGGGTGGTGAGCAGACAGTCCTCTATAGAGACATTTTATATGCATATATACTATTTTTAAGCCTAAAATATATATAATTTTTTCTTTAATTACAGTTTCCCATATAACCATTAGTAGGTTCCAGTGATGCAAGCCATATTTATTAGAGGCAGCATGTCAAATAGGAGTTGACAATTACAGTCTCTATCAATACATATTATGCCAGACGGTAATGAGCCATCCACAAAGGGCTAGCCATCCAAAATAATCACGCTGCTTTCCAGAGAAATGTCGAAGAGGTTATGGTTTATTACACAGTGCTCATTAGATATACAGTGGCAGCATTAGCAATTTTTCCTTCATTTGCGTCTCATTTAAGGATCTGCCCCCACAAGCACAGTCAAATTAGTACACAAGGTTAAAACCATTATGCCCAGAAAAAAATTAAGTTGTATTTTATTTTACAGTAATGGTGGATCAAAGGTCCTTGGAATCTATTATTTGCGAAACCATTATCTAACACAGAATATTAACAAAAGGGAAAAGAAAAGCAATGCCCTGCCAGCATGGCTTTGACAGGAACAAAGACAGACTGTTTGAAATAAGCAAACACCACATTACTTAATTAAATACCCCTAAAAAAAAACTATTTTAAAAATAACATTAAGGTTGTGACATCAACTGACAAAAGTCACAAAATTAAAGTTAATGATGAAGCACCAACCTATATTTTCAAATGCCTCATTTACATCAACTTATTTTTAAACATTTTTTACCCTGCTTTTGTGCTTAACTTGGTTATAAATTCACTTATTGCGATAAATACTTATTTTCTTAAAAAGATAACTAAGTTTCTCATTTTGGTAGCAAACCCACATTTATTGATATCTAATAAATTGGGATTTGGGCTATAACTATTACATCCAGAAAAGTCTGGTCAAGAGGGGAGATCTTGGAGTAACTTACAAAAATTAAAATAGATACCACTAAATAATAGCTACTTAATAGATTTTGTCAAATCATTAGATAACTGATTAACAGCATCTGAATCGGGATAAACAGAGCAAAGAGATCTTTTGAAGAGATTTCTAAAGTCCTTACTGGTTGTTAATAAAATGCTAAAATTCATTACAATTAGAAGGATAATATTTCAAATATAGTTTCTCTATATGTTATTATTAACAGCTTGCAATTGTTGTCAATATTCAAGGATCCCTTGCTTGTCTTTAATGGACATTTATGGAGTGCCTGCCACATGTCGAACTCTGTAATAGGCTCTGAGAATTCATTAAAAAAAAGGAATAAAACTACAGCTCAGTTCTCAAAAAGCTGATTGCCAGATCAGTGAAGGGTTTAGACAGCAAACCAAATGACTTTAATCCTGGGCCATAACTGCTATCCTAGAAGTAAACACAGGGTTCCAAGGGAGCCCAGAGGAAGGAGATCTCATCCAATCTTGATGGAATAAGAGAAGGCATTCCAAAGGAAGCAGCACCTAAAAGTGGGACCAAAAGGATAATTCTACTCAGTAGGGAACTATAGAAAAGAAATATGCTGGGAATGTGGAGAAGTGGAGAGTGAAGGGACTGCAGTGGGACTGTTTACCTTTTGATCATCAGAATACCCCATTTTAAGGAATCTCTTTTAAACATTGGTCCTGGGGGGATCCCTGGGTGGCGCAGCGGTTTGGCGCCTGCCTTTGGCCCAGGGCGCGATCCTGGAGACCCGGGATCGAGTCCCACGTCAGGCTCCCGGTGCATGGAGCCTGCTTCTCCCTCTGCCTATGTCTCTACCTCTCTCTCTCTCTGTGACTATCATAAATAAAAAAAAAATAATAAAAAATAAAAATAAAAAAATAAAAAAAAATAAACATTGGTCCTGATCAGGAGAAAATATCCTGAAGCCAGAATGATGGACTTTATAAATAGTCCAGATAACCATGTTTTAAATTTGAAAAATCTTATCTTAAGGAAAACATTCCCTGGGGTCCATATATGGTAAATCAGGTTTCAGAGTGGATCAATGTATTATCCATTCAATGTTAATTGAAGGTAACATGTACGTGTGACTGAATAACTTGACATGACAAAAATCTGAATTTCATTGGCTATTCTAATTGATTTTTATCCCCACAAATGAGGGAAGTAGCCTTGTCTTTTTTCCCCTTAAACTGACAAAAGTATAAACTATGATGTATTATATGTCTAATATGTGTCTATGATATATTGTATATATATTCTCAAAGTATATGTTATACTAATAAACTTTTAGAAGATAGAGAGCAGACTGATTAATTCTTTTGGTATGGTACCCAGTACAGTTCAGTGTAATCAGATATCTACAAAAGTATTTTTTTCAAAGATTTATGTATTAGAGAGAGCACTCGCATGCACACACACGCACAAATGGGGTGGTGGGAAGGGCAGAGGGAGAGGGAGAGAGAGAATCTCCAACAGACTCCCTACTGAGTGTGGAGACTGTTGTGGGGCTTTATCTCTACCACCCTGAGAGCACGACATGAGCTGAAATCAAAGGTCCGATGCTCAACCGACTGAGCCACCAGGTGCCCTGCATTTTTTTTTTTTAATGGAAATGACATTATGTCCTAGCACAGTGATTCTACATAGCTATAGTCTATGATACAGTAGATTCCCATGTGGATTTGGCATCATGATAGTAATATTTCATTTCTTCCAGAGTATAGCAAATTTCCTCTTTTTGTGAATTTGTGCCATTTCTAAACTAAGTCTTACATATCTATGCTCATTTAGTTTTTTACATGACTGCTACTCCCTTTCCTAAATAATGTTTCAATTTAGAAGTATTTGATCTTCCAAGATTTTCATCTATTGAACAACAAATGAGTATAGATTCTAAAGAGTTTTTAAAGCTATACATAAAGCTACACCCATAACTATGTAAATATAGCTTTGTATAAATGGTTACAACATTATTCCTGACTTTCAATTTTGCTTGGTTTGATTTTTTTCTGGAAAGAAAAAGCCCCAGAGCATCAGAAGTCTAAAGGTACAGAGTATCATGAGATCGTGATCATAATACAACAATAAGAAGTTATATTGTTGGGGTCCTAGGTGGCTCAGTCAGTTAGGTATCTGCCTTCCAGGGTCCGGGGATCAAGCCAAGCCCTATGTCAGGCTCCCTGCTCATGCTCTCTCTTGCTTGCCCTTTTTCTCAAATAAATAAAAAAAATATTTTTAAAAAAGAAGTTATATCGTTGAACTGCAGACAAGGAAAAAACAATGGGGCTCTATACTGGTCATTTATTGCTCCAAGTTCATTTCATTACTATGTGTAATAATGAATCTCAAGGAACAAAACAAGAATAAGACTCTTGATGGTGGACAGAGAAGAGCATCGGTGGCCTGCTTCACAAGGCCATCCAGACATTCTTCTGGAACAGCCATTTTGTCAGTGTGTCTTTTCTTCGCGCAATTCTAAAGACCATCATCTATTTATTTGCCCTCATCTCTGCCTTATTATAGAGAGTATAATATGGTTTAGGTATTACTAGATGATGTTCAATAGCAGATAAAAAGCACAACCAGCACATGTGGGGAAAACAAGGGACAAGAGTGGGATAAGGGATAAAGTACGATAAATTGAGAATGAAAGACAAAAAATGGAAGAGAGGGAGGAACCCACAATAATCTAATAGTCTGATCGACAGACTTTAAAGGAGTCCCCAGAAATAAGGTCTTTTTCTCTGTGTATGATGGACCCTTTTTTTTTTTTTAAAGATTTTTATTTACTTACTTGAGAGAGAGAGAGAGAGAGAGAGAGAGAACACAGAGGGAGAAGCTGACTCCCTGCTGAGCAGGAAGCCCAATGTAGGGCTAAATCCCAGGACTCTGAGATCATGACCTGAGCTAAAGGCAGATGCTTAACCAACTGAGACACCTAGGCGCCCGATGTGGTGGACCTATTTTATATTCAATGTAAAGATGTTTGAAAAAAGTATTAGGTTTGATGACCATGCATTCTCCAAAGATAGTATACAGATGAAAACCTTGTCTGACCTCTCAGTTTTAGGACAGAAGGGGAACTCTGAGAGAAACTACCAGGACTTTGGGTTATATCCACCGCCTTATTCCATGTGTGAAAAGTTTTTGTGGCATCTGGGTGGCTTAGTTGGTTAAGCAGCTGCCTTCAGCTCAGGTCATGATCCCAGGGTTCTGGGATTGAGCCCTGTGTCGGGCTTCCTGCTTGGGAGCTCCTCCCCTCCTCCCTCCCTCTTTCTTTAATCTGCTTCTCCCTCTCCCTCTCCCTCTGTGTTCTCTCTCTCTCAAATAAATAAATAAAAATCTTTTTAAAAAAGTTTCTGATATAATAAACATCATTTATAAGAAAGGACCCCAGCTTTTATTGTTTGAAAATGGCACTAAATTAGTAATGGTCATCATTTTTAGAAGAAAAAATATTGGAGCACATGTTGTTTGATGAGACCATCTAGGTCAGTGGCTCCCTATCTTGAGTTTCAAGGTGTTTTTAAAAAATATATTTATTTATTTATTTTAGGAGGGGAAGGGCAAAGGGAGGAGAGAGAGAGAATCCCAAGCAGACTCCACACTGGGCAGAGCTCGACTTGGGGGCTCGATCCCAGGACCTTGAATCATGACCTGAGTCGAAACCAAGAGTTGGCTGCTTGACCAACCCAGGAGCCACTCAGATGCCCCTGGAATTCCTAGATCTTTAAGGATTCTTCATTGCAGGTAAAGAATTCTTCACAGAGGTGTTATTTTCCCCTTTCCAAAATGTCTAAGGATCGTTTGTTCACCTCTGGATAAAGGCACATCTGTTAATAAACATTTCAATTTTCCTTAGCTTTGTACACATTAATAAGATGTGATAGTAGTAGTTATTTCATGGTCATCAGATGTTCAGATCGTCAGTTATAAGTGTATCTGATATAATGGAAAATTGAATAATTATTATTTTACCTATGAAGTGTATTTAGTAAGCAGAATCTTTTTTAGAGGAGGGTGAGAGAATAGCAAAAGAAGCTCTGGGTAGTAAAGAGGTTAGGAGGCTATTATCACAAAGTCTACTACACTGGGTGATTTCCCTCCACTATTTAAAAAAAATTTAAATTCAATTAGCCAACATATAGTACGCCATTAGTCTCAGATGTAGTGTTCAACAATTTATCAGCTGCATATAACACCCAGCGCTCATCACATCACGTCCTTCCACTTTTCCTTGGCCATCCTCTTTCTCTCACGAAGGCATTCTAAGAGTCGCTGTCCACTCCAACAACACATTTAACAGGAGGCCAGAAGAGGTCAGTGGAGAGTAGTGTTAGGCATCCCATCCTCCCACCTACAGGGCTGGGCTCCAGCACATTTCAGGTCTCTGTCTACCCAAAAAAGAAAAGAAACTAAGAACACAGAATAAAACATTATACTGAGTTTTTTAATCTGCCACAATCAGACTTGAAGGCTGTTGTAATGTTTAACCTATAAAAGAAAAAAAAGGTTCGAAGTAGAAAACAAATTCTGTGTGGTTGTAAAATATAACTTTTTATACCAAAAAGTTCCTTGAAGAGGACAATGACAATATAATAAAAATGATAATGCCTGGATACTGGCATAACAATCCTATTTTTTCTGAGATAATAATTCATTATTTCTCAAAAATGTTCAAGTTGCAGATATATAAAAATTCCCATTTAAATATACTCAATATCTGATTATCTGTGTTATGGGGGGGGGGGGGCAAAAAAAAAAAAAAAGAGTATGTGATTAATACGAGCTAGAAAGTCCCAGTTTCTAAATTGATTCTAAAACAAATAGAACAGAAAAATTAAACATGCTGTTTTGAATGTTTTAAATATTAAAATTTTTCTTCTCTTTTTATCTTCAGGGAAGTGTAAACTAAATAGAAAGTTCTATGCCTATTTTTTTATTTAAAGATTTTATTTATTTATTAGAGAGAGAGAGCAAGCATGAGTTGGGGGAGAGGCAAAAGGAGAGGGAGAGGCAGACTCCTGCAGAGCATGGGGTCCAGCGCAATTTGGGGCTTGATCCCAGGACCCTGGATCATGACCTGAGCTGAGGGCAGACACTCACCAACTGAGCCACCCAGGTGCCCCATTTAACTACATTTAAAGTTGAAGAATTATAAGGAAAAAGATTGTAAACTTTTAAATAACAGTTACTCTATTTTTACTTGTCTCTCTTAGGAACTTCCTTCACTAAAGGGCCACCTATGAGGTGTAGGTAGCATCTAAAAGGAAGCCTTAGCTAGTCCTTCACAGAGGAACTACTTTCTCACCAAAATGGAGGTTATGGTCTCTAGTGTATTTATTGAGGATAAGTTTGCAACAGCACACCAGGCACAGAAAGAATGTAAACCATAAGAGACTCTGTGGTATCTGGCTTTATGAAACTAAGAGGGGAATCAGTAAAATGAGAAAATGCTAAGGAAAGACCATTTTAATGAGTGGGTATGTTCAACGGTTTACAAAGAGGTCCAAGTTACCTTGCCTACCCCTTAATTGTTCCTGAGGAAGATGAACTTCCAGCCAAACAAAATTTGCAGTGGTAACTTTGAAAATAACAAGTTGACTATGAAACACTGCAGGTGTGTCAAAAAGAATGGGTTTTGAACAATTTAAGCTATAAATTGAACACAAACCTGATAATTCACTACTATTCCACTGAAGTTTCTGAATATTCTGATTTTTTAAGCTTATTGTTTTTTGTTAAATTAAAACTGCTCTGGACTATCTACAAGGAGAGATAAAAAGTAAATTCCCATTTAAAAAAAAATCCTGAACTGAAGTATATAAAATTAAATACAGAAATGCATTTTAAGTGCAAAAAATCCTTCTACTGTTGCCAGTAAACAACTAACAAAGGGGAGTTCAGTAATTTCACAGCCGTATTTTCTCACTCTCCTTCACTGAGAACACAGTCGTTTGCATGGCATAATAAGCTGTAAATTATAAACATTTTTACATAGCCTGCTGCAAAGAAAAGTCTGCCAGCTTTCTGCTATATTGGATAGTGTTCAAGTGATTAACTATAGCTTTGGAAAGAAGGGGTGGTAACTTGTTTTGCGTCTCAGTTTGTTGGTTCTCTTATGCACAGCCTCTAAAAATCCGTTACATCATTATTTGCAATGAATATGTAAGTAATTACAGAAGAGTAATAGAAGCTCTATATTTCTGCAGGATGTAAATTACCCATGGACAGCAGCAAATCTTGTAGGTGCATAATTATCCAAGTATTTCCTTGAAACACTGCCTCCAATGAGTATGAATATAGTGGTTTTCAATACCAAAATTTGTAGCACTGAGTATTTCAGGATTAATGACCAATGAGATACAGTTTGTTCCTGGTCTATAGGAAAAGCTCATTAGATAGAATATCTTAGGGCCCAAGTCTGTTTTAGAAAGTGGTTCATGTAAAAAAGGAAAACATACAGTTATCTGTATTTCCCAACAGATAAAGAATAAATTTGCAAAAGGAAATGCACAGTTAAAGAGATATGGCTTGCAAATGTAAATGTTTTTATTTTTAAATTGTAGAGAGCCCTATCATGATGCACAGTCAACCTCAAAACAAAAAGAGATTTTTGTCTCATTAAATCAACACTAATTCATGGAGCACTTGAGTGCCTACCATAATGCTAGGGCTTTGGTGGCTAAAGAAAACCTGGTTTCTATCTAACTACACAAATCAGTACTGCCAAACATAGAACATAAAAATCTGCATTTAGTGCTGAGGATGTCAAGATGCATAAAAAAGTATATTTAGGGCACCCTAATCCAGAGGCTATGTACAGTAATGGAAAGAGCATGGATTCTATGGCTAAATGGGGTTTCAATCCCAAGTCTGCCATTCACTTACACCATAAACCTGATTAAGTTAAATTTCTATAAGCCAGTTCCCCAAGAAAAGCAATTCTTAACTATGTCGTAAGGATTAAATAAATTAATATAAAAAGTACACGGAACTGGTACCAGACACACAAAAAAATGTAATATGTGGTAGCTCTAGTAATAATTACTATTTTTCTGTATTCATCACACTCAGCCTTGTCTATAGCAGGTGCTCAACAAACAGCTGTTGACTAAATGAATGAATCAGTCAATGAGTGAACAAATCTAGTAGAGGGCTAAGATAGGTATATAAACTATTACAAGATACACAAGAAGTGTCTCAAAGATACAAAATATAACAAGGCTCAGTGGTGGGAGACACGCTAGGTTGAAAGATAACTAAAACACAGGCTTTTACCTCTAGAAGGTACTGTCTAGTGGGAAAACATATACATAGATGAGTCATTACAAAACAATGTGTTAAGTGTTTTAAAAATTCATAGAACATTCCCTCTAGGTTCTGGCTTTAATAGAGCCATGGCTTTTCCTGGAGTATGGAAAGCTTTGTATCTTTGTGAGTGGATATACTTAACCATCTATAAACCACAGGCTGAGGAGTTGAGAGGTAGGACCAGTGCTCTCATTATTTCTTCACCATCTTGAGAAAACCACTGATCCTTTGAACTACTTTCCGCCACCACTCCTCTCCTCTGTTATCCTGCATTCATCAGTCTCTGGTATCTTGTTCAGTTCTGTTGTTATCCTGGCTGACTTCAATCACACGAACTGCCTGTTCTGTAGTTTCTCAATCTACTCAATTCAGTCTCCACTACAATCCATCACCCTCACTCTTAGGCACAATAGGAACTTACCATTCAGAACTGTTCTACTTCTAAAATGTTCAGTTTGAATCTACTCTCTGTCTACAACCTCTTAACCTCTGAGCTCTCTCCCGGCATTACTACTCCAACCCAGAATATGAATCATTAAGACTTCCAGAACTCGATCACTATTTTCTCCCTAATTTTGGACCGCCGTAGCCTCACTTCCTTCCTGATCAAATCTAAATACTTTATTTTTTTAAACTTATTTTTTGTTGAGTAATCTTTACCACCAATGTGGGGCTTCAACTCATGACCTGGAGACCAAAAGTCGCATGCTCCTCCAACTGAGCCAGCCAGGAGGCTCAAGCCTAAATAATTTATTAAGTCAAGCATTCCTTTACACATACTCTTTTCTTGGTGGGCAAAGAAAAATCGATCATTCTCTTACCTTCTTCACTTCTATTTTAGAGCTGATGGGAATTGTTGTGTTAAGGAATTTATATTTAATCCTGTAGGAAATGGGACATCATTGAAGAATTAAGGATATTTTACTCCACTTACAAACTTAAATACTTGAGAAGAGGAGGGAATGGGGAAATCTTAAAAAAAAAAAAAAAAAAAATGAAGACCCAGGATACCAAGAACTACAGGGAGGAAGGATGCTAGGATTAGAGAAATAACTGGCCTGAGTATCTGCTTTGTTTTCCTCTATTATCACCATCACCCAGCTACACAATCCAAGAGTGAGAAAAGTCCAGGAGCATAGTGGAGAAGGGAGTTCCTCAGGCACTGCAGGTGCCAGTTCTCTAATAGCATCTTATGCAAGGATTATCTGTTAAGGTTTAAAAGTTAAGTTCCAGAAACAGACTTCTAGAAATTAAATTGCATCAATAGTGTCAGAAAGCTACTAGATGTATTTACCTTGTCACTAGAGGCCAGGGACTATTTCTTATTAATATTCATTCGTATGCTCAGCCCTGTGCCTTGCAGAGAGGATATAGTCAGGATGTGCTATATTGTACCACAAGCTACTTGAACCTAGCTGAATATATGCCCTGTTAGTTGAGCTCCTTGACCTGAAGTCCATTATTATCCCCATCTTATATATAAATAATCACACAGAGTGTGATTAAGGGACTTGCTTAGGTCAAAAAGCCAATCAGTTATATATTTGTGACAAGGACCCAGATCTCTAGCCCTTATACCCATGTCTCTATTATACTACACTCTCCACTAGTGGGGGTACCTTGAGTCTGGGTTCCAAGGATCAACAGGAAGGATGGAGCTACTCAGCAAACTCTGCCACTAAACATTTTAAGGGACTGCAAGTCTTCTACCATATAAAGCTAACATTTTGTTATGATGAGTGTCAAGAATTAAGCTTTGTTTAAAATGCAGAATTAGAGGCGCCTGGGTGGCTCAGTCAGTTAAGTGTCTGCCTTTAGCTCAGATCATGATCTCAGGGTCCTGAGACTGAGCCCTGCGTCCGGCTCCCTGCTCAGTGGGGAGTCTGCTTCTCCAGAACTCTCCCTCTTCTCTGCCTCCCACTCCTTGCTAACACCCTTTCTCTCTCAAATAATTTTTTAAAATTTAAAAAATAAATTAAAAAATGCAGAATTAGACACTGGACATTGTGAAAGATTGGGAAAGATTTAAACGTTTTTACCAATACCAAAATAAGGTATACACTGTGTTTTTTGCTGTGATATAGTCAGGCAGGCCAATCTATAGCAAGATATTTATATACAATAAACGAACACTCAGCTGAGTAGATTGGTAGCTGAGCCCACCTACTTTTTGTGGCTAATTATACTTGTTTTGTAAGAGGCTGTTCTTATTTTGTGTTTTTCCAACAGCTCTGGTGAAGTAATGACTTGTGATGTACAGTACGCTGAACATAAAGAGCCTTCCCCTTTCTTGTTCAACATATAATTGCTGCATTTGTGCATGCTGTGTAAGTTGAAAATAACAATAAAAAGTTAATGAAAATAAGTACTGGTTGTAATGAATTAGTAATATTGCTAGATTTGTATCTGGAGTTTATTTTTATTGTTGTAAGTAGAATACAATCAATAGGAATATGTAATCAAAGTGTACATGCTTTCATCTCTTGAGATCTCTCTGAAAGGGAGCTGAGATATCTTTAGGAAATTATTTTCAAAAGCCTACTCTAAATTCAATTATTCGGCATAATCATTTTAAATCACTGTCAATAAGCACTCCTCATTTTCAAGGTTCTTGTAGTACAAAAAGATATGTTTCTTAAATAGGTTTTTATTGCCTTATAAGTATGAAATATAACTTTCTTTTAATCTTCAAATTAATTTTAATTATACAAAACAATATGAATAGATTCTTTATAAAAAATTAAATGTTACAAATAAAGTCTCCTTTGATGATTTCTCTATAGCTGTTCCCAGAACCACCTCCCTACTTCTTCCAACCACTCTTTTTTTTTTTCTTAGATTTTTTTTTTTTATTCATGAGAGACACAGAGAGAGAGAGGCAGAGACACAGGCAGAGGGAGAAGTAGGCTCCCTGTGGGAGCCTGATACCGGACTTGATCCCAGGATCCTAGGATCTCAACCTGAGCCAAAGGCAGATGCTCAACCACTGAGGCACCCAGGTACCCCAGCAAACCTGTTTCATTCTCTTTTATCAGAGTTAATAAAGTGTTGGAAATTTCAGGCAATAAAGGTAGAATGAAAATATGTGATCTATTTATAACTGCTAGTTACCATTATTTTCTAAGTAGCTATATCAATTAATGTCCCTACTAACAAAGTATTCAGGTGCTTAATTCCTTACACACTCACAAACACTGAGTATCAAACTTTTTAATCTTTGTGAATCTGACAGGGAAAAACAGTGATTTTTGTTTCAATTTGTCCATTTTGATGAATTCCAGCCTTTTTCCCCTTTTATTTACTAACCATCTCCATGTTTGTGTTGTATTATCTTCTGGACTTACAAGATCTTCACCTGATTTGTTTATTAAAAATTGACTCTTCGGTTTTTATGTTGCAAATATTTTTGTGACTTTGGCATTTTCTTTTCTTTTTTTTTTAACTTTAGCATTTTCTTTTGACTTTATGGTAATTTTTTCCCACTGAAGAATTATGTTTTGTGCAGTCAAATATGTTTTTTGTTTATAGTTTCAGAGTTTGGAAACTTTTAGGAAGGTTTTCCTTGCTTGAAGATTAAATAATTTTTAAAAATTAGAAAAACAATAATTTAACATTATTATATTATTATTAATCAGCCATGACTGCCATCTATGTGTTAGAAATATGCTGAATGCTGGGGTAACATGAAGAAAATAGATCATCTGATTTATGTTTCATACCACACAGAGTACATACACAGTCTTCTGTTATCAGTATTACAAATAAGTAGAGAAAATGATGAGTCCATAATTTTATTCTTATTCATCAGTTCACCTGTCACCCAGGAGGAACACTGCCCCAACAGCAGCTCATTCTCCTCCCTCTAGAAATGATGTTGAGGGCAACACAAACTCAGAAGAGTCTAAAACCTACCAGTAAAACTTCAAGCCATATAGACAGCAGAATGGAAGCTGTGGATAACAGAGATGAGTAAATAAAATGCAGTGAAAGATGGAATAGGTCAAAATATGAAGGGAAAACAAAACAAACTTTTGATGGGATTTTTAAAATTTTAGGGGCATCTGGTTGGCTCAGTCATTTAGGTGGCCACCTCTAATGATTTCTGCCTGGTCATGATCTCAGGGTCCACATCCAGCTCTGAGCTCAGCAGGGAGTCTGCTTGAGATCCTCTCTCTCCCTCTGCTTCTCACCCCACCTTCCACACCTGTGCTTATGTTCTCTCTCTTTCCCCCTCTAATAAATAAAACTATAAAAATCAGATAAAATAAAAAAATTAGTAGATATTCTACAGCACTTTTTGTTAAGTGAGGTATTTTTTGTATATTTAAATGATATTCCACTAATACTTTTCTTCCTTGAAATGTCACTTTACATAGCTAAGTTAAAAATTTGATTTTCATGTTCTATGAAGAGTACTTTAGAGTCTGCGTTACAGCTCACATCCTGAATTAGAGGTTGCAAAGAACTAATAATAAGGTATAGTCACTGTGAGATACAGTCCATGTTAAACTACTCTAAAAGTTACAAACTGAAAAATGTATGATTCTAATGTTTATTTTGGTCTGCTACATTTATGTTCCACTCAAGTTCAGCCATGCAAAGATTTAAAAGAATACTCTGTCCAAGGCACTGGTGTGCTATAAATATGTACAAAGCTGGGCAAGGTAGTCTAGATGAATAGACAGGGAGAAAAGAAAATGTGTTTGGCAAACTTGTTTCAATCTCATCTACCAGAGTTAACAAAAGATGTTGGGAAATTTCAGGCAATGAAGGCAGAGTGAAAATATGTGATCTATTTATAACCGTTAGACGAGAAATAAGGGTCTGTTCTTGCTAAAACAACCAAGAAAGGTGAAGCATTGGTAAAGAAAATTCACCTAAATTTCTTTAAACTTAATAATTATGTTACATTATTACAGAGAAGTCTGTACTTTGTAATATCATGTTTTATATATCCTAATTTTTTTGTATATAAAATTAAAATATTCTATCATTAAGATAAGTTATAAACTTATTTTCTCGGGAGTAGCTAGGGATGCTTGGAAACTTAGAAATACTTTTAAAAATTTTATTGAAGTATAGTTGACATATAACGTCATATTAGTTTCAGGTGGACAACACAGCAATGTGACAGTTCCATATTTTACACAGTGCTCACCACTCTTAGTTACCATTTGTCACCATAAACATTATAGCAATACTTTTTTGATTGATCACTTTTGCAACCAATTTTTTAAGTCAGGATTGGTGGAATAAAACTAAAGTCCATAGCCTTGTTTGCAAAAGGCTATGGTAGATGATAATAGTGCAATTTTATAAATGTAGCTCTCTTACTTGTTTTTCAAAATGTAGTTATTACATTTTAGCCTCACTTCTGCCTCTCTTGGCTATTAAATGATAAGTTTACTAAACATATCCACAGGTTATATCCATCAGTTATACCCTTAGGCCAAACAAAAGAGGTCACCTAACTCACTTTTGGTCCCTTAGGTAATTTACTCAGGTCCCATTATCTGACCTCAAAGTCAAGTTTATGAGAGAAAAACACAAACAATGTAAATCCCAGCAGTTTGGAGGTGAATTAAAAAGCTCCCAAGTCAGTACTTCGCTCAAATGTTAAATAATTCACTGTGGCATTATAGATACAAGCCTCCAGCAAAAGTTACACTTGAACAATTAAGGAAGCAAGAGCCAAACAAATGACTTCAGGGGTAGAGAAACAAATTAATGGTTTCTCAGAGTACTGTGCCAAATTACAGTTTCACATTAACAAGTGTGTAAAATACCCAAACAGCACCAATGACTTACTAGATCAAGTTTGATAATGGAAAATAGCCTGGAACAACATACCAGGATTATTTGTTAAACTTAATTATGGATTCTGTACACTTGGGTATGAAACCCATTTATATTCTTTTTTTTTTTTTTTTTTTTTCCCATTTATATTCTTTATAAAGTTTTTATATTCATAATGTACCACCTACTCTTTTGCAAAGTTCTTTTACAATTATTCCAAATAATCATCTGTCAAATATTATATTCTTATAAAGGATCAGAAAGTGATGCACCTGTTTCTTAGTGGCTAGATAAGAAATTCGAAACACAAGATCACATCACAACACTGTGTACATATGGATACCAGGACCCACGCAACAGAAAGGGTACACACTATATCACTTACCAACTAGAAGACTTTAGACAATTCTTAATCTCACTATTAGCTTCTTTTTATGCAAAATGGGGATAATTCCTTTATGCAACAAATATTTATTGAACATCTATTATACATCAAATAGTACTTTCCAAGGGTTGTTTTTATTTTAGGATTAGAGATAATAAAAACATAGCTGGTGTTCATTAGAGGTATGTAGGGTTACCCAATTGCATGAGCAGAGGTCTGACTAATTAAATATTCACCAAAGTAGGCAGGCTGAAAATCAACAGTTCCTAAGGGAAATAGAGATACATGGGACATAGGGTGATATGAGATCCATTTGCTTTCCAAAAACAAGGTTATTGGTATTCATTATAGATCTTTATGTATTTTCTCTAGTTAATTCAACTAAACTCAGTCAAGGGCTTTCTCATAATATGGTAGTTTTGAGCTCTAATTTGAACAGGTTGGGGGGAAGGATGCAGACATATAAAAGATTTGCCAATTTGCTTTTCCATTCAGAAGTTTTTCAAAGACATACTTACAAGAAGAT
Source organism: Canis lupus familiaris (assembly GCF_011100685.1). Lineage (NCBI taxonomy): Eukaryota > Metazoa > Chordata > Mammalia > Carnivora > Canidae > Canis > Canis lupus. Next base: position 64,831,941 of record NC_049233.1, read on the forward strand.
GACCTTTCTTCGAATACTAATTTAATGGATAGTCTAACCTATATGGAAAATAAGTTCTTTGAATCAGACTAGAAAAGCAGAATGGAATCAAGAGAAAAACATATGAAATTTGGAAGGAAAAGAACTGTAGTTGGATCCTCAACTTGTCTCAACTGCCAGTTGTACCACCTTGAAAAAAAAAATCTCAAGATTTTTGGATCTCAGTTTGCTCAAGAGTAAAATAAGTATAACGACAACTCTTATCTACAGCGTTTTTGTAAGGATCAAATGAGATAACTGTAATAAAAATTCTCAGTAACCTACAAAACACTAAACAAATATAAATTACTTGAGAGTGAGTAGGAACTGAAAACAATCCCAAGGCATCCTTTCTAGTGAAGACATTTGCATGGGTAAATGGTAAAAGGTCTGCAAAATTATCCTGGCTGGAGGAAGAGTCATCTCAGCCACGACAATAATAATTTTACTCGTTAATGAGGAAGGATGACTAGACTTCGTAGCTGGAAAACAAGAGCAGTCATCTCTAAATATTATGTAAGAAAAAATGCATGGATAAGATTACTAGGAATAAAAAAAACCCCTAGGATATGGATTAATTTTTAAAGCAAATATAGAAGATATATTAGCCATAAGTCAAATTTCCTAGAAATGCTTCCTTTTGTGAGGAAAATTTCCTTGTCACCCATGTTTTTATTTTCACATGCCAAGTCCACCTGCATAGGCCAAACAGAGGCTCTACAGAGGCTTTTAACACAATGTCAAATACAATACTAACTTAAAGTTATTGTTGATACACTGTTACTAAAAAATATGCACTGATTAAAAAAAAACTGAAAATTTTAAGTTTGTTTTATATTAAGCAAAAATGACATACTCACAAATTTGATTTTCAGTTTAAATGTATAGGAGAAAAAAATTTTTTGTAAAGATTTTATTCATTTGAGAGAGACAGTGAGCAAAAGAGAAAGAGGATAAGCAGGAGAGGGAGAGGGAGAAGCAGACTCCCTGCTGAGCAAGAAGCCTGACATGGGATTCAATCCCGATGTTATTTGGTGATGATGGTGGTAAGGGAGAGTGGCTCATGACCTGAGCCGAAGGCAGATGCTTAACTGACTGAGCCACCCAAGTGCCCGAGAAAAAATGTCTTGTTCTAGTAAGTTTAGTAAAAATCTCTTCACCATAAAAATAAGCATAATAAAACAAATGACACAGCACTGAAGTACACTACTTCTCCTAAAATGATAGTTACATTGTTATTTTATAATTAGCTCTCATTTTGAATAGATTTAAAAATCATATATCCTGAACTAAGTCTCTATAGAGATATAATGACACCATGATGGTAAAGGAGGGGTAGTAACGAATAGAAAAAAAAATTTTTTTAAAGATTTTATTTATTTATTTATGAGAGACACAGAGACAGAGGCAGAGACCTGGGCAGAGGGAGAAGCAGGCTCGCAGAAGAAGCCTGATGCAGGACTCAATTCCAGACCTCGGGATCATACCCTGGGCCGAAGGCAGACACTCAACTGCTGAGCTACCCAGGCATCCCTGAATAGAAAATTTTAAATGCCCAGAAAAGAATGAAAGTTTTCAACACAAATGTATAGGGAAATTTACCAGTTATGTATGGAGCTGTAAAGTCTATCAGACTTGTTAAGAACAATAAAAATACATTTGAAAGGGGTGGGTGCCTGGCTGGCTCAGTCAGAAAAGTATGTGACTCTTGATCTTGGATCATGAGTTCAAATCCTATACTGGTAGTAGAGATTGTACAAACAAACAAACACACTTTTAAAAAAAGAACAGAACAATAAAAATACATTTTTAACTTAAAAAAATATATTAATTTATCCTTGAATCCAAGAATGACAAAGAACTAAGTAGTGATTTCCATTGACTACTGTTCAGTAAAAGGAAACACAATTTAGAAAGTGATGTCAAAAGTCTAAGTTTTTCTTACCATGAATAGATCCCACTGACCATGTCATAGTTCTGACATGAAGCATTCATGCTGCTGGGCCCAGCTGCTTTAGAAATAAGTAGCACCACCAAGCCCCTCAACTGGAGGTTATGTCGGCTATCATGTACCAGCCCGCTGCCAACAAAGAAAGAAGAGGGTTAATATATTCTCACAGAATTAGTCAGATCAAGTTAGGAAATTGCTACAATTCACTTAGACTTCCAAAGTCAGAGAAAGACTTGTTGAAAGAAACAGAAGTGGGGAAAGAGCAGGCTAACAGGAGAAAGCAATGAGTTCAGTTAACAACCAGAGAAACCCATGGCTGCTTTTAAAAGTGACAGTCTCCAACTGTGAGGCCTCATGATCTGGTTTCCTCCTCTTTCTGCATTTTCCTATGCTCTATACCCTACACCTCACAATGTCAACCGTTTGCTCAACCCATAGTTGAGCTCAAACTGCTGTGTGGTATAGCTGATAGTAACTGAAATACAAATTGTATGGCTTGGATGGAGTGATGTTATTTGGTGATGATGGTGGTAAGGGAGAGTGATAAAAAATGATTTCTGCCTTCACAGGTAGAGAAAATGCTCAGAGAATTAAAGTGACAAATCCAAATGACTTAAAAATTTATTTGATAAGTGATATGGAAATGTATGCCATCAGCAAGTCTTGCCATCTCCTATTATTTATGGAAAGCATTATCATTCTAGACAACAATATGGCTTTAACTTAGCATGTCATTTTATTTTTGCGATGAGTATTGAATTTTCATAATTTCTACTATAACTAAGGCCAGGAATACATTGGTTTTTTTTTTTTTCTCAAAGTACTGCAAATGGTTGTCATATAAGAACTAAATGGCATCAGAGAGAGAGAGAGAGAGAGAGAGAGAGAGAGAAAGAAAGAAAGAAAGAAAGAAAGAAAGAAAGAAAGAAAGAAAGAAAGAAAGAAAGAAAGAAAACTATGGGCAATGTATTATAATAAATTAACATTTAGAACAATGCTCATGAGCACTAATCAAATAGATATGCATACATAAATAACATAAATATAGTTCTTGAATGTAGTGAAAAAAATCATTAAAATTTGTATCATACTTCATTAAATTATTAAGCCTTTCCTGGTAAATTCTGAATAAGGAATTAAATGAATTAAGCTAACATAGCCAAAATTAATGAGTTAGTTCACTACTTAAGAAAAATCTTTGCCCCTCAATGCTTCCAAAAAGAAATTTTAAAAAGAGCCCCTCTGTACCCTCATTGGTTTCAAAATAAGGCAGATCTTGAGGCTCTCTGCAAAGGAACAGATATAGCTCTTTCTCTAATTATATTTTCCCCTCAATCCTCTAAGTGATCGTCAGCAAGTTTGAGGGGTTAGTAATTTTTAAAAAGAAGTTCTAATTTTCTAGGAAAAAGAGGCTAATCTATAGTAATTAAATTATATCATAAGAGAAACAAATAATCATCAGAAATATCCAAAGCTTTTCATGGTCATGTAGCTTTCTAGTTAGGCCCTGTAAACCTGAATTGCAGAGAGGCTGGGAAGGACTCTATTTTGGACCAAGCAAAAAAATGGGAACAGGAGCACTTTCTAAGTTTTTTACTCTGAATTACAAATTTTAACTTTTGCTGCTAGACCTTATTAATGTATTGCATAAGGTGAATCTTTACTCATCCTGTTTTAGATAATAATATTAAAGAGAAGGTCTGAATTGGCTCTTTAAAAAAAAAAAAAAAAGATTTTATTGGGATGTCTGGGTAGCTTTGTGATTGAGCCTCTGCCTTTGGCTCAGGTCCTGGTCCTGGGGTCCTGGGATCGAGTCTCTCATCGGGCTCCCTGCATGGAGCCTGCTTCTCCCTCTGCCTGTGTCTCTGCCTCTCTGTCTCTCGTGAATAAATAAATAAAAAATCTTAAAAATATATTTTATTTATCTATTTGAGAGAAAGAGAAAGCATGAGGGAGAGGGAGAAGTAGGCTCCCCGTTGAGCAGAGTCCAATGTGGGCTTACTCCCAGGACTCCTGGGATCATGACCTGAGCCGAAGACAGATGCTTAACCACTGAGCCACCCAGGCGCCCCATGAATTGGTTGTTAATTCTATAAAGGGAAAAGAGGAAGGTGAGGTTGTGTGTATGCATGTGTTTTGGAGGTTGAGCCTGGTTAGGGATGAAGGATTTGATGACACAGTAAGAACTCCAAGAGGCATGAAACTTGAGAAAAGTCTGACTCCATCATGCTGATGAAACAGCTCTGGCAACAGTTTTGACATCTTCCTCAGAGTTCTCAAGAGATGAGACCTTTCACAGGAGACACACACACAAATGAAGAGGAACAGCAACAACAGTAGGAAATCCTTAAATAGTGCTTCACACATGCCAGGAACCATTCTAAGGATTTACTAAATATTAACTAAATTAATTCACAGCAACTCTAAGAGGGAGGTCCCACGATTATCCTGATTTTGCAGATGAATGAGGAGAATGAGGCACACAGAGAGATCAAGCAACTTGCTCATTGCTGGAAGGCAGTAGGGCCGTGATGAAGCCAACATCTGAACCCAGGCCAACTGGCTCTAGAATCTATATACACGCTTAACCATTATGCTATAGTGACCCTCGAATCTGCTTCATCTCATGTACAAAACTATTTGCAAGGTAAAATTGAAGAGTGCAGCTTTAGAAACAGGTTTTCAAAAGAATCCTTTTCCCATTCGCTAGTTGTATGACTTGGAGACTATTACCTCCTCTATAAAATAAGGTTAATAACGTCTACTATTTTTTTTTAAGATTTTATTTATTTATTTGAGAGAGAAAGAGCATGAGGGAAGGGGAAGGGACAGAAGGAGAGAGAGACAGAAGCAGATTCCCCACTGAGCAGGGGGTCAATGCAATTTGGGGCTTAATCCCAGGACCCTGAGATCATGATCCGAGCTGAAGGCATTTAATGTGCCACTGAGGTTCTCCAACAATCTCTACTTTCCATTGTCATTTTGTGGAAGAGGCAACAAGAGTAAATAAAGTAAATAACACAGTGGAAGCACATGGTTGGTGATCACGTAATCAGAAAATTACATTCTGTCCTTATTACTTTTTTGTCACCTATTTTTTTCTCAACTTGTATTTTTTTTTCTTTCTTCTAGTTCATTTCTCCTCCTATCCCTATCTCTCAAAGTCTAGCCCACTCTACCAGCATACATAATCTATAAATTTCCTTTTCTACCTCCCAAAATAACAAAAGTTAAGGAATTCTTCCCACACACCCCACCTCCCGCAAACATCATCATACGTCACTGAAACACTTGCCACTTTCAGAATGCATTCCAAAAAGGTCAGGAAGAGAAACTGTAGTGGACTGGTTGACGGAAATCAAGAGAACAGTCAGAAAAGCACATCTTCTGACAGCGGTTCACAACCCAGAAAACAGATTGACAGCTTAAGTAAATTAAAAGAACTGCTTCCAAACACCACTTCTTTAAATTTACTTCATTAAGACCCTTAAAAAAACAGTACCAAAATAAACTGATAATGTCCCCAGCTCAAAAATCAGCTCGCAACCAAAAGAGAATATGAAATTTTGCTTCTGAGCATAAAAAGAAATCCCTAGGATTCTATATTATAGAGCTAAGATGTTTCATATAGTCCAGGCTGTACTTGGCCCGAAACAGCATGAGTTCTCAGTGCCTCTGAGGGTGCCTGCATTGCCATATGCATGCCTGAAGAAAAAGCTATGGATGCTAGGTTGGAGAACAGCTAAGTTGGTGTTCTTGGCAAGCTAAGTTGGTCCAAGCAAAAATGTAGTGAATGCTTATTGTATGGTAGGCATGGTGTAAACAAGAGTGGATGACATGATGAGCACTGGTGAGCTGTGGTCTTCCTTCATGTGGATAATACAGTCTGGATTAAAAATCCCAATGAAATATGGCATGGGATATACAAGGGCTGTGGCAGCATAAAGAAGGGGCAACTAACTAGAGGCAAAGAGAGGTGAAAGAGACCTCCCTGAGACCTAAAGGATGAGGAAGAAGTAGCCAGGGGAGCCAAAGCTGGGAGGGAAGTGAAGGGGGGAAAAAGTGTTCCAAAGAAGAAACAATAAGGGCAAAGGTTCGAAGGAAAGACAGGAGGACACGGCTATTTCCAGAACCAAAATGGCAGGAGCACAGTGTGTGAGTGGAAGAATTGGGTGAAATGAAAGCTAGAGGAACACCTGAGAGTAGTCTATTCGTCTGAAAGGGCTCCATCTTGGTAGGAGATAGAGTTACTGCAGAAACTGACACTACTGGATAAAAATATGAAAATAAGCAGGCCGGGATCCCTGGGTGGCGCAGCGGTTTGGCGCCTGCCTTTGGCCCAGGGCGTGATCCTGGAGACCCGGGATCGAATCCCACATCAGGCTCCCGGTGCATGGAGCCTGCTTCTCCCTCTGCCTGTGTCTCTGCCTCTCTCTCTCTCTCTCTCTCTCTCTCTGTGACTATCATAAATAAATAAAAAATTAAAAAAAAAAAAAAGAAAATAAGCAGGCCAATTGTGACTTAACATGAAGAAATTAAAAGACAAAGTGCCCTCTGGTGATGCTAAGTCTCCTTGTTAACAGAGATGTTTGGGAACGTGCACAGCCTCTGACATATGCATTGATGAGAAGCCGGGACTATTTGACATCTGAAGTTTTTTCTTACTCTGATTCTTTATGATCTCACCTCACTTATCTAATTACCTATACTCTACAATAGGTATAACAGGCACAAAAATTAGAACAATCCTTTATTGTCATCAAAATTACAGTGTCGGGATCCCTGGGTGGCGCAGCGGTTTGGCGCCTGCCTTTGGCCCAGGGCGCGATCCTGGAGACCCGGGATCGAATCCCACATCGGGCTCCCAGTGCATGGAGCCTGCTTCTCCCTCTGCCTGTGTCTCTGTCTCTCTCTCTCTCTCTGTGACTATCATAAATAAATAAAAATTAAAAAATAAAAAAAAAACAAAATTACAGTGTCATGAATGAAAGCAATATTTAGTACCTTGTCATCTTCACCACTGAAGTTCTACAGAATTGTGTTCCTTTTAGCTAAGATAAACTAAAACTTCATACAGAGTGAATACCTTCTATAAATTAGTCACTGTGCTAGCTACAGATACAAGTGTGAGCAAAACCAGGCATGGGGCTTGTGGGGCTTGCTAGTGGAAGAGACTGGAAATAATGAAAGAATCACAAAGAAATGTAAAATTATAATGACAATAAATGCCACAAACAAACACTGTGAGTGTTTATAACAGGGGAACTGACCTAGTGAGGAAAGTCAGAGGCTTCCTTGAGGAAGTGATGACAGAGTTGACAGCCAAAGGAAGAATAGATATAAAAAAAAGGGGTTAGTGGGAAGAGAACAGACAAGAGTATATCTGCAGCACAAATACAGGCATAGGTGAGGCTGAGGGCACTGCACAAAGTGAGGCTGGAGACAGAAAGGACTAGACCACACAGGTCGGAAGGCCATATAAGACTTCTGCTTTTTACCCAAAGAGCAGCGTGAAGCCACTGTAGTTTTTATTAAGCAGCTGATGACATAATTAGATATTGTATTTTATTTTAAAGATTTTATTTATTTATTCATGAGAGACACTGGGAGGGAGAGAGAGAGAGAGAGAGAGGGGCAGAGACACAGGCAGATCCCCATAATTAAATATTTTTTTAAAAGCCCACAAAGGGGATCCCTGGGTGGTTTAGCGGTTTAGCGCCTGCCTTTGGCTCAGGGCGCGATCCTGGAGTCCCGGGATTGAGTCCTGCATCGGGCTCCCAGCATGGAGCCTGCTTCTCCCTCCTCCTGTGTCTCTGCCTCTCTCTCTCTCTCTGTGTCTATCATAAATAAATAAATCTTTAAAAAAAGAAAAAGCCCACAAAAAGGGACGCCTGGGTGGCTCAGTGGTTGAGCATCTGCCCTTGGCCCAGGGTGTGATCCTGGAGTTTCGGGATCGAGTCCCACATTGGGGTCCTGTGAGGAGTCTGCTTCTCCCTCTGCCTGTGTCTCTGCCTTCTCTGTGTCTCTCATGAATAAATAAAATATTTTTAAAAAACCCACAAAAATCTTGTCATCAGTGGAAAAAATGACTTGCATGTAGGGGAAGGAGGAAAACAAAGAAAATGGGTATGAGGAGAGCTGTTAGGAGGCTTTTTACAATAGTCAATGAGAAATATGGAGGTAGCATGGTAGACTGACTAGAAAGGTACCAAATCTAAAGTAATATTTCAATTCAATTTAAATACATGTTGGATATTACATACTCCTGGAAAATTAGCTAATATGGATATAGCACTAATTTTAAATACTATCATGCTGAAAAGTCTGTAGTTGAATTTTAGGGCAGAGTCGGTGGGAGGGGGGACACTTAGCCCCCTCCAAAATTCTGCTCTAGATCTACAACAGATGGAAACAGCAAACACACACTAATAATCTAATAGCTACACATTTCATGATGGACATAAGGATTGAATAGGTCACACTTTGTGCAATTCAGCTCTATATCTTTCTCACATTATGATTTATGGCTAACAGCATTTCTCATTGCATCATCATATCTTTCCACTACCACTACCTTCCTCCCAATCCTGTATTTCAAATCCTCAAATCACAGCTATACACTTTTTTTTTTGAGGGGGGAGAGGGGTTAAGAGAGAGAAAGTGAGGGAATCTTAAGCAGGCTCCATGCCCAGCACAGAGCTGATGTGGGACTTGATCTCATGACCCTGAGATCATGACCCGAGCCAAAATCAAGAGTCAGAAGTTCAACGGACAGAGCTACCCAGGTGCCCTGGCACCTTTCCATATATCCTCTAAAATTCCATTTCTTCAACATTTATGTACCAAACAGGAGTGGTATACAAAGAATTAAGTGGTATAATAAGAGTTATAATAATAGGTTCAAAATATGGCTAAAGTGAATAGGAGCAAAAGATATCAAAAGTAGTAGAGCAACAAAAAGCTTTTAGTACATAAAGGAAGAAAGAAAACTGCTTCTTGCCATAGGGGCTCCTCACAGTAGAGGGGGCATTCAGACTGAGCTTGAGACCAAGAGAGCTTGGTCAGATTTCTCTGACCAGATAATGGAGGTAGGACTGGAATGGAGTTAATGGAATGGAAAGAAGGGTATTTGAGGAGAAAAAAACAGGTTGTGCATGATAAGAAGGTAGAAGAATGAGGAGCAGGTTCTGGAGCTGTGGGGCTACCCATTTGGGCAATATGTGAAGATGAACAAGCCCAGAAAAAAGACAGTCTAAAGAATGAAGGGCCTTGAAAGTCAGGTTTAGAGTTGGGACGTTATTCTGCAGGCAATCTGAAGGCAGGGATGGTTTGTCAGCAAGGGAGTAATGTGATTAGAGCTAAAGACTAAAACTGTTACTCTGGGCCTAATACTGTTACTTTGGCAGTAGCATGTTGGGTGCCATGGAAAGGAGATGGAAGATTAGTTAGGAGTAGCTTCTTCCAGTAGTCCAGGTGGGAGATAATGAGAGCCTAAATTAGGGCAGTGGCAGCAGTGACGGCAAAGAAGAGCTGAATGATGGCCACAGCAAGAAGGTGGAACAGGCTAGTCTGGCCAGCTGACTGCATGAGGGGAGACCCTCATGCACTGAAGGAAAGATAAGGGCTGAATGTGAGGTTCAAACCTGTTTCCTGGAGGTGATGATGCTAGGATTCATGGGGATTGGAAGAAAAAGGAGAGTTAATGGGGAATTAATGAGCTCAGTTTTGGACATGTTAACTTTGAATGCAAGAAAGACTTCCAGATGGAGATGCCCAGCAGGTAGCTGGAGATGCTATGGCTACAGATTTGGGATGCATCTTCAAAGAGGTGATGGCTGAATTAGTACGATTGATGGATGAGTTTTTAAGGAGAGAAAAAAGAAAAAAGAGGGAAGGGAAGGGATGAGAAGAGAAAAGGACTCTTGGAGAATTCCTTTACTTAGGGGATGGAGGAATGATGAGTAACCAACATGAAGGAACACAGTATGTCCACAAAACAAGTAAAAGGGGTTTCCAGATACCCAGAAAGTAGTGTGAACATGCATGCACAATGGAGACAGAGAACTTTTAGCAGTGCAGTACACAGAAACTAGGACCAGTAGTTGCCCCTTCCACTGGTTTTTATGATACTTATTATAAACCCCTAGGTTTCATTCACACTTAAAACACTGAATAATAAAAATGATAGCAACAACACAATGACTTCAATGTGCTATAATGCCAGGCATGTGCTATCTTCCATGTATATACTTGAATTCTCAGAAAGCCCATGTAAGGTAACTGGTCAGTATCTTTTGACAGAAAAGGAAAATTAGAAAAAAGGCTGAGAAAAGTTAAATACTTACTAGTCACACTAGTCAATTAGTAATGGAAGTACCAAGATCTACGTGATATTTGGACCCCAAAGTCTAGGCTCACTCACGCTTTCCAGGCTTGCTATTACTGAATTATTTGCTCACAGGTACTACCTCACAAGCCTGTGAAAACCTTGAAGGTACCCAGGCTTGTCATCTTTGGATGCCCTGCACCTAGTAGAGTAACTGACATAGAACAGGTCTCCCAAAAAATATAAGAAGAGAGAATAAATAGCTTCAAGAAGTAGAACAGCAGATTCTCCATCTCACACATCCCACCCAAACAGCCCCATTACTATTCCCGACTTTCCCCATTTCTCCTGTTCTTCATTTGCTGCATTCAGCCAGTCATCTCTGCATTTTGAGTCACTCTTCCTAAATCAGAGTGTATTCTTTAAAAGTGACAGCCACAAAGGAGAAAAGCCCCAACACACTCTAAAGAACATGCTGAGATTTTCATGCTATACTGGAAAGTTACTGTACAGGAGAATTATACCACATTGAAGGACATACTCCTCAAGTTTTAAATAGAACTCAATTTATTGGCATGTTTATGTGTTTTGTTTCCTCATTTAGGAGCACTGAATTCATTGCTGCATCAGTTCCCCTGAGAGAAGGCTGTCCTCACTTTGAGCAGAAGGTAGGGATTAGTTCCAGATGGAGAGTTGAGGTAGGATGGCGGAATTGGGGCACAAGAGAAAACCTCTGAGATATACGCTCAGGAGTTCAGAATTCTAACTTATGCCATGATCCAAATCACAATCTTTTGGAACATTTATAGTCAAATATTAAGGAAACACTTAACCACTTACAAAGAAAGGACCATCACCCTTGAGTCAGCCCAAAGCATCTCAAAATAAAACTCCAGTAAAAGAATCAGTACTGCTTAGACCCTCATAGGAAGAACTCCCTCCAATACTAACACCTAGAGGTATAGAGGTTTTCTATTTTATTATCCCACTGTAGATATTTCCAATTACAGTAAGTCAATCAAAAAATACTTTGATACTACATAAGTATCAAGGATAAATGTCAAATCTAACATATATGAAGTGGGTTGATTGATAAGATTCCTAATAATGCTTTATGACAGTGACTGCAACCCCTAGTTACAATTTTTTATTTTTTTTATTTTTTAAATTTTTTCAAAGAACTTGATTCTTTTTTTTTTTTAATATTTATTTATTTATGATAGACATAGAGAGAGAGAGAGAGAGGCAGAGACACAGGAGGAAGGAGAAGCAGGCTCCATGCACCGGGAGCCCGACGTGGGATTCGATCCTGGGACTCCAGGATCACGCCCTGGGCCAAAGGCAGGCGCTAAACCGCTGAGCCACCCAGGGATCCCTAGTTACAATTTTTTAAAGTTTATATCCAGATAACTGAAACATAAGGATGGCCTACAAGGTGCACAGTTTTTGCCAGAGAATCATTAGAAATACTCTTAACTTTTCTGATTTTTTTTTAAGATTTTATTTATTTATTTATTTATTTATTTATTTATTTATTCATGAGAGACACACACAGAGAGAGAGAGGCAGAGACACAGGCAGAGGGAGAAGCAGGCTCCATCCCAGGAGCCTGATGTGGGACTCGATCCCAGGACTCCAGGATGGCGCCCTGAGCCAAAGGCAGGCGCTAAACCGCTGAGCCACCCAGGGATCCCTTTTGTAATTTTTTTGAATGCTGACTATAACCTGCTAAATTGATTTTGTGACCCACTAATGAGTTGCAAACTGCAGTTTTTTGAAAAATAGTGTTTTAAGTCATGTAAAATATGTGATATGTAAAGTCAAAAGAACTGGAAGCATAATGTAAAATTAATTAAGTAGGGACAGAATTAACACTATTTAAAATAAACAAAAAAATCTGGCCATATACTCTAGAACAAATTTAGAGTTGCAAGAAAGCATTAAAACTTTTTTTAATGACATGGAAAAATACTTAAAATGTTAAATGAAGATAGAATATAAAACTGTATACATAATATCTCAATTATGTTTCAATATATGCACATATATATGCATATAAACAAGGCCAAGGACAAAAACTAGAAAAAAATATGGAAAACATTACATTTTAAATCTGGGTGTCATTATATAGGTGTTCAATATACAAAGTGTCCTTGTATTTTTCTGTATGCTTAAACTACTTTGTTTAAAAAATGAAAAGGAACAAGACAAGAAGCAAATATCCCTAAATGGTAACAAGCGTTAATCAACAGATTTTTAGATTAAGGGTGATTTATTTCCTAAAATGAGTAAGAGCACAGATCTCTTTTTAAGTCTGGAGAAAAAAGTACTGAATTTTAAGAAAAACAGAATTTTAAGAAGGCAGATGACTTACTACATTATAGTTGTGTTTCTCATTTCAAGAAAAAAATTAAACCCACATTTCATGAACCCCAGAGTCCTATGTTGGGTGCCTTGTAGATTCTCATATTTCACCTCTAATTTTTCTAAGATTTAGATACAAAGACAATGTTTAAATGGTATCAAAGAAGTGCTGTGAAAAATATATATATAATTAGTAATTCAATGACAGTAATATTACTCAGTTGTAAAAGAAAAAAAATTAACACTCATGAAAATTGTTTTAAAGCACTATAATTTGAGGGAGACTAAAAATAGTCTGCATGTCACAGATTTTAATGTAAAATTAGCAGAAGAACTGGAGGTTAATTTCGATTGACAAAATGACCCAAATTGTATTATTCCTGCCATATCTATCCTGAGACTAAACTGCCCTAGACTTGAAACAACTTTAGGGCCTGGGGTGACCAGCCCTTAGTATCTGGGAGCTGTAGCAGTCACTGACATGGCTCGAGGGCCACGTGCGCATCCCACCCGAATTAAATCCCTGAGGGACAGCAGGGCCAAGGAACTGCCTTACCAAAGCCCTCCCCAAGCTGCAATTAGGTTTGATGGGCATGTGGCAGGAGACAGACGCTGGAAAAAAAGGAAGTAAAAGAGAAGAGAAAGTAGAATGGGGGTAGGGCATAGGGGTTGTTCAGCAGGGAAGGGAAGTCAAGCCAGGTGCTTTTCAGAAATGATTACTGAACACCAGCAGTTTAAGATACGTGATTGAAATAAAAAAGAAGTATAAAATAATGCCATAATTGATCAAGTTTACAGCAAGAGGTAGGCTGGCCACCCTAGAATTAAACATGCCACCAGAAAAAAAAAAAAAACCCACAAAGACTTTTGTACTCAAATGATAACTGAAGATTTAAAATTATGAATGTAGAAAAATAGGGCCATTTAAAAAATAATATTTTGATCACACTGAAAACGGTTAAAATTATCTCATACAATAATTTTTACATACAGACCTCTTTTGTTCACATTTTAAAAAAGCAATTTAGTGTTGAAGCAAAGGGTAGAAAAATTGAGTGCTGGAATACAGGCATCATTACACTACACAGACACACAAGACTCACACCACCACTCAAGCGGTGACACTGGCTAAGAGCTAGCGCTGTGAATTACACCTCCTACTACCACCATCCGTCTGCACAGGGAATAAATCAACCAAACATGAATGAGTGTTCCCTTAATGCTCAGTGCTTTTCTCAACTTGCAGTCCTGATTTCAAAAGACTCTGCCACTCAAAGAGAAGTACTCTCAGATTAATCTTCCATAATTTTCTGTGGTTTTATTCAGCTACTATATAAGCACATTTTTATACTGAAAAAGAATCTCTTTAGAAAAAAAGAATGTCTCACTGTAACACTCCATTTGTCTAGTATTTGGCCTATCAGTCCTATTGGCTAATGAAGGTGATTCAATTGTGCAAAATTTAGAATATCTGCATTAGAATAAGTTGGAAGAGATAAAAAGGTAAAAGGTCATTCGATTGGCTTTTACTTAACATTAAAAGGTAAAGCCAAAAGTAAAGATATGCTAGCAGATGGAAGAAGCCAGTAAAAACAAGTTGGAAAAAAATGATGAAACACTTTACAGAGAAACAGATAATACCTCAAGGGCAAATTGGGGTGGGGGGGCTGGGGTGTAGCAAAGTGAAATGCAGCATGGATTTTGGCAGGAGAGATGAGGTTTTAAAAAATGAATAGAAAAACAATCAAAATCTAAAGCCATATTATTGCAACATGATGGTTCAGAAATCAAGAGCAAAATTTTTAGGAACATCTCTTTTATTTTCTGAAAATCACCACTGAAATCAAGGTACAGGAAACCAAAATATGAAAGAATTGCAAGTGACAGGTGGTGGGACACAGACTGCGTGTGTTCATCTTTCACAGAACCTCCACAAGAGAAAAGATCTCATGATTGGCTGCCTAAATTCAAATCTATCAGTTCTCATAATCACAAATATTGCCACCCAATAACATTAAGACCTTCAAAATATTTAAAACAGCCACCAGGGAGCCTGGCTGGCTCAGTGGGTGGAGTGTGTAACTCTTGGTAGTGACTTTCAGCCCAACATGGTGGGGGAAAGGGGCAGAGATTACTTTAAAAAAATAATAAATAAATAAGCAAGCCACTAACAGAGGTAGTAAAGGGAAAAGATTACTATGATAGTGGCATCTCCCAAATTATGTGTGTCAAGAGGAAAACACAATTTGATTTTTCTTATAGTTTCATTCACATGGTATTAACTAATAGGATGGCACCTACTGAATGAAGAGAGATGGCTGGGATAAATTACACACAGATTATTCTGGGCAATTTAATCCTCAGATAACAATAACACTTGCTGTACTCTACTAGGTCACAAGGTTATTCTGGGAAGAAATCCCTCATTTGCCAGATTGCCAGAAAGCTTCCTTTGGGTAGACAGACTGTCTCATCCACCCCGGTGTATCCTCAAGCTTTCATGGGTGTTAGCTCATCTAACCGGACAACCATCCTGCGAGGTGGTAGTTTTCTTCATTTTCTGATGAGGATACTGAGACACACAGTTTCTTTTCTCTATGTCAGCAATTATCACTGACAGACTAGGTAGTTGTATTCATTAATTTCATTATTGTCTTCCTAGACTAGAATGTCAGCATGTTACAACATATTTACTTATCCACAGTTGTATCTCCAGTGCTTGGAATAGTGCCTGGCACACACAGATATTCAATAAATACTTACTGAATTAATGAATTAATAACCTGCCCAAGATTATATAACCAGTAAGTGAGAGAACTGGGGCTCAATTCAGACATCTGCCTCTGAACCCCATATTCACCCAATAAGAAATAATGATCACAGCAGCATTAAAATACAGAGAATAAAAACGAATGGTGGCTTAGAATCAGAGCTTAAAGAGTATATTATAGGTAAGAGGTATGAAAAAAAAATTTAGGGGATCCCTGGGTGGCTCAGCGATTTAGCATCTGCCTTCCGCCCAGGGCGTGATCCCCATGGTCCGAGGATCGAGTCCCACATCAGGCTCCCTGCATGGAGCCTGCTTCTCCCTCTGCTGGTGTCTCTGCCTCTCTCTCTGTGTCTCTCATGAATAAATAAATAAAATCATTTAAACATTTTTTTCTTTTAAGTTAATTTCTCCTAAGCACCTCTTTAAAACTTCTCTTGATTACAGGTCTGGTGCATTGAGAGCTGGACAAGCAGTTGGGTGCAGCCTTCTCCTTACAGGCAACTGCAACAAGATGCACAGGCAGCACAGAGCCAGAGGATTTGCGGTCCATTAAATACAAGGCCATGGGAAGCCTTGAATAGCGCCCATTCACACAGAGGCCGAGTAAAGTTTGCACTGCAGTGAAAGTGCTGTCCAGGTTAGAAACCACAACTGAAAAACAACAACAAAAACCCTCACAGACTGCAGGAGTAGCCAGGGTCTACACCACAGCCAGGGAGTCTTAGGCTGAAATGAGGATCTGTGCAGGCCCACCTTGTGGCTTATGGCCTGTGCCCTTTTGGTGGCCTGTGATAGTCGATCCTCTAAAACAGTCCACAAAACTGTAACTTTTAGGGAAAGAAAAGAGGACATTTTTCATCATTTTTAACTGAACACCTTGGATCCTTTCCTTGAAATTGGGCAGAACATGAATTTCCCCATGAAAATAGTTAGTGTTAATAATTTATATATACATTCTATGTTTTTATTTCTAGGAATATATTAAAATAAGACAGGAAATTTATATTTAGGAATTTTTTTTGTTTCCATTATAATAGCTCTATTTTGTCCTAATTCATACTAAAATAATTCATTTTTTTAAAAAGATCTTATTTATTTGCGAGAGACCAAGAGCAAGAGAGATCACAGGGATAGAGAGAAGCAGACTTTCCACTGAGCAGAGCGTTCAACGTGGGGCTCAATCCCAGGGACCCCAAGATCATGACCTGAGTCAAAGGCAGACGTTTAACCTACTGACCCACTCAGGCAGCCCTAAAACAATCCATTCTTATAAGGTAAAAGAGTAAAGGATAGCACTGTAACTATAAAGTACTGGGAAGAAAAAAAAAAAGAAAAATAAATAAAGTACTGGGAAACATCAAAAATGCTGTGGTCATGATTAGGCTTTGCCTCATTAGGATGTCATTTCTCCCCCACAGTTTTCCTTCTGGAAGAGTTTAGGGCAAGCGCTGAAAATAACAGCCCTTATTTCATTAGAAATGAGAAAAAACTAATGAGATAAGCCACAGATTCTCCCCTCCCCACAAATAAGACAGTGGAACTTAACGGACATCCATCTGCCTATACTTTTGACTTTCTGTGGGCAAGAGCATGGAAATGGGAGGGGGAGGACAGGGAGCAAGCTACCAGTTCTACGGCATATACTGTGAGCACCACACTTTACATGCAGTCAACAACCTCGTGAAGGAGGTACTACGGTTATCTCCAGTTTATACAATGAGAAAGCTGAGGCTTGGAGATAGGTTAGTTTCTTGTCCAAAGTCAAAGGTAAGTAGAGAGTCAGAATTCAAAATTGGGACTATTTGATTCCAAAAATACTCCTGCAATTACTGGGTATTGTTGAAGTTCTTTGGTTCCCAGTGACCAATAATGTGGAGGCAAGGAGAGGACTCCAAAGTGAAAGGGCAGATGGAACTTCATCCTGTTGGTACAGGGATGAAGAGACTCTGCACAATCACTGGAATATCAAACTAAAATAAAACAGCTATTGTTAGTTTTAAAATTCTATTAACTACTCAAAAAATTAGTATCTACATTTATTGCAATGTACAGACTTGTAGCACACTGTTTACTTCATATTTCTAAACTGAAATATTTCCCTCGGTATCAAGGTCACTTTAGCACCATAAACAATCCAAGATTCAAAACACTGCTCACTGATACACAGTAGGGACCCGTTCTTGTCCACTTGATCCCAGATATAAACCCAAGTGATAGCTAATATCTACTGCAGGTACTACTCTTAGCACTTTATAGGCATTTACTCACTCAAACTTTATGCAAGGATGTAAGGTGTCATTTTTTATTCTAATTTTACAGATGATGAAACTGAGACACAAGGAAAGTAATAAGTAAGTGGTAGGGCCATGATTCTAACCCAGGCATCAGGATTCCAGAGCCTACATTTTCCTCACCCTTCCTGCTCCTTCTTAAAAAAACAACCTCAAACTTACAGAAAAGTTCTAAGTACAGAACAAAGAATGTTTTTTCCTGAATCATTTATAAGTCAGTAATACATCACTACCATCTTACTCTCAGATGCCATATAAGTTTTGCCAGTTATCCCATGACACGTTGTACTTAGTTGCCATGTCTCTGGTTTCCTTTAATCTAGAACAGTTTCTTAGTTTTTCCTTGACCTCCATGGCCTTGATGATTTTGAAGATTATAGGTCAGTTATTTTGTAGGAGTTCCCTCAGTGTGGGTTTACCAGACATCTCTTCATGATTAGATTCAGGTTGTGCATCTTTGGCAGGGGTATCATGGAAATGATTTTGTGTTCTTCCCACCTCAATTTCAGGTTGTTGCCTCATAGTAGATTTTTACTTTGACCATCTGATTAAGGGAATATCTACCATACTTTGCAACAGTAAAGACATACGTTTCCTCTTTAAAATTAGTAAGTTTTGTGGGGAGGTACTTAGAAACTATATAAATATCCCATTCCTCACATATCAGAGCATGCCAGACATTGGTGAACACTTACAATCATTGTATCTCCTGAGCGAATATGTATCATTAACTCAATAAAGCAAAAAAAAAATAAAAAATAAAAATAAAAGGAGGGGGAGATAATAATGTATTTCTGCAAATTTTCTGAAATGAATAAAAAAGAAAATTTATGAGGTTCAATTGATAGCAAATTATTGAACCGTGGAAGTTTCAATATTTGAGATACACAGTCATTATCCTGTCCCTGAGAAAAAATTCCACAGTTAGTAATAAAGATAATGTCAAAGGTAAAGGAAAATGTCACAGATTTTGTTTTAAATAATGGCTTTTAGGGGCACCTGGGTAGCTCAGTGGTTGAGTGTCTGCCTTTGGCTCAGGACATGATCCCAGGGTCCTGGGATCGAATCCTGCATCGGGCTCCCTGTGAAGAGCCTGCTTCTCGCTCTGCCTATGTCTCTGCCTCTCTCTGTGTCTCTCATAAATAAAATCTTTAAAAAAAATTTTTTTAATAAATAATGGCTTTTAAAAACATACTGCAAAATAAGTATGATCTCAAGTTTAGCAGAGGGAGAAACTAGGGAGGATATAAAAATTTAAAGAGACAAAAAATGTTTCCTACCATATTAAAAGTAAAAAATAAAATTGATAAAAGTAATGGGACAAAAGTAATCACTCTCTCACATTGCTAATAATGCTCCAAAGCTTATGAATTTGAGGACAACAATAAAAGTATAAAATCTTTGCTTCTGAACACATCTGTCAAAACCTAATGAATGGTCAAGTGTAGGCAATGATTTCCCTTGGTATAAAGTTTTAGTGTGGTTATGTTAATAAGAATGGTATTTTTTGTATCATCATCATCATCATCATCAAAAGTTTCTGCCTTCCCTCAACAGTAGCCACACTAATGCTAAATTTAAAGAACAAGTGAATCCCGTAACCAATATTTTATTTATTTCAAGATAATTTTGTTTTATTATTCATACACAGGTTGAAATTAGAAACTTATCAATAGATAAGTAGGCCTATCAAGTAGGCTTGACTGTTTGGAATGTGTTCTTCACCTTCAGACATTCTGTATTTTGACCCATGCTTGCTGAATGGGTCTAACTGCTGCATAGTATTCAAGAGCTGAAAAGAGATCTATACTATATAAGCACTGACAATCTTCACACTATATTCTGGTCCCCATTTGATCTGGTCTCCAAATGTGATATAAATGCTTTGCAAGCTACTACTTGCATAAAAAAATTAGTAAAAATTATAGTTAAAAAAGCACAATTATTTAAGCTCTACTAAAAAGTCTAATATTCTCATTCTTTCTGGAAATGCTGTTATTCTGTCTACATTCTTCTAAAATGTTCTTTAGTTAACTACAGTGGGATCCAGTATTTTCCTTTCAGAGAGGATTAACAGAGCTTTCTACTGAAATACATTTCTGAAACAATCTTTCAGATGACAGGAAAACATTTTTATATTTATATGGGATTTTAAGGGAATGGGCTAATAAGCTAAGACTTTTTGGTAAAGAAACTTTCTGAATCTCAGAAACATAATTAAGTTTATCAATTCAGAGGCCTGCTAAGTCGCATTTAACAATATCACAATTTTAAAATGTTACTTAGGGGACACCTGGGTGGCTCAGTCGGTTAAGGGTCTAACTCTTGATTTCAGCTCAGATCTTAATCTCAGGGTCATGAGTTCAAGACCCATATTGGGCTCCACATGGAGCTTCAAAAAAACACTTAAAAAATAAGTAAAATTTTAAAAATGTTACTAAGAAATGTATTTTGTATTAAAGCAAACTTACATAAGAAAATGCAGCAAAAATATGTGTCTCAAAAAGAGCAGAAAATCCATTAGGTTAGTATTGCGATTATGAGTTTATCTTTCAAAGATTCTTAAATTTTATAAGGATGGGCCCAGATTATCTTTTGATTTTTCAATAATACAGAAAAGATTCACACAAATTTAACTGTACCAAACATTCCTAAGTAAGTCAATAGGAAGAAACAAACAGAATAATCTTGGTTTGGCATTTATAGTTGCATAAATTGAAATAAGGATTTCCTCCCATTTTTAAAATATAAATCTCAATTATACATTTTACATATTACATTTTGCATATTTTAGAAGATTCTAAAATTCTATTATTAAAATTCTCTTTAGTGCAACTTACATTAATTACTCCATTTGTTTCATTTTATCACAAAACTGTTCTTGTATTCACACTTATTATAAGAGTATTTTTTAATAGGCACACTTTTTAAAGTCAGAACCATTCTGTTTAAAGCCAGTACTTCCCTGCTGTAATTTTTCTCATATTAGCTAATATGACAGTAGTAACTAAACACGGTTAGACATGCTAATTACATTAAAACCGCCTTTCCTCCCCAGATATCGTATTATTATATTTGTTACCTCTTTAGACTCCTTTTAACTGTTATATCAATAAAGTTTTTCTGAAGAAACAAAGCCTTTACTTATAAAAATAGTGGCACCCCTCAATAGGATAGCCTTAACATTTTCTCCCCAGTTCTTGAAAATGCCAAAGATTTTCAAATTAAGAGTCCTTCCATTTAATTTGTGCAATCTTGAGATAAAATATCAGCCTAGAAATAATAAATGAATTTTACAGAAAAATGACTTATAGAAAATCACTGGAAATGTAAAAATGTACTTTTTTATTCTTTTTCTCAGGAAAAGAGCTTATGATTTTAAAAGGTTGGCGATTTTAAGCAAACACTCAGTGGTTTTGGAAATGTAGTTTCCATGGCAACCAACATGGTCTTCTTTATATAGCATAAACAGATGGTAAAGAGTGGTCATGTTTGTTTCTTTGCCAGTATATCAATAAAACTGCTGTAATACTGTATTGAATACACTTGAACTATTTAATAAATTTAATATACTAACCACAAGATCTAGTAATTTAGACAGACAAATATAATTAACTAGTATCTGAGGTTTTTTTCTTTTTAATAAACACATGAGGATCTTGAACAGTGAAGTCACTATACTATACTCCACAGAGTCAACAGTCTTCCTTGGCAAGACTCTGTACAAATGTTTTCTCAGCACTTGCCATGCAGGGCCTATCACCACAAATATGAATCTCATAAGGAGAAAATAATGGATTGAAATAATAAAAGTGGAATCGTGTCTATAAATGTATTCCTTGGCCATCTTTTCTTCAAGAACAAATGGGAAATTAAGAAGCACAAAGAGTTTCTTTACCATAAACAAGAGGTTGTAAAGCAAATGGCAAATCATTATTTAAAAGATTCCATTCCACGTACAAAGCAGCGGCTTTCAGAGGTGCAGGTGCTCTGAATTCCACAGGTTTAACTGTGGTAACTTGCTAGGCACTATTTGCTAAAAAACTTAAGTAAGCCAAGAAACTAGAAATGTGATTTAGCCCGGCAGTAAAAGTTTGAACAGCCAATTCCTGCATGTATTATCAACACCTTTGAAGCAGTAACCCTGTATCTGGAAGACAGTCAGGAGGGGCTGTACCCGAGCCCGTAGCTCCACAGGAGCACTGGCAATCCTTCTCAACAGGCCCATCTGAGAGACGCTGACATATTTTCCAAGCTAGGGGAGGAATGCTTACCTGAATAAGAAGAAAAAAAAAAGAAAGAAAAAAACCTTGGGATAATATTTACTATTTTTAATTATATAAACAGCCATCTGATTACACTTATAAAACAATATTCAGTAAACGACAACTGTCCTGTATTCTCCCTCTCACGCATCTATCCCTAAAATTTGCTGACTATCAACATTTATACATTTTTTTCTATGCTTCTCACATCAAAGCAAGTTCATTGGAAGTGAGGTATTTCATTTTGTAGAACAATCCATGATGGGAACACAGAAAAAAGGTATGCATATTTATGAAAGGAGTGACTTTGGATGATGTAAAGTATATCATGGTTTAACTGAGAAACAACAACAAAAAATTTCATTTAAAACATTTTAAGAGTAGAAGAGACTGTCCTAGATTTATATTTGACTCACTGGGAAAAAAATTTTTAATTATGTATCTTGGATGAGCTACAGTGAACTCCACAGTCTACTAAAACTGCTGCCATAACATAATTTGGGGGAATTATTTAAACCTGGAGAAACTAGGAAAGAGCCTCCTTTCTCATATGAGGCTGGAAAGTCTCCAACAAGGTACCAAACTCAGCCACCCAAAAAAATCTACATGCCTACCAACAGCGAGTGATCACTACCCAAGAGATCATGTAACCAGAAGCCCTTTTCAGAAGGTTTCCAATGTGTCTGAAACTACCTAGCAAACCGACAGCCTCCAGCTTAGCTTAATTTCTTCTGAGAGTGGTTCTCAACCCTGGCAATAAAGTGGAAACAACTAAGAGCTTTAAATATAATGATACGAACATTCTAGGCATATGCCAATTTAGACAAAATCACATACTCAACGAGTCAACTATACTTCAATTAAAAACTTAAAAAAAAAAAAAAAAAGCACGCTCCTCAGGTGTAACTCTAATGTGCACCAGAGAAATTGTGATTCATGTTTCTCTTTACCCGTGATGAGAAAGAGATCTCAAATCACCACTTTTATCTTTTCAGGATACACAATTCAGTGTTAGATTTCTTTTCCATTACAGAGAGGCGCAAGACTAAAGCAGAGACACTGTTGTACTGAATTATTTGGTAAATTTTACTATAAAGGAGTTCAACAAAATACAAGACTGGGGTATAAAAAAACCTTCCCCTATGAATTATTCTTGAGAGCAAGGTTCACCTCTTACAAAGATTAACGTTATAAGGAGGACTTGTGAATAGCAAATTTTCACTCCTTGTAAGACGTGCTCAGTGTGTGAGCTGGTGACAACGTATTTTCCACCTTCAGCACTCACAAAATAAATGCGGCAGTGTAATTCTCACTTAAGATAGGATATTCTTTTTTTCAACATATGATATGATATTCTCTTTTTCAAGAATGACCTTTAAACTATCACCAACAGTAGTGAAAAGTCAGATGCTTGGAGACAGAAAAGCTGCAGAGGGAAGAAGGATGCTTTTTACCTTCTTCTGGAACATGCATATAAAAACAATTCCTTAAAACCTGTTAATATACTGTCCCCCAGAGAGCAGAAATGAATGACATATAAATCACAAATGTTATTTCGAGCCACCTACTCATAGCAAAATTCTAACACGTAGAAACTGACAAATGTCTGGTAGATTGCAATAACACCTCTTTATGTATGTGGTTTTTCCCCCTTTCAAATTATTTGCAAGGAGACCAATGACTTTTTTTTTGCTTCAGATGAAATAGCAAAGAGAAATGAAATAATTATAAACTCTCCCAACTGTCAGCAAAAGAGAATAGGGAGTAGAATGTACAGTTAAGTAATCTCAGAGGATAAACCAGGATGATACTAGAGCCTGGGAACTGATTTCTACATTTTTGTTTTCTTACATTTCCACAGGCTATTAAAATTTCCACAAGTCATTTCTTTTTTTCCTTGAGAAACTTTATTTGGCTATTTGTGTGTCTGGTGCTATTAACTCATCATGATTTTACATCAAATCCTCATTACATTACATGATTGAGGTTTAATTCTAAAAAAAAAACCCAAAACACACAAAACAGGAAAAAATATCACTCTAATGCATTTGGGAAGAAACAACCTATTAAAGAGAATAATTGTGTCTGGTAGAATTCTGGAGATGACAGAAAACAAGAGGAAACAACATTTCTTAATGTTATTTAAATATGCACACAGGAGACAGGGAGATATGCGAGGACAGAGAATCAACAGGAACTCTGTCTTCCTGCACATAAAATAGAGCTTCATTAACAATAAAGGAACAGGTGTCTTGGGACCCATTTATACAGGCTATTAACTATTATGAGCTGCTGGTATCCAAATTTATTTTAGTACTAGGCAACTGATTAAAAATAAATACAAATTTAAATTCCATCTATTAGCATGTGAAAGCAATGCCTAGCTTTCCAGAGTTTCATTTAATACAAAGGTATTTTTCTGTCATCCTGATCACAGAGGATAACTGAAGTTCATATACAGTATTTCCCAAGTCCCAAAACAAAGACGTTCATATTAAACCTCATTTGAATGTGAAAAATTGACAAAGGGCCTTTTGTCTTGACCTGACAAGACCAAATAAGCTTCGTTGACTAGGAACTAAATTTTTACTCAAACGTAAACAAATAATGAAACGAACACACATCTTTTTAAAACTAGAGGAGGGAATCACACACACTCCCCTAAATTCAGTGCATTTTACATTATTTATTTTGAAAAATATGAGTGGCAATGGTTATCCCCTGATAATTTTCCTGTCTCATCTATAAATACTGATTAATAAAGTGAACATTTGAACTTTTACAAGGAATCACCTGTACATCTAAAAAATATTTCAAAAGTTAGAGTTGAAACCGTAGCGGGGATAACCTAGTTCGATACACTATTTTACAGAATAAGAAAATATGGTTCAGTGAGGCTTATTTGCCTAAACTAAACATAATACCAATATTTCAACCATATAGATTGTCAAAAATTATTATACTGTAAAATCAGTGTAAGAGTATCTATCTTCCAAAGATGATGTGAAAATTCAATGTGTTAACTGTTGATGTTATTTCAAACTGTCCCATTTACCTGCATCTAGTTTTTTTAAAAAAAATCATTTGGGGGCAGCCCAGGTGGTTCAGTGCTTTTGCGATGCCTTCGGCCCAGGGTGTGATCCTGGAGTCCCGGGATCGAGTTCCGTGTCAGGCTCCCTGCGTGGAGCCTGCTTCTCCCTCTGCCTGTGTCTCTGCCTCTCTCTGTGTGTGTCTCTCATGAATAAATAAATAAAATCTTAAAAAAAAAAATCATTTGGTTTATTCACTCATGTTTTCTTCTTTTTTGTTGTTTTTTTAAAGATTTTATTTAAAATCTGCCTTATTTTCTTTTAGGGGCTGCCCTGTTTTCTTTTTTCTTTCTTCTTTTCTTTTCTTTTCTTTTCTTTTCTTTTTTTTCTTTTCTTTCTTTTCTTTCTTTCTTTCTTTCTTTCTTTCTTTCTTTCTTTCTTTCTTTCTTTCTTTCTTTCTTCTTTCTTTTTCACTTATATGTTTCCTTATAGTGATATTATTTCCACTTATTCCATAAGTGATAAGTGATTACTCTATGCTTTTTATGCCATACTCAGTAGAGACTAAAGACGGTAGAGCATGATCTACATCCACAAGTACCAAGTAAAAGTCACCATAGAAATTAAATGATAAAGAATTTGAGAGACTGACGAGGAAGTCAAAGACAGTATCATGTTGCTTAAAAATATGGTGATATTTTAAATGGAAAGAATCTGATAAGACCAGAGTTTCTCAATCCTGCCACTTTAAGCTGAATAATTCTTTTTTGTAAGGGTCTGTGCCCTACAGGCTGTTTAATAGCATCCCTAACTTCCATTCAATAGATGCCAGTAGCATCCTCCAGTTATAACAACCAGAAATGTCTCCAGACATTACCAAATGTACCCCAGGGGTGCAAAACCACCCCTGGTTGAGAAACACTGGATAAGACAGGCGAATATACCTAATGTTGCTTTCAAGCTAAGAATACATATTAAATACCACCGGGAGAAAAGCAAAGCAAATCTGTGGAGCTTAAGTATTCTTTTAAAGATGGTTTTGGCTCCATGGCATCAAGCATTAGGGTACTGAGTAAAGGAATGAAACCACAAATTCAATATCAAGGGGTGGCTTAGGTTTTGATTCTATGGTTTTCTGCCACTAACTGTTAAAAAGTCCAAAGAAATATGAATAGGTTCATGTTCCTTTTTTTTTTTTTTCTTTAATGGGTTCATGTTCCTAATGAGATATATACAGGCTGGTGTTTAGGAGCAAGCTATCCAATTCAGGTATAACCTATTCAGTGGCCTAGGAGCTTTAAAACCATGTGGTTTTGTTCTGTATATGAATTCTGTGGGAAAAATAGTTATAAAACCAACCTCAATACCACACTTTCCTATATAAAAAATACTGAAGGTTTATCACACTGCAGATCTCTAAAATGTTAGATTAAGAACAGATAATTGAGGTGGCAGGCAATTGTCAGATCTATTTAACATAACTGACCCTTGAACAACAGGGATTACAGACACTGACCCCCTGCATCATCAAATATCTATGTATATATAAAAAAACTAAGTAGAGCTTAACTCCTCTGAAATTTTATTTATTTTTTAAAGATTTTATTTATTTATTCATGAGAGACACAGAAAGACAGGCAGAGACACAGGCAGAGGGAGAAGCAGGCGCCATGCAAGGAGCCTGATGTGGGACTCGATCCTGTGACTCCAGGATCATGTCCTGAGCCAAAGGCAGACGCTCAACCACTGAGGCACCCAGGCATCCCAACTCCCCTAAAATTTAATAGCCTGCTATTGCCTGGAAGCATTACCAAATAAATAGCTGATTAACACATATTTTGTATGTTATATGTATTATGTACTGTATTCTTAAAGTGAGCTAGAGAAAAGGAAATGTTAATAAGAAAATCATAAGGAAGAGAAAACATATTTACGGTACTGTATTTATTGAGAAAAGGACCTGAGCAGTTGAAACCTGTACTATTCAAAAGTCACCTATATATGAAGGGGAAGAACTAGCCTCTTCTGTCTCATTCATCTTCTCTTCCTCTCTTTTCTAGTATTCACATCTAATAAGTATGAAACTCTGAATGACTGCTTGGTAATGGTAGCATCTCATTAAAAATCTGGGGCATAGGGCAATGAAACTATAAGACCACCAAGAGAGAAAGATGGAAAGATTATTTGCTTGACAATCAATGATCAAGCATGAGTTGGCTCAGGATCAACGTTATAAAGAATTTGGGGGCAGCCCCGGTGGCGCAGTAGTTCAGTGCCGCCTGCAGCCCAGGGCGTGATCCTGGAGACCCGGGATCAAGTCCCACATTGGGCTCCCTGCATGGAGCCTGCTTCTCCTTCTTCCTGTGTCTCTGCCTCTCTCTCTCCGTGTCTCTCCGAATAAATAAATAAAAAAAAAAAAAAAAAAAAAGAATTTGGGCTACTGGGGGCATAGTCCATGAGACAGGCCTGCCGTTACTGCCCCTCTGCCACAGTAGAGGCTCTGTACTGAAAACAAACAAAAAGTAATCTGGACAACTGATGAATTTAGGAATCATGATCATCAAGCGGAGAGTGTTGCTCATTTTGTTTTTTTCTTCACTTATAAAGTTACCAAATGGTCTTCATTTCTCTTGCTCAACACTTTTATTTCTTCAACACTGGGAAAGAGAGAGTGGTCTGTGTTTTCTTTTTTTTTTTTTTTGGTCTGTGTTTTCACAAAGGGATGCCTACAGGCTGAAAAGTTCTGTTAATACTGTTTTGTTTTGACTCTATGTATAGTGATATCTCCAACATCATAAAATTGGACATAATCTCCTAAATCTGAATTTACATACTGGGCAGTATTTCCTTTAACAAAGTCTAATTGGAATAGCATTTTATGGTACACGAACATCTGATTTCAAATGTTAGAGATAGAGAGAAATTGATTTAGATAGAAGACAACTTATTTTTAGTTGCAAAAACACTGCAATGCCAAAGTATTTTGCATTTAATGCTATGATTTAAATATATTACAATATTCATGATACATGATAAATATCCAAATCCTATATGAAAAACTTCATTGTGAAAAAAATCAGAGATTTTTTTTTTGAGAATTTTTTTTTTAAAGACTTATTTATTTACTTTAGAGAGAGAAAGAGAGGGCATGCATGCATGCACACACACAGAGGGAGAGAAAGTCTTAAGCACAGTACACTAAGCATGGAGCCCAACATAGGGCTTGTTCTCACAAACCTGAGATCATGACCTGTGTCAAAACCAAGAATCTTAACACTTAACCAACTGTGCCACCAGGCACCTCGAAAAAATTAGAACTTTAACAAAAATGATGCTTCACATTTTAGGGAATGTTCTCATTTAAAAAAAATACAATTTGACAAATGATATTAAACCTTCTACTAATAAATTCAGATTCCTTTGCTATTCCTTGAATAATTCTAAATACTGAAGATAAACACTAAATGCTAATGAATTTCTAAATCTATAAAACAAATAAACTAGCACCTGGCATTTTAAGCACATATTGTGGGTATTTTACATAGGTACAGAATTAATTTAACAAATTATTCTTGAATTATACCAGGCAATATGCTGCCACAACTGAAAAGAAAAGGGCTCTGAAATAACTGATGATCTCTGATTCATTTCATTTTTCAATTTGTGTTTCAAGGAAAGCTTTTAGAGTGGATATTTTCTACTTGACCTTACTGTCTTTTCTCTAGTGTTATTTCACTTGAGTAACAAATCATTTATATTTCTACACAATGTTAATGAAAATGCCCCCCAAAAGGCTAACTGATGAGATAATATCTCTACACAATACAAACATAAAATACAGACAGGATGACACATGTAACAAAAATCACTAGAGTTTTAAAATGTAGAAACTTCTTTTTTTTTTTTTTAATAATTTTTTTTTATTTATTTATGATAGTCACAGAGAGAGAGAGAGAAGAGGCAGAGACACAGGCAGAGGGAGAAGCAGGCTCCAAGCACCGGGAGCCCGACGTGGGATTCGATCCCGGGTCTCCAGGATCGCGCCCTGGGCCAAAGGCAGGCGCCAAACCGCTGCGCCACCCAGGGATCCCCTAAAATGTAGAAACTTCTGACCATATTATGATAGAGTGAGGTGATTGACAAATCCTCCCTTACAAAGCAACTAAAAAGCTGAACAAAACAGTCAAAAGCAGTAATTCTAGCACTGTGGAATTCAAAGGCATGTACTTTGTGAAAACTATGGAATTTGAGGGAGAAACAGTGAGTCTATGATGTCTTTTTCCAGGGGCTGCTCCCATTTCCACCCCTGGTTTTGTCAGTGCAGTAGTTCAGGCAGGCTGGAAAACAAAAGGCTTTGTCATCTCTGCCACATGCTATCACCTGATGAGAAATGCCAGTGGTGGTATCTCAGGCAAGCAGCAGGCTAGTGGACCAGCCAAGGATTTAGCAGGGAGGCCAACAGGGAAGACAGCCAGCGGAGATCTGACCTCACATTTTTGGGACTGACCAGAGGCCATGTGCATTGCAGCAGATACAGAGAGAGCCCATGTATCCCTGGCTAATGAAACCTGCAGGCATGCGCAGGGGAGACATGAGAAGGCCCAATAGGAAGTAAAAACCAGGGCAGGCTGAAGTGCTTCCCAGTTCACACACATATCTGTCAAGAGAGATTAGCACCCTTACTGGCTCAAGGAATTTTATTATAACTTCTGATTTATCTTTGATCACTAAGCTATGCAGACACTGGGCAACCTCCCAGAAGCCAGGTTAACAAATAAAAACAAGGGAAAATTTGTGAGTAGAGAGAGCTGCAGCTGCACATTGTGGAGGATATACACTTCAAAGGTTTGGTCCAGGCAAGTTATAAAACAGCCAACCAACATCTCCAATGGAGGAGGGAATATTACAAACTAGAGTTGCTACAATATATTATCTAAAATGCCCAGTACTCAATAGGAAGAAGTATGAGTCATGCAAGAAAACAAGAAAATGTGATCCATAAAAAAGCAGTCAACAGAAAATGTCCCCAAGTGTCTATACATCTTGTATTTAGCAAATAAAAATTTCAATCTAGCTGTTATAATAAACATGCTCAAAGAACTAAAGAAAGCCATGTTTAAAGAATTAAATGACTCTGACTACAGGATCTCAGTAAACATCTGGAACTTTTTCAGAGATATAAAGTACAATAACTGAAATGAAAATTTCACTGGAGAGACTCAACAGCAGATTTCAGATAGCAAAAAAAGGATCCATGAATTTGAAAATAGGTCAATAAAAATTATAGTCTGAAGAACACAGTAGGAGACCAAAGAAAAATAAATGGAGCCTCAGAGACTTAGAAGACAATGTATGTGTACATGTGTAATAAGAGCCCCAGAAAGAAAGGAAAGCAATGGGGCAGAAAAAAATACTTGAAGATATATTGGCCAAAAACTTCCTAAATTTAATGAAAAACATTAACTTAATAGAGCCAAGCTCCTCAACAAAACTCCATGCAAGACAAATGCAAAACACCTCGACACATCATAGATAAACCATTGAAAAAAGAAAAATACTGGAAACAGAGAAAAATGAATCACGTACAAAGGAATGACAATAAAATTAATGGCTGATTTCTCACCAGAAACAATGGAGGCCAGAAGGCAGTCGAATGATATATGTAACTTGCTGGAAGTAAAAAAGCTTGCCAACTAAAAATTCTGTATCCTATAAAATCATCTACTATTTTTTTAAAGATTTTATTCATTTGACAGAAAAAGCAAGCAAGCACAAGCAGGGGGAGGGGCAGAGGTACACAGAGAAACCGGGAGCCTGAAATGGGCCTCAATCCCAGGACTCTGAGATGATGACCTGAACTGAAAGCAAATGCTTAACTGACTCAGCCACCTATGCATACCTAAAATCATCTTTTTAAAATAAAGTGAAATAAAGACATTCTGAGATAAACAAAAGAGAAAATTTGTCATCAGACTTGCCTCCTTCATACTGAATGAAACTGGTATCAGATAGTAATCTGAATCCACGTTAAGAAAGAGCAATAGAAATGGTGAATACATGGATACATGAAAAAAAATTCTATAAATACATTTTCTCTCATTTCTTCTCCTAAATTTTGTAAAAGATAAGAGATTATATACAGCAAAAATTACAATATTGTATTGATGGGTTTACAACATATACAGATATAAAATACATAACAGTAATACAAGCAAAGGGAAAAAGGAGATATATTGGAGCAAGTCTCTATATATGCTGAAGTTAAAATTAGCATTATTCCGAAGCAGACTACGATAAAATAAAATGTATACTGTAATCTCTATAAGAAACACCAATAAAAAACCCCTCAAAAGCATATAGTTAAAAACACAAAAGAGAAATCAAAATGGTACACTATAATATATACTGATTTTATAATATCACAATCACAAAAGCAACAGTGCATCATGAAGATGTAGTAATTATAAGTGTATATATACCTAACAATAGAGATACAAAGTGAAGGAAAAATTGAGAACTGAAATTATTATTCACTAATAATAGTTGGAGATTTCAATATTCTACTTGCAATAATTGATAGAACTACACAGAAAATCAACAAGGATATACAGGATTTTAACAACACTACCAGCAAACATGATATAATTGAGATTTATAGAGTAATCAACACAATGAGTGCAGAATCCATATTCTTTTCAAAGCACACATAGGGCAGCCCGGGTGGCTCAGCGGTTTGGCACCTGCCTTTGGCCCAGGGCGTGATCCTGGAGACCTGGGATCGAATCCCACATCGGGCTCTCTGCATGGAGCCTGCTTCTCCCTCTGCTGTGCCTCTGCCTCTCTCTCTCTCTCTGTGTGTCTCTCATGAATGAATAAATAAATAAAATCTTAAAAAAAAAAAAAGCACACATAGACATTTCTCCAAATGTTGGACCACAAAACCAGTCTCCATAAACTTAAGAAGGTTGTAATCATTAAAAATGTGTTCTATGACCACAAAAGAGTTAAATCAAAGATCTCACACTGAAAGATATCTGGGAAAAACAACATATTTAGAAACTAAACAATATACTGCTAAACAGCACAGGGGTCAAAGTTGAAATCATAAAATTTTAAAAATATTTTGAAATGAATGAAAATGAAAACACAATGCATCAAAATTTATAGAATGTAACTAAAGAAATGTTAGAGGGGTATTTTTAGCCTAGAAATATCAAGAAAAGTCTCAAATTAATAATCTAGGCTTCTACCTTAAGAAACAAAATAAAGGGGACGCCTGGGGGGCTCAGCAGCTTGGCGCCTGCCTTCGGCCCAGGGTGTGATCCTGGGGTCCCGGGATCAAGTCCCACATTGGGCTTCCTGCGTGGAGCCTGCTTCTCTGAGTCTCTGCCTCTCTCTCTGTCTCTCATGAATGAATAAATAAAATCTTAAAAAAAAAAAAAAAAAAGAAAGAAACTAGTAAGGAAAGGCAAGCTAAACCCCAAGCAAGCTGAGAAAAAAGAGAAAAAGTACAAAGTGAGTATCAATGAAATAAAAAACCGAAAAACAGAGAAAAAATAGATGAAACCAAAAAGTAGCTATTTGAAAAGATTAATACAGTTGGCAAACCCTTAGCTAAACTGATAAAGTTAAGAGAAGACACAAATTGCCTATTCAGGAATGAAAGAGACCTCACTACTGACTCTTCAGGGATTAAAAGGACTTTAAGGGAATATTATAAACAGCTTTATACCAAGAAAATCAGACAACCTAGAAAAAAGTGGACAAATTCCTAGAAAGAAATTTCCTAAACTGATTCAAGAAGAAATAGAAAATAGAGACTTACAAGTAAGTAAATTAAATTATTAATTAAAACCCTCCTGACAAAGAAAATCCTAGGCCCAGATGGTTTTGCTGGAAAAATCTATTAAATATCAGTTTCAAAAGAAATACCAATCCTTTGCAAACTCCTTCAAAAAAAAAAGAAACTTTCCAATTCATTCTATGAGGTTAACATACCACAGCCAGCCAAAGACATCATCCCTACCAGAAAACTACAGATTAGTATCACTAATGAATATAGACATAAAAATCCTCTACAAAATATTGGCAAACTGAATCCAGAAACATATAAAGAGGCCCATACATGATGACCAAGTGGGATTTATCCTAGGAATGCAAAGTTTAACACCCCAAAATCAAGTAATGTAATATATCATATTAATAAAGGACCAAAAACCCCACAACCATTTCAATAGACACAGAAAAAGCATTTAACAAAATCCAACACTAATTCATGATAAAAATCTTTCAATATATGAAGAAAATAAGAGAACATCCTCCATTCCATTTATCTTAATAAATGGAATCTATAAAAAACCTACAGCTAACATCATAAAATGATTAAAGATTGAATGCTTCCCATCCATGGAGAATAAGGTAAGAATGGCAAATTTTGCTACTTATTTTCAACATCATACAGAAGTTTCCAGGCAGTGCAATTAAAAATTAAATAAAAAAAATTCAGACTGAAAAGGAAAAAGAAAAATGTTTTTATACAAGGACAATTATCTATGTTGAAAATCCAAAGGAATCTATAATTAAAACACTAGAATTTATACATGAGTTTAGCAAGGTCTCAGGATATATGGGTCAATATACAAAAATCAACTGTATTTTTATATACTAGCAAAAAAACATAAAAATTAAAACACAATTATATTCACAATAACATTAGAATAGACTTAACAAAAGAAATGCAGTATTTGGGATCCCTGGGTGGCTCAGTGGTTTAGCGCCTGCCTTTGGCCCAGGGCGTGATCCTGGAGTCTTGAGATCGAGTCCTGCGTCAGGCTCCCTGCATGGAGCCTGCTTCTCCCTCTGCCTGTGTCTCTGCCCCCCCCCCCCCTCTCTCTCTCATGAATAAATAAAATATTTTTAAAAAAAGAAATGCAGTATTTCACAGTGAAAACTGTAAAATTTTACTGAGAAAAATTAAAGACCTAAATAAACTGAGAATCATTTGTTTTTACAAATTTGAAACCTCAGTTGTTAAGATGTTAATTCTCCCCAAATTAATATATAGATTCAACACAATCCCCTTCAAACTTCCAGCAAACTTTTTGGTAAGATGACTCTAAAATTTATATGAAAATGTAAAGTGCCTAGGATAGGCAAAATGACCCTAAAAACTGTCATGGATCCAGGATAGTTGGAGGCGAGACATGAAAAAAAGACTCAGAGTCTCAATGAATTTTAATCTGGGGGACAGGGGAACGGAGACTCAGACTCAAACCAGACTTGACCCCGAGGCTTTGTCTCCTCCCAGCTGGTTCCCCACAGAAAACAACAAAGTTGGAGGACTTAATACTACCTGCACTTAACTATAAAACTCAATGATTAAGGCAATATAGTATTACCCTAAGGATAGGCATACAGATCAATGAAACAGAGTTGAGAGTAAGAACTGTTTAGTTCTACATTTGTTGTTCTTACATTCAGTTCTTACATTTATGGTCAATTACTTCTGATGAAAGTGCCAAAATAATTCAAAGGGGGAAAAGAGTCTTTGCAACTTATGGTGCTGGGGTAACTGAATAGCTATGTATATATGTATGTATATATATACATGGCTCAAATCAAAAGTTTTACTTCTTCCTTTCTAATCTGGATACCTTTTTTTCATTGCACTGGCTAGAAACTTCAGCACAGTATTGAACAGAGTGGCAAGAACTGGCATTTTTTACTTTTTACTTTCACCAATCTTAGGTGAAAGATGTGTGTGTGTGTGTGTGTGTGTGTGTGTGTATAAATTTAGACCTTTATCTCACACCGTACACAAAAATCACAGAACTAAATGTAAGAGCTGAAACTATAAATCCTCTAGAAAAAGAGCCACAGGAGTTTATCTTTGCGACAGTGGGCTAATGTTGGTCAACCTCAGCACTACTGACATTCTGGGTCAAATAATCCTTTGCTGTGGGGGACTGGCCTGTGCATTAGAGGATATTTAACATCATCCCTCACTGACCTCTACCCACCATTCACAGATGTGACAATCAAACATGTCTCCAGACAGTACCAAATGTCATCTGTGGGGTTAAATGGCTTTTAGTTGAGAACACCACGTTAGGTATTTTAGTTAGATACAACACCAAAAGCACAATCCTACAAAAGAATAAATTGAGTTTCATCAAAATTAGGAAGTTCTGCTCCTTGAAAAACTCTAATGTCAAGCTACACACTGGGGAAAATATTTGAAAATATTTGCAAATTATTTATTAAAGTACTCAGAATACATATAGAACTTCCACAACACAAGATGAACAATTCAATTAAAAAATATGCAGAAGACCTGAGTAGGTATTTCCTCAAAGATGATGTATGAATGGCTAATAAGCGCACAAAAAAGTGCCCAATATCATCAGTCACTGGAGAAACACAAAGTAAAACCACAATGAAATACCGCAAAGTGTTAAAAACCTATAACCCTTAACACTCTGGTTTGAAGTCAGAACCTAATGACTAATTCATCTCATCCCAGCAATTTCTCTCTCAGTCCAACATATGTCAACTTATTTGTGTCACTGGCTTAAGTCTGTGAGGTCCATTAAATTATAAACTACACTAATATAAAGATGAATAAAACATAATCTTTTATTCATCTTTATATCTCTTCTGTATTACAGTGATCTACATATTGTGGCTTTAATAAATGTTTAGAAAATTTCAATGTATCCTTTGTATGGTTTCCTTATATCAAGATTTTTATATATTTGTTCTTAACAATTCAGCTGTTGCTTGAACCAAATGTCCTTTTCAATGTCTATGCTTATTTTTTTTAGTTATGTGCCATAGCTTCTCCAGAAATACATTAATAGAATATTAAAACAGCAGGGTACTTCAGCTTAGAAAATATCTAATCCATTTTATTTCTCAGATACCAAAGTTGTTATGGAATACAAATAGGGCACTGGATTTTAAGTCAAGCAATCTGAGCTTGATATGAGCTTAACCATTTACTACCTGAACAGTTCAGCACAAATCACTCAACTTCTCTAAGCTCCAATACCCATATAAATAAAATCTACTTACAGTTTTGTTAGGATTATAGGAAATAGTCTGGGGTGACTGAGTGGCTCAGCTGGTTAAACATAGGACTCTTGGTTTTGGCTCAGGTCCTGATCTCTTGGGTTGTGGGATTGAGCCCTGTGTCAGGCTCTGTGTTCAGCCACAGTTTGCTCAGATATTCTCTCCCTCTGCCCCTTCCCCCACGTGCTCACCAGCTTGCTCTCTAAAATAAATAAATAAATCTTTTTAAAAAAGGATTATAGGAAATAGTCTGGAAATAAGCTCTTTTCATCAGCTTTCATGAATCTCAGCACCAGAGTTAAATTGACTTAACCAAGAACTCAGGTCTCCATTAGTGCTTTCTACTTCATTAAATAGACAGTACCACAAAGTAAATCATTGTCAATCTACTCAGAGACTTCTCTTATACAAGAATAAGCATATTTCATCAAGTATTTGGTACATCTCTGAGATAAAAAGAATATGTACTTCTTATGACATTAAAAAACAACTAATCAAATATCTCAGATCCAACTTTTAAATGTTCTTTAGGCAGTCAATTTGTTTTCCAGGTTCTACTATCTCTTTAGGTGGATAAAGTGAATTTTATGGTACTGATATTTTATTAATACACCACAATGGGTGCTTGAGTGGCTCAGTCTGTTAAGCATCTGCCTTCAGCTTAGGTCATGATCCCAGTATCTTGGGATGAATCCCACATCAGGCTCCCTGCTCAGCAGAGAGTCTGCTTCTCCCTCTGCCTCACCCCCCCGCCCCCGCACTCTCTTTCTCTCTCAAATAAAATGATAAAAAAAAAACAAACATCACAATGTGTTTGAAGGTGTTTATATCTTGTTTTCACATCAGATAAACATAAACACAGAAAACACCAAGGAATAAAACAACAGTAAGATTAATATTTATGGGATTATTCATAATTGAAAATTCGGAAAAAAGGTCAAGTAAAAGGGAAATGGTTAGACTCAATGAGAAAGGATGTTGGATAGTCACCAGAAAAATAAATATCAAGACTACAGTAATATGGAAAATGGGTATATTTAGCCTAAAGAAAATTAGGACACAACTGCTGAACATATTTGGAAAGGAAAAATATTGGTAGACTGTCTCAAAATATATATACATATGTGTGTGTACATATATAATATGATGATGGGATTATAGGGAAAGTTTTCCTTCCAGTACCGATATAATTTTTTTTGATATGATAAATTTTATCTCATGCATTTATTTACTTAACAATTTTTAAAAAGATTAATTTATTTTAGAGAATGAAAGTATGTGCCTATTCAAGTGAACAAAGCAGAGAATCCTTTTTTTAAGGGAGAGAATTTTTTTTTAAGATTTTATTTATTTATTCATGAGAGACACAGAGAGAGAAGCAGAGGGAGAAGCAGGCTTCACTCAGGGAGCCCGATGTGGGATTCGATCCCAGGACTCCAGGGTCACCCATTGCATTAAGTGCCCTCCTTAATGCCCGTCACCAAATATCCAATCCCCCTACCTCTGGCAACCCTTAGCTTGTTCACTATAGGTAAGGGACTCTTATAGTTTGCCTCCCTCTTTGTTTTTATCTCATTTTATCCTTCCCTTCCCCTATGTTCATCTGTTTTCTTAAATTCCACATATGAGTAAAATCATATGGTATCTGTCTTTCTCTGTAAGTATTTCTAACTAAGCAAAAGGAATTATTGGAAAAGAGACAACATACATGTTTCTACAAAACTTATTAAGGGATTTTAAAGAACTTGGCGTTCCTTTGTTTTGTTAAAGATTTTATTTATTTATTGAGAGACACAGAGAGGGAGAGAGAAGCAGAGACACAGGCTGAGGGTTAAGCAGGCCCCAGGCAGGGAGCCTGACGTGGGACTGGATCCCGGGACTCCAGGATCACACCCTGGGTCGAAGGCGGCACTAAACTGCTGAGCCACCCGGGCTGCCCGAACTTAGTGTTCCTAATATGCAATTTTAAAATATAGACAGAATCCCAAAAGACCTTCAACAATGAGAAATTGTTTTCTCAACCCTGAAAAATAAACCACAGCTTTGGACTTCTGAGTTGTGGAATAGCTAAAGAAGTGACTGATGAAGGAACAAGAGACCTTTGAGAACATCACCTAACATCCCATAGTGACAGTTAGCTCTGGACTGTGCTCAAGAGTTGTAGTAGGTTTGCTAAAACTTTACAGGATCATCATCCTGAGGTCCAGATATTTTTAGTACAGATTACTAGCAAGGTCTTGGGTAATTAAGATAATACCCACCAGTGATCAGTGGGATGTGTTTCATGAAACACATGAAATGCATCAGCAACTCTTCATTGGATCATTTACACAAATCACCTTCAAAAATGATCCCAATCTGAAGAAAACCCAACCATGCAAACACGACCATCACTACTAGGCTGATTTCCACAAAGAAATTAATGAGTAAAACAAAGCTTCTTGAGCTACAGTTTCCATTGGGAATTTTGCATTCAATAACATCTGCAAAATTAAAGAATCTCCAAAGATAGCATGGTGTGGTTTACAATGTTGAATTTTAAGTCTGCCATCTAAGCAAGACTGGAGTGTATTTCAATGATAAGGGAGTACATATTAAAGAATAATGAAATTTTAATTTCCCTCTCTTTGGTTACATTACAATGCAGGGTATTCAAGTATCAATTTTGTTCTTCCCCATTTAGCAAACATCAATTCTAGACCTACAGATAACAACTCCAGAATGTATTTTATTGCCTCCTCTCAAGTGGCAGAAAGCAAGAGTTCTTTATGATGCTAAGAAAATCTGAGTACCTCTGAGTCTCCAGTTTCCAGTTCATAGAGCAATCCTCCTTTTTACCTCTTTAAATACAGATGTAACGAATGCTTGAAGAAAATGTCAACTATCAGAAGCCAAAGAAAAGCACAGTAAATAAATTTCCCTATAAAAAACATCATTAAGGAAGGTCTATTTATAAGTTACCACACTTATTCAACTTGGAATAAATGGACCAACTTCTTTTTACTAAAGGATTAGGGTACCCAAAATTCAAATATAATGGAAAAGGCAATAAAATACTTTAGATTTTCTTTCTAACTCCCCTATTAAGGGGGAAAAAGGGGTGAGATTAAACTGAATATAGCAGGATTCAAAGACAGCCTAAACTGGCAGAGAATATATGCAGTTTCCATATTCCCATGTTTTCATTTATTTCAACTGACAGTTTCCCTTGTAATCTATCAAATAATTATTCTAGCTCTTTTTTCAAAGTAAATGTAAAATGGTCCCTGGAATGTCGATTTAGGTTATTTTAGAGTGAAAGTACTCCTGTGGGTTGTAGAACTGGTAACTACACATTACTAAGAATTAGTAAGAATGAAGGAAGACAGACAACTCCAGAACCAAAAACTTCAGCTATGTTTTAAAGCATCTTAGGGTCCACGATACTTCAGATGCCAGTTCCTCAACTTTTATTTTCAAATTAAAAGATTTGTTAAAGGCTCTAACAAGAAGGAAAGGGACCTAATATCTATTGAGTTCCTATTCTGATGTAGGCATATGCTAGAAATACACATTATCTCACACAATCTTCATAACAACCCTGGCAGGCATTCCCCCCCCCCCCCCCCCCCCCCCCCCCCCCGCCGACTTACAGATAAGAAAACCTGATATTCAAGCATGGTCCATACCCAGTCTGGAACCCAATGCAGGGCTTGAACTCACGTCCCTGAGTTGATCTCAAGACCTGAGCTGGGATCAAGAGTCAGACACTCAACTGACTAAGCCACCCAGGCGCCCAAGAAACCTGATATTCAGAAGAATTAAGTAACTTGCTTACAGTGGGACCAAGGCAAAATTCAAACCAAGGACCTAGGCTCTAATTTTTTCTTTTGAATCTTACCACAACCATTTAAAACATCAGAGATTCTATTCTTTTAAAAGGTCCAATTAGGAAGAAAGGAATAGCCATTTATCATTTCCTAATTTTACAGACTCCCTATATTCTACTGGGCAGTCAGGAATGTGATCAACAAACAAGCTGGACACAAGGCACCCAGGCAAGAGCTTCAGCAGGTGCTTTCTTTTTTTTCATCCTGCCTCTTGGTTTCTCTCTCCTTGTAAACTCATGGTTTAACAGTCAATAAAATGAGTGATTCAACAAAGCTTGGTCAGACAGCTATTCTAAAGAATGTCTAGGTAGACTGCTTTTAGGAAAAAGTTGTAGCAACTGGATTTTGTCAGAGGGCCAGAGGTGAAAGGGGCAAACAAGTCTCTTCCTGGATGGAAGTGCATTTCTTCAATATCACATAATCCATGCCAAACCAGTATTCCTCTGTATTAGCAAGTGAAAAAATTTGAATTATTAGGTTCTAATCAAATAAGTAATAAACTTTTTTTTAAAAGATTTATTTATTTATTCATGAGAAAGAGAGAGAGGCAGAGACATAGGCAGAGAGAGAAGCAGGCTCCTCACAGGGACCCTGATGCAGGACTTGATACTAGGACCGGGGATCACTCCCTGAGCTGAAGGCAGACACTCAACCGCTGAGCCACACAGGTGTCCCAAATAAGTAATAAATATACAGCAGAATTTGAATGACTACTTTCAAATTGTAAGCTTCAGTTTTTCATGTCTCCCAGTAAATACAGGCAATTTTAAGAGTTCCAAAGCTAAACCTGTGCATGTGACTATTTTTAAAAAATAAATCTAATAATCCATTTTACAAGTATGTTAAGTAATTCCTTAGTCTGAGGCTGAGTGAAAATAATAGGCCTTAAAAAATTTCTAGAACTCAAGAAAATGATTTTAACTCAAAGAAATAGTTTTACTTATTTGTTGCAATATTTTCACACTATTTTTTTAAAGATTTTATTTATTTATTTATGAGAGACGCAGAGACACAGGCAGAGTGGAGCCTGTTAAAGGCTGAGGGGAGCCTGCTTCTCCCTCTGCCTATGTCTCTGCCTCTCTCTCTCTCTCTCTCAGCCTGTGTTTTTCATGAATAAATAAATAAATCTTGGGCAGCGCAGGTGGCTCAGTGGTTTAGCACCGCCTTCAGCCCAGGGTGTGATCCTGGAGACCCGGGATCGAGTCCCACGTCGGGCTCCCTGTATGAAGCCTGCTTCTCCCTCTGCCTGTGTCTCTCTCTCTCTCTCTCTCTCTCTCTGCATCTCCCATGAATAAATAAATAAAATCTTTAATAAATAAATAAATAATAAAATAAATTTTTAAAATAATAAATAAAGCCAAAAGGAAAAAGAAGCAACCTTTCTTTTAATCTAATGTTTCTCTAAAAGGACCTGAAAAGAATCATCCCCTTTCTGCCAGAGACCATAGTTGGTCAAAGCACAGAAACTCTGGCTCTAAGGATCAAGTCTACTGCTTCTTCCCACTCTGGCTAATAGATAGAAGGTTTGTTTTTGTTTTGCGGGGGGTGGGGGTGGGTGGAAGGGGAAGAGTGTGTGTGTGTGTGTGTGTGTGTGTGTGCGTGTGTGTGTGAGAGAGAGAGAATCTTAAACAGGCCCCACACCCAGCACAGAGCCAACATGGGGCCCAATCTCACAACCCTGAGATCATGACCTGAGCTGAAATCAAGAGCTGGCAACTTAAACGAAGGAGTCACCCAAGTACCCCTAAAGTAGAAGTTTTAAGCATGGCTCTTTGCCCCATTTCCATATCTGGATTACTACTTAGGACAGGAGAGAAACCTTCCCTTAAAGCAAACGAGTAAGATTTTCTTTTCTTTTCTTTCTTCTCTTCTCTTCTCTTCTCTTCTCTTCTCTTCTCTTCTCTTCTCTTCTCTTCTCTTCTCCTCTCCTCTCTTTTCTTTTCTTTTCTTTTCTTTTCTTTTCTTTTCTTTTCTTTTCTTTTCTTTTCAAAAGGAGGATCCTGAGGCACCTGGATAGCCCAATTGCTTAAGCTTCTGACTCTTGATTTGGACTCCGATAATGATCACAGGGTCATGAGATCGTGCCCTGTGTGGGCTCTGTGCTGGGCATGGAGGCTGCCTAAGTTTCTCTCTCTCTCTCTCTTTCCCTCCCATACCTTTGACTCTTCCCTCTCTAAAAGGAGGATCCTGTGAACAGCTTATAAATTATCACCAGTTAAAACAACTAAAGGCATCTAATATTCTTAAGTACTGTTGTCAATGTTAATGCTGAATGTCAGGTATGAAAACTTGTTCTTATCCAAAGTGATCAACTGAACTGATCTAATTTTTTATTTTCATAATGTGACGTAGAATTACACAGTCTTTAATTGAAAAGTTACTGAGGGGGGC
This sequence comes from Canis lupus familiaris, assembly GCF_011100685.1. Classification (NCBI taxonomy): domain Eukaryota; kingdom Metazoa; phylum Chordata; class Mammalia; order Carnivora; family Canidae; genus Canis; species Canis lupus. The sequence goes on from NC_049233.1 coordinate 64,874,285, forward strand.
ACCTCAGTGGCACAGTTGGTTGGGCCTTGGGCTCAGGTCATGATCCCAGGGTCCTGGGGTGGAGCTCCGAGTCAGGCTCCTTGTTCAGCAGGGAGCTTGCTTCCCCCTATCTCCCTCTGCTCCTCCCCTGGCTTGTGCTCTTTTGCTCTCCCTCAAATAAATAAACAAAATCTTAAAAAAGAAAAGAAAAGAAAAGACTGAGAACCCACTATGTGTCAGGCACTATGTGAAGCTTTGGAAGTAGAAGAATAAAATCTAGCTGCCACCAAAAAAACATATGCTCAAGACTTAAGACTGGTGGCAGGGAGTGAGGCAGAAAGCCAGCTAGGGTATAAAATGTTAATAAAGAATGTCAAATGCTATAGTAGTGACTTACACAGCTTATTACAGAATACAGTAAATACTTTTTAGAGATGATACTTGGACTTGAGCTTTTTTCATACCATTTTTTTTTTGAGAGAGAAAGAGAACATGAGTCAGGTGAGGGACAGAGGGAGAGAGAATCTCAAGCAGACTCTACACTGAGTGCAGAGCCAGACCCAAGGCTTGATCTCACAACCCTGATATCATGACCTGAGCTGAAATTAAGAATTGGATGTTTAACCAACTGTGCCACCAAGGTGCCCCAGTAGTACTTTTTGTTTATTTTCCTTATTTTCTCTCTATAATCACCTTAAACATTTATTTTATAGCTCCTTTCAAATTTTTCTCTGTCTCAGATTCTTGAAATGCTAACCCTCTTGGCTTCCTTTTACTTATTGGTAGCTAATGTCCACAAATTTATCATTTCTGCTGTGAATTCACCACTGTTTTATTTTCTTTGAGATGACTTTTTTCTTAAAGATTTTACTTATTTTAGAGAGAGAGAGAGAGCGAACAAACATGCAAGCAGGGGGAGGGGCAGAGAGGGAGGGAGGGAGGAAAAATTCCCAAGCAGACTTGACATGGGGCTCAATCTCACTGTCCTGAGATCATGACCTGAGCCCAAACCAAGAGTTGGATGCTTAACCAACTGAGCCCCGCAGGTGTCACTTAAAATTTTTTGTTTTTATTAACTTGAAAGTGAGGGTAAACATGGCGGGGAGGGACAGAAGGAGAAAAGGGAAAAGCAGGCTCTCAGCTGAGCAGGGAGTCTGATGTGGGGCTCAGTCTCAGGACCCTGGGATCATGACCTGAGTCAAAGGCAGATGCTTAACCAACTGAGCCACTCAGGTGCCCCTGGGCACCCCTCTTTGAGGTAATCTTATCTAGTGCAGATTGTAAAAGTGATACTCCAAACTAGTTTTGTGTTTGTTAACACTGCAGTCCCAGCAGACCAAATTATGGTATTGTTACAATGGAACCCTCACCACTTATTCTAGGCTTGAATATCCCATATTATGTAGATAGTATCAAGTCAGACTTGAGGGGATCCCTGGATGGCTCAGCAGTTTACTGCCTGCCTTTGGCCCAGGGCGTGATCCTGGAGTCCCAGGATTGAGTCCCATGTCGGGCTCCCGGCATGGAGTCTGCTTCTCCCTCCTCCTGTGTCTCTGCCTCTCTCTCTCTCTCTGTCTATCATGAATTAAAAAAAAAAAAAAAAATCAGACTTGAAACTCAAAGTAAGACACAAGTTTGGGGATGGTGGCAGATTGTATTTTCCAAACTTAGTTACAAACATAGCTCCTATTTCAAATATTCTTCATGCAAGATCCTGACATTCCTCCCATGAAGTGGTAGAATGAGACCAGACAGGCCCTTGTGATTGCCTCAACAAACAAAACAGGGCAGAAGTGATTCTGAGACTCCAAGGGCTAGCTCATAAAAATGCCACATACGTCTTCTTTGTTCCTGTAGGATGCTCATTCTTAAAATGTAGCCAAATGCTGTGGGGCAGTCTAATCAGCCCATGGAGAGGCTCACATGAAAAAGAACTGAGGCTCCGGGCAAGCTCTCCAGTGATGGCCAGCAGCAACATGCCAGCCATGTGAATGCGCCATCTTATAAGTGAATCCTCCTGCCTTAGTCAAGCAACCCAACGCCATCTGGGGCGGAGATGAGCTGCCTCTATTGAGTCCTGCCAAATTCATAGTTTTGTGGGCAAAATAAATGACTGCTATTTTAAATCACTAAGTTTTAGAGTGGTTTGTTATAACACAACAGATAAGTGGAACAAAATCTTACCTTTTCAGGGGCGCCCGGGTGACTCAGTCGATTAAGCATCTGCCTTCAGTTCAGGTCATGATTCCAGTGTCCTGGGATCAAAATCTGCATCTGGCTCTCTGCTCAGTAGGAAGTCTGCTTTTCCCTTTTCCTCTGCCACTTCCCCCTCCTCGTGCTTTCTCTCTCTCAAATAAATACATAAAATCGTTTAAGAAAACCTTACCTTTTCATAGAATTTTTTTTACCCTGAGTCTCAAGCAGGTATTGTTGGAAAAATATCCCTTTGTAATAATGCTGCATGCCAATACATAAGGGAAAGGTTTTCCTGGACAATAAAATCCCCTTCAAATGTATGGTTTCAGCACCACTGCTAAATTACCTTTTTGAAATGCTAACTTAACAAATACAAACTTCAGCTACCCCTTTCCTCATATATGCGGCAAGGTCACAAGTCTTCCACCTGAGTATCATAGGTTCACCCCTCCCCTGTTGACCAGAAGACAATTCTTAGGGTGTGGGGAGTTTTCAATTGTATCCTTGTTTGACAAAATGCCTATTATTTTGATGTATGAAGGAACCAGAGTATGGTGGTCCCCACACTCTGGCTGGGAATCTCTGTCTTCCTTCCTTCTTACAACACAGTCAATTATAACTGAAAGCCTTATTTTTAAATTCTGAAACTGTGGCTTTGTTTTCTTCAAGAATACACCATTTTGGGGTACCTGTATGGCTCAGTGGTTGAGCATCTGCCTTTGGCTCCAGTGTGATCCTGGGGTCCTGGGATTGAGCCCTGCATCAGATTCCCCACAGGGAGTCTGCTTCTCCCTCTCCTGCCAATGTCTCTGCCTCTCTGTATCTCTCATGAATAAATAACTCCCCCCCCAAAATAGAATTCACCATTTTTAAAAGATTATATTTATTTATTCATGAGACACACACACACATACTGAGAGAGAGAGAGGCAGGGAGCCCGATGTGGGACTCGATCCCGGGTCTCCAGGATCACACCCTAAGCCGAAGGTGGCACTAAACCACTGGGCCACCAGAGCTGCCCAGAATACACCATTTCTTATAGTCTTCCTCAACCAGCAAAGTTTCTCTAGATTCCTTTTCTCTGTGAATGTAGTCCTTCAAAGGTTTTAGTTTTATGCAGGGGTATGCAACCCTCCATAACCTCAAAGCATAAGCGTTCATTTTCTGTCCCTCAATAGACATTAAAATTCAAGCCCCTATTCAAGAGTCTATTTCTCCTAAAGGTCATCACAACACTAGTTTATAATATGCTTACTGCTGTGACTTTGAGATATTTTTTCCTTTCTGGAATCTAGAAATTTCCCCCCGTTTCTTGTGAGCTAAGCTATATATTCATACTATGTTGTTGGTTGTTATATACTATTTGGTACAGTTGGGTACTTGTAGCAATAGGGGTTACATATTTTTTTTAAAAGATTTTATTTATTTATTAATGAGAGAGAGGCAGAGACACAGGCAAAGGGAGAAGCAGGCTCCATGCAGGGAGCCCGATCCCACGTGTCCAGGATCCAGGCCCTGTGCTGAAGGCAGCGCTAAACCGCTGAGCCACCTGGGCTGCCCTAGGGGTTACATATTATCTTATTCTACCCTGTTGCTAGAACAGCAAGTTTCTCAGTTAGCCAAATAGGGAGAAGGAAAAACATTCTATGTACAGGAAAGAGCATCTGCAAAGATTCAGAGTTGAACAACCTGGTACATCCTGGAACTCTCAGAAATCTGTTACAGGGCAAAAGTGATACAAGGTGATGAGTGGCAAATAACAACATGGAAAAACAGACAGTTGCTAGATTATACGCACTTTGTAATATAAACTAAGGAGCTTAAATCTTTCCTGTAGGAAATGGGGAGCTACCAAAGAGTATTAAGACTATTTCAACAGATCACTCAGCAAATTATATGGATAATGGATTTAGGTTGGGGAAGGAGTGGGGGAGGTCTGCCAATAAAAAGATCCTATAGTTATCTTTTGGGCAAACAAAGGTCAAAGGGGAAGATCTGAACTATGGCAATAATAGCAGTGACAGAGAGGCAGGTGGAGATTAGAAATGTAAAGAGTAGGAATAGGAATGAATAGGAATTGGAGAATCAGGAAGAAATAAAATCTAGATTATCTTCCAGATTTGTAGATGAGATCCCCAATGAGATCAATGGGAATGCAGGAGAAATGGGTTTCATATGAAGAATTCCATTTCAGACACATGGTTACTATTCTGATATAGACGACTAGTGTGCAGGTAGATATCCTCGCCAAAGGGTAACTGTGGAAAATGGAGGGGCCCTAATTCGACTGTGGATTCCATTTTTATTCTAGGAAACTGCATTCCCAAAACTATCCAGCTGATTATTAACAGCATCAAAGGCGAAGGGTGGTGGCTAGTATGACCTAATCCTAACAACCCAGGAGAATGAACTCAAGCCTCTGAATATAGGTAGCCAAGCTACAGCTATGGCAACCCTATGTCTCAGGTCTTTGAAGACATTCAATTTTTGGTTAGAAAAACATCTTTACTGAAGCTGTATCACTCCAACACATCCACTAAGAAACGCATTTAAACCTCATTTTTCCTGAGAACAAAAGGAGGACTAAGTGCCCAAGAAGAAAAAAAGTAATCCAGGTCAGAAATAAAATAAACCAGCTGAGTAGCCCAGTGTCCTTGTCAGATGATGATGCAGGATGTCACTTTTTATTTTTAAGGCCCATCCTTTCCTTCCCCAATGAGACCAAGAAAGAAAAAAGAAATTTATAAAGTCCCCCAGGGAAGAGAGATATTAAAATTTTTTCAAGTGCATTAGTGTAAAACTCCTCCTTTGTTGAATAGTTTTTTTTTTTTCATTTAGTTTTTTATTTTGGCATAATGTTAGGCTTACAGAAAAGTGGTAAAACTAGCACAAGGAATCTCTATATACTCCTCACCAACATTCCCCAAATGTTAACAGCTTACCAATTTGCTCTATTATTTTCTCTATATAAAATACTCATTTTTTCCTAAGTCATTTGAGAGCAAGTTGCTGATATGATACCCTTTTATCCCGAAACACTTCACTGTGTATTTCCTAAAAAATAAAGGGCATTCTCTTACATAACTACGGTATAAAAACAAGTATCAGGAAATTAACAGTTGTATACCTAATCAACAGACCTCATTTGGCTTTGCCAATTGTCCCAACAGTTTCTTTTTTTTTTTTTTTTTTTTTTGTCCCAACAGTTTCAACAGCGAAAGAAAATCCCAGGTCACATACTGCATTCAGTTTACATGTCTCTATAGCCTCCTTTAATGAGGAATTCTTTAGTCTTATTTTTTTTAATTGAAATACAATTGATATACAATATTCTATTAGTTTGAGGTATACAACATAGTGATTCCACTTCTCCACATGCTAGAAGTGTAACTCCCATCTGTTACCATACAGTGCTGTTACAATACTATTGACTATATTTGTTATGCTGCACTTTTATCCCCATGACTTATTCAGAAGCCTGTACCCCTACTACCTCTCACCCATTTTACCCATATCCCACCACCCCTCCTCCAGCAACTATCAGTATGTTTTCTGTATTTAAGAGTCTATTTCTCATTCTTGTTTATTCATTTGTTTCGTTCTTTAGATTCCACGAGTGAAATCATATGGTATTTGTCTTATGATTGATTTATTTCACTCTGCATAATACCCTCAAGGTCCAACCATGTTGTAGCAAATGGCAATATCCCATTCTTTTTATGGCTGAGTAATATTCCAGTATGTGTCTGTACATGTACATATACACCACATCTTTTTGATTCATCTATCAATGGACACTTGGGTTGCTTCCATATCTTGGCTATTGGAAACAATGCTGCCATGAACATAGGGGTGCACATATCCTTTCAAATTAGTGCTTTCATTTTCATTCTTTTTTTAAAGATTTTATTTATTTATTTGAGAGTGAGAGAGAAAGCACATGAGAAAGGGAAAGATCACAAGTCGAGGGGAAAGGCAGAGAGAGAAGCAGATCCCTTGCTGAGCACAAGTCCATGTGGAACTCAATCCCAGGACCCTGCAATCATAACCTGAGCTGAAGGTAGACACTTAACCCACTGAGCCACACAAGTGCCCCAGTGTTTTCACTTTCTTTGGTTAAATACTCGGTAGTGGAATTACTGGGTCATATGGTATTTCTACTTTTAACTTTTTGAGGAACTTCCATATTGTTTTCCACAGTCATTGCATCAATTTACATTCAAATTAACAGGGTGTGAGGATGTCTTTTTCTCCACATTCTCACCAATACTCATTATTTCTTTTTTATTTTATCCATCCTCACAAGTGTACAGTGATATCTCATTGTGGTTTTGAGTTGCATTTCCCTGATGATTAGTAATGTTGAGCATCCTTTCATGTGTCTCTTGGCCATCTGTATGTCTCGTTAGGAAAATATCTATTCAGGCCCTCTGCCCATCATTTTAAATTAGATTGCGTGTGTGTATTAAGTTGTTAAAGTTCCTTATATATTTTAGATATTAATCTCTTATTGGCTATATCATTTGCAAATATCTTTTCTCATTTGGTAGGTTGCCTTTTCATTTTATTGATGGTTTCCTTCACTGTGCAAAAGATTTTATTATTTTGGTGTAGACCCAATAGTTTATTTTGGCTTTTGTTTCTCTTGATGAGGAGACATTTCTAGGAAAATGTTGCTAGGGCTAAAGTCAAAGAAATTGCTTTCTATGTTTTCTTCTGGGGGGTTTATGGTGTTAGGTCTTGCATTTAGGCCCTTTACTCATTTTGAGTTTATTTTTGTGTACAGTGTAAGAAACTGGTCCAGTTATCTCAACACTGCTGATGACTCTTTTTTCCCATAGCACATTCTTGCCTCCTTTGTCAAAGATTAATTGATTATATAATCATGGGTTTATTTCTGGGCTTTCTATTCTGTTCCACTGAGATCAATGTGCCTATTTTTGTATTGGTACCATACTGTTTTTATCACCACAGCTTTGTAGTATAACTGGAAATCAGGAATTGTGCTACCTCCAGCTTTGTTTTTCTTTTCCAAGATTGCTTTGGCTAATTGGGGTCTTTTGTGGTTCCACACAAATTTTAGGGTTGTTCTAGATCTGGGAAAAATGCTGTTGGTATTTTGACTGCATTAAATCTATACACTGCTTTGGGGAGTATGGACATTTTAATAATATTTGTTCCTGCAATCCATGAACATAGAATATCTTTCCATTTGTCTGTCTCATCTTCAATTTCTTTCATCAGTATTTTACACTTTGGGTTTTAAAATTTACAAAATAATTTCTGGGTTCATTACGTTTAGAACATAGAGCTTGTAATATTTCCATATTATAACACGTATCTGATATTTAATCTTGTGACCTAAAACTGATCAATTTTTGTGAATACTTCATGTGCACTTGAGGAAAAAATTTACTTTCCACTACTGGAGCTTAAAGTTTGATACACACACACACACACACACACACACTTACCTACTTACGTTGTTTGGTTATGTTATTTACATCTTCCCTATATTTACTTCTGTCTTATATTAGAAGTGGTTTGCTAAACTCTCCCATTTCAAATAGCATGCTTATGCCTCCTAGTTTGTTCTGTTTTTTTTTTTTTTTGCTTTATAAATGTGGTTGCTGTGTTACATCTTGTATAGATACTTGTAACTGTTACAACTTCATTTTGAATTGTGACTTTTTGTATTGAAATGTGTTCCTTATTTTTATTATTTATTTTTTTGCCAACTTCTACTCTGTCTGGTATCAAGATTATAGCCCCTGCTTTTTCATCTTTTTTCCATTTGTCTGGTATTTGTTTACTCATCCCTTTATTTTTAGCTTTTCTGATTCATGTTGTTTTAGGCATGCCCCTTATATACAGCATACAGTCAATTTTTTGGCCAGATTGAAAATACTTTTCTGTTAACAGGAGAGGTGAGTTGAGGCTATTCACACTCATTTATATAATTCACGTGTATGGTCTTAACTGCACCATATTTTCTATAATCATTAAGTGTAGTATGTTTATATCTACTATATTTTCTTTGTAATTATTTTGTTTTTTTAATTGTAAACTTTTCTTTCATATTTAGGAAAGACCTTTTTTTCCTATTCTAGTGATTGCCATTGCACATTATATAAAGAGACCTTCGGTGTGAGGTTTGATACCTAACTGGCTAGCAGTTAGGCTGTGCAGCTGTAGGTGTCAGAGGCTTTAATTTCCTCCAGTGTCCTTTTTCTTTTTTGTCTCCCTTGAATCTTCAGGTTTCCCTAGAAACTCCTTCTTAAATATGGTCTGTGTCTTGCAGCTCTCAGTTTTAGTGAGGGAAAAGCAGTGCCCGTTAGGCTGTATTATATGTCACCCACTGTTTCTCTTTATCAGTTTACCTTCTCAACTCCTAACTTGTAAGCTCCTCACTGACAGTAGGCGCCTTGTTTGCCTTGGCCAAACTTAGCATATCCAGTGAATAAAACAGTATATAGCACACAGTAGGCTTTCAAAAGATAAGTGTTAGATTAATGAACCAAGAGAGAAGATGCTTTTCTTAATTCTGAAAGCCCTTATCTTACATGTTTTTGCATTCATCACCAATTGAGACAGAAGACAAAAGAGCTTTTAAGCATATATAAAATACTATCAAACATTCAGTAACAACAGGATTTCTTCATGGCAAAAGAAAACTGACTCACCCCTTGGCCATTTTGGAAATGAGATTTTTTTTTTTAACCTCATTCATGGATATGTTCCATTTTCTCATGATGCTGCTTATGTTTGCTTACTGTATCCAAGAAATTGAAGAATTAAAGTCATTAGATGTTGTTTAAATAAACCCAGCAGTCTGGTTAAAGGCATAATTTAATATTTGAGAACATTTGACACATCAAAGACCACGATTAGACTACTCTGGTTAGATATGCTGTGATCTAGTTTCATGCAATGCAACTAGAATGCTTTTACTATGAAATAACTTTTGCAGCTGCACTTCATGACTTCCATATTAGGATGTCAATATATTCTTTTAATATACTTCATCCTACTTATAAATATTTCATTAAAATTACAGCATTTAATTATATTCCAATATACAAGCCAACATTGGCAATATACAAGCCAATATGTAAGGATAAAAAGTGTATACTACAAATTTTTTACAGTTACAGATGAATTTTTGAGGTTTAATATTACTACACAGTTTATATGTAGTATTCACAAAGGAAGACAGCAGAGAACTTATAGAAACTAATGTTGAAAAAAGTTCAGACTTAATTAGATGAGGAACTTGAACTTCATCCTGAAAGTAATGGAGAGCCAATGAAGAATTTCAATCAGAAATCTAGCCAGATAAAGAGTATTTTGTTTAATAACCTTTCATTGCACCATCTGATTTTTTCCCCCTTATTTATTGTGTTTCCACAACTGGAATGTAAGGTCTCACAAGACTATAGATCATATCTGACTTATTCATTGATTTTTTTTTTTTAAAGATTCTATTTACTTATTTGAGAGAGAGAGAGAGAGAGCGCGCAGAAGCAGGGATGGGGAGGGGCAGAGGAAGAAGGAGAAGCAGACTCTACACTGAGCAGGGAGCCCAATGCTTGACTCAATCCTAGGACTCTGAGATCATTATTTGAGCCAAAGGCAGACGCTTAACTAACTGAGCCATTCAGGCGTCCTTAACTTCTTCATTGTTATATCCCCAACACTATATAATGCAGGTACAGTATGTAAACAAACATGACTAAATGAATTAATGTAAAGAATCAGTTAAGAAGCTAATGTCTTTTTATGGAGAGGATAAGGGAAGTGGCATGAAGGGAATAATACAGCTGGGCAACAACAAATAGTTAAGATCCTAAACCAATGAATTGTTAGTGGAGGCACAACAAAACCAATTTGAGAAATATTAAAAAGTGACACTTGGAAACTGGTAGCCAAAAGCATTTAGGCAATGAAGAAAAGAAAAAGCAAAAAAAATTCATGAAATTTCAAAACTTAACCACAAAGCTAACATTATAATGACAATGTGGGACTGGTACAAATAGACACTTAGCTCAATGGAATAGACTAGAGTCCAGAAATAAACTCTTATACCTATGGTCAGGTAATTTTTAAAATTTTTTTAAATTTTTATTTATTTCTTTATTTTAATTTATTTATGATAGTCACACACACAGAGAGAGAGAGAGGCAGAGACATAGGCAGAGGGAGAAGCAGGCTCCATGCACTGGGAGCCCGATGTGGGATTCGATCCCGGTCTCCAGGATCGCGCCCTGGGCCAAAGGCAGGCGCTAAACCGCTGCGCCACCCAGGGATCCCAATTTTTAAAAATTTTTAAAAATTTTTATTTATTTATTCATGAGAGACACAGAGAGAGAGAGAGAGAGAGAGGCAGAGATACAGGAAGAGGGAGAAGCAGGCTCCATGTAGGGAGCCTGACTTGGGACTTGATCCCGGGTCTCCAGGATCACATGGTCAGGTGATTTTTAACAAGGGTACCAATTTCACTCAATGGAATAGTATCAATGTGCAGAGACAACTGGGTAGCTATATACAAAACACTGAAACTGGACCCTTACCTCACACTATATATGAAAAGTAACTCAAAATGAATCACAGACGTACATGTACGAACTAAAACAATAAACTCTCTGAGGAAAACATAGGAGTATATCTGCATAACTTTGGATTGAGGCAATGGTTTCTTAGATATGACATGAGCAACAAAAGAAAAAAAATTGATAAAATGGACATCATCAAAATTAAAAACTTTTGTGCTTCAAAGAGCACTAACAAGTAAAGTGAAGAAAAAAAAAACATGAAATGGGACAGAATTGCAAATTATATAGCTAATAAGCAATCTATATCTAGATTATATAAAAAAAACTCTTACAACAATAAAAAGGACAAATAATGCAATTTTAAAATGGGCAAAGGACTTGAAAAGATATTTCTTCAAAGAAGATTTACAAATGGCCAAAAGCACATGAAAAGATGCTCAATGTCATTAACCAATAGATAAATGTAACTTGAAGCTGCTATAATATACCACTTACAATTTACACCCATTAGGATGGCTAAAATAAAAAACACTGACAATATCAAGTGTTGATAAGGACATGGAGAAACTGGAACCCTCATTCACTGACGGTGGAATTGTAAAATACAGCCACTCTGGAAAACCAATTTTAAAAGATTAAACAACGTTACCATAGGACTCAGCAATTCTACTCCTAGATATATATCCAAGAGAAATAAAAACATCTATACAAAAACTTCTATGCAAATATACACAGCAGTATTATTCATAATAGCCAAAAAGTAGGAACAATTCAAATACCCATCAACTGATCAACAGATAAACAAAATGTGGTAAATCCACATAATAGAACATTATTCAGCCATAAATAGAAATTAAGTACTGATACATGCTACAACATAGATGAACCTTGAAAACATACAAAGTGAAAGAAGATGAACACAAAGTAACAAATATTCCATAAATCTATTTATATGCAATGTCCAGAATATGGAAATCCATATAGACAGAAACCTTATTCGTGGTTACCTAGAGCTGAGGGATGGATGAGGTGCAGCACTGGTGGGGAGACCACTCATGAGTACAGTTCTTTATGGGGTGATGAAAATGTTCTAGAATTAGATAGTGGTGACCACTGCACAATTTTGTGGATATACTAAAACCCACTGAATTGTACACTTTATTTTTATTTAGGTTTTTTTGAGGGGGAGGGGAGCAAGAGCAAGCACATGTGCCCGTGTGTAAGTTGGGTGGGGGAAAAGCAACAGGAGACAGAGAATCTTAAGCAGTCTCCAGGCCTAACCTGGAACCCTATGCAGGGCTCAATCTCACAGCCCTGAGATCATGACCTGAGCCAAAATCAAGAGTCAGATAGATACCTAACCAACTAAGCCACTCAGGTGCCCCTGAATCACACACTTTAAAAGGATAAGTGTTATGGCATATAAATTATATCTCAAAACTGTTATCAAACACACATACAAATTACTTGTGGACTTTTGAATAGATCATCCCATCCCCCATCCCCATGTTTTCAAGTTGATTGATGCAAAATGCTCAATCTCTACAAACAAAAATATGCCAAAATCCCTCTAGTTTTATAAATATAGGCCTAATAGTTAATATAAGAAACAGTTAGAATGTGAAGTCCTTGAAGGCCACAAAAGTATCAGTATCACAGTTCTAATTTCTTTCATTCCTGACTCTGTTATTTATCTCTTTTATCTTACACATACTAAGTGCTCAAAAAATGTTTACTCGAATAAATCTTCAAATAGACTAGCGAATCTGAATGTTACAAAGCAGTACTGTTATAATGAAGCTTTCCAGATGAACGGTAATTTCTGAATTTCACCTCCTTATTTCAGTTTCAGCCAATTTCTTTAGGAGGAGAGATTTGGGAAACCTTCAGCACATGATCTTAATAAAGGATACTATCATTACCTTCTTGAATGTTTTAATTAAAAACATTCTCCACAGAGTACCTCTACAGCAGAGTTGAAGTAAGAAACAAGAAACACCCTGTTACCATGTTGAGTCAGGGAGTGGGGCATTCTTGTTAATACCAACTTACTGTATACAGATTAGTATTTGTCAAATGAAATGGAACAAAATACACAACAGGTTGTGTTGATCATGATCTTATCTTTCTTGAGTAAATGAGAAAACATTTGGGTATCCTGCACTGCCTTAAGGTTGTTGCTTTGATCAGCTATCATTATTCTCCATGTTGAGCTGTTGTTGCAATGTGTATTCATGGAGGAAGTTTCAGTTGAAAGAATGCCAGGTGGACTAACTTTTATTATAGGACAGTGAAACCACGAAAATTGATAGCTCAAGCCTGCAAGCTGAAACATCTTTAAAAAAATGATAAAAGAAAGAAAACGATGGGCAATTTACCACTAAATCATGAAAAGAAACAAAGAAATAGCTGAATAAAAGCTTAAATAAGAGTAATGTTACTATTTGGGAATCCTCACAGAGGGGAGGGGTCAAGACAGAAATTTCATACAGCCCTTCAAATATAAAATGTTTGATTCCTGGTGGGATGTAAAAAGAGAGGAACAGAAAGAACTCTGCAAATGCTATTTGGATGAGGACACACAAAAAAGAGAAAAGTCTATTTACCTCTTTGCATCTTTCAAAGGCTTTTTCTGTGTCCATTCCAACAAATAGACAACTACACTAGGCCAAACACACAAGAATGCAGAGGTATAATGCTCCTTTAGGGGTAGGTACACAGCAGCAATTTTATGTGGCCTGGAACTTATTCATCAAATCTGTAAGTTTCCAGGTGCTGCCGATTCTACCTTTAAAAAGCCCTGCTGTACATTAGCAAAAATACACAGCCCAAAACATGCAACAGGATTACTTCATGGAACAAGGAATACTATTACCTGAAAAGCATAGGAACAAGTCTACAGAATATCATATGTAATATTTAAAGATCTTGTGAATTAAATGTTAAGTAAATAGAACATTCACCTTGGAACTTCATGTTAAATGAAGATAATGTTAACTTCCCTTTTCCCATCATCTTCATTTTCTAGCCTGAAAAGTAAGCTGTAAATTTTTCTCCTCAAAATTCAACACATTTTAAAAAGTTAAGATTGCATTAATTAATTAAGTATATTAATTGTTTAATAAATAGTTATGTGCATTCATAGGGAAAAGAATCTGGCACTGAACACAGTGATCCACTTTTCTTCTGGGTTCTTATACTCAGGAATCAAAACCATTTATAAAAGATATTTGCACAATGAGGAATAGATTTTAAATTTCTGACTTATTACATTGTTATTATCAAAAAGTATCCTGGATACATGCAGAAACGTTAAAATTGTAAAGAGCACTGTATTGAGGATGTAGATTTTTTTTTAAATTAAAAGTTGGAAAGTATCCAAGAGCTCACTAGTTCAAATCTCATTTTACAAAAGAACCAACCAGGGCCAACGGAAACTAAATGACTCATCCAAAATGCCTGGTAATCTCAAGATTAAGGCACAGCATAGTTATAATAGTTTAACACCGAAGTTAACTGAATCACATTCAACCAGGAAGAAATATCTTTCAAAGCTTAATCAGTTTTGTTCCTTTATGGTAAAATGATCTTCTGAGTTGGAAAGAGAACATGTAGATCAACCAGCAATCACTTTCACGAATAAAGGAAATCTTCATAGTATTTCCCTAAGATCTAAAGCAATGACAAATGTAAAAATAAACCAAGAAAATTCAACGTTAGGGTTTCCCTGCAAGCATCTTATATCTGCATCTGATCTAAGAAAAGGAAAATCACTAGTGGAGAATTTAATTCACAAACCGCTGCCCCCTCAAATAAGTCTGACAGGTTTGTGAATTTTCTCCCAACTATTACACTCTGCTTCTATATTCTGACCATTGTGGACTTGACATTCCCCAAAATGGTCTGATTTGACCTACTCAGACCCTCACATCTGGAAACTGCATTTTTTGCCCAGCTTCTCCCCACCTGTGAAAAAGACCAAAAAGGCTGGCTGGCTGTTCCTGAAGCTGAGATGACAGGCTAGTAAGATGCACCTGTGGCCTCTGCCCTGCAAGCATAATTCTCACTTGCATGACTAAGTGAAGCAGCAGCCTGGATTTCTAGAAATATTAGCAATTTTCACTTAAATGAACCGTCTCTAGAAACCCTGGGTAGATTAACATGAATGAGCTGCTTAAAAATTTTCTCAGCAAATCTTTAATTCTCATTTTTGATTTTTAATTTTATATAAATAAGGAAGAATGATTACAGAGATAGTAAGGAAGAAAATTTTTTTATTTGCATTATTTGCTCTGTTTGGCTTCAAGATAAGGCAAAAAGGGTACCTCCCCAAGGCTAATACAAAGGATGCCAAAGGTATAACTGAAAATATCAAACCCCAGAATCAAGAGAATAAATATGAAAATTAAGATAACCCTGAGGCATAAAGATCTGAAGGATAACAAACACCCCCGATTATGTTGCAGGACTCCCAGGACAAAAATGGCTTTCTGGTCCTACTGATCATCCCTAGAGGCTTTCATTGTGAGTCCAACAGAGAACTATGTTAGAAGCTATAATGATTTCATTTTCTCCAACTTTTTTTTTTCTTTTTAGATTTTATTTATTTATTTGACAGAAAGAGAGAGCACAAGTAGGCAGGGTGGCAGGCAGGGGGAGAGGGAGAAGCAGGCTCCCCACTGAGCAGGGGCTCAATCCCAGGACCCCAGAAGTCCAGGACCTGGGGAGCATGACCTGAGCTAAAGGTAGATGCTTAACTGACTGAGCCACTCGGGCACCTTTCCAACTCTTGATATATTAAGAGAAGTCCAAATTACAGTTTGAGACTAAATGTTAAAAAATGTGCAAAATTACTTGTGGTTCCACTGAACAAAGTGACTAGACAACTAGAAGAGTGGTATCAAAATGAGTAAGTTCACAGAGACCAGTGCTCATTACTGATGTCGATCCAATTTAATCAATCAAATTACTATAACTTCCTTTACCTGTTTGTTTCCTTAATCATCATTATTGAAATTAGATAATCTAAAATAATGTTCCTCATGAGGAAAGTCTTACCTCTTAGAAAAATCCTGGACTCAATTTCCTCACGAACAGTCACAAAACAGAAGAAGAGACGATAGAATTTGTCAGTGTTCACCTCATATAGCACAGTTTATCATCCAAACCAGGGCATTACTGAAAGCGAAATGAAGGCACTACTGACGATTATAATAGGCACAGATGCAGAGTAACAGACCTCTCATTCCTTGCGGATGGAAATACAAAAAATGTTAACAGCCACTTCAGAAGACAGTCTGATGATTTCTTGCAAAGTCAGACACAGATTCACCACACAACCTACCAGTAATGCTCCGAGTATTTACCCAAATGAACTAAAAATGTATGTTTATGGGGCATCTCGGTGGCTCAGCTGGTTAAGCATCTGCCTTCAGCTCAGGTCGTGATCTTGGGATCAAGCCCCACGTCAGGCTCACTGCTCAGTGGGGAGTCTGCTTCTCCCTTCTCCCTCTCTCCCCTGCTTGTGTGCTCGCCCTCTCAAATAAATAAATAAAATCTTTAAAAAAATTTTTTAAAAAATGTTAATGCAAAAACCTATATGTGAATTTTCTAGCAGCTTTATTCATAATCACTAAAAACTGGAAGCAACTGAGATTCTGTTCAACAGGGGAATGAATAAACAAACTGAGACATTCACACAATGTAATACTACTCAGTGATAAAAAGGAACAAGCTAGTGACTCACACAAAGTGAATGAATCTTAAAAACATTTTGCTGAGTGAAAAACATCATATCTGAAAGATCATATATTATGATTCCTTTCATATGATATTATGGAAAGGGTAAGACTAAAGGGACAGAAAACAGTTAAGTGGCTGTCAAGGAGGGGTTGCAGCAGTGTAGTGTGGTTTACTACAAAAGGGACATAGGGTTGTTTTTAGGGTGATGGAATAATTCTGTATGGTACTGAGATAGATACATTACACTATGTATTTGGCAAAACCTAAAGGACATTATAACACAAAAAGTGCACTTTAATGTATGTACACTTTAAAAAATCAACCAAGAGATTGGGGGGGGGGTCCCAGGATAGAAAGCAGACTGTCAAAAGAATCTACTGTATTATAAATATATGACATAATTTCACTGAAGGGGTATAGGAAAAAAAGGAGCTACCCTAAATAACTTTGGAAAATTATGTTTAGACTTGAAAAAATAAGGCTAGAGATAAAAGGAACTACACATAAACCCTATTTTCTAGTTGGCTGTCTCTCACAGGAGGAGTGAGCATCTTTTTTTTCCCAAAGATTTATTTATTTTTATTTGAGAGAAAGAGAGAGAACGCACACAAGCATATGGCGGGGGAGGGGCATAAACGTGGAGCAGACACCCCACCAAGCATGAAACCCGATGTGGGGCTCCCTCCAAGGACACTGAGATCATGACCTGAGCCAACATCAAGAGCTGGACACTCAACCGACTGAGCCACCCAGGCACCCTGGAGTTAACATTTCTACTTTTTTTTTGAGTTAACATCTCTAAAACTTCTTTACACATATACTATAGTTGAATAAATCAATGAATGATGGATGTGGAAGCCATCCATAGTTATTCGCAGTTGGCGAGGGAAGTTACAGATAAAGTGGGAAGCTAGAAAGAATCCTATTGTACTGGGATAGAATCAGCATCATCAGTATGAACTCATGTTTAAATAGACACAGATGGAAAGATACAGAATTCAGTTATGCATATATATGGGTTAGTATAGATACATATATTTCTGTATCTTGTTCTGTCTGTTGAGAGGTCCTAGAAACAGGAACACTCTTGTAGCAATGAGCACACTCACTGCCCAGATATTGGTTTCTAAATGCCATTTTTCAATAAAAAGAACCAGAGCTCCCTGGAGAAATGGCTGTTTTTTAGGACTAGACTAGGGAAAATACAAGATGAGCCCAGAGAATTTTGTAGTATCACAAAGTAAGGAAGTGCTAAAAAAAAAAAAAAAAAAAAAGTGTTCCCACACAAAGTAAAACTAAAAGATTTAGTGGCCACTAAACCAGCTCTGCAAGAAATATTAAAGGGAACTCTTTGAGTGTAAAGGAGAAACCAAAAATGATAAAGACAAGAAAGGATCAGAGAAAATCTCCACAAATGACAAAGCAAGTAATAAAATAGCAATAAATACAATATCTATCAATAATTACTCTGAATGTAAATGGACTAAAGGCTCCAATCGAAAGATATAGGGTGTCAGAATGCATTAAAAAAGCAAGATCTATCTACATACTGCCTATAAGAGACTCATTTTAGATCTTAAGACACCTGCAGATTG
Organism: Canis lupus familiaris; assembly: GCF_011100685.1. Lineage (NCBI taxonomy): Eukaryota > Metazoa > Chordata > Mammalia > Carnivora > Canidae > Canis > Canis lupus. The sequence continues at coordinate 64,892,349 of NC_049233.1, forward strand.
ATAATGACAGGGCAGAAAAACACTTATCATGCAAATGGATGTCAAAAGAAAGCTGGAGTAGCAATACTTATGTGGGATAAACTAGATTTTCTTTGTTCTTGTTTTTATCCTGCTTTGGTATCACGGCAGTACTGGCCTCATGGAATAATTCTGAATGTGTTCTAGTTCATTACTTATAAGATTCTGATAAAGATTGTCATTATTATTATTATTATTTTTTAATGTTTGATAGAATTCAACAATGAAACCACATAGTCTCAGGCTTTTCTGTACTGGTAGATTTTTGACTCCTAATTCAACTTTCCTTGTTATTGGTTGAAGATTTCCCATTTCTTGGATTCAAGATTCATGATTCAATCTGGTGAGTTGTACATTTTTAGGAATTATCTGGGTTTTTTCTAAGTTATCAGATTTGTTAGTATATAATTGTTTGTAGTAATCTGTTATCACACTATGTATTTCTGTGGTTATCTGTTGCATTGTTTGTGCTTCCATTTCTCATTTTGGTTTTTGAGTCTTCTCTTTTTCTTTTCCTACTTAATGTAGCTAAAGCATTGACAATTTTATTTCTTTGGAAAAACTGGTCATTACTTTCAAGGTTTTGTTATTTTTTATTCTGGTCTCTATTTTATTTACTTCGGATTTTTCTTTATTTCCTTCCTCTACTAAATTTCAGCTAAGTTTCTTCTTTTTCTAGTTTCTTGTGGTGCAGTGTTGTTTATTTGAACATATTTTTTTTTAATACAAGCATAAATTTCACTCTAACATCTGCTTTTGCTGCATCCCATAGGTTTTGGAATATTGTATTTTTCTTCTGTTTCGAGACATATTTTGATTTGCTGTTTGATTTCTTATTTAGCCCATTGCTTGTGTAGCAGTGTGTTGTTCAATATTTACATATTAAATATTTAATATTTACATTATAGACTTTCCAGCTTTGTTTTATTCTTGATCTTTAGTTTTGTACCATTGTGGTTGGAAAATATACTTGGCATGATATTAGTCTTCTTAAATTTGTAATATTTGTTATGTCTTTTTTTATGTGATTTAACCAGGGGATGCTTTTGTGTAAACACACACACACACACACACACACGTACAAAAGGATGAGGGTATGTCAAAGGGACATAGAAGCCAATCTGAAAGAACTCCCAATAACCAAAGCTAGAACCATCTGAGCAACAAAATAACATAGTAATAGGTAGTTAGAAGTATAAAATAAATATACACGAGTTTATATTGATAAAAATAAACAACTGAAAAAATAAATAAGGGAAAAAAGAAAGATCTTTCTTATAGAAGAATTACAAATAATTTATGTAGTTATCTCCTTTTGAGAGTGGGCTTCCTTAGGGACTTGCAGAGAAGAGAGTATGGGGGCTGCAGGTTAACTTTACAGTAAGAAATCTGGCAAATATTATTTTGAGATGATCAAGGTTAACACCAAAAATAGTAAGTCATACTGACAGAATGTACTCCTACTAAGGGATAAGAAGGGGAATTCATCTCTGTGGTATTATTCCTTTAAAAAAATAAACTCAGTCTATATGAGAAAAATATCAGGCAAATCCAAAGTGAAGAACACTCCACAAAATAGTTGGCCAATTACCCTCAAAACCATTAGAGTCATGAAAGATAAGGACTGATAAACTGTCACAAAACTGAGGAGACTAAGGCAACCTGACATCTAAATGTAATGTAGTATTTTTATGATTGAATCACAGAACAGAAAACTAACATTAGTGGAAAAGCGAGCACAATCTGGATAAAATCTGGAGTTTAGCTAATAGTAACATTTTACTGTTGATTTCTTAGTTTAACAAATGTACCATGGTTATGTAAGATATTAACAACTGGGGAAACTGGCTGAGGGGTATACAGGAACTCTGTAAAGAGCTTTGCAACTTTTCTGTAAATCTCAAATTACTCCAAAATAAAACATCTATTTAAAAATTAGGGAATTGGGCAGCCCGGGTGGCTCAGCAGTTTAGTGCTGCCTTCAGCCCAGGGTGTGATCCTGGAGACCCTGGATCGAGTCCCACGTCAGGGTCTGCATGGAGCCTGCTTCTCCTCTGCCTGTGTCTGCGCCCCCCACCCCACTCTCTCAGAAATAAATAAATAAAATCCTTAAAAAAAAGTTATGCCAGGAAAACAGATATAAGCCAGAACTGTCCCGGAAAAACACAGGACATTATGCTCATCTGATGTATGATCCAAGTCTACCTTCACTCTTAACCTTTCTGCCGAAAATCTAGACAGTAACAACTGAGTTTGTGGTATTCAGTGATCAATGGAAAATCTAACTGGATTCCATCACTGCTAAAAAAAAAAATTAGTTTTTTAAAGCTTTCTTTTGTAATTCCTAGCAGAACAAGATACAAAATAATGCTTCAAACAAGAATCCTTGAACTCATAATGGGAGGATGCAGAAGAAAAGATAATTTATGATAAAAAGATTTTTTACTTAGAACTTCCTATCCCTTCAAGTTTTATATTTAGGACTTAAGTATTTTACCCTTGTGGAAGAAATAACAACATGGCTATTGGGAAAAAAATCCCATTACTCATAAGATCAGTGATGAACTGGGAGGCCCACAACACTATACCTACAGCTCAGGAGAGATAAAGAAACAAATTGGTAGAGTTAAAAAAAAAAAAAAAAAAAAAAAAAAGACCACTTACAAGGAAAGGACAAGAGAGGGGCAAAGGAAGATAGTGAAAACGGACTAACCACCTTCTATCCTGGCTGGTAGCAGATGGACTACATTTTTTTAAATTAACTCTTTGTATAACTCTGTCTGCTGTGGTAAGGACTAACATTTTCCTTAGAGAGTTCCTGCTGCCAGAAATAGTTTCTATTCTGAGCAGGGGGAGAGGGGATATTACAGAGAGGGTACAGAAATCATTTGGAAGCAAATACTTTTCTTGCTGTTCTTCCCCCTTCAATGGCTGTATGAGGAGGATGGGTGTTTAAGGGAGTAAAAGGGATTTCTAGTATACTAAAATGGCATAAACTCACATATTTCATGGGGAGGGGGTGTGTGCAACAAACTAGAAATACTGATGAAATGACTTTCTAGAAAGTCCAGTACAACAATGCACAGTATAACTAAACCTAACAGTAATATACTATGTATTACCCTTATTTTCCCCATAAATTCCTTTATTTATTTATATATTCAATAAATATTTATTTCATGCTTCTGATATGTTAGGTATTTTTTTTTAAACAGCACTATAGGTTTTGAAAAAATACATGCTCATTATTTTAAAATTCAAGCAATCCAAACATGTACAAAAATCACAGGGAGAAAAAAATCACCCTACAACCTAGTACCCAGAATTTAACATTTGGTGAAAAAGAGCCTAAAAATCTCTCTTTGCCAAGCACATTAATAAACATTTTATACAAAACACTTGAGCCACTTTTCAAGTAAGAAAAATTCCTTTTTTTTTAATTTAAGATTTGTTTATTTATTTATTTATTGAGAGAGAGAGAGGCAGAGACACAGGTAGAGGAAAAAGCAGGCTCCATGCAGGGAGCCCGATGTGGAACTTGATCCCAGGTCGCCAGGATCACACCCCGGGCTGCAGGTGGCGCTAAACCACTGTGCCACCGGGGCCGCCCCTAGAAAAATTCTTTAAAAAAATACAATAACCAGCTATGAAGTTTGAACTTTATACCAATACTAATCCTATTCTCTTATTAAAAATAATCTGAGACTTCAGTGTAATGATTTTCATTCACCTAAAGTATACTTAATAGAATTTTTCTCTATTTCTACTTAGCTTACAGTATATAAAATGGTTAGCTACTACCTGCAGCAGTAAAAAGGATCAGTTAAAAACAACAACAACAACAGTAAACAGGGTGCCTAGGTGGCTCAGCAGGTTAAGCCTCTGCCTTCAGCTCAGGTCATGACCTCAGGGTCCTGGGATGGAGCCGCATATTGGGCTCCCTGTTCAGTGGGAGTCTGCTTCTCCCTCTCCCTTTGACCCTCCCCTGCTCATGCTCACTCTCTCTCAAGTTTGCACATACATACTCTCTCAAATAAATAAATAAAATAAAAAACAATAAAATACTGTTGCAAATCACCTTATAAGGGGGAGAGAAGACTACACAGTTTCATCTTATAAAGGGGAGAGAGGACTACAGTTTCATATTTGTCTTGATTTTCAGTTGTGTGTTCATCTTGAAAATTCTCAAAAGAAAAATTTTCAGGCATTTTCTTCCTAAATATAATAATTTTAAAGTAACTTGAGCATGATTTATTAGCTTAAATGGGAATGTGAAAAATGGCAACTTTTAAGCTTTCACGGATCTGAATTTTTAATGCAAAAAGAGAGTCAAAGAATTTTTCACAAGGGAAAAGCAAACATTACTCTCTTCCTCCTTCCTTTTCATTCTCAGTTATGTCAATATCAATAGATGACTTGATGGGTCTCCAGACTTTCATCCTGGCCTCCTTCTACTTTCTCTCCACTCCACCACAGTGTCAGAAGTATAGGCACACCCAGGATCGATCCCAGAACAACTCCACCAAGATCTCCCCTATTTGGAGTTTACCCTTTGTTCTGACTCCTTTCTTGCCGCCCCACACCCAAGGGGGGAAGGGGGCAAGATACATGACTGACCATGTCTCTACCTAAGTTTCTTCTCAGTGTCATATCTGATATTGGTGGAGCTGTTGATCTTTTAAAAAAACAGCACTTGGTTTAATTCTTTTCCTATTTGTCTATTTTCTATTTCACTGATTTCAGCTCTTACTGCATTCCTTTTACTTTGGATTTATTTTGCTCTTCTTTTCTAGTTTATTCAGGTAGAAGATCAGACCACTATTTTAAAGTGGTAAATTCCCTCAAAGCACTGCTTTCGCTGCACCCTACAAAATGACACGCTGTCTTTCATTTTCACTCAAAATAAAGTTGATCTTTTTTTTTTTAAATGTTTTTTTTAAATTTTTATTTATTTATGATAGTCACAGAGAGAGAGAGAGAGAGAGAGGCAGAGACACAGGCAGAGGGAGAAGCAGGCTCCATGCACCGAGAGCCCGACGTGGGATTTGATCCCGGGTCTCCAGGATCGCGCCCTGGGCCAAAGGCAGGCGCCAAACCGCTGCGCCACCCAGGGATCCCCTAAAGTTGATCTTTGAACAACACAGACTGTGTTGTGTTGCCTGTTGCCCAATATGTGAAGGACATTGTTTCAAGTATCTTGTCTAGTCTTCTAGCTGTTTATATTGACAAGGCAATTCCAGATTCTGTTATTCTCTCCTGGTGACAAGCAAAAGTCCTTTCTCATAAAATTCACTTGTATGTCAAATACTATATATAAAGTAATTGTAGTGACTGTAGTTAGTAGTATTTTCCACAGAGGTTTTGCCCTTTCCTCTGTAAGGCGAAAGGGACTGAGCTGGGTAGGTACTGGAATGTAGCTTTAGATAGACCCCAACCACCTCTATTTTCAAATGTCTCAAGGATAAAACTATCAGGTATTTGGGGCAGGCCCCTTCCTCTAGATTAGTGGTTCTCAAAGTATAGACTGTGGACCTCCAGAAGCCACTGAGAGGTTTCTGGGGGAGGAGGGGGGTTCATTGTAAGAATAAGACATTATTTGCCTTTCTCACTGTGTTGACACTGACACTGATGGTGCAAAATCAACAGTAGGTAAAACTGCTGCAACCTTAGCACAAATCAAGACAACAGACACCAATCATATAATCATATTCTTCAGTGCCATGCATTCACAATAAGAGAAATACCAATTTTACTTAAAAACATCCTTAAAAATAATGTTTGCTTATTTTGTGACAGGAATAAGGACGTGCAAAGTTCAGCCCCACTCTAGCTTTCCTTACAATCAGAGCTCCTCTTACCTTGTAAAATGTGAACTGCCCTTCCTTTTTGTACAAAAGATGAACTGTATTTTGCGTTTTGTCTACTTGTAAGTGAATGTAACATACTGTCAATTTTCCTTGTTTGAATATAGAATTGTAACACTACACAGTGTACATTTCCAGAGCCTCGTGTATATTTCCAATGAGTTTTTCTTTTTTAAAGATTTAATTTATTCATGAGAGACACAGAGAGAGAAAGAGAGACAGAGACACAGGCAGAGGGAGAGGCAGACTCCTCACAGGGAGCCCAATGTGGGACTGGATCCCGGGTCTCCAGGGTCACGCTCTGGGCTGAAGGTGGCGCTAAACCGCTGAGCCACCGGGGCTGCCCTCCAATGAACTTTTTTGCAAGCACACTTGCAACCATATGTGTATAATTAACAAACTCAGTGTATGCTTATGCCTGGGCAACTATTTTCTATTTTTTGTTGCTCTTGTGGAGATGGTCTCTAAACAATGTGTTATCTTTATTTTGAAAAATACAGACTTTGGAATCTGAAAATAACAACAACAACAACAACCCATCCTTGATGGGTGCCTGGGTGGCTCAGCCAGTTAAGCCTCTGCCTTCAACTTGGGTCATAATCCCAGGGTCCTGGGATTGAGTCCTGCATTGGCGCACCCTGCTCAGCAGGGAGTCTGCTTCTCCCTCTCCCTCTTCCCTTTGCTCTCTCTCTTATTTATTTATAAGAAATCTTAAAAAAACAAAAACAAAAACAAAAACAAATAATCATCCTTGATGAGGGGCATCTGGGTGGCTCAGTCAATTAAGAAACTGGATTTTGCCTCAGGTCATGATCTCAGGGTCCTAGGATGGAGCCTGATGTGGGTTCACATGCTCAGTGGGGAGTCTGCTTCAGGATTCTCTCTCTCCCTCTGTCCCTCCTACCTCTGTCCCTCCTTCCCTTGCTCTCTCTCTCTCTCTAAAATAAATGTCTTAAAAAAAATCTTTGATGAACAGTAGTAAATTTTATTAAATCTTCCAAGTTACAAATTGGAAGAAGGCAAGCATAAAGCATCCTGTTGCATACCAAAATATGGTAGTTTTCTAAAAAAAAAAAAAAAAAAAAAAAAAAAAGCACTCCTGATTCTTTCAGTTGTAAACTGAGTTAGCCTCAGTTTTTGTTTTCCCCCTCCACAAAACACCATTTTTCCTTGAAAGAACAACCAACAGACAAATTACGGTCTTTTGACTTTAGCTATTCAGCAGGTGTTTTCTCAAAAATGAATGCAGTGAGCCTGTTACTTCGAGGGATAAAAATAACAGTATTTGTTGCCAACAACAGAATTTGAACTTCTAGGCAAACTAGAAATGCAGAAAACTTATTATCAGCGATCACAACCTTGACAACTTTTCAATACTTATGACTTTTCTAATGAGATCAGTGGTAAAATTAAACAAATACGATGTGAATTTTTAACACATTTTATAATGAAATATGTCAATATTTGAAAGATTTGCATACCTCAGTGAACCAATATTTCCAAATGACCAATGCATGATACACAATGATGGGTGGGTAAAAGATCCATTCAAAACACAAGACAGAACAATGGATTTTAATGTAATAAGTACAAAATATTCATTGAGATGGTTTTGGATTCCACACTGCAACTAAGCTTTAAGAAACTACCACCTGTCAAGTTTTGGCATAGGATCAAAGAAGAATATTCACAATTATCTGAGAAAGCTATTAAATTACTCCTCCTTTTTCCAACTACTTATCTGTGTAAGGCCGGATTTTCTTCTTTTACTTCAACCAAAACAACACTTTGCAACAACAAAGGCAGAAGCAGATATGAAAATTCAACTGTCTGCTACTAAGCCAGAGATTTTCAAAAATATAATTCACTCTTCTCAATAATATATTGTTTTTGAAAATGTAATTATTTTTCAAAAAAAATGCCTATAAATGTTAGCAGGTAATGAGTTTATTTTTTTTTTAAATTAGTAAATGTTTCAAAATTTTCTTACCTTTAATTTCCATATTCCTGATACAGTAAACATCAACAGATTTAACCCATGGAAACAAAATCTCCTTGGGGGCTTCAATAACTTTTTTTAAAGTAATCTCACTACCCTGAGATCAAGAGTCAGATGCTCCTTCCACCTAGGTAGGCAGGAGCCCCCAATCCTTTTAGGATTGGAAAGGGTTCCTAAAATCAAGAGTTTGCGAACGTAACATGTCTAAGCATCATGAAACTTTAAGAGATTTTACTCAGTTTTTTCCAAGCTAGCCCCCTGCCTCCTACACTGCCCTAGCACTTACCAAGTATCTTGTAGGGGAACAAAAGGCTGTGCATTCTGGGCTTGCCTAGATTTCCATGTGTCATACCAGCCCACCGAACTGTTAAAAGCTCTTCTGATTTCTCTTTTTCCCTGTGGACTCCCTCTGCCTGGACCAAACCTAATCCTAGGAACATGCCCATACTTGGCAACTGTTCTCAGAAAAAAAAAGAAAAAAAAAAAAAAAAAAAAAAACAGCTGGCCATCTCAGTACACGAGAAGGGCTCTTGGCCTCTCTATAATTTGAGTTTATCTCCTCCTCTTTGCTTCCACAGTTCCCTTAGAACTTTCAAAATAAGATTTTTGGAATTTATCCATTTTCTACAAAGGAGCTATGTCCGCCACTACTTACTACATACTTCCCAGACATCTTTTAATCCACTACCAAATAACAATAGCTAACACTTTCATTTACTCTCTGCCAAGCAATATTCTAAGCATTTCATTTTATTTTAAAGATTTTATTTATTTATTTGAGAGAGTATGTGCAAGAGAGCATGAGCAGAGGGGTGGGGCAGAGGGAGATGCAGAGTTCCCACTGAGCAGGAAGCCTGATACGGGGCTCTATCCCAGGACCCTGGGACCATGACCTTCATGCCGAAGGCAGACACTTAACTGACTGAGCCACTCAGGTGCCCTATTCTAAGCATTTTAATAATGCTTAGAACTCATTTATTCTCCAGACAACATAAAAAGATATCCTCACTAAAGTCACACAGCTCATAACTAGCAGAGCCAGGATTAAATTCAGGCAGTTTGGTTTTACTTTTTTATTTTTATTTATGTTTTTAAAAGATTTTATGTATTTATTCATGAAAGATACAGAGAGGGGCAGAGACTTGGACAGAGGGAAAAGATGGCTCCTCGCAGGGAGCCTGATGCAGGATTCGATCCCCAGACCCAGGATCATGCCCTGAGCCAAAGGCAGACAAGCCATCCAGGGATATCCAGGCAGTCTGGTTTTAAAGTTCATGCCTGTAATCCCTAACAGGTAATTCTTGGCCTTATCAACCTCATATTTTCCCCTCAGGAAACAGCCCACTTTCATGATTATTATTCTCACCTCAAGACAGAAGATATCTAAATCTTTATCTCTAGGTCTAACCTGTTTAACTGCTTAATGAACTTCAAGTTGGATATTCATCACATCTAAAACCAATGCATCATCTTCACTCCCTGAAAACTTCCTTTCCCAAACTTGTCCTTTCACTAGTGCTAGTTCTTCCCCTATCCTTTCCACCTTTGGTCAATCTAGGCAAGTATGATTTTCCTTTCCTCTCAATTTCAAAAACATTTATATCTATGCCAATAATCCTCAAACACTGATTCACAACCATGTTTAAAATAGTGCACAGAAAAACAGTAATATAATGTGCTGGTCTATTTAAAACCCATCCTTAATTCTGATATAATTCCTACCTTTTACTGTTAGAGTGTTTTTCCTTTTATCAAATAGTGATAATACATAAGTTTTTCAAAATGCTTTTCCTTGGTAAACTAAAAAGTTGACAATGCTATAATGACTCCCAAAGTTATCTAGTTGATTTGTTTTGAAAATTGACTGAACCAAGAAATTTACCAGCTTTATCAATTTCTCAGGATCTGCCTTTGACTCTCTCACCTTTTCTCTAATATAGCAAGATATAACAAGCCAGGTATTCCGCCTAGACAGGCCCCAACAAAAGTAATAAAAGTTAACTTTTGTGGCTGTATCAAAAAGTTATAAAATGTACCGAAATCATTTCCAAATCTTACAAGTTGGCTTTTCAAAAAGCTCAAGGGGCCCCTGGCTGGCTCAGTCGGAACAGCATGTGACTCTGGATCTCTGGGTTGTGAGTTCTCCGTACACGTTGGATACAAAGATTATTCAAAATGCTTTTTAAAAGATACTGCTTTCTTACTGCTTTTAGACCCAGTTAACTACCCCTAAACTCATTCCTTTCTCACTCACTATACAGCTCCACTTATGCATGCAGTGAGCAATGAAGTTACTTTATTTCTAACAGCTTTGTACAGAAATCTTTTTATGGCCTTAATCATGGCAAAACCACTCTTACCAAACATTTTCTGACATATAGTTTTGATTTATAAACTCCTGCATGGATTTCCACCAATTTTTGCTTTTGCCCCCAAGCAGAAAGTAGCATGTTCTGAACAACAGAATAGAAAAGTTAGAACAAATATTAAATATCTATGTACTCCAAACTCTTCATTTCATCAAGAATAGTATAGCTTAAAATCACATAGCTAGTTAGTGAATGACAGAGCTGAGACCAGAAAGCTAAGCCTTCCAGATACCTAGGGAGTTGCATGAAGGTCTAACTCACAAGAGAAGAACCAAAAGTCAGATAGAACCAAATTGGAAATCCCCATACTCCTGAGTAAAGCAGGAAAGTGGGGTAAGGTAAGGGAGGTATATACATAAACAGCTTCACTAGTGGCCTGATGAAGCTGGATTGCTTTGGGTCCACAAAGATGGAGAGTCACGCTGATGTGCAAGGCTCCAGGGGAGATTAGAGAAGAGGAACACCAAGAAGCCAATGTGGATGATGAACCACAAAGAATCTATCCTCTTATTTAGCCGTGAATAGGAAAGTACAGTGTAGCCAGAAGATTAGAGTTTGGGGGCATCAACAGATAAATGAATCAACAAAATATGGTATAGCCATACTATGGAGTATTTGCTATTTAATCATAAAAGAAAATGAAATTCTGATACACACTACAACATAGATGAACCCTGAAAACATTATGCTAAGTAAGCCAAAAGGACAAACACTGTACAATTCCACTTATCTGCGCTATCTAGAATAGGCAAATTCACAGACACAGAAGGAAAAACAGACATTACCAGGTCCAGGGAATGGGGGGAAATGAGTAGTTATTGTTCAAGGATTATAGAGTTTTTCTTTGAGAGGATAAAAAAGTTCTGGAAATGGATAGCAGTGATGGTTGCACAATATTGTAATATACTCAATGTCAGTGAATTGTACACAAAAAAATTGTTAAAATGGTTAAGTTTTATATTCTGTATATTTTACTACGATAAAAAACATGGAAAAAATTTAGAGTTTTGGAGGTGTGAGGGATTTTGGTTTTCTGTGCCATTAGTCAACTTGTTAACTTGTTAGTCATGGGTTATTTTCCCATAAAAACTCTCCTTTAAAAAAAAAATGATAAATTCAAACATTTTCATCCATAGGTAACATATTTTAACAAACTTAGAGGAATTACAGGAAACTCCACAAAACAGTAAAACCAGTCCTAACTGGAGAGTCCTGTAGTTCTTATTAAATGGTTGTTTAACTGTCCTATACTGATTCCTGTAAGACAGTCACCGCCACTTAAAAAAATCTCATTTGCCAAAAGAAGAGACCAAAGACTCCCTGCATTAGGATGCCACATGGCTAGAAGACCTCTTAGACTGTACAATTACATTAGTTGAGCAGATACTGATTTTAGCCTCCATTACCTTTCACCTCCACACCTGAGGTCACAATCTCAAGTGCCTAATGAAGCCATAAGCCAGGCAAGGAATATAAATTAATGAAGTAGGAGAGATGAATCTTGGAGGATGGGGGAAGAGAGAGAAAGATATGGCAGTTGGAGTGCACCTGCCACACCTACCACTGCTGCAAACTCCTGCCACATGGTAATACTAGTCCACTATCAGTAGGCCTTCTGAATTTTCAATTAAGGCTGGAAATTGATTTTTCAACTTATTCTACAAGCTGAGCAAAACAGATCTGAGAATCCCAAGTAGCCTACAGATCCCCAGTTTGTGTTTTGTGCTCCATGCACATTCTTCACCAAGCTATGAAGGAAAACAATACTTTCTAGTTATGCATATCTCAGTTTGGATCTAAGGATTACAATTCCCTAAGAGCAAGGCAGCAGGCAACATTCAAGAAACCAAAAGTTCAGTAAAAAACAAAAAGGCGGTTGTTTTTACAGAAGCATCAACCGCTGATTTATTCTTTTTACTTGAATTGTCTTTATTTCTTGTATGTATATTTCAGTAACTTTCATTTATTTTTCTAATCGAAGTATAATTAACATAGGGTTATATTAGTTACAGGTGTACAATATAATAACTCAACTTTTTTTTTTTAAGATTTTACTTATTTATTCATGAGAGACACAGAGAGGTGGGGGGAGAGACACAGGCACAGGAAGGCGCAGGCTCTCCTCAGGGAGCCAGATGCAAGACTTGATCCCAGGACCCCGGGACCACACTCTGAGCTGAAGGCCAACGCTCAACCCACTGAGCCGGCATCTCTGATTCAACATTTCTATACATTATTCAGCATTCACCACAATAAGTGAAGTCTGTCACCAAACATTACCATCTTACTGGTGGTACTTTTCATCTCTGACTTTATTTTATAAGTGGAAGTTTGTACTTCTTAATCCCCTTAATCTACTTCACCTAATCTTCCTACCTACCTCCCCTCTGGCAATCACCAGTTTGGTCTCTGTATTTAAGAGTCTGGTGTTTTTTTGGTCTCACTTTTCTCTGTTTTGTTTCTTAAATTTCACATGATTTCCATGTGAAATCATATGGTATTTGTCTATCTCTGACTTAATTCATTTAGCATTAAACCTTCTAGGTCCATCCATGTTGTTGTAAATCAGAAGATCTCATTCTATTTTATGGCTGACCAATATTCTATTGTAAATATACACCAAAAATATCTGGCACTTAAAGTATATGTTAAAATGATTTACCAGCTTTGAAAATGTGAAGATAACTGGAAGAAAATATTAGGCTGCTACAATATACATTTTTAAACTCTTCAAAGACACCCTACAAATCACATGATAGGGAATATGACCCTAGAGATCAACAGTAAATTTGTTCCCTAAGCCATAATGTGAAATGTCTGTTGTATCATCTTGGATCTCATTGTCTTGAATTCTAACAGATTTTTACAACTTTGGTTAATATAACAAATACAGATCGGCAATTGCCTATATTAATTCCCAGATTCCAATTGAATATTTCTATTTTGTCTATATTTTTTAAACTTCCTGCTATTTGATTTAGAAAAAGAAATAAATGCAGGGCAGCCTGGGTGGCTCAGCGGTCGCCACCTTCAGCCCAGGGCCTGATCCTGGAGACCCAGGATCGAGGCCCACGTGGGGCTCCCTGCAGGGAGCCTGCTTCTCCCTCTGCCTGTGTCTCTGCCTCTCTCTCTCTGTGTCTCTCATGAATAAATAAATAAAATCTTTAAAAAAAAAAAAAAAAGAAATGCAACTGGAAAGAGGAAAAATATTTTGGCAAAAAGCTGCTTTCTTGCAGTCTGACTTAGATACAGTAACCAAGCATAGTAGAGGAATAAAAGCTATTTTCTTTCCCTTTTCACAAACTAGTTGTTACTTCTTTCCAAAGGTACCTCTTTCTCTTGCCAAGGAGAGTCAGAATTCTTCCTTAAATCTTATCCAGCTAATTTATTCACAAACAGTATCATTTCCTTCTACTAAAACCAAAACAACATATAGCAGGATCTAGCTAGCATTATGTGTTTATGTGCTAGGCATCATGCTAGGCACATAATAGGTATAATCTCATTTAAAAAATAGGTATTTTACCTCTGAATGAAGTGGGTATGGTCCCTGCTCTCGAGAGGCTTACTTTCTAGTGGGAGAGACAGATGTTAAACAATCCTAACAAAGAATATACAACTGCATTTAAAACCAGGGTTAGAATAGAGATGAACAAGGTATTACTAATGCATGGAAAACTTGACCTAGGGATGCCTGGGTGGCTCAGTGGTTTAGCACCGCCTTTGGCCCAGGGTGTGATCCCGGGATCCAAGATCAAGTCCCACATCAGGATCCTTGCAGGAAGCCTGCTTCTCCCTCAGGCTGTGTCTCTCCCTCTCTCTTTCGCTCTCTCATGAATAAATAAAAATCTTTAAAAAAAAAAAGGAAAAGAAAAGAAAACTTGACCTTATCCAAGGAGACTTCTTTGCAGAAGTAACGTACTGTCAAGATCAAAGGATAAGCACATTTTAACTACGTAAGGTCTCCAGGCTGGTGGAACAGTGTGATAAAGGACCAGTGATGGAAGGAAACACAGTGAATTTGAGGTAGAGAAAAAAGGCCAATGTGGGCAAAGCAGAGAGAGTAAGGGGAAGCATGCTGTGTGTTAAGGCTGAAGAAACAAGCTATTGCGGGCCTTGCTATTCACATTAGAAGTTTCAATCCTCAGAGCAACAGAAACTGCTAAAGTCAGGAGAAAAGGGAAAGACGATGATGAGATTTGTAGGTATTTTTAAATCAAAAGAATATAAAATAGGGATCCCTGGGTGGCGCAGCGGTTTGGCGCCTGCCTTTGGCCCAGGGCGCGATCCTGGAGACCCGGGATCGAATCCCACGTCGGGCTCCCGGTGCATGGAGCCTGCTTCTCTCTCTGCCTGTGTCTCTGCCTCTCTCTCTCTCTGTGTGTGACTATCATAAATAAATAAAAATTTAAAAAAAAAAAAAAAAAAAAAGAATATAAAATAAAAAGGCATATTGTCACACCCCGAACCTGTCACTATTTACCTGATTTTCTCCACCTTTGTCAGCAGTCTTACTCTTATGTAGTGCGTATATCCTGATATAAGGACACACACTCTTCCCTCCTTTCTTACACAAAAGATAGTATGCTATACATATTGTTCTGTACCTCGTTTTTTTTTTTTTTCCCACTTAATATATCCATTCTTCTTTTGCAACTCATAGCATTCCATTGTTAGGATGTACTGGGTGTATTTAATCAGTCCTTTGTAGATCAGAAAAAGCCCAACTACTACTGTTGGATTTTGCTATTACAGACAATCTTGTAAGTAGGATTGCTGGGTTATAAGATAAATGCATTTGTAATTTTGACAAACACTGCTAAATCGTACACTCCTATCAACAATGTATGAAAATGCCTGGACAACTGATTGGTTTACCAAACTTCCAGATTTTTACCAATGTGATAGGTAAGAAGCTGTATTTTACTGAAATTTTAATTTGCATTTGTCTTTTTTTAGGTAAGACGGAACATTCTTTCATATTTTAAGAGCCATCTGTAGTATCTGTTCATGTCCTCAGCCCATTTCTCTATTGTGTTTCTATGAACTCTTTTTTTTTTTTTAAGGTTTTATTTATTTATTTGACAGAGAGAAAGGGCACAAGCAGGGGCAGTGGCAGGCAGCGGGAGAGGGAGAAGCAGGCTCCCTGCTGAGCAGAGAGCCTGATATGGGGCTCCATCCCAGGACCCTTGGATCATGACCTGAACCAAAGGCAGACACTGAATGGACTGAGCCACCCAGGTGTCCCTCTATGAGCTTTTAATATATATATTTGGCTGTGATATTAGTGGAAATTTTTTTCAACTGGTATTTCTTTTTTAAATTAAAAGTTTTTAAGTAATTAACATATAGCATTATATTAATTTTAAGTATAAAACATAGCATAACAATTTGATATATGCAAATATACTTGATATATTGCAAAAGGATTACCACAATAAATCTAGTTAACATTCATCACCACAACCTGCATTAGTCTAACCTCACCCACCTGGCCTCCTAGTCTACTCCCCATATTCCTGAAGAATATACACGTGGATGTTACAATACTGAAAAACATGCTATATTCTCGAATATAAGTCTCAGCATCATAAAGTGCTGGTTCTCCCATACTTAGTTTGTAAACTAAAGTGATCTCAAAGAAAATACTAGAGAAATGAATTAAGGCTGAAGTGCATATTGGACACTGAAAAACCTTGAAAAGAAGAGCAATGAGGGGGGACTAGCTCTTCCGTATATTAAAATACGCCATAAATCTTCAATGAAAGCAACATAGTATTGGTGCATGAACTGACAGGCTAATACAGCTGAAAATTTCTGAAAATGTCTGAATTTTCTGAAAATTCAGAAATTTAGTATGCACACATCTACTTTTATGTTCTTCAGGAATATGGGGGTAGACTAGAAGGAGGCGAGGTGGGTGAGGTCAGACTAATGCAGCTTGTTTCTGGTAACTGAAGGATACAGAAGGGATAAACTGGAAATAGAACAGAATGATAACAGGGCACAAAAACACTGAATCACCTGGTAAAGCCTGTGCCACCAAGGCAGGGAAGGACTGGTTAGAAAGTCAGAGGAAAATCAAGTAAAAAGTATTTTTTGAGAAAAAAGAAATTGTCAGTAATACAACTAGAATAAAGACTAAATGAAATCTACTAGATTTAGGGATATGGAGGTCATTAGTGATCTTGGTAGGATCTATTTTGGAGAATATTTTATAATTTATAGGCTGTAAGCTATAGGGGGACTTACATTCCAGTATGGCCAAATATAACTATTTTGCTTTGATTTGTTCCTAAAAGGGTCTTCCTGAAAGTCAATATGCCACTAATTCAGAATATAACTGCACAGTTATTATTCCTAAAATGGAGTTCAAATGTAGTCATAGAAGGGGGTTCTTGAATAATTCATACGGTAATAGCTATAGAGTGAAGAGAATGGCAAATATGAAGTAAATTTTTTCCAAAGTAAATGAGGCTATAGTTTCAGAGAAGGATTTGGCTTGGAGTTAGCCCCACCAAACATTCTCAAGCACAGCCAAAGAGCCACATGAAATAGGTAGCTGCCTAAATAAGATGTACAAAACAAGCCCCTGGCTGCTCAGAACTACTTTCTTCTGCATCTTGTCAAGATACCTCTCTCTCTCTCTCTCTCTCTCCTCAATCTGATCTCAAAATACTGAATATGGCTCTTTTGGGTTAGTTCCAACAGAAGCATTCATCTAAGACTTCCCTGGTAGAAAAGTAAGGGTAAAAACTATTACTAATTCTTTCCTCATACTCAGTATAGCACACAGAATCTAGCTTCAAGGAGATAGCAAAAGGGTTTCAGGAACAGAAGAGTCAATAAAATAGTAACAATGCCTCAGTCAGATCCAAAGTGGGGCTGAACAGATCCTAAGGAGACTATCCTGTGGGAAAATTCCAGAAACTGTGAGGATGGAGAAGATACATGGACTAAGGTAAGGCATTCAAGGGACATAATCACAAAATCTTAAGGGAAGACAGACGTGACCTGGCTCAGAGAGAATGTTTAAACAAAAAGGAAAGAAGAAAGGTGATTTTACACGACTACTTTACCACTCAGATTGAAGCCAAATAAAACCAGGACTCTCAAATGGAAGTGATTAGCTGAGCAATTCCTAGGTAAAAAATAAAAAATTTATGGTTCCTGCAGCAATCTTCAGAACGGAAAGAACTTCCAAGCCCACCTAAACTGATTTGCATGCCAAAACAAATTTCCAAAGTGGAAAAAGAGGGTAAATGAAATAGACCAGTATCTTTTTACCTTCCTTTTTAATATAAATTTGGACCAAGAACGGAGACAAAAAATCATAACACTGAAATGCAGAAACTCGAGGTTGTTTTTGTTTTGTTTTGTTTTTTACCACTTATCAGCTGTACAATTATCGGCACATTTGTTGTGATAGTATTATACTAAAAGCACTAGTGAGGTCTTTTCTAGGTGTAAGATCCTTGTTCATTAAAAGAGGATACCACTCCCAGAAAAGGATTATTATCATCTTTGTTTGCTAAAGGTACTGAATCAGTAGATTCCATTAAAACCATTAAGGTAGAGGTAGAGGACATAAAGGGTGTCTGAACTAGAGAAGGCAAAACAACTCCTGATTGTAACTCCACTGAGGAAATGGATTATAAATTTCTCCAAATGGTTCTACACTGTTTTGTACCTCCCAAACTAGCCCCACTCCAAAGCCCACATAACACAGTGGTATTCAAAAAGATGTGGGTCAACTGAGGTATTGTAATGTTACAAACTTCTACATTATTCTGTGGAACTAGTGCCATCGGTTGTTCATTCTTAAGTAGTAGAATTAAAGAAGGTACTATACCAGAGAACTGTATTTATTTGGTGAAACCCATTGCCTGATATCAATTCTCTGTACAAGGTTGTCTGAAAGAAACGGGGGCTGGCTGTGGTTTCAGCTTAATTCGCACACCTACCTTTTGGAACCAGGGGGAAGTAATACAGGATATTAAAGGATGTGGTGGCTCTTCTGGGGGGAAAACTTTTTTTATAAAATTAGAACTGTGCTAGTTCTTGTCCAGAGGGGGTAAACAGCAAGGAATAAATCACATATTAGTAGTTTATGGTGACAGTTTATTTTATTTACTCTTATTGGGGAGAAATGCATCTTACTCCTATGGAAAAGTAACAGAACTCTGTTCCTAGGCATGTGTCTTACTCCTATTTCAAGAGAATGAATGTGTTTTAAATATTTTACTTTACTTATTGAGAGAGAGATGGGGGGTGGGGAGAGAGAGAGAGAGACAGTGCACGCATGTGAGCAAGTAGAGGGAAGGGCAGAGGGTGGGGGAGAAGGGGCTCTATCCCAGGACCCCAGGATCACGACCTGAGCCGAAGGCAGATGCTTAACCAACTGAGCTATCCAGGTACCCTAACAAGAATGAATTTGTGAGCCCAGGATACAATCAACTTATAGCAGACAGGGTAAGGGCATATAAGCCATGAAATGGGAAGCAAACAGCCAAGAAACCCAGCACAGGCATTTGAGTGTAATAAATATAATAACAATCTAGAAGACGAACGGTTCATGTTGTTTATGATTACAGACTGATTATTCCTCTAAGTGCAAAGGCTATCCAATAAGTCATATCTGGGTTGATTTGTTAGCAAGGTACTTTCACCAGATAATAAATTAGAATGTAATTAAAGTGCATTCTGTCTGTTTATCATAGACTAAGATAGCTTACTATAATTCTCAATTATCTGCATGAACACACAACATGACAGCATAGTGAATAAACCTTCTAGCAAAGGGCAATAAACATCATAGGACTGCACTAAAATTGCTAGATTTCTTCTCCAGTCCTTTTAAAAATTTGTTTCTAATTTTTATAAATTATATAAACAGAACCAAATTAATTTGGTATTTGTGGTACAGTAAGTCATACAGTAAGCCTGGATTCGTTAAGTCCTTGAACTTCTTAGCTCGTTAGCAATTTGCTAAGGGCAAATACGAAATCATGAAAGAAGTAAAAGAAAATAAAATTGAATATTTGCCACAAACTTTTGTTAGGTGAAGAAACTCAAGCATAGAAAAAAATAGAAGAATCACAAAGGAAAAAACAGGTAAGAACAATTAAAAATTTTTAAGTGTGTGTTTAAAAAAAAATTGTAGCATATTAGGCAACAAAATTTCACCATATAAAGATGCCTTATAGATTAATAAAGAAATCATTCTAGGAGAAATAGATGAACAAAACACACAAAGAGAAATAAACATGAACATGGAAAGATTTTCAAGTAGATTAAATTTAAGTCAGGATAACATTTTTCATCTAATTAGTAAAAGCCTTTTTTTAATGATAATGACCAATATTGGCAAAAATATAGTGACACTGGTGTTGTCATACATTGCTGATAGTGTTGCAAATCAATTAGAATTCTTCAAAAATACAAGTTAGGAGTCTGAATTAAACATTATAAAAAGGTTTATAGGGATGCTGGGTGACTCAGTGGTTGAGCATCGGCCTTTGGCTTAGGGTGTGATCCCAGGGTCCCAGGATTGAGTCTCACATGGGCTCTCTGCTTGGAGCCTGCTTCTCTCTCTGCCTATCTCTCTGTGTCTCTCATGAATAAATAAATAAAATCTTTAAAATAAATAAATAAATAATAAAACGGTTTACAATACTTAGCTCAGAGGGTGCCCACATGGCCCAGCCCATTAAGCAGCCAACTCTTGGTTTCAGCTGATCTCATGCGTCCTCAGATCTGGCTCCCTGCTCAATGGGGAATCTACTTAAAGATTCTCTCCCTCTGCCCCTCCCCCCACTCCTGTGAGCTTGTGTGCTCTCTCACCCTAAAATATATATATTTAGCTCAGCACTCCTACATCCTGGGATCTATCTAAATCCTGTGATTAAAAATACTTATTACAGCTTGATCTATCAATAATAGGAATCTGAAATAACATAAAAATCCAACTAAAGGGTAAAGACAATGTTAAATATGGTATAATCATGGATAGACTATTATCCATGATTCAAAATGAGGGTTAAGGTCAATAAGGAAAAGAAAAAATAAAATCACTCTACTTCCTCAATGTTTCTCATTTCTGCAGCTCAAAGGACTCTTCAGAGATAAGGTGCTCTTTAAGAAAAAGGTTATTAGCTGCTACCCAAGGCCCCATACTCAAATTAGAGTAGTTCACAAGATGAATTGTGCATCTTTCCCTTTTCTACTGACAGTTGACTATTATAAGATTATTAATGTAAGATATCTAGTCTTTGAATTTTTTACAGTATATTCTTTAAATGGTGTTGACTAACCAAAAGGAGTCAAGTTGCTCTGATAATGTGCTCTGTGAAGTCATTATTTTCCCTTCACTTTCCAGGTATCAAGCCATACATTATTAAACACACACATAGACACTTCAGTATGTTTGTGAGCAAATGTAGAACTTAAAGCTTTCAAATGTGAGATTCTCAGCTGTAGAGGAATTATTGATAAAGTCTTATGCCTCTCTCGGTCAACTCATAGCATCACTTCATATTCTTTTAGCAGCAAAATCCACATATGAGAGACATCGTTATCAACCAAGTGTGTCCAAAGATTGATCTCCATAGCAACTGCAACTCTGCCACATGTAGTGTATAAGGCATCAGAGTTAACACCACATGCACACAAAGTGTTGGTATTATGTAGTCCAGACTGTGGTTGCTGTAGAAACCTAAACCCAAGTCCCTGACAACAGTGGATAAAATGAAAACAACAACAGAAGGGTCCTTGAGTACTCAGCCATCTACTCCTTTGCTTTCAAGCAGGATACTGCCATTTTAAATGCTATATAATAACCTTATTCATTATCACAAAAGGAGTATTTTCTACAAAAATTTGAAATGATGTCATGTCTCTGTTTAACATTAGGAACCATTTCCTATTCCCTAAAAAATTCTTCCTCCCACCCTGTGCTCAGTTGGGGTTCAGAAGCTCACCTTCTACTGGCCTCCGCCATAGCAGGTCCCATACCCAGGCAATCTGGAGAGGTGCCAGGTTTTGCTGCCACCATCACAACAACAACTATGACAGATTTAAACAAGTTTATTCTAAAGTAATTATGCAAAAAAAGAATAAAGTAGGAGGAATTACCTGATTTTAAGTCTTACTACATAGCCATCAAAATTAAGACAGTGTCATATTGGCAGAAGTCTTACTACATACGTATTGGCAGAAGAACAGATCAATGAAACAGAACCCACAAAACAGATCAATAAAAATACACCAACTGATTTTTGACAGAGGTGTAACAGCAGTTCAATGGAGCTAAGGAAGTCTTTTCAACAAATTGTGCTGAAGTAACTGTACTCATAGGGGAAAAAAAGAACTTTGACTTAAAATTCATGTTATACATAAAAACCAATGTAAAATGGATCATGGATTTAAATGTAAAGCATGAAACTAAAAAACTTTTATTTTTTTATTTTTTAAAAGTTTAAGCAGCTTTATTGAGGTGTAATTGGCATACAATAAGCTGCATGTACTTAACATGTAAACTAAAACTTTTAGAAGAAAATATAGGAGAACATCTTTGGGACCCAGGGTTAGGAAAAGACATTATATCAAATTTTGGAGGAAAAATATCCAAAAAACAGGATAATGAATTATATTATAGTATACCCATATAATGGATTACAA
Organism: Canis lupus familiaris; assembly: GCF_011100685.1. Lineage (NCBI taxonomy): Eukaryota > Metazoa > Chordata > Mammalia > Carnivora > Canidae > Canis > Canis lupus. Next base: position 64,914,278 of record NC_049233.1, read on the forward strand.
GGTAGTTGTTAAAAATTAAGTTCATTTAAGATTTAAAAGCAATTTTCTATATAATGCTCTAAAACAAAAATAAACAAACTCATTTTTATAGTGTTGTAAGCTATATGCCAAAATAATAATACTAGCTATCTCTAGATGGTAAAATTATGGGTACTTTTAAAATAAATGTCTATTCTGTCTAATAGCAACGTTTTATATAAAAATGAGATTAAAATTTTAAAATCAAGTAACACATACTAAAGAATAGAGAAGGCTCTTTTCAAATAGAGATTTTTATATACAATAATGCTAAAAACTTACTTGATTTTTTTAGTCTCCCAGAAAAATAAAACTATCCTCTCTGATATAGAAACATTTGCTTTTTCTTCACGATTCCTCCAGGTTCCTGAAAAGATGTCGTTCATTTCTAGCCAAAAAATAAACAAAACTTGATCAGATTTGCTTTAAAAAGCAGTCCATGCAACCCAAGGACTGTGAATGCCCATTCACCTCAATCTGGTAATCTCTACATCTCTATTACATCAACCATAAATAGCAGTGAGTACAGATTTAGATATTTTTAAATAGATAATTTATTAAAATGTTACAAGTGTACTCTACAATAAACATAGTAAAGGAAAGATGGACAGGAAAAAGGGGAAAAGAGAATAGACAGAAAGAAAAGAATGATAGTATCTTAACTCTATCTTGAGAAAAATATAATCACTTCAGTTCTGAGGGTAAGAAAGAAGGCATACAGAAAACCATTTCCTCTTTATACTGGTAATTTGTATGAAGATCAGAATCTCAGAAAGCTTATTTGATGCTCTGGAGTTACCAGAGCTTTCTGTGCAGCTGAAAGTCAAGGTTTCTCAAGTGGGGAGACACATGGTTCCTTTGTGTGTGTTCTTTCTCTCAGTTAAACTGGTTAAAATGTCCAAGTTTAATAATATAAAACTGCTGCTTTCACAGTGAATATCCTGGATGGCATCACTTTCTCTATGCCTTCCAGGGTTTTAAAAATGTTTTGTTTTTTATAGGCCTGAATTGAGGGAACTTGCAATATGCTGAAATCATCAAGAGGTTTTCTCAGGTTCATTAAAGTTCTCCCATATGGTTAATTGCTGATTCTGACCCAAAATTAACATACTAACTCTGCTCTTCCCAAATTCCACACATGATATTCCACTGAAAGGGAAGGGCAGAAATATCTTATTATTCTCCCTCAATCCAAATTCTACCCATTCTTCAAGCAGCTGCTCAAAATTCTTTCACAGAGCCCCTGGATTTAGTCAGCCCACAGAGGTCTATCCCTGACCTGAACTCCTGTGACATTTCACCAAATCTTCCAATTGGCAATTACTAACAATTACGATGAAATTATTTTTATCTTACATTATTGCTTGAACTTCACAGATTTGCAACTAGGTTCCTCAAGAATACTCTATGTCCTTGGAGTAAAGAAACCCTTTTTATCTCAACAGATCTGTCATTGTGTTTTAATACACAGCTGATGGTCAATAAATACTGGCTAACTGTAACACAGCTATACCTTTCAATTCCCCTCCTTAACTGATAATAATGTATGTGTGGTTTTCTTCAGTGTTCAACTAACATTCCTCCTCCCTACTTTCTATCTTTTGGACAGAATTACAAAGCAGAGTCTGAAGACAGGGGGCTTTGAAGGGCATTGTTTTCTCTTTGTCTCCCCACAGCAAAACTTGTTTAAACATGTGAAAAGAGAATAAAACTAAGTTTAGACCTACCGCACATTTTCTTCAGAATGAAACAGCCATCATTTAACAGCAAATAAGCTACCTTTCTTGGAGACTATTCTAAAGGAAAAGCTGAGAAAGTAACCCCTGTGCAGGAACAGACTGCTTGCCTATAAAATATAAAAGCCCATGACAAATTCCATCAGCCTCAGCCCGCCATACTCCCAAACTCTCTTCTCACGACTTGTGAGAGCCTTCATGAATTCAAAGATATTTTTACCAATCATGTGAATTCTATCTATCCAAAAACATCTTTCAATGCCAGAAGGGCTTTATGATTAGGGGTCCATTCTTTGAAGAATATTTATACTGCCTGAATAACTCCAGATGTTTTTGCTTTGGTTTTTGGTTGAAGGGGTAGGGGCAGGAGGGCAGAAATCAAAATGAGGACCCTCCCAATTAGAATGTTTGCCATTCCATCCTAAATGAGCCCTTTCTTATATTTCTGCTTGGATGTTACAGAATTTAAACTTATGACACTCATGTATAATGCCAAAATATGAGAATTTAGATAGAACTGTCACTTAAAAAAATGGTTTGTGGATAGCTTACACCTAAATTATTTTTACAAATCACAATCATATGAAACAGGAATTGCTTCCTGCATTTGTAATGAATTTGCCAACAGTATGAAGCGCTCTTTGTAGACAGCTGTTTTTGATAGAGGAGAAAATTATGGAGTAACAAATTCTACATTTTTTGCAGAAGTTATACACCTGCTGATTAGAATTTGTTCTCATATCCTAAATCTACAATATATGAAAGCCAACATATACATATATATTTTAGAATTTTTAAGATTTTAATACAGTTCAAATCAGTGTGCCAGTTTCGTTCATGCTCCTTCACTGCCAAACCTGGGGGCAAGGACTGCTTCTCTGCCTTCTCTTTGTCTGTGATGACCAAGGTATAAAGGAATCTGCTGCACTGAACTTTAAATTTCACATTATCCTTATTTTTCTTGATCTTGACAGATTTGGCATCCTTTCACCTGGCTATGAGCATAAAGTCCTTGATTTCTTCAATTTTGCAAGCCACGGCCTGGAGGGATGCGGGGGAGCACATGGCTGACAGAGCAATGGCAAAAAGCAAAGATGGAAAAGAGCTAGACTTCGGTTTCCAGGCCATTCCTAAAGCTAATATATTTTAATACTGTATATTATATATAGCCAAAATTTTCTCCAACATTCTGATCACTCACTAGTGCATTGCATAGCCTCATCATAAGGAATTTTATATTGCTCTTCTCGGTATCTTCAAGAAGGGTGAATGCCAGGCCTGTGAAGATTTCAAAATTGAAAGACTCAACAGCATCTAATAAGCTATCCCTAACAAATGTTATAGCTAGGAAAAGTTGCCCCACCTAATTTTAATCAATCCTGGTACAATTAAAGCACATTTATTTTTCTTTCTCTGTCTTTGGGAAGAGTTGATCACAATCTCCAACAATGATGTTTTATACTATGAAGAATAATATGAAAAATAAATACCATGATCTAATTAACATAATGATTCAAGCAAAGGTGAAGAAAAAGGCAAAGTCCTCTGGTTAGGAAAGGTTTTACTCCATTCAATTAAATTCTGTAAGTACTTATTGAAGGCTTTCTATGTGTCAAGTATATGCTGGGCAACAGGAATATAAAGACAAAGCCAGTGCTCGCTTCGGCAGCACATATACTAAAGACAAAGCCACTTCAAGAAGATTACAGTCTTAGAAACACTTATATTGAAATCAGAGATCCCAAATAAAAGATCCAAATAAGCCAATTAATCCATGAAGTGGTCAGCTGCAACTGATGCATCTCAAATGGTGAACTGAAGAACATATGCCCAATCTTTTTTCTCCCAGCTTTATTCAGGAATAATTGGCAAATATACTTGTATATATTTAAAGTGTACTACATATGCTCACTCTAAAGGAAGCAGCCACCACTTGACAACAGCTCATCAAGACCATGGTGAATGAAAGCTCAATGATGTCACATTTTCTGATTTTTCGAAGAGACAAAAAACTGGAGGAATGAGCAATTTAAACTGAAGAAATCACAGAATACTTACCAAAAAGGCTAATATTTGAGTAGAGCCTGAGTTAAGCAATGTTTACCAGGTACGAATGTAGATGGTTTACTTCCCGTGGCGGGTAGAAAGTGTGGCAGGAGTGACTAGAAAGGAAGGAAAGGATGTTTTGCCACGCACAGGCCAAACTGTTTCTGACAGAACATGGGAAGCTACTGAAGAGTCTGTGACACTATATCACAGAGGGTTGGAATTTATCTATCTGCAGGAAACTTACCAACCTGCTATTCAGTGAGATTTCAAGATTTGATAGGCCTATGAAGAGCCAAGCACCTTGCTTATAATCCCTTAAAACTAGACTGGGCATCATCATATCTAAACATTTGTCTTGGGCAGCCCGAGTGGCTCAGCGGTTTAGCGCCGGCTTCAGCTCAGGGCCTGATCCTGGAGACCTGGGATCGAGTCCCACGTCGGGCTCCCTGCACGGAGCCTGCTTCTCCCTCTGCCTGTGTCTCTACCTCTCTCTCGCGTGTCTCTCATGAATGAATAAATAAAATCTTTAAAAAAATTTTTTTTGCCTTTAGCCTTTAACTACTGGGACATCTAAGTGGTCCCATGGTTCCAGGTGCAGCAATGCCTGCTTAAACAAACAGCAGCCAATTTCCCACGGAGAGGCATATACCAGAGAGTTTTAGGAGATCTACAACTCCCAGATCTACAATCCCCCTCTAATCTTGGCAAGGGTAAAAAAGTGATAGCACCTTATTCATTACTAGGATGACTTAGAGATTAAAAAAACCTCTTGACAGATACTACTGTTACCCAACTAAAAGACCCTCAGCTCCCTATTTTCTACTTTGTCTGGGTTTATAACCTATCCACAGCAGCCAATTATACTCATATTTTGAACTCCTTAATGCTAAGCCAACTTCAAGACTTCTAAAATTTAATTCAGGGCTACATGTTAACGAGCAACCACTACTTTCTTCATACTCCTAACCCATTAGTCAATCCCATTTTACTTGCAATTTATAAATGAAAATATAATAAACTAATGCAAAATTAATCTATATTTTGCTTCAGAAGGATGTTTATTTTTGCAAGGATATTTCCTATTCTCCATTTGGGAAGAGAAATAAAACTATGTTGTCACCTAGGTCTTTCACTCAATATTCACAAGATAGGTATTATTATTCCCATTTTTGCTGATGAGAAAACAAAGTCCGAGTATTTAACATGCCCAAACAGCAGCTAGTAAATGACATAAGCCAGGACTGAATCCAGGTCAGTCATCTTCCAAAACTCTTTTTCCACTATACCACACAGCTTCAACTGCTACTATTTCTCATGTAACAGTTATAATACTCCATCTCTACCTTATATTTATATTTATACAGTGCAGCATATCTTTCAAACTTTTTTTCCTAAGATGACCAAGTAAATGCAGGAGTACTTTCAAGCTTACATTAAAATTCTAAGGCCAAGGGACGCCTGGGTACACAATTGGTTAAGCATCCAACTCTTGGTGTCTGGCTCAGGTCATGATCTCAGCTCAGGGTCCTGGGATCAAGCCCCATGTCAGACTCTATGCTCAGCACAGAAGCTGCTTGAGGTTCTCCCTCTCTCCCCCTCTACCCCTCCTGCTTATGCTTTCTCTCTCTAAAATAAATCTTAAACAATAAATAAATAAAATGGCTTCATTAAAAAAAATTCTGGGGTACCTGGGCAGCTCAGTCAGTTAAGCATCTGCCTTTGGCTCAAGTTATGATCCCAGGGTCCTGGGATTGAGCCCCACATCGGGCTCCCTGCTCAGCAGAGAGCCTGCTTCTCCTTCTCCCTCTGCTGTTCCTTCTGCTTGTGCTCTCTGGCATGTGCACTCGCTCACTCTCTCTCTCCGTTAAACAAATAAATAAAATCTTCAAAAAATAAGGCCAGGACTACCAATTTCTCAGATGTTCATTTCTGGAGCTCCTTTCTACATACTCATAAAATTGTATCATGCATACTCTATTGTCACTCTTATGTTTAATCATGGGTACTACAGAACAAAAAGTATGTGAGAAAATATATAATACTTCAAAATAATACTTTTTTACTACATAAAAAAGCTTTTAATAAAGGCTTTGTATATACTATTAGTCCTGTGAAAATAAATGACATTCCTTTTAAATATACAGCAACATAAAAGAGAGTCATGAGAGAAATGGTGAAGCAGATTTGTGAAACCATTTCTATTTTGAGGATAAAATAAACTTCATTTACTTGTTGATATTTAACAATTTAAGATATAGAAAGCACCTGTAACTACTGAATGTTATACAGAGTATGTTCTTGCAAACTACCAATGTTTGAAAAATTTCAAAACACCACTGTTAAGTTTTTAGAATATGGTATAATTCTTATTAGACCTATCTCTTGCCTCACAATTCTGGAAATAAAACCAATTCCTTTTGCTTAAAAAAAGAAATATTTGGAGCAAATGAAATAAACCTTCCATGGAGATTCCAAAGGAATGGTAATTTTTAAAACTATTTTTAAATATTTGTTAAAATGAAGTTTCAGTATACAAAAATAGAAAAAAAATGAAAGGCTTTGAGTAGGCTTTAGTGAGTCATAGGAAGAAAAGCAAATGCAGCTGCACTCTATAAGCTAAAAATTTGTATCCAGAACTTCAAATAAGTATTAAATCAGAAACAACTATCTGAATGGTTAACATCTAGTGCCCATTTAAAAAACCTACTCCAAAGCAGCTATTTTTAGAAAAGCATTCATTAAACTCTTCAAACCACAAACACAGATGAACACTTTTTGGTAACTAAAGGGCCTCAAAGGTGTTAAACACACACACATACACACATAAAAATTCTGACTCCTTTAGAAGAATAAAGGGATAATTATAGAATACAACAGTATTGATGAAAAGCAGTTGGCAATATAGTGGTAATGAGCAAAATGACAAGAGAGAGAATGTGGGTATCTGAATCCTAATTCATTAGAATTTAAGCACAGGGCAGCCCGGGTGGCTCAGCGATTTAGCGCCGCCTTCAGCCCAGGGCCTGATCCTGGAGACGGGATTGCGTCCCACATCAGGCTCCCTGCATGGAGCCTGCTTCTCCCTCTGCCTGTGTCTCTGCCTCTCTCTCTTTCTCTCTCTCTCTCATGAATAAATAAATAAAATCTTAAAAAAAAAAAAAAAGAAAAGAATTTAAGCACAAAGATTTAAGTATGATAGCACTTCAAAATCTATGATCCGGGGCTCAGTGGTTGAGGATCTGCCTTTGGCTCAGGTTGTGATCCCAGAGTTCCAGGATTGCATCCCGCCATCAGGCTCCCTGCAGAGAGCCTGCTTCTCCCTCTGCCTATGTCTCTGCTTCTCATAAATAAACAAATAAATAACGTCTTCTAAAACAAACAAAAAAAAAACAAAAAAAAAAATCTATGATCAATTTATCCTTATTAACTGGGCCCAGAAATAGCACAGACTAGTGAGTATTCCTCATCCTTGAGTAATACACGGAACATTTTTAAAGGATAAAAATCCAGTCATCCATAATTGCCTTAAATGATTTGTATTTATTAAAATATTATTTAAATATGTATAAGGATAAAAATTACAAATACTGTATGGTTATAATTCTTATACAACTAAAATAAACAAAATTACAAATTGAGTACAAAATTTAATCAAATTGTCATTAATTTACTATGACAGATGATAGTACTTGACCAAAATTAAGTTGCTATTCCCAATATGAAAATGATTCTAATTGTCCTGATAGGTTCTTTGGAAAAAGGGAAGTCCACTGTAAAAATGTTATTTTCTCACCACTTTTCTCTATTCAAACTATAAGCTTTCATCCATATACTGCTCTTGCTGTGTCTCCACACTGGGCCCAGAAGATTCTCCTTTCACTCTTGACACCAGGAAAAGACTGGTGAGAGGCACAAGACAATCTTGCTAGGCTAAGAGCCTTGAATGGCTCTTGCTAGGGCTAAGGATTTGGGTGGGAGGAACTACAATTGACATGGACTCCCTAAACTCACAAAGTATGGGAGGAACTCAGAGAAGGCTGGGTGAGTGTAGGTGGTAGTGGTTCAGTACCAGAAGCAAAGTGGACATGGTGATCCTAACAGGCAGTGAGGTAATATTAGATAATCTCAGGCTTTGATAGGCAGAAATCCCTGTCTATATTTAACCAATCAGACCCATGAATTCAAATTAACAGCCATCCCATTAAGATCTGTTTTGATTTAGGGATGCCTGGGTGGCTCAGCAGTTGAGCATCTGCCTTAGGCTCAGGGCATGATCCCAGGTCCGGGAATCTAGTCTCACATCAGGCTCCCTGCAAGGAGCCTGCTTCTCTCTCTGCCTAGGTCTCTGTCTCTGTCTCTCTCATGAATAAATAAATAAATAAATATTTTTTAAAAAACTAAACACAAGCAAGCAACTCTGTATCTAGTGAACAGAGATCCATCTGAGGCACTGCAGTGGAGTCATGGCCTCTAACTCAAATCCCACAGTTCTTGAATGAATTGGAGGTCAATTCCCTTATGGAAGATTTTTTTCTCCCAAATGGATCTCTAGCCATTTATCTAGGTAACCATAGGCCAGTGAAAGGGAAAATACCCAATGCCCTTGAGGATTAATACCTACTGGCTTTGAGCTACATTAATTCTTAAGAATTAGGAAATAGCACTGGTCCACAGGATAGACCAACAACTTATGAGTCACGCAGAGAGGTGGAGCTCTAACTTAGCCTCTTCTCACAGCTGTCATTATGAAACCCAAACATCCTACTTTTCTTTTTTTTTTTAATATGTATTTTAGTTTTATTATTGTTTCTATTTTATGTTTCTATTTCTTAATTATTTTGTCACACTTTGAATGTATGCTATTACATTTTTTTCTGGAATAAGATACATTACGACAAAACTAGTAAATGAAAATTTTAAAGCTGCCTAGAATGTTGCTTCCCTCCTTCATTTTTCTCAGTCCTATTCTTTTCTTTAATAAATTTATTTTTTATTGGTGTTCAATTTGCCAACATATAGAATAACACCCAGTGCTCACCCCATCAAGTGCCCCTCTCAGTGCCCGTCACCCAGTCACTCCCACCCCCCGCCCACCTCCCTTTCTACCACCCTTTGTTTCCCAGAGTTAGGAGTCTCTCATGTTCTGTCTCCCTTTCTGATATTTCCCACTCATTTTTTCTTCATCCTACTTTTCTGATATTCCCACAAACTGACAGACTGTCACCATGGCTCCCTGGCTCAGAAGGAAGGAATAGTACACTAAAAAGTACAAAGCAGAAGCTGAATGAATTCCATCTCCTTACCAAAATCACTGCATTTGTAGGGGAAATTTCTAAAATTTCTAAAGTGAGATGTTGATATGAGACAAAGGGGTAATAGGTTCCCTGTGGGGCACACCTTGCTTGAATAGCAGGTATACACACCGCCCTCCTTGTCCACAACTTTATTACTGTATAGACAAGCCAAAAGATGCCTCCACCTACAATAATGTTGTGTTGAACCTATAAGAAGCCCCAGTCGATATACCACAGCTTCCCCACAGTTTTAGCAACTGAAATAATTATTTCCTTTAGAGTAAAAGCTCCTGGCTCACTACAAGACCAGTGGAAACTGAATAGAACAACATTATATGACCATGCAATCCAGTAGCTCATTAAGTACTACCGGACACATTTAATTCTAAATTCCAGCAGGCCAGGTACAAAACAGGTACAGGCCCAAATGGGATCTGAAGGCACAATTATGTTGCGTGTCAGATCATTTACACTCCCTAAGAGTGTACTGTACCGTGCTGCATGCCACCTACCCCTCAAGCTGTACCTATGGCTTCATGAGGAGTACTCTGTGGCCCCTGAGCTCAGGATTAAAGGAGGTGTCCTGCCTAGAACCTAATTTTCCTTTGTCTCATAACATTCCACTTTCTTTTAAGGAAATTCCTTTCATTCTGTGAGGTTTGAGTTGGTATGAAATATACTAGTTACCTGCTAACCGACCAAAGGAGTAACCAAAGACCCAGGCAGGGCTGCTCACAGTACACCATTTGCCAGTTAAGGAACTGACCTAAAATGTTAGAAGATGAAAGAAAAGTCAAATTAATCCTCCCTCATAGGAATTTGAGCTTTGAGGACCCATATAAGGATAAAAGGCAGCCAGAGCCAAAACTTCCTGACAACAGTGCTATACTACAGGGAAATTGTCCTTAAGTTTGTCCTTCTGACAACCCTTAGAGCTTTCCCAGTTTCCATTCTTCCTAAGGCCTGATTTTTTAACTTCCCCTTTGAAACTGTGATCTACCTAATGTCCTTCCAATAAATCTCTTATATTTGCTTAAGTAATCCAAAATCAATTTCTTTCTTTGCAACCGAACAACACGGATATTGTTCTATTCTCCCTTTCTAAAAGATCATACAACCCTATGGCTTCAAATCTTACCTTCCAACTCTAGCTCATACCTACTTCCATTAGGAGCACTGGACCCATTCTAACTGCATTTTGGACACCTCCACATGCCACAAACACTGCAAGTTCAATAATCTACAGAATTTCCCCCTAAACTCTGTATCCAAACATGCTTCTCCTCCTATGCCCTCTATCAATTAACGGTACCTCAGCATACTCAGTTACTCAGCTTACTTCAATTCTGTTCTCTCACTCTCAAAATTAAGTCTTGTCAACTCCACTTTGCAAATGTACCTTAAATCCATTTTTTATAATTCATCTCCACCATCACTGCCCAAGTTCATGCCCCATCCTTATCATTCCTTTATCACCAAGAACGTCTTCTCAATTTTCAATATTAAAAAAAAAAATGTTTTTGGGCAGCCTGGGTGGCTCAGAGGTTTAGTGCTGCCTTCAGCCCAAGGCGTGGTCCTGGAGACCTGGGATCAAGTCCCACGTCAGGTTCCCTACATGGAGCCTGGTTCTCCCTCTGCCTGTGTCTCTGCCTCTCTCTCCCTCTGTGTGTGTCTCTCATGAATAAATAAATAAAATCTTTAAAAAAAATGTTTTCAATATTTAACTCAAGTCATTTTATTGGGCATTCTCTTGACTCATTAGCTCCCTGCCTAGTGGACCCCTATATTTACTTTGTGTTTTCATTTTGCTTGAAAACAATTTTTGTCCAACATGTATAACATTTTATTACACTTATTGTTTTAAGCATCTATTTCCCTTATTTGAATATAAATTTTGGTAAGGGGTGGGGGAGATGCATTTCAGTGCCTCGTGTTCTTTGAATCCCCAGTACAAAGCACAGTACCTGGCCACTAGGGGACACACTTGACCAGCTACTGAAAGAAGAAATGAATGGAAGAATGAAACTGGACCCCTATCTTAACACCATTCACAAAAATTATCTTGAAGCAAATTAAAGACTTATATGCAAGACCTGAAACTGCGGAAGAAAATAAGGGAAAATCTTCTTGATATTGACCTTAGCAATGATTTGTTGAATATGACACTAAAAACAAAGGCAACAAACAAATAAATAAGACTACATCAAACTAAAAGCTTCTGTATAGCAAAGGAAACTTTGCTTCCTTCACTTCACACCTGACTTTTGCCGAAAGACAAGAAATAACAAGTGTTGGCCAGGATGATGAAAAAAGGAAACTCTTGTGCACTGTTGGTGGCAATGTAAATTAGTACAGCCATTATGGAAAACAATATGGAGGGTCCTGAAAAAATAAAGAATAGAACTGTCACATGATCCAGAAATCCCACTTATAGGTATTTATCTGAAGGAAATGAAAACACTGTCTTGAAGTGATATCTACACCATGTTTAGCATTATTCATGACAGCCAAGATACAGAAACAACTTAAGTGTTCATCAGTTGATAAATGATAATGAATGTGACATACAAATATGACACACACAAGAATATTATTCAGCCAAGAGAAAGAAGGAAATCCTGCCATTTGCAAAAACATGGATGAACCCAGAGGATATTACGCTAAACAAAATAAAAGATAAATACTGTATGATCTCATTTATACGTGGAATCTGAAAAAAAAATGGGGGCGGGGAGAAGATCAAACTCAACCCATAGAAAAAAACAGTAGAATGACAGTTACCAGGTACTGGGCGGGGGGGAATGGGGAAATACTGGTCAAAGGGTATAAGCTTTCAATTATAAGAAGTACTGAAGATCTAATGTATAGCATGATGACTATAGTTAATAACACTTTATTGTATACTTGAAACCTATTATGAGAGTAGATCATAAGCATTCTCACCACACACAAAGGTAACTATGTGAGGTGATCATTTCAAAATGTATACATACGTTAAATAATCGTGTTGTACACTTTCAATATATATTTGACAATTCACCTCAATAAAGGTGGGCGGGGGGGGGGGATGAATGGATTATTAGCAACCTTCTGCCAGGTATTCCTGCCTCCAGTTTTTCTTTTCTGAAACCCAAAAACTTCACAGCTGCACAAGTCAGCTTTCAAAAGACAAATCAAGTCTCTTCCTACTTAACCTTGGTGGTCTCCACGGGCCTCATAATAAAATTAGATCTTAACACTACATAACAAAGCTCCTCAAAATCTAGCTACAACTTTCCCTTTCTCTTAAACAACTTTAATTCATAACAGCTTTAGCCACAGTAGCCAAAAGCTAGCCAAAAGCTTCATTTAAGGTGAACAGATAAACAAATTGCTTTATATCCATGCAAAGGAAAACCCTATGGTAATAAAAGTGACACATTTAATAACATTTACTAACAATAAAACTGTCCACTTCAAACGTACAGTAAAATGTTTTGCCAAATGTATATATCTGTGTAATTACTGCTACAATAAAGATAGGATACATTCCTAGTACCCTCAAGTTTCCGTTATTCCCCTTAAGGCACCAAGCAGACAACCAAACTGGATGCTTCCTGTCACTATAATTTTACTTATCCTAGATTTTTCATGTAAATGAAATCATATAGTATTACTCCTTTGTATCTGGCTTCTTTCACTCAGCCATAGTGTTCTTGAGATCCATCCATGTTTTGGAATCAATCATTAATCCATTCACTTTTCTTTCTGAAGGATATTCCATTAACCTTAGACATCTGGATTGTTCCCAGTTTATGGTTACAGTAAATAAAACTGCTCTGAATAACTGTGTTAAAAATCCCAGGATCCCTGAGTGGCTCAGCGGTTTAGCACCTGCCTTGGACTCAGAGCGTGATCCTGGGGTCCCGGGATCGAGTCCCACATCGGGCTCCCCACATGGAGCCTGCTTTTCCCTCTGCCTGTCTCTGCCCCTCTCTCTGTGTGTCTCTAATGAATGGATAGATAAAATCGAAAGAAAGAAGAAAGAAGAAGAAAGGAAGAAAGAAAGAAAGAAAGAAAGAAAGAAAGAAAGAAAGAAAGAAAGAAAGAAAGAAAGAAAGAGAAAGAAAAGAAAAAAAGAAAGAAAAGAAAAGAAAAAAAGACAGAAAAGAAAAGAAAAGAGAAGAAAAGAGAAGAAAAACTCTGCACATTTGTTTCCATTCTTTATCATTTCAATACCCAGGAGTGGGATCGCTGGATTATAAGGTAAATGATATGCTTAACTTTTTAAAAAATGACTAAATAGTTCTTCAAAGTGGTTGTACCATTTTATAGTCTCAGCAGTTTAGGATAGCTCCAGCTGCTCCACATTCTCACCACATTTATTATCGTCAGACTCCCTAAAGTTAGCTTTGATCATTTGTATGCAGTTACATCTCATTCTGGTTTTACTTTGCATTTCCAGGTGACTAATGATGTTGAGAATGTATTCACGTACTAATTGGCTAGGTAACTTCTTTTGTAAAATGTCCAAATCTTTTCCAATTATTGAATTGGTTGTCTTCTTGAGTTGTAAGACTCCTTTTAGCCCTTTGTTAGACATGTACATATTTCCTCCCACTCTGTGGCTTTTCTTTTCTTTAAGATTTGAGAGAGCAAGAGCGCACAAGAGCAAGAGGGGCAGAGGGAGAGATCCTTCAAGCAGACTCCACACTGAGTGTGGAGCCCAAGGAGGGGCCAGATCCCACAGCCCATGAGATCATGACATGAGCTGAAACCCGGCTTGACGCTCACCAACTAAGCCACCCAAGTGCCCCACTGCCATTTTATTTGCTTAATAGCATTTTTTAAAAGTGGTTTTAAATTTCTATGAACTCTAGTTTTTCTTTCAGAATTATTTTTCACACTTCATGCTTTCTAAAAATTCTCTGCTTACGTCAAAGTCACAATATTTCCCCTGTGTTTTCATTTAGAATTTTCATAGTTTGGTTTTCATGTTTAGGTAGAAGATCCATTTCAAGGTCATTGTTCTTTATGGCATTAGGCTTCCCCCCAGCATTTGTTGAAAATACTATCCTTTCTCCACTGAACTGCCTTGCTACTAACTTTGTCATTTTTAAAAACCATTACACATATGGGTCCATTTCTAAACTGTATTCACTCATAGTGACATATATGCCTGTCTGCATACCAATCCCTCACAGTCTTGCTTATGTAGCTATCCAGGAAGTTTTGAAATCATCTAATGCTACCATTACAGGGTTATTTTTCAAAATTGTTTTAGCTATTGTGGATCCTTGCAATCATAGATTAATATTAGGATCAGCTTATCAATTTTGACAAAAAAATCATCTGCAGAAATTTTTATTGGGATTATGCTAAATGTATCGATGAATTTGGAAGAAACCACATTTTAATAATAACACTTCAATCCATAAGCAGGGTATATTTAGGTCATCTTTGATTTCCTCATCAGTGTTTTATACCTCTCAATGTTACAGACTGCATATATATTTTCCAACTGTTCATTGCTGATATAAGGAAATACAATTGGTTAGTATATTTTGACATTAAATGCTTTATATTTTTGCTATGTTCACATACCAGTTCTAACAGCTTTTTTTTGTAAATTCTTAGGGGTTTCCTAGCATGTCATGTTATTTACTAATATAGACTTGCTTTTCTTTTCTTTTTTATTTATTTTTTATTTTTTAAATTTATGATAGTCACACAGAGAGAGAGAGAGAGGCAGAGACACAGGCAGAGGGAGAAGCAGGCTCCATGCACCGGGAGCCCGGCAAGGGATTCGATCCCGGGTCTCCAGGATCACGCCCTGGGCCAAAGGCAGGCGCTAAACCGCTGCACCACGCAGGGATCCCTTGCTTTTCTTTTCTAATCCAGTAAGTCTTTAATTTATTTTTCTTGACTGGCTAGAACTTTTGGTAAACTTTTGAACAGAAAGGGTAAGGAGAATATCCTTCTCTTGAATCCTGTCCTAGAAAGTATTTTTTCACTATTAAGAAAATTAGCCATATGGGGATCCCTGGGTGGCTCAGAGGTTTAGCGCTGCCTTTGGCCCAGGGCTTGATCCTGGGGTCCCGGGATCCAGTCCTGCATCGGGCTCCCTGCATGGAGCCTGCTTCTCCCTCTGCCTGTGTCTCTGCCTCTCTCTCTCTCTCTCTCTCTGTGTGTGTCTCATCAATAAATAAATAAAAAATCTTAAAAAAAAAAAAAGAATATTAGCCATAATTTTTCATGGAGCCTCTATATCATATTGAAAAGAGTACTTATTTTTATGTCTTCAGTTCACTTACCTTTTCTTCTGAAGGGTCTAATATGCTGTTGAGCCAATCCAGATAATTTTTCCTTTTATATATTGGATTTTCAGTTACAGATATTACATTTGATATATTTTTCTACCACTTTTATCATTATTCATGTTTTCTTTTAAATACTTGAGCATATTTATAATAAGCCTTGTCTGCTGATTTCATCACCTTTGTCTTAAGGATCTGTTTCTACTGACTGGTTTTTCTCCTGGTATGTGTCATATTTTCCTGTTTCTTGAAATGTCCTGTAATTTTTAATTGGATGTTGGGTACTGTTATATTGTGTTGTTAAGTATCTGGATTTTATAGTCTTCCTTTTAAGAGTTTTGGTGTGCTCTGGCTGGCAGTTCAACTACTTTTGGGTTGGCCTGATCTTTTTAAAACTTCTGGTAAGTTTTGTTAGAGAAGTTCTAGAGCAGGCTGCACTCTAAAGCTGGTTTATCCTTATTGCTAAGGCATAATTTTCAGGGGTCTCCATTGAATGCCTGACTGTTCAACAAAGTCTTTCCAAAGTGTCCAGTTAGAACTCAAATGTCTCCCAGTTCTGTGAGAACTCAGAGAATTGTACAGCTTATAGCTCCTCAGCCTCATGGAGTTTCATCCTATGCATTTGCTGCTTATACTTCAACAAAAGACTCAGGTGGGCCCCTCATATTTCCGGAGGCTTTCTCTGTATACTTCCTCCTCTTCTCTATTCTGCCCCATAATTTCCAGTTGCCTCCATTTCCCCAAAATCTGATCTGTCTCAAACTCAACAATACCACCATCCTCTGCTCAAGTTGCCCCTCTCTGTGTCACTATCTGGAAAATACCTCCCAGCACAAAGCCAGAGTGATAGTTTTTACTTCAATCTTTTCCCTCACACAATCCTATACTGCCTTGTACTCCAAGGATACAATTGTTTCACATTTTTTACCCAGTTTTCTATTTGTTTACAGTGGAAGGTAAAGTCTAGCATTGGTTACTCTGTCTTGGCAAAAGCAGACATATATGTGCAGACATATATGTTCAACCCATTCTTTTTGCCTCATCCCACCCCATGTTCAGCCCACACAAAAAACTACTACTTTCCAACCCCTGGCTAAGCAACTTCTTCTGTTTTATTTTCCTACCTTGGTCATGTCCTTTTTACCCAACATGACTTAACTCTTAGGTCACCTCATTTCTGGAAGTCTTCAATTTTCTGTAGAGATTTTTTTTTTTTTTTTTTTTACCCATCTCTGCCTCTACAGCATATTGTTAACACATACTATAGAATTTTTCCCAAGGTACTCTCACTATTTGCACATCTCTCCACTAAAATGAATTACAATAATAATGAAAACTGCTAACATTTGGATACTTTCTATGTACCAGATACTATTCTAAGCACTTTACCTATATTTACCCATTTAATCTTCATATAACCCTAAGATACAGGTACTTTTATTATCCTTATTTTACGAATAGGGAAATTAAAGCACAAAGAAGTTAAGGAAATTTGAAATCACAGAGCTTGGTGTTGGTAGACAGGATATAAATCTAAACAGTCTGATTCTAGAGCTCATGCTCACTATACCGTCTCTGATGAATTCCTGAAGGGAAGCAACTGTGTCGTATTCTTGTTTGTACATTCTGTGCCAAGAGCACCTCAAATATTTGTGGAATGAATTAAAATTTTTAATTTTCTCCTAGTCATCCAAAAAAGTCCTTCATAAGTAATGCAGGTTTTCAGTCAGTAATTACAGAACTGAATCTAGAAAGGGTCTTTTATAAACATGGAAGAGACTAAAATTAAATTTCTAATAATAATTTCAAAGATCTCTGAAGAATTTTAACATGCAGAAAAGACTAATAAGGTTTTATAGGTAGCCAAGTAACTGTAGTGAACTCAGTTGGGAACAAAAGTCTCTGCCAAAGAATCAACACCCCCTTAGAGAGAGATGAAATGTCATAATTTGTCTCAACTAAATGCATACTAAATTAATCCTATCTAAATGTGCAGTAGAGATCAAGGCAAAAGTAAAAAGAGTATTTAAACAAAAATTTAATACTGAAAGCCAAATATGTCCACAGTAATTAATGAAAACAAATCAGGCCATATTGTTCAATGAAATCAACTATGTTTAAACAAAATTTAACTAATTCTACATGAAAAAAAGTATGTCATTACTTTAGAAACAATTAAGTGTTCTCCATATGATTATTAAAAGCATTTAAGGGACGCCTGGATGGCTCAGTGGTTGAGCGTCTGCCTTTGGCTCAGGGCGTGATCCCAGGATCCAGGCCCGAGTCCCACATCGGGCTCCCTGCATGGAGCCTGCTTCTCTCTCTGTGTGTCTCTCATGAATTAAAAAAAATAAAGTCTTAAATAAATAAATAAATAAATAGAAGTTCTTGAGAGAAGGCAGTATATAAAACTAAAAGTACTTAAAATAATACAGGTATCCCCTGCCTTTCAAAAGTTCATGTTGAGCCACTCTGCTTCACAAAAGACATATATTAGTACATTCTCACTAACCCAAAGAAATAAAAAGAGGATTTTCACTTTTATGAAAAAAGGTAAAAAGCAAAACTAGCATTCAATGCTTGTTTTGCAGTGAGCCATTACAGAGGCAGTGTAAGAGTGAGCAGTGAGAGTGGCCCAGCCAAGCTCCTTCCCTGGGAACTACAAGCAGCATCAGGCTACTGTAGCTTTGAACAGTGTCTGTGAGCATCTGTGTTTTATCTTGATTTATTTTGTGCATTTGCTAGCAAGATGTGTCCTAAGGTATCACAAAAGCCTAAGGGAGATTATTTTTGGAGTCTGGGAATACTCAAAAAATTTTCCATATAAATTAATGGTAATTGCTTCCTTGCTTTATGCCATTTTGGCTTAAGGTAGGTTTCATAGGAATGCTATGATACGTTCAGATAGTAGGGGAGATCTGTAATGATTTATACTAAAATTTAAGTGATTAAAAATAAAAATACATATATACTGCACAAGTAGATAATTACATTTAATCAGCAAGATAATAATGAACCACAGGGTACAAATTGTGAGGAAGTGAGAGTTGATGCACTCTTGCTACTTTCAGCCTCCACCACATTACCAATCTACATCATATACACCTGGGCTTCTACTCCATCCTACAGCCCACTGTCCATCTTGGACAGGTCCACAATCCCTCATCCAAAATTCCTGAAACTAATTCAAAATTTTTCTGATTTTAGGAAGGTACATTTTACCCAGCACTCCAGCAGGATCTAGGGCAGCACCGTGTAATCAAACACATGAATATTTCTGCAGCAAAATGCATGAATATTCACATTAAATGGAATAAAGAAAGACTATAAATAATCTCACATCAGTTCAGGTCAGATTTATGAGCCTGAAAAAACATTCTGTTTTCTGAGCTTTTAGGATTTTTAAATAGTAGGAAAAGGACTATAGATTTGTGTTACCACATTGTATCCAATCTGCTCAGTCCCTGCTGGAGAAATGACAATGGCTCCCTTATCTGCCATATTCAAATACAACACTAATTTCTATACCAGTCTAGAAATGGCAACACCTTTGGAAATTACTTACTCAAACTCCTTACCTCAAAGCCCAGAAAAGATGGAATAACTTGCTTAGGGTCATACTGTTACCACTGACAGGGATGAAACTAGAACATGCAGGTCTCCTATCTCCCAGGCCTACTGCTTGTTTGTTGGTTCATTCACTCATTTGATCTCTCAATTCAAAGTGATTCTTTTTAGCTTTTTTATGATAGTGAAATAATTATAGACTCACAGAAAGTTACAAAAATAGAATAGGGTCCTACGTATCTTCATCTGGCTTTCCTCAGTATATAGCTGTAATACAGTATGAGAACCAAAATTAACATTGGTACATTAGTTAGTGTTAACAAAACTACAGAACTAGGGCACCTGGGTGGCTCAGTCAGTTAAATGTCCACCTCTTGGTTTTGGCTCAGGTAGTAATCTCATGGATCAAGCCCCATGTCAGACTCTGCACTTGGGTGGGGCGGGGGGGGAAGGGGGGTTTCTGCTTAGATTCTCTCCCTCTGACCCTCCCCCTGCTCTCTCTCTAATAAATACGTTAAAAACCTTTAAAAAACTAGGGACTCCTGGGTGGGTCAGCGGTAGAGTGTCTGCCTTTGGCTCAGGGTGTGATCCCAGAGTCCCGCATCATCGGGCTTCCTGCATGGAGCCTACTTTTCCACTTGCCTGTGTCTCTGCCTCTCTCTCTCTCTCTCTGTCTCTCTTGAATAAATACATAAAATCTTTAAAAAAAAAAAGACTTAAAAAATTATAGACCTTATTCCATTTTCAGCATTTTTCTTAACCTGTGTTCATTTGTGTATATGAGTGTACAGTTCTAAGCACCTACACCCAAGTACAGATTCACAAAACCACTATCAGAATCAAGATACCGAAATGTTCCATCACCACAAAATACATCTTTGTATTTACACCCTCTGCTCCCCACACTGTCCTGGACTCTAGCGAGCACTAACCTGTTCTCTAACTCCATAGTTTTGTCATTTTGAGAATGTTGTATAAATGGAATCATACAGTTTTGTAGGGGTCCAGGGCAGGCTGTCCCGCGACTGGCGACTTTGGCATGAACATCATTTTGAGTTCAAAGCAATCAAACCAGCAGATCAAGGAAAAGCTCTTTATCTCCCCTCTCACCTGTGAGCACATACCAGGAAGAGAGCTATTAACAAAGATTCCTCTTTACCTAAGAAATTTATTTGAGTAACACAACATTTGTTTCCCAAACATCTCCTTTCACCTTCCTCTAAAGGTCTTCCTCCTCTTTGCAATACCCAGATTCCACCCCTCTCCTTAGCTCATATAACCATCTCCTTGCTTCATTATCTTTGGAATTTCAAGTCCTTATGGATTTCCCATGCATATGCTATTAAATTTTATTTTCTCCTGTTAATCTGCCTCACATCATTTTGATTCTTAGTCCAGCTAGAAAGACCTTGAAAGGTAGAATAAAGTCTTCCTTTCCAACAATATATAAACTTCTGAGATGGACTTTTTCTTTGTGGTAAAATTCACATAAAAATTACCATCTTGGGGATCCCTGGGTGGCTCAGCAGTTTAGCACCTGCCTTTGGCCCAGGACATGATCCTGGAGTCCTGGGATCAAGTCCCATGTCAGGCTCCCTGCGTGGAGCCTGCTTCTCCCTCTGCCTGTGTCTCTGCCTCGTTCTGTGTCTCTCATGAATAAATAAATAAAATCTTAAAAAAAAATTACCATCTTGATTACCCATTTTTAAGTGTACAGTTCAGTATATTCACAATGCTGTGCAGCTGAGCTCCAGAACTTTTTCATTTTGCAAAACTGAAGCTCTATGCCCATTAAATGACAACTTCCCATTTCCCCCTCCTTCCAGCCCCTGGCAACCACCATTTTACTTTCTCTGACTACCTAGATATCTCATATCAATGGAATCATACAGTATTTGTCTTTTTTGTGACTGGCTTATTTCACTTAACATAACATCCTTAAGGTTCACCATGTTGCAACATGTGCCAGAATTTCTTTTTTAAGGCTGAATAATATTCCATTATATGTACCTAACATTTTGTTTTTCCATTCACCTACTGATGGACATCTGGGTTGCTTCCATGTCTAAGCTATTTTGAATAATGCTGCTATGAACATAGGTGAACAGATGTCTCTTTGAGACCTTGCTTTCAATTTTTTTGGATGTATATACCCAGAAGTGAAATTGTTGGATCATCTGGTAATTCTTTTCATTTTTCTAAGGAACCACCATACTACAGTCTGTAGTGGCTTTTTTACATTCCCACCAGTAGTGTGGATTGACTTATTCCATTCAGCACAATTTTTTTTCTAGATTCATTCAAATTGTTATATGAATAAACAGTTTGTTTTCATTGTTGAGCAAGATTTCATTGCATGGCTGCAACACTGTTCAACAATTCATCATTGAATGACATTTGGGTTATTTCCAGTTTTTGGTTATTACATATAAAGTTGCTATAAACATTTGTGTATAGGTTTTGACATAAGTTTTTACTTCTCTGGAATAAATTCTCTGGAGTGTGATTGTAGGGTTGTATGGCAAGTGTATGTTTAATTTTATAAGAAACTGTCAAGCTGTTTCTCAGTGTGGCTGTACCATTTTTACATCACCATCAGCAATGTTAAAAGAAATCTAGTTTCATTTCTCTACATCTTCACAAGGACTTCAGATTGTCAGTATTTTACATTTTAGCCTAATAGGTATGTAGCAGTTATCATGGTTTAAATTTGCATTCTTCTAATGGCCAATGTTACACATGCTTACCTGGCTAATGTTATACATGCTTACCTGCCACCTTTTCATACACTTACTTGTCATCTTTACAGGCTCTTTTTGCTCATTTTCTAAGTGTATTCTTTATTTCTTACCACTGAGTTTAGAGTTCTTTACATATTCTGCACACAAGTCCTTCAGATAATAGATTTACAAATATTTTCTCCTAATTTCTGGCTAATTTTTTTTAAAAAGATTTAATTTATTTATTCATGAGAAACACAGAGAGAGAGGCAGAGACATAGGCACAGGGAGAAGCAGGCTCCTCACAGGGAGCCTGATATGGGACTTGACCCCAGGACCACGACCTGAGCTAAAGGCAGACGGCTCAACCGCTGAGCCACCCAGGCACCCTGTGGCTAATTTTTTGTTCTGTTAACATTCTATTTCATTCTTTTATGGAGCAAAGACTTTAATTTTGATGAAGTAAAATCCCTGATTTTTTTCTCTTATGAAATGGGGTTTTGGTGTTATGTCTAGTAATTGTTTACCTAGCCCCAGATCCTGGAGGTGTTTTCCTATGTTTTCTTCTAAAAGTTATGTAGTTTTATATTTCACATTTAAATTCATGTTATATTGGGGTGTCTGGGTGGCTCAGGTGGTTAAGCATGTGATTTCAGCTCAGGTCATACATAATTACAGAGGTCAGGGATTGAGCCCCACATCAGGCTCAGCTGGGAGTCTGCTTCTCCTTCTCCCTCTGCCTACTGCTCCCCTGGCTTGTGTTCTGTCAAATAAATAAATAAACAAATGTTTTTTAAAATTTATTTTATATTGTTCTCACAGGTATCCATTTTCCTTCTTTTTTGTTTTTTTTTTTTTTTTGAGATGTGAAATTTAGGTCAGGGTTCATTTTTTTTTTTTTTTTCCAATGATACCCAATCATTCCAGAACCTTGCTGAAAAGACTATTGTCCCTCCATTGAACTGCTTTTGCACCTTTTTCAAAAATCAATTGGGCATATTTGTGTTGATCTATTTCTGGGTTCTCGTCTATTCCTCTGCCAATACCACACTGTCTTGATTAATAAAATTATATCTAAGACTTAACATTAGGTAGAATGATTCCTCCTATTTTTTTTTCCCTAACATTGTTTTAGCTATTCTTGTTCCTTTCTTGCTGCTCATTTTACTTTACTGCATTTGCTTTTCAGGTCCTCCCTACACTCAGTAGAAACAGGAGAACCTGGGGAAGAAAGGAGAAAAAATGGATCACAAACGAAACAATAAAATATTACCCATGTAATATCTATCCACCTATCCTAAGGACATCTCAATTTCTTCATTAATGATTCTCTTCTGTTCCAGGCCACTTCAGTGTCTCTAAATGAAATAGCTAATATACTGCCACTACTCATTAGCCACAAGTCATTTACTTCCTTCTGTTGTAAACATACTTGTGTCCAACACAATGTCTATTTATCAGGGAACATGATCCATGTTTTAGGCTTCTTTATATTCCTCCATAAGCTTCAAAGCATTGAGCTAATTAATTGAGGATTTAAAAAATCTAATTGGAGCTTACAATCTAAAGATCCTAGGAAACCTAGAAGAACAGGGTAAAAATTAGCTAACGGCTACACTGTTCCTAGTAATCAGATCATTAGTTCACCAAATCTCAAGATTTTAAATTTAAACTTTTTTCAAAGATTTATTTATTTATTTGAGAGAGAGATAAAGCTTGCCCACAAAAGTGGGAGGGACAGAGAGAGAGAGGGAGAATCTGAAGCAGACTGTGGGTGGACCCAATTCAAGGCTCAATCTCAGGACCCTGTGATCACCACCTAAGCCCAAATCAAGAGTCTGGGGCTTAAGTGACTACACCGCCCAGGCACCCCAAGATTTTAAATTTAATCTCACTTCTGAATCTGTTAGAGTACACTTCTAGGCTCTTTCTCCTTTTCTTGATGAGATGGCTTAGGTAAAGAAACAGAAGGTAGTGAATAATAAATTACGGTGATTTCTTTTTTTTTTCCCCCTGCTGTTTGCCAAAAATGCCACCCTTCACCTAAATTTTAGGGTATTTAGACATGATTCATCTCTAACTTACCATGTAGGTTTAAACAAAATGTAAAATGACCCTCGGGGTTAAAATATTGATTTAAGTAAGTAATAGAAACTCAAAATATAAAACGAAACTGTAAAAGAATTTACCAAGTCCAGTATCCTATATCTAACTAAATCAACTACAAGGGGTCTTTATGTCCTTGGTTAACATACTGACAGCATCTTCCTCTTAATTATCAATGCTTTGCTGATAAGATGTCAACAAAGTAAGGTGTACATCATTAGAAAAGATATAGTGCTTGATCCATGTTTTTAGCTATAATTTACAATAATCATGGTCGGCCTACCCTATGGATCAACTGCCTGCTCCACTGCTATATAAGAGGTAAATATAGGACTTCCTCCCCCAAAGTTTTTTGTTCACTGACCGCCTGTGAGTTCAGACTGTTTAAATAATTTGTGATACACTATCAAAGTATAATAAAACTACATGCACAATATTAGCTCTTTCTTTTCTCACACAATAAAGCAATTCATATATGTTACCATAACATTTTTGCTGTTTTGTTCCTCTCCACTTCTTTCACTGTAGTATGGTACTGGGTATGTGGGGCAGGCTACAACCAGGAAATTTTTAGAGCCATTATTCTTACAAGCTTTCATCTAGTATATCTCTGGCAGCTTCAGAAGGGATCTTCTCCAACACCCCACCTGATTTTCTGGCAACTAAGTAGATGAATTACAATCCTCAGAATATAACACAATAATAAGGCCTTTTCCAGCTCTGCCATTTCCACTTCAGTGTTTTATTATAAAGACTACAATATGTGCAATGCAATGTACTACTATAAACTCTACCAACACTACAATTCCCACCACACAGTGAACCCCGCTATGTGATTAGCAAAAACTAAGAAACTTCAGGGTTCTAGCACTGTGAGAACATGGTGTAACCTGAACTCAGACACTGCTCACGAGAGTATCAGCTGGTACAATCACTTTGGAAAACAATTTGCTATTATTTACTAAAACTGAACATGTGCATACACTCTTGCATCTATTCTCTCAAGACAAGTACACCTGGAAACTTGTAAGCACGTTCACAACATTTTTTCATAACACAAAAATGCAAACCACCTAAATGCGGATTGAAAGATGACTACGGCATAGTCACATGATAGGATTTCATACAACAGTGAAAAACTAATCAAGTACAATTAAACACAACATATATAAGTCTTAGGAACAATTGCAAATAAAAAAGTAAGCATAGCAGACTGCAAGCAACAAGCTACCATATTTGTAAGTTTCAAAAGTGAGATTTTAATATGTTATTATTTAGAGAAACACCAATATTTTTAAAAAGGAAGAATAAACACAGAATCCAGTACACAGGGAGTCAGGGACATGGACTGGGGAGTACAGATAATTTCAAAAGGATTGGTAGTTATAGTTTTTAAATTGGATAGTAAGCTCATTCATTACTAAGCTTTAAAACATTTAAGTACGTGTCTGTGTGTGTTGACTGTATATCATCTAAAAATCTACAGAGAATTAATATTCCAGCTACAGGACAAGTGTAGCCCACTCATAAGATGACATTTCTGATCCTGGAAACAATGCCAACAAGTAAAATCACTTTATTATTGCTATTTGGTAACTTCTGTAGTAACAAAGAAATGACAGTTGTGTCATAAAAAATTATCGCAAGGGTGTGAGCAAGGGAAGTGGGAGTAGCTATAAAAGGGCAATGGAGGGGATGCTGTAGTGATAGAAACGTTCTGCATCTTGACCATATCAATGTCAATAATCTACCTGTGATACTGTACCATAGTTGTGCAAGACGTTACCATAGGGAGAAACTGGGTAAAGGGTACACTGGAGGGCAGCTCCAGTGGCTCAGCAGTTTAGTGCCGCCTTCAGCCCAGGGTGTGATATTGGAGACCCGGGATTGAGTCCCATGTCCGGCTCCCTGCATGGAGCCTGCTTCTCCCTCTGCTTGTGTCTCTGCCTCTCTCTCTCTCTGTGCCTCTCATGAATAAATAAATAAAATCTTTAAAAAAAAAAAAAAGGGTACACTTGATCTCTGTATTATTTCTTCCAACACTATGTGAATCTACAATACCTCAAAATAAAAGTTTAATTTAAAAAAAAAAACAGGTGGGGTGTCTGGGTGGCTCAGTTGGTTTAGCATCTGCCTTCAGCTCGGGACATGATCTCAGGGTCCTGGGATCAAGTCCCATGTGGGGCTCCCTGCTCAGTGGGGAGTCTGCTTCTCCCTCTCCCTCTGCCCTTCCCCCAGGCTCATGCTCACTTGCATGCTCTCTCTTTCAAATAAATAAATAAAATCTTTAAAGAAGAAAACATGAAAAAACAAAGATAATTTTTATCTAGGGTTTCTTTACCTTGGTACATTAATTCTTCATTGTAGGGGCTGTGCTGGGCATAATAGGGTGTTTACAGCATCCCTGGTCTCTACCTACTAAATACCAGGGCATGCCCCAGTTATGACATCTCCATATACTACCAAATGTTCCCGAAGGGGTAAAATTGCCCCATCTGAGAACTACAGCTCTATTTACAAAATCAAAGAAGAGCTGTGGAAGCGTTCCCAGTTTAAGGAGACAAAAGAGACATGACAACTAACAGTAATATGTGATCCTAGCCTAGATCCTGTACTAGAAAGAATACTATAAAGAACATTTCTGGGTCAATTAAGAAATCAGGAATATCAATAGTAGATTAATAAAAGTATTGTAGCAATATTAAATGTGCTTAAATTGATTACTATAAAGAATATTGCTATGTTGGGGCACCTGAGTGGCTCAGTGGTTGAGCATCTGCCTTTGGCCCAGGGCATGATCCTGGGGTCCCGGGATTGAGTCCCCGCATGGGGCTCCCCGCTGGGAGCCTGCTTCTCCCTCTGCCTGTGTCTCTGCCTCCCTCTCCGTGTCTCTCATGAATAAATCAAATCTTAAAAAAAAAAAAAAAAAAGAATATTCCTATGCTTAGGAAATACATGATGTATCTAGGCATAAAGGACCATGATGTATGTAATCTACTCTCAAATGATTCATTAAAAATGTACTTTACATGTATATGTAAATTGTATGTATATATGTATAGGATAGGAGAATGTATAGGTATATATGTATATATATGTGTAGGATATGTATAGGATAGGCGAATCAATCAGGTGTGTTACTACTTTTATTCTTGCAACTTTTCAGTATGCTTGAAATCATTTACAAACAAAAAGGAGTTTTGCTTGTTTGTTTTTACTGGAAGCATACATTGTGGTCTTGAAATCCTAATGGCAAGTTTCACAGAAGTCCAGCATAAAGTGATAAAAATCCCAAGAGGATAGCGACCGACCTGCCTTAAGCCTGGGATACTCGTTGTAAAGAACTGCCTACCTTCGGCATTATCTCCCCCACGCCATTCTTTCTGGAGGAGACCCCTGGAACAGTGCGGAACGGAAAAAATCAGTCTTTTTAAAAGACTATTTCTAGGGGCAGCCCGGGTGGCTCAACCCAGGGCGTGATCCTGGAGTCCCAGGATCGAGTCCCACGTCGGGCTCCCTGCATGGAGCCTGCTTCTCCCTCTGCCTGTGTCTCTGCCTCTCTCTCTCTCTCTGTCCCTCATGAATAAATAAATAAAATCTTAAAAAACAAAACAAAACAAAAAGACCATTTCTAGAAAAGTGACTCAAACCCACATCCCTGCTCGATTTCTCTACAATTCACCGAGGCATCTTTGCTCCTGATTAATGAAGGAGCAGAAATGCGAAAAGAAGTACAGGTGTCTCTCGAAAGAAAACCACTTATCCGCTCGGCTGGGCAGGTGGAGGAAGAAAGTTAAGGTAAGTGGAATCGAGGGGAGACAACATCGAATGTCTAGGAGAGCGAAGGAAAGGGGAAAAAAAAAAAAAAGATAAAAAGAAGTAAGCAGGGAGCCCGTCTGAGCGCGGCGGGCAGTGAGCGTGAGCCAGGAAGCAGGCCTCGAGGGGCGCGAGTGCGTCGGGGGCAGAGGTAGCTCACCTGGCCGTGGTAAGCAGAGGGTGCTGGGTCCCCACCAGCTTCCGCACCTGCAAAGCGATGTTGCTGAGCTCGTCGCTCAGCAGGCAGCGGAGGCTCATGAAGGACGTGGGGTAGCCCACAATCTTCTCCGCCTCTGACACCACTTGGTTCCAGTGGGCCGGGGACCTAGAGGGCCGCTCACGCCCGGAGCCCACCGAGGAGACGGGACCGAGCGCCGGGAACCGCCACAACCGACGCGGGGGACCCGACGCCCCAAGATAACCGGGCAAGCGCAACAGCAGCTTCCGAAGGCTCATAGTTTGAGTCTGGGAGTGTCAGGGACTTGAGGGGGGCGGAGGTGGGGGACGGGGAGGTGTCCGGAGGTGGCGCGGGGAAGAAACCGGGGGCAGAGGAGGAACCTGCAGGAACTAGCAGGAAGCGGCAACTCTTGAGCCTCCCGTGAGTTCCGGGAACCGTGACCAGAAGCGAACGTTCGCGGCAGCTTCCCAGCGCTTCGGGCTGCACGAACAGTCTGAACTCAGCACTGCCCCCCGGCCATCTGAGTACCAAAAAAAAAAAAAAAAAAAAAAAAAAAAACCCACAGCAGCCTCCTAAATGGGGGGCGCCATATTGGCGAGGCGGAATACGGTCTGTCGTAAAGACAGAGGCGGGCAGTTCAAGAGAGAAGGATGTTCCTCGCTTTACGGCGAGGTCGTGAGCGCTCCGAAAGGGGCGGGGCTTCGGAGGAGAACTCCGGAAGGCGAAGGGGGTGTAGGGCGGGAGCTTAAGCTCCTCCCACTCCGCTCTGCACCCAAAATTGGGAAGACGTGGGGTTCCCGGGAGTGGGGTCGCGTGGGGGCGCGGGGGCGCTGCGGAGTGGTGCTTGGGCCGCGGCGGGTCCTCAAGGGCATGCCCGCTCACCGAGTGCGCGCGGGAAGATGCATGTGACGGGCGAGGGTCGGGGTGCGAGGGCGTGGGGCGGAGGTGCGGGCCCTCCGGGGGCGCGCAGGGCGGCGCGGGTCCGGGAGCTGCGGGCCTCCCGCCGCTCGGCAACCGGACGCCACGTCTGGGCGCGGGGCCCTCAGTCCCCAACCAGACGACAGGTGGCGTGGCCCCGCAGAAAGGGCCCTTTTCCCCCCAAGGAATGCCCTCGATCGACCTTTGTCTAGCACCTGCCGGTCCTCGGGCCCCCGCCAGGGCGCAGGGAGGCCCCGCGCCCGGCCCCCCCCCCCCCCCCCCTCTCTTTTTTCTTTGCAAGGACACGCGCGGTTTGCCACCCAGGATTCAAAAACTAGTGCTTTTCACCGACAGCAGCTCATTTCGTAGCCCTTTTGCATCCTCAAAACCACTCCCGTTAAAGAGTATTTCAACCTGGTCTGGTGTGAGGAGACCGAGGCACGTCCACGTCGTATAGATTGGCAAAGGCCACACCAGACAGGCATGTTACCCCCAGGCTATCTGGTTCCTGAATCCCATGCTCGGAACCACAGCTTTTTGATTTTTTTTTTTTTAAGATTTTATTTATTTATTCATGAGAGATCCAGAGAGAGGGGCAGAGACACAGGCAGAGGGAGAGGGAGAAGCAGGCTCCATGCAGGGAGCCCAACGCAGGACTGGATCCCGGGTCTCCGGGGTCACGCCCTGGGTCACAGGCTGCACTAAACTCCTGAGCCCCCCGGGCCGCCCCAGAACCACCGCTTTATGCTAAGTAACCAGCTACAACCACTCTGCTCTTCATTGCAGGCGATGTGGTTATCATTCAAGTGATGCTGCCTTTTCTTTTTTCAGGTATGTCTAGTATCCTGCCCCTTGTCGCATCACCCAAAAGAAGTATTAAAAAAAAAACAACAACCCTTGTTAGGGGTGCCTGGTGCCTCAGTGGGTCAGGTGGTGTTCGGGGAATCCCGGGATCCAGCCCCGCCCCCGGCTCCCCACTGAGCGTGGAGTCCGCTTCTCCTTCTCCATCTGCCGTCCCTGTCCCTTGCTTGGGCTCTTGAATAAATACATAAATCCGTGTTAATAATGAAGGATATGTTACCCAGTTTTACATTCTTAAAAATAGCTTCAACTTTCAATTTTTTTTTTGAAAGATTTTATGTATTTATTCATGAGAGACACACAGAGAGAGGCAGAGACCCAGGCAGAGGGAGAGGCAGGCTCCATGCAGGGAGCCAGACGCAGGACTCGATCCCAGGACCCCGGCTGGGGTCACAACCTGAGTCAAAGGCAGAGAGGCTCAACCGCGGAGCCTCCCAGGCGCCCCTAAAATGCTTTCAAATTTATGATTGATATTTTTAAAATTAGTATCATACACAATACTGGGCTAGACTCTGGCTGGCTACATATAAAAATTCAGACTTCAAAAAAGGGCGAATTAAAGAGTAATTATTCACTTTAAAGAAAGATGCTTTTCTCTACAAATGTTTTAGTCTCAGACTCCCTTTGAATGGCAAATTTTCCTTGTGATTTTAAAAAATGCGATTTTATTTCCAAAAATTCAGTTTAGGCATAACTTTTCAGGGGTACATTTTAGATGAATTATGCTTGTTGTAAGTGTTAAACGCAGTCTTTGCCCACAAAATAAGTAAGGCAAGCTGAAGTTGAAAATAATTCCTGTGGAAGAGATAACAAACTCCTGGCAATAAAATTCAGCTCTGTTCTAGATGAAAATAAACGTGGAGAGTGAGATACCTTACTATTTCAAAAAGTTCCAAGGCCTGAGCTTCTGGGTTATCCAAGGTGAAAGAAGTCATGAAAAAATGAAGAGAGATAAAGACTGAATGTGATAGATTGTGCACCTGAGGCTGTTTCTTCAAAATCATGGAACCTTAAGACCAACTTTCCATGCAATTTTCTTAATACCAATTCACAGCATGTACTTTAATTTCTCCACAGAAGCCAAATGCATTATTCTCTGGTCATACTCTATTAACCAAGTTTTTGATTATTCATGGGACTTTGGTCCCATTTTACTTTAAATAATCAGCACTTTCCTTTATACTTACAGTTAAAAGGTTGCATTATACCTAATGATAATCAGTTTTTAGAAGGTTAAAATGGTATTTATTCTTTAATCTTCCAGATAAATATATAACTCCTTGGAGTCTTTCTGACTACAGAGATTTCTGAGTTGATTGTGACTTTTGGAGGAGCAGGGAGAGAAAGTATCTGTGACTCCGTCATTCTTCTGCCACTGGTAATAGTCATTTTGCAGATGTCTTTGAATATGTGCACAAAGAAAGAATATAGCAGGGGTTCTCAACCTTGGTTCTACTGACATTTGAGGGCATGGAAGTCTTTGTTTTGGAGGGAGGGCTATCCTGTGTGTGGTAGGATGTTTAGCATCATCCCTGACTTCTGCTCACTATAAGCCAGCAGTACCCCTGTCCAGGTTGTGACAAGCCAGTGTGTCTCAGGACAGTGCCAAGTATCTCCTGGGAGCAAAATCACCCATGGGAATATAGGGAAATGGGAAATGCTGAAAACAAACAAAACCAAAACAAATGAACAAGAAACAAGTATTATTGATGGCATGGACTCCCACAAAGTTAGCAAAAGAAGAGGTCCTGGGTATGAGTACCCCTACGAGTTAAAGTGGTGACTTCACAATCTGGAAACTTTCAGCCATACACAGGGACTTCTCCATCTCCTTGGATTTGGGGGTGTTTGGGAGATAGCAAGCTGACAAAATATAGTCATTGTTCCTCCTCCACTTTTCTCAGGATCCTGACATTGGTAAAGTACCAGTAGATTTCATTTACTGTCCTCTCTGCATTCTGCTGACCTTAGAAACAAGTGAAGTTAGGGGATGCCTGGATGACTCAGATGGTTAAGCATCTACCTCGGGCTTAGGTCATGATCCTGGGATTGAGTCCCACACAGTACTCCCTGCTCAGTGGGGAGTCTGTATCTCCCTCTGCCTCTCCCCCTGCTTCTGCTTTCTCTCTCTCTCTCTTAAATGAATAAATAAAAATCTTTAAAGGAAAGAAACAAGTAAAATTATATTTAATGTCCTTTTCTTTGGCTGGAAACCTAAACCAGCCTTTGGAAGTACAAGGTCTTAACAAGAATGATGTATGCTTTGGGCTTTGGCATTTCCATGGTTAGGTGAGTAGAAATAGAGAGGGACACGGCAGCCATCCTTTTTCTACCATCCTCAACACAATCACCCATTGTTTATGCTAAGACAATTCCGCCAAAAGCAGTCGAAAAGCACTTTGGCACATTTTGGGGGAGAATGACAAAAGGAGGCAAGTAATGAGATTATCAACAACCCAAGAGTTTGACCATCTTACTAGGCTGCAGACTGTGGAGAACAGGGACAGCACATATCACCAGTGAGATTGTAAAATAGTTCATAGCATCTATGGAAGGAAATTTGATAATCCCTAGGAAAATTACATATGCATTTATACTTTGACCCAGAAATCCCAATTCTAGGAACTCTTTCCAAAATACAAAATGTATGCACAAGGTTATTTATTGCAATATTATTTGTAATTGCAAAAGATTAGAAATAAACCAAACAACCACAAGTAGGGAAGTGGTTAAGTAAACTGGAGTAGATCCATATAGTGAAACACACTGTGTAATTCTGAAAAAGAGTGAAGAGCATCTTTACACTGATGTAACATGAGCTCCAGAACATGGGTTAGCTTTAAAACAATAACAGCAACAACAACACCAAAAAAAAAAAAAAAAAAAAAAGGAATGAGTCCTTTAGAGGCATGGCAGATTTCAGATTTCAGGTCTGGGACAAGAAATGTACATGATGAGCCTGGGACACCCTGTTGTGCCAGAAATCAGGGAATCTATAGTCCAAAGTCTAATGGGTCAGGGCAAAGGAACCAAGGGATCAGCATAGAGGAGGTCCCAGTAGCTGAAAAAGGGACAATCTGAACATCAAAACAGAGTAAGAATTACAAGTGATTGAAATTCACTGATGATGTGTAAATCCTTGAGCTCATTATGAGACATAACAAGGACAATACTCTGAATATTTCCAATATCATGAAAGAATTGAACATTTATCCTGCCATCCTGTAGGAAGCATATTTAGTGGTGTCTTAGTCTGGCTTACCCCCTTGAAAACTGAGCCTGAGACAAGGGCTTACTTTTAGGTAGTTTATTTTGGATTGTGATCTCAGGAAGCAGCAGTTGATGACTAGGGATTGTGAACCAGAGGAGATCTAATACGGGGGTGTCTCTGAGTTAATCATCACTATGGGCAGTGAAGCCCTGTGCCTGCTGGGGCTTTTTGAGTTGCCACATAGAATATACTTCATAATTGTCAGCTTGATGCAAGAGAGGAGCCGTTGTTGACCAGCTCCCAGCTCCTGTTGGTCCAAATTTCCCCTTTGGGGCATTAATCCCCTTACACTTCTAAGCTGCCATGAGAGTGCCAGGCACATATCCCACCCTCATGGAGTCAGAGGACCTCAGGGAGCAGAATGTGACATGTGCGCAGTGCATATGTGGAGAAATGCTGTCGGGTTACCCCTACAGGAAGCAGGTTACTTCAGTAATGGCTCTAGCGAGAGGCAGGCTGAGAGGACGTGAAACAGGGAACAAGTCACTTCTAATAGACAGTCCAAGTTGATGAGGGAAGGCTCTTCCTAATAATTCCATCTAATAAAAGAGAAAGAAAAGATAGAAATAAGAAATCACCATATTGTGATTCCTCATGGAATAATCAAGTCAGGCAAAAATTATCAAAAGATGAGAGGCTGATGGGAAAGAGCAGAAGAGCAGCGGAGACATCACTTGCAACCACTAACTGATCTCAGCAACACTAGGCATGGGGGTCCACACAGCTGTGCCTTCTGATGAGGTGCATTGTGAAGTACACAGCACCACCTAGGAAATATTTTTGCCAAAATAGTTGAATCTAAATCTCATAAAGCTGGTAGGTCTAACTTCCGATTTTCTGGAAATATAGAAAGGAATGGAAGTTCTTAAAAGAACTTCACAAGGAAACAGACTAATCCAGCTGACTTGACTGGGTTTCTTCAACAAGACAAGGGGATAAGATGAGATCCCCTTGGGGGATCCTTGGAGTCCTTGGAAAAGGACTCCTGTAGATTGAGATTTTGAGAGGCTCACAAACCAAGTGTTATTTGGATCTTGATTCTAACAAACCAACTGTGAAAAGTAAATTAGGAGGCAATTAAGGAAATTTGAATTATAGTTTTGGTATATTAGACATCACAAAGGAATCCTTAATCTTATGTGTGTGTCTATTAGAGATTTTCTGTATTTTTAAGTAAAGCATACTAAAGTATATATAGAGAAAACAATACAATGTCAGGAATTTTCTCTAAGACACTTCTGGAGGGAAAAAAAAACAGATAAAGCAAGTATGCTGAAATCTACAAAATTGTTGATTCTGGATAATGAGTATATGGCATTCATTACACTATTCTATTTTGTATATGTTTGAATATTTTCATAATAAAATACTTTTAGGGCAGCCCCGGTAGCTCAGCGGTTTAGCGCCGCCTTCAGCCCAGGGCATGATCCTGGAGACCTGGGATTGAGTCCCACGTTGGGCTCCCTGCTTGGAGCCTGCTTCTGCCTCTGCCTATGTCTCTGCCTCTCTCTCTCTCTCTCTCTCTCTCTCTCTCATAAAAACATAATATCTTTTAAAAAATAAAATACTTTTAAAGAGGCAAGTAAATATCTTCATTCTTTTTTAAAAATGAAAGCAAATCAAATGACTTCCGTGAAGTCATGAAGCTGGAAAGCCGTGGAGGTAAGAAAGCTCAAACTCACTCCTTCCCATGTCCTATTATCTTCAGAATTGAATGCACTTACTTATTTATTCATTTATTTTCTAACCTCAAGTGCAGGTAATTGCTTCTTGACCCACTTTTATCAATGGTCCATACATTGTGCTCTTTTATTCTATTGTGGTGGTAAACAGCCTCCAGATGCTCAGTGATCCCTACACTTGGTGTTGTCCCGTTCCACATTGTCTTACGGTTGATCTGTGTGATCGATAGCATTTGGAAGAAGTGATGGTGTGTCACTTCTGATACTAGTTTTATAAAAGACGTTGCAGCTTGGGCTCTCTCTTGCTCATGCTCTCTCCCTCCATTCCTCTTTACCTCTTTATCCCCCTCACCCCCACCCCACACACATTACTTGCTCTGAGAGAAGCCATGCCATGAATAGTTCTATGGAGAGGCCCATGTGATGAAGAACTGAGCCTCGTGCCAACAACCATGTGCATGAGCTATCTTGGAAGTGGGTCCTCCAGCTCCTTCAGATACTGTAGCCCTGACTCATAGCTTGATTATAACCTCATGGGAGACCCTGAGCCAAAACCGCCCAACTAGGATGTGCATAGATTCCTGACCCTCAAAACTTTGTAAAATAACAAATGTTATTAATTTGCTAAGCTATGGGATAATTGGTTATACTGTAATGAATAACTAACACAATGATCTGACGATCTTTATGTGACACAACACATACAGGGAGCGATCACCAACACAGGAACTAGAATTGTCAGTGTGGACTTCTCCATCCTGTTCTCCTTTCTCAACCCAAAGTTATCTTGATCTGGAATCTTGTATTTATCATTCTCTATTTATCTATTATCTCTATTTATCATGGTTTTTATAAAAATAAGTTAATATATGCATATCTTGAAAGTATTTATGTATTTTTGTTATTTTTTTATCTTGAAAAGAGATTCCATGCTAAATGTAATTTCCTGTGACCTCTTTTCTTTGCTCAACATTATTTTATTGAGATTCACCCATTCAGTGTATATAGTGGCAGTTTATTTATTTTGACTGCTATAATATCCATTGAGTGAATATATCCACACTTCATCCACTCTCCTGTCAATAGACATTTGGATTGCTTCCAGATTTTTTTTCTATTATAGCAATGTTGTCATGAAGAGGTTTTACAAATGCCTCCAGGTTTATATGTCGAGAGTTTTATATATAGCATTGGAATGACTGGGTTGTAGGGTACATGAATATTCCACTTCAATAGTTAATGTCAAATAGCTTCCTAAGGTGGCTTTATCAATTCACATTTCTACTAGCTGTTTATGAGAGATCTTGTTGATCACATGCTCTCAACACTTGATATTGTTAGCCTTGTTAAAATTTCCAACAACAGGTATAAAATAGAATCTCATTACAGTATGGATCTGCATTCCCCTCTTCACTATGAAGACTACTGAATGCCCTTTCCCTCTTACAGATGAGTCCTCAAAGATGATGTGGGAAAGTATATATGACTACAATACTTCATTGTAATTTTTCTTTGGGGTTTAATTTTTTACTTCTTCCCTTTTTAGATCCCCACTCCCTGTGTACACAATAGCCCTTTCTTGCTATCTCCTTTTAATGTTCCAAGTGTTTGACCTTAGAACAACTGCAGTTAGGGAGGAAATAGACCAAGACCTACTCTCCTTTTTTCCTAGTTTCTCTCTCTATAGGGCAGCAATGTGGAATTGACTAGCAAGGGTGCTAGTTAATTTCACACTAGGATTAGCTCAACAGGGGAAGAACTTGGTCTTTTTCTATTACAAAGGCTCTTTCCAGGAGACTATTTTCTTTTAAGAACTTGGAATGGGGATCCCTGGGTGGCGCAGCGGTTTGGCGCCTGCCTTTGGCCCAGGGCGCGATCCTGGAGACCCGGGATCAAATCCCACATCAGGCTCCCAGTGCATGGAGCCTGCTTCTCCCTCTGCCTGTGTCTCTGCCTCTCTCTCTCTCTCTCTGTGACTATCATAAATAAATTAAAAAAAAAAAAAAAAAAGAACTTGGAATGACCAAAAAAAAAAAAAAATCAGCTAAGAAGGTTTTTACTTGAACATAGATGGCATTATAAAAGGTTAACAATCTGGGTTCTGCAGCTCTGTCCTGAATAACTGTATGGTCATAGGCTAGTCATTAACCTTTACGAGATTAAAAGTATTAATCTGTTAACAAAAATAGATGGTCTTTTGGGTCCAGTTAAGCATCAAAATCTTTTTATTCCATGAATGAAATTAACTAGTAGACTAATCTGATCCTTATGATCATTTCATTCTCTTGGTCTCTCATTCAACCAACGTGATTGATCTTGGCATTGACATAGATTGAAACTTGAGGTCCATAGGAAGATTTCAGGGAGGGCCCTGTTGTTCTTTAATTGTTTTGTTTGCCACTGCATCTGCATTCTTAGTAGTGTCTGCTGAAGAATAGACACCACATAAATATTTGTCGGTCAGTTGAATGAATAATGAATGGATGTACTACTTTATTCTTTATTCCCATGGTCACTCTACCATCACACTCAAATTCAGAAGTTATTTGAGTTGTATTTGGTTTGTCATAAATTCAAGAAGCCCAGGCTAAAGAATATCTCCATGACTACAAGTTGAGCTAGCTCTCCATTGCTATTTAAGCATTTCTTATGATGACGAAAAATCACCACAACCAATCAAAATCTCTGGGCTTAAGGACCAGGCATCAGTATTTTTCAAATACTCCTTGGGGGATTCTAATGTGCAGCCAGGGTTGAGAATTACTACTCTAGAAAAATTATAGTCTAGTCTTTTCCTATTATTTTGTGTTAGTTCTGTCTCTTTTACTCCCCTTCTCTCTTTCTTTCTTTCTTTCTTTCTTTCTTTCTTTCTTTCTTTCTTTTTCTTTCTTTCTTTCTTTTTCTTTCTTTTCTTTCTTTTTCTTTCTTTCTTTTCTTTCTTTCTTTCTTTCTTTCTTTCTTTCTTTCTTTCTTTCTTTCTTTCTTTTCTTCTTTCCTTCTCTAGAAGAAATTCATAGGTCAGACTTCATTCCCTAGGGTTAGAGAAATTCTGACAGAATTATATGTATAGATGGGACGCCTGGGTGGCTCAGTGGTTGGGCATCTGCTTTCAGTGCAGGGCATGATCCCGGGGTCCTGGGATGGAGTTCCACATCAGGGTCCCTGTGAGGAGCCTGCTTCTCCCTCTGCCTGTGTCTCTGCCTTTCTGTTTCTCATGAATAAATAAATAAAATCTTTAAAAAAAGAATTGTATGTATAGAAAACCCCTCATTTTGTTGCATATAATGCATAAACAGATAACATCAGGTAAAAGGGAGTCAGGACACACTGCATTTATTATATGTATAAAGATTGACAACCTCAGACTATAGAGTTGGTAAAGCATTTTGTCAGTAACTGCTGTCCTATTGTAATAAATATCTTAAACTATCTGAAAATGTTTCCTCTGTCTTAAGATATAGGTTTTTTCCCTAAAATTGGAAAATATTGGGCAGCCCGGGTGGATCAGCGGTTTAGCACCTGCCTTCAGCCCAGGGCGTTATCTTGGAGACCCGGAATCGAGTCCCACATCGGGCTCCCTGCATGGAGACTGCTTCTCCCTCTGCCTGTGTCTCTGCCTCTTTCTCTCTCTCTCTCTCTCTCTCTCTCTCTCTGTGTGTGTCTCTCATGAATAAATAAATAAAATATTTATTTTTTAAAAAAGGAAAATATTTCATTCAGAGATGGATGTACCTAAGGGTGAACAATTAAATCAGCATGGTCAGTTAATTCAGAGAAATCACTTCACAAATTTACTGATAAAATTCAATCAAGTCATTCT
Source organism: Canis lupus familiaris (assembly GCF_011100685.1). Taxonomy (NCBI): domain Eukaryota; kingdom Metazoa; phylum Chordata; class Mammalia; order Carnivora; family Canidae; genus Canis; species Canis lupus. Next base: position 64,952,610 of record NC_049233.1, read on the forward strand.
TTTCATAAATTCAATGACCAATTCAGTAAAATAAGTGAGTTTAAAGCCCTTTGTAGACTCACAGCAATTCCTTTCTAGAAATAACCATTAAAAGTCCCCCAAATTAAAGTCACCAGATTCTAAGGCTATTTTGATGTAGCCCATAGATGAATCAACTTTTGCCAAATAAAGACAATGGGTCTGAACAGAAAGAGATTGAAAAAGAGAGAGCAAGAGAGGCTTCCATTATTAACCTTGGCAATATAGAAGCAGGGACATCAACTTGCTGGGCTGAAAAGAATTTACAAAAGACCATCTGAGAAGATCAGGTAATTAAGAAAAATCATGTAAGGTCATTTCCCAGAAGCTGACACCCAATTAAGAGAGATGTCATTGTCAACTACTATAGTGTCAGAGCGGTTTCTCAAAATTAATCCTGGTTTAAATCAATCAGAAGAGCTTGCGGTGATGTTTTCTGTTCTTTGAAATCATGCCACTAGCATCTGTAATAAATATGTTTGAATATTATAGGGCTGGTATGACTACATTGCGAGTAATAGGTTTGAAGTGCATGACAAAATAAAAGGAGTCAATCCCTGTATTTTTCTAAGAATAAAAGAGTCGCAGTCTCAGAAGTCTAAACAAAGAACAAATCTACAAGACTTTTTCCATGGAGAGTGACAAAACTCCTTGTTTAAGTGATCAGACACAGGAGCCAGACACCGTGAATTCATATCCCAACTTTACTATAAACCAGTAGTAGTACAACATTGGGCAAATTATGTAATTTAGTCTCAGTACTGTGGTTTTCTTATGTGTCACATGGAAAGAACAATAATACCTATATCAATGGGTAACTTTTTTATTTTTAAAGATTTTATTTATTTATTCATGAGCTACACACAGAGAGGCAGAGGGAGAAGCGGGCTCCCTGCAGAGAGCCCGATGTGGGACTCGATCCTGGGATCACAACCTGAGCCCAAGGCAGACATTCAACCACTGAGCCACCCAGGCACCTTCAATGGGTAATTTTTAATAATAGCATGAGTTCATAAACATACTTATATCAGCACCTGGCACATAGTAAGCTTACAACACGACCTCCCATCATTCTCCACGATGAAACTGTAGGTCCTCATAACTTCAAATCGCTTAAAAAAATACAGATATAAAGTGCTTTTACTCTTTTTATTTCTAGGAGAACAACTGTTTTTAATTCTAGAACAAATTGTACAATTTGCCTACTTAGGGTAAGCATGTATACATATACAAAAGACAATTGAAATGCTATGTTATTTGTGTATACTGTGGTGATGCAGTTTTAAGGACATTCTGAATTATATGGCTTAGAACTTATTTTATTTTAAAAATTGATTCACCGTTGAAGACATCTTTTTTTTTAAAAGATTTTATTTATTTATTAATGAGAGACACACAGAGAAGCAGGCTCCTTGCAGGAAGCCTGACATGGGACTCGATCCCAGGACCCAGGGATCACAACCTGAGCCAAAGTCAGACACTCAACCACTGAGCCACCCAGGTGTCCCTGAAGACATCTTCTGAGTTCGACTTTTCTTAAATTGCAAACTCCCTGAAAACAGAGGTGGTGTCACCTCCTTCTCCTTCCTCAGAGGAGGTAAACCAGCCTTTGCTTCATTACCAAGAGTTATTTTTTTTTTTTTTTTAGATTTTTACTTATTTATTTTTGTGAGAGAGCACCAGTGGGGATGGGGTAGAGGGAGAAGCTGACTCCCCACTGAGCAGGGAACCCCATACGGAGCTCCATCCCAGAACCTTGAGATCATGACCTGAGCTGAAGGCAGACACTGAATGGACTGAGCCACTCAGGTGCCCTGAGTTAGACTTTATTATAGTCATCTTTTTGTGGTGTTTTTAAATGAGTATTTTATTTTCTTTTTGCTTTTTTATTATAGTGTTTAAACTTCACACAAAAGTAGAAAAAAATAAGATAGTGAGCTTCTATGTACATATTATCCAGTTTTGGAAATTACCAACATTTTGTACTTCCCTTCCCAATAAAGCCAAAGTATTTTGAAGCAAATCTCAGATATCATATTATTTTGCCTGTAAATATTTCCAAATTTGTTTATAAGAAATAAAATTTTCCATTTTTAAAAAAAGTAACTATAATGCAATTGCGCCTAACAAAATTTCCAAAATTCTTAATATTCAAATTGTCTCAAAAATGTTTTTATATAGTTGATTTGCCTAAATCAAGATCCAATCAAGGTGAAATGCATTGCTTAAGTTGTAAGTGTTTGATTTTAGATTTTGGAAGATGTTTTAGCTTTATACTTCTTCTAGAAGGAAATGAATGACCACAGCTGCAATTTGAGTGAAATCATCATAACAGAGTAGAGAAATCTAGAGTAAGAAATGGAGCCCTCACAATAGGTTTGGGTTTTACTTTTAATACTGACCTAGGGACCTATTTCATGACATTAGATTCTTTTGCTACTGTAGAAAGAAGAAAGATTATCATTTTCAAGTACGTGCTTTATAGGAAGCATGCGGAGTTCAAAAACTGTGGACATTGCAAGGCACTAAAGCTGCATGAACTGGTCAACATTTCAATCTTTGAAGTTCCCTGGGTGTAGAACTCCCTTTTGCTTCTCATCTCACCAGACTCTCTCTTCTCTTCCTAACAAATTTTTCCAAGGAATTTGTTTGTGATAATGTACCTCAGTTCTCACGTTTTATAATCATGCCTCAGTGGTTTTCTTTCTACCCAGCATATTTGAGTGTCTTAAAGCTTAAACTAATGCTTTTATTGGGGCGCCTGGGTGGCTCAGTCAGTTAAGGGTCTGCCTTTGGCTCAGGTCATGATCTCAGGGTCCTGGGGTGGAGTCCCACATGGGGTTCCCGGCTTAGTCGGGATTCTGCTTCTCCCTCTGCCTCTACCTCTCCCCCCTACTTGTGCACTCTCTCTCTCTCACTCAAATAAACAAAATCTTTAAAAAAAAATAACGTTTTTATTGGACTTTATTTTTTTAAATGTTGATTTAGCATGACTGCCATTAATATGCCAAAGTGTCTTTACAAGGAGATTCTCTATAATTACTTTACAGGTTACTCAGAATTATCAGAATAAATGAGATTTCCCTTTCAAAGGAGGTGGGTAGGAAATAAGTAACAAAGGTAGTATTTAAATAGATAAAATTTTAACATATTTATATGGTGGGGAGATCTAAAAATAAACAAACCCACAGGCATGGATTTCTATAATATAACCTCCTGCAGCTATGAAAGCTAATGAGAAAATCATCTTTATTGATTAGGATCTCAAAATAGTCACAGTCTTTGATCTTACATACTTCTTTTCCTCAGGTCCCATTTATTATTGTAAAATTACCACTGCTTCTATATCTCCCTTTGTAATACTTTCTGGAGTCTGGTTTGGTAAAACTATACAGAGTGATAGTTAAGATTCTAGGCTCTGGAATTAGGCTGGATTCATATTTGGCTTCATGATTTCCTAGGTGTATGGCTTTGGGTAAGTCACTTAACTTTTCTGTACTTTGATTTATTTGTCTGTAAATGGGTGTAAAATACCTATATACCTACCTTATTCTATTTGATTATAATTCAGAAATGTTCACTCCCATCTCTCCTGGGGTAGAGTATTTTTACCTCCCTATTAATGTTGGTCATGGGTCATGGGGTATGGGGACAGTGTACCAGTTCCAAACCTGGCATCATGTATTTTCACTTCCCATCTTGTACTCCTCCCATCACCATGAGAAGAACATGCCTCAGCTAGCTGTTCTTTCCAGAATGACAAGAGGCATATGGAGCAAATCTGAACCTAACACATGCCCTGGAGCCAAGTCTCCCCTGTCCATAGCCTGAAGCAGAGACGTGCAACAGAGTTAAGCCTGGATCACCCAAGCAGACTGATGAGAAAGATAATAAATCCCTGTTGCTAAAGGTTACTAGGTTTTGGGGTGGCCTGTTACAAAGCATTTTTGCAGCAATAGCTAACTAATACATAAGACTATAATGAGGAGCAAGTGAGATACTTTATGTTAGTCCGTTAGCCTAGTGCTAGCCATATAGTCAGTGCTCTGCTCAATTAATGTTCACTATTATTATTATAATCATTGTCATGACTATTACTATTATTTTATTTTTTCTGGATAGAAATATCCAAGTTATAGATTATGATTAATTTATAATGCAGTATTAGACCATGAACAGTGAGCAGGACAGATAGAGGAGAAAGTCCTTTGGGCTAGAAGTCAAAAAAATATAAGACGTAGCAGGGGAATAGGGACAGGTGTGAGGTAATGAAAAGTCACAGCATACATTTTCATAGGTTTGAACTTTGCTTACTATATAAATTTTAGTTTCCATTACAGTTAATGCCTGAGGTTATACTGTTACCTACAGTAGGCTAAGAGAAAGTGTGTTTATCAAGAGGACTCTCACTAAAAATATGAACTCTACGTCATCATGTACATAACATCAAATCAACAAATATTTATTGGGCACCTGCTATGCATCTTGTGCTAATACATGATAATATGTATAATACATATTGTATTTTATTGATCCTAAGACATGCATTTGTTCACATTTTAACATCTCTGAAATCAAAATGCAGCTTACAATTGGTGGCATGTAGTAGTTTAATTGTCCAGGCTTTTGTTATGATCATCAACATCTCAGTGGCTTACAATGACATCTATTTGTTCACATTATGTAGGAACATGGGTTGGTTTGGGCTCCACTGGCCTTAGCTCTGCAGAGCTACATACATTGTTCTAGAATCCAGGTGGAAGGACTAGCCACTATCTGAGACTATTCTACTACTATCTTATGGTTGAGGAAGGAGCAGAAGTGGAATCTAATCTCACAAGCACATTTAAAGCTGCCTGGATAAGGCCTTTGTTATGTCTACTCACATTTAATTGGCCAAAGCGGGACATCTGGGTGGCTCAGTGGTTGAGCATCAGCCTTTGGCTCAGGTCATGATCCTGAGGTCCTGGGATCGAGTCCCACATTAGGCTCCTTGCAGGGAGCCTGCTTCTCCCTCTGCCTGTGTCTCTGCCTCTCTCTGTGTCTCTCATAAATAAATAAATAAAATCTTTAAAAAAAAATGGCTAAAGCAAGTCACATGGCCAACCTTGACAGCAGAGGAGGAAAGTGTATTCCATCTACCAAGAGTCTGGGAAGGGTCAATGGGGACAGAAATTGGAAGCAATAATACAATGTATGCAGCAGAATTTTTCCTTTTCTCATGATACATAAAACAATAGTGTGTCTCACAATAGCTGGCATCTTAGAGTTAATGTAATATAATCATCTATATTAGGATTTAGGAGAATCTGTTCTTTAGGGATAATATTTTTATGAGCTTCTTTTTATTTTTTCTGGTTGGGTTTTAAAGGCCAAAATCAGAGATCCATTTACTGTTTCTATCTTTGTTTTTCATCTTTAAATCATAACACTAGATAATGAAGGTAAAGAGACATGTTGACATTCTTTTATTGATCTTGGGTTGCTGTTACTGTTACCTAACTTACCCTAATTTCAGCAAATAGATGAGGCTAAATTATAAAAAATCAACCCAGGGACTAGGTTCTTGGCATCACTTACTATTAATTCATTAGTTTATCTATCACACAAAATGCAGTTTTAAAAGATTTTATTTACTTATTTGACACAGCAAGGGACAGCAGAAGCAGGGGGAGCAGAGGCAGAGAAAGAAGGAGAAGGAGGCTCCCCACTGAGTAGGGAGCCCAAAGCGGGGCTTGATCCCAGAACCCTGGGAATATGACCCGATTGGAAGGAAGATGTTCAATCGAGACACCCAGGTGTCCAGACACACTATATATATATATATATATATTTTTTTAAGATTATTTATTTTTTCATGAAAGACAGAGAGAGAGAGGCAGAGACATAGGCAGAGAAGGAGAAGCAGGCTCCTCACAGAAAGCCCAATGCAGTTCTGATCCTGGAACTCCAGGATCATGCCCTGAGCCAAAGGCAGATGCTCAACCGCTGAGCACTCAGGCGTCCCCAAAAGATATTTATAGAGCATCTCTTATGTACAGGCACTTTCTTTGCACTGGAGATTCAATAGGGAATAAGGTAGATAAGGTTCTTGATCTTAGGAAGATTTTATTCCAGTGGAGAGTTACAGACAATAGACAGATAGATGAGGAAATTTCAGTGCCCTGCATAACAGAACTCATGATTATGTAATAGGGAGTAAGTGAGAGGAGACTATTTTAGATGAAACAGTGAAACGCAATAGCAAGGAGGCAGCCATGAGTATGCCTGTAGGAAAAGCATTCCACACAAGGAAGAGCAAATATAACAACCTCAGAATAACAGAAAAGAAGACAGAGGGTCAATGTGGCTAGAAGGTGGTGAACAAAGAGTTGAGTTTCAGTTAGGATATAGGTTAGGCTGTTGCAATAAAGAGATAAAAAAGTACAATCACTTAAATACAAGATACAGCCTTATGTCTTGCTCATATAAAAGACAAAACAGACAACTCTGGCTTGATGGTATTAGGGATCTAGGTCTCTTCTCTGTCTTACTGCTCTGCCAAGCTCACCATGTGACTTCCATCTTGTAGCTTGAGATGGCTAGTCCAGCCTCTACCCTCTTGCCATTATCCTAATACCCAGTCAGCAGGAATGAGGGGGAAGGGAAACAGAAGGCATATCCCTCTGTTTAAAGCCACAACCTGGAAGTTGCACATGCCGAGTCTGCTCACATCCTGGGCCAGGATTTGCCCCTGCTGATCATATCTAGTTAAGGGAGGCTAGGAAATGTGGTCACTAGCTTGAATTCATGTAACTGAATAAACTTTGGCGATTCTAGTTTTTTTTTTTTAAGATTTATGTATTTATGTATTTATGTATTTATTTATTTATTTATTTGAGAGGGCGAGAGAGCATGAGTAGGAGGGGCAGAGGGAGGGGAAGAGAGAGAATCTCAAGCGGACTCCCCACTGAGTGTGGAGCCTGACATGGGGCTTGATCTCACAACCTGAAAATCATGACCTGAGCCAAAACCAAGAGTTGGACACTTAACTGACTGTACCACCAAGGTACCCCTGGTGACTCTATATATAAAAAAAATAAGAGCGAGAGAGAGAGAGACAAATAGTTGTTAAGGGACCATTAATAGTCTTTTCTACAAAGTGAATAGTAGATAAAGTGAGTAATATAGACAGAATCCTGAGTATGTAAGGCCTTGATGGCCATGGCAAAGAATTTGGAGTATATTATTAATGTGTGTTAGATATCTATCGTTGCTTTCCAGATTTTTCCCAAAATGTAGAAGTTTCAAACCAACATTTATTATCTCATAGTTTCTGTGAGTTAGGAATTTGGATCCCACACAACTGGGTGGTTCTGGCTCAGAGTCTTTCAGGTAATTGGAGTCAGGACATTGAGTAGGGCTACAGTTATCTGAAGGCTTGACTGAGGCTGGAGGACCTGTTCCCAAGATGGTTCATTCACATGTGTATTGGCAGAAAGTCTCAGTTCCTTGCTGGCTGTTGGCAGGGGGCTTCGGTTCCTTTCCATATGGACTTCTCCACAGGATTGCTTGAATGTCATCATGACATAGTAGTTGGCTTCCCCCAAGCAAATGATCCAAGAAAAGAGAGCAAGAATGAAACCACAATGCCTTTTATGTTCTAATCTTGGACATCGTACACCATCACTTTGCCACATTTTATTTCTTAGAAGCAAGTCACTAAGTATAGCACATAATCAAGGGAAGGAGAATCTGGCTTTATTTTTCAAGGGAGAAGCATCAAAGAATTCATGGACATATTTAAAACCATCACAGTATGATAGGAAATCACTGGAACATTTTAAGCAAAAATCTGTTTCACATTTTTAAAGAATTGGTTTGGTTGCTGTGTGGAGAATGGATTACACAGGGACAAGAGTGGAAACAGGGAGCTCAAGTAGGTGGTGATTACTTAGTTTTGGCAACTGATAAATGGGCCTGAGACTAGGAGGGGTGCAGAGGAATTAGAGAGAGGCGGTGAGATACAGGATATTTTCAGAAGTCGAGCGGATGGGATGTGATAAGCTATTGTTGGATCTAATGCTATTAGGTGTCACTTCCTTTTCACATCTTCAACCGTAGCGTTTTCTCAAACTGACCACCTGAATTCTTAAAGTGCTTTAAAAATATGAATTACTGGTCTTCACATGTAGACGATCTACTTCAACGTGTCTAGGATGGGGAGAAGATAAATCAAAACTGGACTCTACCACTCCACTTACTCAATGAGCTAATTAGAAGTGTAATTATTATTTTTGTTGTTGTTTTGCAAAAGAGATAGTTATTATGCAATGGGCGCTATTATCTAAATACTCATTTCTTCACACATACACACCCTCTTCCTATTTAGACAGTTACCAATTCCTATGGATTCTGTTTCTAAGGTAACTCTAAGAATTCCTCGCAGCCTCACTACTGCACCAAACCTAAGCAATCATTTACTTCATCTTGAACTACTGCAAGCACCTCTCATGTAATCTCCTACCTCTGGTCTCTGCTTCTGCCTTTTACCTGCTATCTAGATGGTCTTCCTATCCCACACTTACGATCTTATCACCTCCATATTAAAAAAAAGACTCGGTGGCTTCCTAGGATTCTCAGAAAGAAGTCCACATGCTTCAGGATGGTACTTGAGGCTACTGACAATCTGGCCCCATTTTCCCTTTGGATTGACCTCGTAGCTCCCTTTAATGCACTCATCCTAGGCACACCAAAATTTTCACTCTTCCCTTACCTCTACTTGTACTCTCACGTCTTGGCAACTTGTTTCATATTGTTCTTTCTGTCTAGCGTGCTGTTCTTCCTCCCACTGTAACCTGACAACATCCTACACATCATCGTTCGAGGCCCAACTCAGCTGGCTACCATCGTTGTCTCCCTCACCCAGAATTAGTCGTCCTTTTTTCTTAGTTCTCATCTCACTTTTAAAATACCCTTATCATTTATGTTTATGCTCACGGTGCCTAGTGGTGGGCATGCCCTTAGTGGGCTCCAAAGAAAATGTTTACATGAACACAATTTATTTCCTCCTCTTTACTCAACTTATGCAATGGAAAAAAAAGGCAAGCTCTCATTGGAAGTTTGGTTAATTAATGTACATGGAACATAAACCCTGGGATCTGTACACATTTGGCACAGTCTAAACCCATTGCACTTTACAACCACACATAGTGGCATTAATAATTCGGAGGCATTGCAAAATCTTCACAATCCAAATATTTTATTAAGAATTCCAGTGGCAAGGTCTGAAATATAAAAGTTTGTGGGTCTTTTTAGAGGCTTAATCACATTTAGTTAGAAATTGAAATGAACAAGAACATTCTATTCCCTAAACATTCTAATTAATTGATGTTTAGCATATGAGTTACTAAATTTGTCTTTTCAGAGTTTGCATTTAGAGATTGCAAATAAATCTATTAGAATGAATTTCTAGGTCAGTCAGGTTTTGATTTGCAATATTTAATGTTTGCACAATTTCACCTATGTCTGACCTTTCAAAATTATTTTAACAGACCTACATTTACTTTCCTAATGGAATGATTTGCTACAAAGTGGCTACCGTGGGTAGTCTGGAAGGACACTGTAACTTTCTTTTGGCTGTCAAAACCCATCTGTTCTTATGTTTGGGGAAATCCATGGAGTGTGATGTTGGGATATAGGACCTTACCTTCCTGTGGAAGCCAGAGAGTTTGAATCTCAGTCTCCACTGGAATATGCCAATACCTGGCAGTAGACTTTCCCACCCAGGCCTCCCCACAAGATGAAGGAAGAACCTCTGGGACAGCTCCTGGGGGATCATGATGTCCCAGTGGTGATTCCTAGAAGGTGTTGTACAGCAGAGGCAAGGATGGTGGCGTCTTAGATAGTCTTCCCATGGCCTGGCCTGCTAAGTCCCTGGGCTCCTGTCAGTTTTCCTAGTCTCTTGGGCTCTACGAGTTCCCTTTCCTCCAATATTCTTTTTTTTTCCTTTAGACAGAGTTCATTTTTATTCCTCGAAAGCAAGAATCCTTGCCAGTACCATTGGTGCTGCAAGGCAGTAGAGATCGTTCTAGACTCTGGAGTCAGGCTGCTGGCCCACTCAGTCCCAACAGCCCTCCGTTTCCTCATCTGTAAAACAGGACCCAAAAGAAATATTGTGTCAACTGTGCCAGGCCTGCATACAATAATATCTGTAAAGTATTTTGCACAGTCCCTGGTGAATAAAGAAGCAGTCAATAAATAGTAGCTTTTGAATTACTGGATTCTAAGCAATGATCCATGTGTTCAGGCCACAAAACTCTGCTGCTTACCACATAAAAAGAACACCCCAGTGCGCACTCTGTGTTCAGTAATACACTTGATTCTTTCCCATGCTGGGTTTTTGTTTTGTCTTGCTTTGTTTTCCAGCTTAGGACTTTAGTGCCTTCCCAGACTGCATATCCTGGGACTTTCCTGGGGAGCGCAGCCTACAGTCACTGTACCTGGATCTTCTCTCGTCTATACCTGTTCTATCCCTGCCGGCTCTCTCTCACTTCGAGAATTTCAAAAGGAGATCAGCTGCACTAAAGACCCAGTGTTTTCACATGGAAAGGGCAAAACAGAGTCAAAGTGACAGTCCTCCTTAGCATGTGGCATACCAATTTAGTAGCTTTAATGGACTTAAACAAACAAACAAATGCACAGCCTATATCCCAAGACTTTTTATGGAATCCTTCATTTATCTACTTAGCTTTTGATGAATTTTTTTTTCTTCCACTGAAAAGTATAATGTCCTCTCATAGTTAAACTGTGGAATCTTTTCCACTCAACTTCCTCCCTCTGGGATGTAATAAAGAGACAACTTATGGCCAAACAGCACATTGGAGACAAATTTCCTGTGAAAGAAAAATGTTTTTTACTACATGTAATGTTTCTCAAAGGAGGTGGGTCAAAACACAGATATCAATCCTCTGTAACCATTTACTGAATACCATATTTGGTTTGAGAATATTAAAATGTAGTATGTTATTTCTGAAAGGTTGAGTGTTTTGTTATAGCATTAGAGCTGTTTTCCTCTTATAACTGCCATGTATATAAATTAAAATAAAGAAGAAATTAAAATTATTCACCTAGCGGCATCCTCTATTTTCCCAAGAAAAGTTGGTAAAAGGGCTGAGCAGAAAGGAGCAGAGTGTCATGTAGGTGAAAGGATACCTCACTCGACCTGGCATCAGTGGACTGTGGACTTTGATGCTCAATTGGCCACTTCCTAGTGTGACCCTGTGCTCACCCTCACTCTTCTAAGACATGAAATGGGGACAGTTATGCTCTCAAACATGGTTGTGAGAGATAAATGACATTGTTTGCAAAATACATGGCTCATAGCAGGAATCCATCACACGATAGTTGATGATCTCACTCAACAGGATTGTCAGAGGTCTAATAAGTTTAAAGGCATTTGATCATTTGTCTAAAGGGAGTATATTATTACAAGTCAATATTAGTATCTATATAAATCAAATAAAGAGAAGAGTTCTGATTTCATCAATGGATATCATCGAGGAAAGGCAATGACAATTCAAGATAACTTAGATATCAAGTTAAGTTTTACATTTACCAGAATTTTGACTGTTGAAAGTGTTCTATGTTTAAGTTGGTTTTATTATGATATTAAGGCCATAACCCCAAAGAAACTATTTTTGTTTGGGCAATACTATTTAGATGTTAAATAATTAGGTAAATAGTGCCCCACAGTTACTCCAGGAGTCAGAAAACTCCATTTAAAAAAATTGCTTAAAAGCAAATTTGAGTTATAGAATAAGTATCGATGTAAATTATATGTATCAATGTAAAAACCTTAGGTTTTTACTACTTGTAAATTTCTTTACTCCCATATAACTGAACTCAGTCTCTGTTTCATACAGCTACTGTGCTAGGAGGCAGAAAACCTCCAGATAATCTAAGTTGATTTGGTCTTCTCTTGTGCCCACCCCCTGGACTTTTCTCACTGGGCTGGCATCTCCATGGCAGGTGGGGGTGGGGTGGGTGGCATTTACCTCTCAGACATAGTCACCTCTCCAGCTGGCATCCTCTGGGCTGGAAGTCTTCATCTAATCAAACATTTTTGGGGCAGGACTACTCTGGTCCTGCAGTCCCTCAGAGTCACACCTCCTCCATTCTCAGCCATGCGTGAAACACATAATAATGGTGAGTGGAGAGTATTTATGGCTACCCCAGGACCTCTGCTCAGGCTTATTCATACCACTCTTCCTATCCTCACTGCACCTGCCTGCTCTATACTGGGCTGGTTTGTTCTACAAGACTTGCTGTTGTTTCGGGCTCTACCTTGAAGGGAGAGAGACATGAGTCATCTCTGCTTTCAGCCCTCTGTCTTCATATTCCCCCAAACCTAGAAAGTGGAACCTGATTGTGAACGTACAATAACCTCCTTCCATCATCTAAGCATCTTTGCTCCTTCTTTATACCAACCACACAGAATTGTGATCTGTTTTTTGAATTGGAGAAACTTCCTTTAGCTTGTCAATTTTTTTTTTCCTGAAGCTACTTTTTATGGCATAAACTTTTAATCTAAATCCTTCAGGTCAGTGGGTCTAGATACTCAAAATCTAGACTTTTTGAAACTCTGAAAAAATGTTCTTTCAAACTATCTTTTTCTGCCTTGAATTTCACGATTCCATTTTAAGTCTCAAAAGTCATGGACAATTAACTCATATTTTTCTGTGAATATATCTTATAACATCTTTACTCTGAAGCCATGGATGCCCAATGAATGAAGAAGAGCATGGGCTAGAAAGGAAGTAGCAAGTATAAACAAAAACGAAACACTTATTACATCAAAATATTACCTCACCACAGATGGAAGCTGCCTTAAACCCTGAGCTAGGTTCTTCTTAGTTTCCAGGCCTAAATTATTTTCTAGTTAATGGCTTGGGAGACTGACTGTACAAATGTGCAGTGGCCAGGACACATGACAATAGAACTCTGACCCATCACTTTGGAAGCAACTAACAAGAGAAGCCAAATCACCTCTGCCATCATCAGCCCAGAATGGCTGGGACTTGGTCAATGACTGCCAGCTTTCGGATTCCTTACCATACTTCTCCCTTCCAACTTGGGACCGGCTAGAGAAAGCTAAATATGCTCCCCAAACTAATCACATAGGATGTCCTGCTTCCAGTTGGCCCACCTTCTAGTTAGCATCTAGTTTCTCCATGCCAAAAACTCTCCATCAGAATATCGCTTATATTTCCTTTTATTTTCCACCATAAAGCTCTCCCACTCACATGCCTGCCTTTAAGTCTCTGCCAAATGCAGGTGATGGCGGCTGACTTTCTTGCACTATATAAACAGGCTTTGTTTGTTTTCTTTTGAGTGATCTTCATTTATTTCCATTGGCTTACTACAGATAAAGTGGTTATATTCAAATATATACATTGATAGTGGAGTCAAAAATTTTTTGACCATAGAGATGCTTGGAGTAAATAAATACTGGGCTTTGATCTCATTTTAATTCAATGGATAAGAATTAAAAATTATAACTCAAATTAATCTTTTCCTTGAATTGATAGGTATTAGTACACTTGCCTCAATGGGTACAGTTGAAATGTTCTTGAAATTGTACATGAAAATCTCATTTTTTGTAAATTTAAATTATAACATTCTAGCAAATTGCTATTAAAAGGGATGCTGGTGTACATCATATTGAAAAATGTAGAATGCTTTCATTATGTAGGTGATTATTCCTCATGTGTCAGGTTTCCTTAAATTGTCACATATCTCTGTGAGCCTGTGCATATAAACCTAAGGCTATTGTAAAACGATAATGATTCTCAGAAGAGCAAATAATACATATTTGTCCAGAGAAATTTGTGCAGTCTTGTTTTAGTTCACTTTAATGAGTAAGATGTGGTCCTAACAACACTCCAAAATGTGACTTACTATTCTTATTTTACATATGAGGAAATGAAGGCCAAGGTAAAATGACTCATTTAAGCCCTCACTAAAGAAATGAAACCTCTTATTGTGCAAAGAAACTTGAGTCTGTTTGAAGCTACTGGCTGAGGGACTTTTTATATACCTGTGACTGATAAAAGGCCCTCATTCTTCTGAGAAGGTCATGGTCTTCACCTTGACACCATGGCAAAGAGGACAAGACTGTTCTTGGAACAGCAAGAAGGAAGGAGATCCCCAATCAGGGGTGTGCCTTACTGTGTTAACCTGGTGTATAATGTCAGAGCTAATGATGGTCAGATGAACCCCGTATCCAAATAGTGGAGCCAGGAAGAAACTCAGGCCTTTCCATGCAAAGGAAGGTTTCTTGACCCTGTGCCTCTGTCCATGTTGCTTTTAGAATAAGATTTGGATCCTTATGATGGTCCACAGGTTCCATATAATCTGGCCCTGCATTTCTCTTTCCCTGCTTCTCCCATTACTCTTTTTGTTCTCTACACTACAGATACCTTTCCATTTCTCAAACATGCTCAGCACATCCATTCTTCAGCTCCTTTAAAGTTCTGACCAGAGGGATGCCTGGGCGGTTCTGTGTGTTGAACGACCATCTTTTGGTTTTGGTTCAGGTCAGAATCTGGGGGGTCATGTGATCCAGCCCCAGGGGATCTGTGGCAGGCAGCAGCAGGGACTTTGCTTGAGATTCTCTCTCTCCAATTCCTCCTGCCCACATCCCCTCCCACTTGCACACACACACACACACACACACACACTCTCTCTCTCTCTCTCAAATAAATAAATATATCTTTAAAAAACAATTCTAACCAGAATACTTTGCTCCATGATTCCAAGCTCTCTGCGTGGACAGTTCCTTCTCATCTTTCCCATTTAATATGAATTTTTTTAAGATTTTATTTATTTATTCATGAGAAACGCAGAGACACAGGCAGAGGAAGAAGCAGGCTCCCTGCGAGGAAGACTCAATCCCAGGACCCGGTGATCACGAGCTGAGACAAAGTCAGACGCTCAACCGCTGAGCCACCCAGGTCTCCTGAAATTTGTTTTCATGAAGATCTTTTATTTTAGCTTAAACAGAGCTCCAAACCTTGCAGCCTACTACAATTTCTCTATCATATTGTTCTTTTGTTGTCTGTGTCTAAAATTACCTTCCTTATTGCTTATTTGCTTGCTTATTGTCCCTTCTCCAGGCTATAAACTTTCTGAAATTTGGAGGCTTATCTATTGTTTTTACTGCTAGCTCCCAAGCACCCAGAACAGTGCCTGGAATACAGCAGGCCCTCAGTATCTCAGTATATATAATGAATGAATAAGTCATGAATCCTAAGTGAGAATATAATGATACATTTTTGCCCATTACCCAGAAAAAAATGAGCTGAGTGTTTTGTGTATGATTTTAGGAGATTCCAAAACTCTAGAAACTCATCTGTAGACCCCTGGTTAAAGCCCCTGCGTTATAATTATGCTGTTTCAAATGTTTTTTTTTTTAAAATTGATTTTGAACTTTTGTTCTCTGAAATTAAACATGAAAATGAACTTTGGAAGTATGTTTTAGATAGCATATAACAAATCACAGGCCAATTGCTGCTCGTTGGTTTTGAGTAAAAAAGATCCCTGATATTTACATTAATTGATCCTAAATGACCATATTTCATTTAAAAATTATGCCTTGGGGTATATGTTAAATGCTCCCCCATATCCAGTTCTTTTCTCCTTTGGGGAAGATGGGAGAATTAAATTTCCCAGCTTCCCTAGCATTTGGACAGAATCATATGATTAACTCTAGTTAATGGATTGGAGGCAGAAGTGACATATGTCACTGCCAGGCTGGAGCATTTAATCGCTGGTGAGGTCCCCTGAAGATGTTCCATCTTCTCCTACATGGAATCACATGCTGGCATGGAGATGCCATGCCAAGCCATCACACAGAGGACAGTTGCTCTGGAGAGTCACACAGATCTTCAGGAGACTTTGTGTGAGCAAGGAGTATAATAAACATTTGTTGCTTTAAGTCCTGACATTTTCTGATTTGCCATTGCAGCATAACTTAACATAACCAAATACACCACTGATTGGAGAATGTGTTATTATTTTATATAATATTGGGGGGGTGGGAAGCTGTCATTTATAGCTGTAAGAATTCATTGTGAGATATATCAACATCTCGGAGGTGTTAAAATGTGAAAAATCCATGGGGCTTAGATTAGATAAAATACAGATATTTAAAAAGAGCTTATTAAATCAGGTTATCACTCCATAACTAGAGTTGGACAGAAAGTTATGGACTCAAATCCCAATCCTTACCAGCTTGTGACTGAATAACTTAGCTTGTGTAAGTCTTAGTTTTGCCATTTGTGAAATGGAGATAAAAGATGCCTTAGAAGGTTTTGTAAATATTAAAGGAGGTAATTCTTACCATGTGTTCAGCATAGTAATTACATATTTTAGTCCTATATTTGGTTAGACCACAGAGCTTGTTCAAGATAAGCATTAATTTCAAACTTTATATCGGAAAGCCTCTTTGTAGGTTTGTTATTATGTCATACAAACCAATCAGCAAATAGTTATTAATTCCTTACTAGGCACGAAGACTGGGCCACTGCGTTAGGTGTTGTTAGAGATAACAAAGAAGCAGATCTATCCAGAGGTCGAGGGCCTAAGCCACACCATCCTGGAGTTTTCCCGTCTTCTCTCTGATGTACTTTCCAGGTGAATCTGATCAGAATGAATATTAAGAGAAGCCTTAAAGAGTAAAAGTCACAAAAATATACCCGAGGGGTGTATGAAAGGTCATTCCTATACTTATCTTGGTGACTGGCAGGGGTAGTAAAGGGAATATTGAAGCTTATTTCTACGTCTAGGGCCTCGGATAGTGGTGCGTGGGTGTGGGTGTGGGTGCGCGCATGTGTGCACGCTGGTGGCTGGAGCATAATGGTAAGTCATAGCAGTGAAAGAGTGAATTTTTTGAGATGTAGGGATTGTTCCTACTTCCATAGGATTCGAATCAAACAGACTGTATAAAGTTATCTACGGAACGTTATTAGACTCACGATACATCCAAATTCATAAAGCGGCAACTCTTGTTATAATTGTCCTCATGTATAGTACATTTGAAGAAACCTAAAACTTGCCCTTAACAAGGTGTGGCAGTCATTAGTTCTGCAATTCATTCTGAACTAAAAGTTCCCCTACACAGGCCATATGAGCTTTCATTCTGTCACTGAAGATATCACTGTAGATTCTAAGACAATATTCCCACCTCAGTTTCCTGGGGGACGTATGCCTGTGAAAGAACAGGTGACTGATTAATATCACTATTTTTATTAAATGAGCCATTGCAGAGGAAGAAATTTTCTTTAAAGGAAGTATCGCTGCCTCCAAATATGACTCTGGGCTACAGTTCACCTTTTCTGTTTATTCTTAACTTGTGAAACTGTATCTTAGGGCTTTGGGTCTATAACTTGTTATTTGATATCAAGTGAACAACAGTGAATCGATTGTAATGCTTCTGGCACCAAAGGAAGCAGAGGGGGACTTAAATATGTTTCCAGAAGACAAAAAGCTTCCCTTTGTATATACTTTACAACATACGCTTCCTCTGTTTTAGAATATTCAAAAGGAAGAAAATAGAAGTTTCTAACTACCTGTCATTAAAGACCGAGAGGACAAAACAGAGAAAAGGAGCTACCTCCGATCCACGTATTATTTATCAGATATTTTGGATGAAATTCAGATTGAAAAACCAAAAAGACCCGCTCTTCCTCTCTCCCTACTGGCAACAGCATTAGGATGCTATTCCTCACTGAGACAAACACCCACTTTCACATGTTGGGGAATGTTGTGTCATTGTTCTAGGAAAGGGGAGGGCGTAGTGTTAGTGCAAACAGGTTTGGGGCTCCTGTCCTCATCCTTGCTGCCTCCTCTCCTCATCCTTGCTGCCAGGGTCGTTGTAGGTCGTCTGTGAGCTGGCTAAGTCCTGACTTCCCAGAGGACTTGGGCTCACACCTGGTCAACCTGGGTGCACTCCCAGAGGTTGCTGGAAAAAAATCTTGAATAAAGGGATGCCTGTACCGCAGAGCGCTCCCTAAAAACTCAGCAATCTTCCTCTCTTGACTTTTTCTGCCCTAGATAACCGCCCCGGGATCTTAACTTTTTTTTTTTTTTTTTCCGGGCAAATGTTTTGCTTGGACCCCTTGCAGGAGCAGAGTCTGATTCCGCCTCGCTCCCTCTGGCCTGGGATCCGGCGAGCCACGCAGGGCGGGGTGCGGCTTCCCCTCGTTGCCTCCGCACAGGGCCGAGAAGAGGCGAGAGGAGGTGCTCAGCTTTCTTGGATACACTTCCCCAGGATCTGTGATTCGGCATTTCCGAGACAGAATAATGCTAAAACGCAAAATAGCCACCGCAGAGGTGCTTAGCCCTGCCGGGTACGCTTCCAAATACCTCTAATTTGACGTTTCAAGAAGCAAAACAATGCTAACATGCAAATTAGGCAATGCGATACCCAGAAGGAGCCTCGCTTGACAGGCCAAACAGATTTTAATGGAAAGCTGACTCATATTCCCCAAACCGATTCATTCAATCTTTTAAGTACTTAAAAAAAAAAAAAAAAAGAATTGTGTAATTTTAAGTTCCACCACTGTTATAATGAGCACTCCATAATAACAAGCGGTGGAACAATGGACACCCCCATCTCGCATTGTGTCAGGTAATTACGAAGTGTCGCGGCGCGGGAAAGGGGACCGTCCGCGTGTCCCCTGCAGCGCGCGAGCATTCGGGGCTGCGTGTCTCCGCGGAGCACACACACTCCTAACCGCTCACGCCGACCGCACGCGCAGTGCGGGCTCGGCCCCAGGCGTGGACCGTCGGGGCCGGGGCGCGGGCGGGATGGGGGGTGGCGGTGGGGGTGGGGGCAGCCGGGCGCGGGCAAGTCGCCGGGCGGGGCAGGGAGGGTCCCCCAGGACCGACCCCCTCCGCGGGACCCCGCGCTCGCAGCAGCACCCGACGCTCCGGAGGTTAAACCCGGGGCACTGGGGCAAGGGTGCGCGCGGGGTCACAGGGTAAGGCTGTTACTTTGCAGTGAGACACGTGTGCGTGCGTGCGTGTGTGTGTGTGTGTGTGTGTAAGGGAGAAGGAACTGGAGGCACGAGAAAGAAGAAAGAACAGGGGGCCGAGGGCCGGGATGTCCTACTTCTAAGTGGTTCGTGGAGAGGCGAGAGCAGGGGTGGCCCGCGCCGCGCTGGGGACCGCAGGGACCTCTCCGGCCCCGAGGTGGCCCCCGGAGGGGAGCGCTACCCTGCGGCTCCGGGGGACGTCGGGCTGCGGGCTCCTTCCCCCGAGACCCCGGCGCTCCACGCGCAGGGAAAGCGGCCCCGGGCTCCTCGACCTCGGGTCCCCGCGCCCTCGCACCGCCCCACCTCCTCCCGTCACCCCCATTCATCCGCCCCCCCCCCGCAGCAGCAGCGGCTTCTAGGACGGGCCCAGGAGCCAGCTGCGGACCCTCGGAGCTAAGGAGAGGGGCGGGGGTCCGGGCGGCCCCGAGGTGGCCCCGAGGTGGCCCCGAGGTGGCCGCGGCCAGGCCCCGCCGCGGAGGAGCGGGCGGCCGCGAGCAGCCCCCGGGGCCGCGCAGCATCCGCGCGCCCAGTGACGGTGAAGCCACGCCCGCCGGGAGCGGGGGCCGGCCCGCCCCCCGCCCCCTCCCCTCCCCGCCCCTCCCCCGCCCCCGCCCCCTCCCCCCGCGCCGGCCCCCGGCCCGCCCCCGGCTCGGCTCGGCTCGGCTCGGCTCGCGGGAGGCGCAGGGCGCCGGGGCTGGCGCGCTCTCCGGGGCGCAGCGCACTCAGCTCGGCGCACGCACGCCCAGAGCAGCTCTCCCGCGCCCGGCCCTCGTCCCCCTCGGCCCCCTCGTCCCCCTCGGCCCCCTCGTCCCCCTCGCCCCCCTCGCCCATGCAGACGGACCGAGCGACGGAAGATGGCTGACGACTCCACGGGGCACCGAGGATGCAGCCCGGCGGCGGCGGCGGCGGCGGGAGCGGCAGAGGCAGCGGCGGCGGGAGCGGCAGCGGCGGCGGCGGCGGCGGCGGCGGCGGCGGCGGCAGCGGGAGCAGGAGCGGCGGCGGCGGCGGCATCCCCGAGCCTCCTCGAGCTACCTTTCCCGGTGACGGCCACTGACGCCCTCCGCCGCTAGAAGACACCCCGCTTCTCCGGCGCCCGCCCCCCCGCCCCCGGGCCCCAGCCCCAGCCCCGCCAGCACCGCTACCTCCGCCGGCGTTGCCTCCATCAGCACCACCTCCGCCGCCACCGCCACCGCCACCGCCGCCGCCGCCTCCGCCTCCGCCTCCGCCGCCGCCGCCACCGCCGCCGCCGCCGCCACCGCCACCACCGCCGGCGGCGGCAGCAGCCATTTCATCTCCGCCGAAGCCAGACACAAAAACATGGCAGAAATGGAGAAAGAAGGGAGACCTCCGGAAAATAAAAGGAGCAGGAAGCCGGCTCACCCGGTGAAAAGGGAGATCAACGAGGAGATGAAGGTACGTGCGGACTGCGGGGCCCGGGAGGCCGAGCTCCTTCTCCCGCGCGCTCCCCCTGGGCCGCGGTGGGGTTTGGGGAGGGGGCCGGGGAGCGCCTGTCAGTGCCCGCAGGATGCCCTGGGAGCCTCAGCTCCTCCTCCAGGTGCAGAGCCGAGGCCAACTCGCGGGCTGCATCCCCGGGATCTGCCTCCCTCCGGCGCGACGGGGGTGGGGGGTGGGGGCGGCCGGGGAGCCGCAGACGCTTCGACCTCCTGCACCCCGGGTTGGCACCGGCGCGTCCCGGCGGGAGGCTCCCCCAGGCGGCGGGGGAGTGGCCCCCTCCCCTCCCTCGGGGAGCCGCGCCGCGCGGGTCCCTCCAAAGTTAGGGAGCTGCGGGGCCGAGGAGCCCCGGAGCGCTCGGTGCCACCCTTCCCGCCAGGCGCCCCGGCCGCGCGCGCCCCGGGCTAGGCGGCTGCGAGGCCGTCGCGAGGCTGTCAGCGGCGCGGCCCGAGCGGCCCGGGCGGCGGGGTCGGGGGCTTGGGTACCGCGTCCACGGCCGCTCCTCGCGCTCGGCTGCCGCCGCCTCCCGCCCGCGTCCGCGCGCTCCGCTCCCGAGGCGCGCAGCCCGGGGCCAGCCCGGCCGGCCGGAGGGGCGGCCCTGCGGAGCGCCTGCCCATTGTTCGGGGAGGCCGGCCCGGAGTCCCGGCGGCGAGGCCGGGCGCCCCGCCAGGCCAGCGGTGCTCGGAGGTGGCGAGCGCAGCAGCCTGGCGCTCCAGCTGTTCGCGTCGGGAGCGATTGCACAAGAGCACCGCTCAGCTCCGGACACCCCCCCCACCCCCCCCACTTATTTTCCATGAAGTTGAAGCTTTTGCCTGGCGAGGATTTCATTCTGTGTTGATTTCCACGAGTCTCCCTGGATTTAACACACACACACACACACACACACACCACCCAAACCAAAACCAACAATCGTGTGTTTTTCCTTTTGTGAATTACAAGCAAGTAGCAGTTTTCAAGGCGGGGGCTGGGGTGGGGGGGGACTTCAGTGTTTCATTCAGCAGCCGTCCTGGTGTTCCCCCCACCCCCACCCCCACCCCCCATCTTCCGCATAGAATCCTTAACCCTGCCAACTAGACTTGGTCAGCTTGGCAAAGTTTGCGTTTAAAAGACGGACTGGATGAAGGTGGCACGCGAGTGGATCGAATTTATTGCGTTTTGACGCTTTCTTGTTCAGGACGAGCATCTTCTGGGAGAGTGCCTTCTGTGAGAACCCCTGTTTAGAAAGGGGCACATGGGTCACACTTGCTGTATGAGTAAGTGCCGCCTAGGTGCATCTGTTTGGCTTCCCTTTCCCCCAGAAAATGTCTGTGGCGTTTGGAGATTACGGAGTTTTTATTTCTGGGTGAGGAACTTAGTGCCTGAAAGCATGAGGTGGTGCAGCACCAGTCCGACGAGAGTTGAGGGAGATTTGCCTTGGAAATCAGTGCCATTCCTTGTGATGGAAACCACCATTGAATTCAATAATCGTTTTTTAGAAAGAGAGACCAGTCGGAGTTGTTGTTGTCTTACAATGGGGGTGGAATTCGAACAGTCTACAATAACCATTCTTTCTCACTTACCCTTCCCTCCTGTCCTGCATTTCCAGATTACTTTTCCATTTCATTTCAAATTGGGGGTGGAGAGAGAGGAGAGAAGTGAAGCCACTAGGAAATCACCGTGTGCACTGGCCCTTTAAAGCACTGCTTAATGTGATCTATATGGATGGCAGCTTTTAAGTTTCATAGGTTCTAGAATTACAAATTAGCTAATTTTAATCAAAACATGTGAAATGTTATCCCGGCTGGATATAAAGGCTGACTGTGCTCAATGCTTGGGGCTCGCGTTGTTGACTTTGGCTGCGGGCGCACTCCGTGGTTTGGGAGATAGTTGTCCTTCTACAGTATAACAGATGTTTGTCTGAACTGGTGAGGAAGAAACAAAAACAACATTGTGTGAAGGGGAAAAATTACACAATTTTTAGCCAATGCTGCAGGACTAAGTATGGAATTAACCTTCGTGCACAGAATTTCCTCTTTTTTTAAAATGTTATTTTTCTTCCAAATCACCACCTACCATTTGAAGTTTTAGCCCTCATCGTTTCTGTGCAGAATGTAGCGTTAAAAAAGAAGTTGTGCGCAGCAAATAATTCGGTTGCCTGGAGGACTGGGATTTTCTGTCTGGTTTGGACCAACGTACGAGAGATCCCGGCGGAAATCTTCAGACATGTCAGTGCACACCATGCCAATATGCATGAATTCCCTCTACTAGAGGAATTGTTTTGTAGATATTCCTCTGATATAATAGCACCCAGAGTCCTCATCTGAAAAGTAATTTCTCAAAGTCAAACGGTCGGAAGGGTCATTTTGAACTCATTAATATTTTTTGGGTTTTAATATTAATAACCACATCAATAAACCCCTCCTCGAGCCTCATTGTATTATTACCCCGAACCTGAAGCGTAGAGTGACATAACAAGTTGGTTGCCCTGTATTAAAATATGTGCAACAAAATGTCACCGAGAACACAATGTGGCCTTGTGCAGCTTCATATCGGTGCCGCTGGAGCTGCCTGGCTGTGTTTGCCTTCATCTGAACGGCTTTCATCTGGACCAGTGTAAACTAAACCCTGGTAAGTAATCACTGCCCGGCAGAAAGAAAGGAATGTATACAGCTAGCACGGCCTAAGCTGTAAAAACGGAAACCTGAACCCCCACCGAGGATCACATATCAAGGCTTGAAGGTAGGGGAAATGAAAGGGGGAAAGAGGAGAGAGCGAATGGAAAAGTCAGCCTGGGAAGTGGAGAATCAGGAGGAGGCCCCCCTAAGGGAGATTTGGCTCAGGGATTAGGGAATTTTATCATGGTGTACAGTGACCTACTCAGGTTTCAACACTGGTTGGATCAAGTTGCTTCTCTGTGAGCTGAAAGAAAAAGGACTGGTGTGTATGTGATTTTTTTTTTTTTCCCCTTCGGGTAATAGAAAGGACATTGGTACAAGTGTCTATTTTAAGTACAGCAAATGCAGGGCACTGAGAATGAGCAACAGAATCACCTCATCATGAGGCTTTCTCCAAGATCTCCTGATTGAGATACTTACATATTTATTTAAAAACGGCTGGAGAAGACAAACTGGCTGAGGTTTAGCTGACACCAGTAATGGCATTGGAGATTGTCTTCATGTGGCTGCGAGCTAATGTTGGTGGCTGTTTCACTAGATCAGATATTGAGTTACATTTTCGTTATCACTGGTTTAATGTGCATGGCAGTTGTAACAAATTTAAATTTGATACAATACAATTTTGTGTGTGAAAAGTACATGACTTGGCATAGCTTGCTTATAGTGTAGTGAAAATATCTTCAAGTAGAAATGCTTGTCTCATTACGACCTTTACAATGTTTCCTTATCTTTCCTTTTCTTCTTCCTCCTTCATCCTGGTTTTTCTTGATTAAGGAGCCTTCTTACTTTGCTGTATTTACAATAAGTATGCATTATTTAATTGGTGACCAGTAGAGACGGTTTAAAAAAAAAAATTAGATGGTGAGGCAATTTACATTTTGACTATTTTTGGTTTCTAAAGTGAATACTGTGATTGTATCTAATGAAGACATATTAGTCTTCAGTATACCATTAGCTAATACGTATCATAATAAATGGATCTTAGGAGGGACTCCGAACGTATAGAAGGGCTAATTCATTTCAGGAGTTCATCTAGAGCATGGCAGATATAATATAAAAACTAGTTTGTACTATAGAGTGCATAAATGCAAATATGTGTTATGTGTAAATATAGTTGTACCTAAGGGTATGTATTTCTGCACACATAGACCTTAGTGAATATGATTAGTGGCTACCAAAGAGTAATGCAACTCAAAAAGCCTACACTATGAGTAGAGATAATGAGTCAGATTTTTATCTCTGAAAGTGCTTTAACAAAACCAGTGTGATTAGATCAAGCACTCTGCCCTGGAAACTTTCCTAAACAAACCATAATTAATGCATTTACAATGTTACCTCTTTATCAATTG
The DNA here is from genome assembly GCF_011100685.1 of Canis lupus familiaris. NCBI lineage: Eukaryota > Metazoa > Chordata > Mammalia > Carnivora > Canidae > Canis > Canis lupus. Next base: position 64,977,159 of record NC_049233.1, read on the forward strand.
TTAAACTACAGGATAATCCATGTTAAATGTCTTAGGGTCTCCTTCACTGAAGAACTTTTCTGTCTATAAATATTCCCGGTAAGTAATTTGTACCTAAAATTATGCTTCAGTCCTGATGCCTAGAGTTAGAGTCACGCACATCTGTTAGAGTTTAGTAGTAAACTCACCACAAGATTTGCTAATTTGGTTTCTGATGGTCTCCATTTGGCATTGAAAATGACCTGTGTCAACTGCATAGACAATAAAACAAGTTGCAGAGCCAAGCTGGTGAGTGCAGTGAGATAAATAGGTTTCCATTAAGAAAAAAAGAGAGAGAGAGAGAAATCACAGCCTGGAAAAGTCAGCATGTTCAAGGTTGAAATCAGCTCATTCCTAAAACAGGTATATTTTAGGTTTTGCTCTGAAACTCCATCCTGATGTCAGACACAGTTAAATCTCAGGAACCTAGAAAGTGGGCTCAGGACATAATTCACAAATTATGTCAGACCTCTCTGCCAAGTGGTGGCCTCAGGTGTGCCACGTGGCAGGGCTGGGGACTACTGTCAGCTGGGACATGGTCCTTATTCCTTGGAAGCTGGGATAGGGTATTCCTGGGCCCACCAGCTCTGTCCTCCACGTTGCTCTCCGTTGTCCTGCTCAGGGCTCCAGTCCAAACCCATTAAGAGATAGTGGGGGCGGGAGGGCGCATGGAGAGCTATGAATTCTGCTCAGTTCAAACCAGGGTTTTCTGAAAAGAGTCTCTTTCTCCGTCCCGGAACCTGTGAGTGCGACAGAGCAAGATTCTCCAAGCCTTATACAACTCGCAGGTTCCAGAGACGAGGAAATGGAAAGGAACCACTCCACTTCCTCCTGAATCTGAAATAAACATTTGAACTAGAAGAAAATGAGTCTGACAGACTCATTCCCTTCTGCGTTTCCTGCCTCTGTGCTTGCCAAGCACTGCTCTGGGAAGCCAAGCCCTACTCTCCTTGTGTGAAAGACAGACTCATAGAAACCAAGAGGTAACAGAGTTTTTAAAGGAAAGTCAAAAACGGCCTCAAAAAAAGGGGCAAATATCAGTGAGCACAAGTGATTGTCTGAAAAAAGGAGAGTTGTAGGGAGAGCTAGTGTCATTTTAAGGTGACCATACTTTTTGTACCTTCTAGGTAAGTGTCTTTTTCATTAAGAGTCTTTACGTGTCTGTCTCTCTTTAAAAAAATAAAAAAAATTATTAGAAGTAGTAGAGAGCAGAACATTTAAAAAGCTCTGAAGTCTCAGACTTCCTCTTGTGGAATGGGAAGTCAGCCACACTTATACTCTCCAGCTAATAAGATTATTGAATATTTTCCTAAAAGAGAAGGGATAGTACTGGGTAGGATGAGAGGAAAAAAATACTTTGTTTTTGATGGTGCCAGTTGAAACATGTAAACAGACATGAAAGAATGTGGTGAGTGAGATTTGCTGAATGTATATTTTAGGATCTGTAGACTGATAGGTATTAGTATCTCTTATATAACCAAAGGGTTGTGGAACTCTGTCCTGTTTTAAGGCCAGTGGCTTTGGCAGGGACAGAAAAACAATGTAACAAGTCCTGGTGATTTTTAGGGCAGTTCTGCGCAGCTGTGATTGGACACAGCTGCACAGAGCTGCACACCTGCCTCGCTTGCCACAATGTTAGCCTCAGGGCTGGAATCCACAATTTCACAGCGTTTGACCTTCTTTAGGACATTTGATGTCCTGGGCACAGATTGATATGTGGGGACATAATTGTCTGCTCTATGTCACAATAAGACAGTAAAGCAACATAGGTTTATATGTGGTTTATATGTGGAAACACACAATTTTGGTTCCATATGCCAGTTAGACAGCCATCCCGTTTAGAATATATCAATGAGAGAACAAACAAGACTTTCTCCTCAGGCCTGCTCCAGGCCAGAGCTGGATTTTAGCGTTACCATGTGCCTTCTGCCCTTACGACTGCGTTGTAATCATGGTGGTGTGGCTGAGAACAATGCTGCAAAATGATCCAAATGGAGTGCAGTGTCCATCTCTAAAAGATTTCAAGCTAAAAGGCTGTAATTCAGGTAAAAACATCGGGGCTCCATGGGTACAAATCTAGTACAAATCTAGCTGCTCTTATCATTCCATGCATGTGGATAGCCTTCTAATGGGTCATCTGTGGGGTGTGGCTCGTCCTTAGGATACCATCTGATCAGTGGGATCATGAATGTGGAAATACTTTGTAACCTGTAAAAAGCTCTTCCAGTATTTCTTTTGCACTATATAAGTTTTGCCTTCCGACCTTCCTTCGGAACTCTAGACTCATAAGGGTCTGTGTTAAGACAGATGACTTAGCCTCAACCTTAGGCCAGATGTGGGGATAGAGCTAGAAATTGACTTCTAATCAAGTTCGGCAAAAGAAACCACCTCTTTTCTGCAGATTGCTCTCTCACCCCCTTTTAAAATCTCAATTAGCGCATTCGTGGCCGCTTGATAGAAATCTACCTCGGAACACATGGAGGTGAAAAGGGAGGTAAAATATTTTCCAAAAATAACCATCAATCTATCGTTCATAATCTTAACCAGCAGAGATACTAGCATTTTTTTTTTTTGGTAAATTGTTTAGGATTGGGGGTTTCCTTTTCCTTTGAAAGTATTGCTCATAGGCTTCACTTTCATGGACAATGTGTCAGAATGTTTTGAAGTTAAGTCGTGTAACTGGCAGATCCTTTTTATTGTCATTAGGACTGTGAATGTGGCTGACATGGTTGTCTTTAAGAAGACTATGTGTTAATTAATTTCTAATTAAAATGATTTTTTAATTTTTATAAGGATACGTGGACACAATAGAAGTGGTTGAGGAAGCAATACAAATAAGCTAAAAGAAAAACAAAGCCTATAATTTTCCCACCCAGACACAGTTACTATCAACATTTTGATATATGTCTTTTAATGCCCTTTTCTATGTGTGATATAGTTTTTTTTAAAACAAAAATGGTCTTCTAATATACTAACCTTCCTTTTTTTTTTTTTCTAACCTTCCTTTAAAAACTTAATATATTGTTAATAGCTTTTCATGGCAGTAAAAATTTATCTACAGTATATATTTTAGTGGCAAAATAGTATTCCATTTTAGTCATTCCCTGACTAAACTGTAATTTATTTAACCAGATTTCTATTGTTTGGCATATAGTTTGTTTCTAAGAAAAAAACACCAAGATAAACATTCCTGAACATGCATATTTTTGCACACATCTCCTTAGAATAGTTCCTTCAGTGCTGAGAAATAAAATCGCTGAATCAAAGGGTATGTACATTTTCAAAGACTTTTACTGCATGCAGTCAAATAACCTTTTCTAAAATTTGTATGGAATTTCCAATACTAGGAGGCTGCTTATTAACACTGGATATTACAGTTCTTTTAACTTGTACTTATTTTATTTTATTTTATTTTATTTTATTTTATTTTATTTTATTTATTTATGATAGTCACACAGAGAGAGAGATAGAGGCAGAGACACAGGCAGAGGGAGAAGCAGGCTCCATGCACCTGGAGCCCGACGTGGGATTCGATCCCGGGTCTCCAGGATTGCGCCCTGGGCCAAAGGCAGGCGCTAAACCGCTGCGCCACCCAGGGATCCCAACTTGTACATATTTATTATGAGAATCAGTTTCCCTGAAATTTGTTTGATCGTTTCTCTGTATTCACGCACTTAAAAAATATTTGCGAACCAAATGTACTAGCACATTGACTGAGTATATTCCAAGTGCTAGGCATTGTCCTAGTGAGGCATGGGGGAAATAAAAGGTTTCTGCCCTCAGGTACCTTAAGGTATATTTGGGAAGGCAACAATACTAAAACCAGGACTTGGAGAGAAAATTGGAATTATGATTGTGGGGCGAGAGAGGACAGGGCTTTTCCCTCATTTGAATGAATGATTGGGAGCTCTCTGAAAAACTTTCTGCTCTCTTGGTTAGGATACAAAGTTGAAAACATGTCATCATTCAGTTTTATGAGGACTGGTAAGAAAGAAATCAGTGATACTGACCTATATTTTAACCTACCTATGTTTTAAAGATTAATTATGAATTTATTTTTTAAAGATTTTATTTATTTATTCATAGGAGACAGAGAGGCAGAGACATAGGCAGAGGGAGAAGCAGGCTCCCTATGGGGAGCTCGACGCAAGACTCAATCCCAGGGCCCCGGGATCACACCCTGAGCTGAAGGCAGATGCTCAACCACTGAGCCACCCAGGCTTCCCTAAAGATTTATTTTTTGATTGGGGGGGGGGAGCAATGAGCACAAGTGTTTGAGGGAGGGGCAGAAGGAGAGGGAAAGAGAATCCTAAACCAACTCTGCACTGAGCATGACTGGGGGTTCAATACCATCATGACTCCTGTAGAGACCAGGAGTCGGACGCTTAACTGTGCCACCCAGGCGCCCTGGTACCTACCTATATTTTAAAATCTGTTTGGTGTTTTCACAATAAAATCATTAGTCCTTTTTGAAGACTTTGAAGCGCTTGCGTTTCAGAAGTATTGTGAGAATTTGTAATTATTGCAATTTTCCAAGTGTCTTGAAATCAACTCTTTTTTACCAGTAAAATGCTCAATGAAAAATCATTTAGACTGAACTTTGACATTTGTACAGTACCTCCAGGCAAATAAGGAGAGAATCTAATGAATGTCCTGGGAATTAAGTTTCAATAAAAATAAGTTTTGCCAATATCAAAAGAACTCAGAAGGAATGGGGAAATTGTAAAATTTCCAGCCTTTCCATCATCTTCTGTGACCTATTTTTTTTTTTTTTTAATTCTAGGAAGAGCTCATGCTTTCAAACTGAATGTTAGGAATGTCTTTTTTCCTTAGGAGCTCTGGAAGTGAGAGAGAGGGATTGGAGAGGGCAAGGAAGAAGTATAGGGGTAGATATTAAAAGTACAAAGCAATTAGAGGCTTCTGGGTGGCTCAGTCAGTTTAGCGTCTGACTCTTGATTTTGGCTCAGGTCAGGATCTCAGGGTTGTGAGATGGAGCCCCCCATGTCAGCTCTCTGCTCCATGAGGTGTCCGTTTCTCTCCCTCTGCCCCTCCTCCTGCTAATGCAACCTCTCTAAAGAAGTATATAAAATCTTAAATAAAAGTACAAAGCAATCAGAATCAGATGCAATGCCTCAAAAATTATAAAATGGGAATATTACATTTTAACAGTGAATTTTGAACATCACCTCCCCAACAGTACAAATAATTAAGCAGAATGGAGGCCAGTGATCAAATCCAAGAGCAAGTAAAGTGAAGTTTTAACATAGGTAGATAGAGACCCTAGTGGGAAAGCTCTTTATATGTGAGGTTGACATCCTGTGTAGTATGATTTCTTTGCAACTCTTTGGTTGCCACAATAATGTAGTTTCTTTGAAATTGCTGACACATTGGTGGAATTGATTATAGAAAGAGCACTGGTACAAGAATCAGAAGATCAGTGTTTTTCTTCTGACTTTATTGGGTGATGTCTCATGCCTGTCATTTACCTTCTGGATGCTCTCATTTTCTGTTGTAAAATGAGGGTATCATATAGGTTCACCAGAAGTTTATTGTGGAAATCAAATACCCAACTTACAGGGTTATTGAAAGGAAGAAGAGAGTTAAAGGATGTGGAAACACTGTAAAGTGCTGTAAGAGTGTTAGACATTATCATTATAATTATAGTGACCTATTTTCCAAACCCAAATTGGACCACATGGTATGAGAGAGAATTTTTGTGCCACTTCCAAGGGTGAGAGGCAGTCTGCAAAATGCGATTCAGATGCCAGAATATGGAAATTTCTGGCACAATTTTGATGGTTTATGGGAGCAATGATAAAATATTTGAAATAGTAACTGTTCAGTAAAAGTTATGATGTACGGTCACGATAATAATGATATTTCTTTGCAAGAGGTACTTAATTTCTTGTGTAAGAAGTTCTTTGATTTCACAAAATCTTACTTATGGGAGGGACCTTAAGGGACTTCAGTTTCCCACCCCGTTTCTAGACATTTGCTGGGTGAAGATTTGGGGGGAAACAAATTTCACTACCTCCCTTGGTACAGTAACTTGTCTTATTATTGGCCGTCTTTACCTCCAAAATCTCTGCAGTTTAACTCTTACCAGCTTTAAAAAAAACATAACATACATGAGAAACTTTTGTAGGAAACGAATACTTTTTTCTAAAGATTTTATTTATTTATTCATGAGAATACACAGAGAGGGGAGAGAGAGAGAGAGAGAGAGAGAGAGAGAGAGAGAGGCAGAGACACAGGCAGAAGGAGAAGCAGGCTCCATGCGGGGAGCCTGACGTGGGACTTGATCCCGGGTCTCCAGGATCACGCCCTGGGCTGAAGGCAGTGCTAAACCGTTGAGCCACCCAGGCTGCCCTGGAATAATTTTTTTTTAATAAAAAACTCCTTTTTTAAGGGTAATAATAATAATAATAAAAAAGTGGAAAAAACAACTGCTGGAATTTTCTACCAGAAGGATTTAAAAACCCTTATGGGTCATAAACATTAAATTCATTTCTCCTAGAATATGTTATGTTTCTTGATGATAACTGCAAAAATCCATTTCATTTCCTTTGGCTTAGTACCATAATGAGCCCATATGATATCTAGCATCAAATTCTACCTAGCAATTAAAAATCTTAAATTATCTATTCCTTGGGGTTCTTCGATTTCTGAATACAGTAGTGTATAAGACAGAATAGTCTATGTCTCATGCTACAGGAAACTTTTGTGTTCATCTTCTCTTTTTTTCCTATTCTCCTTTCATGAAAGATTTGAGATTTATGGCTTGAAGGTTTATAAGCCTTTTGTTTTCTGCTTTTGCAGTCATATATCAAAGCTATTAAGGTGTTTATTTTTATTTTCACTGACAAGAAAGGGAATGTTTTAGAGTTTATTTTCATTGACATTTATAGTAACTTGAAAACCATGGAATAGATCAAGTTCATATTGATTGTTCCATGAAGCCTCTGAGTTTTCAGCACAAACCGTAAACTAAGTGATGCAGTTAAGATGCCCCAATAATCTGAATTTGATGTTAATAATCCAGTTAAGGTTTCAGTTTTTACCCTACTGTCTGAAACTTCTGGATTCCATCCCTGACATTGGTTCTGAAAAGCTGAATGGATTTGCAGCTGGACTAAAACAAACAAATCTATATCCTTGGCTGGAAGGTTGTTCCATGAATTATGCATCTGTAGCCTTTTGTGTCACTTCAGAGGTTAGACAGAACCGGAGAGAGAGGCGCCCTGATACAAATAGTCTAGAGAGTTGGATATGGTGGCCAAGAGTTACTATGCAAAAGATTTTCTGTCTCGTTGGCACAGTTCTCTGGGAGATTGGGGCAAATAGCATATAGACCAATAGGATGGCTTGAACTTGGCTTCTAACACTGTTGGGAGTTGGTGTTTTGATGTAAGGTGTAATCCTTATCCTTGGAGATTTCTGCTGCCAGACCACTGATGGAGGGCCTCAATTTGTGTGCTTAGCGACTGTCATTCTCTGGTCCAGGCGCTCAGCTTAGTGAAAAAAATCGGGTGTTAGGGGAGACTGACGCCTCATTAAGGGGATCTCTTTTGATTGAGTAGAGCAGCATTTAGCTGAGTCCTCCTCAGTGGTATTCCAGAAGTTGCTGAGCTTATTATACATATCGATCATATCATCTTTGTGCATTCATGAAAAGAATATCTATTTAATGTGGATGTGACCAGCCATCAGAGAGAATAAATGCCTCACTAAAGCTTGATATGGCTGACTGTTGGCCTTGTGGATGGAGCACTGAATCAATCCGGCTAGATTTTTTAAAATTGCTGTACCGTCACAGATAGACCCAGTTGGAGCTCTGAGCTTAAGTGGGCACTAAGCAAAGAATCTAGCATTCTGTGGGTGGTTTGAAATGCCAGGTTTGTTTTTGTGGAGTCGGTAGTATAATATCTTTTCTTTTTTATGCAACCCCTGCTGAAATCTAAAGTCGTGAAATTCAAGAGAACAGGAACTCACACGTTGAGGCCATGCACGCTCTTGGTTTAGCCTGGGTGCTTTGTTTCAGGTATATAAATTATACATCCCAGTGTAATTCGGAAATGACAGCTTCTAGGGAGAATGAGAAAAGGCTCTTTGAGCCACAGAGAAGGTTAGAATATATGATTTTTCTAGGAAGTCTAGGAAGCTCAGGATCCCTTGCCAGATAGAGATTTTTAAAAAAACAACAACAACGATAAATTCATCAATATTTATTAAGCCCATATTCTGTAACATAGGGCCCTTCTTTTTATTTTTTAAAAATTTTCCCCAGCTTTATTAAGATATAATTGACACATAACATTGTGTAAGTTTCTGATGTATAATGCATTGATTTGATGTATTTATATATTGCAAAATGGTTACCAGTATGGCACTAGCTACCACCTCCATCCTGTTACGGTTACCACTTCTTTTTTGTGGTGAGAACATTTAAGATCTACTGTCTTAGTAACATTTGAGTATATGATACAGTATTATTATATATAATCATCATGCTGTATCTCTTATCTCCAAACTTGTTAATCTAATAACTAGAAATTTGTACCCTTGGACTAATATCTCCCCATTTCCCTCACCCCCGAACTTCTGGTGACTACCACTCTACTCTATTTCTCAGAGATATTTTAAGGCACATGCAAGCATTAAGATTATTAATACAGCTTCAGATCCTGTTTCCAGATATAGCAGTTGATAAGTTCACCTGATTTTAATGCCTTAAAGCTGTCCAGCTATTCCCATTATTTTCACAGTTTGCTATCTATAATAACAACAATAACAATACCTTACATTTATATATTGATTTATAGTTCATAAAGTGTTTTCAGGTATTATCCAAAACCTGGACTGATTTTTAACCTTAAAGTTATTTGGTACTTTTTATGTTACTTGTCAGAAGACAATCATAGTGACCTCTGATTTTTTTTTTTTTTTTAAGATTTTAATTATTTGTTCTTGAGAGACACAAAGAGAGAGACAGAGACCAGGCAGAAGCAGGCTCCCTGCGAGGAGTCTGATGTGGGACTCGATCCCAGAACCCAGGGATCATGCCCTGAGCCAAAGGCAGATGCTCAACCACTGAGCCACCCAGGTGCCCTAGTGACCTTTGATTTTTATGGAGAAAGAATCTGTCACTAGTGAAATTTGTAAAGCAAATTATGCATTGATTTTTAAAGTATACACTTGCAAAAGGGAAAATTAAAAAGGGAAACCCTTGTAGCCTTGACAACTGAGAAATTATTTATTTGCTGAGATTTTGCTTTATCTGAGATAAGAGTCATGTTAAAACAACAATACCTGAATCAGAAAGCAATTCTAATTTAGATTAATCGGAAACACAAAAGGGTCGATTGTTTTCATTTTCAAAATATTTTCTTAGCTGCTTTTGTGCTTTACCTTTCAATATTTTTGTGCTAGTGTGGGATATAGACTTTGCAGTGTTCTGAAATATGACTTCCTGTTTGTAAGCAAACCTGACAAATATCTTTTCTTCTTATTATCTTTAAATTGCAAATGTCGAAGACCTGTCATAATTGGATGCGTCATCCTGAGATTTAAATGCATTACAGTTTTTGAACGTGATTTGAAAAATGAACACGGCTCTAGGGGAGGTGGGGTAGGTCTGGCAGTAAATGGGTAGTGCAAATAAAATTCGATTTATGCATTCTTTTCAAATAGTTATTGATTACATAAAAAAGAAGCCTATGCTTCTCTTTCAGAACTTTGCAGAAAACACTATGAATGAACTCCTTGGCTGGTATGGCTATGATAAGGTTGAATTGAAAGATGGTGAAGATATTGAATTCAGGAGCTACCCTACAGATGGAGAGAGCCGCCAGCACATTTCTGTTCTCAAAGGTAATGACATTTAATGTCCCTTTGTTCATGCAAAGAAGGATTAACTATCTCAACCTGCCAGAATTGAGTTGCTTTGGGGCTCATTTTGTTGATTATGCCAATGGTTGATTTAAATGTACATCCCCAGTAGTGCTTTCCCATAGGCAGAATTCCACGGAATATAAGAGCACAACATAAAACAAAAATAGACACAGCTTAATCTCTTTCCAGCAATGGGAGAGCTAGCTAGCAAGGGCTAGGGACCTTAGGGGTTACGGTCCTACCCACAGATTTATAGAAAGGGACAGTGTTTGCCAAGGTCTTCTCCTCGTTTCCTGGAGTCTTTGACACATTAGTTGTTGGGGACTGGTGCATTCTATTAAGTGAAACACTGGGTTTGGATTTTTAGACTGTAAAAGAGAATTGTGATTAGTTTGGTAATCCCCCCTTCCTCCTTTTTTGGTGGGAATTCTAAAGGAAAGCCCTATTTCTGTTTTGTGTTCAAAGTCCCTCCTGCCCCCCAGCCTTAGGTAAGGGTAGGAGGAGTAAGGGACTAGTGCATGATTGGATCCTACATTATTTTATAAGAATTTTCATCAGAGTCCAGCTAAAGAGTAGAAATTAGAGACTTGACAAAGTGGAATTAACACTGATTCTATCAGCAAAGAGCAGTGTCAGATATCTCATGAGGGAAGCCTAGAACCATTGGTGGGTGTTGATATGGATTCTGAGTTTATGAACCTAAATTTGGAGAGTTTGTTCGTCAAAGAAAAAGAGTATTGTAAAGAAGCAATCCATTTGGCGAACTTCAGTAAAATGGTAAAATTCATTGTGCATTGTCATTGGCAATTTGATGAGTATTTGCACTGCATTCAAAATCTGTTGGCATAAACTACCCGCTTGTGCATTTTATTCCCAGTCTCTAAGATAGTGCCTTTCCTTCTTTTATGCCAAGCAACAAAATGTAAATGAGCTGTCCTTCAGGCCTGTGGAATTGAACGTACGTGACAAATTTCATGTTAAGCCCTCTATGAAATTGTACACATCATGTTACAGAGATAGTATCATCAGTTTCATTGTAAATGAAAAATGCAAGTCATGAGTTTATATTCTATAAACTAATAGCTCGTATAATACTTGGTCTAGGTAATAATCTTTGCCTCTGGGGAACATGGAGAGAGTGCCAGGATATGCTACTAGAGGGAAAAAGTTGTTTTCCATGGTTGAATTTTTTTTTTAAGTGATTCACATGCAAGGATAAAATTCACAAAGTTCCTATCATTGTAAGTTTTCTTTATTTCCATTTTTGTTAATATTTAATGGATATTAATGGGTTAATTTAAGGAGTTTACCCTGTGGAACGAAGTTTTCTTTCTAATAATCTGCTTCTTTCTCATTGGTTCTTTTGATTATATTATGACCAAACTTTTTAATACAGTGGGACCTAGTTATAGGGCTGGAGAGGCATGCTTTTAGCTCCCCCCCTGCCTTGTAGCCAGAGGGTGATGCCTGTGCTATATATCACTTTGTACACGGAAAAGGTTAATTGCCTCTCAATTTTCTATGGGCTTTCACAGTGCTAAGATTCATCACCATGATACAATTGAGATGTTAGCTATATAGTGGAACAAATTATAAAGGAGCCCACTGGAAATTTATGGTAACAAGACTGGAAAGGTCCAGGATGGTCTGTGGAGTTCTGGTAAAGTGTTTTAAGATTTGCAAGGAAAAATTTGTTTTGTTACATAGCCGTTTTACTTGAGAAAATGTGGTCTTGAGGAAATCAAGTCCTTTTGTAGTATTGAATGTGATTTTTTTTTTCTTTTACAGAAAATTCTTTGCCAAAACCAAAATTACCTGAGGACAGTGTTATCTCACCATACAATATAAGCACAGGCTATTCAGGGCTTGCCACAGGAAATGGACTCAGTGACTCACCTGCAGGGTCCAAGGATCATGGCAATGTGCCCATTATAGTACCTTTAATTCCTCCACCTTTCATAAAGCCACCAGCAGGTAAGTCGCTACTGGGGTTTCCAATGAGAACTATTCATAGAAAGTTGTAATTATCTTATAAAGAATTATTAAATGTTCAAGTTAACTTTGGAAAAGACTGTTTTAGGAACTTTGTAGACAAGAGATGTTAGTGCATGTGTTATTTAAAGTAGTATTACTCTGTCAGGCAGACTTAGGCAAAGTCTCCAATCTACTTCCAACTGAATGAATTTTTCCTACCACTGCCTACAAAAAAAGTTATTTTCCTTCTCTGAAATCGTATGTTAAGAATTTTTTTTTTAAATGAAATAATTTTATATGGCAACAGATTGAACTGTGTGGCGGTGTTGTGAGGGCCAGGTCTCCTGAGCGGGCTGCCCTTCTTAGAAATAACCTAGATTATCCACCTCTACCACAGAGTTCTTTCTAATTCCTGGAAAACTCTCTTTGAGAGCTTTAAAGAAAAATGGATGTCTGAATTTCACTTGCATGCAAATGTAATCAGTTCTTTAATATTTCCAGAAAATCAGATGGCAGTGTATGAAGCTGGTTGGCAGTGGGCTGAGCATAATGTGATAGTGTGAGCTAGGGTATAGCTGTGTTCCATACAGAGAAAGAAGTTCAATAATATTGTACCTGGCTTGCTATGAAGTGTTGGAATTATGCAAGAATGCTTCATTGCTACACTGGTTATTTTTCTGTATGTTGAGTTGAACAATGATAAACAGTGAGTTTTGATGGCAATACTTACTATAACTTACCAAAGGGAATGTTTCTATTTTTGGTGAGGGGAGGTAGGTGTGTGGTTATGTTTCCATAACCAGCGAAGTTATTTGTAGATGTCAATTCCTGGGCTTATGCTATAGATATATTTACACCATATCTTAAGTGTTACTAACATTTTTCTTCATAGTATGGGTACATTCTCTTGCTCAACCTACTGCATTTTAGTAGTACAAGCATCCTTTTGTCTTGAGGTCCTCAGATATGTCGTTAAAATCCATTTACCATCAAAATCACTTGAAATTATGTTTGTCTGCTAATTACTAATATAATTTGTGTATCACATAAAGTTTGCCTTTTTAATGCCCCTGTTCTCCTTTGGTTGATTGTCTTGTGATGCAGAGGGACCCAGATGTATCTTCCAAGGGCCATAGGCATACTTTGCATAGGCCACTGGGAAGAGGAAGGTGACTAATTTTGTAAATGTAGGGTTCATACTCTAATGTGTGTCCAGTGGCTTGGGTGAGTGGTGATGATAAAGGGGATTGTTAAGGTAGTAAGTCTAAGTGGAAAGAACATTGGCTTCAGATTTAGACAGATTTAGATTGGGCTCAAATCTAGGCTTTGTCACTTACAAAGTGCTGTGAACATGGATACGTTATATAAGCTCTCTTCTCAGTTTCTCCATCTGTAAAAGGGATCACAATTCCATCTTATGGGATTGCTGTGGCCATGAGATGAGAAAATATATGTAAAGCACCTAGCTTAGTGCCTCCCACACTAAAGCCATTCAGTAAACACCATGCCTCATTTTTTTTCCAGTCCTTAGTATGCCCTAGAATTATCATGCACATAATTTGTGCATAAAAAGGTGTGCATCCAAATGCAAATTCCCCTCTAAGATTTATTTGAGCAAAGCAAACAGCTTTAGAAATTAGCATAGCTGAGGCTAACATGAGTTTGGCATGCCAAAAAACCTGCCCTGGAGTTTCCTGCTGAGCCAGCCACGTGGAATTCAAGCACACAGCTCCCATTTAACTCTAATTCCACATCAGATCAGGAAATAAATATGCAAAGGAATACAGGCCAAAAATTGAGCTTTGGAAGTCTTAGACATAGGAACTTGGAGGAATTAGAAGCCAGAGTAACCGAACACCAGTGGTTTTATGCTGTCTTTATGGAACTCCAAACACTCATCTGTTGAAAACAAAATGTAGGGAAGGACATATTTAATTTTCTGTATCTGCTCTAGACTTTGACTTTATGCTTCTCCAAGGTTCTATATGACAAGACAAAGATACAGAAAGGATCTCCAATTTCAGAAAGTTTTCTCCATTAATCCCTAAGCAGAAACACAGGAGAGATGAATTTTCATTTAGTCATATTAATTAATGTAGGAGTCTGCGAACTTTTCCTAAAAAGGGCCAGGTAGTAGTTTAGGCTTTTGGGCTGTGCTGTCTCCATCAGAACTACTGAATGCTGCTGTTGTCACAGGAAAGCAGCCATAGATAATACATAAACAAATGGGTGTGGCTATATTCTAATAAAACTTCATTTACAAAAAAGGCAGCAGGGACGGTTTGGCCCCAGGACTCTACGTTGCTGATTTTTGCACTAGGGTAAGATTGGCAAAGGTCGCATGATACTAGGAAGTTGCATAGAGTTTCTGAGAGTCAGGCCATGAGCTTTGCCAAGGTGCTCTGTGTAATATCATTAGGGACAGCAACATGGAAGAGAGTGAGGTCTTCAGGGTATGTGGAGACTTTGGACACAAGATAGGTGCTCCAATAACATTTGTTGAAAATTGAATGAATGGCTGATATTCAAATTCCTACCGCACATACATAAGACAGTAGGGGCCACTTTGTTGTTCACTGAGAAAATGCTAGCATCTTGGCAGGGTTAGTCCTAACCTGTCAGAGTTTGACTGTAGCTTTACTGACAGTGGTGTGAGTAATTATCCATGAATGAGAGGCCCATAGATTACCCCAAAACTTTCATCTAATTAATCATTTCAATTCCTCCTTTTGTTAAAACTTTTACCAGAGTTGTTATTCTGGGTAACTGAGTTGAGGCACATTATCTGTCAATTTTATAGCTATGAGTACGTTAACATGGCATTCTTGAGGGAAACTAGTAAATGATACAATGGCTAGAAGTAAAAGGCCCCTCGATACTTAGCCCCTGAATAATTTAGAACTGATTGTATCATACAACTGTCTACCTCTTGAGGTGGGGAAAATGGGGATCATATGTATCTATGAATTCCTGGAAAGAAAATAACTGTTAGCATTTAAGTTATTCCAGTTCTACTGTAAACTGGCTATGTGACAATGCCAATAATAATACCTTATGTTTGTATTAAATCCTTCATAGTTTATGAAGTGCATTCACATTCTTTATTTTATTTGATTGGATCTTCACAATAACCCTGGGAAATAGCATGCCCAGATATGGTTAGATGAAAAAACGGAAGGTCAGATAGGTTAAATGGCTTTTTCAAGGTCAGATGACTTCTAAGTACTTGAGCCAATACGAGTACCTGACTCCTGATTCAATATTCTTTTTAATATGAAGTTGGTTTTCCAGCATATTTGTACAAAATTTCCTTAGACTATATCGGAAGAGCCCTTATTAGTCTGCTACTTCAGATTCCCCAGTGACAGGGGATACAACGTGTTCCTGTAAAAGGTTATTTTTTTAAAGTCCACATCTTTTGGGACACTTGATGAGTTTTCTGAACCTGAGAATCTATGGTTCTGTGAACTGGGATGACCTAGTAGGAGTAAAACCCCAGCCTGGTTTTAAAATGTGTGCCATCATAAGGCAAGTTGCTTCTCCTCTGAGGTTCCAGAGCGCTCCATCTGGTTGGGCACTAGTTCCAGAGTATGTTTCATGTGCTTGGGCGGGCTCACCACTGGATCCCATCCACGTTTGGCAGCCAGTGGGCCCAGTGGAATACTTGTGATTGGGAACATGGTGACACCACACTTGCTTGGATTTCTACTCTCCTTTTGCACAGCTGCATACAGAAGTGTGGGTGTAGCTTATTTCTGGGCCTGGGGAATTGCTTTTCTGTTCCGCTCCCCCGCTTTTCTTCAGAGAAGGGGAGCTCCCTGTGCTTTGGTGATTACCACAAGCATTGTTCCTGCTCTGGCCACACATATTTGTGCACAATTTTGTCTGCTTTCCAAGGCTAAGCTGCCCTTCCCCCATCAGAGACAGAATTTGGCCCTTGGTGTAGGGTTTGTGACATCACAGTCGTTACTATGGTAATAGACTTGTTATAAACATGGGATAATAGCCCTGATTTTGCCTTTTTTTTTTTTCCTCCAAGCAGTGAAGGGAATCACCATGATCTTTAAATAAGACTAGCAGACTTTTCTGCAGACCAGGAAGTGGACAGAATAAAGCTTTGCCAGATAGAGCCACCATTAAAAAAAATGTGAAAAGAATAAGAAAATAATAGAAAGTACTGACCAACTTTTTCTTTTTATGCAAACATTCCTTTATCCTTTTAGTTTGAATGAATAGGAAAGCCTTCTTCTTGGCTAATTTAAAAAAAATCACAGCATGAGCATAGTCTGAAGTAGCAGAATATATATCAGCAAGAGTTTTGAAAGATAACTCAGGTTAATTATATTGTAACCTTGCTGTAACTCTTCTTACATTAGAGATTTTAATATAGGTTCAGCCCTTCAGGACTTCATTCAGAGAGGGTTGTGCTAGTCAAGGACTTCCAGCGTGGATCGTAAAGGCCATGCCGTAGTGAGCCTCCATCAAAATACTTGTGCCTACCCTGCTCCTCCGCTAGTTTGCCTATGGAAGGAAAGCCATTCAAAATGGATTTTAAATACAGATTTTTTTTTTTAAACAAAGACTTTATATTGGTCTTCACTGCTTTACAAATGGAATAGCACTAAGCCTCACTGACCAGACCTCTGCAGTGGTTGCGCAGGCTTGCTTCTCCCTACCCTTGTCTCTCCTTCTGGTTAAAGTAGCCAGTTAGGACTTGAGCCAGGATTTTTATCTCCTAGTCTCCAACTGGCTGCATGACAATTTGCTCCTAAGAATTAAAAAAAAAAAAAATCAATGAAACTATTGGTGTAATTATTTTTGTTCATGAGGAAAAGATGAAATGCAGCAACTTTTCCTAGTGAAAGTTGCACGGAGCCTGGCTGCAGAAAACACTGTGCATCTAGGAAATGACATTTTAAATGAGTCTTCTTATTAGCCTTTCAGAGGCTTACAACTTGCCTATTACAGGTCCAGAATCCCTCTAAATCGCTGAATACTGTAAAATGAAATTAAATATACAAAAAGGAGGGAATTATGCATTTATGTGGCAGTTTTGAATAAAATGTTTTTTTTTTTTTTTTGTTGTTGTTGTTGTTGTTTTTAACCTCAAGCGGTAAGTGGCCTTATTTTTATTCCCCACTACCCAAGGTGAAAGCTAGGGTCTGTCCCCACAGCATACACAGGTTTTTGTGGAGGGAAAGGAGATCAAGCTCATAAGAGCTTGATTCCCTGTGTGCAGGAACGTCTTGACTTTCTTTGAAAACAATGACCATTTCCTGTCTTCCAGGATGGTTTGCTTTGAGTGAGCTTTCCAAATTTGTGTTCAGTCATAGTCATGGAAATATGATATATTTTTTCAGGCAAATCTTAAAATTCTTAGGGGGTTATAAGAACTGGGCTCCAAGGAACCATTAGCTTAACTGAGAATATGGAAACATTCACGTGATCTGCTAAGCCCTATGTATATAGCAGAGCAACCCATAGTTAATAAGCATGTTACTTTTTGGCTCTTATAATTCTTATATGGAGTTGCACTTGCAGGGAAGTGGGAATCAGAATGTGGTTTGCATTATGATCATTATTTATTTTATCTGTTATTCAATATTCTTGGGGCTTGCATATGAATGATGTATTCCAAATAGCCACTGAGAAAACAGGATTTAATCAAAATTGCTCTGCCATTTATTTATTTGTCCAACTTTTAAAATATGATTATTAAATAAAATTACCCAGAGTTAATGGGATTTGGATGATTTACTATTTATGCAGCAGATATATTTCTCAAAAAAAAAAAAAAAAAAAAAGATGTTCACCGAACCCTCAGATTTGGAGAATTTTCCAATTCACTTAGAACAAGGACAGGAGGAATTATGGTGAATGGCAGGAATAGGAATAGTTAATAATAGTAATGATATAATCTCATCATAGCTAATACTTTTTGAGCACTTATTATGGGCCAGACATTGTGCTAATAGATTATTATCTCATTTAATTTTCGGAACAACTCTGTGTGGATGCTATTATTAACCTTGTTTTACAGATGAGGAAACTGAGACCCAGAGCAACTTGCCTGAGGTCACACAGGTAATGAGTGGTAGGAGTGACATTTGAACTTAGGCATGTCTCCTTAACCCCTATTCATAGCCACTGGATTACCCAAAAACCTATGTCAGTCAACTATGTGTTTACTGAATGTTTTTCACATTATGCTAGGTAAAAATATATATATCATCATCCCTGGCCACCAGGAACTTACAGTGTCCTCAGTATAATCAACACATCATTCCACTTTGACTTTGGAAGGAATTTTAGCAGCATTTGAAGGCTGCATGGTGGCAGTAGAAGGGTCGTGGAGTAGCAGAAGGTCCATAGGGAGATAGTCAGGAACTGTTATATTTACACAGTTGAAGAGAAATGGCATCTAAAACAACATAGGCCAGAAGATAGCTGTTTGGAATTCAAGGTGATTCACAAAAGATACAAAATGAAGTCTAAAAATATCACCTACTATGATATGGGCCCTGTTTTAACTTTCTTTGTAAAATTGAGGGTTCTTGAAAAGGTGAGAGTCACATTTCAGTATGTTCAGTCATTCTTTTTTTTTTTTTTTTTGTAGTAACCATCTGTCACCACACAAAATTATTACAGTATTATTGACTATAGTCCCAGTGTTGTACTTCTCATCCCCACACTGATTTATTTTATAGCTAGAAGTTTGTTCCTATTAATCCCCTTCACCTATTTTGTCCATTGCCTACTTCCCTCCCCTCTGGCAACTACCAGTTTGTTCTCTATCTTTTTGAGTCTGTTTCTTTTGCTGTTATTTGTTTGTTCATTTTTTTTTTTTTTTAGATTCCACATGTAAGTGAAATAATTTGGTATTTATCTTTCTCTATCTGACTTATTGCACTTAGCATGATTCCCTCACGTTGTGAATGGCAATATTTCATTCTTTTTTATGGCTGAGTAATATTCCTGTGTATGTTCAAGCATTCTTAATGCCAAATCAAATGTGTGTGTGTTTTTAAAGATTTCTTTATTTGGTGGAAGGAGCAGAGGGAGAGGGAGAGAATGGATCTCAAGCAGACTCCCCACTGAGTGTAGAGCCCAATGTGGGGCTTGATCTTGTGACCCTGAGATCATGACCTGAGCTAAAATCAAGAGTCAGATACTTCACCAACTGAGCCACCAAGGCACCCCTCAAATGTGTGGTTTGAATGGTAGCATGATGTGGTAGAAACATTACCAGAGCAAGAATCAGGAAACCTGAGTTGTTAATGCCAGCTTTGCTATTTACTGGCCATGTAAATAAGTCACTTTGCTTCTCTGTGCCTCAGTTTCCTTGTCTTAATAATGATGTAATTAGCTTAGGTAATCTGTAATTACTCTACATTTATAAAGTCTTGATTTTGTGACTTGTATAGTGAATTTACCACCTGATTTTGTGATTTGAGAGTCTATTTTAATATGCCATAATATGTACTTGTTAGTTGATTGAACATATTTAAAGAAGACTCACTTATATGTGTAATTATGGCAGCCAAAAGTCTCATGGAAAATTTATGCCACTTAGACAACTATCAGTGATTGTTAATTTTTTATGTTGGAAGAGTGACTTGAAATAATAGATTTAAGTAGAAAAACTGGTAGAAAATAATGTGAAATGTGAGTAAACGAAAAGACTAGATCACCCATATGTCATTAGACCTAGTAATTTTGATGTTACACATAAGTAATGATCACTGGAAGTAATTCTCAGAATTTCTGCAAAAGAGAAGTCACATTATGTTCAGTTTAATTTATCAAAACAGGCACAAGAAGAAATAGAAAACTTGAGTAGTGCTACATCTATTAAAGTAATTAAACAAGTGCCTGGGTGGCTGAGTTGGTTGAATCTGACTCTTGATTTTGGCTTAGGTCACCATCTCAGGGGCCTGAGCTCAAGACCCACATTGGGCTCTGCACACAGTGTGGAGCCTGCTTGAGATTCTCTCTCCCTCTCCTCCTCCCCCTGCTCATGTGCTGTCTCTCAATAAATAAATAAGATCTTTTAAAAAAGAAATTAAATAGTTAAGTCCTTTCTACAAAAAAAGGATATAATCCTTTCTACAAAGAATATTCTAGACAGTGAAAGCTTCATTGGCAGGTTCTACCAAAAATTTAAGGAAAAAATAAAACTAAACATAGAGAAACTCTAATACAGAATAGAAAAAATAAAAATAAAAATAAAAATAAACACTTTCACTCATTTTATGATCCCAGCATGACTTTGATCCCATGACATGACAAGGGAATTAGAAGTAAAGAAAATGATAATTTAATGTGATTGAGTTACATTAAAATGGAAAACTTCTGTTCATCATGAACACTTATTAAAAACCCTCAAGGGATCCCTGGGTGGCGCAGTGGTTTGGCGCCTGCCTTTGGCCCAGGGCGCGATCCTGGAGACCCGGGATCGAATCCCACATCGGGCTCCCGGTGCATGGAGCCTGCTTCTCCCTCTGCCTGTGTCTCTGCCTCTCTCTCTCTCTCTATCATAAATAAAAATAAAAAAAAATTAAAAAAAAAACCCTCAAAAAAAATCATACCAAACAAAATCCAGTGATGTATACAAAAGGATAATATATGATGTCTAATTTGGATTTTTTTCTAGGAATGCAAGGTTGATTTAAGTTTAAAAAATCATTCAATATAATTAACCACACTAACAGAATAAAATAAAACCTCATACTATATTCTCAATAGATGCAGAAACATAATTTGATAAAATTTAATACAATAATACAAACTCTTGGCAAAATAGGAACAGAATGGCGTTTCCTTAATATGACAAAAACTATCCACAAAGAATCTACAGCAAACATTGTACTTAATTGTGAAATACTGAAAGCTTACCTTGAGATCAGGAATGAGATAAAGATGACCACTGTCACCACTTCTATTTAATTTTGTACTAGAATTCATAGGTAATGTAATAAGGCAAGAAAAGGCAACAAAAAGTAAAAGTTTTGAAATGTAGAAATGGCATTTTGTTTATAACCACCCCTTCTCCATCAATGTACAGGTGAACTGTTATAATTAATGAGTACATTTATCAAGGTCTCTAAACATAGGCAATACCCCCAAATCCATTATATCTCTATATACTAGTCACAAATATATTTAAAAACCTTAAAAATATTATTTAAAATAGCATCAAGTCATCAAATACCCAGAGGAAAAAATCTAACAAAATATATGCAAGATTGTTATATAGGTAACTATAAATATTGCTGAGAGAGATAACAGAAGACCTAAATCAATGGAGGGACACACCATGTTTATGGATTGCAGACTAAATATTCTTAAAAATGCAAATTCTTCCTAAATTGATCTATATATTCAATTCTGATAAAAAATCCCAGCATAAAATTTTGTGGAAATTTAAAAGCAGCATCTTTAATTTACATGGAAATGCAAAGGGGCAAGAATAACCAGGAAAATCTTGAAGAAAAAAAAGGGAAGACTTCTACTACCAAATCTCAACAGTTATTGTAAGACTAGAATAATTAATAATTAAATAATTTTATATTATTAGTGTTAATTCTACTATTGCTATTATTCTTCTTTTGAACATACTTTAAATAAGCTAGATCTATGTTTGAGGCATAAGAGAGAAAAGAACACTTTGTGTTTCTCATGTCAATTCTCTTTTGGCTTAATTTTCTTTAAAGGACCTCTTCTGCAATTATGAAATACATTACCTTTTGGAAAAACGCATAAAATATAAGTGTATTTTTTCACAAATAATGATCCTTGTCCACTCACGACTTCCATTCAAGAGGTAATCACTTTTGTGGTAATCATTGCCTTATTTTTTTCTATAGTTTTAACACCCAAGGATGCTCCCCATTAGCAATATAGTTTATTACTGCCTATTTTGGGACTTCAGATAAATGAAATTATAGAAGCCAGCTTCCAAAATGGCCCTGGTCTCCTGGTAGTTTTTTCCTACATTGAATCAGGGCTGGTTTGTGTGACTGACTTGTGTGAGACTGTCATAAAAAGTTATTGCAGTTTTTGCCGAGTTCTCTCAGATTGTTCCATCTTGAAGGAGCATGAAGAAACTCAAGCAGCCCTATGAAGGGACTCATGTGGACAAGAACAGGGCCTCCCACCAACAGCCAGCACTAGCTTGCCAGCCATGTGGTTGAGCCACCTTAGAAGTGGGTCCCCCAGCCCAACTCAAGATGATTGCCGCCCCAAGAGACATTTTAGCTGTAACTTCATGAGATGATCTGAGCCAGAACTGCTCTAAACTATTCCCGAGTATCTGACTCACAGAACCCATGAGCAATAATAAATGATTTCTGTTGTACTATAAAAAGACAATGAAATAATGATAAAAAGATATACATATAAATCATTGAAGTGGAGTTCAGAAACAAATATAAACAGATTCTGGATTATGATAAATATATTAGCTTGGGTTACCATAACCAAATACCATGGCTTAAACAACCAAAATTTGTTTTCTCACAGTTCTGGAGAATGCAAGTCCAACATCAACATCATCAGGCTTGGTATCTGGTGAGACCTATCTGTGGGTTGTGGATGATTACCTTCTCTGTGTGTTCTCATGTGGCAGAGAGATAGCAAGCTCTCTGCCATCTCTTCTCAGAAGGATTTTAGTTCCATCAAACATCCCATCAAGACACTACCTCATGACCTCAAGGAATTATCTGGCTGAAATCTAACACTAATTAATTTTAAAAAGCTCTGTCTCCAAATAATATCACATTAGGAGTTAGGACTTCAATATTAATTTTGGAGAGATAAACATTCAGTCTATAACAACAAAGATAACAAAGTAGGGCAGTGAGGAAAGGATAGTTTTGTCAGTAAATGTGGAAAAGAAAAGTATATTGATTATTTACTTCACACCATTCACAAAAACAAGTTCTAGCTGGATTGTCCATCAAAACATGTCAGAACAATAGGGTTTATAGAATTTATAAAAGAAAGCCTAGGAGAATGTATTTATGTTTTGAGTAGGCTAGTATTTCTTAAACTATATACTAAAAAGCACTAACCATAGAGAAAAAGATTGATTAAATAGATTTTATTAAAGATAAGAATTTCTGTTGTGTAAAAAACATCTTTCAATGGGGGCACCTGGATGGTGCGGTTGGGTAAGCCCCTGGTTTGATTTCAGCTCAGGTCTTGATCTCAAGGTTTCAACTCAGAGATGAAGCCCTGCATCAGGCTCTGTGCTTAGCATGGAGTCCACTTAGGACTCTCCTCCCTCTCTCTCTCCCCCTCTTCCTATACTCTCTTTATGTCTCTCTAGAATAATAAATAAAAAAATATTTAAAAAAATATCTTTCAAAAGAATGAAAGGTAAATCACTGATTAGGCTGATGTTTGTAATCCATGTCCCCCAGAAGACTTGTATTCATAATATATAAAGAACCTCTATAAATAAAAAAAAAACCTAATAGAAAATTGGGCAAAAAATATAAACAGACACTTCACCAAAGAAAATAACCTAGTGGCCTATTAACACATGAAAAGTTGTTCAATCTCATTAGTCATTAGGGAAATAAAATGTAAAAGCATCGTGAAATACCAGCACACAAACATTACAGCGACTAAAATGAAAAAGTCTGACAATACCAAGTATTGGGGAGGATATGGAGCAACTGGAACTCTCAAGCATTGCTGGTGATGGTATAAATTGGTATAACCACTCTTGAAAGCTGATTGCCAATATTTATTAATGCTGAGCATACACATATCCTATTATCCAGTAATTCCATCCTAGATATATTCTCAGCATAAATATATATATATATGCATGAGTGAAAGACATAGAGAAGAATCTTCATAGTAGCATTTATTCATAATAGGTAAAAACTGGAAACAATCCAAATGATCATCAACAGTAATTAACATGGTTTCTTGGTATTCCTTGGGTGGGCTTGGATGGGTGAGTATGAATCTTGAAGTTGAACGTGAAATTGAATGTATATCATCTATGTGCATTATTGAGTGGAAAAAATCCTTGTCTCAAAAAATATTGAGCCCTTGACTTGGAGACCTAGATTTTGAAAGAAAAAAAAAATTAAATTTTAACTCCTCCCGATTTAAACAAAAAAGCCCTAGAATACAATTTTAGCATTCCCCCTCCCCTCTATATCTAGTCTGTTCATAGACTATTCAGAGTCAGCTATTTAAATCAACTATTTAAAATCTCATCATTCGTTATTATTAAGGCATTATCTGTTTATGTGAACTATATCACAACGAGACCTGCAAGTTAAGTTACAGGTGTAAGACATAAATATCTCTCATAGTGGCCTACTTGAGAGCAGCTTTTGATATGATGTAAGTAGAGAGAAATGAAGGGGTACTGGGGAAGTGACAGAAGTAGGATATTCAATACTTTACACCAGTGGTTGCTTTGCCTCCCACGGGACATTTGGCAATATCTGGAGATATTTTGGTTGCCACAACTGGTAGAGAAAGCAAGTTACTGGCATACAAGGAGTAGAGGCCAGCCATGCTGCTAACCATCCTACTATGCATGGGACAGCCCCACAACAAGGAATTATCTGGCTGAATTAATTGTGCCATGGTTGAGAAAGCAGGCTCAATAGTGGTGACAGCTGTATGTATGGGACACCTCTTGTGCACCTCTCTGGATCCCCTTGGCCCCACCTCTTAATCCAGTGATTGCTGTGGTACTTTGACAGCTTAGCCATGTGCATTCTGAAAAGGCCTTGCCTGACGCTTATGGCATATGTCTGTAGCTACTTGCTGTGGGGCTTCTCTGACATTCAGCATGGGCATCATGTAAATCCTTTTGGACTTATACATGTGCAAACCAGAAGTATAGGGGAATTAACACACTGGGTCAGTGGGATATGAGAGTTTAAACTCTTCCTTCTTTTGTCCCCTGGGTGAATAACTATGAAGTGTATTTCATAAACTCCAGAGAATATTTTTTATGGTTGCACACCACTTTCCCCTAGTAACACATCATTATATTGGCTCTCCTTCGTCCCTAGGTTCTTTTCCTGTGCCTCTCATTCTTCTTGGAATCACCTGCCCAGTAAACCACCTGTATGCAAATCTTTGTCTCAGAGTCTGTTTTCTGGCAAACTTGTGATAAAATATCATGTATGTGGAGGTCCATAGTGAAAGATCAGGCATTAATGAAAAAGAATATAAAAAGTTAACATTTTTATGGACATTCGTGTTTTTCCCCTTAAAGTGAAGCGTAAATATATAATAAAGAAGTAAAAAAAAAAAAAGGGGGTACCAGATTCATGGTGGTGCAAAATTGGAGAGCTCAGAAAGGGTCACTTCTAAAACTGTCCCATCAGTTAAAGAATTTTATAAGACTCTTCTGGTAATGGCAAGGGACAGCAGTGGTGGCCATACAGAAGGATAAAAAGGGAAAAAATTAAGTCAGGACTGTAAGAAAAAAGAGAAAGGAGAAAGAATATCCTCTGGCTGTACTCCTTTATAGCCAGAATCTTGTTATTTTGACAGATTTAGAATTTGAGAATTTTAGTTAGAAGGGACCTCAGAGATGATCTAGTTAAATTCCTTCTTTTATAGATGAGGAAATGAGGCTGGCAAGCCTAACCAACCTTCTCAAGGTCATTGAATTGCATTAATGGCAGACCCAGGGCCAGAACTCACTTCTGAGCAGGGGACAACATCTTAACATGAGTTCTAAGCCACATACCTCTGATCCCTGACACAGCCTGGAACTAGGGGTATGACCTAGATAGGATTCCAGAAAACCCTGCCCTAGGTCACCAAGGAGCTAAGATGCTAACAGGAAATAAGGAAATGTCAGCTGTATTTTTCCTTGCTTGTAGAGGATGACTGTGTTTCTGGGATTAGCCTAGACCTGACTGAACTGTTTGCTATTAGTTATTTGAAGGTATAAATAAAGTTTGGTTAAGAGAGAAGTGATGGTGAAGTTGGTAATTCTTGTTATTCTAGGGACATTCCCAATGCTGACTTCTCAAAGTTTCTGTTAAGTTGTGAAGACTTAGTTCATGGACTTGGCCAAGGCCAGTGGAAATAACGATCACATTCTGTTTTGGGGCTTTTCACTGGTGTTTCCCACTAAAGCAACTTTGTTCTGAGTGATTACCGAAGATGGTATCCTTGGCTTCCTCTCCTAACCCCACCCCCACCCCCACCCCACCCCCGCCTTGGGCATCCAACAACCCAAGGTGCACCTGGTAAGGATTCTGCTTTTTTTGCTCCTTGTGCTGAGGTTCAAAGTCAGGCATTTCATTCTAGTGAACCAGAGCCTGTCTTAACTGGCTCTCAATCTGCTGGAGGAGACAGACATTAAACAGAAGTCTCAATACAGTCTGGTGATGATCAAGTTCAGAGTGTTGTGTGATCTGACCAGATTTGGGGTCAAGGAAGGCTCTCCTAGGATGAGATTGAAGGTAAGATAATGGAGGGGCAGTAGGACTGAATTCGTCAAGGATTTTAGGTTGTGAGTGAGGAAGCAGCGCATGCAAAGGCTCAAGAGTAGAGAGAGAACTTCAAGGAAAGTAAAGCAAGCGAGTTCCCAGAGAGTGGACAAACTGAGAGGCTGATTTGGTCATTGAGGTCATGCTGAGGAGTTCCAACTCCTTCTTGAGGGCAGCAGAGGCCACTGGAAGGTGCTGAGCAGATGAGAGCAGTGATCAGATTTGTGTTTCAGAGGACTTTCTCATATCCAGAGTGGAGGGAATGAACTGAACAGGAACGAGACAGAAAGCCTCCTGTAGTATGGGCAAGAGGTATTGGTGGCTTCACTGGAAGGGGCAGAGGAAAACTCCCATGAAGTTGGACACCTAGAACAGTGTCTGGTACATAATTAGATTTGGTAAATATTTATTTATTGAATGAATGCATTCGTGCATGAATTGAATGAATGTGGGTATATTGTAAAAATATTTAGGAGGACCTGGTGAATAATCAGAATGTGGGAGGTGGGAAGGAGGAAAGAAGCAGGAAGGATGCTAGATTTCTGCTAGCATGTAACTGCATGGATGGTAAGGGGCAGAAAGCGGGGGTCGGGGGAGCATACACAGGAAAGGGAGAGCTTATAGGTAGGGGTGTGTATGCAGCTTTGGACATGATGGGTTTAGATGCTGAGATGCAGTTGGAAATGATATCTCAGGAGAGGTGGCTATGTTGATTTGAAAATCTTCACCTCATGGATGGTAACTGTAGTCACAGGAGTTCATAGCTGATATGGCCCAAAGGGAGTACGTAGAGAGAAGAGAAGACTCTGAAAGATTTCCACTTGGTGTGGCTTCCTCCACCTTTCCTATAGCTGGGCTCCTTTGGTGTGTGATGTCTCAGAACGTTCCTGAGTGGAGATCCTCGGGGGACCCCTTCAGAGCATCCCTCAACCATTCATTACTCTCATTCAAGAATCTCAATGAATAGTTCGAGATGGGAAGGTGAAGAGGGAAGTAAATCGTTGACAGTGTTCCAGCAGGTTTCCCTTGGTTCTCTTAACAGATTGAAGTGAAGTTCTTCCTACTTTTCAATGTACTGACTTGAATTTCAACCTGCTCTTCAACCTACAGCACTCAGGTGTCCCTTCCCCTAGTCTCTAACCTGTCAATTCACCTCCCCTAGGATGGGACTCCCCGCATGGTATCCTGCTTGCCTGGACTGCCCCAAATGCCAAGGAGGTGGGACTTGGCCTGCTAGTCAGTCATGATGGACCGGCTGCTTATGCTCCCCCCCAGTGGGGTTTATATCCCTCTCCGTGGTCACCAAGAATACCTGGCTCCTGTGACCTCTGAGTGGTGACAGAGCTGTGGGAGCAGCCCTGGCTTTTCTGTGGTCCTTTTCTATTGCACCTTGACATTTTGTGCTGGGGACAGCCATAGGAAGCTCCTTGAGGACTGGAATCTTATCTTTTGTGTTCACTAGTGTATTTCCAGCTTCTAGTACAGTACCTGGCACAGAGTTGAGTAAATAAATGAATCCTTTGTCTACAATTAAAGTTTCCCCTCTGGGGAGCTTTGTCAACCACTGTGGGGCCCATTAATTGTAATTAATGGGACAGTCAGATTTCAGAAGGGGAAATGAGCCCTTCAGATAAATAGGAGGTGCTGGGAATGCTTGTCTTGCTCTGGCATCCTATGTAAAGCTGCTTGACCCATTAGTCACAAAATGCTGCTATTTGTATTTCTTTGGAGAGGATGCCTCTCCATGCAGGGTAGGGGTTTGGAATTTCTTTTCCAGCAGTGGTGGATTTGCTGGTGCACACTCTTTAACCTTGCTTCCTAAACACGTGCATCTGTTGGCTAGATGCTGGGGCTCAGGGAGTGGACTTCAGCTATGTAGGAGAGAGGTCCAGCGGAGAGCAAACGCATGATTGCAGTCTCGTTGTCCTAGGGCATCTGGATTGATCACAGAGTTAGATCCTGGGCTCAAGAATGGAGGACACGATTTTACTTGAGCTCCTTACCCATGGCAACCACCTGGTAAACATGAATTATTCAGTGTGTTAAGATCAATATTACTCTCCCATTGCCGTATTATTCATTTCTGCTTTTATTATTATTATTATTTTTTCTGGAGGACTTTGCAGGAAAAGTGTTGTCTTCTCTTTATTAGATGCATGGAGCAGACACCACAGGACTTTGTGGACCATGGATGTCTTTGTTTAGCCTGGTTGTGTTTTATTGAGGACTAGAAGGTGTGGGTCAGCACACCTAGCACTGGCCACATGGCTGTAGGCCTTGTCTTTCTGCCCAGTTCAGACAAAGCTCCTGGCAGTGGAGGACCCGATTCTGGGCAAAAGAGAAACTTGCCTGATAATGAATGACCCACGTGGAAATGCTCATGCTTCAGTGCCAATGTAGGGCAGTAGAGCAGCACATCCCAGGGAGACTTCCTTAGAAGCCCAGTCTTGTGGATTCTCTGTGTGTGGTCAGATTGGTGAAAGATAGCACATTCTATCTCCTTTTAGGATTCCTACTTATACATTGGTAGAACCCAACAGGCTTACAGTAAAGGATCTATTATTTAACTTTGTTTAGCCCAGTGTTTTCATACGTACTTGACCATGGTAGCCTTTTAAAAAATAACACCCATTTAAGTATCTCCTGGGATTAGTGGAATATGTTTTGGGAAATGTCACTCTTAAGTCCTACCACCTTCCTTTCTTATTCTACTCTCTTAGGGTAAGGATGTAGGGAAAACAGACTCTCCACAGTGAGTACTGAGACATGGAGGTGAGATTGTCCAGGAGACTAACAAGGATTCCCTTCACTGGCAAATCAGGGAAATTGTAGGGGGATATTCATATTAATATTGAGGAGCTGTAGACATGTGTGCTTAGTAGTGTCTCATTAAAGACTCCAGATTCAGGATGGTATTCAAGAGAGAACTAC
Organism: Canis lupus familiaris; assembly: GCF_011100685.1. Taxonomy (NCBI): domain Eukaryota; kingdom Metazoa; phylum Chordata; class Mammalia; order Carnivora; family Canidae; genus Canis; species Canis lupus. The sequence continues at coordinate 65,006,459 of NC_049233.1, forward strand.
TATTTTGTTAAAGTCACAAAATGGGATCTCTCATTTTATTTTCCTTTTTTGTTTGAATGTTGGGAAAATATGTGAAGAAGGGACACTGATAGGAAAGCAAATTCACAGTTTGAATTTTACTATACAGTCCATTTTCTCAAAGAACTCTTTGGACTTTTCCCTGGTCTTCTTTGAAACACAGGGAGATGAATTGGTGAAGGCAATTGGCTATAGTCTTCTTTTCATTTCTATCATTGCTTCATAGGTTCTGAGCGTCACTTCCTTCCCTCTGTTTCCATCTGTCTGTCCATCCATCCGTCTGTTTATTCAACATAGTTTAAGCATGGCTACGTGCTAGGCACTGAAGACATGAAGGCAAAAGAGACATGGAACCTGCTCTCTTGTTGCTTACTGGGTCTCCTTGCCACAGAAGGAGATTCCAGTCTTTCTGAATTCCAATCCCCCCTGCTGGAGTAACATTGTTCAGCACATCTCTGATCCTGTCATGCTCTACTAAGAGACATTCAGGAGATCCCCATTACCTGTGGAATAAGGATAAGCCTGTTCCATCATCTTGCTAAACATCCTTCAAGGGATTCCTTGTTCAGGCCCGACTGGCCCCAGTCTGATCTGCTTTTCTCTTCTTGCAATAATCTTGGTTAATGGGGGGCAACTTCAGGACTCATTGGTATCCCTGAGCCCCACTCCCTGGTGCCTGCTTTCCTTCTGTCCTTTCTCTCCTTTTCTTGAACTTTCTCCCCCTCTAGATCTTTCAGGACCCCACTCAAAAGCTGTGCTTTCTGGTCTCTAGCAGATTTTTGAACTTCTCTCTTACCACATTCTGTTTGTCATATAATGAGTCACATGCTTTTTTTTCCTGTGTTTGGGAGCAGGGCCATGTCTTTTTCAACTGAGCATTCTTGACCAGTTGCCTAGTGTAGAGACCTGCATGTAGATGTTTAATTCATTCTGGAGTCACGTCTTTTACATAGGTACAAACACACACACACACACACCCCCACACGTGCGCATATATATGTATTATATGTATATATACAAAATTAGAAATGGGCTAGAAAAGTTCCATTAGAATATTAAAACTAATTTAAATTCTATAATTTTACTGTCATTTTATGCAATATGTGCTCATTCTTTTCACCTACTGGAACCAAATTTTAGTTTTTGTATAGAGATTTCAATTTTATTTTGAGGTTAAGTGCTGCTCTATTTAGATGGGTGTGGACCATGTAAATTCTTGAAATCACTTCATCCAAAAACATAAAAAAAAATACATACATTCCTGAAATCACTTCAAATGACTTCATTTCCAAAAGAAAAAATAGGAATAATTTTCAGTGCTATGAAGAATCGTAGTTGTATGGAAGCTCTATCATTTCATTGTACCTATCCTCTTAGTGCAATAAAATTTTATTAATTCAGACTTCAGACTCTATTATTTGGCAATTTTTGATAGTTCAGTTACCAAGGTGGCAGAAATTTTCAGTTGTTACTATGATACTTTTTAAAAGAGCAAACTTCTCAGGCACTTAGGAAGATCCACCCATGTGTAGCTAGTTGATGTAATAATTACAAAGAATTCCCATCTATTAATTATAGAATATCTGGCAGTACAGTGATATATTTGGCAACACCTTGTCAACTATTAATTCAAGTTAAGTAATTTTTAAAAAGAATAACTGTAAGTGAAGCTTTTATTAAATGTAATGGCTTTCCTCTTAAATAGTCTGAGTTAGTAAAATTTAACCAATTAACTGGGTTGTTCTTTGTACTCAAAGATAGTGGTTCTGCCGATGTCATCCATGGGAGAGGGGATGTGACTGAAGAAACTGGAGTCTGGTCGTCCGGGCCTCTCTAGACTGCATATAGCTGACACTTCTCTCTTCTTACTCTATTTGCCATTGATCCTAAGGCAGGCTCATTTACATATAGGATGTGACTACTTTCTATCATTTTGTCCCCACCACAGCTATAGTTAAGGGTGGACATTACGGTCCTTGAGTGACTGGCCCACGTCACACAACTAGAAGGGGTAGGTTTAGTACTTTCACTAACGTCCTCTGTCTCTGTTTCCCAGCACTCTTCCACATTGTCTTTTGAATAATAGCAACTAAGATTTGCAAAGGAGCATATATCTCTTAACTCATTCACTTAAAAAAAATAAAAGTTACCCCTTTGAGAGGGTAATAAGTGCATCTGCCTGTTGCTTTTCTTTTCCAGAGATCCCTGGCTGTATGCTCTTCCTCCCACCTCCTTCAACTTCCACTGTTTTATGTTCACATCTAAAAGGCCCTCTGAAGATGTAGTTGCTACAGTGTGCTCAGTATTATTTTCATTTCATTTCAGTATTATGTCCATTCTTTGCGTGGCTAAGCTTGTTCTACCTATGTGCCCAGGGCTAGACTTCAGCAAAGCAGTGAGTGACCAGACGCTTCTCGTACTATAGCCTCTCCGATTTCTACCCTTTACCTCTCTCGTCGGAACCTTGTCCTTAGCCCTTCTCCCCACTCTCTGTGAAAACTTGTTCTCCAGAAAGAGCCACTCATTTCAAAGCGTAAGTCATAATTGGCAAATATGTACTGAATTTTATTGCTTTTGGGGAATTTGTGTTTTAATGGGATATAAAAAAATATATGGCCAAATAAATTACTCTCTAATGGTAGAATTTAATTTTAGTGGGGAGTTGTGGCATAATTTTTGAAGCTAGGGTACTCTTATTGGCATCTTTGAAATTATAGATGTAAGTGGTTCCCTGCTTTACCCACGTGGAAAATCAGTCTTATCCATGTCTTGCTGTGATCCCCCTCCTTACTGAAGAGAAAACTGGGAAGAGTTTTGCTTGCCTGTGGGTAGAATGACTGCTTCCTGAGATCCAGGTATTATTGGCTCTGGCTTCTTGTTTAATGTATAAGTGGCACTTGCTGGTGAAAGTTCAGCCAGAATGTTTGCCGCAAATCCAAGTCTCATAGTCATAAAGAAATAAAGGCTTGCATTGTGAGCCTTTAACTTTTTTTTGAAAATCAATCAACAAATATTGATTGAATAACACTTCAGCCATCTCCTCAAAGACATTTTGACCTTTTGATTTCATTTTCTTTGTCTATTACCATGTCATGGAGAAGGGTGCTCTGTAAGTAGCAGAATCTTGTGACAGCTTTTAGTCTGTTTTGCAGAGAGAAGTCTGCATGGATGGCATGTAATCTCATGCTTTTAGAAGGGCCCTAGTCTCTAAGGTGTGATAGTCAAGAGCTTGGGCTCTGGAGTCAGCCTGGTCCTCATCTAGGCTTTGGTGTATACTGACTCTGTGATTTGGAGCAAATTACTTTCCTTCTCATGTTTAGGGCCAGATTAGGATGAAACAACAGATTTAAGAAACTTTGTACTGTGCCTCCCACCACTAAATACTGAATAATGGCTAGCTATGATTATTTTTCCTTTGGCTCAGTGTTCCAAATTTTCTCTGGGTCTCCTTATATGTTCACTTCAAGAACCCAAAGAATTGTACAGAAGCTTCTATAGGACTCTGTAGAGGCTTTTGAACTGGACTGCCTCAAAGTTTTTGGAGTTGAATTATTCCAAGAAGGGCTGCAAAGAAAGCAGACTTTAACCTTAGTTCTTGCCTGTCTTCCAGGCCATATCTCTATCTGTATTCTTAAATATAGCTACTCTGACGAATAGATGGACAGAGGGCTTCCCGTGCTGTGTTTTCCTTCCATGGTGTAGGGAACACCCAGGAGTCACTTCAGGCTGCCTTGCAACTTGTCTCAAATATAATTCAAGTCTTGAAATGATTATCTGGATGTGTGCATTCCAGGAACTGTTGGAGGAGAGAAACATCACCAGCCAATACTTTGAGATTTTTTCCTCAGTCTTGGACTCCCATGAAAGTTACAAAGGGGTGGTGAATTGACAGTTAATCCCTTGGGGTCCATTAAGGCCCTCCTGATTCTTTGTGCCCTGGGCAAGTAAGGATGCATGTTCATAGTCAATTCAAGTGCCCCTAGAATGTCACCGACCAATGGCCATTCTTATTTTTGAAAGTCACCAGATAAGGCAGTTTCTCAAACAACTTCAGCAAGGCGTTCCAGAAATGCTTGATCTCATACTTCTCTGTGTGATGATAAATAAATACAATTTTGATTTCATCTCAGAGTAATTAATGTGAACTTCTCCTTCTGGGATGTAAAATGGAATAATGTTCTATAGCTCTTTGAACATTAGTTTGGAAAGAAAATGCCCTAAACATTTTGCCTAATTAAATTCTAAAGAGGTGGTACAAACTTTTCATGATTAATAGAAACATGCATATTTTGACTGATGCATATTTATATGATATCATATGAAAATTTTATCATGTTATACAAACTATTCGCCTTGGGAAAGTGACTTAATGCTGTAAATATTTTACATTTGTTGTTGCATTGTTCATTATGAAAAACACACAGGCTAATGGCTGTAAGGAAAAAATCTGTTACACCAGTCTTCTTTGAGGTAGTCTCAAGTCTCTAATGGTACAGGCTTTAGTCTAGATGTGAGATTGGAAATCAGGTTCTCCCTAGTTTGGAAAAAGAATCTTTAAATAAATATATATGTATATATATATATATATATTTTACAGCAGATCAAGTTAGAAAAGCTAAAATGCTGGGGCCTTCTATTTTGCCAATGTAAAGCATGCATATAATTACTGGGTTTTAGACTTTAAAAAAATGTAGTTGTTGAAATGAACCTATCCCTTTGGTTTAAAGCACTTAAGAAGGGTACCATCTCATGTTTAGGGCCAGAATTTTGAGCTATGTTTCAGCTGAAAAATTAACTCATAATTACAGTTCTCAGCTTCTTAAATATAATGTGGATAAAAATGGCTTTTATAAGACCAGAGTACCTGAGATATCTGAAAATGTTTTCTCATCTTTGGAACACTAGCTATTGGTAACATTTTGATGACAGAAAAGGAGAAATCCGATGGAATTTTTCCAGTCTTTGCCTTTATGAAACGGAATTTTATGAGAAACGGATGGGAATACTGAATTATTTAACAAGACAGATGCTAACCACCATTCTAAGAGTTTTCCAACTGCCACATACAAAACAAAAGTGCACAATTTCTTTTATCTCCTCTTCCCACATTGTTACTTTATAGTACACGTGATTTTTAAAAAATTTTTTTATTGGAGTTCAATTTGCCAACATATAGCATAACACCCAGTGCTCATCCTGCCAAGTGCTCCCCTCAGTGCCCATCACCCAGTCACCCCAACCCCCGGACGACCTCCCCTTCCATCACCCCTTGTTCATTTCTCAGAGTTAGGTGACTCTCATGTTTTGTCACCTTCACTGATATTTTCACTCATTTTCTCTCCTTTCCCTTTATTCCCTTTCACTAATTTTTATATTCCCCAAATGAATGAGATTATATGATGTTTGTCCTTTTCCGATTGATTGACTTACTTCACTCAGCATAATACCCTCCAGGTCCATGCACGTCGAAGCAAATGGTGGGTATTTGTCATTTCTAATGGCTGAGTAATATTCCATTGTATACACAGACCACATCTTCTTTATCCATTCATCTTTTGATGGACACCGAGGCTCCTTCCACACCTTGGCTATTGTGGACATTGCTGCTGTGAACATTGGGGTGCAGGAGTACACATAATTTATAAAAGTAATCTCCCTTAAAATTCTACTTTTTGTTTCTCTGTTAGGTCTATTGTAAGAAAATATCCTTGCCTCGTCTTAAAAAACTGACCAGCCAGTCTGCCTGGCGGTGATGGAGGGAAGCATGAGGGTACTGTGAGCTGTACCTCCTCCGCAGCCTTCTTCCTTCTTGCCAGGCCAGGCAGGCTGTGTGCCTGCCCCCGTTACCACTTTGTTTTCTACCCTTTTTCATCTGGATCTCAGTCTCTAATGGTGGTTTATTTCATTTCTATTTTATTTATTTTATTTATATCCGTTAAAGATCTAGGAGGAAAAATTTTAGGTTTGTTTCCCAAGCCAGACAATTTAAAGGCAGGAACAACATGGGGAACCTAATGGTTGTTCTAAAGCAGCTCCTTGGGAGGTGTGGTCTCCTTTTTGAACTCTGAGGTCAAATAATTTCCCCCATAAAAATTTCTTTTCCTTACAGGTTTCACCAGACTCAAACTTATTGCCAACGGATCATTTGGGAGAGTTCTGCTGTATCATCTTCTTTTTTAGGACTTTAGGATTTTAAAGCAGCTAATCCATTGGGAAGAATTGAAACTAGTAGTTCAAATTAGTTTAGGAATGACAGATGATTATTTTTAAAATATATTATTTCTAATCTGATTTTTAAAAAGACCTCTTTCATACTCTGAGGCTAATTGTAAAGTTTTGTTCAGTTTTCATGTCTATAACATTTCATGTAAAATTTCTATATGTAGACAGATGCCATGTTAGAAACCATGTAAAATATAAATAAAGCTTTTCTTGAATAGAACAAATTAAAAAATGCAGTCATCGTATGACATTTGATTTCATTTTATGACTCCATTTAAAGAAGGTTGTGTTATCAAAAATGATTAATATCAAAGGTCATTTTTACACTGTCTTATTTGATAATTAACAATAGATCACATTATGTAATTTGTGAAAAAAGTGGTCGTTAAAATGACAATATTTATTCCATTAAGGTAAATAAAATGCTGCGCATAGTTCTGAGTGATGATACTCAGGGGAAAAAGAGCCGTATCACTGCACTACAAATTAGTTTGCTTCTAATTTTGCAGGCTGATGACCGCACTGCCTCAAACCAAATCTTTTCCCTGGAAATGGAATGATTGCATGACAGACTCTATGAACCATGAATATGTCAACAACTCATGGACCAGGCCTTGTTTAGCAATTAGTCTTTGGGGGATTTTATTCAGAAATCAGACAACGCTATACCAGAGCTTATTGGGGATTTTGTGATTACTATTCATGTCTGGAGCATGAGTCTGGGATAGTTAAAAAAAATCCATAAAGGAAGAAGAAATGTCGCTAATAGTGGCAATCAGTCATATGTACGCATATTGTCAATTGGGAGGACCAGAAAACTCAAGATATAAGCAAAGTCCCTAGGAGGTAGCAAGAAGATATTTTGTAGACTTTAAAGTCTTCTCTTATTCCCCCTCCCCCTATCAAATAGGCTAGTATCTCCCAGACTTCAGTCATTTAAATGTCACTGTCACATTTTTGTTGTAACTTCTTATCACCTGCTTTATGATTTACTCAGTATATTTTATTAACTGACTCACTTTAAAAGCCTCTCTTTGCTTTGAGCAGTAATGCATGTGATATCACAGGCCTGTTTTGCAAGTTAAATTTGTTTTCCTCTCTTACAAAGGAAAAGAAATACAGTATTTTAATTATTGAAAATAGTCACATATCACTTAACATCATTCTGCGCGTCTCCATGACGTGTGTGGCAGGTCCTTCAGGAGGGCTGCAAAGACTACCAGTCTAGCTGAGGATGATCTTTATAGCTATGTGACCTCAGGTCTCATGGCTGACACCTCCATTACCATCCCTCCATTTCGGGACACGAGCAGCATCACATGGAGAGAATTTAAATCAGGCCTGTGCCTCCCTGAGGACATGCATGCAGGAAGGTTCTGCCGTAGGAGACTGCTGAGTGAGCCAGGCCAGTGCCTTTCCATGGGCACAATCTGGCCCCTCATGTCCTTCCTTTTTTTGACTAGCCGTATCACTTGGGAATCATTACATTGCAAGGGTAAATAAAACCCTATATCAGGTAACAGTAATAAGACACATGCCAAGATTGAGCCTGGTTCCTGACTGTCAAGGTTCACATTAGGGCATCACATTTATGGGTTAGCACTGGGTGTCCCACCCAGTGTGGATCTTACAGGCTTCCAGCAGTACCTTTGAAGAAGAAATTGGTCATTTTACAAGTTTCATTAGTATAGAGCCTGGTGTAAGCCAATAGAATATGCATTTTTACCAGGCTAAGAAGACTTGGGACCCCCTTCCTGGCTGTGCATTCATGCTCCAGATTTTAAGTAAATGATGTTTTTTTTGGAGACTTAAGAGCCAACCAAGGGATAAAAGAGAAAGAAAGGAAGAAAGGAACGAAGGAATTAAAAAAAGAAAGAAAAGAGTGAGCAAGCATGAGTCTTCTTATCAGGAGCTGGCTATCCTATGAGGTCAGAGAGTAATGAGGTACAGAAATTAAAATGAGACCTCAGGTAGCTCTGTCAGGTTGAGGGTGTGTCTAAATTTGAAGGGATGTTTGCTTCTGATATGAACATTTTTCTTATACTTTTGTTATAGAAGATGATGTGTCAAATGTACAAATAATGTGTGCCTGGTGCCAGAAAGTGGGAATCAAGCGCTATTCCCTGAGTATGGGAAGTGAGGTGAAAAGCTTCTGCAGCGAGAAGTGCTTTGCAGCCTGCCGACGAGCCTACTTCAAGAGAAATAAGGTAAGAGCACGTAGAGCGAGGCGGCTACGCAGGCCTCCCCAGACCGTGTGCGCATGTGCCTCCTAGCTTCTAGCTGAAAACACTGTGCACATTTTACTTTTATTTTTTTTTTTCCTGTCCTGTCTGTTCCCCTTCTCTGTCATACTTAACCTTCTGGAATAAGGGATCCCCTTCTGATGTGTAACCTGTTCTTCCGTTTCTCTGTCTTGATGTTTGAATTCTGAGAGGGTGAATGAGAATCCCATGAGGAAGAACACGGTGATCACAGCTGCCACCCTAAGTGACAGTGTCTCTCCAGCATAGTGTGTAGAGACTAGAGTCCACGAAAGATAAGTGGTAGAGATTTCTTTCAGAGGCTGAGAAACTAGCCACGGGAGTGTGGCCAGAAAGCTGTAGTCCACACAGTTTAATATTTGTTCCCAGTGGGAATATTGCTCTGGCTCTTTACAAAACCTGATCCACAAATTTTAATCAAGAACCACAAATTCTAATTGAGAAAAACGTCAAGTCTCTTTTGACGCCTTAGATGAAAGTTGATTAATATTGAGAAAAGGTGAAATAATGACTACCTGAACCAACATTGCGCACACAGCCGAGCGTTTGTGGGCAGCATGGTGGGTGAACACAGGAACAGCCATAGTTAGTCAGTTTTTGTTTTGTTTTAAGACATCTCAGATCTGAAAATGTCCTTTTAGAATAGTAGTGGCCACCATTGATGAGAAATGGAATGCGTGATGTTTTTACAATCACACACACACGTACACACAGCTAGTTTCTTAATCTTTAAAGAACCAACCCGCTCTAGCATTTTGCCACCGATTACTGAAGTAATGTGCTAGATCTTGATTATTTTCCATTGATCTGTATAGCTTCCTAATTCATAAAATTGTCCACATTTTGCTAAGTTTTTCCATTTCCATAATACAAGATCAAAATCTGTCTCTTCTTGAAGCAAACAATTATTATTATTCTTTTAAAGTCTGGTGTTTGTAATCCTGAAATGCTCATCTCGGGTTCACTGCATTGCAAGAAGCACTGTTGCAGCAAATTATCTCCTGCAAATTTGGGTCACGTCATTCTGCCAAAAAACATAATGCTGAAAGAATTAGGCTGCAGAATTCAGCGGGGTGGAATTTTAGTAGCAGTCTCTAAGTATTAGGCTCATAATCTTCACTGGAACAGGGAGGCAAGTAAGGAAATTGTTTGGAATTCTTTTGGGACAGTCAAAGTCCAGTTCATTTTCCCTTGGGAGGGGCCAGTGAGACTCCAGAGGAGGGGGGGTTGGAGCAACGCATGGGAGACACGTTTTGTTTTAATATAGGAGGATTAAAATGATCTTGGAGACCCTGGGGCTCCCGTTTTGAACGCTGAGCACTGGGGTAACAATCACAGGAGTGGACTCAGCGCTTTCATCTTCAAAGCCCTACTTACCACAACAAAATACTTTGCATTCCATCCCAGAAGATGGCTAGAGAACAGGGGTTTTTGTCTATGATTCTGAAGAATTGTGGGTCTGAATCTTGATGGACGGCCTGTAGGGAGCAAAATCAAGCAAGATGCTTTTGTCACAATCCTGGTGATACGTGTCATATTTTGCAAAACCATTTAACTTTAGTAAGCCTCTGAAATACCCTAGAATACTATATATATAGAGAGTGTATATATATATATACAATGCCATATATATGAATTTACATTGTTATACCTAACATGTAATATTACATCATTATAAAGTTTAAGGTCAAACTGGATTTAAACTTCCATAGCATACAGTTTTAAAAGATGGGTAACTGGGAGCCAAGAAAAGAGTTAGTATTTGGAATACTTATGGCAGGTAAAATCAGCAGGGGGAGGAGGACCATTACCTTTCACTTCCTGTGGGGAGTTATTGGGGTAGGTCTTTGAACATCCTGCAAAAGCTGGGAGTCACAGAAGCTTGAAGTTTAGCCGGTGACTTTGACAGCTGATCCCAGCAGCCTATTAGTGTACATACAAAACCTGTCTTCTCTGCGATCTTCATGCTTATTTATGTATCCCAAAGCCCTGCCACACTATACCTTCTCATTTTTCAAATAGGGGAATAAACTGATCACATCGCTTGCTGGATTCTTTTTTTTTTTTTTTCTTTTTTTAAATTTTAAGAGTGTTATCTCTGCAACAATATCCTATTGTATTACAATAAACATGTACAGCTGCTGCATTTCTGTTAACTGATAGGATTTTGTGGTCATTTCATTTAGGGCTTGGGTTTCTTAATGGATTGTATTCGATACCAGTTTCCATCCTGCCATTTCTAAGAACTGCTGTAATAAGCCCCAGGGTGTTCCCCACTGAAGACAATAGCAAATAGCTACTTTTCTTGTGTCATTTAACAAAGTCTTTAGTCCTCGTTATTAAAATTATGGACTTTCTTAATCTTAGAAAAAGGGCAAAATTCTTCCCATCCTGTCATAAAAGATTTTCTGGCTAGATTCTACCCTAAATTTTAGATATTCAGAAAGGGATGGAAAACAGTGAATAATATGTGTGTAGAAGAGAAATTTGCCTTAGGTATAATGTAGATTTTAAAAAACATGTAAAGTTAACTATGCTGTAAATTATGCTTTATAATGACAGCCGCTTCTTGGTGGATAGCATGCTGAGATCTAAAAATGGTCTCTAAGTTGAACCCAAATTGCATGCATAACTTTACAAAGAAAAATCCTAGTAGAAAAGGTAGCTAATTAGGAGCCGTATTCAGCTGACCTCTGTTTTGTGTCTGAGCAACACCTGCATTTGTGAATGTAAATTGGACAGCTGTGCCTGCGGTTCCCCTGCTATCCTCTTCACAAATGCTTGGGTATGGAGGCAGGAATTGATTTGCTGCTAAAAACAAGGACAAAAATAGCCCAACTCTCAAAATGAAGGCCCACTGAAAATTGGCTCTTTAAATTTCATTTGCTTCTCCACCCTTCCTTTCTCTGGTCTCTGTGTCTGTTTGATGGAGTGGGTTAAGAATGTCATATCCCTCTCTCACAAACCCCGGCCCTGTAAAGTAAGGTGGGGTAGACTGAAGCCAACTTAACCCTTTATGGCATGTAGTTTATAGTTTCAGACCAAATTTAAAAATTTTTTTGAAGAGTTGTTTGGATTGCTACACGTATGTGTAGGCTTTCTTCAAGAGGTTTCTGTTAGGAGAGGACTGTGAGTCACAGCTGTATTCATTTAAGAACCGAACTATGAGCTTAGGCATTTCAGGATGTTGGCTCTAAGAAGAAATAGCGTTAATTCATGATTATATTTTTTGTAGAATCCTTATCCCCAACAGGCTCAATTGCTGGCTCACAAGTTTTTGAAAGAGTGGGTAAGAAAAATACTTTTGTAGTCTATGGGCATTGGCTGAACAATGATATGTCAGTCTCATTACTTGATGCACTAGAGACTTTTCAGGGAACGAATAGCTTGCTCTTTTCCCAGCCCCTTTTTGAGGCCACAAGTAGAGATGAACTTGGGAACATTTCTAGCCTAGAAATTCGCCTAGGAGTCGGAAAGTTGCAGAGGTGCCTTAGTGGTTTTGCAAGAGATGCTGAAGTGTTTTGTCTAACAAATGCCCATTTTACTTTGTACAATCCTAGACACTTAAAAATATTCTATCCTAAGGGAGTATGCCTTATAACCATTATCCCTTTAAAAACAAGAGTAACAAACAAGACCACAAGTAGTAGTCATTTCCACATATCCCGTGTTTGGTCTTTTTCCTTCTGCTTGGGAAAATATCTTATTATCTAAACTAATGTCCATAAATCAAGCAGGAAATAAACACTCAAGACAAATGGCCAATGCACCCAGTGTAAATGACTGTTTTCTTTCTTTCTTTGTTAAGATCTCAAATTTTAGTGTTCTTTTTTTGTTTTGTTTTGTTTTGTTTGTGTTTTTTTGTTTTGTTTTTTTAAAAATTTTAATGTTCTTAATGGGTTAGTGGCATTGATACTTTTTAGTAACAGACACAATTTCCTAAAGACACCAAAGTTATGTTTCCTTGTTCTAGTTTCTCTATAATTTGAAACTACATAGAAACTACTTCAATATCATAATGTTGCTGTTCCCCACCAGACCATAGTGGGAAGAAAGCTATGTAGGTAAGAGATAACAATAAGGATCAAATAAAGATTAAAAGGTTATATAGACAGAAACAACATTTGCAAATCATGTCCCTTAAATCGTCCACCATCATGATAATAATACCGAATATTTAAAGAGGGGAATATTATATAATAAAACATTTATCTTATTTTCAAATGATTTCCCACTATTCACAGTGGTTTCTTCTTAGGAGACATCTCTTTTAGAAGACCCATCATTAATTAGCACGTATCATATTATTTGAAGACGTATTTTAATTAGACTACAGTAGCCCTCCTTATCGCTGGGGGATACCTTCCAAGACCCCCAGTGGATGCTTGAAACCACAGATAGTACCGAACCCTATTTATTTATTTATTTATTTATTTATTTATTTATTTATTTATTTATTTTTATTTATTTATGATAGTCACACACACAGAGAGAGAGAGAGAGGCAGAGACATAGGTAGAGGGAGAAGCAGGCTCCATGCACCGGGAGCCCGACGTGGGATTCGATCCTGGGTCTCCAGGATCGCGCCCTGGGCCAAAGGCAGGTGCCAAACCGCTGCTCCACCCAGGGATCCCCGGAACCCTATTTATACTATATTTTTGCCTATACGTACATACCTGTGATAAAATTTAACTTACAAATTAGATGCAACTAGAGATTAACAATAACTAATAATAAAACAAAATAGTTATAACAATATACTGTAATAAAACTTATGTGAATGTGGATTCTCTCTCAAAGTATCTTTACTGACCCCTTTTTTTTGTGATGCTGTGAGACATAGGCATTGTGATATAGTCTTAGACTAGTATTGACCTTCTAAATCAGGAAGATCATCTGCTTCTAGGCCATGGTGTACCGCAAATAACTGAAACCATGGAAAGTGAGCCTTGGATAAGGAGGACTGCTGTACTGGTTTTTTGTTTTTGTTTTTGTACTGGTCTTTTTATTAAACTTGAAGGTGTCTTGGAAAAGATTCTCAGTTTCAGAGATAATTATGGAACCTAGTAGCACAGAAGAAATGTGTAACAGTTGCCCTGCTAATCTGGTGATTAACCTGTCTACTTTGTTCCTTTAAACACCTGTAAGATTTAATTTGCAAAATGGTTATTCTAGAAGGTTTGGGGAAGGACATTAAAAAATTATTTGTAATTAATGTTCTCTGACTGCCTAAATCTCAGGCCACAGACTTGCTTTTGCCAGTTACTTGCAAATATTCTCGATCGACAAGTAAATGTGCCAAGGGAGCACCAGAGTTCTTCCTACAGATTCACATTATTTTAATGGGATGCCAGTGAGCCTTTTGGGTCTGCCTACCTGCCCTGGCCTGCAGCATGATCGCTCTGATCCCCCAGTGTCTGTTGGAACTGTGCTGCAAGCCTGTCTGCTGGCTGCACAGAGAGTGGCCCCTTCTGCCCCCTAGGGCTTCAGCCTGCAGGCCAGTGGCTGAGTTCCCTTTCGGTCACGGCAAACAGGGGCGTCCTCAGAAAGCTCTAGGGAAAGAACAACAAACCCAACTGTTTTCTCATTCTGTGGTATTTTGAAATATGGAATGGAATATTGATGAGCTGCTGCAAATGAGAACCTATGAAAAAAGCAATAGCAGGAGAGGGGGAAGATGTTAGCCCGTTGAAACACATTTAGGGTGAGGTTCTAGTAGGAAAGTTCTAGGTAGCGAGGTAAGATGAGGGTCACGTTAAAGTGATGCCTGGGCTCTTGAAGAAAGCCAGAAAGCGTTCAAGGGCAGAGCTTCTGCAGGCTGGGTAGGACCCAATGCCCTTGGAAGCCATCAGAAACTGAGGGGAGAGGTGTGTGATCCTCATGTTCCTCAGAACGCTTGAACACCACTTGAGAAGCACTGGTTTAAGGGATACCTGGAACACAAACAGAACAGAGGGAAGGGAGTTTCCCCTGAAAGAAAGGAATAGCACCCCCTTCTAGTTTTTAGTGGGCTATATTTTGGAGGTTGTGGGGAAAATAGAGAAATAATTCTAATCTGTTATCCAGAATGGGTATCAACCTCTGAATAATATTAGATGTTTTAGACCAATTATGAAGAGCTGATTAAAACGCCAAATAGCTTCAAGTCCCAGTCTTTGTTCAACATTTCTTTTCAATGAAATGTTGGAAAGAACAGATGGAAAAGAGGGCGTTTTTTTGTACTTTTCTTTTTTCCATAGATCTGAATCTGATCACCTGGGGGTCAATGTGCAGGGCTATTGACATATTCTTGAATGTTGATTTTCAGACACAGTCAGTGTCTGGCCGCCCTTGTAGTGATAGCTGATGCTCTACACTTAAATCAAGTTTCTCTCATTTGAGCTGCCGGTAATTATCCAATCCATCTCAAAGGCACGCTCTCTTTTAACATTAACCACAGTGTCAGATTGCATCAGCTACATTGTGTTCTGGGGAGTGCGGCTGCGGAGTGATGGATGGGCGTGCCTCGAGTTCGTAGTCCGCCTGTCTGGTTGGGCAGTGGGCAGTCCGGGAAACAAATGATCGGGAAGGGTTCTAGTTATTTGGGACATGCTTCCTCCTTATCGATCCGGTCACTTGCATCACCAACTTTCTCACCTTGCTGCTAGCTTTGTTCGGGTTTATCGGAAGAACAAGCACTTAAAGAATTACCTCATGGGTCATTTTGATGTGCTTCTCCCATCGTAAACTGCATCCAGCGCTCTTTGTGCTGGTAAAGTCCAGCACAAGGTGTCAGGAGACCTTATGAATAAAGGCCACAGGAGGGAGAAGTTTCCAAGAGTCCTTAGTGCCCTGTCCAGGGAAACCAAGAGATTACGCTCGTGCATTTTCCTAGTTACACTGTTCATTCAAACGCTTTGTTAAAAACATGATGTATCCAAGACAGGCCAGGTGGCTTGCTTTGAGATTATTTTAAGGTAGTAGTTTGAGTCCAGAATTTTTCTTTTTTTTTTTTTTTTTAAGATTTTATTTATTTATTCACAAGAGACACACACACACACAGAGGCAGAGACACAGGCAGAGGGAGAAGCAGGCTCCATGCGGGGAGCCCGACACGGGACTCGATCCAGGGTCTCCAGGATCATGCCCTAGACTGAAGGTGGCACTAAACCACTGAGCCACCCAGGCTGCCCCAGAATTTTTCTCATATACTTTTGCAATGTCTGGTCACAAAAGCTAGAACACACAAAAGCTATGGCCATACGCAGGAGATGCAAGCTCTAGGCACACCTGCGATTTTTATTTCTCCCCTGTATCAGTACCCCCAGGTAGCTTCTGTACAGAAGCAAAAGTGTGAACTGGGCAAGTCACATATACTTATTTGTTCCTTGGCTCTTTGCTCGGTGTTTATATTATCGCAGGTCAGAATGGAATAAAAAGAAGCTCATTGTCGATGGCCGCTTAATTCCTGCCCCAGCAGTTCAGATGGAGAGGAGGAAATTCCCTATGTTACAATCCACTCTTAGAGTGGCCGTGCATGCGGTGGAGTCTGATGTCTACTGACAGGCGGCCTTTGGAGGTTACAAACGTCATCTGTTGCATTCTCTGTAAACACAGGCTGTGGGCCAGAGCTGGGCACTACTACAAGCACAGGAAGGCAGATCAATGGTTTAATGAATCCATAAAAGATGCTTGAACTCTGCTGCAATTTACTGAGCACTCCAGTTAAATGAAACTCCTGTAGTCTTTAACAAAGAAAGAGATAATCAATGGCCGGGGATGGAAGCCAATGTCCAGTAATCACAACCTCCCAGAATTTGTGTTGCTGTTTCATTGCTAACAGAGGGTTAGCCAGCTCCAGGCTCTAAGGCTCACTACTTCTATATTAATATTTTTCTCAGTGTTTGAGCTGCTTTAACCCAGAGACGACATAATCGCTGAGTACTGCTTCTGTAAGGCCTATTTTTTAAAGCTATGGAATATTCTTTCAATGACATTTCTTTAAAGTAATAGGATTAGGCTCCAGAATTATATTATTCTAACACGTAGTGTCTTTGTAAGGCATCCTGTGATGAAAAGTAAATAGGGGAATAAAATCCATTCATGATTAAGTCCTCAGAATGTCAAATTACATAGTGTTGGAGAGCCCTGATTAATCCTTGCATGGTAAAATATTCCTCATTAGTTTGCTATGGCTAAGGGTTAACCACTTCTATTATAAATTCAGACATTAATGTATTTTCTGCTTAATTCATCTTCTAATAGAAGAAAATACACTTAGTAGATAGGAATTTTTTACTTCTAAATGTGCCTTGAAAACATTATACTGATTTATAAGAGAGCTTTGGAGGCATATAGGAGAAACCCTTCACAAATAGGTTCAAATGAATTTACAAGTATTTAACTACTTTTGATTGTGGAAAAACAACAGCTTTGACTTTGAAATGATTTTTTTTCCCCACAGAGATAGTAGAATTTATGACATAAAATCAAAGATGTTGTGTCCGATTTTTGTCACACAAACTTTCAGTTTCCTGATTAGCTAATTAGCATTACGAGAGCTGGGTCCTAACCCAATAAGTGTATTTTGGGAATTCAGTGGGTAATAGGAATTTTGAGGTATGACAATTGCGAGTCTGTTTCAGAGGCTGCTTGCCAGACATTCTAGGATAAAGTGGTGATTTCTGTATTGATCCAAGTAAATGCTACATTATCTTGTGATCTGTTTTGGTAGAATAAATTCATATTATTTTAAATAGGGTGAGCGGTTCTAAGATTGTATATCCAACTCTTTGTTAAAAGACCAATCCTTGAAGGTCCTGATACTTTCTGTGATCATCTGTAGGATTAAATGTTTTATAAGTTGGGGCAATTTAAACCGTTGTTGTCAGAGGATTTAGGGATACAGGGACCCAGTGGTATGTGAGATAAAGCTGGACAAATAGACATTTGTGACAAGATGGATGGACCTAGAGGGTATTATAATGAGTGAAATAAGTCAGAGAAAGACAAATACCACATTTTATGTTTTTTTTTTCTGCTTTTTGTGTGTTTGTTTATTATCAAACAAAAAGCAGAAACAAACTCATAAATATAGGGAACAAACTGGTGGTTGTCAGAAGGAAGAGGCATGGGAGGATGGGCAAAATAGGTTGAAGGGGATTAAGAAGTACAGACTTCTAGTTACAAAATAAGTAAGTCATGGGGATATAAGTTACAGGATAGAGAATGCATCAATAATATTGTAATAGCTCTGTATGGTGACAGATAGTAACAAGACTTATTAGCATGGTGATCATTTTATAATGTATATACATGTTGAATCACTATGATGGATAACTGAAATATAATATTGCATGTCAACTACACTTCAATTTAAAAAAAGAAAAAAGTGGGGAGAAAAGCAGGGCAAATACTTAAAGACAAGAGAGACTTTCTTAGTAAGAGACAAGTCACTGTGCTCCTCTTTCGTTTGTTTTTAGCCAAGATTAAAACAAAATTGTTATTTGTTCATCCATTTACTTAAAAAAAAAGATATGTTCAGTGTCTCTAATGTGCTAGGTACTGTTTTGGGTTTGGTGGACACATTATTAAATAAGAGAAAAATCCCTGTCCTAAAGGAACTTACATTCTTTCTCTAAGGGAGATACATAAAATAAAGTTAAAAATATGTATATATGTAACAAAATTTCAGGTGGTGACAGGTGAAGACAAAGCAGGGTGAGGGGATGAGTAGTGATGGGGTGCTGTTTTACATCCGGTGGTTCCAGAAATCGTCCTTGAGGAGGTGAGGTGTGGGTAGGGACAGAATAGGTGATGGGGCTGTCACGAGAAGAGCCTGGAGCAGAGAGTTGATGGGAGGAGGGGGAGCAAGTGAAAGGTAGAGGATCGGGCTTGGCATTTTTGAACAACAGCAAGAAGGCCATACTGTCTGGAGTAGAATGGTCAAGGTGGTTAGGGTGCAGAGATACTAGTTTGGATTTTATTTTAAGTTTGATGGCAATTTTGGGGAGATGATGAGCAGGATGTGCGGTATGATCTAATCTTCCCTGTTGATTGGATCTCTGTTAAGGAAGCAGTACATTTAAGATCCTGGATACAGAGAAGATTTGGAGAGTAGGAAAGGCGATAGCATTCCCATGAAGTTGGGTGTGTCTGGCAATAGAAAATGAAAAGTGTCATATTCACTGAATTATTCACTAGTAGTTATGAAACATTTCCCAGTAGAAAAAGTATGTTGAACTAGTTTAGGGTTTTCTTTTTCTTTTTTTTCTTTTAAAATGTGGGAAGAAGTGAACCAAGGATGGATATTGTTGGTTAAATGTTCTGACACAGCGATTTTTCTTTCTACGGGGCAGGTGGGGTTTACCTCCCTTCTAGTGGTGAGGTTAAGGCCTCAGACGGTAAGCTCAACACAGACCAAGCCTTGGCCTGGGAGACAGCCGTACAGCATCTATAGGCATCCACACTCCCCTAGAAGTAGTGTGAGGAAAAGGAGATGGTAACTTTGAAGGGGCCACCTTTGGGTAGAGGAAGTGTTTCGAAGTTTCTTTTATTCTACGAGTAGACTTAATTTGGTTATAGTTATAGGATGTATCAGGACTTTTTTTTGGCAGGAGAGGAATATCAGGGTTTTTAATGCAAATAACAGAAGACCCAACTCAAACTGGTTTAAACAATAAAAGACATCTTTTATCTGGTGGAACTCAAGTCCGAAGGTAGGATATACTTCAGACAAGTTGATCCTGAAGTGCAGTGGTTTCATTTCTTCCCATCATTGTCTTCTTGTATATGAGTGTTGGCTGTTTTCCAAGGCAGCCTCCCCAGAGGTCGTGGGATGGCTGCTAGCAGCAATCAGGCCTACATACTTCCTTGTTCATATGCAATAAAAGAGTGCCTGTGTACTAGCATTCTAAGCAAGAGTCTTAAAATTTATACTCATTGTGTATGTGTAAGTCACATGCTCCCCAGGCCTGAACTGGGACTGTGACCAGGGCAGTGGATATTCTGGTTAACTTGAGCCAGTCAGGGCTTCCCTCAGATGTTAGAGTTAGGCTCATTTTCTTCTAAAGCCTGTGGGAGGCTACATAGGGAAGGGCAGCTACTAGAATGAAAATTTGGAAACTATTAAAAGAGGAAAGGTGTCAGAATGATGGCTGATGGTAAGTGCCAGCAAATATCCGCTAGAGAGAAGGAGGAAGTGACTTCATTAGGTTATCTCATGAGGTTGAATTCTTTACACAATGAATATGGCATGCCTATCTACTTCTGTGAAAGAAGGAATCTGAAACCAAATGTGGATTGAGATATAAAAATGTGGTTAACATTCATCATAGGACACTTAGATGAACTACTTCTATCTAGGACCAGCTATTTGAAAACCTGATTATTAGAATGTTGGCTTTAGTACCAGGACCAAAGTGCTGACTTGTTCTCTTCTTTTTGGACTCCATAGACTACGTGATTACATAGAACTAAGATGAGAGGGGACTCCTGGGTGGCTCAACGGTTGAGCGTCTGCCTTTGGCTCAGGGCGTGATCTCGGAGTCCCACATTGGGCTCCTTGCATGGAGTCTGCTTCTCCCTCAGCCTGTGTCCCTGCCTCTCTCTGTGTGTCTCTCATGAATAAATATATAAAAACTTAAAAAAAGAGAAAGAACTAAGATTGAGGGGATTGTGGTTAGCTGTTAGATATACTTATTTATGAAGAAGAACAATGGTGTAGTTAGAATAGCGGATAGCACAATGAATAGTTTCATCAGTGTGAGTGGCCTGGGAGATGTTGGACAAGGACCATACTGGATATGGGGAGGCAGATATCTGGGACTAGATGCTGCTGCTGTTACTCATCAAGAGTTAGCCTGGCCATCCATGCATTTAAGCTTTCTCTGTGGCTGAAAACTGTGCCTGCTGAGCAGAAGGGAGCAGGGCGTGTTCAAACAAATTGTGATTTAGTCTGAGACTGAATGCATCAAGTTCAAGTAGCTAAAGGAGGAGAGACCTTGAAGGCCGCAACTCTCAAGTTATTAATTTATCTATGTATTTATTAAACAGGTATTTCTTGAGCAGCTGTTATGTGCCAGGCACTGTGCTAGTCATTGGAGTTGCAGCAGACCATGAGAACAGGTTCCTGCCCTCATGAAGTGTAGAGGCCGGTGGAAGACAGACATTTATTTACATAATAGCACAAATGTGAAATTGTCACCGTGTCAAGTGCTGTGATAGTGTGGGCACAGTGCTGTGAGAGCCTCTAACAGGGGAATTTGATTAGTCAGGAGCCCCGGGAGCTTCCCTGAGGACATAGTGCTTGAACTGAAATCTGAAAGATGGAGATGTGAAGGAGGGGAAAAGGGGAGGAAAGAGTTCATTGGGATGAGGACACAGCAGCATGCTTTTTGAATCCTGGCCCTGATTTGCTACTTCTTTGCTAATTTTAAGTTCTTTGTGAAGGAATGGAACTTTACCTGTAAACAAGAAAGCAAACAAATATTCCCCGGAACAATAAGCCCATTAATCCACTTGTTTGTGTATTTGTTCATTCATTAATTTATTCATTCATTTCTACCAACCCTCGGGGATTTGTTGCTTACCTTCCCTGACTTTTCACTCCGCTTCAGGAACTGTAGAGTTAGCACAGTATTACTAATTTATTTCAGGGAGTGTATTGACAGCCTGTAACCTCTGAAGGCAGAAACATTTTGTAAGTAAATAGTAAGAATAATAACTACAAGACCCTAAGTGTTTTTTATTATCAAATGTATCAGAAAAGCAACAATAACAGCAGAGAAAAGATTGGGTGAAAGATGCACTGATTTGAGAGAAGAAAATAATTAGTGTCTGACAAATATGGTTGGATGATTGAAAATAAATGGGGTAAGTTGTTTTTTGATGGAAAGGGCCACAGAAAGGGCAGATCCTTCCCCCCACCTCCCTCTGGGTATGGGAAGAGATGTGGTTTTATTATATATAGAGAGAGAACTATAGACCTATGCTAACATTAATGCAAGGGTAGACAGGAGGTTTGGGTGATGAATCTCAGGATAGAGAAATGCTTATTGATGCTCAGGTCCCCCGACTAGACGCTGTGATAAAATGGGAACAGAACAGCATGTCTGCTGGCATAGTAACAGGGGGTGATTCTCATGGCACAATGGTGTGGTGGGAAGGAAGGACTTTTCCTCCCTTTCTTTGTGTTCTTTGTTTCAGCCTGGTATCTCATTTAGTGCCTAGGATCATGATGACAACTCTGTAGAAATGTGGTGATAAATAAATAGGCAGGTAAGCAGTTCACATTTTATCTTCCTGGGTCTTAACTGGGTGATAGGGACATGGATATTTGAAATGAAACGTCCCTGCATCACTCTTCAGGATGCCAAATAGAGGAGATGACCCTTCCCGAGGCTGGCCATGCCCACACCTGCTCAGATGACTGTGAATGGGGACCATGGTGCAATTCAGCTGGAGTCAGTGGCCCCCTCTCCAGTTCCAGTAACTTCTGAAAACCACATATAGTGACAGTCGTTTCCAAAAGAGGCTGATTTTAAAACTGTGATGAAAATGGCTAACAGCAGGCTGAAGGTTAAAGGAAAAAACTTAAAAACCATAAAATCTGCCTGGAGGCTATTTAAGCAAACTGTTTTAGAGGCACAGATGGTTCATATACCTCTGAGCCAAAAACAAAAAAGTAAAAAGGGGACAGTAAAGCTGGCGTGATTAAGCAGACAAGTATGAAAGTTTTATTAGTACTAAAAAGGCATCCTTTAGAAAAGTGAAAAATCTGTCTCTGGCAACTCGGAAGACATGTTAAAGACCAATGGGAAAGGGAGAGGACACATGGATGACATCTCAGAAAGCAACCAGAGGTAGTGAAAACTTGCACAATGTGCTTCTGTACATTGGGTATCAGGGGTTGTGCTCCAAGGCTGTGGAAGACAAAGATGGGGTCTGTGGAAGGTTGGGTGTGGCTTTCCTATCCTGTAATTTTGAGGTACAGCTTTTATAGGGATTTGATGCAACTTAAATTGTGGGTTGAGTCTCTAAAGGAAAAGGAGCTGGGGCAAATTGAGAAACTGAAGCACTATCGATCACAAGGCCCAAAGCATGTGAAGGACATAAAGTATGATGTCATTGCCAGTATTTCCAAAAATCGTAAGCATCCCTGAAACTGGGAGTTCATTGTGGTGGGAGGGCCACCAGCCTCTCCTGAGGGTACCCCTCAGTGCTTCCAGTGCAAACCTTCACGTAGGTTTCTGTACATGTGCAAGGGCACACGTCCACTTACATATAAAGTCTCTAGATTTTAGATTGGTGAGCTTCCGTTATCATAATTTGGAAAAAAGTCAGATTCTGAAAAATAACACAACAGTGCAAAGTTTTCAGGGTCGCCATTTGAGAACCTTCCTCTGAGAAAAAACAGAACAAAACAGTACTTGTATCTTGAGTTAGCATTCAATATAAACCTTAAAAAAAAAAAAGACCAAATATAGCCTTGCAAAAAAGTAAGGTAAGTTGTTTGGATTTTCAAAAATCCAAATAATTCACTTAGAGTTTGGCTGTCTCCTTCCAAAGAGACCCTTGAGGAAAATAAATAACTGAAGGCAAGGAATAAAGCCTTGCCTCGGATTAAGAACCTGGGTAAGGAGTGGATGATATTCCTCAGAGTACACATAAATTAATAGCATACTGTCCCAGGGGTTTATATTAGGAGTAGTGTCACTTAATATACTGATTGCTTATTTGGAAGTAGATGACAGGAAGGAGGAGAAGTTTGCTACTTTTTCTAAGTTGCTTTCATTTGAAAAACCACAGGGGATTACCTCTTCCCAGCCATCCCCTTTCCCCCCCACAAAACACCAAACCCTGCTCTACAAATATATGAATATAATGAGGTAACCTAACATCAGATGCAATTCCATTCACTGAGCTGTCAGCTAGCACAAGAGGACAAAAAAGTTTCAATCCTCGTACTCCCTAATATAGGCTGCCTCTCAGCATCCCCAGAGAGGGGAACTTGGTTTGGTGTGAATGGGCCTCAATTGTGTTCCTTGCCTAGACTTTAAAAAAATCGCATTTAGAGGTTTGCTTTATTTATTTATTTACTTATTTTTTAAAAAGATTTTATTTATTCATGAGAGGCACAGAGAGAGAGGCAGAGACACAGGCAGAGGGAGAAGCAGGCTCCTCATAGGGAGCCCGATGTGGGACTCGATCCCAGGACCCCAGACCATGACCTGAGCCAAAGGCAGATGCTCAACCACTGAGTCACCCAAAGATGCTCCTAGATGTTTGCTTTAAAGATAGTTTTTTAAAGTGTACAAAAGTATGTCAAACGATAAGCTTTGTCCCACCTTCACAGGAAATGTGTAGTTTATCCTCCTTTAACTTGATTTTTATAAGAGGCTAATGCTGAACTTTGAAAGAGTTGACACAGAGGATTAAATATATTTTCATTAGGCTCCAGGCTACACAAAGATGGGATACAAGAGCCTGAAAAGGTGTATTGATGGGGACAAAAGAACCAATAATAAAACTGAAGAATTGGTAAAGATAAATATAATGAAAGTGTACCCTGCCTCTTAACACTCAGGGGTAACCTTTGCAGTTGGCCACCATGGAGAAAGACCGGGTCAAACTCCATGGCAGATGGTTTAATACGTAGTGCGCATATTAATCCACAGAGGCGGCCCTGGAAGTGCAAGCAGGTTGTTAATGATCGTGTATAGCAGTTGTGAGCTGCTCTTGCTCTTGCAGTAAGGAATTCAGATGTCATGCTTCAGAGTTCAAGTTGATGAGTTTCTGGGCTGGGAAAACATTTCCCCCTCTGTATTGCACTGCACAGCTGATGAGGCATGCTCCAGGGAAGGGTGATGCAGGCTACATCAGGTAAAGGCAAGGGAGAGAACGTAGACTCACATCCCAGATCTGTGATTTAGTTTGATGACCTCCTACTTCTGGTTGAAGCGGCACCACTGAGAGTACATCATGGTATGAGGACTTTGTGAATCAAATGAGAAGGCGGCAGACACTACTGTAAACCTAATAGAACTTCAAA
The DNA here is from genome assembly GCF_011100685.1 of Canis lupus familiaris. Lineage (NCBI taxonomy): Eukaryota > Metazoa > Chordata > Mammalia > Carnivora > Canidae > Canis > Canis lupus. The sequence continues at coordinate 65,030,990 of NC_049233.1, forward strand.
ACTGATACTCAAGTCAATACTGATTAAAAAAGAGATCAAAGAATCCCCCGTCTTAGGGTCTGTTGGTACCAGAGAAATCCTGGACCAGTGATATCTTTTTCATTTTCCTGTATCCTGAGTTGCTTAATAAGTAGAAACGAATGTTGGCTTCCCAAATTCCAGAGCATTAAAATTGACTTAAAGACTGAATTAAAAGCAGATAAACCCCAGGGAATTAATTATAAAGATGTATACTCCCAAGCCCTTATACCAGGGCTGGAGCCCAGAGAAATTAACTGTATTTATTGAAGCCTAAATCAAGACAACCAAAATTAAATAGAAATTCAGGAGGAGTTGGAGGAAAAGTTTAGATGTCTTCCACAGTGTGTCATATTAAATGTGATGAGAGAGGAAAATTAAAGTGCCTAAAAGTAAACTTTAGAGGTGAGCTGAAGTTAGCACTTCCGATCCCCAAGCACTCCTTTTTCTCATTCATTCCCCTTTGTTCACTTCCTTTACATTTCTGATGCCACCATTTAGCACTTAATAAATATCCATTAAATTAATTCTTTGTGACCATGTAATTCAGCAAGATGTTCGACACCCCTGGGGCCTAGATATTTGGTTCAATTGTTCGGGGGGTGGTAATGATGATTTGGACTTCAATTTCTTTCTCCTTATGTCTGTAGGGACATGGATGATGTATTGTATAAAACCTATATCAAAGTGGTTGTTACAGTTAGCCCTTGTCATCTGTATTCTCCAGGACCATACAGGGGCCCAGCAAGTGGTGGCCATCACTGTGTTGCTCTAAACCAGCTGTGCAAGGGAGGAGACGTGGAGAGATAGGCCTCACTCACTCCTGGGTAGCCCAGCACCCGTGGCCCACTTCCCCCTACACCTGGAAGGCCAAGCTTGCTCCTAGGGGGAATTGGGAAGGAAGCTGGGCTATTTCCATTTTGCTCTTGGTTCCTGAAGCTGAAATAACCCCTTCTGTCACTCAGCTCTCTTTCAGGAGCTACTGCTAGCAGATCAGGGACAGTTGCATGTATCACTTTTGGCTTAGGCCAGGACACTAGAATAGGCTGGGGAAATGAAAGGCTGGAGAGAAGTACAAAAATGCATATTTGGGTAGAGATCCATGTCCTGCACAACCAGTGAATGAACCAGCAACTGAGATAGGTCCTCAGAGCCCGAGACCTCTCTCAGGGCTGGATGCCATGAAGCACAGAAATCGGAGACGTGGTTTCCGCCGAGAAGAATGTCTGCCTGAGTGTCTGAGTCTTCCCGTGCTTGTATGGAAATTTCATGCCACACGTTTATTCACTTACCCCTCTATTCAGCCTTCACGGCACACTGGGCATTATTCTGTGGCTGGAGATACAAAGATACATAAAGGAGGAGAGGTCTCTGCCTCTGAGGCTCTCAAAGTTGAATAGGGGAGACAGACAAGTAAACAAATGATATGGTATGAGGCGTGCTGGAACTGACGTGGATAAGAACTGGGGGCCATGGACTGACTTCCCCAGCCCAGGGGCCAGGCTCTCTGCATGAGTGAGCATATGCTCCGGTGCAGACTGAAATGCAAATTCAGGAAATGGGACAGATAGGAGGAAAGCAAAGAGCTGCAAGGCAGTTTAAAGATCTGAGTCAGGAGTGGGAGTTCTACTTGTCACACGTTGAAAAACAAACGTGTAATCCTTATTGTAGCTCCCAGATTATGGTTTAACATTTTAAAATATCACAGACTTTATAGGAATGCATCAAACCATATTCCATGACTTAAAAAATTGACTTTGGCTATCATTTTGTCCTGCGGAAGTATTTAGGAGAAAGTTTGCAAGAGACCGAGGAGGCAGAGAAGAGGGGAATGTGCGGACAGGCTCATGACAGGCATGTAAAAAGCTGAAAGTGATGTTAGAATGTTTCTCCAACATCCTCCTTTTACAGATGAGAAAACTGTGGCCCTGAAAAGAGAAGTGACTTGCCGGGGCCACAAAGTTAGTGAGGGGCAGATACCGTTGGTGCTGTGACCAGCACGAGATCTCTGAAGTCAGCAAGAGGAGAATTGTAATGGCAGTTGCCTGAAGAGCAAAAGAAATTGCTCTTCCTTTTCATTAAAATTATCAATATTTAGGGGCACCGGGTGGCTCAGTGGTTGAGCATCTGCCTTCGGCTCAGGTTGTGATCCCAGGATTCTGAAGGGAGCCTGCTTCTCCCTCTGCCTGTGTCTCTGCCTTTCTCTCTCTCTGTGTCTCATGAATAAATAGATACAATCTTTAGAAAAAGAATTATCAATATTTAGTAAGCATACATATACACTTTATAGAAAGGCATAGTATGCTAGTTTGCAAAGTTTTATTTGCCATGAATTCATAGTAAGAAATACATTTTTGCTTTGTGTTTTAGCGCACACACACACACACACACACACACACACACTCCTACCCTACTTCATGTTACCTAAATTACTTCAATCCTGGCATTTTCTTGATTTTGCCAGGAGATGTCAACAGAAGATTTTTTTAAAAAGGCTTTATTTATTTGAGAGAGAGAGAGAGAGAGATTGAATGTGAGAGAGCATGCATAAGCGGGTTGGGGGGCAGAGAGAGAGAGAGAAGCAAGCTGCCTGCTGAGGAAGGAGCCCTACAGATGCAGGACTCAATCCCAGGACCCCGGGACCATGACCTGAGCTGAAGGCAGATGCTTAACCGACTGAGTCACCCAGGTGCCTCTCAACAGAAGATTTTTATGCAGTTATGTCACAACTGCAGACTGGATGATAACAACTCTAAAATGACATCAGAAATATTAAAATATGAAAAATGCTTAGGCTTTAGACTATGCTGAACAGAACATATCCATTTAAAACTGAACCGAGGGATCCCTGGGTGGCGCAGCGGTTTGGCGCCTGCCTTTGGCCCAGGGCGCGATCCTGGAGACCCGGGATCGAATCCCACGTCGGGCTCCCGGTGCATGGAGCCTGCTTCTCCTTCTGCCTGTGTCTCTGCCTCTCTCTCTCTCTCTCTCTCTCTGTGTGACTATCATAAATAAATAAAAATAAAAAAAAAAAAATAAAACTGAACCGAGCGGGACGCCTGGGTGGCTTAGTCAGTTGAGCGACTGACTTGATTTTGGCTCAGGTCATGTCAGGGTCATGAGACTGAACCCCGAGTTGGTGCTGCCCTCAGCAGGGAGTCTGCTTGAGGTTCTCTCTCCCTCTGTGACCCTCCTCCAAATGGTGCTCACACATGTGTGTACCCTCTCTCTCTCTAAACAAACAAACAAACAAAAATCTAAACTAAAAATTTCCTGAAACTGTTCTTATTTTTTTATGCGATGTGCTCTGGTATTTTCTGTTTTGTTCTGTTCTGTTTCATTAAAAAGTTACTGGTTGGGACTCATTAATGGGTTGAGAACCCAGCTTGAAAATACTGGATGAAGAGATTTATATTAAATGTAATTATTACAGCAGGATGGGGGCCTTCAAGGTCTTACCATTGGATTCTCCTTGATTTTGACTCTTCAGTTTCACCAAGTTAAACTGAAGAATTTCTATTCATTTTTCTAAACTTTGATTGTGGACTCTGTTGATGGAGTCATATTTATCTCTTAAAAGGTCACGCCCCATTTATAATGTGCTTTTAAGTATGCATTTGTCTTGATGGAGAACTGGGGGTGATGAGGTTATTGATCAGACAGTAAAGGGAATGCTCAAATTTTAAAATGTGCTGTGTCAAGCGCTTGTATCTTGTATCTTGAAAATGAAGGCAAGGAAGGCAGAAGTGACTTGTGGGGAAGGAGCGTGGGTAAGAGAGCTGGGTAAGAAGACAGACAGAGGAGGGGTCTGAGGAGTGCAGTCAAGAAGGAGAAGCACTTCCCACACAGCTTTCCATTATTGTTCTAAGCCTTGGGCCAAAGGTGATGAGGAGTTAAATGGAGGGATATACTGTTACCATGTTTGGTCTGGCGTCCATGGCACAGTCAATGAGATGATGTCCAGGCCCGCCCCATAGGGCTGTGCTGCTAATCATGGCATGAGGCTTATCCTTTACAAGGACTAGTCCATGTCAGGAGACTTGTTTGGGGGGACAAGTTGGCTATCAGGGAGAAAGAATGGTTGAATTGATTTATTTTTATTTTATTTTTAATTTCAGTATATTTAACATACATGGTTATATTGGTTTCAGGTGTACAGTAGAGTGATTCAACGATCCTCTACATTACTCAGTGCACATAAGTGTGCTCTTAATCCCCTTCACCTATTTCATCCAGCCCCCTACCCACCTGCCCTCTGGCAACCACCAGTTTATTCTCTGTCTTTAAAAGAGTCTGTTTTTTTGTCTCTTTTTTTCTGTTTGTTTATTATATTTTTTAATCTCCATAGGAGTGAAATCATATGGTATTTGTTTTTCTCTGACTTATTTCACTTGACATTGTACCCTCTAGATCCATCCATGTTGTTGCAAATGGCAAAATTTCATTTTTTGATGGCTGAGTGATATTCCATTGTGTGTGTGTGTGTGTGTATATATATATATATATTCTTTAAAATATGTTCATCTATTGATAGATGATTGACTCTGTTTTAAAGTAGGCTGATAAAGAAAGGATAACTAAGGCTTTCTCATTTCTAAATTCAATATGGCTGGATTAGAGACATGGCAGGAGGAGGCTAGGGCACCAACCAGCAGAGAATACTGGGGCAAGGGTTCATAATCTCTTATTTGAATCATGCCCTCCTTGGATAACCTGAAGAAAATTTGTTCAGAGTGGACCTTTTCTCTAGGAAATAGAATTTTACAGATTATTTCATGGGTTCATGGACTTTCTGAAATTTGTTCATTGACCTCTTGAATTCACATTTAGAATCGTAACTAAGCATAATTGGATGTGGGAACACTCAGCTCCTCATCTGCTGTTTTGAAAAACTAGAGCTCTTACCTTAAGTCAGAGGTACCGGATGGATAGTGTTCTGACCTACGGGGCCTGGAATGGAGGTGTGGAACAGGTGGAGGTGTGCTGTAAATCTGTCAGCCTAAGGATGGTACAAGAAGACTGGGGGCTGACTGGCATGCTTGGTGTCTCAGGCAGGTTTTTGGAAGAAGCATGCAATAATAAATTTTACAGTATTGAGAGAGAGAGAGAGAGAGAGAGAGAGAGAGAGAGAGGACAGTTCTGCCCCAGTGCCAGCAATGATGCTTCTTCCAGGATATAGACCTTGAGAATCAAATGACACAATTTTTCAGTAATTTGCCCAGTGCTTAGAACAGACAGATACTTCTCAAAATGGGAGTCATTAAAGTCACAAAACTGGTGATGTTATGGACAGATTCTTCCATTTGCATTACAGAGACATAACAGATGTGGGGAAGCTCCCGGTCTTAGCAAGATGTTGGATTAAATAATGCTTGCTGCCTGGATGTCCTGTCAGATGCATTGTAATACTTAACAGAACTCCTTGCCACCTCTTAAAGGAATTTAAACTGTCAGCCCATTTAATGTTCATCTCTAATGTGAAATTTTTAGATGGAGCCCATTTAGCTTACTTTACCAAGATGTTGCTTCAGGTCTACGGGGTGGCGGTGGTGGAGTGGGGTGGGGAGGCAGGGCTAGAGTCCATCGGAGCTGTCCCTTTGCAGAAGTCTGGAACACACAGGACACAGAAGAGCTTCTTTGGGTCACTGTGTCATTTGTTAAGGAAAAGCAGCGCCACCCTGCTTCTGCCTCCCACTCCTGCTCTAGGAAAAAAATATCACTCATGCCGCCATTCTAACAGACACAGGAATGATCTCAGAAAGCAGTTTCTCTCGAGTTTCTAGAATAGTATGGGCATTGACCGTTCTTCAGGGTGGGGGTGGGGTGGGAAGAAACTATTGTTCTAAGAGTCTGCCTGGGACTGCAGATGGAAGGGCTTGATCAAGTACAGCAGCATCTTTGTGCTGCAGTTGATGGTTTTACTTTTTTTTTTTTAATCCCCTTCTGAGGGAAATCTGTGATTACATTTTTTCTCTGCACAGGTGTTAGAATGCATTGCACAAATACAAACATATCCCACTTCATGAGAAAATTTGGAAGTCATTTTCCTTCCATCTGTCTGAAGTAGACTGTGCTCTAAAACTGGCCATCCACCCACCCATTCTCCCACGCACCTTCTCGGTGACAAGGAGGAGATGGCATTGTAAGAGAAAGAGAGAGAAAAGAAGATAAACCCTGCAAGGCATTTAAAAGGATGGCTTATTAGTATCATTTGGACAGCTATGAATAACACATGATAGCTTCTGGGGCTGCATATTATTCACAGAAGAGTAGCCTTAATTTTCCTTCCCTCCTCTTCCCCTTTCCAGTGTCCCTTTATTAACAGATGCCCTTTCCTGTCTAATTCCCAGCCCCTTGCTGAACCTGGGGATTCTTTGATCACAGATCATTTTCCTATGTCCGCAGTGAGTTGGCGCCCACGTAGGTAGGTAAGCAGTGGCTTGCAGAAAAGGGAGGCAGTGCCTGTTTCCAGAGGATGCTGCAGCTGGAAGCGCTCCGCAGTCAGACAATCAGAGGCCCAGCAGGGCATCTTCCGAGCGAGCGCAGCTGCACCGCTCTGCTCCCCAGCTCTCCAAAGGCACTGCGCCCTACGTGCGGATTCCAAGCTACATTTAACACAATTGCCCATCAGCACTTAGGAAGCAGTTACCACAGAAACCCAGCAGAGACCAATTAGTCACATGATTAAATTAATTAAAATAACCCAGGGCATCTGCCATCTTGCCTCTTTTTGCTACAGATAGCGCATGACCCAGACAGAACCGTAATTGGTTAGCAATACTGTTGTGTCTCCTAGCCCTAGAATCGTCTTACCATGGAAGGGGGTTCTCCTGATTTGCTTGTCTTTCCATAAGAACTCTCTTGGGTTGTTTTGGAAGATAGTCCTTCCCTATAAGCCAGGCCGTATCACATTTACCAAACATCAGATTTAATAAACAATGGGATTTGTTATGTTGGGGATAAGAGGATTTGGAAACATTTCCAATTGCACAGTTGAAGATTTTTGGAGATTTTTTTAATGAGGGCTTTAACAATACATGCCAGAGGGTGCTCTGTAATATGCATTTACACTTGACTTGAGAATTTTGCGGGAAGTCTTGGAAACTAGACCATAGGTTTGCTTGTTAAAATAATAGAGGTGTTACAGTGGGGCACAGGCAGCCTGTGTTCTGAGATGGTCCCGAGTCAAGGGTGGCGTCTAATGATCCTCTTCACTGGCTTGTCATTTGTAAAAGGCCAGAATGCACACTCTGAAGCTGATGCGTAAATCAGCGCTTTACCCTTGATATGCTGAATGACCTAATAATGACCTTCCCAAAATCTCCATGTAGTCAGAGATTTTCTATTACATCAATGCCGTACTTTTTCTACACACACACACAAATCAGCTTACCCACAATCTCACGGTGCTCACAGCGGCATGACTTCCATCACCTCAAACACTTTCTAGAGACCATTTGGATCCATCGCACCTGGGAGCAAATGACCCAACATAGTTTCGAGATATCAAAAGAGGTAATGGTGTGGTTTCTCAATGTTCTTTCTTTGTGACTTGGCTTGACAAAATGGCATGAATTAATCACACAGTTCAACTGCATAATTTGTGCCTGACAAAGCAAGTGGCACAATCTCATCTACAGACCTTGACTGTGAGCCGGCGAGTCACGGTTATACATGCATAAGAGTAGCTTGTAAATAATCAGCCGGGACAGATCTTTCAGCAATTGTAGGCATAGGGCTAATCTGAACCTTCTTTCTTCCTGGGTGAACCAGAACACGTGTGTCCATCTGGTGATTCTGAAAATCAGGTGCCTGATGAAAGAGAGCCAGGTGATAATTTAAAAAGCTATGGTCTAAGGTATTATATAATGAGCCTCAAAGAAAATGAATTGATATGATGTCCTAAGTAGCAATACTAATAAGAAGAATATGCATTTATATCACATTTTGTAACTTATAAAGCATCACATACCTGCAGCCTTTGACTTAATCTCTCTGACTTTACTAATGCTTTTATTTAATGTACATATATCTGTGTGTACTTGGTACACTTATGTTGTTATTGGTACAAGGGTTGCTTTGTGAATAAGATAAAAGTAGAATAGGGGCTCCTGGGTGGCTCAGTCGGTTGAACGTCTGACTCTCGATTTCTACTCAGGTCATGATCTCAGGGTCATGAGATGGAGCCAGGTGTAGGGCTCCCTGCTCAGCCAGGAGTCTGCTGGAGATTCTCTCTCCCTCTCCCTCTGCCCCTCTTCTTCCCTCTCTCCCTCTCTTAAAACAAAAAAAGAAAAGATAAACATAGAATAAATGCAAAGCAGAGCTAAAATTAAGGCATAGAAAATATATTTCACATTTTAGAGGTTTTTTTCCTTTGAAATCAACAGAAAAATGAAAACAAATTTTTTTTGGCATGAGTAATTAATGAATACGTTTGGTAGATCTGAAAAATCAAATATATTTTTAAATTTTAAATTATTGAATAAAAATTTAAAAATATTTATTAAATAAATATTTGTGCTTACAAAAGCCCAAGTGAGGGGACTTAGAGACTTGGTTGCACCAGCGAAATCTGTTTTGCTACATCCATATAAGATTTTTCTCAAACTATTAGAAACTGTAGAAATCTAGCCATCTAAAAACTGAATGGCTACTCTTTTGGGAATGATGAAACAGACTACAAATCAAGGCGCATCTCATATCCTTTAATTGTATTTCAGACTTGGTCAAAATAAGTCAAACTTCTGGAAAGTTAATATAAAAATATTTCAACAGATGGCCACTGAGTGCCAAGTAGGGGATTTGCAACAGAGATTTCACTTTATTTGCTCACATTTTGTGTAGACTACACTTAATTATTCATGAATTGAGTTTTAATAGCAATGCAGAGGGTTGCCTGTCATCATCATTCTAAATTCTGGCTGCTAAGAACTTTGCGGGGCTGAGATTGGTTATGGAGCAGGGTACTGGTTGTGTGCTTTCCCTTGCAATTTTTAGATTATTCTTTGTCTTGTGTCATTTAGACCACCTCCATTCTACCACGGAGGATCAGCAAAAGATGACTACATGATTTATGAATAATTTTCTCCTTCATTCTGCCTCTACTTTCTCATGTCATATTGACATTTATTGTATATCAACGAGAACGTAGAATTTGAAGGTTTTAGTTAAGGTGCTGGCAACAGACAGGATCAATCCTCATATGCTCTGGGACTGACACATTGTGAAAAAGATGACAAAGTTAAGTTTCTATGAGAATTGTGATTATAAGAAGTAGTTGCTGCCTGTATTGATTTTTTTAGCCTTTTCATTTGATCTTCCTGGAAAATCTCGGTTCTGAGTACTTACTGACACACTTAAATTGTCAAGGAAATCAACTTGAGATTGAGAGAAAATGAAATACTTTGGAAATGACTTTGTGTCTCTATTTTCATAAGGATCTAGTTCTTTAATAGCAAAGGAGCAGGGCAATTTGTGCAACTGTATAGTAGCTCTACCATAAATCCTTTCAGGAATGAGGCAGAGTACAAATAAATTAATAAATAAAATTGAATTAATACATAAAACTGCAGAAACCATAGCTATGTGTTTGTTCCAACATGCTAATTCATACCACACTCGGGAGATTAGAAAAAATGTAAGTTGCCTTAGTGATATTACAAATTGAGCACTTTATTTTATTCAACAAATATCTACTTAGATCAGCAGCCCCATTATTCTTTAACTTCTTACAACTGCCATTCTTTTGAAAGCATGTAATACTACTGGATGGCATACATTTTTTACAGATACTTATTTGTGTATTGTCTGTCCCTCCCATTATAATAAAACCCCATGAAGATAGCGATTATATCTGTCTTGCTTACTGGCATATCCCCAATGTTGAAAATCATGTCAGCTATATTAAAAATTCTTAATAAATATTCATCAAATGAATGAATGAACTGGGCCTGAACTAAATGATGGACTCAATAAACTAGGCCTGACTTTTTGAAATAAGGAACATTGAAAAGGACATTAATTTGTTTACCAAATTAGATTAATTAGCTGTTAAAAGAGCTACTTTGTAGGCTAATAGATAACCTCGTTTTTTACCATCAAGCGTTGGGTGCCTTTTTTTAAAATCTGGGAACCATTACAGAGGATGTGGAGGCTACACAAATTACACTAGTTGATAATCAGATTTTTTTCTTCTTTCAATATGCAAATCCTCCAGCACAAAGAATCCGAATGGATTAGAGATAAAAACATTCAGATGACATTTATGTTAACTAAGAAAACAATAAAAACAGGCATGAAGCAAGAACAAGAGGAGATACTGTAAAAAGACTGAGAATCACAATGTACGGTGTAATCCTGTCTGGGGTAAATGGGCCCTGAGTCCAGGAGGTTCTTAATCTCCTGATCGACCAACCACATGGCTTTGTCCCCGAGTCATTGGGCCGTTCAAAACCTTTGCAGATTAACTAATCTGTCTTCCCAGGTTTGTAGTAGTAGGAATAATTATCTTGTTCTCAGCCATTCAGTGGTTCCTCCATATGAAACTTCCTTTGTATTGTGTGGGAGAACGTGGATTTGTATGAAGTTTAGGTGACACGTAGATCTGATTATTTTCCCTTATTACTATCTATGTGTAGTTTGTACCTTGCAGCACACAGACTCCTAATCTAAAGTAGAAGCTCCATCATGGTCACTCACTGGTTTACAATATACACGTCGATTTCTTTCTCCTTTGAAAAAGAACAGTGTTCAGTGTATTGTGTAGAACAACTGACTTGTCACCTTAGTGAGGGGGCAGCATTTAGGCAGGTGGTCTGATAACCCTTCTATGTATCAGATGGAGCCCAGAAAATAACTAGTTCAAAATTACTTTCCAACAGTTGAAATAATACTGTGTCGCAGAAGAACCTTTCTTCCCCCCACCCCCCTTGTCTGTCTGTTTGGTTCCTTCTTTTTGAGCAGCTTCCTGCCTTCATCTTACCAACCACCTTTTTCACCTGACCGTCCCCATTCCAGACAATATTCAGATAAGCTTTATGCAGCTCTCCCTGGGGTCTCCTGTGTAGATCCCCCATGGCAAGGAGAGGACTAGGCCAGGGAGGATTTGAGAGTTTTCCTGGGACCTGCCTGCACAGACAGTGCAACACTGGGAGGAGAGGTCAGCCAAGTGCAGCAACTCTTTCTGCTTCCCATCCAAGGTCTCACCTCTACCCACATCCTAGCTCCTCCCTGATTCTTTTCCTTCTAGGACTTGGCTCCCAGGGTCCTCTGTCGCCGCCGGAGCCTTCCTGACCCCCAAGGGTTATCATGTTAGCAGCCTCTCCATATACTCACCAATACTCCCAGTTCCTCCTATTTTTAAATTTATCACTGTATCAGATATCGGGCTAAGCATTTTGTGTTGTTTAATCCTCACAGCAACCTGATTAAAAAAAAAAAAAAAGACATTTTGACCCCATTTTACGTGGAAGGCAGCTGAGACTCAGAGGAATTAAATAACTTACCCAGGTCAGACGAACCATTAGTGAGTGACCAGGCTAGGAACAGACTCTGGTCTCTTTCCCCACCAGACTGTACTTTTGACTATCCTTGCATCAGGCTGAATGAAGGTGGGTGTGCATGGCCAGGGGTACAGCAGTGCCATGTACATGCTCCCTGCTCTCTCTCTTGCTCCTTATCTTGCCTTCTACTGACACAACCCAAGTCTCTGGAAAAGCCCAACCACCTTTGCAGGCTTTTTTCTAGGGACTAAAATATGGGTGCTTACAGCAGTGAGACTGTTGTCAATGATATACTTATTCCCAGTTTTCATTCTGATGCCTGCTATCCAGAGAGGTCTGTCTCTGGGTTCTCTGACCTATCAGGCTGAGATGCCAGTTAGATCTACATGCAGGCTAAAGGTATGCAAATCAGGCCTGTGCTGAACCCATGAATGTAAAGTTTGTGGGCGTGGGCGTCATCAGTGTCTTCCTTGAGAGTGTCCCAGCTAGTAGGTAGAAATTTAGGTGAATGTTTCTTCCCCTCTTTGAAGCATTCCAGCCTAATTTAACCTGGAAGACATGGAAAGGAAACTAAGGAACATATACTTCATGGGGTTTCTTTGAAGGAAGGAAGGAAGGAAGGAAGGAAGGAAGGAAGGAAGGAAGGAAGGAAGGAAAGAGAAAGAAAGAAAGAAAGAAAGAAAGAAAGAAAGAAAGAAAGAAAGAAAGAAAGAAAGAAAGAAAGAAAGAAAGAAATGTCATCATTGTCTGGAGAGAAGTTGGACTTAATGTTTTCAGTCAAATGTGTGGATAATTTCTCCAGTTGTAGCCCTTTAATGAGAATTACAATTGCCCGTAGCCTTTCATTTCTTTGAATATTCTGTGCTTGCATACTGTGGCTCTAGAAACCCCTGCCCTGGGTGAGGAGGCCTTCTCCATGGAGTTGAGACACGTCTCAGGGCTGGCCTGGGCTGTTCCTCTGGGAAGAGATTCTTTTTCTAACCTAGTCCTATATATGTGCAGAGCTGCCTGGTGGGGAGCTCTGAATATAATAAAGGAGCTTGGCTGGTCAGATTCCTTGTCAGGTTAAGAAGCCCTTTGTTTCTGTTTAGTTTTCTGAAACAAGACAAATTATGATATTTTCTGTTAATTTCTTTCCTTAATGAGTTTCATTAAAATCAAAGCTTCCGGAAGACTGAGCCTTGACAGCTGTCTAAGGGCTGTTTCATTTACCAGGGGCTGCTTAGACTGAATAATTATTACAGCTTGATAGTTTAAAAAGAAGTAAGAACAACAGAGAGAAATAGATCCCTTGAATGGTGTGTCATACGTTTCTATTTCTTCCCAGTGTCTGGGATTCTGTGGTGTTCAAACGAGATCATTAAAATCATGTATTCTTTGAACTAAAATATTACTAAATCATCACACGCTTGCTTCTTAATGGCTCCCTGGTTCTTAAATACTGAATTTCACTTAATGATGGTATATTAAAAGGAAGCTTTTTAGAGGTTAATAAAGGAAAATTTTAAAGAAAGATTGTCTTTAGACATTGGTAGGTCATTTGGTACATGGTGCCATGATATCTTGATGAGAATATAGGCAGCAGTATATTTTATCTTCTGGTTACCAAGTTATAGAGTCATGCACGTTCACTTGTCTTTTCCAATGAGTTTTTATATGCCAATTTGGAATTGACAAGAGACTTTAAATTCATGGCCAGAATTTTGTATTTTGTGATAGTGTGTGTATGTGTGTTTTTTAAAAAGATTTTATTTATTTGAGAGAGAGAGAGGGAGAAAGAGCAAGAGTGGGGATAAGGGGAAGGGCAGAGGAAGAGGGAGAAGCAGGCTCCCTACTGAGCAGAGACCCAGATATGGGGCTCGATCCCAGGACCTTGGGATCATGACCTGAGCTGCAGGCAGACACTTAAGTGACTGAGCCACCCTGGTGCCCTGATATTGTGTTCTTATTTGTGAGTCAAATCTTTTCTCTGCCTCCCCCTCTACAAAGTAGGGACAGTGGATACCACATGTTGGGATGCTGAGACCCCCTGCAATATTCTGAGATCGTTTACCTCAGGGCCAAATCTGGAAAGGCTCAAAAAAGGAAAATAAAATCATATTGACATTATGTAAAAACTGATAGAATGAAATGTATACCGATGTATATAGGGATGACATGACTCAGGATTACGTTAAATACTCTTACAAGGAAGGCATGAAGACAAGGGATGGATGAAGTAAGTGGGGTAAAATATGATCATTGTTGAAGTGGAGTGATGGGAATTTGGAGATTCACTCTTCCATTATCTTTATTTTTGTGTATGTTTTTAAAATTCATAATAAAAAATTTAAAAGTGTAAAGTGTTAATGGATGCATGATATGTAAGAGAGAGAAAAATAGCATGAGTGGGGGGAGGGGGAAGGGGCAGAAGGAAAGGGAGAAGCAGGCTCCCCACTGAGCAGAGACCCCATGGATTGTAGGAATTTGATGGTCCAAAATAATTTCACAATGAAAGCTTTTTACATCATTTGAGGAAGCATTAGATCACTGGGAAATTTTTATCATTGAGAAGCAAATTAATGAGATACAACTTTGCAATCTTTCAAGTGTTGATTTTTTTCAGCAGATAAATAAATGATCAAGTTAGGAGAAATTAAACTGGGGAAATACTCTGTATTTTGGGGAAGGATTCCTAGGAGCAGATTTAAATCTCACAAAGGAAGCACTATTAATAAAAATGAGTTTGGTGGCTCATGTGAAGGAAAAGAAAGTAGGATATAAATAGTGAGGAACAAATTACAGAAAAGAATAAGCATTTTCATTGTTCTTATTTTGTCTTTAGCTATTTAAAAACTGGTAATAGACAAAAGGGCATTGCTCAAGGATTCACCAGTATGCCAGAAAAGCAGAGGATCCCCTTCCCACAATGGTATTTGGTATTTGGCTTGTCGGGGATGGAGCCTCGTAGCTGCACTCCCCATAAATGTGGAGGTTCAGTAAAGCCCTGGGAGGCACCTCCTCCCCATGATTTGAGATGGAGAGCTGGCTAGCTCTTGGGGGGAGTACGTTCCATTGGCTCTGGTAGCCTTTGATAACATGCTCTAGTTGCATAGCCCCTCTGGAACATGCTTAAAGATAAGGTTCCATTTTCATACAGTTCTACTCAGTGGTAGAGTTGGATGGGTTGTTGGACCAGAGAACCTCTAAATTTCCTTCAAATTCTGCGATGCTATGATTATATAAGAACAAAGAGAAGGGAAAACATCCTCAGCAATAACAGTTGGATGCAAGATAGGTATGTCTGTGTGAATGTGACTCTGCATGTTCTCTGCAAAGGAAGATGGATCCATATTGCGAGCTGTAGGCTGGCTGCCCACCAAGTAGCAGACTGAATGTAATCTGGTCCTTCATTTCTTAAAGCTTTTAATACTAAGGAGCCTGGTCTCTCTCAAGAACTCCTCATTAAAGTGGAAAACACTCTCCTGTAGTTTCGACGCTAGGAAGGCGCTCTCCTTCCATAAAGTCTATCACTATCTTATGGAAATCTCTCCCCCAGGAGGTCACTGAGCCCAGAGCTGCAGCTGTGTTTTAATAAGGGCTGGATAATTTTATGACCAATAACATTTGTCGTTACACATGCTACAAGAAGGTTAATCAAATCTCAGCCTTCAGGGCATAATCTGGGTTCCCACAGGAATTTTCCTGCAGAATTCTGTGTTTGGCTAGGGAAGCTTACTTCCCTCCTCACACATTCGTTGTTGACCATGGCTCCATGATCCTGGACTTGAGCCGCAATTGTTTCTCTTACTGTCACTAGAATATTTCCGTAGTAGAATTGTTTAGAGGCACAAACCTGAGTGACATGGCTTTGGGAGGCTGGACTGTAGAGCCCTATGCTTTCAGGTCAATACTTTATTTTTCAACTTGAAACTTTAGTAGGGCTGGAGTATTCAATCTATCTGTTTCATTTGCCTCAGGGAGCCAAAGTTTAAGGCAACTTTCAGACCTGAGATACCAAATATTTTTCCAGCATTTCTCTGTTGCTTAGGAAACTTACAAACTGGTTCAAACATCTCACTTGGGGAAATATTGAAGTGACATTTAACTCAGAAACAAACTGCCTTTGGTCTGCTAAAGAAAACAGGATCACTGCCTGAAAGGGCAGCAGATCAAAATAAAGAGGGCAGGAGAGAACGGAGAGATGGTGATTGAAAAGCTGAAGTTTGGGTGACTGCAATGTACATTTTGAGATTGTCCAGGTGTTTTCTTTGGTTTGGATTATATGACTGGATCAATCTGTGGTATTTTAACTCTTGCTGTAATGAAGGAGGGAAGTCCCTCCATCGTTTGAAGGGTCAATAGGCTCCAAAAAGTCTTCTCCTCAGGGCTCCTTTAACAAAGCAAAAGAGGTGACATAGACCATCAGAAATAGGTCCCGGCTGTCCATGGTTTCCAGAGTCTCTGTTAGGTCCCATTGACCTGTCTCAGTCTGCTGTAGACTGCACAAGGCTGTCCTTGTAGGTTCATTCTGATTGAGGCCAGCTTGTCTCAGTCTCTACCATAGTGGAAAGTTCTGTCTCCCTTTGAACCACCCGCACATCCTTCTCATGCTGGGTTCTCTGAATCCAATACAGGCAGGCACAAAGGGTCTGACTCAGGCTGTGTGATTGTGAGTGTGAGTTGAGGGGGTGGGTGGCGGGGGTGGGGCTGGGGAGGGAAGAAAGGGCCTAAAGCTGACTCAGTTTCTATATGGTCATCTGGGTAGGAGATGACTTGGGTCCTGGTTTCCAGGGCTCCTGGGCTGACAAGGGAACTAGATAGGTATGGGATGGGATGAGTGGAGACCAAGGAGCAGAGGCAAAGTTCAGGGAGTCCCCAATCCTTGGCACTTTCTTGGACTGTAACCAGGGGTATCTGGAGATAAGTAGAATGAGTAAGTAATATTAACTAAAAAAAAAAAAAAATTGTGATTTTTATTGTATTGTACAATATGCACTTAATCTCTAAGCCAGAGAATAGAAAATAAAAGTGAACCTAAAAGTGAACTTGATCTGAGTATTCGGATTAATTGACCGGTCTCTGCACCTTCCGGAACTGTATGCTGGAATATGTGGAATGGAAATAAGGAGATCGGGATGAGAAGGTATCCCGGCCCATCCCACCCCCACCATGCAGGGAAGCCAGCGGAAGCCTTGTTTTCTAGTTGCTTCACGCATAATCTTGTACTTTCCCCCAGTGGGTTTCAGCTCAGTTTATGTCAGCTGATGTATACAAACAGATTTTTAAAAATCGTTCCTTGCTAAGGGAGCTGACATCTGCCACTCTCAGAAATTAGAAATGACAAATGCCCCGAAGGGTAAGAGGCCGTGGCTGATTTGCCATAAAAAAATAGAATCCACTCAGACTCCAGGATTCACCAAACAGAAAGCATTGTTGCATCCACACCTGTAGTGGTGGTTTCAGGTGGTGAAGGAAATTGCACCCCTGGTTCTGCTTGTTAGCACCGCTGTCTTCTCCTGCAAAACAAAACAGGACCACTCTCGCTCACGCCTTCCCTGTCTAAGATTTAATGCAGCGCCCAGTCCATCAGACCCAGCAGGCGATGGGGGTTTGTGATGAGATACTTGGTGGTTTCGAAATCCTCGTGTTTGTTCACCCTTCGAGGCTCCTTTCATGTGCGGTAGCCACTTCCCTCTCCACTGTGGGAGAGAAAGAAAAACAAGCATCTGGACTTTCGAAAGGGAAGAGAGTGGAGTTAAATTGAAGACAGAAGATGTTACTGTCTATTTTAGCCAGGCTCTTCAGGAAAGGGGGCAGGATTTGGAAGCAGAAAGCAAGTGAGAACGAGGCAGCTTTGGGCTTGGCTTCTCTCCATCTCCTCTGTCATGGTATCTCTGATTTTCCCTGGCTGTCTGCTCCATGTTTTTCTTTCTATCCTTCCCGTGGTCCCTGGTCCTCGCCACCCAGCAGGTCTCACTCCATCATGGCCTCTCTGGCTCCTCTTAATATTGTGACCTTTCTGTTCAGCTCCTGTTGCCGCGTGTCGCAGCCTCTTGATATATGCTAATTCTTGTTCCTGAGGGAGGAAATCTGATTGAATCAGCTCATCTTTTTGTCCCAGGCCATACCATGGCTTGCTGGACGCCTTTTCTACTGACTGCTCTTGGGTCACATGCACATCCTTAGTCCAGTCAGCTGAGGCTGGTCATGTGGTACAAAACTTGGTACACGGTCCCTTGGAAGGGGATGTGGTGGGCAGACACCTTGATTGCTCTCCCAGGTCCACAGCCCAACATTTATTGAGCATTCCCTTGTGTCAAGCACTGTGCTAGGCATCCAGGGTATCAAGAGTCTTTCATTCGTTTCCATGTATGTAGTAAGGGGGAAAGGAAACAATGACCAAACTAGAAGTAGGGAAGCAATAGCAGGGAGCACATGGGGACGATGGTAGAAGGTTAGGGCTTACTTGTACATAACCAGACTTGTGGTTCTGATCCAAAACCTAAGTTCACTTTCTTCCTCTTCAGCCTTCTTTCTTGAGGGTGAAATTGATAGTTGGACAGGTCCTAGAAAATAACTAGGACTCCTATTAAAAAAATACCTGTAGCGCTCACCTAAAATCCCCTCTTCTCCTGACCAACCCAACCCAAGACGATGCCTCTCAAACCTCCCTTATGTGCCTCCCCAGACAAAGACATATGTTCAGCATCACAGCTCATTCTGGAATGGCAGTCACCTTCTACACCAGGTTCTTATTCAAAAAAATGACCTCCTCAAAGTCTATATTCTTGGGCATTTCAAGTACTGCTGTTTGATTTTATATCATCAAAATACCTACATATTTCACTAACCCAATTCTGGGACTGGATTGCATTTTAATATCTAGCATACTCAGTTTAACCAAGGGTCTTCCTGGAGGGACTTCCAGTGTTCTGAACTCATTTTACTGCATCTCACAAAACGTCAACTCTGGGGACTATGGGAAAGAGACACGTAAGATCTGGTCCGTTCTCTCAAGGAGTTTTCAGCTTGACTCAGAAGATTGGACATACACACATTAAAGGGAGGAAAACAGCAGCTGATTCTTGTTTAAATATATACCCTGCTAGTCAAGAGGCCAGGAGCTGGTGTGGTTGGGGGATGCCCGTGGCTGCCATCAGGGAGCTTGAAGGGCTGTAGGAGGGGGGGATGTGCTGAGGCCTGGGGCCGGCTTCATTCTCAGCTGGTCTGTGTGTGTGTTCAGTTTGGCTCTGGGCACGGGTCTCTGGGGGAGATGGGCTTGCTGCCTTGAGGGGCACGGAGCTCTGCCTTGGACTAAGTGATGCTTGCAGTGTGACTCTTCTACTCTTATGTTGTATTGGTGGTGGGGACTGGAATGTGTTGCAAATAAATCATTTTTTATTTTTATTTTTTCAAAGAGAAAACTAGAAAAGAGGCTCTGAACATAGCCCGGAGAATCTCCCCCAGCTCCCCCTTTTCTGGCTCTAGAGCAGCTGTGTGGAAGGATGAACAGTATTTAAACTCAACCGGCTGGTTCTCTTATGACTTTGTTAACAGGTCCATTTTAAGAACCTGGAGCTTTATCCAAGTATGTAATATTTCTTTCCCTTCCCCTACATATACTTCTCAGAAAGCTCTATTGGGAATTTCAGATGTATCAGTAATAATTATCATACCCTATTGTTAATAGAGTTAAATGGCGGGAGCTGTTTCTAATTGTTGACTTTATTATGTTTTCTGTATATTTCAACTCATTTAAAAAAAAAATCAGCTACAAAAACCCGACAAAGAGAAAGCCGGACAAAGTGTTGAACGGTGGAAAGTGTGGTGTAAAGTTGCCTGTGGAGGAGTCCTCGTAAAACACAATCTTTTAAATATGTATTTTATTGTTTCTAGCAACTCAACAAACTAAAAGCATATTGAAAATGAACAACTGACTGCCACGAGCCAAAGCATGCCTCAGGCAACTCAAAGCTTCTCACCAGTTTGGGGTTAACTTCCGTCACTCCTAACATTTGTGAGAGGATGATTCTAAATAACATGGAAACGAAATCATGAATTCTACACACAGAAATAGGCAAGGCACACACTTCAGCATTAGGAAGCCTGCTGCTCCTTTACAACCTCGGATGCTGCACAGACGGAAGGGTTAGGAGGGGAGAGATGTGTCCTTGAATTAAGAAGGAGGTTCCAGCAGAGAGTGGGGACAGTATGGGCCGTCACTCTGAGTACTCTCTGCTCTTTCCCTTTTATATACTTGAAGCAATCAGTATTTTGCCAAGAACCCCACATTGTATTCCTCTGTGCTTTCTATTGGATACCTGGGTCCATCTTCTTTTTTTTTTAAGATCTTATTTATTTATTTGAGAGAGAAAGAGAGCTTGAGTGTGGAGGAGGGGCAGAGGGAGAAGGAGAAGCAGACTGCCCACTGAGCAGGGAGCCCACTGTGGGGCTCCATCCCCGGACCTTGGGATCATGACCCCGGCTGAAGGCAGATGCTTAACTGACTGAGCCCCCCTCCCCCTCGATGCCCCAGTTACCTTCATTCGCTTTCTTCATTTTGGAGACAAGAACTTACTATTTTCTTTATTTTTGAGACAAGAACTTACCATTTTCAGCAGGCTGTGGAAGAGTGATAGAAGTCTTATTACATTGACCCCTATAAAAATTGTCTTCATTTGTTAAAGGAATCTATACAGTCCTACGCTGTTTTCCTACTTGTATAACGAGGCTAATAGAAAAGAAAGGAAGAACTGTAATTTGAATAACTGAAGGATTTTTATATTAATCTCTGGAGCTCCCTTTAAAGGAATTATTTATAAAAGTCATTACTGTAGGGGCACCTGGGTGGCTCAGTAGTTGAGCGTCTCTGCCTTTGGCTCAGGGTGTCATCCCAGGGACCTGGGATCGAGTCCCTCGTCGGGCTCCCTGCAGGGAGCCTGCTTCTCCCTCTGCCCGTGTCTCTGCCTCTCTCTGTGTGTGTCTCATGAATAAACAAATAAAATCTTAAAAAAAAATCATTGCTTAATTTGGGTGCCAGGTAAAGGAAGACTAGGAAGAAAGAAGGTCAGAACAACCCACCACTTTGCCCCTTGCACATCCCAAATATACAGGGAGTTCTGAATTCCGAGAAGTATCAGATTTTGCTTTCAGAAACACTTAGGAAGTGAAAGTGATGCCAGTGACTCTCTAAGGGCAGCGGCATCCCATTGCAGGATGGTAGGCTGAAGACCTCGGGATATAATGGAGGACAAAAATAGCAATTTCGTCACTATCTCCCACCGAGGTAAATGAGAAATTTCACTGAAATTTTTTTCCATATAAATCCCAAACTTTCCGTAAAATGAAACAGCAATGAATACAGGCAGAGGTTTCTAGAGGACATCGTGTGTGTGTGTGTGTGTGTGTGTGTGTGTGTGTGTGTGTAAGGGAAGCCCGTTCATCGGGCCTGAAACCACAGGATGAGGGGGGATGAAACCAGTGCGGGTGGTGAGTCTCCACCTCGCAGAGCTACTGCCTTTGTTGCAACGAGCATGAAGCACACGCCTTAACTTTTAGTTACTTTGGCTTTTTTGGCTAGTGTCGCATCTTATAAGTCACAGTCTAGCTTCTCCTGTCCGTATTTTTACTGCACAGAAGGCTTCCCAATTTGCAAGCGTTTGCAGCACGGCTGGGCCCGGAGATAAAACAGAATGTGTATGTAGTACAGTATGCATTCAACTGATGCACAAGACTCTTTCCACCATATGTGCAAAATAGTGTGCTTTTCACTCAAGGTACCACTGCCAAGCTTGCCAGGAGCACATGAATAAGTGGAGGAGAGAACATCAGATGCAGTGCAGCAGTGGGCCTCGTCCCCTCCTTGGAAGGAGACCCTCGATTCCAGCAGCCCCCTGCACTTTTGTCCCTGATCTAGGACACCTGTCACACCGTTTGCTGCCACTTACGCAGCCCTAATGTCGTTCCTCAGCCAGCAACCTTGACCTGGGGTGTCAGCCTTGTCCAAGCTGGTGTGGAGTCCTGATTGCCCTTCCAGTAGGAGAGGAGAGGGGGTAATTAGCACTTATGCTAATGAGGATAACAAGACTGAGGTTAAAAACTCATCAGTTACAAAGAACATGGAAGGGGAAAACCAGCTTATGGCTTTTTTTTTTTTCTTCCTCTTAAATGTTTATTACCTTTCATCTCATGCAAAGCATGGCTTATCAAGCCTTTTTACAGGAAAGTAAGTTTGCTCTGGTTTTTGTAGGTAAATCTACCGGTGGAACATCTTTTGTGATAAGAGAAAAAAAAAAAGGATTGAGAGTTAGAAAAGAATGGTACTTTTCACTCACTTCTTTGAATCTGTCTTGAATCTCCTTATATCTCTTAGCCTAAAATAAACCAATCCAGAGATTTTTTGGGTTTCACTTTTTTACTTTGGTATTTGCTGCCTAAAATTTGAATCAGCACCTCCCTTGGCTTACTGAAAACTTCATGTTTGTTTGAAAGCCTACAGTGTGTCTCATCAAAAGATATCAGTGGACATGCAACTCAAAAATCTTTTCTTGCACTGCACCATTGGTGTTGCATGGTGGTCACAACCAATCTCTCATTCCACCAAGTGTGGGTAAGAAGTACTAACCCTGCTTCACGGATGGGAGGCAAACCTATAGGGCAGACACCTACTTTCACCTCTTCTCCAACTTCTTCAGCCACCAGTCTGGGAAATAGGGCTCCTGCACCCATGGGCATAGTGATGGGGCATGTATGACACACAGGAGGGGTTAGTGGTGAAAGTCACCTAAAATGTAATAATAGTACTATTATAATCAGTCTGTTTTAAGTCATTATCTCAACTTTCTACACGGGACTTCATTTGAGTTCTTTGCAAGCTTTCTCCCCCAGCGTGTTAACAACCTCTGGGCCAATAGAAAATGTGATTTTTGTGCTTACATTTTTCATGAACACTAAAGGATTTGCTTCTCTTGACTATATCCATGACACAGAACAACACGTGGCTCTGTGGACTACCTGCATGTTACTTGATCTTTCTTGGGCAGTAGATCTGGAGAATTCCTTGCCTGGTGAGGATACACTTGGAATGTCAGGGCTCTTGGGTTTCAGCACTGTCCTTTGTCACTGTGGGGCCTGGTAAAAGGTGATATATATCATGGAGGGAAGAAAAGATTGATGGTAGTTACTGCCCTGTTCATGTGGAAATCTGGGTGCGCAGGGAGACAGCTGTACCAGTGGGTGCTCAATGAGAGGCGAGGGTGATGTGTCCTGGAAAGATCAAGGACAGGAAATAGTGGGGACCTTCTGTTGCCGGGGAAATTGGGATGATCATCCATGGTGGCCTCGTTGGACTCTTCATTCCTTAGGGTAGGGGCCAGAGGGAAAACGTCCTGTATTTGAGCAAATTCATAGTACAGTGGGAAGGCTTCTAGCCTGGGAGGTAGCTTTGGGGGAGGAGCCTCTCTTTAAGGCTGTGCTTTGGATGCACATCATCACTTTGCAACAGTGGCGCCAGTCACACTAGAGCTCCATTCTCATTCATTTGGTAATTGGTTATTTTAACACAAACTGTGACTAAGGAACATGATTACACACCTGTCAGCCATATGACAGGAAAGAGAGCTGTCTGTGAGCAGGGGAAGAGGCCGCGTTTCTCCCTGGTCTCTGTGGAGTCTTCTCCATCAAAGATGTCATTTTTCATTTTTACCTTGAAACAAGACAGACATTATAGCTACTGCCTTGTTTGTATCATTTAAGGAATTGCTGCCACAGATGCTGATCTAAACTAATACAATTTCATTTTGATTATATCTTTGTAGACATCCGATCGTAGAGCTCAGGAGGGCAGGATGTAATATAAAGACACAAATGAACATAAACATTATACGGTACCTGTGCGGCAGCTTCCTGTGGCAGGGCAAGCGGCAGGGAGAAATAGAAATGAAAATGCTTCATACAAGGACGACATTTTACTTGAAGATGAAGTAAATTTTACAAGTTAAAAGAAAGTTGTTTCCGATTGCACAGGTCATGAGGAGAGGGGATTCTCACCTGTGGAGGAGAGATTGCCAGGTGGCTCAGAGTCCTAAGGGGCGTGCAGGAGAGACGATGTGTCAGAAACAGGAGGATAGACACGTTAAAAACAAAACAAAGCTCAAAGGCGACAGTTTTGTGCTGAATTCTAAAATGAATAAGGACCTAGCAGAGGATGAAACATTTAGTGAAAGAAAAAAAAGAAAGCCTCAGTCTTTCCAATAAGAAAATTATATCCTCTCCTTTGCACATTTTCTGCAAATGGTGAACCACATATTGGATTGTTTCGAAATTCGCCCCTCTATTTTGTCTGTTCCTGTCTGTCTTTGGCGAGGCCATTCAGCTTCGAAAGAGTGTGTGGGTTACAGTGTATGTGTGCCCAACCTCTGCTGAACGTTTAAATCAGCCAGTGATGCAGATGTCTTCCTATTGAGTCAGAAACAAAGTTGATACAGGGTGAAGTTAGTAGCTGGAAAATACAGAATAAAGGGAGATGATGTGAATGGTAAGGAAGGGACCAACAGTAAAACCGTGGTTGAGTTCTTCGATAGAGGTGTGGTGATGGCCATGGAATTCAACTTAGAGTAGCACCCATGAATCCCTGGCTGCTGACGGATGGGAGCTGCTGCTCAGCCTGCGTAGAAACTTGCTTGGTGGAGATGCTGCTAGTGAAACCTAAGGAGAGATGGAAAGATCAAAAGGAAACAAAACAAAACAATGCTTAATTTGCAGGAAATGGAATGGGTAGTCAGATGGCAGAAGAGAGATAGAAGTGGTCATTAATATCGATGTGTAGAGGTTAGGATCCTGATTAGTGGGTGTATTTATGCATTTCTAATAGTCCTCAAATCTTCGCCCGTGTCTTCTGATTGACATTTGCCTTTGGCTGCTGAGCATGCTCTATAGTTGCACACAACTAACTTTTAACCAAGACTTTAATGATAAGAAGAGCGAGTGAGTCCCTATTGCCTTCCTGCTGGCTGAGTTTTTCTCTCCAGAAAAGAAAGTAGATCTGTGAAATTTAAATAACTGTCGTATATTGAGTACTTACTCTGTTCCAGGCATTGTGTAGGACATGTGATGAATTGTTTCATTTAATCCTTGCATTGAATTTCTGAGCTGGATGTTATGTCCTCTGTTTTACTGATGGTGCCAGAAATCAAACTCAGCTCAGTATTGGCACCAAATGGCCCTCCTCACCCCTTTATATACTAACATCCTCAAGCAAATGGCACTTGGAGTGCTTGGCCTTTGAGAATTTTGCTCTCACTTTTTCTTGCTTTTGATTTCCTCATAATTCTTGTCCGCTTATGAGAATATTTTCTACCTCTTGCCTTTTGTGATTTACTTTTATTTACTTTTTAAGAATTAAAATTATTTAAAAATCTAAATTTTAAATAGGATATAAATGTGTGATATCTGACACTACAAATTGTGAATGGTTAGACGTTGGCAAGGGATCATTTGCTTTATTTGTTATCATTGAACTTAAAAAATTAAAATGTGTTGGACATGTTGGCCAAATACCATTCATTTTAGATGCTTAGTTAATTAGTTGTCTACAACTGCCAGACACACGGAAGATGCCCAATAAATGATGAATGAATGAATGAATGGGACCTAAGGAAAAGGTTATATAAGTGCCCTTGTCATTGCTGTCTGCTTTCTGTGGAGTCACAATGCTTCATAGAATGGTTTGGTATAAATACAGAGTTTCTGGTTTCTAGAATTAGACAAATCATTTTTATCATTCAAAGGCAAAAGTCTGTCATTCCTTAAGGCAAAGTATGAATGAAATTTCTTTATTTCACCTATGAGGATAATTAATTGCATGTAAACACTGCTCGTTCATAGTAATAAGGGAAGGCTAATATTAGTAGGAATTATATCAGGCAATCGCTCATTCCCCTTTTACTATTTTCCACATCAAACCATAACAGTTTTCTGCTCTATGATTAGGTAAGTACCACAAAGAAAGTTTTATGAATTTAGAATCCTTTGTCCTTGAAAACACAGTTTAGTCTGTATTGATGCTCAAGGAAAGATTTAGGCTCCCACTCTCACCTGGGAACCCCATCATCTTAAATTTGTAGGATTTGCAAATGAAATATAAGAAGGATTTCAAAACAAGCAGGCCCCTTATCAAGAAGTCTTTCCACTCCAGGGATGTGTCCTCCCCCATCTCCATGCAGAGTTTTTCCTGCTGACCTCTAAGGCCCATTTCCATGTGTACTCCCTCCCCCCATCCTTGCATCTTTTTTGCCCCATACCTTAAGTGCAGGATACTCGGAAAGGCCATTGCCTTCCACGCTGGTGGGCTTAATGTTTGGATCTGTTCAGTGTTTGGTTGTGTTCTTATTGACCGTGTTGCCTTTGGCCTAGTAGACTGACCCCCAGGCCTTGCCCCGCAGGTCAGTGCTGGCTGCCTTGACCACCTCCATTTGAGCTGTAATGGGCATTGGTGCTTCACCACAAAAGGGGAGATCAGAGGGCAGTGTTGTCTCCTGCAAGGACCCATAGAGACATTTGAGCCATGACTTCTCTGCTTTCTAGTAATATCTGAAGTTTCTGTTGCTCATTGTCAGCCAATGTCCTCTGCTGACAGAGCTGCTGTGAGAGAGCCAATGTGGTGTGGGGGCAAGAGCCTGCACACGATGTGGCGACACTTGTATCGGACCTTAACTTTGCCTTTGTCAGCTCTTTAGCTTTGGATAAGTTACTGAACTTCTCTACACTTCGGATTCCTTACCGGCAAAATGGAGGTGGTAATGGTAATGTAGACCTTATGAGGGTTTGAGGAGCTTTAATGAGCCAAAGTCTGCAATTGTTTAGCATGGTGTCTGGCACAGAACAAATTTTGATCTTGATTTTACTGTCAAAATGACTTCTATACTGAGTTTTCTACCTTTGTGGTGACAGCTCTATGAAGTAGAGTTTGAGTTGGAAGTTTCTAGAAGCAGTCATGTTCTCTTCAGTGGGGTCCAGTCTGCAGTCTGGAAGCCTTCTTCTGATGTGGCTTCCAGTTATCTCACATCTAAAACCACACTGGGCAGCTGAAATACCAGGGTACAGAGGAACTGAATAGTTTGGGAATTTCAGTAACCAGAAAGGTTAGGTGAGAGAGGGGATGGAGCAAACAGGAGGGGCAGGGCGGCTCACCCATGCAGGAGGAAACTACCCTCTCTTGTTGTCAGCTATCCCATAAGGGGAGAGGATGTGGAAACCCAGGACACTTTTTGTCTTTTATCACTAAGGCTTTGATTCTAAGATATAACGCCTGGAAAAAAATAATAAATACCTTTAAAAAGGGATGACAGAGGAATGAGTGTTAACTCGTTATCATCTAAAAATGGACCTTAACCTGATACTCAGCTGTTGGCTTCAAGAGGCCCTTCCCTCAACACAGGTCAAATTCTGCTGGAAAGATTGTCCACTATTTAAACATGTCACAGTTCCATCTTTTATTACTTCCATTCATCATCTGCAGAATGGCTGGGATTTAAAATGAAGACTCCAGAGAGTGCCATTTGAGCAGAAGCTCCTTTGCTGCCATCTTTACATCTGTCTCCTCAGAGAGGCTGATCAATCCTGGGGTTGTTTCTTCTTCTTCTTCTTCTTCTTCTTCTTCTTCTTCTTCTTCTTCTTCGAGAGAGAGAGAGAGAGAGAGAGAGAGAGAGAGAATGAGAGAGCGAGCTAGGGGTGCAGAGGCAGAGAGAGAATCTTAAGCAGATTCCATACCCAGTGCAGAGTCTGATGTGGGGCTCAATCCTATCACCCTGAGATCATGACCTGAGCCAAAATCAAGAGTTAGATGCTTAACCAATTGAACCACCCAGGTGCCCCTCCGTCCTGGATTTGGAAACAAGGTAATTGGGACTTGGTTCCTCTAAGCCTGATGATGCCCCTGTTAACAGTGCAAGTGGTATGTGGTTCATAGTTGAAGCTGTCAGGAGGACCATCCAGTTCAGGATCACATCCTGACTTCACACTCTGAAAGACCCAGGGGCAGAGTGAATAGATGTGTCACTTTGTCTTTCTCCTTTGCCTGCCTCCACAGGCACAAACCACAGCATTGCTTCATGTTGGTCAGAACATTTATGTGGACAGTGCCCAGTGACAGCTAGGATTTTCCTGCTAGTCTTGGTCTTTCTTCTTTATGTCAGGCCAATTTTAGATCTTTAAAACCGTTACATAATTCTCACTTCTGTTTCTTACTCAAGAAATCTTATCTTTAAGATGCCTTATATTTTGGGCACTATTATAGAATGCTGACTGTAAAACTGTCCCAGCTCAGAGCAGTGACCAGGGTGGGAGATTCTGTGGCTGTCCAAAGTGGAGGACCTGTCTAATGGAGACAGCTCCAGCCACGGCAAGTGCACAGATCAAAGCATACAAGGCAAGTATAGAGTCAAGGGTAAGGGTTGAGAGCTGAGACTGGTATGGAGGTGGCTTGAAGCCCGAGCTGATAGGGAACCAGTGATGAGAATGCAGAACACATGGGGCATCTGCAGGCCCACTTTACAGGTTGGTGGGCACCCAGGAGATGGGGTAGATTGAGGCCCAGGTGAACCATGCAGAGAAAATATAGGCAGCCCTGTTGTATCTGGATCATCATTATGGCTATTCTGTGGTTGCTGGTAAGAGAAAAAGAAAAGTTGGTTTGAGCACTGAACCTTTATTATGGATAATAATTGTGACATCATGGTCTTTGACAAGTATTGCTGCTAATTTAGAATTTATAGTCCTTGATCTCAGAATTGGAAATTGATTCAAGGATACAATTGTTTCAGTTCGTGACTCATAGCTGTCCAGGACCACCATCACCCGGATATGCCCTTTGATTTGTTTCCTCTAGTAGTAGTGAGAGATACGCATTGATTCATCCACATGCTCTTGCACGTTTCCCAGTGTCTGTCTCCCCTTTGCTAAGACCCATATACATGTGATGTGGCAGGTTCGTGATGAAGGGTATGTTCTGTGACACAGAGCAAGCTAACTGTCCCAGGATGTGACTCCAAGCCTCTTGTATTGTCTTCTCACCCGCTGAGCTAATTAGCCATCAACCTGACAGAGGCTGCATTACTATTGCTCTCTCTCAATTTTTCCCAGTTGTGGTATTGAACAGAGGCCTCTGGCTCCCCACAACCCCACCCTTCAAGAATCACCACAGTCCAGGCCTGTTTCTCAACTAGGCAAGTCCAGTGACTCAATTTCGCCAGTTCATCCAAAAGTCTCCACTGCTTTGATGAACTGACTCATGTTAACCAAAGCCACAATCCGCCTTTATATACTGGAGGGCCAGGACTTAATGAGATAAAACACACAATGTCCTTTATAGTCTGCACATCACCATTTATGGGATTAATAAAAAATAATATGACAATACTAATAATGCTTTTAGAAATTCACAAAGGAAATGGCTAAAGGACCTGAATAGTTGAGTGAGCTCTGTAGGACATGTCCTTCTGGAATTAATGGACTTAGGTGTCATAATCAATGATCCAAAGGTTGTTTAATAAGAATCAGGTCAAAGAAGTTGGTTTGTTTTAAGGATTAGTTTTATAAATTTTGAAGTAGCATCTCCCCCAGGCTGTGCCAGAGACTTACTGACTCATGTTTGCTCTTGCTTCTTTTTTTACCCAAGGTCTTTGCAGACCACCCCATCCTCTTCAGTTGTGTTTGTTCTTAAACACTCTCTTTTCCTAGTTTCCTTGGTGTATATGATCTTGGAACTGAAAACCCAAGAAAATCAGAGGATTATGAAAACCTCCCTTAATGAGTTAATAATATATATTTTTAGCTTAATGACATCAGTATTTTCAAGTTATTTCACACTGATTTTTTTTTAAATCACTAGCAGAGAGGTGGCAGATTATCAAATAGAATAGGAGCCGTAGAGACAGATGGCCTGGGTTTGAATCCCGATTCCACCTCTTGTTAGCTGTGTGACTTTGTGTGCACTCCATCATCTCTCTGTGCATCATCTCTCTGTGCTCTCTTTCTTCATATGTAAGATGCAGACAATGACAGTCCCTGCTCATAAGGTTTTGTTTGGTTTGGGTATATGTATGGGCGTGTGTGTTAAATGGGTTAATGCATATGAAGCACTTGGAATGGTGTCTGGGGCGTATATAACAGCTGTAGGGATATTAGCCATTACTATGAATCTTCAGTAATATCCAGAGCAGTATCTTCATCTGGTTCTGTGTGTTTCTTATTCCCATCTGAGGCCAGGTTATTTCGAGGGAGACCTCCTGCAGGTAGTAAATCTCCTCCATTACGTCTGGATCCTTTCCTAGTCTTACACATGGGGTCCTTGCCTGCTTCACATTTTCTCTAATTTCTTAGGTCCATCCTGAGGTCTATATATAAAGACTAGAGTCCAGCCCCTTCTGCTTAGTGATTTTAGAGAAAAGGAATAAAAGGACCACCTGAAATGCCAAGATTAGGGCAATTATTTGAGTATTTTGTAGGTGCCAAGGAGTAACAAAGTGGAATTGCCTGCTTTTGTTTCCCCTCACACGACCCTGGGTAATAAATACAAATGAATAGTGCATGAAAAAGCCAAAAGGCAGTTAGTGGGCGGAGGCAGGAAGTCGGGGCAAGGGAGCCTTCAAGAAGCTGGGATAACCCACCATGGATCAAGGGGCTTGGGATAAGCGGAAGCTGCTTGGGATGTGATGGTGGAGTGGCTTTAGCAGAGAATACAAAAGAGGGCCGCGTGCCCCAGCTGCCGGGCTGTACCTGTGGGCCACTTCGATAAAACAGTTCTTACCAAAGACGCTCAGGTGACCTGACAAAAAGCAGTGCAAGATAAATCCAGCAGTCCTGTCCAATAAAGGAAAAATAGATTTTTAAAATGAAAAGCCAAAACAGGGATTTTCAGAACCACTTAGCAACTGCTCTGATTATTCCGGACACAGCTGTAATATGCTGGGACGAGCATGATATATTTCAGCTCGCATGGTAGCTGTATTTCAGGCTGATGTGGAATCTGTTGCCGTAACTGTCATGCAATCCATTAGGGCCCCCGAGTAAGGGCAGCCATTAATCAGGCATGAGATCAGCCTGCTAGCCTCACACACTCACAGCTCTGAGTGGCTCTGACCCGACATCGTTTAAGGAGATGCTCATGGAGGCCATAAACATGATTCGATTCCCATTATCTTCATGTTGCATATTTGTTACCGTTATTCTTTGAAGACTCCAAATTGGATATTAAAAATTTATGATATATATAAAGGTTTGCATGGAGTGAAAAAAGAGCTGCAGCAAATAAGTTCATCTCATCCATCAGAGATGTGGGAGCTGTCATAGGAGCCTGGCAGGTATGGAGGATAGAGAAATAGAAGGAACTTCACTGGGGAAACAGCTTCTCCCTTGGCCTACTTGCTAAATAGGAATTTAAATACATTTTGTTAAAAGAACAAAG
Organism: Canis lupus familiaris; assembly: GCF_011100685.1. Classification (NCBI taxonomy): domain Eukaryota; kingdom Metazoa; phylum Chordata; class Mammalia; order Carnivora; family Canidae; genus Canis; species Canis lupus. Next base: position 65,061,953 of record NC_049233.1, read on the forward strand.
TAAAACGGCACCACTGCAGGAATCCCATAGTCAATCTTTGATGACAAGCTAATGAAAGGGAGGGCAAGGGATCCTGATGCAAAAATTAGTACTAACATGAATTGAACAGATGCCTGGGTCCAGAGATTGATGTTTCTGGGTGCCTGGGGTGTCTCCAGAGCAGGGAGCCTGATGCCAGGCGGGAGGCCTCTGTGCAAGAGAAAGCTCTCTACCCAAGCTGCATGCTCACACAATTCTGTCCACGAGCCCTGCAATTCTCTGGAATCTGATGTTCACTGACTTGAATTTGCATAGAAACAACTCTTACTTAAGGCGATCCATTTATAGAGGCAGGGAACTCAGGGCGGAGAGAAACAGAACACTTCTGGGTCTTGGCTTAAGGAAGAGCAAAGGGTTAATAAATCCACTCAGCATATACTTACAGGATTCTTTGTTGTACAAGGTACTCTGCTGAGCATGGGGGCTTCAGACATTTTCCCATAAGCAGTTTCCAGTCTGGTAGGGAAGATTTGAGTCATAACCAAGATGAGTTACACCGAGGAGTCCCAGACTGACTTGGGACACTATGACTAGATGAGGTATCAGAAACAGGGAGCAAGGCAACGGGTTGGTTAATCTGGGAATGGACTTCTGGGGATGAAAATTTGTTAGGCAATGACCAGAGGTTAGAGTGGGAGGCAGAGGAGAGAAACATGTGGACAAATTGATTATTGGCCAGAGTCCAAATGCAGTGCAGTGCAGGCTCTGCAGTGAGGCTAAGATTCTAGTGTCTAACCAGGTGGGAGGGGCAGGTGTTGGGCAGAGGGTATGGAATAGACAGTGAAGGTCCATGGGGGAGGCAGGTGTGATCAGAGAGCTCTGGCTGAGATTCAGGTATGGTGATGACTCAGGGGCAGGACACTCACCTCTGGGGATCAGAGTACAAGACAGAATGTCCATTTGCCAGGGTTGCAGGATCGGAGCTCCTTCACACACACACTTACTCGCTCACTCACTCACTCCCCATTTATGGAGCCTTTATCCTGTGCCAGGCAGTAGATGAGGCTCTAGAGATTTGCAGCTGAATAGAACACAATTTCTGCTCTCAAGGACCTGACAGATTAGTGGGGAAGATAAACATGTAGATGGTCATAAGGCAATGGATGGAATGGAGATACACACACACACACACACACACACACGGGTACAGAGCCCAGATTAGGACCAGGAGGAAGAGGTCGGGAATGGTTTCCTAAAGGAGCTCTGTTCTGAATGAATACCTAAAAGGTGTAGAAGAATTTTCCAGAAGTCAGGAGGACAGGTGAAATCTAGTTTTACAAGGAGAAGATGGGGGTAAAGGACAGGAATCCAGTTGAAGGGAACTAGGCATTCAGCCATGAGGAGTTAGGCCACCAGGATGAGCACAACCGGGCCATAACTCACTGGAAGCAGGAGCCACTCTGTGGGCCTCCCTGTGTCATTCTGGCCCGGGGCCAGCACTGGCTGAACTCCACCGAGGGGCCTAGAAACCAGGCTGACCTATAATCAAGTTCACAAAGATGTCCACAGCCCACTGAACGGCCACGTGTGATGGTTGCAGTTTAATCATCTCTGAGCTTCCTTAAGAGAAACATATGTAGACCTCGAACTCAGGAAAGGAGAGACCAGAAACGGGACATCACAAAATGAAATTCTAAGAGTTTTCAGAGGTGGTGTCCTGGTGTTTTTATCTTGAACTGTGAAAAGAAATTCTATTTCTTCTGGTTCACAAAACGAGTTCTAAAATATGAGTTTTTCTCTGCACTCCCACAAGTTTGAGCTGCACTATTTTTGATGTTCTCAAGTCTGGTAACAACACCACATGTGCGAGCTGACAGGTGCTACATCTGCTGCAGCACTGGAAGGCTGAGTCTGGAGGCTCCGCTGCGCGCTCCCAGGCTCTGGTTCCAGGCAGAACTTTCTTTTGCTTTCAAAAGAAATTCTGAAATCACAGTGGCGCAGAGGTGTAAACTCCCATTCATCACAAGGAGGTATTAACTGGGAAGCCTAGTTATCTCTCCACTTAAATGGCAGCAGTGTTAACCTTTTTGTTGACTCAGAAACATCTCGCTTTTCTGGGGTAGGCCTGTGGAGCTGTTTTTAGAATGTTCCACATTTTCTGAGGGAGTCCTCCAGAGGAGAAAAAAAAATTGCTGAGCTTGCTTGCATATGCACATGACACCAAAGCTTTGGCCCAAAGGAAGAAGTGATTTCTTTGAAAGAGAACTAAAGATTGCTGTAAGAATCAAAATGAAAAAAGTGAATTAGTGATGATTCACAGGGAAAGAGAGGTAATACGAAGTTTGTGTAAGCCAGAGATTTTTGAAGTAGAGAGGCAATTAGTCTAAATTTCTCACATAATCTAATATTTATTCAAATGGTAGGCACAACATGAAAATGGATGCATGACTGTCAGCAAGATGGGGAAATCCCCTTGCAGTTTAAATGAAGGAGTTTTACCTTCTGCAGTTTAATTGAAGGATTTTATTTTGATTTTATGGCAAGAAGTGAAGCCTTCTTAGAATAATAGATTAAAAAAATGCACCTTTGGTCTGACAATCACATTTTGTAGTAAAATGTGAAAAAAAAAAAGCTTCCCATTTGCTTTTTCCCATAGTTGGCATACATATCCAGCGTATTAGTCAGAATAAAGCTGTTGAGAATAAGACACATGGAGAGAGTTAGTTCATCATGTATCTTGGCATTCCTTCTGTCAGAACTGGTCACTCCAGAACAAAGTCAGACATCAACACAGGTCTCCTAGCCCCAGGAAATGCCAAGAGCCAGCAGTGGGGTGGTCGGCCCCAAGACAGGCAGTTAGAGAACTCATTGTCTGTGGAGAATTTCAGAACAATAATAAAACCAGCTAAAAGTCGTTCTGCTTCGTGTTATTACCGTGACTGGAGATTCTGAATCTCTGCAGGGTTTGCACACCCCTCCCTGCAGGGGTTGTAGGCTCTCTCCGTCCGCCTGCCTGCCTTGATAGGCTATTGTCTGCTGTGCAGAGGCAGAAAAGGCACTGGCTTCAATATAAAACGGGTTATAAAATGTTCTAAAATGATTCTACATGTGGGGTAAGAAGGTTCCCAGGATGTTGTCTAACATGGCCCGCGAGTTGCTAGGCGTGGAAACAGGGCTCATTCCCGCAGAACACTTCCCATGCACCGGGCTGGGGCTGGGGCTGCCGGTGCAGTGGTGAGGAACCAGGCACCCCCCCTGCCCTGAGGAAGCATGCAGTCCTGGGGGAGGAGAGACAGAAATCACACCAACCGGCATAAAGTTGTACCTGTGTCAAGTCTAAGGGCACGTGGGGATTTTTGACTTGATTAGAGAGTTTCAGAATGACCTTTGGAGGAGCTGGTCTAGTAGTTCCTGCAAGATTATTTGGCATGCCAGCAACTAAAATAAGGATTTTTTTCTTTCTTTCTTTCTTTCTTTCTTTCTTTCTTTCTTTCTTTCTTTCTTTCTTTCTTTCTTTTTTTTTTTAATTGCCTGCAAGCAGCTAGTCATGTCATCTCTCGGATCTTTAGAGTTAGACCCATCTCAGAGGCCATGTCCTACATCCTCTTAGTGTTGCATAGCAGTTCAGCCCAATAAGGTTTGGGACATGGTTAGAGGACATCTTGCCAACACTCTGCCAAGGGCCTTCTCTCCATACCCCTCTTCTGGGCATGCTCCTTGGATTGGTGTATCTCAGCCCTGCTTGGCCAACACAATCACCTGAGAGCTTTTTTAAAAAACACCATGCCCAGGCCCCATCCTGGACCAGTTCAATCAGAGTCTTGGAAAGGTGGTACAGGAGGGGGAGGACGAGCTCCAATGTTAAAAAGCCACCCCAGATGATTCTAGTATGCAGTGGGAGTAGAGAACTACTGCCTTCGATGAATGCACTTAATTTCACTTAGTCTAGGAATAGTAATTTTAAACTTTACCCTAAAAAAAAAACCCCTTCAGAATGCAAAAGGAATTACTTTGGCAGGAGGTGGGTGAGTGCTTGTGTATGCACACACACGTGAGGCGGATGGTGCTGGGTCTCCTTACATGTTGTGTGCTTTCCAGCTCTGTGGCATGTGGTGGAAACGCAGCAAATGGCTGGAGGCTGGAATGTCTTAGACTCTGGAATCAGGTTGACTGTGAGAGGCAGACCATTCCGAGGGCCCTGGAGATTGATGCAGAGGCAAATACACGGCTCAATAAAGCAAATTTCTGGCTTTCTCTCTTCACTTCCAATTCTCCCAGTCTCCCTCTGCTTTCTCTTCCACTGCTGCTTTGTTCAGCCCCATAAATTAATAGGCTTTATATGAAGTCTTTAGCTCCTTTGAGAGGAAGCGCCTTCAAATCTTAGACAATGGGAAATTTTTTTTTTTGTCCTTTAAAAACACAAAAAGCATTGTGATCACCTTACATGTAAGTGGAATGGATGTATTTTTGCCACCAATGTTGAAAATATCCCCAGGCATCTGGTGTGTATGAATGTGTACACATAGTACATGCATAATAAACATATTCCACCTTATGAATATTTATACACAAGATACATATATATTGAATATAGACATATATGTAAATAGTAGCCCTCGTAAACTATATGCTAAGCGTGTTTCCAAGCATATGTATCTTAGTGCATCAGGAATATAATAAACCTACCACCAAGTTTAGCATATTTTGAGGTGGCATTTTCTGTAGAGTTGTTTATGGTAGGGTCTAGTTACTATCCATTTTTTTTTTTCCCCATCGCTTCAGTGTTTGTTAAGTACTAACTAAAAGTAAGGCACTGGGCATGACAGAGTAAGAAGGATGAAGTAGATGAAATCCCCTGCCTTCAAGAGACCTTGCAGAATGGCTTAAAATGCACTTACAAAGAATCAAAGAATCTAACATTGTTGCTACCCATGGACAGCCTATTGTTTTTCCTCCAGCTGCCTTTTATTTATACACTCCACTGTAAAGTGGGCCCCATCCAAGACTGTAATAGCTCAAACTCTGATGTAGTTGCAGCTTAGAGTTTGACACCATGAGAAGGAAGGAACATCACTGGTTTCAGTGCCTGGATAACCACTGGACATGAACAGTGCTTACGCTTACCGTCACATCTAGTCCAATCCTGGAACTGCATCTTTATCTTACTCTGATTTGGCGGGGGTTGGGGGGGGAAGGTGTAATAAAAAGGCATCTGATCCCAGAGATGTTCGTGAATTTCAAAAACGAAACCAAAACAGAGCAATGTCTTCTCCCACCAAATTCTCGTAACCCACACATTACTGCCATTACTGCCATCATGACATTCCGCGTCCAGATTCCATCCGGTTCCCTCCCTGCAATAAGTAGCGGAAGCCTTTATTAAAAAACAAGCTCTATGTCCTCAAGTGTACCAAGCACGGATCCGTTTCTAAAGTGACAATCCCTAGTCTAGCGGAGGAGCTCGGAGCGAGACTTGTCAGCGGGCTAATTCCACTCCACCAAAGGAGAAACAATACACAAGTGCCGTCATCGCTGTGCCACGGCCGTGTACTCATTGTTTTCTCCCCCTCAATCCATACATCACAACAGGTAGTTCTCAGCTGTTCCCGTGGTGCCAGACATACATTTTATCTAAAGAGACAGCAGACAGAACTACCTGCTGCTTCCTGTGCGGCTCTCCCTGTGTTTCTCTCCTTTTTCCTACTTCACTTGGGCTTTTTAAAAATCGGCTGGCAGGGAGCCAGGAGCTCATCATTTTAATGCAGTGCAAAATGGAATATGCATAATTATATGCAAGCCATATGTGAGGGAGACAGCTCAGCTGTGAATTTCAGGAGGCCAGGAAAGGGAGAGCAGTTAGGGCTAAGATGAGATGAGAGCAGAGCGGGGTGCAAGTGTCACCCAAATGAATGGTTTAATGAGTGTGCTGCAGACACGCCTCCTCTCACCTACCTCTCCCTCTTTCCAACTCCAAACCAGAAACCGATGGAGATTAGAAAGAGAAGACTGTATGCAAGCGGTATTGCTAATGGGTTCTGTTAATGTCTCCATTTAAACTTCAGCTTTCTTAATTAACAGTGTAGATCAAAATAACCAGTAACTTTTAATGCAGCTTCTTAATTAAATCTATTTTTTTTCTGCATTCGATTGAAGAATCATTGTTCTTACTAGATCATTGCTCCTTTCAGATCTTTATTTAAAAATCAAGGGGAATCAGTTTATCTCTGATAGTATTACAATGCAAAATATAACAATGCAAATTGCTTTTCTTATGGCCTTGCTATTAGAATTTTTTTTAAAGTGCATTATCTAGAGATTGCTTAAGCATGCCAAAAAGTTTAAACACGTACGTATGTCATACAATCCTGAATGTGCAACGAAAGTCGCTGGAAGACCAAAGTGGTGGTAATTTCCAACAAAATTATTTGATTTTGGTTTGTTTCATATCATAATTTAAAATATTAACACCACGATGAATCTGCATGTTCAAACCAAACTATGTAAAGAAAAATAAATCCCAAATTTTGATATCTAAAAGGCGTACTGCGTATTTAAACAAACTTCTTAAGAATGTTGTTATTTCTGGATTCCCGTTTGTTTAATGATCTGAGCTGTTATGCTTTTAGCTTTTTTTTTCTTCCATTATTTGTGAGTCCCTAAATAGGCCATTATATTTCCCTTCAGGCTAGAGATGAAGATGGACATGCTGAAAATTTCCCCCAGCAGCACTATGCTAAGGAAACTCCAAGGCTTGCCTTCAAGAATAACTGCGAACTACTTGTAAGAATAACGTACTTACAACAAGTCTAGAATGTTACTTTAGCACAGTGAAAACAGTTTTTGAAAGGGTTTGTTCATTATTACATAATTTATGAAGTCTTATAGTTTTTCTGTATAGAGTTCTAAATGCTAATTCTGATATCACTGAATATTAATGATAAGATCTCAAATTGTTTGCCAATCTTTTATATCGGATTATAGAGCTTGGATGGCCCTGTCTTTATGAGCTTGTTTTGTATGGTAGTTTATAAGCAGCCATTTGGAGAATGGCTAGTAAAGTCAAAATCTAGAGAAAGACAGTTGATCTGTGTAACTTGGAAAAAAAAAATCCCACCTCCACTCCTCCTCCTTCCTTTTTTTTTTTTTAGAGATTTATTTATTTGACAGGGAGAGAGGGAGAGAGAGAGAGAGAGAGCACAAGCAGGGGGAGCGGCAGGGAGAGGGAGAAGCAGGCTCTCCACTGAGCAGAGAGCCCGATGCGGGGCTCGATCCCAGGACCCTGAGATCCTGACCTGAGCTGAAGGCAGACGCTTAACCGTCTGAGCCATTCAGGCACCCTTCCTCCTCCTTCCTAATTGTACACTATTTTAGGAGACAACATGGTAATATTTTGTTCTGCTAGGAAAGATAGCAGAGTTGACACGCAGTACTCCCTTTAGAATTCAAGTATTCCCACACTCTCTTGCCAAACTCCATCAGGCACTTTCGTCTTTTCTATGTAGGAGAAGTCAAAGCAGCGACAGGATGCGGGGATGTTTACAAGTCGTGAGACAGAGGATATCAGCTGTGACAGGGACTCTGTTCCAACGCAGGGTTAATTTGCTGTTCATTTTAGCATTTACAGCAAGACAAGATGAAAAGCAAGCAGGAATGCCTATTATATTTCTATTAAATGAATCTGTTGGGACCTAATGTTCTTGATTAGCTTTTGAAAATGAGTGCTCCGCAATGCATTTTCTGTTTACCTAAAGTAAACAGAGAATGAATTGTCATTTATTTAGAGATTTAAACACTGCTTTTGAAAATGAAGCTTTATGAGGGATCTAGCTATGTTGTCCCTAAATGTTCTTTTCTTTTCAATTGCATTAAAGCAAAAACATTTGCTCCAACTAAATGAAAACATTGAAAGAGAACGAGGATGCTCAGTTGTTACATTCTGAGGTAGTCTCATTTCTATTTAGTTTTTTGGCCGAACACAGCACAGCTTTGCCAGGGCTCGGTGTTAGGAAATCCCACATGTAAAAGTCTTTGGACGTAGCTCTGATACCAACTGTTCATTAAAAAACAAGGTGTCCAAAGAGCAGGAGAAGAGAGAAAAATACAGTTCTTACCCATCCCAGCCGCAGCAGCTAGATGTTGACAGTGAGAAACTTCTTTCCCCGCTCCACAAACTGCATGGTTACAATAGCACCACTCATTCTGTGTGTCCTGTCCCTTGACCAACCGATCCGCAGGCAAATTCGCTGCTTATAAATGCATTTTTTTTTTCTGAAAATTTAGCTCACCTTATATTTTATCTTAGGGCTCTTAAACTTCCAGGCCTGCTAGCATTACCTATTTGGGGGAAACCTTTTTGATTCATTTCCGTTTTTTAATATTTCACCCTATAACTATGGTTATGCCACAGAAGACCATAGGGGCCATTTATGCTATGTTTTGGTGTCAAAATGCTTTGGGGGCGGGTATCTTTACTTCTTTTTAGAGAAATTGTTTGAAGTAATGTGCCGTATTTGATTTTTAAAAAATATTTATTGGTAAAATGAATGTGTTTGAGTGCTGGTTGTGGTCAGTTTCTACAGGAGGAAGTAAAATGCACATGTGAACGTCTTTTCCAGCTATCTTTGGAGAAAATATATGTTTAATCATTGCTATGCTTAAACAAGATATTGTGTTAGCAGTAGTTTTCAGAGATTGGTATAATCTTTGTCCTCCTAGTCACTGTTAGAAATGCTTTATTTTCATCAGCATACTTTTTTTGTGATAAAGGAAAAAGGAGAATAAAGAGAAAAAACAAGTAAGCTTATTTCTCCAAGGAGAAATTTAATTTTTTCAACTGCAAGAGAAGCAGGGGTGTTTGGCTGGTTATGAAGCCTGGAGAAGTTATGTTTCTATATGAAAGAGACTTATACATTCTTAAGAGAGAAATAGGAAGTCCTTGGAGTTTTCTTAGTGCAGCTTAGAGTAAATTTTTAAAGATTCATGAAAAAAAAATTGCAAGTCCTGCTCCAAAGTGCTTTCTTAGCCTAAGAACTGTCTTGCAGCAAGAGCAGTGGGGGGTTTAGAAAGTGGAGGAACCTTGTGGGGGATGCCAGTGGCTCTGGGGAGAAAACCCAGGGCCACAGGTTACTTCCAGGCTCCCACATGATCAGGACGGATGGCTACATGGCTAACCCTCTGGGCCACAGGGGCTGACAGAAAGTGCCCTGGGCAGGTAGATTGGACATTGCCTCAGACTTTATTAGTGACCATTTATTGTCTGCCCTCTCCCCCTTACCACCAGCCTCTGCTGCTTGGAAGAGGGTTAAGCAACCTAAACAGAAGCAAAGCAAAATCCATGCCTGGAATGCACAAGTATGTGTGCTGACAAAGGCGCTGACAAACAAAGCATTGGCTGATAGAAAAATCTGCTGTGCAACTGGAGATTCCTGTAGGGTATTGATTTTTCCATTTAAATCCCAAACTGTGATATGTGCCTTCACACTTAATGTACAACACAGATGACTAGATATTTAGCTTGGTGGCCAAGATTCTTTGGTTGGTGATTGTGCAGCAGCTTCCTTATGCTTTTTATTAATATTGAAAATGCAAGGCTGTCAAGATGAGTGACATTAGATAAAGCTTGAGTACTGTTTGATATAACATAATTCAGTGTAACCCCATCTACCTCTTCATAGATAGGTACACATGCACAGACATACGCACACTCCAAGGTAGTTTGCTGGCGTAGCTGAATTTATGGCCATGGCAAATCACTTTCAATAAAACAAACTACAGAAATTCACATCACATTAACACTCCAGAGACACGGCTTATGGGGGTCCACAAGAGGGAACATTTGCAGCCAACTGCAGGTGACTAACTTCTGCCTCAAAGTTCGCCTCCATTGCTGGTCCCTTTACCATTATTGCCCCATTCTAGAAGGCCCTCTCTCCTCTTCTTTTCCTCTATTACAATTCTCATATCGATGGTGGGAGTTTGATTAAGAGCTATGGTGAGAGGAAGACCTTTATCATATTATGAGCTTACATCTCATCATCCAGACATTCTCAGTTCTTAAAAGCCAGCTGGGAGTAAGACCTTGCAGAAATACAGCAGAAGCTGTGTCCTTGGAGGGAGAAGACCTGTAGCTAAAAGGAGAGGAATGTTGAGATGGTTTGGGGGAAGGAACTGAAGGCATCCAAGCCTACTCCCCAGGTGTTCTTAAAGCCAGTGCAGAGAACATCACTGCATTCAGGAAGGAGGTCAAAATATAAACAAAGAACAGCAGCAGCAATCTCCTGTAATTGGGTTGGAAAGAAAACAGGTTTAGGAAGTCTGAAAGGAGAAGTAAGAGAAAGAAAACTTAAGGGGGGAAATCAGCCTGTTTTCCTCAATTCCAGATTCCAGAGTCATCACCAAGACACAGTCTGACTCCCTTTGGCTTTCCCTAAGGCTGTTAGGCGTGGGAGTTTTGCAGAGGTGGGGGAAGGAGTCCACCGCTGGAAGGCTACATAAAAATAGCATCAGGGAAGAATTCTTTCTGGTCACTTAGAAGGCCAGTGTAGCGAGAAGATGAAAACCATTTTAGTTTTGTGGCCTGTGAACCGAGATGGTGGGGAGCAGAGATACTTAGGCAGTTTTTCTATGGGTTGATTTGTCCATCTCATTTCCTTGTGAAGGTAGACAAAAGTTGGATTACAAGAGTTGGACATAGTCCTTAGGTAGAACTGCTGGTATGGAACTGCTTTGTATTAATACATTGTTCAATTAGCAAGACATTATTGAGCATCTTCTGTATACATGGAATTGTATTGCACAGTGCTTTCGGGGGACCCAAAATAGAAAAAGACGCAGTGCTTTCCCTGAAGGAGCTTACAGTTCAGTAAGAAGAGTAGGCATATACAGTATTGTAGTCATCAGGAATGTGGGCTCTCATCCTGAAAATTAGTATTTTGCCCAGCCAGACTTTAACTTATATGATATTACTCTGGTGGTATCACTAAGGATCATAAGCACAAAGGCTTAGCGTTTATGATGACACGTCTGGTATTACATCACAGTGGATCCTCTTAGACCTCTCTGAATCTCAGATCTTCATCTATAATATGTGATAATAAAAGGTAATAACCTCAGAAGATATAGTAACCTTAACCATGATGATATATTTAAAATGCCTGGTGCATAATAACATTCAGTATGTATTAGCTGCTATTATTATGATTCTTCTTAGTCTCCTGACTGTTATCATTACACGGACGGCTGTGCCCCAGAGAGCACGAGCAAAGTTCCAGAGTACAAAGGAAGAAGAGATTATTTCCAAATGTAGTAGTTAGAGACGTAACAAAGGAGGAAGATACCTTTACTCTAGGCCTTATATAGGTTGGATTTTGATAGTTGGAGCTGAGGTGTAAGGGAAGGGGGCATTCTAAGCAGAGGGAAATAGCCATGGCAAAGGCAAGGAGATGGGAGACTATAGACCAGGTGACTCATCCACAGGTGGCACTAAGTTGACCAGAGTATAGAGTACCTGAAAGATAAGGGGGGTTGGGGGGGAGGCGGTGAGCTGGCAGGTTGGTTCATTTGCACAGGTCTTAATTACTGACACCATCCTATCAGGTTTGGACTTCAGAAGTTCTACTTCATGGAAATTCCTAGTACTTCTGTGTATTAAAAAAATATATTATGGAATAATCACTAACATGCTCAAGAGTAGAGAGAGTGATGTAATTAGTGGACTCCCACGTACCTATCACCTAGCTTCAACAATGATCCACTCTTCATCTTGCTTCATCTATCACTTTATCCTCTACCCACCCCATCCCCTTTTTATTCTGCTGGAGGATTGTAAGCAAAGAAGCTTTTTTGCTTCTTTTCTGGCAAAGACTTCAGCTCCCCCAGTTTTCTGTCTAGAAAGAATCCATTGACACTGATTAAATTGGGTATTGAAGCTTTAGGACTAAGCACACGTAAAACAAATGACTGTTGGTCGTGCGGTGTGCCCTTCCATCCCTGCCCAGTACAACCTTGCAAGTCTTGGACAATCAGGTATAGTTTAGAGAGCCTTTCAGGTAAAAACCACACCACACCACACTGCCAGTGGTGACCTGAGTTCTTCACTTTCACACCCCTGGTTCTAAATGTATTTCTTTAAAAGATCAGATCTCTTTGCAACCCAGTCCAGCTCATGAGTGTATGTTGGCCTGAGAACAGCAGGAAGGAGCAATTCTGGGATTGCAGTCATGTATTAGCTATTGCTAGGACTTTCCTGCTAGATCATGGAGACTTCATGAGAACCACCCCACATCCCAAAGAGTGATAGAACCTGTCACCTTTCACTTGAAACTTGTTAAGCTTTTTAAAATAGGCATAGGTAACCAAAGACCCTCCCCTTAACCCTTGGTTTAACAGAAAGCCAGATTCGTGCCCGGGCTCAATTTGAAGTTACACAGTTGCTTTGATGTTACAGCCGAGCAGCATAAAGCACCAAGAATGTAAATTTGCAGTGACACACTTGGACTTATGTCACATCAAATAAAATATCATATGACATTTGTGTATGTAGTATGCTGTGTACCAGTTTCCTGAAATAGTAATTGTAACAGCCCCAAACATGTAAAATGACCTAGAAAACCCCAGGGACTGGTTGCTGTCTAGAGAGAGTTGGCCTATCCCATCATTTTTACACCCACCCTCCAGATCCTGTTAGTCGGGGGCTATTCCTGTGCTCCTACAGTTTTTTGAAAGATGTTTTAGAAAAATAGAACTTTTTAGAAAGAAAAAAGACCAGCGTTAGACTAAGCAAGGGATGGTTCCAATGGAGGTGGCACAATTATGCCCTGCAGCAAGACCTCTCTTTTTTAACAGGGGCAGAAGGGATGCATTCTCCTTGGGCTGTCATATTCCCTCTGTTTCCATAAGTGCTGTTGTTTCACCTTGCTCTAGTTTGCTGCTTCTCTTTCTTTCCAGCCTCTTGGCTCCATTCCTGCTGTGCTCTCATGGTTCGGAGCCTCCTTCTTCTCCTGTATAAAGACCCTCTGTACTGCAATAGACCATCTCCCTCCGCTCCCCAACTATGCAAACCTTTTTTAACTCTCTCTTTTGTGTTCCTTTATTTGAGGGAGAAACCACTAGGCTAAGGGCTAGAGTCCCCCAGCTTCTGCACTGGTATAAGGACATTTCTTGGAGCTAGGGACCCCCGATTTGATCGGAGATGATTGATCCTCAGCAAACTTCCTTTTCCAGGATATGGAGATCTTTGCCTTTCTAGTCTCAGGGCCATTGCACAAAAAGGTCAGAGGCATAATGGTTTGGTTTTCATGCTGACTTCTCACATGGTACGTGGCAGTGGTTCTTAGAGCCAGAGAGAGGTATGGAGGACCCTGTGTTCTCCAGGGGAGACAGTGTGGTGTGGTGGATGAGAATGGGTGTCCCAAGGTCTGCTCTGCAGATGTGCCAGCTGTGCAACCTGGGCAAGTTCCTGCCTGCCCTGAGCTTCAGTGTTTTTATCAACAAAATTAGAATAAACACAGTATGTACCTTATAGGGTTGTTTTGAGGAGTAAATGGGATCATATATAAAAGTATGCATCTTAGTATACCTGGTACGCAGTAAACATTCAGTAAGTGTCAGCCTTATTACTAAAAAAATGGAGCTAGAAGGTGGCATTAGTTTAAACAAAATCTTAAGGCAGATGCTGGGAGTACTGCCTTTATTCTCTAACTAGAGTCTCTTCCCAATTGGTTGGGATAGAAGCCAGTATATAATATTTTAACTTCAGAGAAACCCTTGAATATCTACTCACTTGCCTATTTATGCTGAAGGCACTAGAGATGCCTGTTGGCTGCATAGCAAATATTGCTGACTTGTGAGTTACTGCAATATTGGAATACTTTTTTGAAGAAGAATACAAAACTTTCAAAATATGGTATGGTGTTGTACTGAGCTTGGATTCTTGAGCTAGACAGTTTGGTTCAGATTCAGGAATCTCCACCATCCCACCCATTGGCTATGTGACCTTGGGCAAGTCACAGAATGTCCGTGTCCTCCTCTATAAAATGAGGACAGTATCTCTCCAGTAGAGTTGGTGTGATGTCCAAATGAATGAACACCCAGAAGATTCTTAAAATGGTATTTGGCAAGCAGTTGGTACTCAATCAATATTGTTGTGGTTATGATTATGATTATTTCTTCCAAGGCTGCTTATTTTCAAGCACGTCATAGGGTACCACTTGGCCACATTTTCTAGTCATAGATTCTCTGAAAGTGTTGGGTGTGCACATTTGCTTGCAAAAGCCACAAAATTTCCTTGTAAGCAATGAGAAGGACAAGATACATTATGTGGATAGTTCTTAGAGTTAAGCTTTTTTTTTTTTTTTTAAATATACCTCTCAGGGAAGATTCTCTTCATGATCCAAGACCCCTTCACCTCGCCCTACCATTTAATAGTAAAATTGTTAATCTTGGAGATATGCAACTAAGAAATTAAAGGAAAAAATTTAATTGACACCTGGGAATATCTGCAGTAGCAAGTAGATGTGCCTGTTAAGGAAAGGAGACAAGAAATCATCCTTTGTGAGGTGCCTCCAATATGCCAGCACTGTGCTCAGTCCTTTATACACTTTCCTTTAAACTGTTCACTCTCCATAACTTTGCTAAACAAGAATTGTTATTTCTACTTTAGGTAGAGAAGGTAAAATTAATAATGTTATGTTCCTTGTACTGGGGGAGGAAAGGGGATCCAGTAAGGAGGTGCAGAGCCAAGGTTCAACCCGTATCTCTCTGACCTGTGCTCAGGCCAAGACACACTGCTGCCATCTCAGGGTAGGGACCGGGTCTGATACACCCTTGCATCCCAGGGATGGAGAAGATATTTGATCTATCTTGGTGGAATGAAGGAATTAAGAAATTAATTCAGAATCACTCTTTCTAGCTTCTTTATAGTCACAATTCTTTGGGAGAATTCTGAAGCCAGAAAGAACATCTATGAGAATGTCAGAAGGGGAATTTATTCAGAAAGACCTATAATGTTGGAGAATTCCCAATGCAAAATAAATTGTGGGGAAAGGAACCAAAGTATATGTTTTTTAATTTGGTAGACTATAAAAAATATATTTTTCAATCTGATATAAGCATTTGAGTGTATTATTTTCAAAAAACTGACAGCCATAGATTAGGTATGATAAGTGCAAAGTCTTCTTTTGAAGATTTAGATTCTTTTTGTGATCAGTAGGGCCATTTTAAAAAGGGCTGACCTCTTTTGCTTTAGTACTGTTGTATTCCTCAGAGTGAACTGACCTATATATCCTTCGAGACTTCTGGCTGCTACCTGGGGTCAAAGTCAGTCATATCCTCCCTCATTGCTTTAATTGCTAGAACTGAACAATTACCTAAAATACCAAAGAAAACTTGCCTCTGGTGTTTCACAGAAACTTTAGGTCATATATCAAACAAATCCAGAAAATCAGATAGGATATCAATTATCGATATAAAAGTACACAAGTAACCAGCCAGAACGAAAATTCATCATATTCAGTCATGTGTTTGGCTTATGGCTGGAAGGACAAGCTAACCAAAGTCTCTTGGGGGGGAAAAGAGAAAGGCCATGAAAAATATTTGGAGTTGAGAAGAATGACATGTATGAGTAATAAGGGAGGCAAGAAATTGGAGATGGGGATGTGGGGGTGATGGGGGACTGGTGAGAGGGAATTTTGAAAGGGAAGAAGGAAGATAAAAGCCCATGATTAAGCTGCAAATGAACAGATTCAGGCAAATAAGAGTCTTTAAAAAGAATGTATTTTCTCACTGCATTTGGCTTGAAGTAGGTTTCATAATCATGTATTTTGGACACACTTCCAGGTGTCAGGTCTTCCTGAGGGCTCTCTTCTCATGGCTACATACAACCAGAAGAGGAGACCTTTTCATTCCAGATGAGGCTCCCTTTGGCCAAGAGCTCTGTGAGGCAGGAGCTTGGTCTTCCCTCACGGTATCTCTGAGAACTGCCCTTGCCCACAGCACATTGCATGCATAGAAAAATGCACTCCCCCCCCCAACAGTGTAACATCTCAGAAATGGGATTGATTGTATACTACAATTGATAACTGGTCATTTTTTAATTGGCAGTGTTTTTCCCTACAATGGTATCTCAAAAATCAGTGATGACATTGATTCCATGAACTGTGGAGGTCGGTGCTCAGTGATTATTTGTTAAATGAGTGCATGCAATAACCTGTCCACCTGGTTCTAGTTCACGTAAAAGTGAAGCGCTTACGGTTGGCTCTCGATTGTGCATCGGCCACTGACAAGTTCAGGTGGGGAGGTGGCCTGTGGTTGTCACGGCTGAGCATGTTACTGCTGTATGCTTTCCCTTCAGTGGAGCCGACAGATGGCTTTGTTCATTTTCTCAAACAAAATGTTGAACCAGTTAAGACAGACCCTAGATAAGCCAGGTTTAAAATAATAAGCACAACTTTCCCCCTTAATTTCCATAAAATTGCTTAATGTTCTACCATGGGTTGCACATCCATCAATATTTCTCTTGAAAATTCATGAAGATACATTGGTGGAAGAGCTAGGATTCCTTTCTTTTTCGCAATAGAACATGCTGTAGGTTACGTTAGGCTAAAGTATGTTTCTTATAAATCAGGATGCCTTTATCCATCATCATCACCATCACCAACATCTCCTAGAGAAGTTCCCAATCTTCTAAAGAGACAAGTACACATGGATGTATTTCCTACACTTCAAGTTTCATAATCCACGTTCAGGATATCAACTTGTATGGATAGGTAAAGTTACACCCTAACTTAATTATGTGAAATACTCCGCTGCTTTACAGAGGTCAGATCTCAATATGCTTTGATTTAATTTTTATGGAAATTTTGAATCTGATCTTGATATGACAGGAGGATCTGTTATACACTTATTTGTGTGAACAAGGAGGGGAGACCCATATAAACATTTTAAGTGTCAAAGCCTGAGGTGGGAAGAGAGCAATATTTAAATACTGCTCACTGTGTTAGGATAAAGCCTTCATGAAAAGTATCCAGATTATTACAAAATGTAAAATACTTTGGGGACCTCCATTACATACCCAGTTCAATCAGTGGTGCTTTTAACTTCTCAATTGTCTGATTTTAGTGTAAGGGCACTCCCAACGAACTAAACACCATTTTTGGCTTAGAGAAATATCTGTATATTAGCCAGATAGCTTGAATTTTGAAAATAAGTGACACTGTTGCATATATATGTATGAAATACAATCATATGGAGGCAAACTGTTATGTCCTATGTGAAAATGTGGGTACACATACAAAGGAAAATGAAAATAAACTAGAGCATTACAAAAGTACTTATCAGCCTGTGGCATTTAACACATCTCATTTATGCAGTATTTTTTCTATAATAATTTGAAGTTTATATATGAAAACATAAAAATAAATAACACGGAAAAGTTGTAATGAAGTATTTATTTTCATTTTTCCTTAACATTTTGGTTTTTAGACAATGTTCTGACTGTCATCCTATCAGCCAAGTTGGAAACTTAGCTGTATCAGTGGAGACAGCCAGTCCTGATAATTCAAACCCAAAAGACCTTTTCTCAAGGGATATATTTTTCCAGGTTAATTTGGTCTGAATCGCTCTTATATCTCTAATTTATTCTTTTGTATACACTGCATGAAGACAATGTCTAGAATGCAGTGCCGTGTCTATAAAGATTTAAAGCCTTTTTTAAAAATTTAGTGTCTTTAGTGTCATGGACAGACATCTGAAAAAGTAGAGTGAATATGAGAGTAGGAGGTTATGGTGTGTGTGTGTATGTGATCCAGATTTTGAAGCCATTTGTCTTTCCATTTTTCCAGTGCTGTCATGTGTTGCAGTGTAAACAACGTATAAAATGTGAATCTTTCTCATCAGGAGTTTATAAACAAACTGTCCTTATATGAACAGTGAACTCCCAGTGAATAGCAAAGTACCAAATGGGTGGTGTGCTGGTTAGAGAATAGAAATACATATTAAAGTGTTCTGTATGCAGTAAAGAGGTTAAGAGATGGGAAGAGATGGTGGGACGGTGTCAGCAAGAGTAGATGCTCAGAGAGGGCGGGTCCTGGGCTAGTCGTTGGAGATGGGTGCACAATAGAAGAGTATCTCAGAGAAAGAGAAGATCGTGGAGGGGAGGTGATGATGAGTGAGGTGAGCAGCGAGCACATGACGGGGTTCAGTTGAGAGGCTGCCGGACATACATCATTCTGAGAGGGGAGAGGAGGTAACTTGGTAGGTTGTGGTCAGATAATAAAAACAGAAACACGCAGCTGATTTCACATTTGGTGTTTTAGGATCTAGGGCTCTGTAGTAGGCACCTGAGCTGGGAAGTACTATTGTGAAAGCAGTGCTTTCACAGGTTGGAGGACGGGAGTGGGGAGACTTCTAGAAGGTGGTTGGTACTATCCAGGCACACTGTGATGGGGACAAAGGCTTCTCACAGCTGGAAAGGCAAGAGACTGCAAACGGCTGTCCAGAAATATTGGTCACCAAGTTCTCATGACCATGTTAATATAAATAACTGGCAAAAATTTCATCTCAAGCCAATTTCCGTGTAAATTTAGATTTCAGATAACAGTCTTATTTGAATAAGTAGCTAGTTGTGGTCAGCGGCAAAAACAAGATCAAAGTAGAAGCAAGACACTGAAGTTTGAAACATTTGTGATCCAGAATGATTTGGGGATCAGCGTGATTTGAACTGTAAAAATACACACTAAGGGTGAAAGTTTCTTAAGTTTGGATTAAAAAGGCTAGAACCTCCACTAACAAGAATGTAATAATCCCTTCCTTCAGAAAACAGCACAGAGGCAGTAGAGTGTCTGTGCCCTGGAGTCACATTAACTCAGTCCATTTCCTGGCTCTGTGGTTACTAGCTTTGCAGTCTTGGGAAAGTCAGTATCTGCATCTGTAAAACAGAAATAGTAGCTGCTTATGATTAATGTAAAATCTAAATGAGATAATACGTATAAAATGCCTAGCATATAATAAACCCTCAATAAACGGTAACTAACAAAGGGAATAAAACCCCTGACCTTGTACTCAACTTTTAAGAGAAAGAAGGAAATGCCAATAAATAAAATTCACGTGAGTCTTCAGAATCCTTTTATTTATGTATTTATTTGAGTATAGTTGACGCAGTGTTACATTAGTTTCAGGTGTACAACATAGTGTGGTTGGACAACTCTACATGTATGCTCTGCTCAACTGCAAGTGTAGAATCCTTTATTTAAAAAATTTTTTTTTCAGAATCCTTTATTTTTTAAATGAAGACAAAATTCTCATCATACATAGCTTTTGGTTGTATGGCTTATTCTTTATACCTTGCATGTGGAGTATTCTAGAAGAAGAACTGGTGTTTATTCAGTAATGACCCTAAACATTTTAAAGATCTTCATCAAATTAAAAAAAAAACTTTTTATTAAATGTATTGAGTTTACTGAGATAGAACATTAAATGGATATCAAATGGCTTTGGGGGAAAAAGGTCTCACACAAAAAGGGTATGCTGTTTAATTCCTCAAATTAAAATTTTTATAATCCTACATTCTGAATTATTCTAATTACCTGACCACTTAAAATTCTACTTTTCTTTTGGAAATGAATACCATCACCCATGTCTTTGGCCATCTTCTTTGTTCATAAATGGACAAGTTTCAGATTATATCAAATTAGGCACGTAATTATTGACTTGATAAATCAGTTTTCCTTTGATCTGATTTAGCTGTCTGGAATATATTTGGGACCTGTTACAGTTGTAAAAATGAAAAACAAAGACAGAAGAATCCAAAATAGTGTGAGCAAAACGTCGTTTAGTGAACATGACAAAGCTGGAGACCATGTCCCTGGGTTAGAACTTCTCTTTGAAATAGTTGGGCTGCCCCTACAGATTATCAAGGTCATGTTCAAGATTAAAATGAGCTGTGGGACAATAAATTGCCCGTTACAACAGATAAACATGCAAACAGAAAATGAGACCTAATGTCTTTCCATGTGCCCTGATTTTTTTTCTTTCTGAGCCTAATATACCTAGTTAGGCTAATTTAGTTTTAGCTTTAGTTATGCTTTCTAAAATTACAGTGTGTGTGAGGATTGGAATTTTTTCTTCCAACAGGAATGAGGGTATACATAAAATGCTTTCTCCCCCTCCTGCTGGGAATGGTGAGTCACATGTCTCCCGGCTCTCTCCCTGTGTCTAGTCAGTCTGCAGTGGGGATGCCCTCTCCCAGGCAGGGTCCATGATGGGAACCAGCAGCCTTGCAGCCTTGCATCTAGGAGACTGGCTCTCAACATCATCAAAGTGTTAGCCCCAGCAAACAATGAAAGTACAGTCCTTTGTTTTTAAATTGTGAAACTAACCACACAAAGTTATATTTAGATTTGGAAGTCCCAGTTTAAAAAAATGTGGTTGAGTCTACTGTTTAAAAAGAAAAAAAAAAAAAAACCCACCACCATACATGGGTTTACATTTTCAGTTTTCTGTTGCAAGAAAGAATTGACAGGACTCTTCAGGATGCTGATGGTTAGAGCAGAAGCCTGGGAGTCGATAGAGGTTCTGGAGTCAGTTCTTCTCTCACAGATGGCCATCATCACCATCTCTTTGGCTTTTCCTGGCCAAGCATTAACTGTCTAATGTTAACTGTTTCCAGAAATTAAATAGGGAATTTTATGCAAGTACCACATACTAGCATGCTTTCTTCACAGCCCGCATCATCGATTCCTTCCACTGTTCAGTCAGCCAGCTTATACCGAGGGCCTATTAATGTGCAGGACACCAGATCAACTTGGATGGGTACGAAAGGGGCTACGTTTTTTAAAGAATTCCATCCTTAACCTTATAAGATCTTTGTATGTTTACTTTATATTATATGTGTACTATATAGATAGATCTAGATATAAAGTCATCTTTAAAAAGCTTTGAATAGGTGCTCAAGAAATACTTACTGTATGAATGAATGAACAAACCACCCTGGTGTGGCTCCCAGTTGGCACTCTTCCACAGCCAGCTCAGACGCCAAGGTCTCCCCTGTGTCTAGGGAGTTGTCAGGAATGTCTGGAATGCGGTGCATTGGCTGAGTTGAGTTCCTTTCTGACACATTTCTGAGTTGTCCAGTTGCCCAGGGCCTAATGAACAGTGGCCGAAGATGTAGAAGCCACTTACGGGCTCTGAGGACTGTCTGTGGTCACTCGCTCAGCTATAGCAGACCTCAACCTCTCCCCTTACCCCAAAAGCCCAGGTTTGTTTCCCAAATGAGAGAATAGGGGCCTGGAAAGAATTTTCTCCAAATCGTATTTAACTCCCTATAATTCATGTTTATGTTTTGGATGTAACAAGTAGGGAAGGTACAGAGTACCTGAGGCATTAGAGTGAAAAACAGGTATTTTTTTTTCATTCCTTTTGAACTATGTAGATTAAGATTTTTAATGAAAGAAATACTTTGGAATCGCCACCACATTCCTAGGTTTAAGGGACACACTCACTCTGGTTAGTCTAGGACAGCCAGCAGAGCTTCCAGAATGCCTTCCCTGCCAACCCCCATTTCTTTCTCTTTTTCTCTCAGGTGATTTTCACACCAAATGTCAATAGGTCCAAGATGTCGTTTTCTCTGGAACCCTCATTCTGCTGCATTGGCCCCACAGAATTGTCATATTTCTTTTTGAAATGGAACTATGCGAAGTCTTGGATTTTATTACAGAATTTAATACCAATAATTACTTAAAATTTAATGAATTTCACTACTGACTTAATTGCTTTTGAGTAGTTCCACTTAACTTATTAAAGAGAAGCAAGGACATATTCATTTAATGAGCAGCAGAAGTCTTGCCCTCACATCTGCCTACATTCTCTTTTCAATTAATCAATTATAGTCCGATGGTGTGTAATTACACATTAAGAAAGTTATTGGATATCGCAGCATGCTTGTCCCGGGAGGCTCATGAATACACTAATATAACACACCTGTAATGACCTGCGCTCAGATCTGCAAATTATACTCATTTCTCTCTCTTTCTCTTTGCTAAATTAAGATGAGAGCAATTGCCATTAACTTTTGGAGTCACATCTATTCAATGTGATATGCAGAGAGAAAGTGAAAGAGAAAGACTGAATGAAAAGTAAAAATGGAAGAAAGAGACTTTTTCTGCAAGTATAAGTTACCTGCATTTTGAAATGAGCTCCCTGAGGCCGGCCGTTGTGAGCTATTGCAGTATTTCCGAGGGGCCAGTGGCTGTCCTTCTGAACTGTGTCTACTCAATCATACCAAATACTTGTGAAAAACCAGACCAGCATTATTTGAACTCAAATAGTGACTTGCTTTTCACCTTCCTTTAATCTCCTGATGAGATAAATAGGAGAACAGGAAAACCTTTTGAAATCACATTCAGGCAAATTTGCCAGGCTTGTTTCAAATCAAACCAAAGTCTGGAACTGATCCCCATGCAGGAGCGCTAAGCCTCTGCATAGCAACTAAGCTGTGTTAAAAAAGAAAAAAAAAAAAAAAAAGAAGAAGAAGAAGAAAGAAAAGAAAGAAAGGAAAAAGACCCTATTAAAAATTCGCTGCTAACAAAGAGCAAATTTTACTACATTAATGGCCTAAAGGCTCTGCTTATGTGAAGGGGTCTGTTCGACTATGTCCTTCTGATTTATGCTAAATCAGTCAAACTCAACAAGAACTTCTTGATCCAAATTATATATTAAGAGGCATTCTAAATGCCTAAACTAACCAAGTGATTTTAAGCAAAATGCCCTGTTAAAATAAGCTTTTGATGTCTGCACAACTCCAACTCAAGAAGCAATCTGTTGACATTTTCGGCAAATGCTATCTTAGTCTGAGACAGAGACAGCAGTGGCTTCTTCAGAGTATTCTTCTGAGTGAAGTGCTTCCTCTCTCCCTCTCCCCCCTCTCCTCCTCCACAAAAAAACCCTGCTACTATTATTCGGTCCTTGAGGTGCTGACAAGGTCACATCTACTGTGATTAATGGCTGTCCATCAGAATAGAAAGAAGGATACTTTGATACTCAGCTAGCAGATGCTCATGAACATGCAAATGATCGTGGCGAGCCTTCTTGGTAGGGAAGGATTTGCTTTGTTGATGTTTTTAACTCGACGGCCAATTTTGGGCATTTTGTGTGCGCTGTTTTCCCTGCTTACAGCCATTGGTCGTGCGCACCCCACAGTCACTTAGGCAGAGCCTGCCTCTCTGTGTGCCTCCTGGGGATGCCCAGGACCCCACTCCACTGGCCGTGAACGGAGAACATATGTCAGCGGCAGAGGCTCTCCGTGTACTTTCAGGGTGTGTCCTTTCCTGGCACTCCTGGCCTGTCGGGACAAATGTCTCTGCCCAAGGGGCTGTCTTCCTGTGTGGGCTCCATTTGTGGCATCTCATGGGCCTCCATGGAGTTGAATTGTAAATAGTGGCCACCACATAAAACATGCCATCTGTGCCCCTGTGGGTAGTAGGACGGAACACAAAAAAAGATTTATTCCAGGAATATGAACTGATGTTTATAGACATGCTGGGGCTGGCTTTTAAAACACAGTGGAAAACTGTCTAAAAAGCAATTTGAGTACCACGTAGTAGAAGCCTGAAAAAAGCGCTTTGGGAGCATGAAGGAAACCTCTATACTCAGAGATGTGTCCCAAGCTGGTATGTCCACACCAGTCCCCTCACCCAGAACTGTGAGATACCATGAGGTCTCATCATGAGTTGGAAAAGCAGGGCCAGAAAGAAGAGGAGGCCTGTGGCTCTCATGCTTTGGGGGCCTGCAGTCCCTCCCTCCCCGCCCCTGCCCAACCCCCGTAATAATTTCTTGCAAACTGGAGGGTAAGGAAGTAAGTTTGGATTGAGCACCACTGAATTGCCACGAGAAAGTTTCCTCATTTGCTGGGCTGGGATTCAGGACTGTATTTGGGGACGTCCTTTGTTGGGCACATCATACACACAAGCAGACACAGGCACCTTAGCTATCAGAGTGATGACCACGTGTCCTGGGATTTGCACAACCTTCCCAATTTCACACTTACTGTCTGTTTTCATAAACCGTCGGTCTACAAATGCGTTCAGGTGCCCAGCATTTGGAAACGGTGGCGCTAATTTAAAACACCGTGAATTATTGACCTACTTGATCCCCATCATGTGAACTGGGACTAGTTTTTGCTGCCTATAATACACATATGAAATAGCAAGTCATAAGCAGGCTCACAAATAAGTAATCGAGCTGTCTGCACGGGATTGACAGTTTCTGGTTTTCCAGAAGTAGTCCTTCGCCGTTTGCTTGCTGATTGTGTTGTCTTTCGATGCTTGTTAGCAGATACAGCAGCCTTGGCCTATGAGCCGAGTCCTTTCCTACTGAATTTGGGTAATTCTTGTTTATGCACACAGCAGTTATTGCCTTGTGATGTGTTTATTTCCCTGCTCATCCTGTTCTGGATGTTATGAAGGGAGTGGCATCTCAGATTTCTAAACTCAACCCCACATCTCCACCCCACTCCCCAAACCCCTGTTGCCACCCATCTCTCCTCCCCGCCAGCCGTCCTTTCCTCCAGAATCCAGGAAGGGTGTGCGCAGGGGATAGGCTTGCTCTCCCCGCTTCCGCCACCGTGTGCCTAGGAAGGCGACACCTAGCGATGTGTGGTCTAATAACTCCCTCCAAGTTGGCCTTGAAGTTGGTCCTGTGCCTGGACCCAGGCCTGCAAATTGTGCCAATGTTTTGGGGCCTGTGAGTTTGATGTTTTCCACTCTTGAGCCAGACTCCTCTGTGTCTCTGTGTCTGTGTGTGTGTGTGTGTGTGTGTGTGTGTGTGTGTCCTTGCATGCATGCATACAGCAACTTTTACTGAAGGTTCAAATTAGTAAAGGGCTTTTAAATCACAGTACTGTGAAAAGCTTAAATATGACATTCCAGTTCAGAAAGGTTCTTAGGCCACCAGGAATTTCTCTCTGGCCACATTTCCGTGCAGGTTCTAGTCATCTGTCAGCCTGCTCAGAGCCATCCTCCACTTCTCCCACTTTCTTCTCTCCCCTCTCGGGTGGCTCATCCACCCTGCTCATTTTCCCTCAACTTTTTCTCCTGAACAGTCCAGCCATCCACTGGGCAGCCTTTCTGCTCCCTGTGTTCTCTGGGTACACTTCCCTTTTGCACTCGATCTTAGCCAAAAGGCCGAGAAGCGATTACACTTCCCTTTTGATCTCACGGATTATCTACTATAATAACTTTTTTGAAGTCCCAGCGGGAATACAGCAAGTCAAAGGAGGGCCGATGCTTACACTGGAGTGTTCAACACCGGGCGGCTGCAGAGCCATGTGGGGCCAACAGGGCTGAAGTGGGGACCCCAGAGGTGGTGAAGCTCAGGGATCACTGCCTCTTGCTCGATTTGCTGCCTTTCTCCTACCAGAGACGATCCTGCCATAGCTAAATCTTGAAGGCTTCTCATTAAAGCTAAGGAAAAGATATAGGACAGAAACAGAACTGTGAAATCAGTGCATTAACATTTTTCTCCAGTGGTCTGGGAGAAAACAGAAGTGATTTGATTGCAGTGGCGGCTTTGGGGAGTCCAACTTATAGACAGTGTGTCCTCCAGAGATGAGTTTGAGAACCACTAGCTCCAATCTCTGAGAATGTTCCAGGAAGTGCAAAACTTCAACATCCTGGTACGGTTCCCAGATTGCCCCTGGTTCCAGGAAGCAAACCCAATTCTTTCTGCAGACCATGTGCCCTGGCTTGAGGTTCAGAAAATATGGTCCCCTTGACTTTGGGTCAACCCTCAACCTCCACTTGCCTTATGGCCCCCCACTTCTCAAAATGTGATCCACCCTCCAGCAGTGGGGACCCCACCTGGGCCCCTGGTAGGAATGCAGCCATACTGAATCAAAACCTGCGTTTTAAAAAGATCCCCAGGGGATTCGTGTGCACACTGAAATTTGAGAAGCTCTGGGCTAGGGTATGATGACAGATTTTCATCCTGTAAATTTGGGTCTGCTTAGCAGGCTCCTTATCATCATCGGACATGTGCCTGTGACACACTCAACACATGCACACCCCAGGCTCCTCCCCTGTGCCACCAGAATCTCTTTTCACAGCCATTGAGAAATGTACTATGTACAACTAGTAGGATTCTGACCCACTGCTAAGAGAGAGTGTTGCTGGGAGTATCCAGAGGGAGCAGCCTGGGGGGCGGGGCTTGAAGGTGGGTGTGCAGTGGTGATGGGGGGGCACGGCCACAAGAGAATGCAGCTCTTTAGGAAGTTCAGCCTACTGCCTTACCACCTCTGCATATTTGAAGTCTGAGTCTTAGAGCTCCAATTTGGAAAGAAAATGTGAGGCGGCTAAAGGGATACTAAATCCCAGATTGCCTCTGGCGCCTGGAATTTGGGCTTCATGGTTTAATCCCTGGAATGAAACGAGAGGGTCCTCACCTCATAGCTTGCTTTCGGGGGGGGGGGGGGGTGGCAGAGGTGGCAGGGTGGGGTCCAAAGGATGGAGGGCCCACCTTTGCATCAGGATCTACCCCCCTTGCTCTCTGCCTGCAGGACCACAGAGGCTAACCTTGGCTGGCCTCTCTTTGCTCAGGCAGGTGACCATGTGCTATGGGAAGGGGAGCCAGGGCGATCCCAGTGCCATGACTTCAAAGTAGCTGCCTGCAGTGGTGCCCAACTTGGGGCTTATCGCTCCTTCATCCCTCTCAGCCCTCCTACCACATGCATGGAACAGGTGAGGGAGCTTAGCACATGGCACATGCAGATGCCTTGGGTTTCTCATCATCTGGGGGCAGAGTCTGTTGTCTACACCAAGAAAGGGGACTGGGGAGAAGTCCCTGTGTAAGTCAAGGGATTGGGGCCAGTGAGCATCTGACCTTAAGTCCAGGGCCAGGGATGTGCCCTGGATGATGCTATTATGGCTACTGTACATTCTCCGGGATACCTGGTTTCATGTTATGCCAGTTGTCACTATAAATCATCAAGATGACTTGGGGCTCCAGCTGTACTTCCCAATCTGTCTTATACTCCCTACACATGGCAGGATAAATATTGGTCAGATCAAGTGTCCTGATATTTTTCAGGCAATTGGTGACAATTTATTGCACAATAGGAAATGGACAGTTCATTTAAAAGATCATGTCCGTGGCCACCTGGAATTTCTGGGACAGGCCCAATGTAAACTGTTCTGGCCTGTTATCATTACGCTCCCAAGGAACACTGATGTACCTCCAGCTGGACCCTCATGTTCTGCTGCTCATGTCAAATACTGGCATTATTGCAGAAAAACATTAAGTTGATGAGTATAATTCTTTTTTCCATTTAAGAGTTTCTCTCCTAATTTTTCTTAAGCCTTCGGTGTCTGGTACCCATTGTGGTAGCATGTGCTAGCACTTGGCAAACCAAATAAAGAACAGGAAAAAAAAACAAAACAGATAAATACTGAGGAACTCAGGAAGAGCTGGTCACGTGTGGTTCAAGCCGTGTGTGTGCATGTGGGCAGCATGTGGCTTGAGGTTGGGTTTTCTTGATTACATGTATGTAATATGGTCAACATAATCATTTTCTGGGTGTACACTGTTTTTAGTCCAAATGATAGAATTAACCCCATCAGCATTTCGTGGGGCTCTCTAGGGAGCTTTGCCCTCTAATCAGGCGTAAGAGACCCTGTGTCAATCCAGGGTCCTAATGGCTACTGGAGGGTTGAACCTCTTTATATAGGGCCAGCTCTAGAGAGACACATGGGTTGGTTTGTAGTCATGAGTATGTTGTGACTTGAGGGACTACTCAAGTGGAAAGGCTAGGTCACCTACTCACTTGAAATTCCACCATTAGGTGTTATTTCCTTTGGGTTTCGATGTTATCTGAGGTAAAAGCCTTGGATTGGCATTTTGGGTTTGTTTGCTGGGGATCTGGGCCCTGAAAGAAAGATAACCAAGGGGTAGACAGCCTGACGAAGACAAGGTAACACAAGCATCTTACTTCCTACACGTCATAGTTCTATTCAGACAAGGGGCTTGTCTCTCCTTTGACTCCCCAGGTGAAAGAGCAAAATGCTGTCAGTGATTTGATTGGGATTTTTGGGTTGTTATCTCCCTTTGCCTCAGAGGTCCCTGAGTGGTGAACTGTGGACTAGGGCATGATGAGTGAGGACTTTATAAAGATACTTCACGTGGCAGCATAAGGTCCCAGAGCCCTTTCTTGGGAAGGATGATCTTTTCTTTCTGAGACTATATCATTTCTAGCTATGTGGTATTAAAATGTCCTTTTTCTTTTCTTTTTTTTTTATAAATGAAATGGCAGTGACAATAAATAGTAATTTTTAAAAAGTCTTTAGGCAAAAATAATTCAGGGGACTGACAAAGGGGTGGCAAGCCTAAAATCTGTTTTCGAGCTTTTACTGACTATAGAATTCAAAGCCAGGAAAACACTGTCTAGTGCCTGGTGACCTCACTGGTCGTCTTTTTTTAGAGGAAAGCTTTATTATATTTGCATGGGTTCTCCATCAGACTCTATGTGCAAGGTCTTCAGGAGATCACTGAAGAGATGGGCACTGCCCTCAAAGAGCGGAGAATCTGGAATAGACATGACCAGAACTCAAGTGACATCAGAAATTACAGTGACCTGAGCTTTGAGCAAGGGAAAATGTGGCAAGGGTGGGGGTGGGGGGGCTCCCAGAGAAGAACAAATCACATCTGACGCGGGAGAGGAAGTCAGGTGGGCCTCCTAGATTTGTCGTCAGAAAGCTCTTTAGGCAGACGCAGAAACAAGGGACATCCATCACCTTTGGTCTGTTCTTCATCTCCCTTTCCAAAGAAAAGCCTAGGGAGGATCCTCAGACATGTGCCTTCCCTCACTCCTGCCCTCACCCCAGCTATTCAGCTTCATGAAAAGTGAAGGCTGACTGGGTCACTTAGACCTGTGGTTTCAACAGGTCATTGATCACACAGCTCACCAGTAAAAACAAAAAAACCAAACCCAAACAAAAAACTCCCCCAAGCCCCCCAAGAAACCCAACATTAGATGTTCTAATGTTGTCTTCCATGAATGAGATCAGCGGATCATGTTTGCACCTGCTGGTGTACCTCCCCCCATGTTGAAGATCATCACTCTAGAGATGTGTGCATAGGATGTTAAAGGAAACTGGATTTTATGATAATAGATAAGAAAAGCCCCGAGATGTATACTGTTAGGCTACACATCCTCTTCCTGAGCAAATCTTATGAGTACGTGAGTGTCTATGGATGGTAGAGAGAAATTACAGAGATTTCTGTAATTTCTCTCTTCCATGGAGATTCTTTGTCATAGATCCGCTTGTAGTGTGGAATTGGTATTTGACACAAGGTAGTTGATATATTCCCCAGGACCCTTCTCCTTGATCCTGAGGAGTTTCCAGCTTGAAGTAGTATATAGTGTTAGCGACCCTAGTGCCATCTGACTCCATTAGGCCTTAAGAATCACAGGTAGAAAGAGAAGGATGTGGATTCTGGGAAGGCCTGGTGGGGAAGCCTTGCACCCCCCACATCATCACTGTTCCTAGAGAGGACCACATTGGGAGGGAAGCACTAAGTTAGGACTGGCCAGTGGGGCCATGATCTTCAAATGCCGCCCGGTATTCCAGGTCTGAATCATCTGGGACTCTTTGAGCCATTCCTGGCCAAGGGCTTCCAGTTCTGTGAGGACCCCACCATAGACACAAATCTGTAGTTTCCATGAGCTAAGTGGGGGCTCACAGAGGCTCATGTCATAGGAATTCATTGACAGACACCTCTTCTCCCAGTTGGAGTTCACCTGTACTGCCACAGAGGCTGTGAGCTCTGGGGAAAACTGAGAAGGCTCCCAATACTCTAGCAAACCTGTCAAGCACCTACCATGTGTCAGGCACTTAGCCAAAGCTGGAAGATGAAGGAGAATGAGACAGAGTCTTCCCTTTCCACAGAAGGGGGAAAGCTGACTGGGGCCCTTGGGAGCATGACAGCTGGGCCAGGACTTTCAGAGCTGGCCCATCTTCCTTTGTTGGGGAGAAGGAGCCATCATACTCCTCAGGACTGTCTCTTGTCAAACATTTCACAGCCAGAACCCTCACTAGCTCCTGAAGAGGCAGGTGCATCAGAGGCTACTAGCCCACAAAGGCCGCAGGGAGTGAGGAAGAATGGCCCTGGGACGGAAGGACACAGCATGTCTGAGCAGCTGGGAGACCCATGAGCCAACTCTTGGCCTCGACAGGTGCCATATGGCTGCCATGTTCTTGCTCAGGGAGGCCCCACCGCTGTAGATAAAACCTGAACCAGGTTGACAACTTGGCACCATAAATAGAGATGTCCTTTCCAAAAACAAATAAACAAACAAAACCTCCCCAAAACAGAATCCCAAAGAGCGGGGGCCAGAGAGAAAGCTCCTTGAGTGATTCCAGTGTGATGCGAAGCACTTGAAGCACCTAGAAGCGTTCAGGTTCTGTTCTGAACAAGATCGTCTGGCTGATTCTGAAGACACCTAAAGCAACTATGCCATTTGTTCCAGCCCCTCGGCCCTCCCTCTTTCCCCTTCTGTCCCCCCCCACACCCACTCACTCGCTCTCTCTCTCTCTCTCTCTCACACACACACACACACATACACCATGAGCAGGAGAAAGGAAGAGAGAATAATAAAGGCAATCGAATACTTGCCTCAAGAAGAGTTGAGCATTTGCTCAAAATGCATCATTACTGTGGTTCCCATGTGCTACGTGTGTCTTGCCTCCCTAGAAACCAGAGTGATTCCAGCCCGGGGGCGGGGAGCGGACTAGCGGCTTGGCTGGTGCAGATGTGGCTGCCAAGTGCATCCCAAACACAGAAGCCTCGCCCTCAGGTCTGCCTTCCCAGCCTGCCCAGCTGATCCCATTGGGCTGTCTTTCACCTCTTCAGATGACTCTGCCCCTTGCAGCTGCCCCAGCTCCCTCCTCACTAAAGACTGTATGAGGCAGGGGCCTGGGCCAGTAACTGGGAACCCAGGAGATGCCTTTGTGGGAGCGTCTGGGCCCCGTGTGTTTGTTATTGTTCAGAATGCTGCTCTCCCAGGAAGGGGAGAGGGGAGGGGTCCCTGGTGGAGCCCAAGAGCCCTAATCTTCGGGAAAGAAAGAAAAGGGCCAGCAAAAGCAACAAAAACTTCCTGCAGATGTGGAGTTTGAAGGAATCCAGAGAAAGCAAGCTTATTTTTAGCAGGAGTAAGAGAGCAAACTGTGATCGGCGCCACAGGCTGCTGTCACTAACATTTGGCTATAAGCAACATTTTCATATTTAAACATGACAGCCCTGCAAATTGAAAGGAACCAACATTCTATCTGCTTGCTGAGTAAAAGCTGCGGGCTTCGCTCAGCCCAGTGGGAGGACCCGCTCCATGGGTGGTCTAGCCTGGCCCGGTGTCGGGTTCACCTGTGTTGCCATGGATATTTGCACGTCCCCCCCTGATGGCAGGCTACTCCCCAGCAGGGACAGTGAGGAGGATGCTGTTCTTTCCTGTTCTTTCCGGGTGCAAAAGCCACACGGCTACCTCTGTGGGGACAAGGCCCAGCACACTTTGCTCAATTAAGCATGCCTGTGTGGAAATACAACCCTCAAATGAGTGGGAATAAAAATATATTAGATTTGGAGAAGTTAAGTAATACCATCGGGAAAACCAGTGAACTCAAGGTGAACCCAAGAATGTCAAGAAAGAGAATCCCAGAAATGTGAGCTCTTCCGCAATTTTTTCTAGACCCCCAAATGAGACATATGCATCACATCCTCCGTACCCCCTATGACCGACTACAGCTTGCCCAGATCGGTATCACAAAGCCTGGCACTCGGGTTCTTTCGAAACTTTAAGCAGCGAGCATTTTTTCCCCCAAGTCCCATCTGAAAACACTGCACTGTTCGTTTGGCGAGTTTGGATTGCAGGGTGGGGCAAGATTCCCCAGGACAAGCCCCAGAAGATAAATCTTCACTCCCCCCACTGCCTTCTGACTTGCACCTGCTCCTACCCTGCTGAAGTTGCTGTTAATGATTGGCATTCCTACTGGTCAGTGGTGGCTCCAAACTGAGTGAGAAGAAAAAAAGAGGGAGAAAACCACAGGGCAAAACTGACAGCCTCAAGTCGGCCCCCACACAGCCGGTTTTATGATTTCTAGCCTGTGTTGACATTGCGATACACGCACAGAAGTTTGAGCTTTTCTACCGGCAAAGCAGAGCAGGATGAGAAGAGTTTCTTAGCCTCTCTGGGCTTGGAGTCGTGGTTTCAAAATGTGGCCCCCAGACCACATCAGCATCCCCTGGGAACTTTCTCGAAATGCAGATTCCCCGGGAATTCCTGGTCCCAGACCTACTGAGGCAGAAACTGATTCTGAAAACACAACCCCAGGGGGCTTGGAGGGGTTAAATTTTTTTTTCTATATTGTGGTAAGATGTAGGTAACATAACGTTTGCCATTTTAACCATGTTTGGTATATGATTCAGTGTCATTCTCAGTGTTGTACAACCGTCACCACTGTGTGTTTCCAAAACTTTTTCATCACCCCAGACAAAAACTTTATAATCCTTAAGCAATAACCCCTGACTCCCCTCTGCCACCAGCCTCTGATAGCCAGTCTTTGTGGATTTGCCTACCCTAGATATTTCATACAAGAGAAATCATACAACATGTGGCCTTTCGTGCCTGGCTTCTTGCAATCTGCATGATGTTTCTGGGGTTCATCCATGTGGTCGTATGTATCAGTGCTTCATTCATTTTTATGGCCACATAATTTTTCATTGTATGTATATGCCACATTTTATTTATCCACTCATCTGTTGATGGACACTTGGGTTGTTTCTACCCTTTGGCTATTGTGAATAATGCTGCAATGAACATTGGTGTACAAATATCTGGAATCTGTGTTATAATAAGCCCTCCAGGTGATTCTGGTGTATACGCAAGTTGGAGGACCCCTGGCCCAGAGCCCCAGAGCTGTCTGCATGCAGGAGTTCAGGACACTCGGGGGTGGGGATGGGGGTGCTGTGTGCCCTACCACGAACTTCATCCATCCCAGCCGTTTCTGCTGCAGAAATCATTATATAGAGTTTCTTAAGGATCCTTCTAAGACCAACCCCAGAAGAAGAATACCTGTCCAGGTGGTTATGGATTCTCTTTGAACTTGCTTCAAAGGTGATACCTCAAAATATTTCAGAGGGATGGCAGAAAAACATTTATTAAAAATGCATAACCATTAGGTTCTTGTTGGTTGGAGTTGCACTCAGGTGTCTTATGTTACTCCTTAGCTGCCTGGATATTAGCGATAACAGTGACCCACTCTACTCCTGTCTGTAGAAATCAGATCCTTTTTCCTGACAGTTGTAGAGGTAATAAGTGGGAAGGAAAGAAAGGAGAAAAAAATGTGTTTGTTCTAAGTTCACAAATACTTGGCTAATGTTCGATGACTGTTGTCTTAAGAATTTATGGGCCCCACTACCTTATTCTCAGCTGATGAACTTCCTGTTCAGAGAGATTACGTGACTTGCTTGTGGTTTTGCAGTTAGAAAGTCACAAACTTGGGAGGAGAATGCAGGTCTCAGTCTTAAGATGCTAAATAAATCTATTCATACTGGCTGCTGGTGGTTTAAAATATTATCCCTTCAGAGGTATTTGGATTTTTAACAGAGGAGTCCTAGATATGTAATTTTTTAACCTAAAGAAAGAAATATTAGGGGGCCTGGGTGGCTCAGTCAGTTAAATGTCTGCCTTCAGTTCAGGTCGTGATCTCAGGGTCCTGGGATCGAGTCCCACATCGGGCTCCCTGCTCAGCAGGGAGTCTGCTTCTCCCTCTGCCTCTCCCTCCAACTTGTGCTGTCTCTGTCTCTGAAATAAATAGATAAAATCTTTAAAAAAATAATAAATCTCTAAAGGTAGAATGTCATGCCTGAGGAGGAGGAAGGCAGATCTCTCCAGCAATCACAAAATCACATCATGTAGTCTCGTGGAAGCTCAGAGGGTGCCCATTCCTGGAGGGTGAGTTTAGAGGGTGTCATGTTTTCCTTAGGGTGTTACATAGTGAGGATGGAACGGAAGTGAGATGAAGGTGCTCTGGGCTATGATGGTCTAGAAGTCATGATGCCTTAAGGACAATAGAAGTGACCGAGAACGTCCCTCCTGGGATGGAAAGGCCAAAAGAACACATACCCCCATTGCCAGGTGTATGAAGGGCAGCTGTGTACAAAAGGATGCAGCCATGCTGAGTGGACCTGAGGGAAATGGCCAGGTCTATGGGGAGGGGTTGCAAGAAGGCAGACCTCAGTATCAGAAGGAGTTTGCTAGCAAGAATAGGATGGGCACCGTTGTGAAGTAGTGAGTTCCCCATTGGCAGAAGCATCACCTTTGGGTCAGATGACCAGCCAAGCACGTTGTAGCAGGGCTCCCTGCACTGCTTGGGAGGTGGGGTGAAATGACTTTCTGGTGCCAGTTCATCACCTAGGTGTTATGACCTTGAACTCCCAAAATTTACTGAATTGTTACATGCTGAATCTACAACCAATATCAAAAGGGAATTTGATGTTGATCTGTCACTTTCACTGTTTATAAAGTATGCTCCTCCTTTAAAAAAAAAAAAAAAGTCACTCAGCATCATTGATGGAAATGTTTGAAGTATTTGACTTAATTAATTACTCTGGGGATTTTGTCTCCTGTTTGCAGATTCAGTGGGAGCATTAGTTTGAATATCTTCTGATTACTGTGTACTATTCCACCCTATTGGCATTTCTCCTTTTGGCTGATAATGAAGAAACTCAAAATGGATAAGGATTTGGGGCTAACAAAGCAGGAAAGATTCAGCCAGAGTCTGTGGCATACACAGGGACTGTGTTATTCTTTCCCCTGCATTCGACTGACATTAGTGAGGTCTGAGGATTTGGGTGGTGGGCACGATCGTGGTCTGCAGATATCTGAAGGATGTCAACACCAAGGAAGGAAGGCATTCATTTATTAATTGAGATAAGGGGTATAATTAGAGTAGGAACCATGGAATGAAGTTAAGCAAAGAAAGATTTAGACCAGATATCAGTGGAGTACTTCCAAGCAATGGATTTATGAAGCTTTTAGGTATTTTCGAGGGAATGCTGTGCTTTGTTTTCCAAGTCACTTGAAAATCAGAGGGACAGAGACCAAGATAATCTTGAAGACACTGTGGCCTCTGGGGATCAGGCAAATGGAGAGAACTTCACTTTCTTTGCTTTCCTCTGGTCTTACAACATGAAAAGCCCAGTGGGTGATCCCCTTCTGAATGACTTCTGTCCCCCTATAACAAGGGCTTCTCCTAAAACCAGGCATTATTCAGGAGGTGGTATGTTCCGGGAGAAACCTGCATGTGAGCATCAGACAAGAGTTCTGGAGAGCATGCGGGGTTGGGCAGGTGCCCATTTCTCCTCTCGCTTGTTAGTCCTGCCTCTAGAGGGAAGGAAAAGGAGGTGAAATCCTTCCCAGTGCCTGGTGGGAATGGCTCTGGAAACTGGGTGTAAAGGAGCCTTCTGCTCCAGGGAGAATTGAACACTGCTGGTTGAGGCGGATGGTGGGCCTCCGTCACGTAGAGCCCTCCATGAGCCTGGAGCTTTTCTTTTCCCCTGGAACATTTCCCCTACACGCTG
Organism: Canis lupus familiaris; assembly: GCF_011100685.1. NCBI lineage: Eukaryota > Metazoa > Chordata > Mammalia > Carnivora > Canidae > Canis > Canis lupus. The sequence goes on from NC_049233.1 coordinate 65,097,545, forward strand.
GGAACCGACTTGTCCTCCATGGGCCAGTATGGACAGCTCTCCCAAGGTGGTCCCAGCTTCCGGGGACCACCAGTCACCATCGTAGGCCTTGCGAGCCTTCCTGGACCAGCCGTGCTGGCACCACGCATCGTCCAGAGGATGCACAGGACCCAGGCTTCCTTGTGAGCCTACTCAGGGCCATTTGCATTGAGGTATTTGCATAAGCCATTCAGTTGGACTGTCGGGTAAAACAACATACTGACATTTGGTAGAGATTTTTTACGTTGAATCTCCCAGGAGTGTCCGTACTTCCCTCTTGCTCGGTGGTCATTGAGGTGGGCAGCTGGGAGGGCCATTTTTCTATAATGAGGGTAGCTCCCATGTCATTTTCTACTTTGAATCCTACATCTTTTTATATTAAGTGAAACGGTGTTTTACTCTTTAAAACAGTCCACGGCTGGTCTGTGCTGCCAGCTTTGTCTTAAAAGGGAATAAAATTCTCAAATCGAAACCAAATTGGAGACTGTTCTCTGCAAGGGGCCAAGCACAGACATAAGTCTGATGATTACCTTGACTGCAGAAACAGTGGGGTCCGTCATCTCCGGAGCGGCGGGCTCTTGCTGCGTTGGTTCCCCCATCCTTGGATTTCAATGGTTCCTAATTGTCCCGCCTGGCTTAGAATCATCCCAATTCCACTGAAGCCTGACCTCAGGCTGTCCACCGGTGCAGCCAGGCGTTTGAGAAGGCCCCGTCTCTCAATGCTCAGGGTGCTCTGCATTAGAGCTGGGAGAGGATGGACAGACAGCCAAACCTGAGTTGGAGATCCCCAGCAGCAGGGAGAGCACCCCCTAACTCCGGGATGAAGTGGGAGGAGGGGAGGACACACCATGAAAGCCCCAGCAGCATCAGTCCAGGAGGAGAGTGGCTGCCGGGCACCTGGGGAGAAGCCCTGTTGGCTTGAGGGCCCCATGTAGAGCAAGGTTAGGCCTTAATGAAGTTTTTTTTTTTTTTTTTTTAAAGATTTTTACTTATTTATTCATGAGAGACATAGAGACAGAGAGAGAGGCAGAGACCCAGGCAGAGGGAGAAGCAGGCTCCACTCAGGGAGACTGACATGGGACTCGATCCCAGGACTCCAGGATCACACCCTGGGCCGAAGGCAGGCGCTAAACCCCAGCCACCCAGGGATCTCCTTTAATGAAGTTTTTATGTGTGCTCCTGTTTTTAAATTTTTATGCCAGAGTCTCATCACAACGTGGGGTGCTATCCAAGGAAATGCTCACGTGCCTTCCGCATCCCTATCCTGACCCCAGTTCCGAAGAGGGCAGGATCCCCCCTTCCCCAAGCTCAAGGGGTGTTATAAAACTCCCAGAAGCAGATTGATTTGGACCCTCGCTAGTTTACAAAGCCATTGTGCCGATGAGGAGAGTGTGAGCGTGCTGAGAAATGGAGGAAGCCACCTTCTAGAAGGTGGGATAATTTTGATATAGGATGGGGCTAGTGCCGCCTTCACCGTTGCTGAGCAGCAGAGATGTTTTAAGCTGCACACACAGTTGTCTTGTCACAGTGTGACTCCCGTGTGCTGCGCCTACCAAGCTGCAGGAAGTCCAGCTGATGTAAATAGATTAATATTTAAAAAGTAATACAGAAGAATGAGGTTCCAAACATGTAACGTTTAATTATTAAAAACTCATAATGGAATTCCAATCCAAAGTCATGTCTCACGTCTCACTGGTGCTCAGCAAAAAGCTCAATTAGCCAGTGAGCCAGCGGGCCTGCTCGCTCCACGGCTCATTGTGATGATCACAGGGCCAAGCCCGTGTTCTCCTAAGGTCTCTAGCAACAGCGGTACGGAGGCTGAAGTAGTGGTACGCTTTCCCATTAGATGATTGTTGCAACCCTTTTTAGTCAAATGGATGGCCAAAATGACCCTGTGCTGTCAAGAGGACTTAGAAAAGAATTCGAGTTGCTTCTAACCGGTAGGACTTGAGAGAGTCAGGTTACCTGTTAGAAACCATGGTATCGGGGCATCCCCGCCACCATTGGGTTTATCAGGCCATGAAGGATGTGTTACAGGAGGCAGGTGTCAGATGAGAAGAATTTACTTAGGCCAGGGGTAATTAATCGCCCACTCTCCCTTGGAAACCATAGTTCTTCTGGTCCTTTAGGACACTCGTGTCACTCGCTCGTGAAAAGGGTGACTGTGCCCAGAGGCCTATGGCAGCGAACGGCCAAAGGAAGAGAGAAAATGATTGATGCAGAGTAGAATAAATCCTCATAGACCAATGGAATTTCCTTGAAAATCATGGGCCAGCAAGGTCCATGAATTGAGTTAGTATCTCTTGATTTTTTATTTTTACTCAGCATGACAGATAAGACTGTCCTTTGTGTATAAATATGAAAATACTGCCATGCTGTTTGTCGCTGTGCTCTAAGAGTTTGTTGCCTCGATTGTGGTGGCTGGTTCATGAGTGCTCGTGAGTTCATCCGTGGTGCATAAAAGGCAGTGGTGTGACCCAAGACGCTCTTGGGTGGAGCCTTGGGGTTTGGAAGGTGACATGGCAGGTAACGGTGTCCACGACATCGTGCCGGACTTGCGGGCAGTGTGGGGTGACTAGAACTGAGAGGACAGAGTTGAGTTCGTAGTGAGCGCAGCAGCTGAAACCACGGGGTGAAGTGTAAGAGCGTGTAGGCCCGGGTGAGCACAGGAAGCTGATGAGGGCTGAGAAAAGTGCTACAAGAGGCCGTATAAGCTGGACTCCAGCAGGACGAGCCCGGCGTCAGGCCTCAGGGCGCAGGCATGGGAATCCCCTTCACCCTCTCCTACAGTTTGGTTGATAACCAGCAGCTGCCTGGAACCCTCCCCACGTGCAGGACGGTGCCCTGGGCTGTGAAAGCTCATGAGACTCAGACCCGGTACCACAGAGGCTTTCGTGGGAAGGCCTACGTTTCCTGGCTCTGTCTTACGTGCAGCTACATTGTTAAAGTGCCACTTTCCAAAGTGTTTTTCTAGAGGATTCTACTAGAAGAAGGGAAAAAAAGACTTTTATTTTTGCAGCGTTGAGGAAACTCTGGATTAATGAAGTTAAACACATTTCTTTTCTATAGAACTTCTCAAAGGAGGCTTTAGATATGGCAATGTGCATTAAGAATCTCCAGAAGGAGCATAGACAGGGTATGCAACATTTCCCAGACTCACTTGGCCATAGAATCCTTCTCCAGGAGCAGGACATGGATAGGACTGTAAGTTTCCCCGAATACCACAGAGGCAATTAGAAAGTTGGGGTAGGATGCTTAGTGGGAAGGGGGCTTTGGCAGTGCACTTAGAAACAAGCAGGGACTTTTTGTGATAGTCACATTTCCTTCGTGTGGTGACCCTCAGAAATAGTGCTGGTGTAGAGAGGCAGATGTAAGAGGCATGCTCTGGTGTCAGCTTCCTGTTTGCAGGCTGAGGCTGCCCTGAGCAGCCCACACCCATAGCAGGGTATGGCGTGGTAATGTGCTGCAGAGAGCTTCCTCATCACAGGTGGGGGGTATCGTGCGATCATTCAAGGACTTTGAATGATCCCTTCCTAGATTTTCCTCATCCCTTCATAGAACGTGATACTTGATAGAGTTGGAGTAAGGATTAAATCAGAGAAAGTATATAAAGCTGGGTTAGAGTCTTACTATAAAAAAGCCCAAGGAAATAAGCAAGACTGTAGCAGCCACTGCTGCTTATCTTCATGGAGTGTGGGCTGTTGTTCTGGCAGCAAAGATGGTCCCATGGTACTAATAAGTGGGCAGCTGGACGGCCTTATTACCTGCCGGGTGCAAGCATCATTGCATCCTGCTTTAGCATGTGGTCTTTGAAGACTTGCAATTCCCTACCACTTGACTTCTAGGTCTGCCACTTTGGCCCTCTTTTCCCCGCTCCACCTTGTGCCATCTGCTGCCCCTGGCTCCTGCTTACTGCCGGTCCTCGGTGATCCTCTGGCTTTACTCCCACAAGCAACAGCTACTTAGTCTCTTGGAGTTATCTTAATCCCTGCCTTCCCAAGGAAGGAATACCTAGTTGGTTGGTTGGATTACTCTGTAAGAGCCAAGTCAAGGTCTTGAAGTGTCCTTGGGGTCAGTTACGGCCAGGGAAATAGCAGGGCTGTGGCCATAGCAGGCACTTGGCATCTAGCGGATTCCATTCTGATCCAGAGCTAGTTAATACACAGTTCTTTTCCTCTTCCTCCCTCTTTCCTTTCCTGTTCTTCCCGTCTTCTGCACGTGCTGGTCTGTACTTCGGGCATGCCTTGTTGTAGCAGAATATACTTGGCAATCCCTTTTTATTTCACTCTGAGATACTCAGTACTAGAAGAGAGGCCTGCCCTCACCTATTTAGATTACCCCCCAAATATGCCTGTCTTTTGTATCTTACCAGATCTGAGGCCCATTGCACAGGCTCTTTGGACTAGGTAACTCTGTCATGCTCATTTCTCTTCGCCCAGGAGCCAAGAGTCTGGTTGTACAATGGGTCAAAAGGAAATAGAAATTCCTCCCCATTTCATTTCCTTTGTCAGAGTGAACCAAAGAAAGATGTAGTTATACAGGAATTATGAGATGGGGGCTTTTACCCAAACACTGACAATTGATATGTAATGGTTGCTAGTCTTCATTTATTTATCTCTAAAATAAAATATATTATCTGGCTTCTTGTCTCTCTCTTTTTTAAAGAATTTTTTTTTTTTTGTTTTTTTTTTTGAGAGAGAGAGAGAGCACACATGCATGCGTGGGAGGGGCAGAGAGAGGGAGAGAGAATCCCAAGCAGACTCCGTGCTGACCACAAAGCCCAGTGCAGGGCTCCATTTCATGACCCTGAGATCAGGACCTGAGCTGAAACCAAGAGTTGAGTTTAACCAGCTGTACCACCCAGGTGCTCCTGGCTGCTTGTCTCTTTGCAGACTTCTTGTGAGTGATATTGTGATAGTGTCTATTGAGTTAATTGAATTTACTGGGAGAAAGGACTTATATGAATGACAGGTGTGTTTAAACATATGCGAGAACATATCTTTGTCCCAGGCTGTCCTGCTTTATAATATTTAGCATTTCAGATATTGAACCTGGATGGGAGACTGGCTTGGGCTAACCCAGAATTTGTAAGAGGGATGGTCAGTGGAGAATCTAGCTTCAGTGGAGTTTTGGCTTTCAACCAGGTGATTGGCAAGGCAGGATGACTAAATTCATGGAACAAAGATGGAAGAGAACCAGGCAAAACAACAGTCCACAAGCATACAGGAAGCATTTTAGAGACAAAAGAACCAACGTGTAGATCCAAAATCAGAAGCCGTCCAGCACATGCCTCTTAGATGCTTAAGAAACAGCCATCAAGTGGGTGTTCTCACAGGTTTTAATGAACTAAAAAGATAATAGGCAACCTACATTATTTCTTTTCCCCAAGTTTGTAAGCGCAGCATCCTAGGCCTTTTGGATTTGCAGCATTGTGTCCCAGGTGCCATAAATGTCACATTTTTGCGTGACTAAGCATAAGAGATTCCATTGGTGACTCTGGCCCAGGCGACTAGTGCTGGCCTGAAGCTGAGCCTAGGGCTAAAACATCCGTAGTGAGCCTGCGACCACAACCTGGCCCACAAACCTCCTCATTACTGCAATTATGTAGCTGTCAAACACTCCACAAGCCATTGGAAACAAAGTGGAGAATTTGGGGGTCAAGTGTGTTGTTGATTTCGGTTTCTGGGTTTTATTTTTGTGGTGTGCTTTTTTACTTTGAAGTACACATCACAGGAAAATACATAGTGGTGGATTTTCTCTTTGTTTTTATAACTAAGATTTAATAGAAGAATACGGGTAAATAGGAGCAGAGTGTAGGTAGACCAGTTGGCTCTGTTTTTTGTTTTCTACACCTAAAGATTGTTCTTATACATTTATAATAATAAAATGAAAATATCTATGTTTATATGACACTTCTATTCTTCATGGTGCTTTCATTTGCACTTTTTGTTTTGATCCTCACAGCAGAACTTGAAGGTAGACAGAGAGCCCAAGGGCACAGAAATACGACCCAAAGTTACAGGGTGGGCAGGACATGGGTTTCTGATTCCTAGCTCACCACTTCCCTCACCAAACCAAGCTGCTTCCCAAGTGAAGAGTAAAAGCCTGGGGGCATTGATTGAAGATTGGGAGGAATGTATTTAGAGATTTAAGGTTCTCATCAAGAAAAATTTAAATTGTGAGGTAGGGAAGAGAGGCAAAACTAGTCAATAAACCTGTAAAGTTGGACGCACTGAAGTTAGCAGGTATGACTCAGGAAGAGCTGGGATAGCGAAGAAGGAACCAGTCCTTCTCAAGAATACACAGTCATGAACAGGAACAAACAAATGGCTTCTGACATTTCTCTACCAAGGCAGAGTGGGAAGGACTCTGAGATAAAAATACTCTCAGAGATACCACTGAGATTTGGAGGGGTTTTTTTGTTTGTTTTTGTTTGTTTATTTGTTGGTTTTTTTATCTAGACTAGAGCTAACAGAAAGAACTAAAATGTAAAACAGCATGCCCCCTCTCCCCCAACATATCTAACAGGTGATTAAATTCAGGAAACTATATCCTTGTGTGGCAATCCATGCACTTCAGAGGAAATGTAAGATGGGAATTTTAGGAAAATAAATAGAAACATCAAAGGAATTATTTTGGGGTATTGAGTACAAAATCTGAAGCAGACATTAAAAACAGATTATTTAGCAAAGAAGCAAGAAATGGGACAGCTTACCTAGATATCTGCTAAGAATGTCATTCTCTTAAAAACAGAATAATTGACCTTTCCTCCCATACCTTGTTGATAGTTCTGAGAGGGCAGAGAAACCGTGAGGAGAATCTGACTTGGACCACCATTTGGTTAACATGGAGGAGAGCCACTTAGTATGTGGATGGGGAGGGGGAGTAACCCAACTATCTTGGACTGTGCAGTGGAGAGGGAGAGAATGCTGGATATGACCAGCCACATTCCCTAGGATTTAGAAAAGCAGGTTTTAAGTTCTAAGGAAAGGTGGATTTAGTCCCACAATCAGAGGCTCAGTGTAGTCTTAGGGGTGGAGGAACAACATGGCGGGGAGGGATGGGAATTCCACCAATGAATTCTGTGTCAGAAAGGTGAGGATGCATGAGGGGCTGAATCCTTGGGGAGCTGCCCAGGGCAATAAAGGGAGCTCTTAGGGCTATGCTCATGAAAGGAACAAGAAGCAGTGTTGAATAGATCAACGTTTAGAACATACGGTTAATATTTAACAAAAGCAGGTGAGAAGACAGGGCTTCTTGTTTGGTTTCTTCCCGTTGTCTCCATAAAAAGAATGTTCTCAAGACTACGTAGGGCAGCTCCCACAAAGAAGGCCCTGATTCCCACATTGTGGACAAAGAGATGGGCAGAAAGCACCTGCTATGCTAAGCAAATTTAGGTCTCTGAGCCCCTATGAAGGAATTTGTAGGTAATTTCATATCTACTTTTATATAATCTTTGCTCTGTCATGATAAATGGGACAGACTTTAAAAAGACAGAAAAGGACAAATGTTGACCAAATTTTCAAAATTGGGAGGAGTTTCTGATTTCTGAAACTCTAGACCCAGTAGGTTTGATGGCTTACCCTCAAAAGTCCTTGACTATATCATTAAACAACTGATTGATGAGCACTTAGGAGAAAAGGGTTTTGGTTGACCAGAAACTCAGAATGAAGCAAGCAGTGTGGCAGAGTGAAAGAGGATGGGTTGGAAGTTCTGGATCTGGATCCGGGCTCCACTATTTGTAGGCTGTGAGAGCTCAGGGAAACCACATTGTCCCTTTGACCTCTGTTTCCTCATTTTCAAGTGAAAGGAGGAAAACAGTAGTTTTTGTTGTTTTTTTAAAGATTTATTTATTTATTTATTTATTTACTTATTTATGATAGACATAGAGAGAGAGAGAGAGAGAGAGAGAGAGGCAGAGACACAGGCAGAGGGAGAAGCAGGCTCCATGCACCGGGAGCCCGACGTGGGACTCGATCCTGGGACTCCAGGATCGCGCCCTGGGCCAAAGGCAGGCGCTAAACCGCTGAGCCACCCAGGGATCCCCAACAGTAGTTTCTCTACAAGTTTGTTGTTAGAATTAAAGGAGATAAGTAAAAGTTTCAGGCTTGGTACAAAGCAGTTATTCAGTAAAGTTTTGTTTTTAAATAGCAAAGACCATATAGCAGGATATGCCTGCTTTAAAAAAAAAAAAAGAAGAAGAAGCACATGCATTCTTGGGTGGTATTAGTGGAGGTACAGTGTTCTGTAAGAAGGAGAGGAGAGTTCCCTGGACTCTGTGCTGGTCAGGCTGCTGCCTTCCATTCCAGGCTCCACCCTTTAAGAGGGGCATTACCAAGGTGGAGTATATGCCTGGGTACAAGGCACAGGAGGACAGACAGGACAGGAGGACTCTGGGAACTTGTTCCCTGGAGAATGGGCACAGGAACTCGGATGTTTAAAAATAACAATCTGGGGAAAATATGATGGCTCTTTTTAAGTATTTGAAAGGCTGAGATTGAGGAGTTGGCCTGTGCTAGGAGACCCTGGTGAACAGAACTGCTATCAGTGGGTGGAAGTGACAGGGATGTGAAGTGGGTAAGCTTTTTTTAGTCAAAACTGTCCAACAACAGAATAGGCTGCCTTAAATTAGGCTGCACAGGGCTCTGCAACTATATCATGATCGTCTTTAGAAGGCCACTAGAAAAATCAGTGCAAAGGAGAAAGATCACTATGATGTGAATCTCTCTTTGGCTGTGTGGATGGATCTGGATGGTCCTCCCTGTCACAGGAAGTCTGAGTGCCACCTGGAAGACCATCTGTGTATGTGTAGAAGAGAACCCAAGCTTGTTGGGGGAGTCAGGTTGAGCTTGTACTGTGAGGTTTCTTGGAGGACTAAATTTTGGAATTTCAAGATGAGGTTATTATGAAGTATTAGCCAACCATCTTAATCCTGTAGTTTTAAAAGAAAAGGCAAACATCCTTGAGATGGTGGGGGCAATATGGTCTTTGAAGCCAGACAGATCTAAGTTAGAATCTGGGACTGCCATCTATTACCTGCACGGATAATCGTGGGCATGTTATTTAATCTACTTAAACCCCAGTTATCTAGGTGATAAGAGACTGGTGGAGATTAAACGAGGTAATCCATGTGACAGGGTTAGCATGGTTACTAATGCTTAAATAATGCTAGCTATCGTTACTACTAAATTATTATTAATATCCAATCAGGGCTTCCAGCAGGCACTATCATAAAAATCATAACTTTTGATGGGGTGTTCTGGAGAGAGTTGACGACTGGGCAGGGTTGGATCCTAGGGACTTATGTGGGGGCAGTCCTGAGCATCCACAGGTAGGAGCTAGTTCCACTTATAACACAGGGAGCCAAGAAATATGCGACAGACTGTTAAAAGAGGATTGAATGAGGCATTGCAAATAAAGCTCTTAGCCAGGTGTCCAACGGGTTCCAAGTAATCAGTATAAGATTGCTAAGTGAATGAGCGTTTACCAGGAGCAGCTATGAACCTCCAAGGAGCAGCCAGAGAATGCGCTGGTTCCTTCTTGGTGGCCTTTTTCTTGGGGAGCGCTGTCACTATTGATGATCTCATCTCCCAGCTGAGCACCTGAGGCTCAGAGTAATTAGGTGGCTGGCCCCAGTGGGAGCTGGAGGCTAGAGGAGTGGACTTGCTGATCTCTAAGATTCTTTTCAGGGCTAAATTTCATTGCTCGGAGATCTCTTGGGCTATTTCTGTGTCCTCTCTGGGCCAGTAACTGGAAAACAGAGAGGCAGACATTTGGCACCAAGTCGGCCAGATTTTCCAATGTTTGAATTTTTTAGTTTCCGCCGGGATGACTTGTGTTGGGAAGATGTAAGTTGCATCTATTCGGCATAAATGAAGCAGAGAGTTGTGTGATGCTATGCTAATGCTCTTAGGCAAGCTAAATCATAAGAGCGACCAAAGGGAAAAAAATCACCTTCTTCTCAATCATGTGTTTGGCTGTGAGAAGGACCCACGGTCACTGAATACAGGCCAGGACTCCATCTCTTACTTTGGCTGTAGAAACATACTTGGGTCAGTAATGAGCCATTTGTCAACGCTCAATGAGATCCTGAAAACCAGGCCCATCTCTTCTCTGCTTGACTGAATTCATGGCACATGTGCAGAAGAAGGATCTGCCCTGGTGACCTGGGCCAAGATTTCTGAAATCCAGCTTAAAATGTAAAAGAACTTGGGTCATGGTATAAAGTTCCTACAGGGCAGTTTTCTAACCAGATTTTCAATTCTAACAAAGATGCTCGTTGGCCTTGCCTTGAGTTCCGAATCCTGTTAGAGAAAAGAGAGAGGAGTGGGGAGAGAGAGAGAGACCAAACTACAAAGCAAAACAAACAAACAAAAAAACCCAAGTAAGAGCCATAAATAAAAAGGACTATGCAGCAAACATCATCATGTTGAAATCCAAACCTGCAGAAAGTTTATTTTGAAAATGAACTTCTCCATGAATTGGCTTAAAAAAAAAAAAAATAGCCCTTGCTGGTTCTCAATCCCTCTCCTGATTTCTGGGTGGCTTTGCAAATCTATGGCTAGGCCGTCTTTTTCCTTCCTTCCCTCTCTAATCCAGCTTCACAAGGAAACTTGGAATGGTGAGGTTGGTCCCCGAATCCAGTTTCAGTGTACCCCTCCCTGCACCACGGGGGCTCGTCCTCACATGCATTCACCCGTGCCGGGCTTGGGTCCTCCTGTCTGAAAGGCCCGTGATCCTGTGGCTTTTGGCCCTTCCATGTAATGAGTCAAGCAGATCGCTCATCAGCTCTGTTTTTTAATAAAACATGAATAGCACAGTTTATGGCCTCCACTATTCAAACAGCAGTTGAGCCGAAGAGGAGTTATTCTTAATGGTTGGAACACTCATTTCCAAGCAGCCGCGCTGCTTTGTCAAGCTTTTGCCCGAATCAGAGAATGACTGGGCCTGGAAAAAGGAGAGGGCTCGGCAGGAGTAGAGTCTTCTCAGGATGGTGGTCAGCTGGGATGTGCCTAGAACTATCGGCCTGGTTGCCCGTGCGGCCACCCCCCTGTTACCTGGGGACAGTCTCCCAGGAAGCTGGGCCAGGGGCTGGTGTCTGAGGTGCAGCCTGCATTTGCCCGGAGAGAAACACTCCATCCTATGTCAACGATACCCAGGCTCGCAGGAGAGCTGTGCAGGACAAGCTCTCCCGTTCCTTACTAACATTGCCATAGAAACGTCCTCCTTCCGTTAAGTTAAAAGGAACTTAAACATATGGGATGTTCCTGGGACATCAGCACCCACGAGGGAGGCAGGCTAGGGACTGAAAGAAAGTGCACCGTGCAGCAAGCCGAGGGATCTGCCTGTTACTATTAGTTCCATTTCCCGGAGGAAAAAAAAAAAAATGAAGCTGAGATTTTCATAAGTTGTACTGCTAGTAAACAGTGGAGCCCAGACTCGAACCCACGTCTTCCGATTCCAAATCCCAGGTGATTTCCATAGCATCCTTTGCTGCCCGAGGGCACTGAATTAGGGCCCTGGTGGAGGCAATGTCGAACCCCCAAAAAACAGTTGCTGGAACCATCGTCAGGCTGGAAGCAGGTCTCCAGGTGGGGTCAGTTTGGAGCCCTCAACTCAGGCTGTGGGGTGACTACAGGAAGGGTGCCCGCAGACTCTTTAAAAAACGCTGATTCCCCCCCACCACCACCACCACCGATGTCTATCTGTCCTCCTTTGCTTCACTCTTGGGTGAGCTCATGATTTTGTTTTGGTTTGGTTTGTTTCTTGAGCTCATGTGGACTGTAAGATCCACATTTAATAAGCCAAGACCTAGAGAACCAGCCGCTTAGGGCAAGCTACAATTTCGTTTAAGGAGCTATACCTTCTGAGTTGGTACCTGGGTGCTTCTATTTGTGGAAAGTCAGGAGCACATGAAGGTTTTGTGTCATTTTTCAAAGTGTTGATGGCATTCAGGGGATTGCTACTATCTTTTAATTGTTCCATTGCCACAAATGTCTTTGCCCAGATAAGAAAGATTTCAGCAAAAGGGCTTCTTAATTAAATATTGCCTCATGCCAGATTACCACTCAGAAGGCGGTCGTGGGCTCCATTAAAGGGTGAACCTCACTCCCACAGTCGACAGCTGATTAATGTGTTAATTAGGAACCCTGACCCCCTCCCCAGTCACCCGAGTCTTCTCTTAAGCCCAGCAGAATGTATATATTATACCCATGTGGGTAACCTCATGGCATACTTTGGCTTTGACTTTGGACGTTTATATAAAAATAAAGGCTCAGTTGCCAACATGAATAGCTTTCTTTCTTTCCAGGGGAAATACAAGATGGAAAGAGTTATAGGAACCAGAAGTCCTGCCTTCCAGTTTTCTTCTATCAAGAGCAAGTGATATTTCTGCTGAGGCAGTGTCTTTTGAGTAGTTTAGCGGTGTAGGTTGCCACACATTTATTTCACAGGAAAGGAGTGAATCCATCAGGCCACTGAGCTTATAAGTACTACCCTGGCAGTCAGCCACCAAAATATAAATACTCTAAATGGACTAAAGGAAATGTTCATTCTGTTGTTTAGAATTGGACACATCCCAGGAAGGTAAATTTAATCTTTTTGAGGACTGCTGTTATAGGGTTGAATGGAATACGCATTTGTTTATCTCCTTTGTGATCTTTTTGTCTTCCTGGTGATACATTATGTATTTGTGATACGAAGCATTTCAGCTGTCTTGCTCAATGGCATTGCATTAGCTGATTGTTCAGTCCCCAGATTGCCATCGTTAAACGGCTTTAGCTTCAGCTCTGTCCAATCTGGGACCTGTTAGGGAGAGAAGTGGAACCAAAGAGGCCAGATTCCAACAGAAACAAAGCTGGGATGGAATTAGGGGGAAATCATTCCAGAGCCCAGTGAGTTGAGCTCTGCACTTCTTAATCTTTATCTTTTAAAATATCTGAAGGAATTTTGGTACTTCTTGGCATAATAAGAAAAAACTAATGCCTCAAAAAGTCACACACACACACACACAAAATTAAAGCTGCCTGTGGAAAAAGAGAGGAAGACTCTCCCAGAACACACAATTCAGAAAACCATAGTTTATGAGACGCATGCTGTGTATTTCATGGATATGCAAATGTTATTCTATTAAAGAGAGAGATCTATAGTATATATTTTCACCTAACTATCACATCTTAAGTAATCGGCTCAGGCTCCTATGATGAAATCTTTAATTACCAGAAGTGTGTCATTAGTTAGATGTAGAATGAATGATGGTACTGTGTTTTATTGCCTCACATGATATAGCCATTTGTGCCATAAATTCATTGACCTCATCTTAAATGATGTGTCCTGTAAGACAGACTTGATTCATTATTTCTTAAGTGACAGGTTTTTTTTTTTCTCTAATAATTTTTGCTTCATCAGAAAGATTGCTCTTCTGTATTTTCAGGTCAGTGTTCTGAATTGAAATCTAATAAGGCAAGGATGCACACACATTCACACTCAACGTTACCCAAAACGAGACAGTCATGAACTTTCACGCTATTACCTAAACACTTTAGGATGTTGCAGGAAGCAGAGTTGTAAACAGTAGGCTGTTGCTTTAACCAGAAAGTTTGATGCAATAGAATTTTGCTTTAAAACTTTGATGTCTCAAATTCTTTTTATGTGGAAATAGATAAAATGTGGTGGAGAATTCTCATTTGATAATTGGTTGGATCTATGGGTATTCCTTATTCATCACTGAATTATTAAAAGTGAAGGATGTGAAGGAAGGGAGAACATTTAAGTTATATTTAGATTATTTTTTGTGACTCCACTTGAAAATATTTATTTAGCTTGAGGAAACAGAGGAATCCTCTGGAGGCAAATAATTCAATCTGGCAATTTAAAAAGCAATTAAGGATTTCAGAAAACTCTTTCCCCTTATGGTTAAAAAATAAGATCCAAAAGAAATATGCCAGAAAATTTGGCATATTACTTTAATTAGTTTAATTCATTGATAATATTTTTTAGTTTGTGATTAAAGAAGCTATCTGATCCTTTCCTTCAAGCTTATAAATTTACATTTTAGGCTTTCTGTGGATGCCTAATATTGAAATAGACTCAGGTGGCTTTATTTCACACAAGAATTTAAATGTCACATCATTATATATTAACTTTACAAAAATCAGGTTTTAAAAATAATAACTTACTTGCCTCAAGGTTTAACTACTAGTTTATTTGACCTTTATGTAGATAAGAATTTTGAGGGTCTGGTGGATTTTTGTGTGTTTCTTTTCATCAGAGGCAATTCTGCACTTACTCATAAACTTGTAGACATCTCAACTATGATTAAAAAAATTCCTGTAATTCTAGAAAAACCTGAAAATACCGTTCTGAAATGCAGAAGTATATTAGCATTGAAATTATTCTTCTTGCAACAAGGATTCTGAAATTTGATTATGAGACTACACAGAAAATGAATGTGTGCCAATAAGTATCCATTATTCGGTCTCACGCCTTGCAGTATATTACCTGCAAATATCAGTGAAAAAAAGAAAGTGAGAAGGAAGAGAGTGGATTTGCACACACAGAGCCACATCTGCCACAAGCGTGTACACCCCCAGTCACATACTAGCATGCCACCACTGTTTACAGTCAAGGAAAGCTGAGAGTTAAATGAGATGAGTAATCAAATGCCCAGCATATGTTGTTTTTGCATTGTTGATGTGACCAATTGTGATTAAAAGTTATCATCTTTTAATGCTATCAGTTTACCATAGTTAAAAAAAAAAAACACAACATGCATCAACAAAGGAACAACAGACACACCCTCCTCAACAGAAACAAGGTCCCGTTCAGAGCAATATTGGAATCAGTGCTTATGGAGGAGAGCCTTGAAATCAGGGAACTCACCATTGCACTGCATTTCAGAATTCTTCCTCTGCTGCTGTAATGACTGAGTGCTAAGCTAAGGAAATGACCAAGAGAAAGAAAGAAAGAAAGAAGAAAGAAAGAAAGAAAGAAAGAAAGAAAGAAAGAAAGAAAGAAAGAAAAAGAAAGAAAGAAAGAAAGAGAAAAAATTGTGTGTGTAATTTTTCAGTCAAAAAAGTAAGGCACTGAAAGAACTACTGAAAATTTTGACATCTGTTTATCTGTTTATAGCTATGGCAAGATTACTCATATTAATTCTTGTTTAAAATGCCATATGAAGGAAAGACATTTGTGCAAACAAGAGTCATATTTGAATTGTAGATCATGTCTTCACCATCTGTGAGAGCTGATGGTGTTGCAAAATTAATGTGTTAATGAAATCACAATAATTTCTCCAAAGTAATGGGTTCTGAAGCCGAGAATGACTATTTTTTGAACTTTGATGTCTAGTGATTTCCAATTGGGAAAAGCTCTCAGCCTTTAATTAGTTCTGCAGCCCAACTTTAAAATAAATTTGGTGATATCTTTCGTTTGCCAGGAGTAGATTTGAAGGGGGGGGGGGGGAAGCCATAACAACTTTTGGAAAACGTTCTCTGGTGTTTGAAAAGTTGTTAAATAAGACCGCCTGCCAAGAAATGTCACCAAAAATTCTGACTACTGAGAGAGAGTGGGCAAACAGCTCAAAAAATAATTCTAGCTTGCTGCAACATCACAGGTTGGGAATAGCTAAACCTCACACAGACTTCATGACTAATTCCAAGTTTCCCTTTGGAAGCCAGACATAATGATGTTCCGCGCTTTGTGTTATTGGTTAACACAGCACAACCTTTCCAACTGCATTATTGAACACAGTCAATAGCGTACAGTGACTTTGCGTGAGGAGAATTTTATGGGGCTCTGTTTCAAAGGCCACCGAAATTCCTGGAGAATCCTCCTCTCCACAGGTATTTCCATTTATATTTACAGCGAGCCTCTTTTGACAAGTGAAAATACGTGGGCAGGCAGATAGATGTACGCCTTTCTGTCGGAGCCACCTTTACATTGAGCCGAAAGGGCACAGCACAGGTTTGGGTGGTGGTGGTGGTGGTGGTGGTGGCGGCGGCGGCGGCTGTTTTTTTAATGCTAGATGGTGATAACTGCTATTCTGGAGAGTTACTATTTAAAAAGCGAGTCTGACTTCCCGAGGAGAAATCATTTTACAAACACTTAAGACTGTTGCCTTTCCGAAAGAAACACTTCAGCCTGTTGGGGGGAAAAAAAAATTGTGATAAAGTTTGAAAGAACCCTTATGTGAAACACGAAACACTATCTACCAGAGGAAATTGCTTATCTTGTTTCTCTTTTCTATTACTGTGTTGTAGGTATGTGACTGGTGTAAGCACATAAGACACACAAAAGAATACCTGGATTTTGGGGACGGGGAAAGAAGGCTTCAGTTCTGCAGTGCAAAATGTCTCAATCAGTACAAAATGGACATTTTCTACAAAGAGACACAGGCCAATCTTCCAGCTGGGCTGTGCAGCACATTACACCCTCCCATGGAAAATAAAGCAGAAGGCACCGGGGTGCAGCTGCTCACTCCAGACTCTTGGAATATCCCTCTAGCAGATGCTCGGAGGAAGGCCCCCTCCCCGGTGGCTGCAGCTGGCCAAAGCCAGGGCCCTGGCCCATCGTCGTCCACCACCGTCTCTCCATCTGACACCGCCAACTGCTCTGTCACTAAAATCCCCACGCCAGTGCCCAAGTCCATGCCCATCAGCGAGACTCCGAGCATCCCTCCCGTCTCCGTCCAGCCGCCCGCTAGCATCGGGCCTCCCCTCGGCGTCCCGCCTCGCAGCCCTCCCATGGTGATGACCAACCGCGGCCCGGTGCCGCTGCCCATCTTCATGGAGCAGCAGATCATGCAGCAGATCCGCCCGCCCTTCATCCGCGGGCCACCGCACCACGCCTCCAACCCCAACAGCCCTCTGTCCAACCCCATGCTTCCCGGCATCGGGCCCCCGCCCGGCGGCCCCCGGAACCTGGGCCCCACGTCCAGCCCCATGCACCGGCCCATGCTGTCGCCCCACATCCACCCCCCCAGCACCCCGACCATGCCCGGGAACCCCCCGGGCCTGCTGCCGCCGCCGCCCCCGGGCGCGCCCCTGCCCAGCCTCCCCTTCCCGCCCGTGAGCATGATGCCCAACGGCCCGATGCCCGTGCCGCAGATGATGAATTTCGGGCTGCCGTCGCTCGCCCCGCTGGTGCCGCCCCCCACCTTGCTCGTGCCCTACCCCGTGATCGTGCCCCTGCCCGTGCCCATCCCCATCCCCATCCCCATCCCTCACGTCAACGACTCCAAGCCCCCCAACGGATTCTCCAGCAACGGGGAGAGCTTCATTCCGAGCGCCCCTGGCGACCCGTCGGCGGCGGGGGGCAAGCCGGGCGGGCGCTCCCTGTCCCCCCGGGACTCCAAGCAGGGCCCGTCCAAGCCCGCGGACTCGCCGCCCGGCTGCTCGGGCCAAGCGCTGAGCCTGGCGCCCGCGCCCCCGCCCGCGCCCGCGCCCCCGCCCGCGCCCGCCGAGCCCGGCCGCAGCGACGTGGTGGACCTGACGCGGCGCGCGGGCAGCCCCCCGGGCTTCGCGGGCGTGCTGCAGGGCCCGCAGGACGGCGTCATCGACCTCACGGTGGGCCACCGCGCGCGGCTGCACAACGTGATCCACCGCGCGCTGCACGCGCACGGCCAGGCGGAGCGCGAGCCCGGCGCCGCGGAGCGCAGGACCTGCGGCGGCTGCAGGGACGGCCACTGCAGCCCGCCCGCCGCCGGCGACCCGGGCCCGGGCGCCCCCGCAGGCCCGGAGGCCGCCGCCGCCTGCAACGTCATCGTGAACGGCACGCGCGCCGCCGCCGCCGCCGCCGCCGCCGCCGCCGAGGGCGCCAAGGGCGCGGAGCCGCCGCCCGAGCATCCCCCGCCGCCGCCGCCGCCGCCGCCGCCGCCGCCGCCGCCCGCGCCGCCCAGGAAGCTGCTGTCGCCCGACGAGCCCGCCCTGAGCGAGCTGGAGTCGGTCAAGGAGAACAACTGCGCCTCCAACTGCCACCTGGACGCGGAGGCGGCCAAAAAGCTGATGGGGGAGGAGGCCCTGGCGGGGGGCGACAAGTCGGACCCGAACCTCAACAACCCCGCGGACGAGGACCACGCGTACGCCCTGCGGATGCTGCCCAAGGCGGGCTGCGTGATCCAGCCGGTGCCAAAGCCCGCGGAGAAGAGCGCCCTGGCGCCGGGCGTCATCGCCGCGCCCCTGCTCGGCGCCGGGCCCGAGGACCTGGAGCCTCCGCTCAAACGCAGGTGCCTCCGGATTAGAAATCAGAATAAGTAAAAAAAAAAAAAAGAAAAAAAAGGTTGGTATGGCCTCCGGGGCTCTCCTCCTGCGCCCCGAGCCGGGTGCACCTGCCCTGCGCCCGGGCGCCGCCGCGGAGCCTTGTTTGATAATCAAGGTTCTGCGAGGCCCCCCCCCCCCTCCCCGGGGCACCTCGGGGTGCTCACCCCGACGCAGCGCCCTTGTTCTGATGCAGCGTCATCCCCATTTTACAGCTGAGAAAACCGAGTCGCGGCAGGTAGAGGCCATGCCCCCCCCCGCCCCCCGGGGTGACCTCTTTAGTGGCGAACCTGACTTGGAACGCCGTGTGCTTAACCAAACCGTTGCTCCTCTGCTCCTCTCCCTGTGGAGGAAGAGGAGGGCGTTGGGGAGGAAGGACAGGTTACTTGGGACCCTTCAAATGTTCAGTCAGGAGGTTACAGGGCTGCCCTAAAAGGGGAGCTGGGCCACACTTCCTGGAGCTGGCGGGCTCGTTAGCAGAGTGTCTCGACTCACCAGATTTTCCCCCGAAATCCTGGATTCCATCGGCCAGAGGAGAAGAAAAACTAATCTTCTCACGTGCTGATGCCAGCTGACCCCAGGCCACTAAGCGCCATCTCCCTGGCAGAGCGTTGGAAGCGAGGCCGTGGCTCCTGTTCAGGGAGGGGGGTCTCTTCCTTCAGGTCCCCCACCAGCATTGCCTAGAGCAGGCCTCCAGCTCGGCTGACCAGCTTTTCAGTCTCTCCTTTTTCGATCCCAGTGGCCCAGTGGGTCGCTCACCGCTGCAGACAGTGGAAGGCTTCGGCGGGAGAAAGGGCCACACCTCCGAGGAGGCTGAGAGTCCCCCTATGTCTGACCCCGTGACCAGAAGGAACCCTGCCTACTGCCAAAACGAGCTATTGATAATGAGGCCAGAGTTTCAGTAAGGGGAAGAGGAACTAGCATGTGTAGCCTCTTTTGACCTTCCCACCACCTGGCGGAATGGGCCTCCTCTGTACCCCACCAAGGAGGAGGATAGGGCATGGAGATGTTGTCCAAGTTAGAGCTAGCAAGTGGGGGAACCAGTATGTAACTCAGACCTGCCACACACGCAGGCCTGCTGTCCCAGAAGACGGCAGTTGGGCTAACATTCAGTTGAGGCTTCTCGGGGCTTTGTGGAGAGCAGAGGAAGAGGAGTGAACGTTTATTGAGCACCTAACTTGTGCGCAGCTTCTTCCACGAGCTGGGAGACACAGAGGGGGAATATGACGCAGCGCCTGCCCTCAAGACCCGTACAGTCTGGTGGGGGGATATACCCCCAGGGAGGAAGGAAGTCTGGGTGGAAGTGGACCTTCTAGCACAAACACTTGCTCACGTTTGTATGTGTAGGCCTTCTTGTAAGTGTTTTTCAGTAGTATTTATTGGGGTCTGGATCTGGATGGCAATTATTTTTGTCTTTGTTTTACCGATGAGGAAGCCGAGACGTAGAAATTAAGTAATTTGCCCAAGATGCCCAAGCTAGCGAGCAGTCAAGATTCAAATCCAGCTTGTCTGACTCCAGAGCTGCAGTTTCTTCAAACCACTGTAAGAGAACAGGCTAAATGGTCCCTTGATGGCCCCGCTTGATAAAAGTCTTTTATTCGCCTTCCTTGTCTTGAGGAAAGTTCCTAGACTTTTAAAAACCCAGCATACCTACCAGCTTCTCTGAGTGTTGAGACAGTATTCTTTTTTCTTCTTTTTGACAGTGTTCAATTCTTGTTTTTCCAGCAACAACAGCAAACCTAGAATACCAGCCCGTTACTCCACAGTGGGAAATATAAATGTGGACCAGAACACTTGATGTGGCGTGTCCAGACACTGTCTCCAAGTTGGCATGTTTACGTGGGCACCTACCTAACTTGCAGCCGGAGGTTTGCTTGGGAGGCATAGAGCCAGCTCGAGGGGGCTGCTGGTGGTGCAAGAAGGCTTTCCTGGTCACCGTAGGTTGAGGTTTCCTTCCACTGATGGCTTTGCCAGTCGGAGCAGAACAGTAAAAATCGGTTCACCCTCCTTCCTGGGTTTTACACCTACAAGTTCTACTGTCTGAAGACTGATGGACTCAGCCTTCTCAGAGTCACCACAACTTCCAGTGCCCCTGACGTCTCCACCAGACTAATGTAATCTGGTTAATAAAGCAGTGAGTAGCAGGAAGGTGTGGGACAAAGAAAGCCAGAAAGCATTGGGAATTGTAATTTTAAAAACGATTCTAATGTCACTCACTCCGATGACATTACAGGAGGAAGGGGAGGGTAAACGATTTTACTTCCATGACCCGAGTGAGAAGTGACCAGGTCAAGAATAGTGCCACCGGTCCATGAGTAGCACGGGCCCAAAAGAACATAAAAGCATGAACTAGATGATGGCTGTTTGGATGATAAATGTTTCTGAATAAAGAGTCAGGCTAGGGTCTCGTATGTGGACCAGAGTCGTTACTAAAAATATTAACCTGGCTTCGGCCAGTTTCCGAAGATGCAGTGACAAAATTGCCCATAGCCCCTCGAGACTGGAGAGTTCTTTTTATGATGGGTCCCCCAAGAAATTACAGCTTTTCTCTAAAGTCCGAGACACTCAGGCTTCGCTAGCTTCAGCAGGGTGACAAGGCAAGTGATTTAAGACGGCGGGAGGGGGGCGGTGAACTGCCTCTCCTTCACTAAATCACATTTCCTCTTGCCCTCTGGAGTTGCATGTCACCTGGAAGCACAGTCTCAACCCGCCGTAATTCACTCACATTCTCTGACCCTTCCTGATTTTCTGTGCACATGTGGTGCTGTTTTTCTTCGGTGCCTTCAGAAACCCAGCCCATTCATATGGTTGTGGAAATTGGAAATGCATCCGTTAAATAAAGGGCGGCATGGCTTTTGTGCCCTGACGGAGAACACGGATGGTGACGAGTTAGAGCCAAAGGGGAAAGCATTAAACTGGCCTCGGTTGTGGTGGATGAGGTGCAGCTGAGTGATTTCTCCATGTGCTCGTTGGTGACTCATACATTATTTCTCTTGGAGAGGCCGCTGGTAACTTGTCGGGGTTCTTCATACTTTTTCCCTGGGCCTGCCGTTCTCTTACTCTATTACTGGTTTGTTTATCATGTTAGGCAGATTCAAAGCCGACTTCTCTTCAAATCAGTAAGCGAGGCAGCTACGATTTTCTCCAAAGAAACCATCATGTTTGCTAGTTCTCAGCAAATACTAGGTTTGGTGTTTTTGGGGGGTTTTTTGTTGTTGTCGTCCCCCCCGCCCCAGTTTTGAAGGGCTTCCGTTCCTGGTTACCTGACTTCATGCATTCATTCTCTGTTGATATGATTACAGACGATTTCAACGGGCAGCTAGTGTCTTTGGAGGCAGAACTAATTAAGTTTTAGTCGAAGATTTTGAAAGATTGTAATCTCCCTTTAATCTTCGACTTTCAAGACTCCAAACACCAGTTCTGCAGCTTCTGTAGGCTGGAAAGAAAATATTCCCCCAAATAATAAGAAAAACAACGTATAAACATTTTCCAAACTATTCTATCCGCAAAGAATTCCATTTGTAAATGGAATACTCCCATCTTTGTCTTTGCCTTGGAGCTTGGGGGATAGCTGTTTGTATTTGTACATTTTCTGAATTTCTACAGTTTACACTTGTTTATGGTACATTGGGGAGTTCAGAGTAACCATTTGCAAATGTTTGAAGATATTCAAAAGAAAATATCCCCCCCCCTCCTCGATTTTCCAGGGAAATGACATATTCTAAGTAAAATAATCAATGGAAAAAATGTGTACCATGAGTAACCTTTTCGCCCTCACTTTTTCCATCCCCTTGGAGCAACAAGTCCATACGACTTCCCACCTTCGTGCCTTCCAGATTTCTTACATGTTTCTAAAACAGGAAGAAAATCTGGGACTCTTTTCCCTGGCCCCGAAGCCTCAGTGCTTCCTCAGCCTCGGCAGCAGGGGTGCCTCCCACTTTCTGTTTTCTCTGGGAGAGCTGCAGGAGGCAGCCCTAGCTGTGGCATCTTGGAGTTTAGTTATTAGTCTGGTTATGGAGCCACAGTCCCAGGAAGGACTATCTCAAGCTGAGGGGAGCGGTGTTGGCTTCATCAGGAATTCCGAAGGGGCTTCATCAAGAGGTGACAGGTAACTTTTTTTGGCAGCTTAGTTTCTCCAGCTGAGAAATTGGAGAGGGTAGACCGCCTGGGAAGTCAGGTCCATACATTCTATTTTTTTTTTTTTTATATATCTTTTTTTTTTATTTTTTTTTATTTATTTATGATAGGTACACAGTGAGAGAGAGAGAGAGAGAGAGAGAGAGGCAGAGACATAGGCAGAGGGAGAAGCAGGCTCCATGCACCGGGAGCCTGACGTGGGATTTGATCCTGGGTCTCCAGGATCACGCCCTGGGCCAAAGGCAGGCGCTAAACCGCTGCGCCACCCAGGGATCCCCCATACATTCTAAATACTGCTACGGGTGCGTCCTACAAAAGCAAGGAAAAGAAGAAAACCTGAGAGTGAGGTGAGATGAGTCCAATCAGCGATGTGCTCAGATCCTAGGCCAGACTGGAGATTCTTAACCAACAGTACTTGGTTATGGGGTGTGCGGGAATTGGCCATATAATTCCTGATGTTCGAGTTTGGGCTGTGGGGGTGCGGGTAGCTGTCCAGTTCGGGTAGGGGTAATTCAAAGAGCCAGAGAGGAACCACCAGGTCCGCATCATGTACACGGGTGAGTGGGGGAGGACCTGCCCGAGCTTTCTGTGATCATTTCAGACTCGTACGGGAGACTTTTCTGGAATGCGCAGGGTCAAGATCTCGTTCAGTGCCGCTGGCTCTATTTTAACCCTTAAAATTGAGGGTGGACAGGGGTGGTTTCCATATGTAAGCATCTGGCTTTTGGATGTTATTTCAATCAGATTACGATGGACTAGGAAATGACGTACGTGACCGGGTATTTACTTCTTTCAGATGTAGCCATAACCCTCCATCTTTGTGGGGCTGGGACTCGGGTGAGGTGACACAGTGCTTAGTGTGCAAACTTTGCAGAACGGAGTCTCAGGGGCGTGCAGGTGCCATGCTCGTGCTAGCCGTGCTCCAGGCCTTCCGGCTCATGTGGCAGCTCCCTTAAGCTGGTCTCCTGCTCCCTGAACTAGTCCATGGATGGCCTTCAGCTGCTCCCCACTGGGATTTCAAAGCAAGTTTTATATACCTGTGCACAAGGCATTTTCTTGGGAGGAGAGGTCTATAGATTTTGGCTTCAGAAGTTTGCCTGACATCTCTGAAGGATTATCTTATCACTAAGCCATATCTGAGCTGGAATTTTTCTTGTCGCTCGGAGGAAGCCGATTTAATGGTAAAGCTTCCCTTAAAACAGAATTCTTTTCAGCAGTATTTTCTGTGGACCCGATGTCTGCAGAACCACCGTCCACAGCTCCGTAATGTAGCACTTGCCTCAGAAGATGGCCTTAGTGACCAAAGGCAAAAGGCTGTATGGACTCTTCATATCCCATGAGCACAAGAAAAGGTAAGCAAGAAAAGAAACAAGCTAGATGCTTCCCAGGCCCCTAGCTTTGGAAGTTTCTACTCCAGTGGGAGACATTGTCCTTCAGTGGAAAAGCTTCCACCCTGCTTTTGAGGCCGAGGGAGCAGGATGGCCAGCGCCCGGGAAGTGGACGGCTCAGTAGACACTAAGGCATTGATGTCACTGTGTCTGGAAGTGTTACCCATTTTACTCCTCGCTCCCTAGCTCCCTAACTCTATAGCTCCCTAACTCCCTAATTCCCTAACTCCGTAACTCCCTAGCTCCCTAGCTCCCTAGCTCCCTAGCATGCTTCTTCACCTGGACAGAGGGGAAAGCATTCCATCACCTATTAACAAACCATTGCTCAGAAAGGCACTGGAAAGAAATTCCCCGTCTGATTTCCAATGAATCCTCCCCTTGCCAGCCTGAGCTGCTGCCTGGGCATCATGGTTCAATCACTTACACCTACGTTGGTGCAGACAAGCCTTGAGGAGGGGCAGAGGTGTTTGAGGACCAAAATACACCACAGCCCGGGACACTTACCTCATGTAGTGAGACACCTCCACCCCAGCACGCTGCCTTCTCCAGCTTCTCTTGTGCCAAAGAGGTTGTGCCAAAGGGCCACAAAGGTGGCCGTTGTGTTTTCCTTCCTTCACCCTGCCCTGCACAGAACGATTTTGTATTCTTCGCTGCAGGTTTCCAGGGTAGCCCTTCACATGTGAATGCGTGTTAAGGCGATGCATTCTGCACGTGTAAACTTTTGGTTTTTAAAGCCTCAAAAGCATAAAAGAAAGCCATTTTCAGAGAAACAACTCACTTAGCTTTGCAAAAGAGATGATGTGATGTGGGCCTCATTTAACAGGGTCCCATTCTCACGGCAAAGGGGTGGACGCCGTCTCAGACGCCAGCTCTGAATGTTAACTGGGTAGGCCTCTCCTCCAAATTTGTGGGTGTCCACAGCATGCTGCCTGACGGGGGGTGGAGTGGGGTTCCCGACTGAGACCGTGAGGCCGTCCGCAGAGAGGGGGAACCCATGCACAGGCACACACTCACGGACACCCACAGATTATTTCAAGGGTCATTTAAAAGATTCCAGTGACAATGACTTGGAGCAAAAGCAAACGACAATAACAACCAAAACTTGCAGTCAGCCTCTTGTGCTGTCGAGTGGCTCCTGAGTGCATGACACATTCTTAGGTTGGAAACCAGTCAGGTTGCTCCCCAGATCTTTGAACCCTTGGCTCTTGGTACTGAGCTACGGTGTCAGCAAAAGCATGTGCCAGCAGTTCAACCAAGCTGCCCCAATGCCCCCCCCCCCCCCCCACAACAGGGAGAGAGGGAACTGCCTTTCCCCATAGCTGCGGGGTCCAGACCGGGGCAAATGGGAGGTGCCTGGCGCTCCCCAGCCTCATTCCACCTGGCTCTTTGGCTGTGCTGCTGGATGTCTCATCATTTCTCCCTTTGAACCTCTGGTGTGTTGGGTCTCTTTGATAGCAAGCTGTGTTTTGTTCTGGGTAAAAAGGGAGGTAAGAATGTGATGGCATTTACAGAACAGGAGGGAGAGACACACTTTATGGACTCATTCGATATGAACCATTGACCTAACATCCCAAAAATGCAATTAAAAAGTATATCTCTCCCTCATTTGCATGGCTTATTTCCCCAGACATGTTTTTGGTATTGAAAATGAATGGTATTCCCATACAACATGTGTCTCAATTTGTAATGATATCCTCCTTGCAGCTGGCTGAGTTCTCGATGTGTTTCTAAAACGTTACTGTCTTAAATTTGAGCCAACCTACACTAACAAATTATCTAGAAGCAAAGTGGCTGAGCTGCATTTGGTGAGAGAAAGGGAAACCTTATATTTCATCCTTCAACTCTTGTTTTGGAGATTCAGACTGTAACATGATCTTCTTCTAAGGAAATCTACACACGCACACTTTAAAAATTGTGCAGATTGGGTGTTGTGGGAGCAAGAACGATCAGGTTTAAGTTTCTCTGCAAAGTTCTGCATCCCATCAGCAAGCCCTTTTGATATTTTAAACCCATATTTAGAGTAATTTCAAGATATTTGGAGCACATGTGGTTAAATGTAAAACTTTGTCATTATGATTTGTTAGATGCTTATACTTTAAATATTTATAAGCCATTTTTAAGTACTTTATCCAAAAGCTTTCTCCCACTGGAATACTATAATTGAGTGGTATCCGAGCATCATTATATAGAGAAGATACGGGGTGAAGTCACTGCAGCATGCATGCACGTTCTTCCTGCTTCTCTGGTTTTAATTCAAATGCTATTTTTAGTAGATTCCACTAATTTAAAAAAATGTATAAAAAATCATAAACAGGGTTGGTTGTCTAATTAAAAAAAAAAAAATTACCCAGTTCTCCCAAAGGTAAAGTGTTCAACTTGAATTGTTTGTTGTGTCTCACCTCCTTGTCTTATCCTAGGAATAATTAGTAAAAACTTCCCTGTAGAGGGTTGGGTCTGAATCCGTGTCCACATGAGTTTGAAGTGCCATATTGCTCCTCTGAAGTGTCTTAGGGGCAATTTGTTGGTGGTTAGATCGAACTCTTTATTATTCACCTTTAGCCATCTTGGAAACGAAGACCCAGGATCCCATCTTTATCAGAGGTAGCCTGTTTGTGCACTTCATATGAAAAAGAGGAAAGGAAAAAAAAGAAAAAAAAAAAACCTTTTTCCACACTCAGAATCCATTTAAGCTTCAGAGGTTATAAATTTCAAACTGACCACAGGCCTCTGGGGCTCACACTCTTTTATGGCTGGCAAAACACAAGTCTCTGGTAAGAACGGGGAAAAGAAGGCTTAAAAAGCCTCATAAACTTGCCTGGACATCTAATAGCTCTCACCAAACAGCATTTTCATGAGTTAAGTGTAAATGAGTCAGAAACATATAGATTGAATTTCTTTTAAAATACACATGGGTTTAAAAATTAAGGCCAAAGTGCTTGGCAAAGTAAGTTTTGGTTTTAGCCAAACCCCAAATGTTTGAAAAAAAGTATTTCTACAATTTGCCAAACCAAAAAATACATTCAGGTCCCTCCATTCCTCTCATTTAATATGATGGCATCATAAACATGGGACTTAATGTCTATTTTCATATCCACCAAGGTTTGAGCAACATGAATCCCAAATCTTAATTGAAAAACTATGAAAAATTTTGGAAAAACATAATGGTTCTGCAAATGAAGATGAGGGGCCACCAGTTCAGAGTTCTGATTTTGACAGCACTCCTCACTGTCTGATCATCTGATCGACTTGTTCTTTGTCTCAGCTGTGTGCATGCACGTGTGTGTGTGTGTGGGGGGGGGGGGGGCCTATACATAATAATAATAATAGCTTTTTAAAAAGAATCTGTATTGGGAGTTCTTAATTTATACTTAATTCATATTTTACAATCCACAAACTTAATAAATTCCCCATCATATCCAAACAGAGGGAGGCAGTCCCCTTTTACTTATTGATGGTTCAGAGATGATCTTCATTTGTTTTTCCTAGAGAACAAGACACATCCATTTCTTTTAAAACACATCCATTTTTAACTAATGATATCTAACATTGACTTGGTGCAGGTGTTGTCAAGAGATACAAGGAAGGCAGGCAGGCAAGAAGGAAGGATACAAACAAACAAAATAATGGAAGAGGGAGTGGCAGGTGTCCTTGACTTGTTTTGAGGAGCTAATAACCTGCTGAGAGAGACAAGAAATAACCAAGGCAACTTCTCCAAGCAACACGCAGAACTACAAACCACTGTGGTATTGCAGACAGTATGCTTTGAGCGAGGGCAGGGGCCGGCGCGGGTCACTCCCTGGGGTCACCGAGTTTCTAGCTCAGGGCTGGCAGACTGGGCCTGCAGATATTTGCTGAATATATGAATGAGAAGAGTCCCAGGAGAGCAATAGCTAACGGAGTTACCCCGATGGGGTTCCATGAGACTTGAAGTCTGGGGAGGGGCGTGGCCTGGCCTTCAGGAGTGTAAGAGGAAGGAATGCAATAGGATGTCAAAGGCCCCAGAGGCAGAAGAGGGTGAGCCCCATTGGGGATGAGCTCCCCTTTGCCCTGCCTGGAGCAATGCCCTCCTGCCAAGGGAGAGGAGCCCTGGAGGGCAGGTGAATGGGGGAGCCGGAGGGTGCCCAATTTGTACTCTACGCGTTAGGCGACGTCACCATGACCTCGAGCAGAGGAGTGACAGCACGAAATCTGTGTTCAAAGAAAATTACTTTAGCAGCTGTTCGCAGACTGAAAGGAAGCAAGAGAAAGACTGGCATCCCTAAAGCTGATGGCTGCATTCTGATGACAGGCTAATTACCAGTGGTGGCTTCTAAACATTGTGGGATGTTATCGCTACCATGTGAGGGGCGTAGGCCGCCGCACGTATACACCAAGTGTGCACAGCATCGTAGTCGTGCAACGGGAGGAAGAACTCTGTGGCCAGTGTAGGCCTCGAGGCTTCCCAGCCCATGGTGGAAGGAAACCTCACGACCGACAGACCAGGTCAAAGTCCAGTCGAGGGTGCTGGCTGGACCCCAGATTGCTGCAGAAACAGGGCCTCGGCCCTCCTGATGGGCCAGCCGGCCAGGTGTGGTGCGGGCTGTTGGGCCCTCAGGCAGGCAGTGCTCTCCCGGCAGAGGACCTCCGTGCCGATGAGCACAGAACTTGTACAGTGGCCACAGTGACACCCAAATGCTCTGGTCCTGGACTAAAGAGCAGCCATGACGCTTAGGGGGCTGACTCTACCTCAGACACCTTCTGAGATTTCCATAGCAGCCGAATCCCATCCTCCCAGGGCCTGCAGGTGCTGTCAAGGGAGTGGGATGACCTTTGGAGATGTGCTCTTATCTTTTTCTACTTCCCACACCGTAGATCTTCTGAAGCTCCCACATGCAGTGACAGTGGGCTCCCAGTGGTGAAGGAAGGCAGTGGAATGGTTTCCTGGAAAAGAACATGTGCTCTGGAGTTGGGCCTGCCTGGGTCCAGATCCCAGCAGAGCCGTTCAGTAGGTGAGGAAGGACGTGCCTTGTCTCCTCTAGGTCACCAGTAGCAAGAACATTGCTGTGAGGGACAGGTAAGAAAACGTGGACAGTGGAACACGTCCCAGGTGCCCTACCGCTGGCAGCCACTGTCCCTACTAGAAAGGCTGCAAGGCCTGGGAGAAGACGACACGGGGCTGGAGTGAGACCTGCTCCAATTGGAAAACTGGCTGTATCTCTTACTGGCTGTGAGGGTTTGGATAAGCTTTATAATCTCTTTGTACCGACATTCTGGTTAAATAATTGTGTCAGCTAATAATTATTGAGCACACTCTATAGGAGGGCAGTGTTCAAATGTTACATGCCCACAGCAACTCTCTGGGTTACCATTACTGCATCCATTTTACAGATGAAGTAACTGAGGCACAGAGAGGCCAAGTCTCCCACTCGGTGTCATCGGTCAGTGAGCGACAATGCGGGGATTTGACTGGCAGCCTGGCTCCAGAGTCCCCAGGCAAAATGAGCAGGTCTCGTATGCCAGGAAAATGAAGGTAAAAGCCCCGACCGCAGAGAGTCATCAGGCTCCAGGGTAGATAACCTAGGTTAAAATGCCCAGGAAGTACCTGGCGTACAGTAGGTGCTTGTCATGGGGGCCCCTGCAGCCCCGAACTCGCTTCCCTTGGATGTGTAATGGAAGGTGTAATGAAACGCTTCCATGCTGCCAACCTTGGAGGTTGTTAGGGAAACCATTCCAGAAACTCTAAGATGTCTGGTTCTACTTTTACAAGTAGAGACTGGGACAAACAGAGCAAAGGCTCAAGGTCAGAGTGGCATAGCCAGGATTAGAACCTGAGTCCTCATCTGCCTTTCCTCTCAGTGGGACACCAGATATGACCAAAGCTGCTTGAGTTACACACCCCTTGCCAAGAACCAGAGGCATATTTTTGCCACCCATGGTATTGCTTCCTCCCGTTGGGCAGCTGATCGCAGAGAGGAAGTAAGTCGAACCTCAACATCTGGGGTCGGGAGGGTGAAGGGTTGCAGAGAAGCAATTATTAACCACATTCTCCATCTCCTTGGCTCTGGGGGGGGGGGGGCGGGGTGGACGGTGGGGTGCTGGGGAGTCAGTGTGCTTGCTCTTAGATTGTGTGGTGAAGTTAGTTTCCTTGAACATGAAGTGTGTCTCTCTTCTCTCTCTCTCTCTGGATATATATCTATATATCTATGTATCTATATATCTATATATCATCTATATCTGTATCTCTATATATCTCCATCTCCCTCCTCTACTAATGGACTGGCTGTAAAGAAGAGATAAAATGCCAGAGAAACCACCTTTCCAGATCCCACCTAAAATCCTAAAATGTACTGTTGCCCATAAACCATAGCTACTTGCCACATAAAGCTGCTTTTTGCTCTTGGATCTTTTTCTTCTTTTTAATCTAGAATGCCTACGTTCAGATAGTATAGATATAGAGAGGTAACAAACTCAGTCTTAACACAATAAACATCTATTTGTTTTTTGTTCAAGGCGGAATTTTTAGAAGACACGTGAACCAGCATTAGCTAGTTTGTGTATTAGACAAAACTTGAATGAAAATGTAATTATAATCCCTTATCAAGTAACTCCTCAGAGTTCTTGTTTCTAAAGCAAAGGACCTGGACCAGGTATGCCTCTGGGGCCCTTTAAGGCTCTGACACTGCGACCTCTGCTTGTTGGGAAGGAAGGGGGGGCAATGAAACCAGGACTGGGGGAACCACTCCCTGGATGGGAATGTGGGATTTGGGGTCAAAGGAGCTGGACTCAAGCCACTCTGCCTCTAGCTAGTGACCTTGGCCAAGTAAGCTTCTTAACCTTCCTAGGAAAGTTTCCTCATCTGTAAAATGGGGACATTAATAAATACCTACATAGCATTGTTGTTTCAATGAAAAAAGTGTATAAGTGAAATAAGTATATAAAATATGCTTGTTTTCAAGTGGAATAAGTATGCAAAAGTGCCTCGTGCAATATTTCATATCAAGTAGGTGCTCACTAAAAATTCGACTCCTTTCTTTGGGGGCAAAAAAAATGCAGCTTTCCCAAACCATAATGGCAATGTGTTCAGTCTGAAAAGGCAGGGGCACAGAGCTCTCGCCTCATCTTCAAAATTTCCTGCAGAACATTAGTTCTATTAGTAAGTCTCCTTTATTTTATTTTTCTCTTTTTTGGATGGATGTAGCCACCAGCTCCAGCGGGTTAGTGAACATGTGCTCATGAATCCCTGCATGCTTTTAGGAAAGGGCCAGACAGGGTCATTTGTTTTGCTCAAACTCCCAGGTTCCAGAAAGATTTGAGGTATTTAAAGAAGATGTTGAGAAGGACTTGTATGAGTGCACACAATGGGGTTCCGTGGTTGAGGGCTCTTTGTCTCCTAGTACCTCTTAGAGGTCAGCGAGAAACGGCGGTGACCGCTTATGAGAATAAACAGGCCTCTGTACCCATTTAATTCATAGAAGCAGCCAGGCAAAGAAAACCAAACTTTTAATTTGTAAAACAAAGAATTAAGGATGGAGTTATCCTAGTGGGTGGTCTTATATGGTTGTGATTTTTATAGATTAAAGAGTAAAATAGGAGATATTGCTAAAAGAAACAATTATAAAAAAAGAAAAGGAAGGCCTTAGGTTTGGCCTAATTTTTTTTTTTTTTTTTTCTGTTAAACATACACGGGCCTTGGCTTATCGGCGCTGTGGGGAGGTAGCACGGTGGTGATGAGGTTGTGGTTCAGACCAGAGCTCAGCGAGCTGTCACCCTTGGCTCCCACCCCCCTCTCCCCACCACTGGTTATTTCCCATAACAGTCACGCTAGGAAGGAGAAGGGATGTTTTTCACCAACTAATGAGCTGTCAGAAGAGAGGTGCCATCTACTTCATAAACGAAAACCGTTTCCAATCGTGGCAAAAGCCATTTCCAAACTTTCACGAAGCAATGATTGATGGGGGAGAGAAGGAACTGGTTTTTGGCAAAACCTCACCAAGCTGTAGCCTCTTCTGGGAAGGGCCTGCCGTGGAGACCACTATCTGGCATCACGCTTGGGTTTATCAGCTCACGCAGGTGACTCTGCTCATTGACCGCAGGGCTCTACTCTTGTGAGTGTCCCAGAATAGCTGCGGCTACCTGAGAGCAGTTCAGTCCTCAGGGACTCATTATTGTCCCAGATAAACAGCGTGGCCGAAGCCAGCACGTAATGGCTGTATTTAACTGTGCTAAGTGATGGGCTGACGTGCCCGAGTGAGCCGCATCACTGCGGGGCTGGGGTAAATGGACAAGGGCCAGCCGGCTCAGGAGTGGGCATTTCTTGCACATTGTAGAGTTGATGCCACAGGATTTTAGGCTCCGGGAATAAATATGACAGACGTGGGGAGCTTGCCTTCTAAACAGGTAAGACAGGACAGGTGTACAGGATTTTGATGATGCTAATTACAAAGGTATCTAAGGAAGGAAAGAATAAGTCTTGAAAATGGGTAAGTCGAGGCAGGCTTCCTGGCAGATGTGGACTCTTGTACCAGCGTACAAATGTTGGGATGTAGAATAGGACAAACATTTTTCTCTGGACACATAATTACTTTTGGGAGTGGTTGTGTAGAAATTATAAAATCTCCTTTTAAATGCAGCCAGCATAAGTCTTAGGCTGGACAGGCCAAAGGAGAAAAGGTGAGAATGGTTATATTTTGACAGTAGCAATATTGAAGACATTTATTAGTATCCAGGCACATTGTTTTTTTCCTCTGTAGTTCTCTGAAAATACTTGTGTGGGGGCAGGGGATGAGTGACTCAATCACATTCTTAGCAATGCTTTCCTGATGTCAAAAAGGAAAAGGGGGCCACCTGGGGGGCTCAGTTAAGCATCCAACTCTTGATCTCAGCTCAGGCCATGATCTCAGGGTTGTGAGTTCAAGGCTTACACTGGGCCCCACACTGGGTGTGGAACCTACTAAGAAAGAAAAAAAAAAGAAAAAGGAAGAAAGAAAGAAAAATATGCCAGGCAGGCGGAGGCTCAGTCACTTGGTTATGCATTGCTAAGGAAGATACTTCATTCTTCTGACCTGAAGGGACTGGGGGGCGGGGGTGGTTGGAATCCAGAAGGCACCTGGCCATACAAGCCTGCTGGAGACCACACATCATGCAGCCGGCCTTCAAACCCGGTACATGCATGGTATGCGGGATGGGTTGTGTGCGTGTGATATTCCTTGCAACAGGACCCTGGGTACTAATACAAAATACAACCATTTACAAAATACAACCCTGGGTTGTCCTGCCTTCAGATGAACCCCTGACTCACAGGAAAACCCATATGTGAGGCACAAGTACAGCCACTTCCTTAGACTTCCCTGCAGTAAGGGACACTCCAAAATCCTCTGCCAGAGAGCTGTGTGTGTGTGTGTGTGTGTGTGTGTGTGTGTGTGTGTGTGATTAATAGAAGTCTCTGAAACTTTGGGCTTGGGGGTTCAGAAATTACTAGTTCTCCTTACGTGCTGTTAACAGATTAATAGTCAACTGCTCAAGTTTATAATCCCCTATAATTGACACTGGCTTTGATCCGAAGATCCTACAGTCACAGAACTTGATAGATAGAGGATATAATAAAAAAATCTCACAGAGGCGCCCATTGCACAGAAGAGGAATCAAGGCTTGGGGAGGCCAAGGAAGGGGACGCCCTGGACGGGGATGGGTGTCTGTGTCTCACTTATCATAGTAATTTCCCCTTTGCTCAAATCAAGAAATTTAAACTGGATTTTCCATAAGATCCCTCTGCTTGGCAAGGGCAAAGGTAGGAACTAGCCCAGGCTCTGGAGCTTCCTCATGATCACTTTCTAAAACTGCAAGCTCGCTTCCTCCCCGCTCTTGAGTTTCATAGTTTGCATACCAGTCACTTCTGGGAGGTGAAGCCCAAAGCTTGGTTGTCTATTTCCATTTGATTCTCGGGTCCCCAAGAAGGAGGCTGCCCTGCACCAACCAGAGGAGCCACAGGAACAGATGAGGATGACCTCGGTACCACCCCCTCCTCAAATGTCACCAGCAGAGAGAGACTTGCACTGCCACCATCTGGCCTTTGTGGGTGTCCCAGACGTGGCAAGTACGTGGTGGAGGGAAGGAAAGAGCACAAATTGTCTACTTTGCCGTTCTCTTAAAATAAGCTCGGTGTGAGGAGCTTTCAGAGCAGCAGGAATGGGGTTGCAAAAAATAGAGTGTGGTGCAGCTGCACCCTTTAGAACTTGGGGGGAAAACACATATTATTTACCAGACAATAATAGATACCAGAGAATAATAATGATTATTATAGTGTTTGGGATGGCAAACGCTGTAGTTAAGGTTGCAGAATGGCTCTCATTATAATCCCGTTTTCCCAGTCCCTTATGAAAGCCTTGAAATTTTCTCCAAGTAGGCTGATGCTGCCCATGTTTGGCCTTTGTCCAAAGGTGATTTGAATATAAAGAAACTCATTGGAGAAAGATTCCTCTTTTTGAGGTCATGATCACATTAAAGAAAAAAAAAAAAGCCACATCCTTCAAAAAAGCAATCACGACATTCTCAAGTAAGTCCTTCAAAATGGTGGTGTTTCCCAGTCCCTGGAAGAAAGCATTAAAACACTTTTTAAAAAAAATTCCCTTTTCCTTTTTAAAGAAAGGATTTGGAGGCCCCCCCCCCCCCCCCCCCGCCCCGACTACAAGATTTGGTCACTCTTGGGCCCAAGCCCAGAGGTGGGGACGGTTTTCCTCCCTGCACAGCAAGTTCCAGGCTATGCTCCCTAAATGGAAAAGAAACTGCCCCAGAAGAAGCTGCACTTGTGTCTTTGGATCCAGTCGTGATTTCTGAGGCTCCTTTCCAAATCTTTATGACCTCTCATTTGATGGCAGCTCTTGGCATTCTTATTTCTGTGTCCCTTCTTGCCATTGTCTCACTCTCAAAAAAAAAAAAAAAAAAAAAAAAAAAAGCAAAGAAGAGAAGGAAGGAAAGAAACGAGACAGAGAGAGACAAGAAAGAAATAAAAATGAGCTCCTTTTTCAGAGATAAATATCCACATTTCCAAATCTGACCATGCCAAATGAAAAGGTTTCCATGGCCTTGTAATTCAACCCCCATTGCATACTTGTGGTGTTTTGCATTTTCACTTTGGTTATTTAATATACATATTAAATACACACGGATCTGGTGATTTAATGTGATTTGGGGAACTCAGGCATTTCCTGTCATGCACATTCAGATTTTCAAACCTTGTTTTTGGCCGATCATTATTATCGTTACCATTAACACCAGGACTTGGATAGCAGGGTCTAAAGCGCAAGCTTGTACTTAGTCCTCCCAGTGGGCACTTTGACCTCCTCATACTTTGCTAACTTCATGCTACAGACACCCTGAGCAAGGCTGCGGGTCTCTTTGTGGCCTCTCTTTCTTCGTCTATAAAATGCAGCAATTATACTATCTCTGGGGTCCCTTCAAGTTTTAAATTCTATCACCTCTCAGAAATTACGTGTTCGTTGTTCTAGGAATAATCTCAATCGTTGTAAAGATGTTTACGAGTCCTCTGTCACCACCTCATGTTAGTCAGATTTTACCCATTGGCATTTCTGGCGTCCTCACGTATCTGCAGGAAAAAAAAATTATTTTTATGTTTATTTTTTTTTAAAAGGTACAGTTTTGAGGGGAGGGGACAGGGGCTGCTTGACCCTCATCCCCTCGGCAAATGCGTGTCGAGCTGAACCAGGGCCTGGGTGTGGAGATGCGGGCAGGACAGACGCGGCCCCAAACCTCAGAGACGTCACAGTTGGCCGGCCCTCGTCTCGGGGCTGTTTACTAGGAGTCCCTGAGTGTCCCCAGCAGGTTCTGTTTCAAACCTTTCACTTGGTAGCAAGTGAAATAAGCCGGTAGGGATGGAGAGGCCGAGCCTGAGGAACATCTGTGGTAAAAGCCGGGGTGGGCCTTCTCCAGAAACCGGCCTTCCTCGGTGAACCGCCCCGCTCGGGCCCTCTGCCCTGGGATCCCAGGCCTGGGGGCTTGTGGGTTCCGGCCTGGCCGTGCAGGGCCCCGCGGAGAGCGGCCTTCCTCCGGGCTTCCTCAGGAGGCCTCTGAGGAGACAGCGCTTCCTGTGCTGCAAAGCCCATCCCTGGGCTTCGCCCCTTCACAGCAGCAGCCCCCAGAGCCCCTACAGTGGAGCACAGGGGTGAGGTCTGGAGGCCCAGGGCCCCCCACCGCGGTGGCCCGGGCCTGGCTTTGGGGGTGACCTTGGGCGGGAAGGCGAGGGCAAAGGTCGCCGGGCGGCAGGGGCTGCTGCTGTGGTGTCCGGGTGAGGTCAGGGCGCCCCCAGGAGCCGCCACCCCAGGCTGGCAGGGCCCACCCTGGGCAGAACCGGGGTTGAAGGCCCGTCCCAATCTGCGGCGCTGCTCTGGCTCCGGGGACTGGTGGCCGCTCGGGCCTGAGTGGGCCGCTGGGTCCCGCCTGGGTTCTCCCCGCTCGGGGTCGGGGTGTGGTGTGGCCCAGGGGATTCTGACGGGCCCCCCTTCTTCTCCCTCTTCTCTCCCCCCAGGAACGCGCACTCACAGGGTACCTCGCGTGGAGAGAGGGCGAGAGCAAACCGCGTCCCGCCACCCAGTGACACCAGCTGTCAGCTCCCCACCCCTCGGGCTAGAACTCAGACAAATAAAGGCGCTTCCTGTCGTTGAGCAGCTGAGGAAGCGGCCTCCCTCGGCGGCCTCCAGCCCAGAGCGGCCCGGCCCGGCCCGGCTCGGACCCACCCCGCGGCCCGGCCTCCTGGCGGCCACCGGCTCCGCTTCTCCCCAGAGGAACTTAGGGATTTCGCCCCTGGTTTTGGGAAATCAAAACACCGACAAGCCACAAGGACCAACGTAGGTAAATGTCCCCGCTCCGTCTTCGAGGCTCAGAGGGTGAGGCTGGAAGACGATACGAATTTGAAAACACAAATCTTTTTTTAGTCATTAAAAAAAAAAAAAAAACTGCTGTGGTTTTGCTGCTACACTAAGAATCGTGATTTGCATTGTATGGTTTTGGACCTATACTGTTCACGTTTTGAAGGCGGAGAGGGATCGCGCTGGAGCCCCAACCCCTCCAGATTCATCTCTGTCCCGCCCAGGATGCACTTTTAAATGAAGAGTTAGAATATTTTATTGGCTAATATACTTTTTCTTGTTATTTTTACAAAGGCCACCTTTATCCTTTTTAATGCCATATTTTCAGTGTTACACTTTTATGGCTTTTAATTTTTCGATTTGACAGATGTAAGAAGCAGCATGAATAGTTTATACTGTGGTTTTTCAGAGACTGAATGCCAAGAGAACTCGGTAAATGTTTATTCTTCTCAGCTTTCTCTTTAAATTCTCCTAAATAGCGCCCCATTTGGGAACACAGCAAGAGTGTTGAACTGAAGACCAAAATGCCCTCAAGGTGTAAAATAATCCGAGGGGGAATATTTGCTGGGCGTCACGAAAGACTTGGATGAAATTTCAACCCTGATGGTTTTCGGTGATCCAGGAAGTCAGTGAAGCAATCTCTCTATACGCAGAGTCCTTTCATGATAATTAGAATGGTATGGACGAACCAGTGAAAACAAGAGGGAAAGTGAGAAAGATCACCCATGATTCTGTTTCACTGTTTGCTTTCTCCTGTCATGGTTAAGAGAAATGTGCAATTCAATCCTCAATCAGTGGGTGGAGGATAACAGGGTAGATTTTCTTGTGTGCACTTGTACAGTTGTAGCTGCGAGTCCAGAAGTCCTCTAGAGCATGTGTACTGACACTGAGTTGGTGAGACAGTCGTGGAGTATCCCATTCTGATGAGTACAGAGAAAAAAAAAAAAAAAAAAGAGAAAAAATAAGGGAAAAAAAATCAAAAAAAAGAAGAAAACTAAAAAAAAAAAAAATCAAATCACCTTGTGATTCAGTGTATCTGTTTACTAACTCAGATAAAGAAGCAATTGCTCCCTGTTGAGGGGTCCAGGTGCCCCCCCCACCCCGCCCACACAGGCCGCCGAGCCGGCGGGGAGGCAGGAGGGGTGGCAGGCGGTGGGCGGGCGAGGCCGGGACCGTGTCGCGCCGGCCTTGACGCACCCCGGGGCGCGTGGATGCCGTGTACATACTGTATTTCTATATTCTCCTTTGTACAGAGTCACTTAACAAGTCAAGCTACTGTTTTACAGGTGCTCCTTATTTATTAGAGCTGTGAGAGCTTGGGGGACACACCTGGCGAGCGAGCTCGCTTTTTAAAAATGAAATTGGGGGGCAGGGGAAGGGAGGTGGGAGGGAGAGGGAAGCTCGAAAGCCCAGGGAGAGATTTATAAAAGAGAACAAAAGGAAAAACTTCCAGCAACAAATTAAACAAACCAACCAACCCCAACACCAAGCCCACCCCCACCCCCCATCCCTGCCCCGCAGGAAGCACAGCCCCTCCTCTGGGTGCTCACTCCCCTGCGGGGCTCCCGACATTCTCCTCTCTCCCTGACTGGTGTCAGCTTCATCAAACAAAAATAAATCTCTAAGAAAAAAAAAATGCACTTACATGTGCTTATTTTGCTTTTCTCATTATTATGACTATTGTTGTTTTCCTTGTTACAGAGGGTGCTCATTTCTTTCCTCCAGGGAAACAATTTAAAAAAAAATAAAGGTAGGAAGTTTTAAAAGATGCTGAGATATAGGGGTGACGCTGGCTTTCCCCACCTGCTGCGTGTCATGCTCGTGTACAAAGAGCCCACTGGCCTGTTCGAGGGTCTGCTTCCAGTGCAGACCCTTTGCTGACAACTGGAAGGTACATGTGCAGTGAGGTCCTGGACCTGCCGACTGTGTGGCCCTCCCACCCGTCCTCCCGGTCCTGATCATGGTTTGGGGTGGGGGGTGGGGTTTGACTCCAAGGAACACCATCCAGTGGTTACAAACCTCCCCTCTGGGGTTCATTCCCACCAGGACACCATCTCAACCCCCAGACCCTGGGTTGTTTTGACTTTTTATGAATGGATGGGTCCGTCTGGCTTCTGCTGGGTAAGTGAATCAAACATCAGAACACTTCTAAGGGGGATATAGCACATTAGTACCTAGTTCTGGCCCAGCTCAACCCGTCTCATCCTCTGAAGCCTGGAAGGGTGAATTGACGTGCCGAGTCCCACACGGAGTGTGGTTGAACTTATCAAAAGATGTAGGCACTCTCCGCAGTTTCTTCTGAGAGACATTCCTGGGAGTGGATTCTAGAAACAGTTTCTTTCTTTCGTGGAAACGGGGAGTCTCGCAGGCCCCTGGTGTGGGGTTGTGTGGATGACAACAGCTCGGTCAGAGCTCGGCCAGAGCTCCGTAGGCCCGGCTGAGGACGGGCCGGGGGACCAGGACACCCCGCTGTGGTTGTCTGGTGCAGAGTCCCAGATAGCCTTACTCATCCGGACGTGGCCCTAGACACAGTCGCCCAGGATGCTGATTTTGCTTTTGTCGTAATCCCAGATTGTTGAGCAAACATTTTGACCCTTCTGGAAACAAAAGATACCTTTGTTCCGACAAGAAAGAATTTCCTGGCATCTCATTAGACATAAGCACACCTTTTCCCTTCCTTTCCTTCTCCTAATCTCGGTGTTCCCTGGATACAAAATCCTCTTGGCCTATCGACACCGTGTCTAAAGAGAAATAGCAATCGTAACGCCAACAATTGTTAGCACGTGTTGAGCGTATGTACATTGGCCTCATTTGATCCTCGGAGTAAGCCTATGAGTGAAGGTCCTATTATTTTCCCTTTGTTATAAAAGAAGAAGCAGAAGCTCAGTGAGTTTAGTAATTGCCCAAGATCACCCAGCCAGTGAGTTGCAGAATGGGATTCAAAGCCACGAGGTTTGGTGCCAGAGCCCAGGCCGCGCATTCCATCTGGAGAGAAACTGATGACATCTTCACGAAGAGTCATTTTGACTTCCTGTCAGTTTGGCAGTGATTCCGTTTTGTTCCCAAGTGGCCCTCACTTTAAACGAAGCAGGGGGGTCGAGCGTTCACGGTTCCTGCCCACCACACCTTATTGGGCGTGGAGAAGCGCTGAGGCCAGTCTGCTTTCTGAGAAACGAGTCAGGCAGTGTCTTCCTTGTTGGTTATCAAAGCCCCCCTGAACTCAGGACCCCATGTCTGCTGCTAAGGGAAGACAGGAAGAAGAAAAAGGCTCGCAGCGCTTGCCCTAGTGGCTTATAGGTGATGGGAAGATGGGGCTGTAGGAAAGACGGACCACTTCTTGGTCTCACCAGGAATCTCTTTGGATGTTTCCCAAGGTTTAGGTAATTGCACACCGAGAGCCTAGATTCACAGCTTGGCAAAGGTACCCTCCCCACGCACTGTAGGTGTCCCCTTGACACTAGAAGGGCAGCATGAGCCATAAGCAGCCCTATAGGTCACGCTGCCTACATGACCTGGCCGAAGGCCAGAGCCCAGGCCCAGGCCCAGGTACAAAGGCAGGCAAGACTGATCCTGCCTCCTACCCCTCCTTGGCTTCTCCTCCACCCCAGGAGCCAGAGTCCCAGCTTCCGTGACTTCCGTGACAGGGCCTCGCCCTGGGACATGTCACACCCTGCTCACAAGTCCTTAGTGGTTCCCTGTGCCTCATCTTCCCCTTGACATCAGGACTCAGCCCACGGCATGGGTGATGCTCTCCAGGGGAGCCTGCGGAACCACTCGTTCCCCTCCCCTGCCGCACCCTGCTCCATCCCGGTGCACCTCACACCCTGCCTGTCCAGCTGCTCGCCTCTCTGTGCCCCTTGCTAGTCTGCAAGGTCCTGGAGGGTGGAGATCCTGTCTTATCTGCCTTGGATCCCCTAGGCCCAGCACCTGGGAACCCCTGAGCATGATAACGGTTATTAATGCAGTCAACAAGCCACCCCTTCAAAGCTGAGTTTACATACCACCCCTCCGTGAGGCCAAGCCCGATCCCCTGTGGCCCAAGTCACCGCTCCTCCCTTGGGCTCGCATGTGCTCTTGCCTAAATGGGAGAGGCCACTTCTCATACCGCCCTTCCCGTGTCCTCTGGGCTCCTCGCACGTAGGCTACCGTGGCCCTCCTAACTTTGCGTCATTGCAGAACTGTTGTCCACCCTTGGAAGAGAAAACATGGGCTGAGCTGAGGCATTGGTCCAGCCCCCCCGATGGAAGAGGGCAGTACCGCCCTGATGACCGGAGCTGTGGTGCAGCCAACACGGGAAGACAGCAGAGCGCTGTCCTGTTTCTGGCGCTCACGGGAGGGAGGCACCTGTGTCACCCAGGCTTCAGCCCGTGGGGCGGCACCCTCTGGGCTGCTTCTGAGGGCAGGGAGCTGCACAAGAGAATAAGGCCCCATCACTGTCCTGGGGCTTCTGTGCTGTGCAGGGCTTTAGGGTCAAGGAACCATGACACTTTTTTTTAAAACCCAAGAGAACCTTGGAGATGAGATAACCCCCAAGTTCGACCCTTGGACTCTCTTATAGATGGGAAGTTAGGCCTCAATGCCCAGAAAGGGCCTCTTAGTCCATCCTGCTGACTGTGGCTGGAATGAACAGCTGCCACCAGCGTGTGTGACCCTTCCAGGGAAGGGGGCCCTCTGCTGAGACAGGTGTCCTCTGTGCAGGGCCCCGGGATGGGCTTTCCACACAGTCGCTTAGTTGATTTTCACAACAGCCTCCGTTATTACCGTTCTTGTTTCGTATCCAAAGCAACAGGGGCATGAAGATGGGGGGCAGGGTGCGGCCAGGCAGGGCTCACAGTGGGAGGCAGGGCCCAGCCTGGGCTCCAGGGGCCAACCCCCCCATTGCCGTGTCCGTGGACACCCCAGGACACCCCGTGGCTCAGGCCGCAGGGCAGACTTCAGGTCATTCATTGACTTGGGCCTGCACCAGGACATTGACACAGCCTTGACCTTTGTACCGGGAGAGGGGAAGAAATTGCCTCCTAATTTCCTGACACGTGGTTTGGAACAACATCAAACATGCAACTGTCAATGTATCTGTAGGTGAAGTTTGAGGGAGATGGGGGCGAAGGGGTGCTGTTCCAGCAGCGCAGAGAGAGGAAGGGGGGAGAGGGCCCCTCTGGCCGCTATGGCCAAGGTCTAGGGCAGGGAGGAGGGGACGCGGGCCAGGGCCCTTCCCTTCCCACGCTGCTGGTGCCCCGAGCTGTGAGCTGGGCTCCCTCCCCTGCCGCTCGTTTCCAGGGGCCAAGGGGCGCCCCACAAGCAGGGCTGGAGCTACCACGGGGGGTGGAAGCCAGGCCTGCAGTCACTTTCGGACCGGGCCACTGGATCCCCGTCCACCGAGCGACTGAATCGACGGACAGAAACACCGACGGCCTCCACGTGCCAGACGCCGCGACGGGGCAGTCGTCAGGCTCTCAGGCGCCGGGCACCGAGCCACATGCTGCGGGTGGAACCCTCGTTTCTGGGGAAGGAAGACACGGGCCAGGAAGCCGAAGGGCTCGGCTTGGCTCCCTGCGCTTAGGAACGTAGCAGAGCCCAGACCTGGACCCTCTGCCCCCACGTGGCCGCTCCTTTGACGCCCCCACAGCTGCAGAAACACGGGCGGCAACTCAGGCCGCAACTCAGTCCGGATGGGAGTCAGCCAACGGGACACGTGCCTGGTGATGTCATCGCAGACCTCTGGGAGCGAACAGTGCTCATTCCTCACCCGTTCCTCACATGCGGGGTGGGCCCGACCCGAGGGCCACTGTGATCTTAATGGACGTGTATCCAGTGCGTACCAAATGCCATTTAATTGCATCATTTTACGTATGTATGCATGTAGGTATTTATTTCTTTGATGGATGCCTCCCAACCACCCTGTGAGAAGGGTCCTGTTATCATTCCCATTTTATAGA
Organism: Canis lupus familiaris; assembly: GCF_011100685.1. Lineage (NCBI taxonomy): Eukaryota > Metazoa > Chordata > Mammalia > Carnivora > Canidae > Canis > Canis lupus. The sequence continues at coordinate 65,140,138 of NC_049233.1, forward strand.
CGAGGAAACCGAGCACGCGGGGGCTACGTAGGTGCGAAGCCTGAGTTTGGCCCACATTCAACCAGCACACTCGCACTTTTTAGCCTCCCTCTTGTGGATGGATAGAGGCCCGCGTGCGTGACTAGAGGGGCATTTAATTGAGGTACGCGGGGGCCCAATCTCGCACCAGTCCCTTTCCCTTATGTCAGCTCATCTTTTCGATCAACCCCTGGAGTGTGGTAGAGGAGCACAACAGTGGCTCCTGTCTCTTGAGTTTCCGGAAAAAGTCAGCTGCCCACATCTCCTTTACCTCACGTCTGGTAGATTCCTGTTCCAGTGAGAGCTCTTCTTTACGAACGCTGCCGGCCTCGTCATGGGGCACAGGAGTGCTCACGGGGATTCACGCCACGGGCCTTGAACCGTACTTACTTCCACTCCTCTGCTTTGCTCCAGCAGCAGGCACTGGGGCTAATTTATCTTTGCCTTCCCCACGTGCACCCAGCACTCAGCACTCGTCCAGCGTTGAAGGACTGAGTGTTCGGAGTGTAGCTCGTGGCTGCTGTGCCTTCCATCCACTGTGGGGGCGGGATTAGTGGAGTCCCTCAGGTCTCCTCTGTACCCGCTGTGTCCCCTTTCCCGTTTCCAGCTCTGGACTCCCCTCCAGAGCTTTGGCAGGTGAGGCTGCTGGGAAGCCCCGGTGCCTGAGCAGCAGGTGAGGAGCCACCACCTCCCCAACCGGGTGGGCCAGGCCCCTCGGGAAGAACACCGGCAGGGGAGCACACAGTCAAGACCTCAACCTGGTCTTGAGGACAAGGAAAGCCCTCCGTCCTTCCCCCTCTGCTATGTCTCATGCAGGGAGGTCACATTCCATCTTATGTGGAATATTTAAATATTCCACCTAAGATACTTTCTGATATTTGAAACACTCGACAAAAGATTTGTGTCCTAAAGGCACGTGTGAGGGCCACCTGGGTGGTGCAGTTGGTTGAGCATCAGACTCTCGGTTTTGGCTCAGGTCATGATCCCAGGGTCGTGAGATTGAGTCCTGTGTGGGCTCAGTGCAGAGCCTGCTTGAAATTCTCTCTCTCTCTCTCTCTCTGTCTCCTTCATCCCTCCCCCCTTGCCATGCTCTCTCTCAAATAAATAAATCTTAAAAAAAAAAAGGCACATGTGAGCGAGTGAGCTCTGAAGGCGTGCCCTTCGACCTGGTAATGAAAGGGAAGGTGGCTCCTGAAGCATATTTAGCCAGAACCTTTAGACTGTGTGGTAATTCCACACACACATACCCCCCTTTCTTTCTAGGTTTATTTACAAAAAAGGCAAAAATGATCACAAAATAAAGATGATAAAACAACCGTAGGTAGAAAGTAAGAAGAGCTTTATGAAGCAACAGCACTCTTTTGATTTCACCCGCCCCCAGCACCCCAAACCCCACCCTGCACCATGAACTTCCCCTTCCCGGCCTTACCATTTGGTTCAGCGTCTCCTTCACATACAGTAGCTGGATTATGGCTCAGGCCCAAAGGCCAGGAAGGTAATAAGATACTTTTATACTTATTGATTCTTTAAAAAAAAAAAAGTTTGTTTTCATGAAACTTTAATTCATTTCTTCTTCTTCTTCTTCTTCTTCTTCTTTTTTTTTTTTTTTTTTTTTTTTAGCTTTTTAGCCTAACTGCTACACATTTTATCCCTGTTCTTTGTGAAATGCTAATCCAGCCCGGGGTTTTCGTTTTCCGGGTGTAACTTTTCAGAAATTGTATATCTGCATAGCAACCCAGCAAGGGCTGCCTATGTCACGGTATCACATGTCAGAAAGATGAAAAGGACTCCAAATCTAAGCTCTCTACAAACTTGGCCCTCCGATCCTGCGGCAGAGAGCTCGCTGGCCTTAATATAAATGGCAGGAGAGCCATTTCGGGGCCAGAGAGGTGCAAACTTTTATCTTGTTGATGACAGAAAACGACACATGACCTCAGCTCCGCTCGGTGGGGACGATCAAACCAGAAACAAAGGCTGTATTTTCCTCCCCTCTCGTCCCTGCTGTCAGCTTCCAAGTGCAACCTGAGCCCGGATTCCGAACCCAGTGTCCAGATTAGAGATTGTTGACTCAGATTTAGTGGTGAAACGTGAGCCCGACTCTGTTGATGGCAGGCCTTGAAGGAGCAAGTTTACTTAAGCCAAGAGAGAGATTGTATGTCAGACGAGAGCCTGGCTTCTCTTTATCACAAACTTCCTGATCTGCCTCCGTTTTAATAGTTTCCACCGCCACCACCAAAAGAGAGACAGAGAGACAGACAGAGACAGAGACAGAGAGGAAAGAGAAGAAGCACCTCCCCGGCCCCATCTTCTCGGTGTCATAAATCAAGAAATTAATGAGTGTGTAACTGGCCTCGGCCACCGTCAAAGACAACGGGCTTTTGTGTTCTCACTGGTGGCCCGCACTCAACCAAACCAATGGGGAACTCCACTCAGAAAGCTTGAATACTGGGGGCTTGATCTTACCATTGAAAGGGGATTTCTCGATACTCAGGCACATGGCTTCTAGGAGGCTCGAACAAGGCTCAGAAACTCGCCTTTTCGGTCTGAAGGCAGGTCATTAAGAGAAATCGTTACATCGCTTTCCCTGTCTCTGTCTCTCTCTCCATTTTTGCTTTGGCACCCTCCCGGCTTTTCCTTGGCTTCTGATTTCATCCCTCTTTTAGATTCTCTGTGCCTTCAGTAATTTATGTGCAAGATATTTTCCCAACCTCCAAATGTTTTTCCATTTGGCAAACCGTGTCTCTAAGCTTCCACACAATGTAACTGTAGAGTTCATTTATACTCGAAAACATAAGCTTGGTTAATGGAAAAGCCTAACAGGCCGATGTCGGTGACCCCGGGGACCTGGGCCGCAGCGCGGACGGATCCTCCAGGCCACCCCGGGGATGCAGGGGGGTGAGTGTCGGGGGAGGACTGTCTTTTCCAGGTTGCCACAGATGCTTGGCTTCTACCCTCCTTGTCTCCAAAAAGGAAAGAATTCCTTCCAAGCCTCTCTCTCTCTCTCTCGTATAGTTTTTGGAAGCTTTAGGGCACCATATGGAGAATCATTTCATGATTCTCCTGATGGCTTTTACGTGAGCAGCTATAAATTGGATGGCTTCCTTCAGGTCTGATATCCCTATAGTACCTGCTATGGATTGTTGGGAGTAGTCACTGACTGTTAGTCCTGGGCTGTTCTTGCTAGAAAAGAAAACCCAGAACCCCTTTGGCAGGAGACACTTTACTTTGGGGAATGAAAAACTGGGAGGGAGTGGGATGGGGTAGGGCATGCCTTTCTGACTGGTCATTAGGGTGCTTTGCCCCAGTGATTTTTTCATTCCCAAGTCATGGATTTTGGACAAAAGCAGAAGTTGAAGCAAATGCCTCTTCCCCAGTGCAGTGCTCATTGGCTTCTCCTCAGGGCTCTTAATAAGCCATGCCAGGCTGGGCTGCTCCGTGAGATATAGCTGGGGGATAGGGAGTGGGACATACGTCCAGTCACCCGTGGGGCATATCTAGATAGCATTTTGGCCTCTGAAATATGAGGTCTAGTCACTGAGACTCTGGCACCTTTTCTTCCTCAACAGTTGCAATGCAATGATACAAACTCTCTGCATTTTACTCATGAAGTGATTGACCCAATACTCTGTTGACTTAATCAAATCAAAGGCAAAAAGAATCATTCTGATAAGACCGTAGGCGTGTCTTTTTAGGGTGTTTATTTTGCTTGGATAGTATTTCCTTAACTCATTGAATTTCTTTGGCCCCCTACGTGAGTGCCAGGAGGACAGAGGCTGGTTAATATATTCTGTGAACCATCAATGAGTGAGGAATAAGCCCTTAAAGTGTTTCCCAAGCACGTTTAAAAAAAAAAAAAAAAGAAAGAAAAAAGAGAAAAAGAAAAGAAAAGCCGTAAAAATCATAGTACTGAAGATTGGTTGGCTCTGGGAACTCATTCACTCAGATGTATTTTTAGGTTTTTGTTTATCTTTCTTGATTGATAAAGTAATTATCAAAATGCGTTAGAAAATAATAGCCAACTGGTGAGAAAAGGAACAGTTGGGGGAAGCAAAGCAATGGAGGAGAAGCATCCATAGACTGTACTTCAGGCTTTCCAATGAAACCCCATGAAAATTCATCTTCTCTTTTGCCTTTCCCTCCTTTGGGAGGGGGTGCTGGATAGAGCCTCCCCCCATCACACAGTATCCGATGAGCTCCCCCAGAAACTCTGCCCTCGGCTTCCCTTCCCCGAGTTCCCCTCCTCCTTTCCCCACCTTTCTCCTTCCCTCTCTCCACTCTGATGTCTGCCACAGGCCAACCAGAACCCCAGCAGATGTTTGTGTTCTGTGCGCCAAATGGGAACCCGAAGGATCAACCAAATACCAGCCCCACTGAGAGGTGGAACCAGGCCATCTGACATTAGAAACACAGAACATCGGTCCGTCCAGCAGGCCGGGTCTTCCAGGGAGCAGGAGGGCTAGATAATTAGCTGGCACAGGCTGCATATTGGCCCATTGCTCTGCCTTCTGAAAAGCACACAGAGGCCTTTCACAGAGGCTCAGGGAGGTTGGGCAAGGCCCTCCATGAGTCTATCACCCCAGCTGGCAGTGCTGGCCCACGATGGCCTCCCTTCATGCCAGAGCACCATGTGGCACCCCGACTGTGGCTCCTGGCCCAGGCCCGAGCAGGAGGTTAAGGACCACTACCATTAGTAGCTTGGAAGAGCCATGTGGCCCAATAGACATCCCTGCCCCCCACACCACGGCAGGACCAAATAAGGAGAATGGACAGCGTGTGGGTGTACAGATGGGAGATCTCAGTTTCTGTTTCAGTTCCACGATTTACCCTTGTGTGTTGTTGGCTGTATTGGTTTTTAAGGTCTTCAAGGTGTGGTTTCTCCATCAGTGATATGGAGATTATAATACCTACTTTTGGGGTTACTCTCAGGATTAAATGATGGCATGTATGCTAGCTCCGGGCCTATTTTCTCTCAGGCCCAGTCCGTACCTTCCCCTGCTCCGCCCTGTCCACCAGGGGACCGGACCCAGGCTGAATTTGGCCAATGGGAATGTGGGAGGAGGTATCTCTTTCCCTCTCTCTCCTCCTCAGACAGCTCCTCCAGCTGCAGCCAGTCCCCTCCAGAAAGCCTCTGGCATCACAGCCTCCTCCCTTTGTCCCTTTAGCCTCAGGGTTACCTCGCTGTCCCCTGCATAGCTCTGCGGCTCACCATCACCTGGGCGGCTCATCCCCTTCACCCAACTGCCTTGCATGAAAAAACCTGCTTTCTGTGTTCCCGATTGGACCCTGGCTGATAGAGTGTGCAAATGTGCAAACATGTCACACGTCTGCATGGAAACAGACCCCCTGAAGATCTCATTCCACGGAGGGCACGGGGGCAGGGCTACTCCTCTGGCTCTTCTCACCCTGGGCATCAGATCTGGGACTTTTCCCACAAGGTCAGGATCTTCCTGGGCCAGTTGTCAACCTGAAACAATCTCTAGGGAGGTCCCTCAACTTGGGGAATTATGAAGACAGAAAAAAATAGGATAAGAATTACATGTTTTTTTTTTTCAAAAATCATACATTAGTTTATATGCTATAATTAAAAATAGCCAGCAGCCTTCTGCTGCACCTTCCATTTACTCTGTGCTAAGGAACATGAGGTGATGGGGTCTGGTCTGGCTAAGGCTTTTCTAGGTTTGCTGACCTTTCTCTGTGTCTCCCGCTGTTCCACGCCAGCTAGCGTTTTGCTGTTTCCCAGCCTCGGCCGTGCTCCGGTTCAGTGAGTGAGTGTTGAGCTGGGTCATGGTGCTACCAAAAAGGGCAGTCTGGGTCTGTCTCCTTCCTGCATTGTGCTCTGGCCCCAGGGCTACTTCTCTGTCTGCCTCCCATCTTCTGGTTCTGCTGCGTCGTGGGGATGGAGAAGGTTGTACCTCCTTTTGGCAGGAAGAGTAACTTCCTCATTGAGGTCAGGATTGAAAATGAATTTCCCCATTGGGCAGAAAGAAGGAGGCCCACACTTCCTGTGTAGTGTTATTAATTGGCGGCCCCTCCCCTGCCTGTGGCCGCTCTGGATCCGGACTGTCAAGCTTAACCATTTCCTGCCCGACACTGGGAAAGCTGCAAAGGCTCCGTGGGAACCCTAAAATGCTTTCTATTTAATGATTAGACCTCGTGGGCCATCACTCGCTGGGTATTGAGCTGCTTGTGCTAGGCCTGCTCCTGCCATGGGCGGCGGGGGGAGAACCGGGTGCTAAGAGGTCCTGGGGGAAGGGGGGGCGGGCAGGAAAGACGAGTCCAGAAGAAGGACCAGGGCTGAGGAAGATGGGACAGCAGCATACTCAGTCCATCTTTCTCGCTTCTGTCCCCACGGACAGAATTCTGTTATTTCATCTCCGACAGGCCTTGAAAGAGTCTTTACAGGCAAGGCCTCTCTCCTCCCCTTTGTCTAGAACTCATGTCATCCTTATTGAGGTAACCGAACAGCATGGGAGCATCTTAAACATATCTGTGACTTTGTGAATGACATTGGCGCTGAAGGATGGAGTTGGGGGTCCTTCGGTTGGCACGTTGGTGCACCCCAAACCTCCTGGATCGCATTCCTGCAATTTGGGAGTGATCCCTTTCTCACGGATTCCTAAATCATGACAATTGAGAGCAGGGAGGGACTTTACTGTTCTTCTGGTTTAATGAAGAACACTTCCCAAGTGGAGGAGCCAAGGCAGGCTGAGTGGGTTGGCAGATGGCTAGCGAGCGGCTGCACGTCCTCAAGATGAGATCCTGGGTCTTCCTGCACTCTCAGTCCAGCGACCAGCATGGCAGTTAAAATGGACTATAGGTTTTGCAGCCTCGACAGGGGCGAGTTGTGTTCCACAGAAGTGATGCTCAGAGAAGATGAATGGAGCCCTGGCCAACGTGTACCTATGGGCTCTCTGGGGGAAAATACGTGCATACACAAGTTTAACATAAATTTTGCTGATACGCAGGTGCACCTCATTATACAATATTTACAATTTACAAATAATACAAAGTATGCAACACTCTGTTATGAATTCCTTTGGCCAAATTGATTCTCACAGAATTCTTTGGTTGGTTTTTGCCGAATTCTCTTACCTGTACTTGGTCACAATTGCCGAATGAGTGTTCGGTGATGTTTTCCTGTATGTTAACATATGAGACAAAAGTGAAACCACAAAGACATAGGTTGGAACTTGGCTCATTCACCATTGACGTGAGTGGCTTCTTTTCTAAATCAGATGCTATTTTTCAAATACTGGGAATGTTTTTCCTCAAATTTTTGTGCGACCCACAATGGACACCCGTGGACATGACGATGCTTTTAGGTTTCATTCTCATCATTAGCATTTTCCATCACTTAAGCCTAGACAATTCAGAGGATAATCAATCAAGCCCTGATTTCTAGCATATGCTCATTTCCATGGTGTATTTTCACCACAATCAATTGCAAGCTAACAAGGTGATGCCCCTGAACTTGGAGTTGGCAAGACCCCACGCAGGTGCACCTCATTATACAATATTTCCACTATTTAGATATAAGAGGTATAAATAACCTCAGGAGCCTGGATAATAGTATAATGTGGTGAAATAATTGGGAAATGATGAGTTCGGGGCATCTATTAATTTTGTTTTTAACAAAACTTATTTAATTGTCATGCATATAATTTAATTTTTAATGATATCCGTACTTAACAAAATGTTCCTGGAAATGGAGAATCGGCTCTGCGAGCTGATAGGAGAGGCCTCCAGGCCACACACCAGCAGAAGAAGGTTGGGGTTGCCTCGGCTTCCTCTGGGTTTCCGCCCAAGGCCACTGGGCTGAGGCAAGGGACGATGACCGTGGGGATAAGAAGGCTTGAGCAGGCTGAGTGGGTATAAGGTGGATTGAAGAACATGGATCAGATCCCGGGTAGGAAGATAACTCAAGGTGGGTTTTTTGGTACATATTTCCAAAAGCTACCAAAAGCAAAGAGCTGAAAATATTAGATAGTCAAGGAAATTGAAAGGCTAGAGGGGGAAAGAAGAAAGAAACAGGATGGAGAGTAAGGACTACTTTGTAAGATGTCCTTCGTGGAGAAGGTGATCTGGGGGCAGGAAATCCCAGGCCCGCTCTTGCAGACAGCTCCAGCCCTGCCCCACGTGGGCGGTGTCCCCGCATGGACGGCACCGTCCCGCCCTTGGCCACCCCCTTCGGTGAGGACCTGACCTCTTACTGCTTTGGAAAGAGAGGATGAAGTTACCAGAGCTTTGGATCCATTTTTGGATCAAATGAAAACGGCAGGCTAATCCTTAGTGCGCTGCTCTCCTCTTACAGATGCTGGCCTCACTGTCGGGGCGGGGCTCCAGGTCTCTAACCGCAGGGCCTGGGGACAGCACAGCGGCTGGAAGTCACGTGCGGCTCACCACGCCTGCAGAGCCCCTCCTGACCTCGGTCAGCAGCTCCTTGGTGCCCCTGCTGGGCCCATCTTCCCAGGCGACTCCAGCGTCCCCTGCCCTGTGGGGCCTTCGGGGAGGGCCTCTCCTCTCTCTTCCTTGCTGCCACAGCATTCATTGTCACTCACTGCGCCTTTTGGGTTGCTTGTCCACATTCCCAACGGGACTGTGGGCTCTTGGAGGGGAAGAGTCTTCTCTTGTCAGTGCCAGGTGCATAGGAAGTTCTCAGACTGGTTCAGTGATTCTCAAACATGTGTGCGTGCGAATTACCTAGAAGAACTCAGGCATCTAGGTGTCCAGCTCTTTATCTGGCTCAGGTCATGATCTCAGGGCCCTGGGATCAGGCCGCGTCAGGCTTTGCGCTCAGAGGGGTGTCTGCTTGAGGATTCTCTCTCTCGGCCTCTCCCCCTGCTCACGGGCACACTCTCTCCCCCCCCCCCTTAAATAAATAAATCTTAAAAAAAAAAAAAAAGAATGGGATCAAATGCAGATTCTTAGACACTGGACGAACAGTTGTGAAATTCGGGTCTTTAATTAAAGAGTGGGTGACATTGATGCACCTAGGTTCACAAGCCACACTTAAGAAATACAGATTTGTTCAAACTTCATTTCACAGGTGGGAAAACAGAGGGCTGGAGACGCAGTGACCTGCTTCCCGATGCTTAGCTACTTAGTGCAATGGGGCGTCATGGTGCTCTGAGCTAGCACTGCCTTAAATTTTTATGAAGTGAATTAAGCAAATCACAGCCACACTGATGATTACTCTTAGGGACATTAAAAATATCTTGAGCTAAAATAATTGCACAACACATCTTAAAACAGTGACGAGACTCTCCGCAGTCAGATGCCTCTACCATACGGGTATGCATATGGATGTCACAGGTACCTTTCCTCCTATCACCATCAGTGTCGCCTCAGAGGTTGAAGTGCTTTCTTGCTGACCTAAGAACAAACCCCTCGGGGGCACCTGAGTGGCTCAGCGGGGTAAGCATCTGCCTTCGGCTCAGGTCATCCTCCCAGAGTCCCGTGATCCAGTCTGGCGTCGCATCAGGCTCCCAGCAAAGCGGGGAGTCTGCTTCTCCCTCTCCCTCTGCCCTTCCCCCCAGCTTGTGCTCTCTCTTGCTCGCTCTCTCTCAAATAAATAAATAAATAAATAAATAATCTTTAAAAAAAAAAGGAACAAGTCTCTTGATTTCTGCCTCTAAAATGTCATTTGCCTCCATGGCAATCACAAGAGGCTATTTGGAACAAGCTCTCTTTCCAGCAGGTGTCCTCTGCCCACCTTCTGAGGCTCGGTTGGTGGCAGCAGGCACAGGGCCTGAAAGCAGACTCGGTGTTCAGGTGTCTGGTTCATGCCTATTTTTATGAGCAAATCCTTGTTTCATCTGTCAGTTGTTTGGCGAGTGCCATGCATGCCGGTTACTGCCTTGGGCAGCAGGTGCCATCTAGAGGGCCCTTGTGACTGCCACGGCGCTTGACAGGAGCGAGGCAGCCCGGGCCGTGGGGCAGCTCTGCAGGGACCCGCTCAGGGTTACACGGGCCCCAAGCCGCCCTGTCACGTTGGGTTTAGAGGAGACAGTGGCCGAGGGAGCCCGGGCAGGACAGGAGAGAAGGAGAGCTGGCTGGTTTCCTAACATTCAGCTTCCTTTCTTGGTGGGACTCTAAGCAGGAACTCTTTCTTGGCCACAAGGTGTCAGTAGTGGGCTGGCCAGGTGCTAGCTCTGCGCAGCCCGGGGAGGAAGGCCCTGCTTGGGAGACCAGGTGTGGCCAGGTGCCCTTTGCAATTTCCTTGTTGGGAGAAAGGCCCTCTGATTAAGTTGACCCAAGACCCTCCCTTGGTCCTGCCTCCTTGGTCCTGCCTGTGGGCAAACCACATGCCTCCATCTGCCTGCAGAAGAGCAAAACCACCACTGCAGGACTTCTCCCCCAGGCCTGAACTGCAACCCGGAGAGGTCGGCACAGGTGGAGACAGAAGAGGGTAGGATGGTTATTTTCTTTTTTTAAATCGAGACATGAGTCCTGGCTGGTTTGCTTTCTAGCTGTGAGTGTGCCATATTCCCCATTTTCCAAATGGCAATAGTCACAGGATCATTACATAGACCAAGTGACCCAAAATGATTTGCAAAGTCTCAGGTACTCCATCCACAGGGCTGCCGTTCTTGGGGTTTATCTTTTGGCCCGAGCTGTGCGACACAGCTTCCTCCAGACTGGAGGGACAGACAAGCAAGGCAAGAGAAGGGGCTCCTCTTCTCCGTGTGGGTCACCAGGGTCCCCTGCGGGAGCCACCAACTCCCAATCTGGTCCTGATAGAGTCGTCTTCCAAGAAGGTTCTTCCCGGATGCCTTGCCATGGCTTGTTTCCAAGCGGAAAGCTGGCAACGGCTACTCACTCTTCCTTCTTCGCTGAGCCTGCTTTTCCATGTTGGAAGAAGATGAAGTGCACATTTCAGAATGTAAGTTTTTCCTGCAGGACACTATCCCCAATGGTGGAGTGATGGAGAAAAATATTAGATGAAGTCAGGGGATAACTGAGTAACATACTGATTTATAAACTCATGGAATGAAATGAAGGCGTTTTTTCCACTGGTGGGGTTATTTATTATGTCCTTGCTGGCCGGATCCCAGGGTTGAAGAGGCTTTGGTTCCTGAGCAATAGGAATAGCAGGAACCAATTTTCTCTATGGCGCCTCTTTCAAAAACACAGAGCTCAGCTGAGGCTGAAATATAGTCAGTCATAGGCCCAATTCAGGACTCTCCTGCTCCTCACCTTATTGGGGTGAATGGGGGCCGAGGCCCAGATCCCATCACCCTGGGATGATGGCAAAGAAGGGGTGGGGCTGTCACCACTGGTCACTGTGCTGTGGAGCCTTTTCTGTGGCCCATGCCTTGGTGGAAATGAATGACCCTAGAAATATCCCATGAAAAACTCTGATGGGATTTTTAAAAAAGATTTTATTTATTTCATGAGAGACACACAGAGAAAGGCAGAGACACAAGCAGAGGGAGAAGCAGGCTCCATGCAGGGAGCCTGACGTGAGGCTTGGTCCTGGGACCCCGGGGTGATGCCCTGAGCCAAAGGGAGATGCTCAACCAATGAGCCACACAGGTGTCTAGGATTTCAATTATAATTTTTTTAAGTTATATTTCAATTTATGGAAAAGTGGCACCATTATGATACAGCTTTTCCTTCCGTGAACATGGTGCTTCTTTCCATTTATTTCATCTCTATCTTTCAACAAAAAAATTCTGTTTCCTTGTAAAGACTTTGCACATCTTATGTTAGATTCATTCCTAGATAGAGTATAGCTTTTTATTGCTATTGTGATGGTATCACTAAAAATATCTACATTTGCTAATTGTGGCTGGCACATAGAAAAATGCATGTGTGTGCACACATTGATAGCAATTGACTGAATTGAAGCCTTATTAGTTCTATAGATTGTCAGTTGTTTTGGCTTTTTTTCAAGATTTTATTTATTTATTCATGAGAGACACACACAGAGAAGCAGAGACACAGGGAGAGGGAGAAGCAGGTTTCCTGCAGGGAGCCCGATGTGGGACTCGATCCCAGAACCCCGGGATGATGCCCTAAGCCGAAGGCAGACGCTCAACAGCTGAGCCACCCAGGTATTCCTTGTTTTGGATTTTCTAGGTAAACCATCATATCAAATAATGCCGGTATTAGCTATCCCTTTTTGACCTTGGCATGTTTTATTTCTTTTTGTTTTCTTACAGTGCTGACTAGCATTCTGAGGTCATCCTGCAGACAATGATTTGCTTAGGATCACAAGTGAGATTAGTTTACAATTCTCCTTTCAGACACAGTTCTCTGCCCCTAAACTACAAGGGCTTGCACCTAGGAAGCCAGAAATATCTCTTATTTTTCACTAGGGGAAGTCATAAACATGAAAGTTATTGCCTTGAGATACAAGGAGATGGTTAAGAACAGAGAGGCAAGGGAAAGGAATGGTATCTGTGCTGGAGAGGAGGAGGGCGTTGGGTCTAACTCAAAGTGAACCGCCAGCCTACCCAACAGCTGCAAGAACTTTTCTCACTTTACTGTTGAGGTCTTCCCCACACATCCCTTAGAACGGGGGGAAGGAGAGGCACACTTGGTGGGGGGACACCTCCAAGCTGCTTAAGAAACTCGGCTACAGAATAAGAGCTCTGTGACCTATGTGCGTGGGGCGGACATTTACTTTGTTTCCTCAGTGTTCCTTCCTCAGATGACAGCACTTTCTTCCTTTAGAGAATTGCTCCTCCATGCCTATGGCATCAGTTCTGATGAGGCCACGGGTCCCCATATGCCGCCTCACACCCCTCGACGAGGGTGGGCATGTGACCCAAGCTCAACCTGCCCCCTGACCTTAACCATCAGTGCATATGGTGGACAGGAGACCCAAGTTGGCCTCAGGAGAGTCCTTCATGAGATGCAATGTGCTGATGGTCTTAATGGGTCTCCACTTCCTTCCTCTTGGATCCTGAGCTGGCAGGGATAAGTCTGGAATTGCCTCTGGTCATTTCCCTTTCTTCTGTCCTCCCTGCTGGAAAAGAGTTTCTTTTCTTTTCTAAAAAGATTTTATTTATTTATTTTAAAGAGAGAGGGAGAGAGAGAGAGAGAGAAAGAGGGGTGGAGGGAAAGGGACAGGGACAAGCAGACTCCCCACCCAGTGCAGAGCCTGATGTGGAAGGGGCTCAGTCAGGGATCATGACCTGAGCCGAAGGCAGACGTTTAACTGCTTAACTGATTAACCGAATGAGCCACCCAGGTGCTCCTGAATGGAATTTCTCAAAGGAAGAATGAAATCAACACAAAGAAAGAAGCTGAGATGGAAAACAGAGGAACAGTCCTACTGCTGGACTTTGAGTCCCAGCTTCAGCCTTGCCCTTATCTAGTTAGATAAGCGAATGTGATCCCCCCTCCATTGGCTTAAGCCACTTGGAGTTGCACCCCCTGACTCACTCATGAAATCTGCTGAATGAAGTCAGAAGCGAGGGTTGCCAGCTGCCTCCATGTTCTCCGTACAAATCCCTCTTGTAGTCGGCACAGCCTGTGACAGTTGGTAGTGTTGACTCAAACAAGCTGCCATCATTTACGGGTAGGCAGGAAGGGGACAGGGCCCCCTAAGGGACACACCAGCCTGCTTGTTACACAGAACCCCCACAGTCCTGTGCCACGACAGTGGTGGACACATCAAACGATGAAAAGCAGTACCAACACCAGCACACCTGCGACATGCTGTGGACACTCAGGTGTCCTTTTGGTTTTTGCTTGTTGTGCTTAGAAGAGGGTGATACTTTGCAGGAGGTCCCCCCTCAGGTAGGCCATTGTTGCCAAGAATTATTTAATAAAGGAGTGGGCTTGGGGACCCACTTTCCAGTAAGGGGGAGCCTTGTTTGCCACCTAATGCCCCTGCACCCCCACGCACCACGAGTCCAGGCTTGCTGACATGCAGCTGGGCTTACTGTCCAGGTGTGTCGGTTACGTGCAGAAGAGCGAGGCGAGACCACGAGGGCCAAGGCAGGGGTCCAACCTACAAAATCGTGATTTCTGTTCATTTTTCTTGTGATGTTCAATGTGGTTTTAAAGTTGAGTGATTTATCTGAGGCCAAAGAACAAGGGTTCTTGAAAATATCTTAATTTTTTCCTGATAATAAAACAGACAACACTAAGAACTGCAATAAAAATTAAGCAAGTGATACTCTAAAATGCCAACACCCACAGATCAGCACCCTTCATATTTTGATGTGTATCTCTCTCAGACTTATTTCTATCCAAGAGCAAGCCCAGAAGCTGAATCCAGATCAGATCGGAGGCCTCCTGGAGCCTTTTAAGAATAGTTGTTTTTATTTATTAAGACGTATTTCAAACATATGATAAGTATAGAGAAGGGTGGTGCAAAAAGTCTGTGAACCGGAGGCCCATATAACAGAAGTTCACATTTCTATTTTTTCTTCAGATACCTTTTGTCTTAATAAGCACAATGTTGCAAATTTTTGACATCACCCCCATTCCTTTCCTCTCCCCCGGAGATAACTAATTTCCTGAAGTTGAGAGTTTCTTTTCCATATGTGTTTTATACTCTTTTAATGTGTATTTGCATGCTTGAATGATAATAAGGTATCATTTTGTGTTTTTTAAGGTTCGTACAAATTATATCAATATGTATCATCACCTTCAATTTTATTGCACTCACCATTATATTTCTGGCATTTATTCTGATGCACACTGACACACCTATATCGTTTTAGTTACTGTATAGTTTTCCATTAAGTGAATCTATCAGAATTCCTTTATCCATTCCCTTGTTGATAGACTTGGAGATTGTTTCAAGGGTTTTGCTATTCCAATGTCACCACGAATATATTCCTTTGCACCTTGTGAACATCTGTGAGAGTTTCCAGAAGTGGAATTTTGGTGCCGAACTATAGGCCTATTTCCAACTTTATTAGATATGATCATATTTCCCTCTAAAATAGTTGTCCATTCTGAACTGGCTGTGGGCACTAGCCACTCAGATCCACACATTCTACTTGGATTTGGGTTGGCGTGAGTCTAACTACAACTTGCGCTGTCCCCTCTGTCTTGGGGCCAGGAGGCTGTGGCTGCCTCCACCACTGCCATGGATCAGGGGCTTCCTCGCAGGCATAAGGTGACAGTGATTGTTCTACAATGTTTGTGAAGGCAACTGCAGGGGTCCCTTGCACTGCCATGTGGATGCCCATTGCGGTGTGCTTCTCTTACTCCTCCCATCCAGAAGCCTGTTTCCCCTTCCTTGAACCTGGACTGGCCTTGTGACTTCTTTGACCAAGAGACTGTGTAGGAGTGACCTTGTGTGACTTTGGAGCCTCAGCCTCTTGTCCCCCTTTTAGAATATGATGCTGCTATGTCAGGAAGCTCAGGCTGGCTTCCTTGGGAGTGAACAATTGCTTGAAGAGAGACACCCTTATTGGCAGGCAGCAACTGCCCGACGTGTGAGTGTGGCCATCTTGGCCAGTTCAGCCCCAAGTGTGCCCCAGGTAAGCCACCAGATGACTGCAACTATGGGACTCACCCCTGGCAAGACCAAAAGAGCCCCCCCAACACTGAGCCCAGCCCAAATTGCTTGTGAACAAAATAAATGGCTGTTGCTTGAAGTCATTAAGTTTTAGGGTGGTTGGTTCCCCAGCAATAGACAACCAAGGCAGTGCCTCTTCCACATCATGCTGTGTATTTCTTGCCTCTCAGCTTCGGTGGCAGGGCGTTCCTGTCACTATTGAGATGCAAGATGCTAGAGGACCCACATGATGCCCAAATAGACACAATCCAGAAAAGTGTTTGATTTGCACTCAATTGATGTAATGACAATTGGCAAACGAGCACCAGTAGGAGATGGGAGTCAGACATCAAAGCCTTCTCCCTTCTTCCCTCGGGAAGGACTGTTTGTGGATGGGTAGTGTCGTATGGTCTCTCTGAGACATCCTGTAGGACCGAGCCATCAGTTTCGCATGGAGCTGTGGCCAGCTTGGCGATGTACCTCCTTGTATTTGCTCTCTCTCTTCCCCCAAATCTTTCTTCTCTTCTGCCTCCCTGGAATTCCATTATGCGATAAAGTCTTAGCATATAAGCTTTTGCTCAGCCTCTGTTTTCTAGGAATGTGGGCCAAGACAGACAGTTCCAAGAGTGGCCCTAGGAAGCAGTCCCCAGGGTGGGAATTTGGAGCTGAATTGCCAGCTTGGCTGAAGGCAAAGGGCCCCCACTGCTGGTGGTGAGCAGACTGGTGAAAACCCCTGGTGTGCAGCGGTGCACTGAAGCTTTCACCGGTGGTTAAGAGCAATGACGTGGAAGTAGAAGACGAGGCACTGATGAAGCAATATGCCACGGCGAGGGATGGCCTGTGCTTTCCAAATTGCTCCACCTTAAGATTATGTGGCAAGTTTTAACCTAACCCCATGCTTAGGTCCCACCCCATATCTATGAAATGAAACTGTCTATAGGTGGAAACCAGGTGTAGGTATTTTTTGAAGATCACCAGGTGACACATGCAGCAAAATTTGGGAACCACTGAGATAAGCATTTGCTGTGGCTTTTGATGGGTAGAATGAGGTAAGTAGGATTGTGGTGGGTGATAGCATCACCATGTTTGATAAAAAAGCATTGAGGACAGCTGACTCCCAACCCACATGGGAGTTGCTGCGGAAGCCAGAGCACCTCTGTGGCAACCCATAACTTTTATATCCTGTATCTATGGGACAAACTGTGCTGAAAATCAACCCTGAGGTCTGATAATAATAGTAGCAGAGCTGCCAAGCCTACTGAATGCACAACCTTAGGTCTCCCGTGTTAAATTCACAGCCCTAACCGTGAAAAAGAGTGGGACCCTGAGACTTGGGATAGGGACACTGACTGCAAGCGCCTAAGGATCTTCATCACCGATTCTCCTTAACTCTCCAGGCCAGCAGCATCAGGCCTCTCTTCTGTGATGTAGAAAAACAGCTCCCGGGTGCCTGGAGGCAATGTAAAGACATCCTCCAAAGCCTCACAAGGTGGTACGTATACTCTTCAAGATCTGCTCTCTGACCCCCACCCCAATCCCTCTCGTCTCCAGGTCAATAGTCACACTCAAGTCTCAGCGTCAAATGAGGGAAGTTTGGTCCCTGCTTTGAGACCATGTGTCTACACACCAAGGGTGCAGGTCCTGGCTCGTGTGTGCTGCAGAAGCAGTATGTGCTCATGTGAAGTGAGTCTTGAGCAAGTGGACTGAGGAGGAGGCACTGCAGGCTAGATAAGGACGACTTGGTGCCCGTGGCTCTACATGTCAGGATTCAATATTCCGGCAAGAATATTCATCCTAATAGTTTGCAGATACCACAATTATCTACAGTAAAGGACGGGGCAAATCTCCTGCTGCGCTCTGTGTGTGTGAGTGTGTGTGTGTGCGTGCACACGTGTGCACACCTGCTGAGAAAGTGTTTTATCCTTGGCTTCCTTCAGGTGGGCTAGGTGGCAAAAAATAGAATCTCTGCTCATGTTTGTGCTTGACATCTCAGCAGCTTTTTAGAGGCCTGTATCCCAAGTCCCTGAAAGAAGTAAGAAGGGTCCATGTGGTCCAAGGCCTGGCCTGTGAGAGGTGGGTATTGCCTAGGACACAGGCCCAATCCCAAGGCCAGACCACCCAGCTGTGGGTCCTCATGGAGGGGCCAGAGGTCTTACAGGGAGACAGGGGCTCCTGCTAGCCCAGCAGGTGGTCTGGTTTGCCCCAGGAATGTGCCTCGAGCCTGTCTGCCATGTGCCCATAGAGCAGAGGCGTTTGAGGAGTCAGCGAGATGTTTGCTGTGCGTGGAGCACCCAGTGCCGAGCCTGGCTCAGAGGAAGAGCCAGTCTGTATGCCTTTTTCTCGCCTGCTTTCAGCTGGAGTGAGACAACCACTTTCCCACGCTCTGAGTTTCCTAAGGCCCTGCCCAGAAGTTTCTTCCAAGCTCCCATTGCACGCTGCTGGTCCAGTAAAAGCCCCCTGCTGGGAACTGGCCCATGTTGAGAAACCTGCCTTTTAGAGGGGGTGCCGCCCAGCTGCATAGTCAAACATTAGGAGCCCAAAAGAGAAATCACTGCTTGGAATTACATCCAAAGCCTTGACCAGCTCTGTAAGTCATAAATCATATTTTGCTCTCCAAGAACAGTGGGTCATGAGGACCTCCAGGCACCCCCTCACCCCCATACACACACTAGCTGTTCCAGGCAGCAGTCAGTGTGAGCAATGAGTAGGAAGGCCACAGCCCATCAGGTTCAAACCTTCCCTGCCCCGGGGAGGGGAGGAATTCTGTGTCAGAAAGAAGGGGACAGGACCTCGGCGTGCTTGGTCTTAGCCTTTCCCAAAGCCTGGGCCTCCTTCTGGCCCCCTCACCAGACAGGGGCCCGTTGGGGATGCTTGGAGCTTTTACGGAATGCCTCTTAAAGTGTCTCATTTTAATGAAGAAATCTTTCATCTGCCATCCTGTTTCCAGGAGACAAGTTTGGAAGGAATTTTCACAAGTCACTAAGGCCCTTGGAAGTGTGTTTGCTGGTGGAAAAATGTAAGGCTGAGAGACATGCACGGAGATGTTCTCACTGGGGTGGGGGTGGAGGAGGCAAGAGGAGGAAATAAAACACCAAGAAAAAAAATGCTTCCATAGCCAAGTGTGGGCAGGGTGCAGAGGTGTCACCGAAAGGGGCAAGTGACTGCAAGTGTATAAAGAATAATTCAACCAGGAAACCCAAAGTCCCTCCTGGGGGAAATGACAGGCAGCTCTAAGAAAGGCTGGGGCACCGGAGGGCAAGAGGGCGTGGACTGGAGGCCACGTGGCATCCACCCCCCATCCAAGGTAGGCCACTAGCGCACCTGCACCTGCACCTGCACGACACGCTGGGCCCAGGGAGATGGTCAAACCATCCCCTCCCTCTAAGCTCTCAGAGGCAAAATGAAAAAATAAGCCAATGAAACAAGACAGCTCCCCTGTAAAGAGGGACCCCCGGGACACGAAGAGCAGGTGTGCTGGGTGTCCAGCGGGGGCGGAGGGGGGGCCTGGAAGCCTGGCTGCGGTCCCCTTGCCTCCCAGATGTCTCCCAGGTGTCTCCCACCACCTGTTGTGTTGCATGGTGCACGGAGGGAAGAGCTCCCCTTGCCCCCCCTGCACCCCTTCCCCCGGGGCTCCCCTGCATGGGCCCCTCCACGGGGGACAGGACACCACCCTGGTGGGGGGGGCCCTTCTCGGAGGTTCCCGGCCCCCCCTCAACAGGGCTGAACGTGTGCCCTGCCTAGAGAAGCCAGGCCTAAGGGGCCTCGTTATGCAGGCAGGAGCCCAGGGGGGCGCTGGGGAGATCCGGGGGGCGCGGGGGGCAGTGCGCAGTTCTCTGGCTACACTACGTGCCCTGGGCCCGGGTGCAAGGGGGTTACGGGCAAGGGGTCTCGCTGAGACAAAGCCCCCCTCCTGGATCACTAGGTCACCTGAAGAGCCTCCCCCAGGAGAGACAGGCCTGGGATGGCAGGGACTTACTCTGGGGGACCCCAGCGTGTGTTTCCTGCAGCTGGTGATGAACAAAGCAACAGTCCCCCCGACCCCCCCATTTACAGTCCACACAGGCCCCCAGGCCCGGGGAGGAGGGAAGCGGCCGCCGAACAGCCCGGGAACATTGGGATAAAAATATCCGCCTGAGCTGCGCGCAAATGGCATTTGCTGCTTACCTGGTTCTGCTAACAAGACACTACCTGTCGGTGCGACAGCTTGAGGATGTTATCTTCAGCCTGCAGAGAAAGAACTGGAGTTTGCAGCTTGTGCTAAGAGTGATAGCCCTATTAAGTAATGGGATTCGCTGATTAGCTGCTGCTAACAAAACACCATTGCCAAACCTGTCAGCCTGAAGCCCGCAGGGGAGCTACCTACGGTTCAGAGCCGCTGCTCCACCTCCCAATCCCAGGGGATTTTATGGAAATATTCCTCATTTGAATAACCTTTGCCTTTCACCCTTTTTTACTGCTCCAGCTAACAGGTTAACGATAAGTTAGGAGCCACTCCTACATGGGTATCGAACCGACCTTGGGGAAGAGTTCAAGGAGAAAAGCAATTCTGCTTTAAAAATGATTTTTTTATGAAAGGGGTAATGGGAAAATGTGCAAATTCATTAGCACTAAAATGAATGGAAGTTCTTAGAGATCAGAAAGCAAGATCTGTCCAGGCTCAGTGTGTGTGAGGGTGCTTTAAATTGCCACAGTGGAGATTCTCTTTTCTGATAACTTGCCTGAGAAAATTAACTCCATTCTGATCTTAAAAGCTACTATCCCTCTGAGCACCTGGGGAGCTCAGTGGTTGAGCGTCTGCCTTTGGCTCAGGTCGTGACCCTGGGGTCCTGGGATTGAGTCCTTCCTCGGGCTCCCTGCATGGAGCCTGCTTCTCCCTCTGCTTATGTCTCTGCCTGTCTCTCATGAATAAATAAATAAAATCTTTTTTAAAAAACCCAAACAAACAAAACAACAACTACTATCCCTCACGGATTCTTAGGAGAGGCCCATGAGGTAAGTGGTCTTCCCAGTCTCTGCCACCTAAGCTCCTTCTTCTTCGTGGGGCCCCGATGGGTCCTCCCAACTCAGGACTCTCAAGACTGCAAAAAAGAGAATCTAGTTATAAATGGCTTATTCTGCTGCTAAGGCACAGACCCAGGGGCTCTTGGAGAGAGCCAGGGTAGGGGCGGGGGAACATGGACCTCAGCTAGTCCAACTCCCTGGTGTCCAGAAAGGGAAAGCAAGTTGCCCAGTGGCCTCAGTTGGTCAGTGGGAAAGCCAGGGCTAAACCCCAAGTTTGGCTTCTGGTCCAATGTACCCTGTCTCTTAAGAAACAGGGACGAAGGCAGGGGCAGTGCATGTACATATACACGTTCAGAGCACTTGTAGGTGGTTTTTTTGGGGGGCGGCCCAGGGACTAGACATATGAAAGGCTACCTAGTTTAGATCTGTGCCGGAGGAGAGAAGGGAGAGACGAACTTGGGAATGGTTTTGTTTGGGGCAGAGCAAGTAGCAAGGTTAATATTTTCAGAATCAATTAAGTTTTAAGCCAATCAAGAGCAAATAGTGAGAGAGGCTTTGGAGGTCTGTACCCCCAACTCTCCCCAAGAACTGTCCCCAGGTCTTCCACTAGCCTTAGCCAGCCACAGAGAGCACTGGTATGGGAGGACCGC
The DNA here is from genome assembly GCF_011100685.1 of Canis lupus familiaris. Lineage (NCBI taxonomy): Eukaryota > Metazoa > Chordata > Mammalia > Carnivora > Canidae > Canis > Canis lupus. The sequence goes on from NC_049233.1 coordinate 65,161,273, forward strand.
TCCTTGTTCCTGAATTGTTTCACCGAGAACCGTGCTGCCTTTGGGGAGGATCCTTGCAAAGAAAGCACCAGGGACAGGATGGTGGCCTCTGAGATGCAATTGGCATGTCAGGGTGAGGGTGGGCTCAAATCCCAGGAGCAATCATGACCCCTGAACAGCCAGAGTCACAACCAACCCGCCGGAGTAAACAGCTAGAAGAGGTTTCCAAATTCAACTGACACTGTTTGGAAGGCTTTTCCAAGCACTGCAATTTATTTCAATCCCCCTGAGCACCACAGGAGGTGGTCCTCCCCTTGGGCCTGATTACTAACCAGGAAGGAAATCCTAGAGGAGAGACTGGTCCAAGAGGACCCTGGGCAGACACCCCGTACCCGGGGCTCTGAGCAGCTCTCACATTCCTTCCCTGCCTTGGGCTACCCCCTTGTACTCACCAGAATAGGAAGGTCAGGAACTATAGTCACTAGAGAACCCTGGGCTCCTGGAACAGGTCCTCCCAGCCAGCTCTGTGCCAGCAATGGAAGTGCTGCCTGCAGCACTGTGAATGGGGACTTTTCGGCCTTGGCTGTCAAAAGACCCCCTCTGAAAGGCTTTTCCTTGCCTATACCACCCATGGGAATTAGATCTAATGAAATAATAATGAACATAGGGAAGTTGATCAGAGAAAAGATACAGAGTCTCATGTAAATTCCATTCTTTATTAAAATACAGAAATACCTTTTACAGCATGAACAGAAAATACTGCATTGTCTTGGAATCTTAAGATTTAGAAATTTTATTGAATCACTCCCCAGGCCCACAATACACTGTATTTGAAAAAAAAAATGCTGCTTCAAAAATGAAAGGAAAAGCAGTCCAAAATGTTAAAATCATTAAGGCCAGTAGTGTTTATTGAATGAAACTACATATCTGACTATAGGGTACCTACTGGTCACTATTTAAAGGAATATATTAAAATAGATCTCTAAATAATGAAAGAATGGACCCAACAGAAGAAATTTACATACAATAACAAAAAGGCTTTGAAAATTTTTAAAAGCACGTTTTGATACGATGCTTATATATAATCATCTATTTGTTAAAACACTGTACATTGTAAAAAAAAAAAAAAAAGAGCACATCCACCCACTCCTAAAGAACATGCTTGCTTGGAGCCTGCTTATTACAAATGAGAGATCTGTAAATATATGCAGTAAGAATACATATATGTTTATACACAGATAATTATCTGTATGAACAGCATGTGATACAATTAAACCAGAGGATAAATAACTCTAATAAACTACATTTTGAGGCACATGAGGAATAAAATTCATGTTCTTTCTAAGTTACGGACACAGCATCTTTTCTCCCCCCCTGTTTTTTGTACCTTAGTGTAATGTTTATTTGCATTTAACCTAGTTATCTTATGTTTGCATGCTTTGCAAACCGAATTACAGAACCAAATTGCCTATTACAATTTACCATTATGTGACACAATTACATAGGAACATTGCGAAGTGAGAGGATTGTCCCGATATTAGGAAACACTGATTTCATCATGCTTACAGAGAGCAAAAATTAAGGAGAGGCTCTTTCCCCCATGTGACAGAGTTTACTGCTCTTTCTCTCCGACTTAAATGCTGTTCCCCATTATGAGTTCTATTCATTGATTCCTGGTCTGCAAAATTAGATCCATTGAAATTAACGGAAAAAAAAAAAAACAAAAAAAACCTAGGCCCTAAAACTACACCATTTCTTAAGCTCAAAGCTCCACACTCTCCAAGCACTTCTAAATAAAGCATGGAATTGAAGTAATGTTCCAGAATTCCATTATGTCCACAAAAAGTGAAAGCACAATGAATTTTCAAGTATTTCGAGTACCTGCAATACATATACCAGGCCCTCCTTGCACACATGCCTCGGCACGAGCCAATGATGCATAAACTTTCACTGGATGACCTTTATCTCAAATTCCCAAACCCAATCATAAGTACACACATGAATATGCATACACACACCCTTTTAAAATCTTTAATTAGAAGGGAGGAAGGCCATCTAGGTAGAGAAAAGGCAATGCAATCAACCTTATTTTTCTCTTAGGGAGATGCGGGGATGACCTGTTTGTACCCTTGGTTTCTGGCTCTTTCATGCAGTGCATGGTTAAGGACAGAAGCTTTGCCAGGAAAAGGGTTTGGCTGCCCTTCTCCCAGGTGGAGAGAGATCAGAAAGTCTCCCGTGTGGGCATTGTGGGTAGAGAAGTAAAATAAAGAGGTGGAAACATGAGATTAACTGAGCCTGAGTTGAAAGAAAGAATCTGACGATAAACCCCTCAACTTCGAAAACAAAAGGCCTAACATTTCAATCATCATCGTTCAATCTCACGAGCTTGGAGAACATGGATTTCCACTTGCCCAGATGCCCTTGTTCTTTAGCAAGAGCCTCGTCAGATAATTACAGCCTGGCCTAGCTAGGAAAACACAAACCTTCTGGCCCAGTGATGCTTTGTGATATTACAATGGCACTTAATTAACAAAAAGTTTTCGCCGTTAGTGTGAAGAGAAAATGGCAACAGAAGACAATTATCATGAAATGATTTGATTCATCCATTTTCACTGTGTGTGTATGGAATAAAAAGCCAGTTTATCAGGAAATGTATTTAAAGGAGAAAATCTTTATATTAATAAAATTACGTATAGGCATAGGCAGGAGAGAAACACTGTAATCAACTGATGTCTATAAAATGGAAATATTTGCTACATAAAACAAATGATCTTTCAACATTTCTGGAGGATGAGATGAGAGGAGCTAATTATTTTTTAATCCTCAAGTGATCAAAGATCTAGCCGGAAGATGACAGCAAATTAAATATTGTGGTTTCGAATATGTTGGATAATAAAAGAAATTAAAGTCCTCCAAATTCTCACACTTTGGCAGAAACACTTTCAGGTCCTGTGGTGGAAACAAGTTTGACTTCTAGAAAGACCTCGAGGGCATGTGATTTGCTGAATAAAGGCCAGGAACAGGGCATCCCCTTTCCAGAATTTTGCTGCCTTTCTCTCTCCTCTAAACCACATTTTCCTTTGAGAAATATGTCATCGTCTTTCCCTACCCAGACTTAATATTGCACACTTCTCAGCAGATCTGTAACTGTCTAAGAACAAAACCGTACCCCAGAAATTCTGATAGAGGTCACTGTGCCTCATCTTCGATCGGGGCTGGCTCTCCTCTTTTAAACTGATGCGCTGGCCTGGCTTTGGTCACAGGGGGTGTAGTCAGTGTTAAGTGGGTCTGGACAAAGCCACATGTTCCATTAAGAACTGTGGAACGATCTGGAATTGCTACTGGATGTCAGAGTGACCCCATGCAGATCACAGGAGGCAGCGCAGCCGGGAGAAACAACTCATGCTTCTCAAGAGGTATGTCAGATTGTCTCCAGGTCACTTGGCTCTTGACCTTCAGGACCGAATGAGGAGGAATCCCTAGAGGGTTGGGCATCTGCGCCTGCACTTGAGGAAGGTTGATGAGTTACATTACTGAGACATCAGGGTGAGTCACAGAATGAAGCATTTAAAAGGGATAGGGACTCAAAAAAGAAATAAAAATAAAAGGGACAGGATTCTTGATCCTAAACTGAAAGATAGATAAGAGGGCTAGACCTTGAGAAACAGAAAGAGCAAGTGGAGATGGGGCCGGAAGCATGCCAGAGCCGAGGAGTGCTGTGAGCAGGCAGTGAGAGGGCAGTGGAAGGCAGGCGAGGGGCAGGACTGCTGGGCCAGTGGGGGAGGAGGCCACCCGTTTGTTCTTTGTTTCTCTCTCCACCCCGCTCTCCTTCCCAAAAAGCATTTGAGCTCGTGGAATGGAGAAAAACAGAAAGGGGGGGGCGGGGAGAAAGAATGGAAAGGAAGAAAGAAGGAAAGAAAGGAGGGAAGAAAGAAAGAAAGAGAAAGGAAGGAAAAAAGAGAAAAAGAAAGAATGAAGAGAAAGGAAGACTGAAACGGAGAAAGTAATGAGAAAGGATGGCAAATATCACACTTAGGTGGCTTGGAGGAAGAGTTATGGGCCCATGAGAGAAGAGGATAAGAACATATCCAGATGAGGTCAGACAGGGGGACACGCGGAAGCTACAAGCCATAAAACACAAGCGTGAGGAGCCAGCAGCCCCACTGGGCTTTGGTGAGAGTGATGACTGTTTGTGCTTTAAAGGTCACCCGGGTGCCCCCTCCTTTTCCAGCTGAGGAGATGAGGGTAGGAGGTTGGAGAGTTTGGCCCCTTTGCACCGCCCCCATAATCTGCCCTCACAGACTCATGTGGGACCCATGAGAGAAGATGTGGAGAAGGTTCCACCCTGGAGATGGGCAGTCCAGGTGTCCCCATTGCTTCTTCCTCCCCATTCCCCTGGGACTTGGGGGCTCTAGGTGTAAGAGCGGAGTCCGTGTATTTGCATATGCTCACGATATCCTGAGCTTATCCTAAAGATACAGCAAGACTACTTTAAAATGAACCCTGTGGATGTTATACATTTATCCAGATGAAGTGGCCCTTCAAAGTAGTCTATGCATTGCAGCTCCTTATACTGACGCCCGCCTAATATATTTAAGAAATGAATTGTGGATGTTATCGCTTGAAGTTTTTGACCAACTGAGGGAACACACAAGGAGAAGACAAACTAATGAGATATACCCTTTAAAATCTCAAGTGGATTGATTACCTGTGTTGCTCACCTGACACCACCCCAGGGGCTTTGGCGTGCTCCGTAAAGAAAAGCCATCCACTCCCAAGGGACGACAGTGCGCTTCCAGCCACACTTTGGAAGGAATGTGTTCTGGCTTCTAAAGATGACCCCAGAAGAGATGTATCTGAGCAGTGACAACATCCTTGGAACACATGCCCAGGCTTTTAAAAAGAGATTTCTTTGAAGGTTGAACACTCTACGTTTTGGTGTGGTTATGAAATAATCAGTCCCATGATTCTATTCTCAATGTTTCTATGTAACGATTTTGAAAAAAAGAGAGAGAGAGAGAGAGAGAAGTCCCAGATATTTCTGAATCCGCTCTCAAGGATGGAAATGGGTAAAGAACAGAAGAGGACGGGGGAAATTTCGCTTCTAGCCATCTCCTACAGGCTGTGTCTTCTCAAACAGGCCTGCTGCCATCTGCACGCACGACAGAGTGGCTTGTGCGGGAGGCCCGGTTTGGTAGACCTGCTGTCTACCAAGGACTGGGAGTGCGGGGGTGGTGGGGGGTCATGGAAAGTGTGCACTTTACCTGCAGGTGGGAACCCTACTCGTTTGTGAGGGAGCATGTGGATTGAGAAGGGGAACGAAAAGATGTTTTTAGAGTAAAGCCGTACATACTGCTCTCTAATGCTCACAGTAGACCACAGGCCAGTTGGAATGTGAGACCTTAAGACAAAGAGAGACAAGTGAGATGCAAGTGGGTGACTGTGGAGGTTGGGAGAGCCGGGAAATGAAAGGCCTCATGCTCTGCTTTGGCAATTCTCCTTTCCATAAAGATCATGGAGTTCAAAGAGAAATGAGTGGCTTTTCGACAAAAATATGAAACCTGCCCAAGCACGCGTTCATTCAGTTCATTAACAAGGTGCCGTTTATATGGCAAGGGCTATGCAAGGGGCTAGCTGGTATCTACTTTTTCCAAGCACCAAGATTTAAATATTTTCATAGGGAATCTGTCCCATAACCCAGAATTCTATCTAAGTGAGCTACCTAAACCACATGTCATGTTTAGTTTGGGGTCTGATTTCTAAAAATTGCCAGATAGTTCTTCTGTTGAAGACAAAATGCCCTAGGAAGCAATATCTCCCTTTGCAGCCCCTTCGCAAACATCCCTCAATTCCTACTTCTTGTTGCGTGAACTCACAGCCACACGCTCACTCGTGCATGCACACACAAGCGTGTAATGCAATTTGGGCTTGGGGTCATAACCGTGTCTTTCATACTTTCACAACAGACCATGTTCACTTTTCTATCATCAATTATAACTTGTTTTTTATCTCAACTAAAGCTTCCTTAGTTCATTATATCACTCATGAGTACAATTAAGAGATAGGCCCTCCACGTCTCATAGTATTTTTTTTCACAGTTAATGAAGCCCACGGCCTTATAGACTCCTTCACACAAGCCTGCGTAGCTCACATGCGTATGTGACCACAGCCGGATTTATAGCTGCACTGAAGATCTCTCAGGGCACCTGTGTGTGTGTGTGTGTGGGTGGGTGTGTGTGGCCACAAGAAATGCAGGGCTGATGAATCTGATGGCCATGACCTAGCTAAGGTCCACATTTATATCAAGTGTCTGCTCCTCTCCCCTAGTGTGGCGGAGCTGGGGTGTACCCGCAGCGTCGGTGTGTATTGTAGGTGTGGGTACCGCGTGGACAAGCTCTGCTCAAAAGAGAAAGGTTGCGGAGTTGGCTTCATCTCTGACGCCTGCGTCTGTTCACAGACATCTGTGTCTCCCTGAGAAGCACCTTTCTCGCCACGAAAACTGTCCAACAGGGACATAAGCCACTTCCTCCGGGAGTGGAGTCCCCTCGAATGGGAAGCCATCAGGCCAGCTCTTGGGGCTGTGGGGAAGGCGATCCCACGCTGGATGGGGAGGCAGGGCCCTCCTGAGATCTGAGGGGGCTCCCGGGTGATGGGAGGCACGTGGGGTCACCCAGGTGACAGTGCAGTGGCACCCCGTTAGTCGGCTCTTTCACAGGGAGCTCTTAGGAAAAGCGGGGCTCCGGGTGTGCTCCAGAGAGGCACCTGACGCAAGCGGCCTGCCTGGCCTTGTGAAGCAGCCTCAGTGCATGGGCCCCCCGACGGCCCAGGTGGTGTGGCGGAGCCTGCTGGGCCGGCAGCGCAGAGCAAGTCTCCGTGGTCCGCTTAGACCCTTTGGATGGAGGGTGTGGCTGTCCCCACACTGTCCGAGGTCGTCACTTGCCAGGCTGCTGCGCCCGCCCTTCGCAGGCCTTTGGCTGGGTCTCCGCACGCTCTTACCACCGCCTCGGGTGCACGTCCTGCCCACTAAACTCAAGTCCTCGGTCCCCCCTGGGCATCTCCAGTTATCTTCAGAGATGTGACGAGATCCTCCCAAGAGAAGGCGTCACTCTTACGTGCTCCTTTCTGTCTTTTCCTCTGGAGGAACCTAAACCCAGGACTGAGCGGAAGCTGAGGCCGCCCCGCACCCCCGCCTCCCAGCCCGGTCCAGGCCCTGCACGCAGGGTCTTGAAAGTACAGGTCTGGGGCCCTGAGAGCAAACGTTCCTCTAAACATGTGCTTGTGCCCAGAGCTGCTTCTGAGTTGGGGGAGTTCCCTGGAGCCCGGGAGAGCCCGCGTGCACGTTCCTCGGAAGCCCGGCGCTCTGGTGAAGTCCGCGTGTGAGAGCAGCGCCGTAACCACGCAGGAATTTACCACAGGAAGAATCCCAGCTGTTGCTTATTAGCATTAGGACAAATTACACAAAGCAAATTGTTAGCAGACATGTTTCCGTAATATTTGACTGGTGGCCATAAATAAGAGAGATTCTCTTTCGAGTGAATGTTAGATTCCCCAAAATCCAGCTTCCAATTGTCCATGAAGGAATCGTCTTCCATTGGGGGAGCCACGGGGGGCGAGGCCTCCCTGGAGGCCGAGGCTCCCAGTGCTCTTCCCTCGACAGCTCGGCCGGCGCGCGGTGGCTTTGGAAGGCGCTGGAAGGCCTGGGGTGTGTGAGGGCAGCGGGCGTCGCCCCTGAGGTGACATCACCAGACGGAAACAGGAATGACGGCATCTCGGGACGTCTGACCAGCGGCTGGATTCACCTCCGGGGGCTCTCAAGTGGCCTTCTCATGCCACCGGGCCTAGGACACGCAGTGCTTGGAGTGTGTTCATGACAGAAAATAAGCCGCCGTCAGGTTTTCGCCGCTCTCCTCAACAAAACATGGCAGCTCTGCAGAGGTCATCTCATCTACTCCCTCACAATCCCATGTCTGAGGTTTAAAAAAAAAAAAAAAAAAAAAGGTGAGGCCCACCCCTCCGTCCTGGTACCCCGCTAGGGAAGCGCTGAGGAAGGGCCCCGTCGGAGAACCTTCTCCGTGGGCCCTCACCTGCTCACAGGTGGGAAAACTGGGAAAACCTGGCCAGTTAGAAATAAAGCGGGATCTTCCCACCTGCTGAGACCTTCTGACAATGACTAAACTCAAGTCCCTGGTCACCCCTGGGCATCTCCAATTATCTTCAGAGATGTGACGAAATTCTCCTAAGACAATCTCAAGAAACAATTTAAAAAAAATGATTTTAATCGAAAAAAAAAAAAAAAAACTGTTCCACACAGCCCAGAAATACAAAAAATAGGTTATTGCCACTTCCAGGCTTGGGGCTGTTAGGCGAGGTGCTCTTTTATGGTTTTCCTAAGAAGTTTATAGTTGCGCCTTCCCTCTCCCTGGGTTCCTTCTCCAGCAAACCAACCTCAGCTCAGGACTCCTTCCCAATACATCGACTTAAATAGCCTATTTGGTTCTCCTGAGGAGCTCTTCGTTCCTTTTTCCTGGAGAAAGGAAAAAGAAAAAAAGAAAGCTTGGCAGCCCGGCTGAAGGGAAATGATGGGGGCCTGGTGGACGCTCTGGTGGGCGCTAGACAAGGCGCTCCAGACGTCGGGTCCCTGCCCCGGGGGGCTCCCAGGCTAGGTGTGCCACCTCGGCACAGAGAGCCCGGGATGGGCTGGGTGGGGGCAGGTCAGCGCCAGAAGGAGGCGGGCCCAGAACCCCCAGAACCATCCCCGGCTGCCTCTAGGGCACCCCCTGCTCACAGTAGAGGGGGGCTTCCTCGTCCTAAGAGCCCAAAGCGGGTGCTGGGGAGGCGTCTACACCAGATGGAAGAGCTGATAGGCTCTCAGCCTCTTCCTTAGGCTCTTCCAGCTCTTCCAACCACTGTTGGACACACACACACACACACACACACACACACACCCTCTTTTACCCGAAGCCTTCACAAAGGGATTCAGGTACTTATGAAATATTTAAAACGATTCAGGCAATAGAATTGCCTCTACAATTTTTTTTTTCCTTCCCAGTGTTTAACAGACACGGGTGATTGGAAATGTCTGGACATGAACACACACACACACACACACTCTAATTTGGAATTATGCAAAACTATATCATTATTCACCACAACCTGAAGCAAAGCTACCGCCACGGAATGACAAGTACCCTATCTGCACAAGTGTGAGGCTCCCCAAATCAGCTCACATTTGGACGAAAGTGACACACATGGCCTGACTCTTTAAGGTCCATTTAGAGGAAATGGCCTGGCATGTTTTACATTTGCTAAGCTATTTAGCTGCCTGGTTTGACAAGATTTTTGAAAGGGGTGAAAATTAATTATAATTGCAATATTGCTACAATAATTTGGTTGGCTAATTGCATTTCAGTGCAAAAAACAGGCAAGGAGGCATTTCCTCCCTGGGTTATTTTCTGATATGGCAGCGTTCATTTTAAGAGTAATGAGATTTTTAAAAAGTCAAACCTTAAATATCATGGCTCCAGCAATCTGTCCTCCTGCTTCAAGTTTCACGCAAAATGAGATCGCACCTCGGTGACAGCAGTTACACGTGAACATGGATCCAGTTTTCTCCCAGACTTGAGATGAGAAAATCTCTCTCCCCCAAACACTACTCCAAGTATCTCCTTGACCTTGTTTGGGGGTGATTTTCATTCGTGGGCGGGGGCACCAACGTTCATGCTTTGTAGTGAGGGAGGCACTCGTGAGGGTGGGTAGGAAGCTTCGAAGGTCTCTCCAAGAGGTATATGTTGATGGAAGAGGCAGGAGCTTCAGAGGCCTGAGCAAAAACGCCACAGGTGGAGACAGTGAGGATGGGTTGTCGGGGGGGCTTTCTGGATCTCACCATTTTCACACTGGCGGTGCTGAACACGTAACCTAGCCACGGCCTTTTGAGGGAACTTATCTAACTCCGGACCAGCCATGAGCACTTACAATGAACAAATATTTTATCACTTTAAAATCTTGGAGGGGATCCCTGGGTGGCGCAGCGGTTTGGTGCCTGCCTTTGGCCCAGGGCGCGATCCTGGAGACCCGGGATCGAGTCCCACGTCGGGCTCCCGGTGCATGGAGCCTGCTTCTCCCTCTGCCTGTGTCTCTGCCTCTCTCTCTCTCTCTCTCTCTCTCTGTGTGACTATCATAAATAAAAATTAAAAAAAAATCTTGGAGGACTCTGTCTGGGGCCTGATTCAGGGTAGTTTTGTCAGGTGTTGAAAGCAACAGACACCAAGCTCTTGCACAGCCTGATGACTCAAGCTCTAGTAGTGAGCACATTTAGGACATTGTCCTCCTTCCTGTCTCTGTCATGCTTTAGGTCCAGCCACCGTTTGTGTGTCCAAAAAAGTTATTTTGCTATGATGCGCTTTCTCAAATACTGCTCATCAGAGCGGGTCTGACGGCATGGCATGGACTCTTTCTTCTGATCTTCCTCTAAGTTCTAACTGACTTCTAGAAGATCCCTATGCAAATCTCTCCTGGCTGCCCTCAAGGCTGTACAGCTCCTGTCCGGCACCTGGTTGAGGGGTGAGGGGGGTGAAAGCCCACCCTGCTCCATAGAGGAAGGTGTGCTTCTCATCTGCATTTGGGCCAAGGGAGGCCCTGCATTTTCTTTGATTGTCACCCTCCCAGAGATTGCAAGGCCTAGTTTTCATCCCCTCCCCTCCAGCACTGCAAATGTTTTTAAGGAAGAGGATATGCCCGCGTCAAAGGTGAATTCGTTTTGAAGATATGTTTCCTCTTCAGCAAGGGAAGATGAATAAAAGAGGGAAAGAGAGAAAGGAGAAGGATAAAAAGAGGAATGAGAAAAAAAAAAAAGAGGAATGAGAGATGAGGATGCCCTCTGCCTAGTAACTCGGGGATTCATCGTCCTTCCTTAAACACAACTGTGAAGGGGTAAAAAAAATCAATTTTTTTCCTATTATTCACGGTGAAGAAGGAAAACCTATTTGTAAATGGAATTAAACGCACTGATAGCATATCTGTGTATTTGTTGAGAGCTAGAAAAAATAGCCAGCGATACAACTACATAATCCAGCAATGTCACTAGAAATCACTCTCTCATTTCGAAGCTTATCTCAAACATTTTTTCCTTCTTCTTCTTCCTCTTTTTTTTTTTTTTTTTAAAGAAACACCCGTGGCTAAATGTCACCAGGACTCTTTAGCGTGCCAACACATCCACACCCCAGTTAGGACTCTGAAAGGGAAGGAACTCCCTTCAGGAAGAACAGACTTCCAAATTCTTGCCTTTGCTGCTTGTGCATCTCAGGTCAGTCGATAAGGACTGGCTATGAGCTAGAACGTTCTAGAAGAGTGTTTCTTCCCAAGTTGCAATCTGTGGTACTGACTGTGGAAGAAACTCCCCGTCTGCGTAGGTTAGATCTTACTCACCGAGACCCTAACCCGGCCACCGAGAGCCAAAGCAGCAGCTACTGCTGCAGGGAGGGTCCTGAAACTTCATTTGCAGTCTGCCCTCTAGCGAGACAACACAGTACTTCAAATAACAAGGAATAGAAAAGATTTTTTTTTTTTCCCTTTCTCTTTCAGAGAGCAAAAAAATTCAAGTTTTCCAGATAGTGCAAGGTGAGGCATGTTTCCTCAGAAGACAGCTTCCAGAGCTGAATTAAGCAAGGCTCACAGGGATAGGTCCCCGGGGCTGAGTTAAAGACAGGTGGTGCTGTGGTAGTGTCCCTGTAGAGACAAAGATCTTTCTTCTCACATCGTTGGAACCCTCCAGGGTTCTCCTTGGGCGGTGGCATTGGGTTTCCTGACCTCTCATCATAAAAATAGGACCCATTCTAAGAGCAACCAACCTATCAGAAACGCTCAAATAATAGGCTTTCCATTATTATTATTTTTTTTTTTGGCAAATCATTAACACAGAGGAGCCTTTCAGAAGGGCCACGTTGAATTTTTAAAAAGGCAGAGATGCACACGTTTAATAAAAAGACCAAGTCTTTGTGGCTGTGATTTTTCAGGTGAAAATCCATCTTGTGGAGGTGGCTTGGATGTTGGTAAGGCAGATGATCTTGAGACCGGTTGTCTGGACTTTGCTTCTGTCCTTTTAAAAACCTTCAGAATTTGGCTTGCTTCAGTTTATCAATATGGTAACAGAGTTTCAGTGCGGGTCCCAGTTTCAGACCCAAGTACTTCATGATCATATCACTCTTCAGCAACAAGAGAGCATTGCCATCGATCTCCTGGTGGAACAGGATCAGAAAAAAAGAAAATCCAGAAGATGGTCAGATTAATCCAACAGTGGCTATGGTTAACTCGTGGTTGGGGGATGAGGTGATGGAATATGGATTCACTCGGGCACACATTCTCTTAGTCCCAGGGCTGTATCTTCTTTAAGAAAATAAATTAAAGCAGGCCAATACCATGTGCCCCTCTTCCCATAATCTCCCTGAGGTCATATGACACACTGGATATTTCATATTCCTGCTCCCTCGATTGAAGGAACCAAACCTAAACCCAGTTATGCTCCCAATGTCCCCCATGTGATCCTTCTCTCCTCATCTCCTCTAGGGCTAAAGGAGCAAAACATCTGCAATGGACTGAATGTGTCCTCCACCCAAATTCAAATGTTGAAATCCTAACCACCCCCCTCTGCCCCAACCCCCGAGTGATGGTATTTGGAGACGGGGACTTTGGGAGGTAATGAGGTCATGAAGGTGGAGCCCTCAGGAATAGGATTAGTATCCTAATACAGCAAGATGGTGGTCTGCAACCCAGAAGAGGGCTCTCACCCATCTTGGACTTCCAGCCTCTGGAGCTGAGAAGTACATTGCTCTTGCTCAGGAGCCAGCCAGTCTATGGTACTTTGTTACAGTAGCCTGAACGGACTAGACCAAGTGTCATCCGTCAGACCCCAAAAGTAGCTGTTACTCTTCCACTTCAGGTGCTGGTGTGAGGCCCTGGTATTCCATCCATCACCCTAGTCTCTTGTTTCTTTTCTTGGTAAGCCCACCGACCTTGAGCTGATTACCGAATTGCTAATTACACAATGACGGGGGAGTTCAGGGGTTTAATAATACCAGGTGGCATACAACTAACTCATGCACCTGCTTCATCCCAGGGTTTAGCACAAAGAACTACTAAGGGGATGCCAACCCCTCAAGGTCGTGGTCGAGGTCATTCCCATTTGTCTGAACATGGTAAGTCTCCAGAATGCTTGTTGAATTCATGAACCTAGTAAGGCTGGGTTTCCTCGATCACCTATACTGTTATTTTCAGGTCACAAGAGACAAAAGGTAGATAGTTTGGGTTCTCAGGTAGCAGGAAGAGGCAGTTACAGGACTACTACAACTGTGCGAGGGCCATCAGCCCCTCTCATGTGTCTAGCCAGCCAGCCGGAAGCACCTACTCCGTATCACTCACTCTCTGCGTCGTTGGCAAAATAGCAGAGTGGACAAATCTCATTTGCGGACCTCATCTTCTCTCTTTACCCCACCCCTCCTGGTCTCCCACCGTCCCCTACCACTCTGGAAGAGGGCCAGATCTGTCTCAACAGAACCCACTCTGTGCTCCTTGCTTGCAAGGCCCCACTGTCCAGCGATGTCAGATATATCCCTAATGAAATGTGAGTGTCGGGTTAGAGGAGGAGTCTCCCCAGATCTGAGAATATGGTTTCTATGACAGAAGCACCAAATAAAGACAGGACAGACGAGAAAATATCGTGGTAACTGTGCTAGGCCAGAATAATGCTCCCATCCTTCCCTGCAACGTGTCTATGTCCTACTCCCCGAACCTGTGAGTATGTTAGCTTCCCTGGCAAAAGGGAATTATGGTTGCTAATGAGCTAGCTTTATTTATTTTTTTAAAAAATTTTATTTATTTATACATGAGAGACAGAGAGAGAGAGAGAGAGAGGGAGAGAGACACAGGCAGAGGGAGAAGCAGGTCCATGCAGGGAGCCTGACGTGGGACTCGGTCCTGGGTCTCTAGGAACAGACCCTGGGCTGGAGGCGGTGCTAAACCGCTGAGCCACCCCAGCTGCCCTGAGCTGGCTTTAAAATCAGGGAAGTATCCTGGGTTACTGGGTGGGAGAGACCGTGTAACCACGGGGATCCTGAAAAGTGGAAGAAGAAATCAGAAGAGAGAATCGGAGTTGGCAGCCTGGGAAGGCCTCGCCTGCTGCTGCTGGACCAGAGGCCCAAGGCCAAGGCACAAGGGCCAAGAAATGAGGGTGGATCCAGATGTTGGAAAAGGCAAGGAAACGAATTCTCCCTGGAGTTTCTAGAAAGGAATTGTCAGCCCTGCAGAGGCCTTGATCTCAGCCCCACAGAGATCCCTGTCAGACCCGTGACCCCCCTGAACTGGAAGATAATAAAGCTGTGTTGGTCTAAGCTAGATGTTGGTGGGAACTGGTTAGAGCAGCCATAGCAGCAGATGGGCAGAGTAATCCTGGCAGGTGAGGTCTTAATTATTACCTGTTTGTTTTGTTTTGTTTTCATTGACTGTCTTTATTTCAGAATCTCCGAAATAGTTTTAAGACTACGTGCCTACACGCACTGCTGGTAAAGGCCAAAACGGAGGAATAGATGGGACAAAGCTCCCTTCCTAAAAGCCAAACCAAGTGGCTGGCCTGGCGAGGGGCGCCCCCAGGACCCTGCTCCCACCCCCCTCCTGCAGCCCCGGCCCTCCCGCCCCCCAGGCCCGGCCCCCACCCCGCGCCTACGTGCTTTCTGAAGAGCTCCACGTGAGGGCCCAGGGCCTGCGGGTCAGCGTCTTTCACGAACCGGACCACATCCTCCACGGTCCAGGTGGAAGGGTTCCTGCTCCTCGGCCGCCTGGCGTCCTGCCCGGCCGGGGAAGGGTTCGAGGCTGGATGGGTAGGCACAGAGGAGGACGTGAGACACAGGACGAGGCCTTGCGGCCTACCTGGTGCTGCCTGCCCCCCACCCCCGGCCCCAGGCCAGGGCAGCGGCCTGAGCCACCTCCTGTGACAGGCCCCTGACACCCCGTGACACAGAAAGGCTGGGAGCGGCTGCTCTGGCCAGGAGCCTGGAGCGCACAGCTAGGCCCCTTCTGGAGGCAGGGCCTCCCGTCCAGGCCTAAGTCCTCTGTTCTCCCAGGGAGGGAAGTGTTAGAAAATGGATCTCCTTCCACAGGCTGGGATCCTCCGGGTCCACGTTGGAGATCTGCAAACCCTTCCTGCCCAGCTCTACCTCAGTGAGCCCCGGGCCTCCTGGAAGCGGGTACTTGGTGACCAGAGAAAGCTTGCCAGGATCGATGTCCACTGGGCCCCTAAAGTGCTGGGAGGCCAAAATGAATGCAGATCCTCTCGGCCTCCCCTGGTGACACTGAGACAATACAGCCATGGCAGGATTGAGGTGCATTCTGGTCCCTGTGCTGGGTCCCTGTCCGTGAGGGGCCGTCCTCTGCTCTGCGCGTGTGACTGCTGCAGGCAGGCACCGAGCACCTTCACGGCCCCCTGCTCTCCCGCGCCTTTGCTCCAATCTACCCCACTAGGCTGGGACGTCCTTGACAGCGAAGGGCCTAGTCCTGTGCCTGGTGCGGAGCTGGCCTTGACGAACGGTGGCTGCGTGAGGTGCACTGTTGCACATGTAGGTCTCCCACATGGCAGATTAAAAGGTGCAGGGCAAGTGAAGGAGGAGGAAAATAAGGAATCAGATGTCCAGCACTTTTTAGGCATTGACTTTTTTTTTGTATGTCCCAAACTACCTCATCCTTTTCCCCCAGGCTCAGCATCTCCTCCTACCCCTCAGGTTTCTGAAACCGCAGTGACATCTCTATTTCCACTCTATCTCTCCCACCCCTATCTGCTCCCCACATTGAATTATTCTAAAGCTCTTAGAAGGATGCCTCTGATCCCTCCCTTCCACCTGGCTTCCCCTATCTGGGAACCTCTTACCCAATCCCCTGCAATGGTTTTCTATGGACATCCTTGCCCTGGGATCTCTTCCTTCTACAGAAAAACTGTCTACTGGCTCAGTGCGTTCCCTAGACCCAGCTCTGTCCGTGCCTTGCCTCGGCATGGATTCCGGAGTCCCCTCTCTAGGTCAAGGTCAAGGATTCTTTTTGATCTAAATCATATCTCTCCTTCTGGGACAAGGGGAAGAGTTTTGGTGCCAAGAGAGACCTAGGAACAATCCCGCCGCCCTCATTGTTAGCAATTTAACCACGACTCAGCTCATTAGCTGTAAAATGCAACGCTGTCCTCCAGGAAGGGCAAGTGTCAGGACTGAAATGGGATCAGGCCTAGCCCTGGAGCAACCATGCATCAGATGCTCCAGAGAGGGAAGGAGGCTCCCTGCCTGCCTCCACTGCCCTCCTGCACCCTCCCTGCCCCCACCCAGGCACACAGACCAAGTGTCTCCCCAGCTTCCCTTCTCCATCTCTAGCCGATGCTTTTGGCTTTTCTCTAAAAGCATTTACCCTGCCGCTTTTCCACAGATGTTCCACCAGCCATCAAAGCCCAGGTGGGCTCCTTTAGAGGCAGCATGTCTGTGTCCTGCCACCTGGATATCACTTTCCTCTGCTTTTAACCCCCACAACTTTGTGCCAAGATGCTGTCCACGATGGCCTTATACTGCAAATAGGCATGCCTGTAACCTCCAGTTCGGTTTACATTTCTTGAGGATGATCATTCTCATCCCCCCACCCCTACCCCATTCATTCCATAAACATCCACAGAGGGTCTCTTCTGTACCAGGTCCTGGGCAAAGTGTTTGGTGAAAAACAGGATCCTCTTGTTACTGGGTTTATAATCACTGACTCCTCCACAGTTCTAAGTAGATGTGTTTGTAAATATGGGCTCGAGAAGTGTAAAATGAATCAATATATTTTTTAGAAACACTGTACATAACTCCTACAAAAACCTTGAGCAGATAATCCTTCATTCTGTCTTTGGACCAGAAGAAAGCAGAGGCTCGAACAACGAAGCAGTTTCCCTACAGAATCATCCTATGGCCAGAAGCTTCAGTTTCCCTTTGCCTCCTCCAGCCTCAAACTGCAGTGATTCCCTGATGTCTCCTACTTGCTCCTCTTCTTAATGAGCCCGAGAAGGGCACGCTTCTCCTTCAGTGCTGAGCAGTACAGCATCGTGTTTCCAAATCTGCCCTAAACTCACCACGGTTTGGCTGAGAATTGCATCTATTTGGAGGTTTCCCCCCGCCTCTTCCTTGCTGGGCCTGGAAGGGTCCCCGAAGGTGGGTTGGCATGGGGCATTTGGCCGGGCACCTGTTAATGCCCCCTGGATGCTGATGCATGCTAATTAGAGAGATTTCACCGCATTTAAAGGCATCTGCACTCAACATGGGGACGGAGGTCCTATTCGCCTTGGATCTCACCCCATGGGAGCTCTGGCCCTAATCGGGGTGACAATAAAGGCTCTGATGACAGAGGTCTTGGGTGCCGAGAATGATTCTAGAGGGATCAGAGCAGAGGTCAGAGGGAGGTTCCTGTATCATACAGGAAGGAAGTGTACCAGACCGATTCTGCATCGTCCCGGGGAGCCCAGGCCCCTTGTGCAAGGTCAGGGTGCTACTTTGCTAGGGGGCCAGAGCGGGGGCTGAGAAGGAGGGGCGGGCTTGCCCTCAGTGAGGATGGCTTGTCTTTGCAGTCCAGGTGATGGCCGTGAAGGGAGGCAGCGCCGTTGGAGGCGGCTCCGCTCCTGGAGCCCGGGGCCCGCTGTGGGCATCACTGGCCCTTGCTGGATGCAAGGCAGCAGCCCAGCCGGCATGGAGCCTGTCTCGGGGCCCTCTGAGTCGTGCAGGGCAGAGAGCAGCGGGAAGCCTGGCACACCTTGGGAGTTGCTCAACATCCAAAGCACATAATGTCACTGTAGAAGGAAGAGAAATGGAACTTTCCAGTGGCAGGTTTGTAAAGCCTCTGCAGTGGCGTGTGCTCTCAAAGATAATAAATATGCCAGCACCCCCTCCGGTGGCGGGGAAGGTGTCAGGAAGACGGATGGGTCGGGCCTGACACCGCCAGGCCAGGCAGGGGTGATTGGACAGCAATAAGGCATGATGGATGTGAAAAGAATCCTGCTCGTGGAGCACCAGGGCGTGCGAAGCGCTCACCGAACGCCTTTATGGGGAGGCAGCGGCGTTCTCCAGCTCAGGGAACTTTGTGCACGGCGTGTCCCTTTACTGGAGCTGCCGTGAAGAGTGAAACCCGGTTGTGAGTGGATGTGTAGTGGAAGATGGGGTGGTTGTTTCTAAAGTCGATCTCACACGTGCCAGGAACGGAGTGCC